>NC_087348.1:80020833-81270833 GCF_030014295.1 Loxodonta africana
ACTTGCTCTCTGTCTTGGTCTTCTGCTTCCAGGGTTTTCTCAGCACAGGGATCCCAGGTCCAGAGGATGTGCTCTCTGTTTCTGGCTGTTCTTCCTTGGTAGTGGTAGGAACCTCCTCTCGTCTCTGGAATTGACTAGTAAGGGAAAACTGACCAATCCCCTTGGTGGGCTTCAATTACCCTATCACACAGTCACACCCAATCACTTGGGTGAGAGTTAAGAGACCATGGCTAGAAAGGCCACATGTGAAAGTAATTAATCGCACCACAAGGGGGTATTAGAAATGGTATCGTTTTCCTGATTTCCTTTTTGAAGTTGTCTTTGTTGGCGTATAAGAATCCAACTAATTTTTGTATATTGATCTTGTATTCTGCTACTCTGCTAATTCCTTCTACGAGTTCCAGTAGTTTTCTTGTGGAATCTTTGGGACTCTATGTATAGGATCATAACACTTGCAAATAGGGATAGTTTTATTTTTCTTTCCAATTTGGAGAACTTTTATTTCTTTTTCTTACCTTATTGTTCTGCCTAGGACTTCTAGTCCAATGTTAAATAGGAGTGGCGATAAACGGCATCCTTGTCTTGTTCCTGTTCTCAAGGGGAATGATTTCAGCCTCTCTCCATTGAGAATGAGGTTGGCTGTTGGTTTTGTATAGATGACCTTTATTATATTGAGAAATTTCCCTTCTATTTAAATTTTGGAAACCCTGGTGGCATAATGGTTAAGTGATTAAGTGCTACAGCTGCTAACCAAAAGGTTGGCAGTTTGAATCCACCAGGCACAGCTTGGAAACTCTATGGAGCAGCTCTACTCTGTTCTATAGGGTCGCTAGGAGTCAGGATTGATTTGATGGCAATGGTGTTTTTTTTTCTATTTTATTGAGAGTTTATCAGTTGGTTTTCAGCAAGGTGTTATTCAGTTTCAGTATATTTGATTCTTTTTCCTTGCTTTTCCTGTTAATGATTTCTGGTTTTATGACGTTGTGAGCAGGGAGAATGCTTTTTATTATTTTGATATTTTGGATTTTATTGAGGATGTTTTGTGGCCTTTTTTTTTTTTAATTGAAGTTTGCTTTCTGGTCTATTTTGGAAATTGTTCGATGTGTGTTGGAAAAGAATGTATACTTTGCGCCTGTTGGGTGGAGAGTTCCATATATATCTATGAGGCCAAGTTGGTTGATTGTGGCCTTTAGATCTTCTGTATCTTTGTTGAGTTTCTTTCTAGATGTTCTGTTTTTCACTGAGAGTGGAATGTTGAAATCTCCTACTATTATTGCAGAACTGTCTATTTCTCTCCTCAGTGGAGTCAGAGTTAGTTTTATGTACCTTAGAGCCCTGTCATTGGTAGTGTAGATATTTATTAAGGTTATGTCTTTTTGATGTATTATCTGTTTAATCATTAAATAATATCTTTCCTGTAAAAAGTGGATTTTGCCTCAAAGTCTGTTTTATCTGTGATTGCCACTCCTGCTCTTTTTTGGGTACTGGTTGCTTAATACATTTTTTTCCATTCTTTGATTTGTAATATAACAGTGTCTTTGTGTCTAATGTGTATCTCTTGTATATAGGATATTGATGGGTCATGTTTTTTAATCTATCCTGCCACTCTCTGTCTTTTTATGGGTGCATTTAAACCATTTACATTCAGTGTGGTTATTGATCTTCTGTTGCCGTTGAGTCAGTTCTGACTCATAGCAAACCTATATGACAGAGTAGAACCACCCCATAGGGTTTCCAAGGAGTGGCTGGTGGATTTGAACTGCTGACCCTTTGGTTAGCAGCTGAACTCTTAACCAGTGTGCTACCAGGGCTTCATTGATAGGTATGAGTATTGCTGTCATATTGTTGTGCTTTTTGGGGGGGCGTGCTGACATTTTCTTTGTTCCTGTTACTTTCCCGTGCTGAGTTCTTTTTGTTTGTGGATTTTCCTTTCTTTTGTTTCGTTATCACAGATTTTATGTTTACTGAGTCTTTATGCCTTTCTCCCTCTAGAACTGGGTTAGTACTCTTAGCAGCTGCTGCTCCTCAATGGATGATCTGAATCTGGGTACTGGCCATACCAATCTAACCTGTGCTAGTGCCTTCCAATATAGCCTGTGTTGATCTCTCTTTTTCTGACAAGGGATTATCATTCTCAAAACACGCAGGTCTAACTAAGTTCTGAGGTATAAATTTCATGTGTTCTTGCTTCTCCTTTTGCTCCATAAAACATTATTTTTCCTCACAGAGAATTTCTTCCTGAATTTGAAGAATCCATGAAGAATCATGCATGACATCTCAAGTCTTCTCCTCTGAAGATGAACACATTCAGCTTTTCCCATACTTTTTTAACCCAATGTAATGATTAAATTCTTCATAGCCTTTAATGTCCTCCCATGGATTAATCTGGCAGCATTGTCAGGAGTCGTTTTGCTTATTGAGTTGAGGGCCAAATGTCAAGTGGTTAGTTAAGAAGGGCCAGAGTTGGTAAGTAATTTTTACCAAGTTCAGATAACATGTGAATGGCAATACCTGCAGGTCATAGCTCCAGTCTTGGCCTGGTTTTCTACCTATCGTTTCAAGTATAGGCACAAGGGACATTTTCCATTTTCTGTAGCCTTGTTCTACTTTCTAATTAATGCTCCACCCTTCCTCTCTTGTTCCACCTATCTTACTTGAGGTCTTCTATGGTAATGTTCTATGCTGGTCCTGGGGATGCCTCTTTCTAGCTCCTGTCTTCTCCTTCACCTTACCTGGATCAGATCTTTCTGGGTCATCAATCCAAGATGGTTCTATTCCCCATGACTGGAAGCCTCTCCTTGCTTCTGGCTGCAGGGCCTTGGCTCTCTTCTTGACAAGGCAACCTGAAGTATGCTGTTCAAAATATTCCCTGCTGAGGATGTTCTCTGGGGCCCTAATAAGAGGAAGACATTTGTTAGAACTTTGTTTGAAGAGAAGGGAGAGGTACTAATTGGTGCCTAGGCAGTAGTAACTTCATCCTGGGTCCCTACAGGCAATGCCTGAAAAGGTGCCCCTTAACCACCCCATTCTTAGAACTTGGCTGGTAGCTTAAATTCTCATTCCCTTGTAGGGAAATCAGTGAAGATCTCTGATGAATATATGTTAAGAGTAGGCCCAAAGAAGAGGATTACATACAGGGTTTATTCACAAATTAACTTTCTCCTGATCTTCCCAGAATCGGACAATTTCATAGTCTGTCCGGGCTAGAATTGCATGCTTTCAATGCAACTAGGGAAAATCAGTCATATAGACAATACTGCATCAGTTGTATCTGAAACTTTGTTTTTATATGGACACAGACATGTGTGGGATCGAGTGTGTGAGAATTCCTCACCCCAAAGCAGCAAACATTCTTCTAGTCCTGCATCAACAGTAGATTATTTGGAAGGCTGTTCCTCTCTGAAGCTGACATTGTGAGTGATGGGAGCATTTATAGAGGCAATTAAATCTTGAGTTCCAGATTCATCAGGTTTTTAGACCCCCCTTTTCTCCTTTTATTTACTTCCCTAATAGAGGTAGAGGACCTAAACCTATCATGTCACAGTGTTCCTTGAGGCAAAAAGATAGAAGAAGGAATATTTACTGGTTCCTGAGGGAATAGTTTGGACACCAGATATAACTTCTTCTTACAGTGCTGTGAAGACGCCATTATAACCCACAAGGCATGGTGGTGTGGGGCTTCTTAAAGATGGGTTGCTTAGAGGGTAATTTGAAGCAAGTACTCAGGTCATTAGAGCCACCATTTCTTCTTCTTCTTTTTAATTGTACTTTAGATGAAGTTTTACAGAACAAACTAGTTTCTACTTAAGCTTTTAGTATGCATATTGTTTTCTCACATTGATTCTCCAATCCCACAACATGTCAACATCTCCCCTTGGGTTCCCTGTTACCAGATTTCCTGCCCCCTCTTGTCTTCTCTTCCTTGCCCGTGGGCTGCTGTGCCCATTTAGTCTTGTTTTGTTATGGGTCTGTCTAATCTTTGGCTGAAGGGTGAACCTCCGGAGTCACTTTATTACTGAGCTGATAGGATGTCCAGGGGCCACACTCTTGGGATTTCTCCAGTCTCTGTCAGACCAGTAAGTCTGTACTTTTTTTTTTTTTTAATGTGAGTTATAGTTTGTTCTACATTTTTCTCCAGTTCTGTCCAGGACCCTCTATTGTGACCCCGATCAGAGCAGCTGGTGATGGTAGCTGGGTACCACCTAGTTGTGCAAGATTCAGTTTGGTAGAGGCTGTAGTGCTTGTGGTCCATTAGCCGTTTGGACTAACTTTTCCCTTTGTGTCTTTGATTTTATTCATTTTCCCTTGCTTCAGATGGGGTGAGACCAGTGGAGTATCTTAGATGGTTGCTCACAAGCTTTTAAGACCCCAGACACTGCCCATCAAAGTAGAATGTAGAACATTTTCTTTATAAATTATATTATGCCAATTGATCTAGATGTTCCCTGAGACCATGGTCCTCACAGCTCTCAGCCCAGTGATTTGGTCCCTCAGGGAGTTTCGCTGTGTCTATGGAGCTTCATGACCTTGCCTTGGACGAGTTGTGCTGGCTTCCCCAGTATTGCGTACTGTCTTACCCTTCATCAAAGTTACCACTTATCTATTATCTATTTAGTGTTTTCTTATCCCCACCCCTCCTCTCCCTAGTAATCATCAAAGATTGTTTCTTTTTGTGTATAAACCTTTTCATGAGTTTTTATAGTAGTGGTCTCATACAATATTTGTCCTTTTGAGATTGGCTTATATCACTCAGCGTAATGCCCTCCAGATTCATCCATGTTGTGAGATTCTTTGCATATTCATCATTGTTCTTTATCATTGCATAGTACTCTATAGTTTATCTATTCATCTGTTGATGGGCATCTAGGTTGTTTCCATCTTTTTCTATTTTGAACAATGTTGCAATGAACATGGGTGTGCATTTGTCTATTGGTGTGATGGTTCTTATTTCTCCAGGATATATTCCTAGGAATGAGGTCATATGGTATGGATCATATGGTATTTCTATTTCTAGCTTTTTAAGGAAACAGCATTTTGTTTTCCAAAATGGTAGTCCCATTTTGCATTCCCACCAGCAGTGCCTAAGAGTTGCAATTTCCCCACAGCCTCTCTAACTTTTGTTATTTTCTGTTTTTTTTTTTTGATTTGTGCCAGTAATGCCAGGGTGAGATGGTATCTCATTGTTGTTTTGATTTACATTTCTCTAATGGCTAGTAATCTCGACCATTTTCTCATGTGTCTGTTAGCCGCTTGAATGTCTTCTTTGGTGAAATGTCTGTTCATATCATTTGCTCATTTTTTAATTGAATTATTTGTCTTTTTATTGTAGAGGTGTTAGATTTTCCTGTAGATTTTAGATATTAGAACCTCGTGGATTTGACATACCCAATTTTTTTCCCAGCCTGTAGGTTCTGTTTTCACTCTTTTGGTAAAATCTTTTGATGAGCATAAGTGTTTAATTTTTAGAAGATACCAACTATCTAGCATATCTTCTGGAGGTTTTGTGTTGTTTGTTATGGTTTGTATCCTGTTACTACTGTGTGTTAGGTACGGCCTCTAGCATTGATCCTATTTTTTCTTCTATGGTTTTTATAGTTTTGGGTTTTATATTTAGATCTTTGATCCATTTTGAATTAGTTTTTTTTTGTATGAGGTGAGGTATGGGTCGTGTTTCATTTTTTTGCAGATGGACTTCCAGGTTTGTCTGCACCATTTGTTAAAAAGACTGTCTTTTCTCCATTTGATGGACTTTGGTCCCTTGTCCAAGATCAGGTGACTGTAGATGGATGGATTTATATCTGGGTTCTCAATTCTGTCCCATTGGCCAATATGTCTGTCATTGTACCTGTACCAGTAGAAACACATTTCTTGACCTTTCTCCCCTCCCCAAATCACATCCTAGTGCTACTGAGGGAAGCAATGTGTTATTGCAAGGGAGGATGGGACCAAGGTGGGGAGAGGATATGGTATTTTGGGCTTGGTTGTTACAGGTTACTATTATACATCATTCACTAATGAGAAGACTGCATCTGGCCATCTTTTTCCAAATGAAATGTGTTGTATCTCAATGACTGAAATTTCTGTTTTCTCAACCGTGGCTCCTAATGCAACATTTAGTTCTGACAATTCAGTGGCTCCAATACTTCTACTCCTCCTTCTTTCAAAATTTGGTAAAGAATTTTCACATATTTTATCTCATTTGATTCTCACAATGATCTTGTGAGGTTAAGTTTTAGTACACTCATGTTACATGTGAGGAAACTAAGCTTTGGAAGTTGTTAAGTGCTTTGCAGAAGGTTGCACAGATGACATATGGCAAAAATAGTCCCTAAAACTAAGACTTCGACTCCTGGTCCAGAGTTTATTCCATGTCACTAGAACTACAAGGTCCACTCATATCTCCCATCCTCCCAGGCCTCACACTTTCTGCTGTCATCACATAGTCTCCTTAGCAGCTGTGGCTGAAGGTATGCAAAATAATTACATGGTTGCCTCTTGGATAGAAAAGCAAAACTTCCTTAACCTTTTCAAAACTGTGCTGTTTTTTCTTTCTTGGACCATGCATCCTGGCTGACTTCTACCCCTTTCCTTCATGCTTAGAGACCTCTTCTTGATGTAACTGAGGCTCTAAGGTCAACCTTGCTGCACCTTTTCTGCCTGGACTGTGAATCACTTTCCTTTCGCTCCAAGCCCTCTCAGACTCTAGGGCCAGGTATCTATGTGTCCTTGTGTTTGTTTCTCACATTAGAGGATTGTGGTCCTGGAGGAGTTGGAGTATTTTGGGGAGACATGTAATCCCTAAATCACTTTGTATCAGCCCTGCTATTTGATATCCTGTGCTGCCCAACTCTAGCCACATGACCTTGATGTTCTTCCTTAGATCTGCAACAGCCACTGCTAACACAGAGACGGGATAATAATATCCTAGCTTGGGGGTTATTGGATATGATCCCTGATCTTCTCCTGTCGCTGAATAGAGCTGCAATCATGGGCTATTTACTTCTTTCTAGAACTCATTTTTCTAATTCATGATATTAGTTGGCACAATAGATGTTGGAGATGTGAGTAATTTTGTACACTTCTTAGTATGTTAACCTGAAAAGAGGAGCTTGAGTGTACATCTTCTCATTTTTTTTCTTTTTTGGAACATCAAGTAGAAGATTTTAAGTTGGTAGATATTTAATAAATATCTATTGACTGAATGAATAAATGAGGCTTCCCACCAGTTGTGAATGAAATACTTGTTGACTGGATGAATGAAAGGACTGTAGTGCTTGAAGCATTGTTCCCCAGGAGAATATGGTCACCTGGGTGGAGTGGTAGCTGCTTTAGTCAGACTTAGCACCAAAGGAAGGGTCTGCCTGATGATGGGGAGATGTGATAGCGGAGGCCTGAGCCAATTACATTGAGAACTTGCTGGAATGGAATGTTAAGGAGACTCTGTTTCTCCTGTACTTGCTTTGGGCCCTACGTGGGTGTCTTTGGGCCTGTCAAAATTCTTTGGAGAAGAAACAGAGTGTTTCCTCTGAGGCAGGTGGGCTTTTCATGTTATGTAGCGTTCTCCAAAAACAGACTCAGAAATATAGCACATAGAATGTTTACTGGGGAGTGTACCGGGCAACAATATCTGTCAGAAAGTGAGGGGAGCAGGATGAAGCAAAGAAGTTCAATTGCGATGCATTAGCCCCATAGGTCTCCGCTGACTGATGTGTAGTACTTGAGCTGAGATGGCTCTTCAGTGTTGCCCCAGGTTGAAGAAAGGGGGTTGAGTCTTGGTATTCCTACTCTGAGCAGTAACTGGGCTCTAGAGAAGGAAAAATAATCTTGGGGGAGGCAGGTCTCTTAGGCCAAGGGAGACTGACTAGTTACGAGCTTTCAACATCCAGCACTCCTGCAGCTGGAACAAAGAGCACATTAAACCACAGTTTCCATCCAAGAACTCATTGAGTCCCAAGCTTGTTCTGTAAAAATAAGAAGTCTGGGCTCACAGAGCAGTGTGACACATGAGGTTTCCCAGCACAACCATCAGGATACACTCACTTAGGAGTGATGAACTATGCTGGACAGAGGTGGGCCACCCATTCAAGTGAAGGTACCATTTCTGCTCTGCCTTTCCTGTCCAGTCACCCATGTCTGGAGGCTTTAGCCTCAGCGCTATGTGCCTCCGGTCAGTCAGGATGCTAGCTTAGGTGCTGTCCAGGCTTGTCTGTGAATCCAGTGGGACCTGCCGACTATTATTAATAGCTGGCTTGCCCAGGGCCTTGTTCACAGTCACCAGCACTGTCTTGAGGAAGTACCAAGAATGGACTGAACTTCCTGTGTGAAGATGACAAAACCAGCTGTGAGGTGGTCCATGAGATTTCAGGTGTGGAAAATGTAGTCAGTTTTGAGACTTGTGACTTGAGGGAAGATTATTGACAACTGATTTTTACTTTTGCCACAGCTCTTGTGATGGTAATCATTTTTTGGCTTGGCTAGTGTGGCACTGAGTCCCCCAGTCACTCTAGTCTGACACATTTTAGTAGTTGTAAGCTGGTTTCTTCCAACTCTGAGTAGCTGGTGTCTCTAGGTCTGGTTTCTCAAAATTAACCCTTCCTCTTCCATTTTTTGTTTTTTTTTTTTCTTCCATACCTCTTAGTGTTTACCATTCAGATCACACATTGCTGTAAACTTACCTGTGAGATTGTAGACACCTACCAGTCCCATTTAACTTTCACAGCTGTTTGAGACATTCACAGGAGCATTTAGCATGGTTCTAGGTTACATCTTCACCATCACATATGGCACATGTAGATACAGCAGACTAGTCTCTTTTCCCCAAGTCTTACCTGAGCCAGTACTCATGCTTCATATCTTTGGAAAACTTGTGCACAGACTTTGGGTGATGTATTTGATTTCCTCTTTGACATTCAGAGATTGCTGTTCAGCCCTTCTGAATCAGAAGTCCTCTTCATCAGTGTTACTCATAAGTTAGGGCAGAAGGTCATCATGGAGATCGAACTGGGGATTGAGGGTGTTCTTGGGACAGAGCAGGGAGGGCTATTGTGGAACTCTCCTGAGTGTGGAAATATTCTTTTCCAAGTTCTTTCTGTGTTCATGAGTCTCATTTAAGACTGACGCTGGACTTTAAAAATGCCCCCCTCAGAGGCAGCCCAGATACCAGGAGAACACTTTCTCTCTCTGAGGCATATTTTACTGGTTTTCTTTGAGTCTAACTTTTGTCACCTGGGGTCCTGCCTCTGAGTTCTTGGTTTCTGTTTCCCTTACTCCTACTAGGTCATTATTATGTCCTCCCCTAATCTCTCTCTCTCTCTCTCTGCATCCCTGTATCCCCCTTTTTACCACTACCTAGAATATGGGACATTGTAAAGGAGATTAAGGGGAGAGAGACAGGCCACAGCCCATAGAGAAACCTCCCTGTTTATTAGAGGTGGTGTCAGAAGTGACTAGTAGTGAAAGACACTTAAGACTCTGTAGTAGCCTCTTACAGCAGAAAGATTCCTCAGGGCTCTTCCTGCTGGAGCATCACTTAAGATGAGGAATACATCTGTCATAGACACCTCACTTCCTGCTGCATCGTTCCTATCTCCTAAGTTCAGTCTCTGCCTTGTCAAGTTCTTGTAATTCCTGGTTCATATAAGACACTTAACTAGTTATTTATTTATTCTTTAATTTAATTATAGAGACATTTATTTATTCAGCAAGTATTACTGAGTACCAACTAGATTCCAGGAATTTCTGGAATCTGACCAGGGACTGCAGCAATAAGCAAGGCATGGTCCCTACTCTTGAGGGACTGACACAATAAACGTTTTTACAGTGCAAGGTATTCAGTGCAATAACAGGGCAGGTAAAGGGGACGTAGTAAGAAATAAAAGGAGTCATGGCATGCTGCCTTATAGAATTTAAGGACAGCTTCACAAAGACAGAGTCCTAATGGCTTAATGGTTAACAGCTTGGCTGCTAATCAAAAAATCAGCAATACAAATTCACCTGCTACTCCTTGGAAACACTATGTGGCAGTTCTACTCTGTCCCATAGGGTTGCTATGAATTGGAATCGATTGGATGGCATCAGGTTTGGTTTGTTTTTTCACAGAAGATGGGTCACCTAGATTGAATTTACGTGAATACATAGCAATTGAACATTAGTTATTTGCTAGTTGTTTTCTCCTTCCTAGCTAGATAACTAAATATGTCTTCACTTTTAAGTTTCTGGGAATAAAGCCCCTGTGCTTTTCTGGGAAGAATCATAGAGGGACCTTTGTTACCTTAATAAAAAAAATAACTGACTCTTAATAAGCCACTCCAGGCTTTTCCTGTGGACTCACAAACCACTCAGCACAAAGAAGAGGCAAGTTATTCTCAGGCAAGTAAGTAAGTCTCTACTTCTCTCCTTTACTCATTGTACTTTGGCGTGGGCTCCCGCTGCTCCAGGGACACTGCTCTTACCCCAGCCACAGGTGGTGTTCCTCAACATACAGCTGTTCTCTAACTCCTCAGCCAAAACAGGAGAAATGTGCTGAAGCTTGCCACAGAAGCTGGGTAATTAAGAAAGACAATTTTCTCAGCATTTGGAGTGTTAAGCACTAGAATGTGACCTTTGCCAAGATTATGAGATTTCCTTTGAGGTCTCAGTAAAAATATGTCACAGTCATTTTAGGTTATCGGTGGATTTGAATCTGGAAGATGAAGGCTAGGTGATATTTCAGATATTGTTACTGCCATGCTCAGAATGTTTTGTCAATAATGTCATCATCATAGGTTTGTGAAACACTTTGATTGATAAATAGATGTATAATCCACAAGAACTGAGGCATTCCTGACTTTTTTTTGTCTTTATATGTACACATGCATCCCCTCCACACTTACACAGAAAAATGCAATGATTTTGAACCATTGGTGTCTTTTTACACAAATGTACAGACACAAACCTAATGTTTCAAGCCTTTCATTTTAATGCTTGAGGATTGAATCATGGGAAGAGAGTGAAACAGAGCACCTATTAATTTGGCACTGAATTTTCACAATATCATGATGCCATGCAGACATATTAAAAGTTTGAAACAGAGAAACAGAGTCATGGAAACAAAAATGAAAGAGGCCTAAGATCTCATATTCTGAGACCTTTCATTGTTACCATTAATAATAATGGCAACTATAATTTATAGACTAACCTACATACCAGCAATTTACATGCATCATCCTAATTAATATTTATAATAAACCAGTAAGGTTAATATTATTTATTCTACCATCATATGAGGAAATCAAGACTCAGAGAAATTAAATAGCTTGACAAAGTTTCATTCCTAGAATATGAAAGGACCAGGGTTTAAACCCACATCTGTCTGACTCGATGTTTTTCCCAAAACATTTTGCAACCTCCACAATACTTTCAACTATAAAGTTTAATGAGATCCAGTCCTTTCTCTTGAAACAAAACATAAAGACAGATAGGATTTCTATAATTTAGATAAGATCATAGATGAACAAAGTACCCCTTATGCAATTAGTGTCGTCCCAACTCAGTCAGTGAGTCCTTCAGAGAGGCAGGAGACAGTGGACTCTGAGTTTTGAAGGCTGCGAAGAATCAACTGAGGTAAAAGAAGAGGAAGAAAGAATATCTAAAAGTCATACGTAAAATGGGATGGTGCACTTTTTTACTTATGTAACTTCAAGAATGTTAGAACGAATAAAGCAAAATATACACATGAGAGTATGTTAAGTGTAAAACAGCAGGAGCAGACAAAAGATAGACTTTGAAAACATACTTTTATGTTATTCTTCTAAAAGTATGATTTTAGTCTATCAATTACAGTTACTGACAGGTTTTAATTATAGGAGTGACAAGATAACATCTGCATTTTAGGAAAACCCCTCTGACTTATGGATGGAGAGTGAATTGGAAAGAGGTTATAGGAAAGCGGAGATATCCAAAGAAGCCATCCAGATGAGACAAGTTGGGGATGTGAACTAAGGCAATGTCACTGATGTTAAGAGTAAGGAATGGATATAACCCACTGAAATCACCTTAAACAGTATAAAGTCAACAGGAATTGATGAATGAGTAAGAGAGATGAGCGATAAGGGTAAGAACAGTTTCCAAGGTTTTGATTGTATTGGGTAGAGAGATGTTGATATAATTCATAGAAATATGGAAAAAAAGAAGTGGAAAGGATTTGGGGAAAAACTTTTGTTGCTGTTGTTAGGTGCAGACAAGTCTATTCCAAGTCATAGCAACCCCACATACAACAGAACAAAACATTGCCTGGTCCTGCACCATCCTCACAAATGTTGCTATGTTTGAGCCCATTGTTGCAGCAGGGGTGTAGTGAGGATAAGAAGTCCCAGGAGAAATCTCTAAGTTAGCTTTTCCCCAAATTCAAGTGCCCAGGGGCAATCTTTAAGTTATCCTTCTCCCAGTTTCAAGATGAATAGATGTTGATAGCCACAATGCATCAGAGGAAATGCCAACACCATAATTAAAAGGCACCAATTCTTCTTCAGTCTTCCTTATTCATTGTCCTGCTTTTGCATACTTATGAGGCAATTAAAAATACCATGGCCTGAGTCACACTCCTTAGTCCTCAAGGTGACATCTTTGCTTTTTAGCATTTTAAAGAGGTTTTTTTTTTTTTTTTTTGCAGCAGATTTGCCAATGCAATACATTGTTAGATTTCTTGACCGCTGCTTCTATGGGCATTGATTGTGGATCCAAGTAAAATGAAATTGTTGACAACTTTTATCTTTTCTCTGCTTGTCACGTTGTTGCTTATTGGTCCAGTTGTTGGAAATTTTTTTTTCTTTATGTTGAAGTGTAATCCATACGGAAGTCTGTAGTCTTTGATCTTCATCAGTAAGTGCTTCAAGTCCTCCTCACTTTCAGCAAGCAAGATTGTGTCATCTGCATAACGTAGGTTGTTAATGAGTCTTCCTGCAATCCTGATGTCGTGTTCTTCTTCATATAGTCCAGCTTCTCACATTATTTGATCAGCATACACATTGAATAATTGTGGTGAAAAGATACAGCCCTGACACACACGTTTCCTGATTTTGTCCCTGTAGTATACAGTTGTTCTTTTTGAACGACTACCTTTTGGTGTAGGTACGTGCTCTACATGAGCACAGTTAAGTGATCTCTAACTCTCATCCTTCGAACTGTTATCTGTAATTTACTATGATCCACATAATCAAATGCCTTTGCATAGTCAATGAAACACAGGTAAACATCTTTCTGATATTTTCTGTTTTTAGCCAAGATCCATCTGACTTCAGCAATGAGATCCCTCATTCCACATCCTCTTCTGAATCCAGCTTGAATTTCTGGCAGTTCCCTGTACTGCTGCAGCTGTTTTTGAATTATCTTTTTTTTTTTAATTTTTAATGTGCTTTAAGTGAAAGCTTACAAATCAAGTCAGACTCTTATACAAAAATTTATAAACACCTTGCTATATACTCCTAAGTGCTCTCCCCCTAATGAGACAGCACATTCCTTCCCTCCACTCTCTCTTTTCGTGTCCATTCGGCCAGCTTCTGACCCTCTCTACCCTCTCATCTCCCCTTCAGACAGGAGATGCCAACATAGTCTCACCTGTCTACTTGCTCATTATTCACCAGTAACATCGCCTATCCCATAATCCAGTCCAATCCCTGTCTGAAGAGTTGGCTTTGGGAATGGTTCCTGTCTTGGGCTAACAGAAGGTCTGGGGACCATGACCTTGGGGGTCATTCTTGTCTCAGCCAGACCATTAAGTCTGGTCTTTGGTCTTTTTACAAGAATTTGGGGTCTATATAAAATTTTTTTTTTTTTTTATGGTTCTCTGTTGTGTTCCCTGTTAGGAGAGTCATCAGTTGTAGCCAGACAGCATCTATTTCTTCTGGTCTCAGGCTAATGTAGTGTCTGCTTTATGTGGTCCTTTCTGCCTCTTGGGCTCATAATTACCTAGTGTCTTTGCTGTTCTTCATTCTCCTTTGATCCAGGTGGGTTGAGACCGATCGATGCATCTTAGATGGCTGCTTGCTAGCATTTAAGACCCCAGACACCACTCTCCAAAGTGGGATGCAGAGTGTTTTCTTAATAGATTTTATTATGCCAGTTGACTTAGATGACCCCTGAAACCATGGTCCCCAGACCCCTGCCCCTGGTATGCTGGCCTTCAAAGTGGTCAGTTTATTAAGCAAACTGCTTTCGGTCAGTTGTGCTGACGTTTCCTGTATTGTGTGTTGTCTTTCCCTTCACCTAAAGTAGTTCTTATCTACTATCTAATTAGTGAATGCCCCTCTCCCAACCCCCCTTCTTCCCCCCTCTCGTAACCACAAAAGAATGCTTTCTTCTTAGTTTAAACTATTTCTCAAGTTCTTATAATAGTGGTCTTATACAATATTTGCCCTTTTACAACTAATTTCACTCATCATAATGCCTTCAAGTTTCCTCCATGTTATGAAATGTTTCACAGATTTCTCAGTGTTCTTTATCGATGTGTAGTGTTCCATTGTATGAATATACCACAATTTAATTATCCATTTATCTGTGATGGACACTTGGTTGCTTCCATCTTTTTGCTATTGTAAAGAGTGTTGCAATAAACTTGGGTGCGCATATATCTGTTTGTGAAAAGGTTCTTATTTCTCTAGGATATATTCCGAGGAGTGGGATTGCTGGATGGTATGGTAGTTCTATTAAGGAGCCCCAAATCGATTTCCAAAGTGGTTGTACCATTTTACATTCCACCAGCAGTGCGTAAGTGTTCCAGTCTCTCCACAACCTCTCCAACATTGATTATTTTTTGTTTTTTGGATCAATGCCAGCCTTGTTGGAGTGAGATGAAATCTCATTGTAGTTTTGATTTGCATTTATCTAATGGCTAATGATCATGAGCATTTCCTCATGTATCCGTTAGCTACCTGAATGTCTTCTTTAGTGAAGTGTCTGTTCATATCTTTTGCCCATTTTTTAATTGGGTTGTCTTTTTGTGGTTGAGTTTTTGCAGTATATATAGATTTTAGAGACCAGACGCTGATGGGAAATGTCATAGCTAAAAACTTTTTCCTAGTCTGTAGGTAATCTTTTTACTCTTTTGGTGAAGTCTTTGGATGAGCATAAGTGTTTGATTTTTAGGAGCTCCCAGTTATCTGGTTTCTCTTCTGTATTGTTAGTAATATTTTGTATGCTGTTTATGCCATCTATTAGGGCTCTTAGCATTGTCCCTGTTTTGTCTTCCATGATCTTTATTGTTTTAGATTTTATATTTAGGTCTTTGATCCATTTTGAGTTAGTTTTTATGGATGGTGTGAGGTATGGGTCTTGTTTTTTTTTTTTTTTTTTCTGCAGATGGACATCCAGTTATGCCAGCACCATTTTTTAAAAAGACTATCTTTTCCCCATTTAACTGATTTGGGCCTTTTGTCAAATATCAGCTGCTCATATGTGGATGGATTTATGTCTGGATTAAAACAATTCTGTTCCATTGGTCTATGTATGTGTTGTTGTACCAGTACCAGGCTTTTTTGACTACAGTGGCAGTATAAGAAGTTCTAAAATCAGGTAGAGTGAGGCCTCCCACTTTGTTCTTCTTTTTCAGTAATGCTCTAGTTATCTGGGGCCTTTTTCCCTTCCATATGAAGTTGTTTAATTGTTTCTCCATCTTATTAATTGAATTATCTTCCACAAAATTTTATTTATTAATTATATTGATTGGTAATTTCTGCATTCTGTTGCATCACCTTTTTTTGGAATGGGCACAGATATTGATCTCTTCCTGTCAGTTGGCCAGATGACTGTCTTCCAAATTTCTTGGCATAGACAAGTGAGTGATTCCAGCATTTCGTCTGTTTGTTGAAATATCTCAAATGGTATTCCATGCATTCCTGGAGCCTTGTTTGTACACCAGTGTCTTCAGTGTAGCTTGGTCTTCAACCTCAGTACCGTGAGTTCTTGATCATATGCTGCCTCTTGAATTGATAGAATGTCAACCAGTTCTTTCTGGTACAGTGACTCTGTGTATTCCTTCTATATTCTTTTGATGCTTCCTGCTTTGTTCAACACGTTGCCCATTGAATCTGGAAATATTGTAACTCACAACTTTAATTTTTCTCCTGTTCTCTCAGCTTGGCTTTCTAATTCCAGGTCTTTACAAATTTCGTGATAATACTTTACTTTGTCTTCTCCAGCCTCCCTTTGAAATGTTCTCTTCAGCTTTTTTACTTATAGGTGAGTTAATTCAATTTTGAATTTGTTGAGTATGTAGTACAGGCATAGTATAGATGACAAATGAAAAGATAGACTCGTGTTTCAGCAAGATCTTCTTTTTATAAACAAGATCTGGAAGAAATGAAAGTATAAAAATAGTTAAAATCATGAAAAAGAATGAATTAAATCATAGACCACATACACAATGGGGAAGAGAGGAGAGGATGGAGCTCTGGAATAGAGAACAAGCAGATGGAGAAGCACTAAAGGCTGAGATTGGGCACTGGGAATGTAGAAAGAATAATTGTAGAGTGCTGTGTCATAGAAAGTGAAGAGACTAATTTAAAAAGTAACACATTTATTTATTGTGGTTAGTAATAGTAAGACTTCAATAAAGAGAATTTTTTAGTGTTGACATTGTTAAGATATAGGTAATTGAATGGTAGAGTTTAAAAGGAACATCTGTTTACTCTTAACTCTAGATAAAACTAGAGATATCTTAATTTAGACATATGATGTCTGCCCTTTAAAAATATTATCTTAATAACAGGAGAGTCCCTTTCTTTTTTCCATCTTTATTCTCCATGTTGCAGTTTAAGTGTTTTCATTCTTCTCAAGATGGTATCCAGCTCTGGACAATGTGAGAACTCATCAGGAGTGGAGAAATCATGATTTTTGTTTCTTTTCTCTCTTCTCTAAGTCATTGATGATGGCCCTTAGCAATTCCAACTGGAGGCTACCTCAACTTTCTTTTTTCCTGGTAAGTATACCAGGTTTGGAGGAAAGCCAGCTCTGGATAGCCTTGCCCCTAGGTGTCCTTTATATCCTTGCTCTGGTGGGAAATGTCACCATTCTTTTCATCATCTGGACTGACCTATCCCTGCACCAGCCCATGTACATTTTCTTGGCCATGCTTGCTAGCATTGACCTGATCCTGGCCTCCTCCACTGCACCAAAAACACTTGCAGTACTCCTGGTTCAGGCTCATGATGTTGGGTATACTGTATCCTTGATCCAGGTGTTCTTCATTCATGCGTTCTCCTCCATGGAGTCAGGTGTGCTTGTGGCCGTGGCTCTAGATGGCTATGTAGCCATCTGTCACCCTCTGCACCATTCCACCATCCTGCCTCCAGAGGTCATACGGTGCATTGGAGTGGCAGTACTGGTGCAGGGATTACTCCTTCTCACCCCTTTGCCCATCCTGCTGCAGTGCCTCATCTTCTGTGAGGACATTATCATAGGACATGCCTACTGTGAACATATGGCTGTGGTGAAACTTGCCTGCTCAGACACTACAGTGAACCGAGCCTATGGGCTGGCAGTGGCACTGCTTGTGGTTGGACTAGACGTTCTGGTCATTGCTATTTCCTATGCTCTCATTCTCCAGGCAGCTCTGAAGGTATCAGGAGGCGAGGCCCGACTTAAGGCCTTTAGCATCTGTGGGTCCCATGTTTGCGTTATTCTGGTCTTCTATGTCCCTAGAATATTCTCCTTCCTCACTCACCACTTTGGCCACCATGTGCCTCATCACATCCATGTTCTTTTGGCCACACTTTACCTCCTTGTGCCACCTGCTCTCAATCCTCTTGTCTATGGGGTGAAGACTAGACAGATCAGTCAGCAGGTACTCAGAATATTCTACATAAAAGCATAGACCTAAACACACCCTAATTATCTTCTTCTGAGGCTCCTTTCAAGAACACCACCAGAAGCCCACTGCTGGTCTAAGTTATACAGATAGAGGCCATTTCACAGTGAGTAGTCCTTCCAGTTCTAGTAGTCCCATGTTAAAGAACATCCATGGGCTCCTGGTTCCATAGGCTCCTGGGATGTACCTGGCTAGCTGAACATGTGAATACTTTCCCCATACTTTTTTTTTGCTCCTGACCCCAATATTTCCTCACTCACAGCATCAGAGGGTCTTGGATATGGAAAAAAATAGATGGCAGCTTTGGATGTGTTATCTTTCCTGCCCTTATCCAGAACTGACAATGCAGAACCGCCTGGAATGGAAATGGAAACTACAAATTTTGCCTGGCTTCAGTCTTAGAGTATCTTCAAACACTCTATTTCTGTGAGCTCTACATCATGGGCTCCTGGGTAGAAGTCAGGTCTCTCTCAAAGTACCTGAGAGAGTTACACAGTGAGAGATCAATTTTCATTGCAATATGGGTGTTTCTCATTTATTAAAAAAAAAGTTAAGTCATATAAGATCTTTAACAGGTTCTAGGAATAATATCTATTTTCGAGGAAAAAATACATGCTTGCAGGGGATTTCTTTAAAAGAATGTATGTGTGGATTTAAAAAATTTATATTTTTGCTTAGGGTAAAGAGGGAATAAGACCAAGTATTGAACATGTGTATGTTTTATGAGTAGGAATTTAATACAACAAATTAACCATGCATTTATCATATTTAATAAACTCTGTAATTTTTTTTTATAATGTGCTAGATTCTAGTGTTACTAAACATTGCTTTATTAAGTCATGCTAATTGGAAAATTAGTTTCTGTTTCTGAAGTGTTGAATATGAAGATATGTCAGTCAGATTCCCAATTCTGATAACAGGAACTGGATTCAACTTTGCAAGGGGGCTGTATCTATCGGCGGATTATATCTGGTTTGTTCAATGTTCCCTTGAGACCTGGTGTAACTCTTTTGTGTTCCTGAAAAGTAACACTTTTTTTCAGTCTCAGATGTCAAGTCTTTGCTACCTTGAGGTAGAATGCTGAGGTGATGAGAGTAACATCTTGAGATTCCATATTGATAGAAGGGTTGAGTACCTGGCTGATGTTTCCACTCTTTGCCTTTTTTCTTTTTTTGGAAATTTTACCCCTAATAAATAGTTTTCTGTTACAGAACCTGGGTGTTATATCTTTAATTTGCCTGACACATGGAGTGGGTTACAGAGGATGGATATAAGCTGTTTCCATTGATGAATGAGTTACAAATTCCCATGACCTTACGCACTTGTAAGTTTTCCCGAGAGATATTTGAAAACAACCTTCTAGACCCTAGAGGTACTCAGTTTTGGTATGATATATATTTTTATTTTTAGTAATTGTTCCATTTTACCTAAATTTTCAAATAATTTTTAATACACTTATCACATTTTAGTATCTATAGCATTTATTATTATCCCCTCTTTATCATTTCTAAAATTTTTATTTGTTCTCTCCTATCTCTTTTTATCTGGTAAATCTTGCCAGAGTTTATCATTTTGTTAGGTTTTTTCCTCAAAGAACTATATTTTGAGTTTATTGATCTTTAATATGCTTCTGGATTTTGATTCATTAATTTCTACCTGCTGTTATTTCATTCTTTCTGTCTTTATATTTCTCTTTTTCTAACTTTACAGTTGGATATTTTCTTATACTCTAAGCTTTCAAGTGCATAGTTTTTATTATAAATACAAACAACATTGATTCATTAAATAGGTGTTGATATTTAGCGTTTTATTATCACTGAAGTTTTATTTTATAATTTTATTTTTATTCTTTAACTCAAGAATTATTTAGAAAATATATGAGATTTTTCTATGTATAATTTTATTACGGATTTTTAACTTAATAGCATTATGAATAAAGAACACTGCCTAACTGATACCAAATGTTTTGATTAAACTTGGTTTATAGTCCAGACAGTTACAATCAGACAGTTCAGGTCTGTCTGATTCTGGATCCGTTCCGTGATGCAGCACTTCTTCTGCTGAGTAAATTTCAAACTTCTTCAAATTAAAGACATTTGAAATTTAGAGTTTTTTTTTTTTAATCCCTGCTTATGTCAGATGGATTCTGACTGAAAGCAGAGAAATTGGAAAGATGTTTACCTGTTTCATTGACTATGCAAAAGCCTTTGACTGTGTGGATCATAACAAATGATGGATAACATCGTGAAGAATGGGAATTCCAGAAAACTTAATTGTGCTCATCAGAACCTGTGCAGAGGTCGCGGCAGATGTTTGGATGGAACAAGGGGATACTGCATGGTTTAAAGTGAGGAAAGGTATGCATCAGGGCTGTATCCTTTCATCATACCTTATCAATATGTGTGCTTAGCAAATAGTCCCAGAAGCTGGACTATATGAAGAAAAAAGGGGCATCAGGATTGGAGGAAGGCTCATTAACAACCTGTGTTATCAGATGACACAATCTAGCTTGCTGAAAATGAAGAGGACTTGAAGCACTTACTGATGAAGATCAAAAACCACAGTCTTCAGTAGGGATTACATCTCAACATAAAGAAAACAAAAATCCTCTCAAATGGACCAATAAGCAACATCACAATAATTGAAGAAAAGATTGAAGTTGTCAAATATTTCATTTTACTTCAATCCACAATCAATACACATGGAAGCAGCAGTCAAGAAATTAAACGATGCATTGCACTGGGCAAATCTGCTGCAAAAGACCTCTTTAAAGTGTTGAAAAGCAAAGATGTCACCTTGAAGATTGAGGTGCACCTGACCCAATCCATCTTTTTTTCAATAACCTCATAATCTTGGGAAATGTTGATGATGAATAAGGAAAATCGAAGAAGAATTGATGACTTTGAATTGTAGTGTTGGTGAAGAATATCGAATATACAGTGGACTGCCAAAAGAACAAACAAATCTGTCTTGGAAGAAATACAACCAGAATGCTCCTTAGAAGCAAGGGTGGCAAGACTACGTCTCACACTCTTTAGACATGTTATCAGGAAGGATCAGTCCCCGAAGGAGGATATTGTGCTTGGTAAAGCAGAGGATCAGTGAAAAAGAGGAAGTCCCTCAATGAGATGGATTGACACAGTGGTTGCATCAATGGGCATAAGAATAACGATTGTGAGGATGGCCCACGACCTGGCAATTTTTTGTTCTGTTGTATATAAGATCACCATGGGGAGGAACTGATTCGAAGACACCTAAAAACAACACGAGAAGTCCCTGGGTGGTGGAGCACAGGCGGTGCCGTGGTTAAGTGTTCGGCATCTAACCAAAGGTCTATAGTTCGAATGCACCAGCCACTCCTTGGAAACCCTATGGGACAGTTTTACTCAGTCCTTTAGGGTGCTGTAAGTCTGAATCAACTCAACAGCAATGGGTTTTAGTCCGTGGTGGTGTAGTGGTTAAGAGTTCAGCTGCTAGCCAAAAGCTTGGCAGTTGGAATCCACCAGCTGCTCCTTGGAAATCCTATGGACCAGTTCAACCATGTTCTACAGGGTCATTATGAGTTGCAATTGACTCGACAGCAAGAAGTTTGGATAGTTCCTTGTTTTCATCAAATACAATCTAATTCTATGAAATATTTCATGAATGGCAAATTGCAAATATTAGAAAATAGGTATGTATTACACAGAGTTGAAGTATTACAAGAACTTGGTGAAAGGTGGGGAGATTGTGATTTGCTTGATTCCTTTACCTCCAAAGGGTATAAAAAGTGGTTAGAAAAGAATTTTTTACAGGAAATTCTTTGAAAAAACGAGCAGAATTTGATTGCCAGTAGAATGCACAGAGTAGGGGAGTGTGAGGAGTCAAAGATGACTACATTTTCGAGCTTGTATGATGAGAAATCTGTGTAATAGGACTTTGGTTGTTAAGGATTTTGGTTCTTAAGGAATATTCAGCTTCTACTCTTGCAGATGAGAGCAGAGATTTGGCCTCCTAGAGTCAAACACAATTAGCCTAGAGGGCTGGTCATACTGCTCTCCTTGCTTACCTGTGTGAGAAAAGGCTCACAGTCACAAGTTCTTCCCTGAAACACTCATATTAACTCTGAGTACGTATGCAGTTGTCTTCATACAGAAGGTAGAAAGTTTTGGTGGTTTTAAAAACAAATCTAAATGCTATTCTTAATTTGGAAGGTTCTGAATTAGTCACATTCCACTTGATTTCCCATTTCTGTCCACTACTCTCCTTTTCCTAATTCTAAAATCTATTTTTTTCCCAAATATTTTAGGCATCTTTTGGATTCCCCAAATAACTGCTACCTTAGGTTTCCTCAGAGATGCATTTCCCTTCATTATGATGAATAGTTTGCCTATAAATCTAAGGTTTTAGTTGTGACACAGAGATCTCCTGACTGTGGGGAGAAGATGAGGCTTTATGCAGCCATAAGACAAGCCCTTTGCACAGAGAAGAGTCAGGAGTTGGATAGTGCTTTCAGCTGCTTGTTCAGCATGGTTTTATTTAGTCAAGAGAGACTTTAGCTTTCTAAGATGAAGTAACACTGACAGGGATCACAATACAGGGTCCAGGACAAAGCTGGAGAAAAATGTAGAACAAAATCCTAACTCACACACACACACACACACACACACACACAAAAGACCAGACTTACTGGTTTAAAAGAGACTGGAGAAACACTGAGAGTATGGCCCCTATGACACTCTTTTAGCTCAGTAATGAAGTCCCTCCTGAGGTTCACCTTTCATCCAAAAATTACACCAGCCCATAAAAAAATTAAACAAGACTAAATGGGCATACCAGCCCAGGGGCAAGATGAGAAGGCAGGAGGGGACAGGAAAACTGCTAATGGTGAACCCAAGGTGGAGAAGGCGAGAGTGTTGGCATGTTGTGGTGTTGGCAATCAGTGTGACAAAACGATATGTGTATTAATTTTTAATGAGAAACTAGTTTGCTCTGTATACCTTTATCTAAAGCATAATAAAAAATGGACAAAGATGGAGTAACAGGGACTGGATTTACCCTCCCATTTTAAATAACAAAAACAAAAAAACCTGGACATAATATAGAGACAATGGCTCTCAAGGCATTGAACATCAGGGAATAAAAGACAGTGATCTCTGAGAGATGGAAAAGAAATGAGGTAGTCCTACTTACCGGAGAGAGATCCCATTGCCTACGGGAGAGAGATTCCAGGCCATATCAGAGGCAGCATGAGCTCTCATGGATCCTGATGATCTTTCAGTATTGAAAAAAAGAAGTTGAAAGTCAGGAAAGGCCAAAACAGCTAGAACTGGCAGAACAGTGTACTGGAGAAGAAAGAGCTGCACAGGGAGAGAAGGTGAAAGATCTGCAGAGGGTCCTCTCAGTATTCAGCAGAGTACTGATCCACACTTCCATATGAGGAAACTACTCAAGACTAGGGAGAAACTCACCCCAAAAGATTTGAGGAAATGAAACAAAAACAAGAACTCACACAACCTAGATGGTCTTAAAAAGTTTTGTAAATTGAAACATGTATGCTATCCTTTTTCTTCTCTCATCAACTAGTCATTGGATGGGAGTCCCCTCAGGAAAGAAGCGTAATCATGGAGGAGGCAGCTTTCTTTTGCCAAGGCCTATGTCTTGATAGGAACAGGGCTGAGACTGTCAGCAGCCAGCTGTGTGGTACCTGGGGGAAAGAGTGACTAGACCTGAAAGGGGATTCCAAATGTCACACAGTCTCCACTACAGAATTGTATTTGTCATGTTTTGGGTTGAGAGGAAACTTTTTCTATAAGCTCATGAGGGGATACATACTTGAAATTAATCAGATTTTTTTTTTCCCATCGAGAAAGAAATTGAGGGGGATAATAGAGAAATGGGAATAAATGTTGAATAGGCAGCTATGGGGTTCTGCTAAAAAAGAAGATAATAAAATTTATATAATGACCTAAATAATTTTTACGGTAATAGATTTGAAAATGTGGAAGAAAGGGAAATTTGGTTTCTGTAAACATATAAAAATATCAGTAACTGAAAGTAATAGAATACCTAAGTATAGTAATAACAATTAAAAAGATAAAATATTAATCAGACCTCTTCCAAAGCAAAGCTCTAGGAAACTATAGGTTTATAAGTGAGTTCTACTAAAATTTCAAGTAATAGATTATGTTTACCTTGTACATGTTCTTTAAGACAATAGAAAAAGAGGGAAACTTGCACCAACTCATTTTATGAGGCTAGTATAACCTTGTCTCCAAAATCATATGACAGCTGAAAAAATACTTTTATTTATGAATATGAAAATCCTAACAAAATATTCATAGATGGAATTCAACAGTAGAGTGAAAAAAATGATATATTTTGATCTATTAACTTTGATCTTTTGTCCTAGGAAGGCAATAATAATTTTAACAGTAGATAATTTATCAATACAATTTACCACATTAATGCACTAATGCATCAAATTGTACGATTACCTCTAAAGATGGAGAAAAACTGATAAAATTCAATACCTGTTTATTGCATGATAGAACTTTGAAAGGCCAATGACTTATCTATTGCAAGTATCTTTTTTCAACAACACAAATAGTGATTATACACATGGACTTCATTGGGTGGAATACAGAGAAATCCAATCGACTACATCTGTGGAAAGAGATGATGCAGAAGCTCCATTTCATTAGTCGGAACAAGGGCAGGGGCCGAATGTGGAACAGACCACCAATTACTCCTATGCAAGTTCAAGGTGAAGCTGAACAAAATTAAAACAAGTCCTCGAGAAGCAAAGTATGACCTTGAGTATATCCCACCTGAATTTAGACACCATCCAAAGAGTGGATTCAACACATTAAACACGAATGACTGAAGACCAGACAAGTTGTGGAATGACATCAAGGACACTATACAAGAGGAAAGTAAAAAGTCATTAAAAAGATCTTTTGGAGAGAAAGAAAAGACCAAAACGGATATCAGAAGAGACTCTGAAACTTGCTCTTGAATGTAGAGTAGCTAAAGTGAATGGAAGAAAGGATAAAGTAAAAGAGCTGAACAGAAGATTGCAAAGGGCAGCTGGAGAACTCAAAGTAAAGTGTTACAATGAAATGTCCAAAGACCTGCAGTTAGAATAACAAAAGGGAAGAAATGCTTGACACTTCTCAAGCTGAAAGACCTGAAAAAAAAATTCAAGCCTTGAGTTGCAATTTTGAAGGGTTTTGTGGGCAAAATGTTGAAAGAAGCAGGAATATGGAAGGAATACACAGAATCACTGTGCCAAAAAGAATTGACTGATGTTCAGCCATTTCAGGAGGCAGCATATGATCAAGAACCGATGGTACAGAAGGAAGAAGTCCAACCTGCACCAAAGGCATTGGTGAAAAACAGAGCTCTAGGAATTGACACAATACCAATTGTGATATTCCAACAAATGGTGCAATGCTTGAAGCACTCACTCATCTATTCCAAGAAATTTGGAAGACAGTTACCTGGCAACTGACTGGAAGAGACGCACATTTGTTGCATTCTTAATAAAGGTGATCCAAAAGAATGTGGAAATTATCAAACGACATCATTAATATCACACACAAGTAAACAATTCATACAAAAGCAATTGCAGCAGTACTTTGACAGGGTACTGCCAGAAATTCAAGCCAGATTCAGAAGCGGATATGGAATGAAGGATATCATTGCAGATGTCGGATGGATCTTGGCTGGAAGCAGAGACTACCAGAAAGATGTTTACCTGTGCTTTATTGACTATGCAAAGGGACTCAACTGTGTGGATCATAATAAATTATGGATAACGTTGTGAAGAATGGGAATTCCAGAACACTTAATTGTGCTCATGAGGAGCCTGAAAATAGACCAAGAGGCAGTCATTCAAACAAAACAAGGGAATACTGCATGGCTTAAAATCAGAAAAGATGTGTGTCAAAGCTCTGTATCTTCCACTACACTTATTCAATCTGAGCGCTAAGCAAATAACCTGAGAAACTGGGTTATAGGATGAAAAATGGGGCATCAGAATTGGAGGAAGGTGCATTAACAACCTGCACTGTACAGATGACACAACCATGCTTGCTGAAAGTGAAGAGGACTTGAAGCACTTACTGATGAAGATGGATTACACCTCAACATAAAGAAAATAAAAACTTACAACTGGACCAATAAGGAACTTCACGATAAATGGAGAAAAGATTCAAGTTGTCAAGGATTTTGTTTCACTTGGATCCACAACCAACACCCATGGAAGCAGCAGTCAAGAAATCAAAAGATGCATTCCATTGGGAAAATCTACTCTAAAGGATCTCTTTAAGGTGTCGAAAAGCAAAGATGTCACCTTGAAGACTAAGGTGGGCCTGACCTAAACCATGGTATTTTCAGTGCCTCATGTGTGTGTGAAAGCTGATCAATGAACAAAAAGGACTGAAGAAGAATTGATGCCTTTGAATTATGGAGTTGGTGAGGAATATTATTAGATATACTATGGACTTCCAAAAGGATGAATAAGTCTGTCATGGAAGATGTATAGCCAGAATGCTTCCTACAAGTGAGGATGTCAAAACTTTGTCTCACATACTTTGGACATGTTATCAGGAGGGACCAGTCCCTGGGGAAGGACATCATGCTTGGTAGAGGGTTAGAGTAAAAGAGGAAGACCCTCAATGAGATAGATTGATAAAGTGGCTGCAACAATGGGCTCAAACATAACAATATTTGTAATAATAGGGCTGGGCTGAGTGGTGTTTATTTCTGTTGTCCATAGGGTCACTAAGAGTCTGAACAGACTCAATGGCACCTAATAACAACAGATAGGCTTGCCTATATCAAAATAAAGATTTCTTTTTAACAGAATTCATTGTATTAAAAAATAGACAAATGTGTAGTAATTGGAAGATGATATCAGCAATATCTAAAATGAAAATAAAAATGGTCAAAAGTTTTAATTCTAGGACAGACAAGGAGCTTCTGTGAGCCATCAGTGTAAAAGAAGACCAGGAATGGGAAAGAGTAGAAATGAATAATTCACAGAAATGAAAACCACAATGATTGGTTTATTTTTTAAAAACATTATTGGATAATCAAAAAAAAATTAAAGCAACGAGAAATATTTTCAACCACTATATCCATAAAAATATTTCCATAAAATCTTTTGCAGCTGAAGATATAAGAAATCAAGAAAATTCATGCAATTCTGGTTAGAATGCGTAGATGTTCTAGAGATATCCTTGTCAAAGTATGTTTGCATCTTATGTTTCAACAACTCCACTCCTATGTCTATACCATAAAAAAAAAATTGACAGATTCACAAAAAATTGGAAATCAGAATGTTCCTTACAATATCTTTTACTAAAAACATGGTCTCAAGTGTTGCCTACATAAGTAAAAAAATGTACATACAATGCAACACACTCAGAGTTCAAGACATGAACTAGATTTGTATACATGTAGTACCTTGGGTAGATTTTTTTTTAAAGAGTGTGTTGAGTAAAATATTAAAAATAAAATGATATTTATAGTAGATATCATCTCTAAAAATGAAACAATCACACTGAGAAAAACCCTTTATTATAGATACAGCTATAGATGAATAATTAAAGGCAAATTAGGAAAGATCAGTATTAAATAAAATAAAGTGTGTGCTTACAGAGGAGGAGGAGATAGGGATTAAGAAAGAGGGATAGAAATAAAAGAATAAAAATATTTCATTATTAACATTAATAAATAAAACAATTAGCAAAAAGCTTAAGAGAGGTCATGATATTAGTGTACCATGATGCTAGGAGTGTGAGTACCTCAACTCTCAGCAAAGGGAAAATGAATAAATAAAGGAACAAACCATTTCCCATAACAACTATCAAGTTAAATCAAATCACCTTTTTTATTGTTTCACTGGATCAAAAGTACCTTTATATGAATATCCTCTGTGGCAAAACGCTTTATATCTCAATAAGAACTTATTTTTGTTTTATTTTGTTTCATTTCATTTTTGTCACAATAATGTCATGGTTAAAATCCTGATAAGTTATCATCTATCCATTCAACAGCACGGATGGAGTACACCTATCCTCCACTGAGCGTGTGCTTGAAGCCCACAAGAACTTGTGGATAAACTTACTGTATCCATGGAGGGGGCTGAGAGTATACCTGCACATATGGATGAGAATACAGGGGGGTATATGTAAGTGCTTGATATTCAGGGAAAATACTCCCTGCAGTTCACACAGACCATGTAGCATCTCCTAGGGCTGGGCACTAGAGGCTCTTTTCTAAGGCTAAGACATAACCATTCTCTTCCCTAACTGCATGCCTTTCTATCCCAGGAGGCCCTTGTGGGCTTGCTGTTCCTAATTTCCACCTCCTTCCCAAGGGAACAGGAATGGATAGGTTCCCCCAGAGGAGGGTTCCAGAGGCCACTGAGGTTGGAACAGTCTCAGCTATAGTGGTATCTGGTCAGAGCTCCAACATCAGTGGAGCCAGACCCCATGCTTCTGTATCTTCCCAAAGTGAGTCTGGGAAGGGAAACCTGGAGAGGAACCTGAGAGGCACGGGCATCAAGATTAGCCAGAATGCAGATGGGCTCCATCTCTTCCGCCCAGATGTGTATCCCTGTCCTTCTTTGGTCACGGCTGCTTGAGTAGTCTGAACAGAGGCAGCAGAGAATGTGTCCTATGTGACAAGAAGACTTTTCTTAACTGCTTGGCTTCCTCTGGGAGCTCGATGTACAAGGAAAGTAGATAAACAGGAGCTTGTCCATGGCAATTTAACTATTGTGTGGGGATAGCTGAAAAATGGAACCCAGTTGAAGGACTTGAGTGTGGAAACCTAGAAGCCCTCAATGGGAAAATCTATGTATAAATATTGATTTGTTAGGAATTTGAGTGAAGAGAGGAGGAACAACATATCTAAGTTAGACTTAAAGAAGTTCTAAAAGCTGAAATGTTAATACTAGAAAGCTCTGCCAGAAAAAGTATTCCAGAATAAGTCAATAAAGAGTTGAAGGATAAACTGATGAAACATTTCTCAAGTTTTTATGAATAGCATTGGACTAAAAAAAAAAAAAACAACCCTAAACCCATTGCCATCAAGTCTATTCTGACTCAGAGCCACCCTGTGTTTTTGCTGTTGTTAGGTGCCATCGAGTCGGTTCCAACTCATAGCGAACCTATGCACAGCAAACAGAATGAAACTCTGCCCGGTCCTGTACCATCCTTACAATCATTGTTATGCTTGAGCCCGTTATTGCAGCCACTGTGTCAATCCACATTGTTGAGAGTCTTTCTCTTTTCCATTGACCCTGTACTCTGCCAAACATGATGTCCTTCTCCAGGGACTGATCCCTTCTGACAACATGTCCAAAGTATGTAAGATGCAGCCTCACCATCCTTGCCTCTAAGGAGCATTCTGGCCGCACTCCTTCCAAGACAGATTTGTTTGTTCTTTTGGCAGTCCATGGTATATTCAATATTCTTCGCCAACACCACAATTCAAAGGCGTCAACTCTTCTTTGGCCTTCCTTATTCACTGTCCAGCTTTCACATGCATATGGTGAAATTGAAAATACCATGGCTTGGGTCAGGCACACCTTAGTCTTCAAGGTGACATCTTTGCTTTTCAACACTTTAAAGAGGTCCTTTGCAGCAGATTTACCCAATGCAATGTGTTTTTTTGATTTCTTGACTGCTGCTTCCATGGCTGTTGATTGTGGATCCAAGTAAAATGAAATCCTTGACAACTTCAATCTTTTCTCTGTTTCTCATGATGTTGCTTATTGGTCCAGTTGTGAGGATATTTGTTTTCTTTATGTTGAGGTGCAATCCATAATGAAGGCTGAGGTCTTTGATCTTCATTAGTAAGTGCTTCAAGTTCTCTTCACTTTCAGTAAGCAAGGTTGTGTCATCTGCATAATGCAGGTTATTAATGAGCCTTCCTCCAATCCTGATGCCCCATTCTTCATGTAGTCCAGCTTCTCATATTATTTGCTCAGCATACAGACTGAATAGGTATGGTGAAAGAATACAACCCTGACACACACCTTTCCTGACTTTAAACCAGTCAGTACCCCCTTGTTCTGTTCGAACAACTGCCTTTTGATCTATGTAAAGGTTCTTCATGAGCACAATTAAGTGTTCTGGAATTCCCATTCTTCACGATGTTATCCATAGTTTGTTATGATCCACACAGGTGAATGCCTTTGCATAGACAATAAAACAGAGGTAAACATCTTTCTGGCATTCTCTGCTTTCAGGCAGGATCCATCTGACATCAGCAATGATATCGCTGATTCCAAGTCTTCTGAACTGGCCTGAATTTCTGGCACTTCCCTGTCGATATACTGCTGCAGCCATTTCTAAATGATCTTCATCAAAATTTTGCTTGCATGTGATATTATTGATATTGTTCTATAATTTCCATTTGGTTGGATCACCTTTCTTGGGAATAGCCATAAATTTGGATCTTTTCCAGTCAGTTGACCAGGAAGCTGTCTTCCATATTTCTTGGCATAGACGAGTGAGCACCTCCAGCACTGCATCTGTTTGTTGAAACATCTTAACTGATTTTCCATCAATTTCTGGAGCCATGTTTTTCTCCAATTCCTTCGGAGTAGCTTGGATTTCTTCCTTCGGTACTATCGGCTCCTGATCATATCTTACCTCTTGAAATGGTTGAACATCAACTAATTCTTTTTGGTATAATGACTCTGTGTATTCCTTCCATCTTCTTTTGATGCTTCTTGCATCGTTTAATATTTTCTCCATAGAATCCTTCACTATTGCAACTCGAGGCTTGAATTTTTTCTTCAGTTCTTTCAGCTTGAGAAATGCCGAGCATGTTCTTCCCTTTTGGTTTTCCATCTCCAGCTCTTTGTACATGTCATTATAATGCACTACTTTGTCTACTCGAGCTGCCCTTTGAAATGTTCTGTTCAGTTCTTTTACTTCACCAATTCTTCCTTTTGCTTTAGCCGCTCGATGTTCGAGAGCAAGTTTCAGAGTCTCCTCTGACATCCATCTTGGTCTCTTCTTTCTTTCTTGCCTTTCGATGACCTCTTGCTTTCTTCATGGATGATGTCCTTGATGTCATTCCACAACTTGGCTGGTCTTTGGTCATTAGTGTTCAATGCATCAAATCTATTCTTCAGATGGTTTCTAAATTCAGTCAGGATATACTCAAAGTCATATTTTGGCTCCTGTGGACTTGCTCTGGTTTTCTTCAGTTTCAGCTTGAACTTGCATATGAGCCATTGATGGTCTGCTCCATAGTCGGCCCCTGGCCATGTTCTGACTGATGATATTGAGCTTTTCCATCGTCTCTTTCCACAGATATAGTCTATTTGATTCCTGTGTGTTCCATCTGGCAATGTTCATGTGTATAAAAAAAAAAAAAATTTTTTTTTTTTTTTTTTTTTTTACTGTTTATGTTGGTGGAAGAAGGTATTTGCAATGAAGAAGCTGTTGGTCTTGCAAAATTCTATCATTTGATCTCTGGCATTGTTTCTATCACCAAGGCCATATTTTCCAACTACTGATCCTTCTTCTTTGTTTCCAACTTTTGCATTCCAATCACCAGTAATTATCAATGCATCTTGATTGCATGTTCAATCAGTTTCAGACTGCAGCAGCTGATAAAAATCTCCTATTTCTTCATCTTTGGCCCTAGTGGTTGGTACGTAAATTTGAAAAATGGTCGTATTAACTGGTCTTCCTTGTAGGCATATGGATATTATCCTATTACTGACAGCGTTGTACTTCAGGATAGATGTTGCAATAGTGTGGGAAAAAATGGCTACAAGCCATTTGTTTAGGGCTGTGTTAATTTGCTCTAGCGAAGATACCATATCAGCACTGCAGGTAAAATTTGGGCTTCTACTTGAGTAAGTTTTTGGAGTGGTGCATTTTATAGGCCAGGTTCCATCCAATTTTGGGGGAGGTCAGACATCATTAAAATGGGAACATGACAGAGACAACCACGTCTGAATTCTTTGTTGATGAGACGGCCACTAAATTTTTAAAAATTATTTCCAGGATACAGTGTTTTGTTTCTTTTTAATTTACTATCTCATCTAGGAGGGAGGGAGGATTTCAGAGGCTTAAACCTGACCTTTTCCTCTACAATATTTTTTTCCTTTACCTGTCAAGGGACTAATTGAGTATTTTGCCACTGACCAAGAATTTATAATCCAATTATATTATCTGTGGACTACAAAAATGACAAGCAGGTAGGTCAATGGAATCATTGTCCAATGGATCTTAGCTAATGCTCTCTTTATTATAGGGATCTCATATGTTCCTACTTTAACAGGAGGCCCATAATGTCAATTTGTCCCTCAGATAGTAATGTAAAGTAAAAATCTGTGTCCAAAAATCTTCCAAAAATCTGAATGTTCTCCTTTACCCAATATATATGTACCAACAAAAATAGTCATAAAATCTTTTTGGTGAGGACTGAAAGAATAACCAGTGAATATAGTTTGCACAGTATTGCAGGGTCTGGAAACTGAGTAAGTCCACATACTGGAAAAGGTGTCTTGACATTTTATTGAAATCGTTGATTAGTTTTGATTGTAAAAATTGAGAAATACTCATATCGGCTGTGCCACTACCTTCTCTCTATAACCTCAGTCCTACATTCTGTCAGCTTCTCTATAGCTCTCTTTAGATTGGGCCCTCCTAGATGCCATCTGGTCTTGCTGCTCATTACAATAACTGTTTTCAACTTGCTTCTGGCCATGATAAGTTTTGTCTTAATATCAAGCCTTGTAATTTAGAATCTCTGTATGCAGGACATTTTGCAAAAATCCTTTAAGATCAAATGTTAAAGATTATGTGAACAAGGACCGATGCCATTCAGAGAGGGCTGGCTGATATTTATGTGAAAAGTTTTCTTTTTCTTCCTATTCAGACCCCTCAAAACTTCAGTAAAGTTCTCTCGGATATAACCAAAATAGTTTCACTAGGAAATGATAGGAATGGAGGACTGTGTTCACACTTAAGAACAAGATAAATAAAAAAAAAAGACTAGAATGGGGTGAATATGTAATAATTAGGTAGAAAGATAAAAAGTAGAGAAACTATCTTATGTCACAGTTTTGGGCAAGAATTAACAGTAATATGTTAAGGGAATGTTTTCATTTTCTTAAAATTATGTGACATCAGAATATGAACTATCTTATTTTCATATGAATGAGTATTAATTTAGAAAGCTGGATGATTTAGTGACTTAATTTAAAATGAAATACAAGATGAATAGTCAGATAAGTTGCTTCTTATTTTACTTCCTTGTTATTGCTAATGGAGCCCTGGTGGCACAGTGGTTAAGCTTTTGGCTGCTGACCAAAAGATCTGCAGTTCAAATCTGCCAGCCACTCCTTGGAAACATTATGGGGAAGTTCTACGCTGTTCTATAGGGTCTCTGAGTCAGAATCTACTCAATGGCAATGCATGAGTGGGTTACTGCTAGTGGAAACGCTTCTAATATTCAGGTAAAAATATTTTGATCAATTATCATGTTCATCATTTCATCTGGTTTTTGCCTGATTGGGGGGGAGGGGCAAGATTTTTCTAAGGTATATTAGTGAGAAATTAGAAGAAGCTGTGCAACAAATAATTAACTATATTTTGTTTCTTATCATATGTCTAGTACACCACTAAATTTCAGCCCATTTCCATAAAGAGTTCTTCCAAACCCAACATACTATGTAAATGCACATAAATGTATTTATCACATCATGGCAGCTGTGAAAGGAGAGGATTGACTTGCAGCCAGTCTGTGATAGCTCCAGGCTTATCTGCAGCATTGTCTGGTTGTCTGATACTGCCCCTTGGTCAAGATAAACATGAAACGTATTAACTATTGATTTATAACGCGCAGTCTAAAGTCTGAAACTCCCCTGTAGGCATCCTATACTAGCTAGCCCACATTGTTAACTGAAAATATATACATTATACATGTTTTAAAAGGTTATATAGCCCAATTTTAGCTATGCAACCAGGAGAGTCTAAAAGACATTGCAGTAAACTTGTTCCTTGGTTTCCCTGAGGCCAAGTTACCTTTGCATATAGTTTGGTAATTTACAATCCAAAGATAAAGTGCATCCTCTGGTACTGAGCAAAAGTTCTAGGAGTTGCACTTGGGTTTTCAGAATTCTCTGTTTGCCTGCACTTTCCTTTTCCAGCCACACCTTACCTTGACTTTTATTAAAGCCTTAAATGAGTAGACCATGAGGAGTCTGAAGAGTCCTTTGAAATACCTGACCCTGTGTAATTGATGCAGCTGCTATTTCAAAATTTATAAAATACAGCATGAGATGCAGCGATGACTATTTTGTTATATTGACTATTTCCTACCCTGTGGTAGTCGGATAAGTCTGGGTACCCACTACGCCACAAATTGTCGATCTCACTTAGAGAGCTAATACTGAAAATTAGTAACATAGTTATTTTGGGTCAAGGCAGAGTGAAAGCTGTGGTTGATATCTTTTATCAAGACTCTGGAAACCTATACCCCTGCAGCATTGTCTTGTCAGTCCTACTGCAGCAATAGTCACAGTTCTTTGGCAAAGAACTCTGATAGCAAGACAGTGCTAGTAGAGATTTAGAAAAAGAAAATCTTCCAAGACTTGGATGTCTAAGTTAGTTTGAGAATCTAAAGAGCTCTTGCTCCAGCTATGGCCGAGGCTTCATGCTCTCTCTCTTCTTTCTGTCTCTCTCTCGCGCACACACACACACTTCCAATTTGGGAAAGGGCAACTTTTGAGTCATACGAGTTTCATAGTTATTGATAAAGCACTGGAAATGGTTTTGCAAACCTTAACCTCACACTAAAAAACACAATATCATTTTCTCTAGGATTTTCTTGGAAAGGAGTTATTAAAGTTCTCAACACCATAACACTCCTTGATCATAAACAGTGAATTCTGTTTAATGAGGCTGTATTTTAGTACTTGAGTTGCATTAACGTGTTATTCACAAATCTTGATTAAATACCCTTTACAGCAACACGAAGATACCAATTTATTTACATAAGAAAATGTACAGTCTAGGAACAAATATTTTCTAAAGAAATAAAACATGTTTATATTCTGTAAAGCAGTTGATCCACTAACGGTTGATGACACTTAAATTTCCATTTTTTAAGGACACAAAGGAAAGATATTTGAAAACTATTTCCAAATCAAGTGTTCAGATCAAACTTCCTTAAAAAGGAAGATCATCACCACCCGATCTCGGATCTGCTTGGTTCGGACTCCGTAAATAATGGGGTTAAGGGCAGGGGGAATGATTACATACAAGTTAGCCAGGAGGATGTGGATATAACGTGGAATACTGTGGCCAAATCTATGAGTCATGAAGGAGAAAAAGGCTGGAATGAAGAAAGCTAAGATGACACCCACATGGGAACCACAGGTATTGAGAGCTTTGAGCCTGGCCTCCCAAGATGGGAGCTTGAAGACAGCATGCAGAATCTTCATATAGGAAAGAGCAAGCAAAATAACATCCAAAAGAATCATAGAAATAAGGATTAATCCAAATAATATATTGACTTTTATACTGACACAGGCCAGACGGACAATGCCCATGTGCTCACAGTAGGTGTGGGGGATAATGTAATGTCCACCGAATGACAGCCTCAGAAGGAGAAATATCAGTGGGAAAACCAAAACAAAATTTTTCACCATTTCTACTCCAGCAATAATACAAATTGTTTTGTTGGTGAGGATTGTGTTGTACCGGAGAGGGTGGCAGATGGCAACAAAGCGGTCAAAGGCCATGGCTACAAGCATGAATGTTTCAATGCCTGTAAACAGGTGTATGAAGAACATTTGAGCTAAGCAGCCACCAAAAGCAATTTTGCTGAAGCCAAACCAGAAGATGCCCAGCATTTTGCGGATGGTGGCAGTGGACAGACCCAGGTCAGTCATAGCCAACATGGCCAATAAGTAGAACATGGGCTGGTGAAGGCTACGCTCAGTCTGGATCACAAAGCGTGTGATGATATTCCCCAGAAGGGCAATCAGATACACTGTACCAAATGGGAAGCCAGCCAGAGCTGCATAGTTTCTATTCCTGGGATTCCCAGCAGGATGAAGGATGAGGGGTGAATCCATGAGCTATTGACTGAGGACATACTGCGAAGGGCCTCTGATGATCATACTCATTTGAAGGAATCTTTAGCTTCATATAATGCTTTCTAATGCCTCATCAATACTGCTAATGCAGAATAAGAAAAAAGATGTAATTAGTGCATTTCTCTTAGAGTCCAGAAAAGATATGTTTTCCCCTATACTATGTTTCCTTACTTTTACTTTTCATTGATACAAAAGGCAAATGAAAAATATTCCCTAAGGAGTGAGTGGATATTTGCACATTGGTTCAGATTATCTATGTTAATATAAGGTAGAATATAGACCAAGCTGCTTGATATAGCATTCTAAGTTAGGTCTTAACTTTTTGAAATATTTAATTATAAATTAGAAAGAGATGTACACATTGGTAGTCTACCGATAAATGATTGTAAGCTGGAAGCATAGACAATATTAGAGATTTCAGAAGCATCCTTTAAGGATGTTTTATTTGACTAGAATTATGAGCTCAATATATGCCTCTGGGCATTTCTGCTTGTAATTAATGGACCTTTATTTCTGTTACTTAATACGGCCTATCTTTCTACCTCGACCTGCTTATAAATAACTTTCATCAAATCTAATCATTTTTTCTGTTTCTTCTCATTTCTGTTGTTCCCTTATACTTATGTCATCAGTGGGTAAAGACATTTTCTTTGCCCTTTGAAACAAGGACTTTGTCCTTTGAGGCCACTGGTTTCACAAAATTCAAGACAATGTAATGGATATTACGTGTAAAACAATCATTTTTTTTAGAGAAATTGACCAGGGTTAAAGCACTGACTAAATCCTTCAGGTTCTCCAGTTGCCCTGTTCTTTGCAGCACACAGCTTGGGCTCATCAATTTTAAATGATCTGTTTTATCTCCAACTTCATTCCTAAATGGAAATCATGGCTATTCTTATTATTATCATTGCTATTACAAGCAAGAGAATAACTATAAAAATAATATTGCCATATAATTGTTTAATACTAGTTTTACAAGGATGTATCAGCTATATTATATTCCTTGCTATTCACATCAGCCATGTGAGAAAAGCTGAAAGATTCTGATTTCTGAATAAATGGATTTCTTTTTTAACTGTCTGGATCACAAGTGCATATATCCATATTCAAAACAAAGGTACTCTGTCATAGTCAGATCTCTCACCACCTAGTGTGCCTAAGACTCTGTCCAAACGTGTCTTTATTCATAAGACTTGTTTAGTCTCAAGCATTTAACCCTTCATTTAGCACTTTGAACTACATTACCCACCCTGATCAGCACACCCTTGTGTCTTTCCAATTTACTCTGCCTTATGCTCTGTTCCCTCTTGCATATTTTACTACCTTAGTCAGTCTACGCTGGTGGTGTGGTGGTTAAGAGCTACGGCTGCCAACCAAAAGGTCAGCAGTTTGAATCTACCAGGTGCTTCTTGGAAACCCTATGGGGCAGTTCTACTCTGTTCTTTAAGGTTTCCATGAAAGAATCAACTTGACTGCAATGAGTTTGGTTTTTTAGTCAGTCTAAAGACACGTTTCTATAGAAGAAAGATAAAGGTTGAGTACGTTCCTAATTACAAGAAATAACCCTCTGAAAATGATGAAATAGTCTTTAGAGTGGGAGACATGGCCTCTTCCTTAGAGCCAAGGAAGTCAGGATCTTGCACAACACACAGTGAACTCAAGAGTTTAGGAAATCAAAGTAGAAGATTTGAGCAGTAATGGACGCCTGACTCTGTGATCAGGCAATCTGTGAGAGAAAAGAGGAAAAGAAAGGAGGATAAAATCTCTAAATATGGAAACATAACTGATGAAGAGATCCCTGTAGTTAAGTGAGAGCAGAAGAAAAGAAGAACCTGCATCGTTCTTCTATTGAGCCTCCAGGACTGCACATTAATGAGATATTCTCAGAAAGGCATGTCAGTGAGATTGCTTGTAATATTCTCTCTCAGGGAGCCAGCTGACATAGTTCTAATCAAAATGATGGGTATACCTTTATATGTGTGCTTAATCAGTGTCTGAGAGTTCCAATTAATTTGCAAACTTCATGTGGGCAAGTGGTTTTGTTCTTTGTTATTTACCTACTATAGCATCTGGCAGATAGCCTCTACTCAAAACATATTTGTTAATAATAACAAATAAGCAGATGGCTACTAAGTTGAACTTCTGGTCAGAAGATCCCATGTTAAGAGGGATGGGAATAGAAATCACAAACCATTCCCGAGTATAAAAGTTGGATAAATGAGAAGAAAATCTGTAATTTCATAAGAGGACACTTTGGGTATATAAGAAAGATAGCTCTTAGATGCTTTCCTGACAAAGGAGCCATTGAAGGTCTTGTGACATAATAAAGAGAGAATAAAGGGTAGACATCCTGAGAAAGGTTTAATAAAAGTAAATGATATGTCAACAAGAAATGGGAACTAAAATAATTGATGTATTTATTTATGTATTACATTCTTTTCATTAAAAATCCTGCCTATTGTGCTACTCTATAGCATTATGGAACCTCAACAAAATAGCTTCATGGTAGTACATTTTCCAAAATCTGAGTTATTTAATGTTTCACAATGTCAACATATTTTCAGCCTATAAAATAATTATTCACTATATATGAGAATGCCTAAGCAAGGGCAAAAGGATGGCGACAGAGACTTGTGAAATCTGTAATCAAAGCCTTAGCCTTTAGAGAGAATTAGAGGAATAGACTATGAGAGGAGTTGCTTCAAAATAGCCTCATTCTGCGTATACACACCTAAAAAAAAAGAAACAAACTTGTTGCCATCAAGTTGACTCTGACTCATAATAGCTCTTAAAACTCAGTCTCTGACCCTATAAGACAGAGTAGAACTGCCTCGTAGGGTTTCCAAGGAGCAGCTGGTGGATTCAAACTGCTGACCCTTTGGTTACCAGCTGTAGGTCTTAACCACAGCACCATCAGGGCTTTAATACATACCTAAGAGATCCTTATTACACCTACCTAGGAGATTTTTATCCTTATATAGAATGAGCAACAAAAACTCAAAAACTGAGTGACAACCAGAAATGTGTTCTGTCAGCAATACCACAGTGATGGATAAAAGGGAGCTTCTCTCTGAGACCAGAATCATTCCTCTGTGTGACACTAAGCAGGCCTAGTTCAGGAAGATCTGCTTGTCTCTCAGGAGTCTGTCTTTATGTGAGGGAGGGTAATGTTTAAAATAACCAGGTCATATGTTACCCAAGGAAATGTTCACTGTGAGAGCTATATGCCAGAGCATATCAACTCAAATAAGAGCCACTCTCCCAATCCATACCAGAGAAATAGATAGATGAAGAGATAGATAAAAGTTGTTGTTAGTTGCCATTAAGCTCCTGGGTGGTGCAAATAGTTAGTCAACTACTAGCAAAATGGCTGGCAGTTTGAACTCGCCTCAGAAGACAAAGTTAATGATCTGCTTCCGAAAATTCACAGCCTTGAAAACCCTATGGAACAGTTCTATTCTGCACACATGGGGTCATCATCAGTCATGAGGTAGACAGACAGACAGATAGATGGATGGATAGGTGGATGGATGGATAGATAGATAGGTAGATAGATGATAGATAGATAGGTACCATCAAGTCCACTCTGACTCATGGTGACCTTAATAAAACAAAAAGAAATGTTGTCTAGTCCAAGGTCATCCTCATGATCACTGGCACTTTCTAGTCCATTGTTGAGGCTATTATGCCAATCCAGCTAACCAAAGGTTTCCCTCACATTTGCTGGGTCTCTACTTAACCAAACACAACATCCTTCAGGGATTGATCTCTCCTGATGATGTGTTCAAAGCAAGTGAGTCAGACAATGTCCTGGTGTGATCCATAGATTTTCACTGGCCATTTTTTGGAAGTATATCTCCAGGCCTTTCTTCCTAGTCTGTCTTAGTCTGGACGCTCCATTGAAACCTGTCCACCGTTGGTGACCCTGCTGGTATTTGAAATGCTAGTGGCATATCTACCAGCATCACAGCAACATGCAAGCCACCACAGCATTACAAACTGACAGACAGGTGATGGAGACAGATGAATAACTAAATAAATAAACTCTCATTACAGAAAAGGGAGAGAGAACTGTCTTGCCTTTCCCAAATAAAGCCCAAATATATATATATAACAGGATAAATTGGGAGTGTGAATGAGTAAGTGAATAAGTGAGTTCTGCTAATAACAGGAATTTTTATAATGAAAAGAAAGGGATGTCATAAAATATTATTTTTCAATTGCTGAGTATTTTTCTCTGAAATTTATATATTTGGTGCTAAAATGACTTGGTAATATGGAAGGCTGTAAAGCAATAGTAAGCACGTATGTAAACATGAAGCTATATATGCACACATCAGAATGGAAAAAAATCATATGTGCAACTATTTGGAATCTGGAAGCATTCAACTACTGCTGTTCTTCATCATTAGTGACTACGAAATAAAAACAAACATTTTTGATTTGGAAAAATTTTGAAGATGTCATTTTTGGAGGATAATTTCAAAAAAAGAAATTCCAAAATAACCAGAAACACCATACAGTTCCATAAATTAAGCTAAATGAGAAAGTTAGGAGAGAGGGAAAGAGCTGACTGTTTAATTTTTTCTTTTCCTTATCATAAAATGTAGGCATACTTATTAAAAAAAAAAAAAACACTAAAGTATGCAGAATCACCTAAAATTCTACCAACTAGAAATAAGCTTGTAAAATATTTTGGTTTATTCTTCCAAATTAACATTTTTATCATAACTAAAGTGAATGAAGGTATTAAATCAATAGATTGAAGTTCAAACCTTCCCAATATTTATGATCAAATAGAGATAACAGGCCAGGCTCTACCCAACTCACCAACCTCAGGGACAGCCACTACTGTGGGAATCTGCAATCCTGATTAATGCCTGCTCAAAGTGTCTCAGCGTCATAACTGTGATTCAAGGAGGGCAATTTGTACTTAGATTGAAAATGCTCTACCTGAACAGGAGTAGTTGTTCTTCTGGGACTCCATGGGATGACAGCATGAGAAACAAAGCATTAACAGGTTGCGATCACAGGTTAATGGGCATAAAAAAGCACATATGCAAAGGAATCCCTTGAGACCTTCAAGTTTCTGCATATGAATCCCCAAATTGCTAGAAGTTCTTATTCTCTAATTGTCTCATTATTTCTAATTACTCTCTTACCATCATACTCACAGGAATAATATCTGAGGCACCCTGTAATCTCCACATCTAGTTACCCAGGACTATTATCTTCTCCAAAGACTTTTTGTTCAAAAAGTATCATTTACTTGACCTAGAAATCAGTTAAGCCATTGAGTCATTACTGAAGATTAAATGTGTCCTCAGAGATGTCTTGCATCCATAATTCTTTCCCTCAAGAAGGTTATATTTCAGTTATATAAATAATATTAACCACTTATAATCCCCACCTGTCTGTCAGTTTGTTGTACTGTGAGGGCTTGTGTGTTGCTGTGATGCTGGAAGCTTTGCCAGTGATATTCAGATACCAGCAGGGTCACCTATGGCGGACAGGTTTCAGCTAAGCTTTCAGACTAAGATAGACTAGGAAGAAGGACCCAGAAGTCTACTTCTGAAAATAACTAGCCAGTGAAAACCTTATGAATAGCAGTGGAACATTGTCTGATATAGTGCCAGAATAGGAGTTCCCAAGGTTAGAAGGCACTCAAAAGACTGCTGGGAAAGAGCTGCCTCCTCAAAGTAGAGTTGACCTTAATGACATAGATGGAGTCCAGCTTTCGAGATCTTCATTTGCCTGTGTAGCACAACTCAAAATGAGAAGAAACAGCTGCAAACATCCATTAATGATTGGAACTTGGAATGTGCAAAGTACGAATCTAGGAAAATTGGAAATCATCAAACATGAAATAGAACACACAAACATTGATATCCTAGGAATTAGTGAGCTGAAATGGACTGGTATTGGCCATTTTGAGTAGGACAATCATGTGGTCTACTGTGCCAGGAATGACAGCTTGAAGAGGAATGGCATTGTCAAAAAGAACATTTCAAGATCTATCCTGAAGTACAACGCTGTTGGTGATAGGACAATATCCATACACCTACAAGGAAGACCAGTTAATATGACCATTATTCAAATTTACACACCAACAACTAAGGCCAAAGATGAAGAAACCAAAGGCTTTTATCAGCTGCTGCAGTCTGAAATTGATCAAACATGCAATCAGGATACATTGGTAATTACTGATGATTGGATTGAGAAAGTTGAAAACAAAGGATCAGTAGTTGGAAAATATGGCTTTGGTGACATAAACAAAGCCAGAGGTCACATAACAAAATTTTGCAAGACCAAAGACTTCTTCATTGCATATACCTTTTTTCATCGACATAAATAGCGACTATACACTTGGACCTCGCCAGACGGAATGCACAGGAATCAAGTAGGCTACATCTGTGGAAAGAGACAATGGAAAAGCTCAATATCATCGGTCAGAACAAGGCCAGGGGCCGACTGTGGAACAGACCATCAATTGCTCATATGCAAGTTCAAGTTGAAACTCAAGAAAATTAGAACAAGCCCGTGAGAGCCTAAGTATGACCTTGAGTATATTCCATCTGAAATTCGAGACCACCCCGAGAATAGATTTGATGCGTTGAACAGTAATGACACAAGGCCAGACAAGTTGTGGAATGACATCAAGGCCATGACATATGGACAGAGCAAGAGGTTATTAAAAAGAGAGGAAAGAAAGAAAGGACCAAAATGGATGTCAGAAGAGACTCTGCAACTTGCTCTTGAATGTTGAGCAGCTAAAGCAAAAGGAAGATACAACAAAGTAAAAGAGCTGAACAGAAGATTTCAAAGGACAGTCCAGAAGACAAAGTAAGGTATTATAATGATATGTGCAGAGAGCTGGAGATAGAAAATCAAAAGGGAAGAACACACTCGGCATTTCTCAAGCTGAAAGAACTGAAGAAAAAATTCAAGTCTCGAGTTGCAGTAGTGAAGAATTCTATGGGGCAAATATTAAACAACGCAGGAAGCATCAAAAGAAGATGGAAGGAATACACAGAGTCATTACACCAAAAAGATTAGTTGACATTCAACCACTTCAGGAGGTAACATATAATCAGGAACCAATGGTACCAAAGGAAGAAGTCCAAGCTGCACTGAGGGCACTGGCAAAAAATAAGGATCCAGGAATTGATGGAATATCAATTGAGGTGTTTCAACAAATTGATACAGCACTGAAAGTGTTCAGTAGTCTATGCCAAGAAATTTGGAACACAGCTACCTAGCCAACCAACTGAAAGAGATCCATATTTATGCCTATTCCCAAGAAAACTGATCTGACTGAATGCAAAAATTATCGAACAATATCATTAATATCACACGCAAGCAAAATTTTGATGAAGATCATTCAAAAGTGGCTGCAGCCGTATATCGACAGGGAACTGACAGAAATTCAGGCTAATTTCAGAAGAGAACGTGGAACCGAGGATATCATCGCTGATGTCAGATGTATCCTGGCGGAAAGCAGAGAATGCCAGAAGGATGTTTACCTGTGTTTTATTGACTATGCAAAGGCATTCGACTGCGTGGATCATAACAAATTATGGATAACATTGCGAAGAATGGGAATTCCAGAACGCTTAATTGTGCTCATGAGGATCCTGTACATAGATCAGGAGGCAGTCATTCGGACAGCACTAGGGGATACCGTGTGGTTTAAAGTCAGGAAACGTGTTCATCAGGGTTGTATCCCTTCACCATACCTATTCAATCTGTATGCTGAGCATGATCTGGAATCCTTTCTTAATCTATTTTTAGATTTCTAGACAAAAAAAATTAACTGTAGCCTCTGGATATTCTTCTTAAAAATTTGGATCTTAAGCATCTATGCTCTCCTGTTTACAATATTTTTGCCAGAATCAACTACCACATTTAAAAGCAAATTCTAAAATTCTTTATTTCTTTATGACCTATTTTGGTCATGCAGTAGAAGTTCTATACATATGAGTTGATAATAAACCAGTTTTAATTAAAGTAAGACAGAGAACATAACTTGACAGACTCACCTGAAAGTATTTTTAAATGAATCCCTCCCTTACAGGTCAGTGTTTTGCCCTGTGACTATTATTACAAGAGTGGAAATAAGTTGCTTCTTCCTACTCTTGTAATAATCATAGGATAAAGTACCTCTGTGTGACTGTGTTCAATATCTTGCCCCTGGCTTCTGGAATATTTATTATATATTATTCCAAAGATTCTAACACCCCCATATCAATTGATATATAATCCCTTAGCATAATATTTGTAGCCTTAATAACCTATATATCATCAACCATGGGTTCCTCAAGACATAGAATTCTGCTCTTCCTTTTTTCTATCAGTAAGTAGCCATATACAACTAGGCACATGTAGATGTTCATAAATATTTACTTAATGAATGTATCTTCCATAGCCAGGCACCATTATTGTCTGCTTTCTGTATTCCATTTCTAAATGCATGACTCCCTCTGTTGTCCTGGATTCTAGGTTCTAAACTCTCAATCACAATCTGTTATGGAGAACTTTCTGAATGAACCACAGTACACTCAAATGAAAAGGGAAACAATAAAAGGAACTACATCATAGCATTCTGGTAAGAAATACACGTATTAATGTAAGTTCATTGTTTTGAATAGCAAATACTAAAATGAGTTATATATTATCATTATTTTTATTTCTAAAATATTATCACTAAAATGGTCTATAATCCCTGAGCAAATCTCATTCTGTCGCTTTCATATTCCATATGATACCCCCAAAACTGCTACAATTTAAAAATGATCTGGCTTTATTACTTACTTCGGACTCAGTGGAATTTTGAGACGAGTTGTTTAACAAGTCAACATATGAAACTATTCATCTGTAAACTAGAGAAACTAGTCTCTGTAGGGCTACCTTGATGATTAAACAAGGTACATGAGAGGACTTTGTAACCATACAATCCTTACAGAATCCAAAACACTTATTAATATCCTTAAACTTAAAGGCTTCAACTTGTCATACACACCTTTGTGCCACTGACTAGAAGTAAACGTATTCATAAGAGTATATGGAGGAAATATGGTTTCTAAGACAGAGCCTCCATGGTTAGCCATCTTGCTTGGAGAAAACCCTCAACACTTGCTCCCTAATTTGCTAGGTCATAACCCCATAGATTACAGGATTGAGGACTGGGGGCACAGCCACATACAAATTGGCCAAGAAGATGTAGATATACCTGAGGACATTGTGGTCAAAACAGTGTGTCAAAAAAAGAGAAAAATGTTGGTGTGAAAAAGGCTAAGATAACACCAATGTGGGAGCCACAAGAGTTGAGGACTTTGACTTGGGCCTCCTACGAGGGCAGGCAGGAAACAGCACGGAGAATCCTGACATAGGACAGAACAATAAGGAGCACATCCAATAATAGAATAGACATATCCCCAAGGCCAAACATTATGTTGACTTTGATGCTAGCACAGGCCAGGTGGTCAATGCCCATGTGCTCACAGTAGCTATGAGGGATAATATAGTGCCCACAGAAGGGCAACCTCAAGAGAAGAATCACTAGTGCAACAACCACACACAGGCTCCACAGGATAGCAATGCCTGCAATGATGCTGATGATTTTGCTGGTGAGGATCATGGTGTACCAAACAGGTTTGGTGCAGAGCAAATGGCAATGTAGTAGTCAACAGCACAATGCTCTGCATGGCAGTGAAGAAGTGGACCAAGAGCATCTGGGAAAGACAACCTCCAAAAGATATATCCCTGAGGATAAACCAGAAGGCACACAGCATTTTTGGGAAGGTGGCTGTGTACAGGCCCAGGCTGATGGAGTCCAATGTGGCCAGGAAGTAGTTCATGGGCTCATGGAGACTGCTCTCAGTCTGGATCACAAACAGGGTAACAGCATTCCCCAGGAGTACAACAAGATACATGAAAATGGGAATCCAATCCAGATATGCACATCTTCTAGGCCTGGGATGCCTACTAGGAGGAATGAAGAAGGATGGAACTGGGTGTCATTAGGAATAGACATTCTTCCTGCCACTGTGAGCTCCTGTGCGCATCAGAGTTAGATGTTGACTTCTCATTAGTGATTCTTGCTCCACTTCCTTCCTTTCCAGATTCCTGATAAAATGCAAAATAGCGCTTAATATTCCTTTTCTCCCATTCAATGTTATCCAAGATTTTCTGCCATCTTTACCTGAGGATCAGATGGCTCCAGGAATAATACATGTAACCCAACCCATTCTCTTAGGGAGCTACTTGAGGACCTTTAAAATATATATGTTCAAGTGTGTGTGTGTGTGTGTGTGTATTCTTCAGTCTATCTGATTCTGAAAGCAGAGACCACCAATTCCCTTCTGTTTATCCATGTACCTAAAATAATACTTGAGACATATAAACTCTCAAATAAAATGTTTCTTAAGTGAATGGGTGGTAGAGGGAAGGCAGAAGAACAACCAGTTATGCCCCAAATGATTAGCAGCACAATTTCCATCTTAACCAGGTCTTCCAAAAGCCATCTTCATCTGGAATATTTTGGATCATGAATAAAGACAAGGAGATAGAAGTATTTTAAACAGAATTTTCAAAGTTAGGATGAAATTTGTATTTATGAAATATTTTAAATTGAGGTGGTAATGGTTCTATAATTCATCAAATCCACAAAATCTCAAATTCATTTAAAAAGTTGTCTTTCTAAGGTCATTTGAGGGTACTAAAAAGTTTCCAATTCCCTGAGCAATACCTTGTTTAAATCCTACCTAAACTAAACCTACTTACATACAGAAAAGGGGTATCATTTGAGATTCTCTTGAGGTTAGAGTCCAACAAAGCAGCCCTCTGTCCCAGATCTTTGTGTCTTTCTGGATATTCTCTTTTTAATACTAAATAAACAGTAGTTTATTAAGTGATTTTTTTTTTAATATGGCAACTAGCTTGAGTGTCAAATGTTGAATATATTTATTGTGAATTAATATCTTGAGGCAATCAAGATAGAAGTTCATTATTGGGTAGCCACGCCTGAGATGAAATCATTTTACAAACTGTGTAGAAGTGATAGGCTCTGAAGATGCCTGGAACTTGGGGTAGTTCATATTTGAATACCACTCATTGGAGATGGATGCACAGAGAAGAAATCATATCCTTCTTTAACCCTGGATAAGATCAGCTCCTAGCAAAGAATGTGGTACATATGGGGCCTGTGAAGCATGGCAGAAATGAGAAATAATTTGGGACAGTATATCAAAAAAAGTGAAGCTATATAAATAACTTGGGTTGCTGAGTCAGGGAAAGAGATATTTGAGGAAAAAAATTATTTCTCTTCTCAGTTCTGTACTTGAAAACTGTCAGGTATAAAAGGATCAATAAGAGAAGTAGAGGTGTACCATTCACAGTTTAATTTTAGCAAATATTTATTGACTTCCTACTATGTACTAGGCCTTGGATTAAGGAATTTGGACAGAAAATGTGGATAAAACTTTGCTCATCTTCTCAGAATATAACGAGGGAGACATAAATGAAATGATGAAATTTGAATAAAATATTGTGTTATGATAGAAAAATACAGAAAAAAATTGTGGGTATGGTTTAGGACAAAAACAAAAAGCTTCATGGAAAAGGTAAAGTAAATCAAAGACTTAACTGTGTTTTTCTAGAGAAAGAAGTATGGCCGTGCTCTGTGGGGTAAGCTCATTGTTTTGCCACTCAGGACTTGGATTCCATGGCCCTCTATACAACTGGACATTGAACAGTATCTGAATCACTCTCAATACCTGCCTAGAGCATGATCTCATAGAAATATTACTACTTTTTCCAAAGTTCCAAAGCAAGGAAGACCATCCAATTTTCCCTGATCATTTTCCAGAGTCTCCAGAATTGGTTCCCTTCTGAGCACCAAAATAGTCATATTTCCAACTTGATCCACAATGTGCAAAGCATATACAGATCTATTCTAGCAAGATATATTCATATATCCTCCAATATTGCCACATATAGTGATGAGCCTGAGACAGCTTCTTCTCTTTGAAACCACAACTTCTAACATCCTGAAAAGAACTTACACCAAACAGTCATTTCTTTCAATTCTTCATCCTGTTACTCTACCATATTCTGGAGCATCCCACCACACACATCCTTTCACCTAAGTACATAAACACCATCTTACGTGCTGTAACTGATGAGGATAAGAACAGATTCTCAACCAGGGCAATTCTGCCCCTGGGGAATATTTGGCAGTGACTGGGGATATTTATGGTTGTCAAACCTTGGGGGAAGTACTGCTAGAATCTACTAGGTAGAGTCAGGGATGCTGCTAAACATGTGACAATTCATAGGACAGCCCTCCAAGACAAAGAACTATCTAGCCCAAAAATGTCTGTAGTGGTATGCTGAGGATGTGAAACCCTGGTATACACCTTTTTATCTGATATTTTCCTAATTCCTAATCTCATGATTTACGTTGTTATTAAGCTATCTTAAATATTCACACATTATTGTATTCCTCAGCTGCCTTCTTACCTTAGTCTTGGCTTCTACCAAAAACAGACAAGCAACAACAAAAGCAAAAAATAAAAAAACAAACCTTTACCAGCATTCATAGCCATGCTCCACAATTCATTCAGTCATGAACTCCTTCGTTTAAAACATACTTACTGATCTCTTATATTTGGCCAGGCAATGTGCTAAGTACAGAGAAAACATAGTCCTTGACCTCTTGACGGTCACATTTAGTCCTTAGTATATACAGGGTCACTAAGAGTCAGAATCTGCTTGATGGCAGTGGGCTTGTTATAAGGAGAGAAACAATAGTTGAGCTGGTACATAATTTTCTTCTGTATCTCACCTATGCCTGCATGTGTTAGACTATTGATACAAAGAAATATATGCATATGTAGGAACTCGTGTGTAGCCGTGGTAGTTTGTGAGTTTAAAATCTGCTATGCCCAAATGTTGCCTTTGCTCTTCCTTCCTCCCCCCAACTCTCTATTATACACTTACTGTCCACCTTCTCTCTATTCTAGCTTAGCATGGACTCATTCTTCATCTCTCAAGCAATGTCCCACCACTCAAACCAGAATAACACAGCCTTACCTTGATTTCCAAATTTCTCTGAGGGGATGGACTTTGAAAACATCATCTGGAATCTCTCTGAGATTGCACCTTCTTTCTTAAGCAAAGAATAGGCATTTATATTGCTGCTGCAGCCTTGTACCCACTAGGATGGAGACTGTATCTTGAATTTCTGGCATAGACTAAGTGATATTCACTGGAGAGCTCTCCTAAGAAACTTCCTTCTGTACACTGGAACTAAAGATCGTCTTAGCAAGAATCATCTACTGTTTGCCTTCCAAAGGAAGACTATGCATTTTCTGCTTTCCAAATTGAAAGCCTCAGATTCTGCTTAACACCTGGGCTGTTAAAATAATTCTCTGTCATCTTCTTCGATGACCCACTCTATCAATCTTCCCTTGCTCTTTTTTTCTATATCATCTTTGTCATAGCTTATATCTTGATGTATCTATAATCCTTTTGCCCTACTCCGTGTGAACTATTTAGGTGAAAGACTTGCTAAAGCAACAAAGATGGGAGGAGTCAACATCCTAGAGAGAAGGAAACTCACTAAGAGGAGCCTAACTTTATACTTAGCATTTTTTCTCCTGGTATTTAGTGATTGTAGGAGCACAGAAAAAGGCTGAGGACCAGAGCAGCGGGCAACCACTCAGAAGCAAGGAAACCTGCAGTTTTGTCAAATTATCAGTGCTAGGGTGGTTTTTTTAGATGAAAAAATGCATTTAGGGGCTTTTTTAGCCAGGACTTGAAGAACCAAAATCCAAGAGTGAAAACAAATGCAAAGAAGTGAACTCAGATATCTATACCACTCTTCTCCTAGAGCCATTTCCTGATTCTTAAACTGCATAGGGCACATGGAGAAAGCAGATGAAAAGCAGAGCATAGTTATGGCTGTCTTAAGGTGCTAACAAGACAAAGGTTAGTGTTCAGGACATACCAAGGATGATGGAGCATAGTAAAAACCCCAGGAAAGTTACATTAACAACAGATTTCTTATCAGAAACTATGGAGGTCAGAAGGGAGTGAGATGACATTTTTAAAGTACTGGAAGAAAAAAAAAAAACACCCGGAAAGCTATATCCAGCAAAACTATCTTTTGAAAATCAAGAAGAAATTATGGCATTCTCAAATAAACAAAGGTGGAGGGAATTCTTTGCTAATAGATAGGCCCCCATAAGAAATACTAAAGGGAGTGAAATGAGAGGATGAAATGAGAGGATGTTAGAGAGTAACCCAAAGCCATACGAAGAAATAAAAAAAACAGTAAAAGTGGTTACATAGGTAAATATGAAAGTCAGTAATATTTTATTTTGATTTCTAAATTTTCTTTTTATTTCCTATATAATCTTAAAAACAAATGCATACAATAATTATAAATCTATGTTAATGGGTATACAATGTACGTATACATGTGTATGCACTTTGTGACAGGAACAACATAAAGCAGATAGAGCTATGCAAGAGCAGAGATTTCATATGATACTGAAACCAAATTGGTATCAATTCCAACTGAATTGTGGTAGATTTAGGATGATATTATGAGTTCCCTAAAAAAAAAAACAGACAAACCCAGTGCCATCAAGTTCCCTAGTAACCACTAATTAATATCATGAAACTATATGGGTTGGGTTTGGTTTTGGTTTGATATACACAAAAGAATAATGGTTTCACCTCCTAGCTTGGAAGCGGTTGATAAGTTTCTTTGCATGAGGGTGACATACTGGAACCTCATTGTCTTTGTTAGTGGCAGGTGGCAAAACAAAGACCTTGATATTTAATGTCCACTCCTGTAGGTTCATCCACATGACTCTTCCCCAGACTTTCTTGCCCAGACCTTCTTGCCCAGACCTTGTCCAATATATCTTCTTTGAAGCCCTTATCAAACAATTAGGCAATTCTTTTCTGTCCCTGAGTTCATAAGTATTGTTACATACAGCCATTTATCTTTCCACAATTGAAGTTATTTGATTAGATTTTCAGGAGTCCTCTATAATTGATTAATATCCACTTAGACTTTTTAGGGTCAAACCAGTGAATTAAATGGGCATATGACAGGGAACACCATCCCTACAATGTAGTATTGTTTTGATTTACTGTTTTGGACAGTGCAGGAGAAGGTGCAGTGCCAGAGGTTTCTACAGTTTATATGCCTTTAAAGTAGCCCTGGTGGTAACAGCACTTGGCTGCTAGGCTAAAGGTGGGTGGTTCGAACTCACCAGCCCCTCCTCAAAAGAATGATGTGGCAATCTACTCCTGTAAAAAACACAGCCTTGGAAACCCAGTGATTGTTGTCATGTCAATGAAATCTTTGCCTGACTCAAGGTTGTGCAGATTTTCTTCCATGTTTCCTTTCAAATTTTTAAAATAATTTTAGCCCTTATATTTAAGTCTATGATACATTTTGAGTTAAATTTCCTCTATGGCATGAAGTAATGATCTAAATTTATCTTTTTAAATGTGGGTATCTCACTATGCCAACTCCTAAAAAGCACACACAAAAAAATGTTATCAGTCTCAATATTCTTCAATGCTTTCCTGCTTTCCTTTGTATTACACAGTAGAAAATGTTACTTTTAACATGTAAAAAAAAAAGTGTGAATTTTAATACAGACCCATCCATGGCCTCTATTTATCTGTCTTTCTTGAAGAAAATCCTCAGCACTTCCTCTCAAATCTGCTTGGTCCTGACCCCATAGATTACAGGATTGAGGGCTGGGGGTACAGCCACAAATGAACTGGCCAGGATGATGTGGATATACCAGGGGACATTGTGACCAAAACGGTGTGTCAAAGAAAAAAGTACAATGCTGGTGAGAAAAGGCTAAGATAAACATCAGTGTGGGAGCCACAGGTCTTAAGAGCTTTGAGCCAGGACTCCCGGGCTGGCAGGTGGAAAACAGCATGGAGAATCTTGACATAGGACAGAGCGATAAGGAACACATCCAATAATAGGAGAGAAATGTTGCCAAGGCCAAATGCGATATTCACTTTGATGCTGGCACAGGCCAGACGGGCAATGCCCATGTGCTCACAGTAGCTATGAGGGATGATATGGTGCCCACAGAAGGGCAGCCTAAGGAGGAGAAACACTATTGGAAGCACCATGTACAGGCTCCTCAGGATAGCAATGCCTGCAGTGATGCTGATGATTTTGCTGGTGAAGATCAGGTGTACCAAAGGGGTTTGCAAATGGCAACGCAGTGGTCAAAAGCCATGGCCACAAGAACAATGCTCTCCATAACTGTAAAAAAGTGGATGAAGAACATCTGGGAAAGGCAGCCTCCGAAAGATGTATCCCTGAGGCTAAACCAGAAGATGCACAGCATATTGGGGATGGTGGCTGTGGAGAAGCCCAGGTCGATGTACATCGATGCCAGGAAGTAGTATGTGGGCTCAAGCAGACTATTCTGTCTGGATCACAAACAGGACAACAGCGTTCCCCATGAGTGCAACAAGATACACACATAAAAAGTGAATCCAATCAAGATGTGCACATCTTCCAGCCCTGGGATGCCCACTAGCCCACTAGGAGGAATAAAGAAGGATGGAGCTGGGTGTCATTAGGCATTGATATTCTTCCTGCCAAAATGAGACGTTTTATGTGTCAAAGATAGTTATCGACTTCCCATTAGTGATTCTTGCTCCATTTTTCCCTTCATCTAGATTTCTGGTGAAAAGAAAAATAACATTATAATCTTCCTTTGTTCCCATTCAGAAAGGAGTTATAGTACTCTCCGCACATTCTGCTAGTCTTACCTGAGCTTCAAAAGGTACCAGGGATAGAATTAGCCTTACTCTGCTGTTTTTTCTTCTAGGAAAGATTGGGAATGAGGAAAGGAGCAGAGAAGAACACGTGCCTTCCAGATTTAAATTCATAATCTGAATAATAGCTAGAAATAAATGGGAAAAATAACTCTCTAGAACGTGTGTATCCAGTAGCTTTAAACTCATTTTTGCTTCATGTGCATGATAACTTCTTGGATATTTACATTCCCCTATTTGGGAACCTGATAACCTTGAAATGTCATGTATTTAACACTTGTGTGTGTGTGTGTGTATTCTGAGTGTGTGTAACTGAATATTGGATACTCCGACCCCAAAGAGCAAAGACAACTTAATCTTTGTTTATTCATATGTGTAAAAAAGGTTGGCTACATAAACGTTTTCAATTTTAAAAGAGTTTATTAAATTAATAAATAGGAGGAGGCAGGACAGCAATTAATTTCAAAGTCAGGGTTCAGAAAATAAACAATTCAGTTCCACTCATAACAGTTTTTTGCAAAATAAAAAGCGAATTTATCCATCAGTTATGAAAAACAAAAGCAGGGAGAGTGAGATATTTGACAAAAAATAGAGTTATGAGGAAACAAGGTTTGAGAAATTATTTTACTCTAGATAAGCCTAGGTTTTAGATGCCTCATGAGGAAACATCTCTAGTGAAGAACCTGTCCAGGCATGGTCCATCTATAAAAGGAGGAAATACTACATTGTCTGAGTTAGACAGTCTTTTTTTTTTTTAATTTTTATTGTGCTTTTGAAAGTTTACAGATCAAGTCAGTGTCTCATACAAAAATTTATATACACCTTGCTATATACTCCTAGTTGTTCTCCCCCTAGTGAGACAGCACACTCCTTCTCTCCATCCTCTTTTTGTATCTGTTCAACCAGCTTCTGACCCCCTCTGCCTTTTTATCTCCCCTCCACACAGGAGCTGCCTACATAGTCTCATATGTCTACTTGATCCAAGAAGCTCACTCCTTACCAGTATCATTTTCTATCCTATAGTCCAGTCCAATCCCTGTCTGAAGAGTTGGCTTTGGGAATGTCTCCTGTCTTGGGCTAACAGAAGGTCTGGGGACCATGGCCTCCGGGGTCTTCTAGCCTCAGACAGATCATTAAGTCTAGTCTTTTTATAAGAATTTGAGGTCTGCATCCTACTGCTCACCTGCTCCCTCAGGGCTTCTCTGTTGTGTTCCTTGTCAGGGCAGTCATCGATTATAGCCAGGCACCATCCAGTTCTGGTCTTAGGCTGATGTAGTCTCTGGTTTATGTGGTTCTTTCTGTCTCTTGGACTCATAATTACCTTATGTCTTTGGTTTCTTCATTCTCCTTTTGAGTAGACACTTTTTAAATAGTATCTCAGCCTTGTATGATGGGGAGAAGGCAGAAGCACTTTAGATACTCTACGGTTTAGTTCCTACTAAGATTACTTCCCAGCTCTATTGGCGCAGTGGTTAAGAGCTGTGGCTGCGAACCAAAAGGTCAGCAGTTCCAATCCACCAGCGGCTCCTTGGAAATCCTATGGGCAAATTCTACTCTGTCCTATAGGGTCTCTGTGAGTTGGAATCAACTCAATAGCAACAGATTTTGGAACTGTCTTTATGAATGTCTGTCCTTCAGTAACAGAGAAAAAAGGACTATTAAGTGATTTTATTTTATAGTAGTGACCTGGACTATAGAAATTTCTGAACTTGTTTATGACCCACGCCACCAGGTTTCCTTGTTTATAGTGAATTTAAAATTTTGTTTTTATTATTTGGCAATTTGGGTAAAATTAACTGTACAAAAAATGTAGAAGTGATTGAATGCAATCTTTGCAATTGCACAAAAACTTTAAATTTAGAAATACTTGGTTGTCGAGGTAAGTCAGGCTTGAGTGACATCCATCAGAGATAAGTGTGTATGAAGACAAGTGCCTGGCAAACAACTGTGCCCATTTTAACACTAGGAAGGGAAATAAAAATGAAAGACAATTTGGGAAATTCTCTCAGAATGGAAAAAAAAAAATACATATTCACACATACATATATATAGCCCACTGCTGTCAAGTCGATTCCGACTCATAGCGACCCTGTAGGACAGAGTAGAACTTCCCCATAGGGTTTCGAAGGAGCAGCTGGTGGATTGGAACTGCCAACCTTTTGGTTAGCAGTTGAGCTCTAAGCCACTATGCCATCAAGGCTCCATAATTTGAGTTAAATTCTGAAATCTCTTTCATTAGTGGAGAATACGCAAAGGATGTGGAGGTGTCCCTTTCACAATTCATTTTATCAACTATTTAAGAGCTCCTCTATATAAAAAGTCCCTAAGTGGTGTAAACAATTAAGTGCTTGACTACTACCTGAAAGGTTGGTGGTTCAAAGCTACTGAGAGGTGCTTTAGAAGAAAGGTCTGGCAATCTGCTTAGGAAAGGTCACAGCCTCGAAAACCCTATGAAGCACAGTTCTGCTGTGCACACTTGAGTTTGCCAGGAGTCCGATCAACTCAACAGCTACTGGTTTTTTTTTTTAATGTGCCAGCCATGGTTAGGCAATCTGAATACAAATTTTTTTTTTTTTTTAAATTTTTATTAAGCTTCAAGTGAACATTTACCATTCCAATCAGTCTGTCACATGTAGGTTTACATACATCTTACTCCCTTCTCCCACTTGCTCTCCCCCTATTGAGTCAGCCCTTACAGTCTCTCGTTTCGTGCCAATTTTACCTTCTTCCCTCTCTCTCTATCTTCCCATCCCCCCTCCAGTCAAGAGTTGCCAACACACTCTCCTGTGTCCACCTGATTTAATTAGCTCACTCTTCATCAGTATCTCTCTCCCCCCCACTAACCAGTCCTTTTCATGCCTGATGATTTGTCTTCGGGGATGGTTCCTGTCCTGTGCCATCAGAAGTTCTGGGGAGCATTGTCTCTGGGATTCCTCTAGTCGCAATCATACCATTAGGTGTGGTCTTTTAATGAGAATTTGGGGTCTGCATCCCATTGGTCTCCTGCTCCCTCAGGAGTTGTCTGTTGTGTTCCCTGACAGGGCAGACATCGATTGTGGCCGGGCACCAACTAGTTCTTCTGGTCTCAGGATATTGTAGGTCTCTGGTTCAAGTGGCCCTTTCTGTCTCTTGGGTTCTTAGTTGTCGTGTGACCTTGGTGCTCTTCCTTTGCCTTTGCTCCAGGTGGGTTGAGACCAATTAATGTATTTTAGATGGCTGCTTGTTGGCATTTAGGACCCCAGGTGCCACAATTCAAAGTGGGATGCAGAGTGTTTTCATAATAGAATTGTTTTGCCCATTGATTTAGAAGTCCTCTCAAACCAAGTTCCCCAGACCCCAGCCCCTGCTTCGCTATCCTTTGAAGCTTTCATTTTATCTCGGAAACCTCTTTACTTTTAATCCTGTCCAATTAGGCTGACCTTCCATGTTTTGAGTGTTGTCTTTCCCTTCACCCAAAGCAGTTCCCATCTACAGATTGATCAATAAAAAGCCCTCTCCCTCCCTCCCTCCCTCCCTCCCCCCTTTGTAACCACAAAACTATGTATTCTTTTCCGTTTTTTCTATTTCTCAAGATCTTATAATAGTGGTCTTATACAATATTTGTCCTTTTGCAACTGAATCATTTCGCTCAGCATAATGCCTTCCAGATTCCTCCATGTTATGAAATGTTTCAGAGATTCGTCACTGTTCTTTATCGATGCGTAGTATTCCATTGTGTGAATATACCACAATTTATTTACCCATTCGTCCGTTGATGGACATCTTGGTTGCTTCCAGCTTTTTGCTATTGTAAACAGAGCTGCAATAAACATGGATGTGCATACATCTGTTTGTGTGAAGGGTCTTGTATTTTTAGGGTATATTCCGAGGAGTGGGATTTCTGGGTTGTATGGTAGTTCTATTTCTAACTGTTTAAGATAACGCCAGATGGATTTCCAAAGTGGTTGTACCATTTTACAACCCCACCAGCAGTGTATGAGAGTTCCAGTCTCTCCGCAGCCTCTCCAACATTTATTATTTTGTGTTTTTTGAATTAATGCCAGTCTAGTTGGTGTCAGATGGAATCTCATCATAGTTTTAATTTGCATTTCTCTAATGACTAATGATCGAGAGCATTTTCTCATGTATCTGTTGGCTGCCTGAATATCTTCCTTAGTGAAATGTGTGTTCATATCCTTTGCCCACTTCTTGATTGGGTTGTTTGTCTTTTTGTGGTTGAGTTTTGACAGAATCACGTAGATTTTAGAGATCAGGCGCTGGTCTGAGATGTCATAGCTGAATATTCTTTCCCAGTCTATAGGTGGTCTTTTTACTCTTTTGGTGAAGTCTTTAGATGAGCATAGGTGTTTGATTTTTAGGAGCTCCCAGTTATCTGGTTTCTCTTCATCATTTTTGGCAATGTTTTGTATTCTGTTTATGCCCTGTATTAGGGCTCCTAGGGTAGATCCTATTTTTTCTTCCATGATTTTTATCGTTTTAGTCTTTATGTTTAGGTCTTTGATCCACTTGGAGTTAGTTTTTGTGCATGGTGTGAGGTATGGGTCCTGTTTCATTCTTTTGCAAATGGATATCCAGGTATGCCAGCACCATTTGTTAAAAAGACTATTATTTCCCCAATTGACTGACACTGGTCCTTTGTCAAATATCAGCTGCTCATAAATGGATGGATTTATATCTGGATTCTCAATTCTGTTCCATTGGTCTATGTGCCTGTTGTTGTACCAGTACCAGGCTGTTTTGACTACTGTAGCTATATAATAGGTTCTGAAATCAGGTAGGGTGAGGCCTCCCACTTTCTTCTTCTTTTTCAGTAATGTTTTGCTTATCCGGGGGTTCTTTCCTTTCCATATGAAATTAGTGATTTGTTTCTCTATTCCCTTAAAGTATGACATTGGTATTTGGATTGGAAGTGCGTTGTATGTATAAATGGCTTTTGGTAGAATAGACATTTTTACTATGTTAAGTCTTCCTATCCATGAGCAGGGTATGTTTTTCCATTTAAGTGTGTCCTTTTGAATTTCTTGTAGCAGAGTTTTATAGTTTTCTTTGTATAGGTCTTTTACATCCTTGGTAAGATTTATTCCTAAGTATTTTATCTCCTTGGGGGCTACTGTGAATGGTATTGATTTGTTTATTTCCTCTTCGGTGTTCTTTTTGTTGATGTAGAGGAATCCAAGTGATTTTTGTATGTTTATTTTATATCCTGAGACTCTTCCAAACTCTTCTATTAGTTTCAGTAGTTTTCTGGAGGATTTCTTAGGGTTTTCCATGTATACGATCATGTCATCTGCAAATAGTGATAGCTTTACTTCCTCCTTACCAATCTGGATACCCTTTATTTCTTTGTCTAGCCTAATTGCTCTGGCTAGGACTTCAAGTACGATGTTGAATAAGAGTGGTGATAAAGGGCATCCTTGTCTGGTTCCCGTTCTCAAGGGAAATGCTTTCAGGTTCTCTCCATTTAGAGTGATATTGGCCGTCGGCTTTGCATATATGCCCTTTATTATGTTGAGGAATTTTCCTTCAATTCCTATTTTGGTGAGAGTTTTTATCATGAATGGGTGTTGGACTTTGTCAAATGCCTTTTCTGCATCAATTGATAAGATCATGTGGTTTTTGTTTTTGTTTTATTTATGTGATGGATTACATTAATGGTTTTTCTGATATTAAACCAGCCTTGCATACCTGGTATAAATCCCACTTGATCAGGGTGAATTATTTTTTTGATGTGTTGTTGGATTCTATTGGCTAGAATTTTATTAAGGATTTTTGCATCTATGTTCATGAGGGATATAGGTCTGTAATTTTCTTTTTTTGTAATGTCTTTACCTGGTTTTGGTATCAGGGAGATGGTAGCTTCATAGAATGAGTTGGGTAGTATTCCGTCTTTTTCTATACTTTGAAATACCTTCAATAGTAATGGTGTTAAGTCTTCCCTGAAGGTTTGGTAGAACTCTGCAGTGAAGCCATCTGGGCCAGGACTTTTTTTTGTTGGGAGTTTTTTGATTACCGTTTCAATCTCTTTTTTTGTTATGGGTCTATTTAGTTGTTCTACTTCTGAATGTGTTAGTTTAGGTAAGTAGTATTGTTCCAAGAATTTATCCATTTCTTCTAGGTTTTCAAATTTGTTAGAGTACAATTTTATGTAGTAATCTGATATGATTCTTTTGATTTCATTTGGTTCTGTTGTGATGTGGTCCTTCTCGTTTCTTATTCGGGTTATTTGTTTCCTTTCCTGTTTTTCTTTAGTCAGTCTAGCCAATGGTTTATCAATTTTGTTAATTTTTTCAAAGAACCAGCTTTTGGCTTTGTTAATTCTTTCAATTGTTTTTCTGTTCTCTAATTCATTTAGTTCAGCTCTAATTTTTATTATTTGTTTTCTTCGGGTGCCTGATGGATTCTTTTGTTGCTCACTTTCTATTTGCTCAAGTTGTCGGGACAGTTCTCTGATTTTGTCTCTTTCTTCTTTTTGTATGTGTGCATTTATCGATATAAATTGGCCTCTGAGCACTGCTTTTGCTGTGTCCCAGAGGTTTTGATAGGAAGTATTTTCATTCTCGTTGCTTTCTAAGAATTTCCTTATTCCCTCCTTGATGTCTTCTATAACCCAGTCTTTTTTTCAGGAGGGTATTGTTCATTTTCCAAGTATTTGATTTCTTTTCCCTAGTTTTTCTGTTATTGATTTCTAGCTTCATTGCCTTGTGGTCTGAGAAGATGCTTTGTAATATTTCGATGTTTTGGATTCTGGAAAGATTTGTTTTATGCCCTAATATGTGGTCTATTCTAGAGAATGTTCCATGTGCGCTAGAAAAAAAAGTATATTTTGCAGCAGTTGGGTGGAGAGTTCTGTATAAGTCAATGAGGTCAAGTTGGTTGATTGTTGTAAGTAGGTCTTCCGTGTCTCTATTGAGCTTCTTACTGGATGTCCTGTCCTTCTCCGAAAGTGGTGTGTTGAAGTCTCCTACTATATATGTGGAGGTGTCTATCTCACTTTTCAATTCTGTTAAAATTTGATTTATGTATCTTGCTGCCCTGTCATTAGGTGCGTAAATATTTAATATGGTTATGTCTTCCTGATCAATTGTCCCTTTTATCATTATATAGTGTCCTTCTTTATCCTTTGTGGTGGATTTAAGTCTAAAGTCTATTTTGTCAGAAATTAATATTGCTACTCCTCTTCTTTTTTGCTTATTGTTTGCTTGATATATTTTTTTCCATCCTTTGAGTTTTAGTTTGTTTGTGTCTCTAAGTCTAAGGTGTGTCTCTTGTAGACAGCATATAGATGGATCGTGTTTTTTTATCCAGTCCGTGACTCTCTGTCTCTTTATTGGTGCATTTAGTCCATTAACATTCAGCGTAATTATAGATAAGTAAGTTTTTAGTGCTGTCATTTTGATGCCTTTTCATGTGTGTTGTTGGCCATTTCATTTTTCCACATGCTTTTTTGTGCTGAGACGTTTTTCTTAGTAGCTTGTGAGATCCTCATTTTCATAATGTTTAACTTTGTGTTTATTGAGTCATTACGTTTTTCTTGGCTTTTTTCTTGAGTTATGGGATTGATATTCCTTTTTGTGGTTACCTTTTTATTTACCCCTATTTTTCTAAGTAAAAACCTAACTTGTATCCTTCTATTTCGCCTTGTATCACTCTCCATCTGGCAGTTCAATGCCTCCTATATTTAGTCCCTCTTTTTGATTATTGTGATCGTTTATCTATTGATTTCCATGATTTCCTGTTGTGTGTATTATTTTGTTTATTTATTTATTTTTTAGAATTAGTCTCAATTTGTTTTTGTGCTTTCCCTGTTTGAGTTGCGTTGATATCAGGACGCTCTGTTTTGTGACCTTGTATTGTGCTGGTACCTGATATTATTGGTCATCCGGCCAAACAATCTCCTTTAGCATTTCTTGCAGTCTTGGTTTAGTTTTTGCAAATTCTCTAAACTTGTGTTTATCTGTAAATATCTTAATTTCTCCTTCATATTTCAGAGAGAGTTTTGCTGGATATATGATCCTTGGTTGGCAGTTTTTCTCGTTTAGTGCTCTGTATATGTCGTCCCATTCCCTTCTTGCCTGCATGGTTTCTGCTGAGTAGTCTGAACTTATTCTTATTGATTCTCCCTTGAAGGAAACCTTTCTTTTCTCCCTGGCTGCTTTTCAAATTTTCTGTTTGTCTTTGGTTTTGGCAAGTTTGATGATGATATGTCTTGGTGTTTTTCTTTTTGGATCAATCTTAAATGGGGTTCGATGAGCATCTTGGATAGATATCCTTTCTTCTTTCATGATGTCAGGGAAGTTTTGTGTCAGGAGTTCTTCAACTATTTTCTCTGTGTTTTCTGTCCCCCCTCCCTGTTCTGGGACTCCAATTACTCGCAAGTTATCCTTCTTGATAGAGTCCCACATGATTCTTAGGGTTTCTTCATTTTTTTTAATTCTTTTATCTGATTTTTTTTCAGCTATGTTGGTGTTGTTTCCCTGGTCCTCCAGAAGTCCCAGTCTACATTCTAATTGCTCGAGTCTGCTCCTCTGACTTTCTATTGCGTTGTCAAATTCTGTAATTTTATTGTTAATCTTTTGGATTTCTGCATGCTGTCTCTCTATGGATTCTTGCAACTTGTTAATTTTTCCACTATGTTCTTGAATAATCTTTTTGAGTTCTTCAACAGTTTTATCAGTGTGTTCCTTGGCTTTTTCTGCTTTTATCCTAATTTCATTTGTGATATCTTTAAGCATTCTGTAATTTAGTTTTTTATATTCTGTATCTGATAATTCCAGGATTGTATCTTCATTTGGGAAAGATTTTGATTCTTTTGTTTGGGGCGTTGGAGAAGCTGTCATGGTCTGTTTCTTTATGTGGTTTGATATGGACTGCTGTCTCCGAGCCATCACTGGGAAACTAGATTTTCCAAGTAGTCAGCTGGTGCGCTGGCTCCTAGTTCTGAAAACAGTCGCTGTCTGCCCGTATTTGTTCGTTTTCCGTCTCTAAGTCTGTGCTTGTTGTTCAGAGTTCGTAGATTGTTATGTATGTGATAGATTCCCTTGTTTTTCCGAGTCTTTGTTGCAAGAGGGATCCGCGGTAGCGTCCACCTAGTCCGCCATCTTGGCCCCCGCCTCTGAATACAAATTTGAATAAGACCAGTCACATATTCTCAAGAAGACTTCTGTGTAATGAGGGAAACGAAATTGCAAAAAAGAAATTTGAAAACTTCCTGCATAAAGTGCTGTAAATATAGGGATGTGTCAAGATAAATTCCATGGAGGCGGTTAGGTTTAGGCTAAAACCTAAGCAATTATTTGAAAAAGAAGAAAAGGAATTTTATTCCAGGTAGAGAGAGGAGCAAGGAAAAAGTGAAAAAAGGAATCACAGTGGTCACCTGGGACAGAATTCTGGAACTGTTGTCCTCTCTGTGACCTTTTCCAGCTTCAATAGGTTCATGAACAGACTCATAAGTGTCTGGTATTTCAGTCACTCTTAGAGGCTACATACAACAGGAACTCAGAAAAATACGATGTCTACGTCCTAAGAAAATCAATTTCTCCCACTTACCCTTGTGTATTTATCAGGAGAGTTTACAAAAGTGAGATTTTCCCCATCTATCGGACAACATAATTTCCAAGTCCACAAATATTCTCAAAGCAACCAGCTGCTCAGTCATTCTGTGTGGGTGTACCACGACCACCATCAGTTGCCATCAAGTCCATTCTGACTCGTGACGACTCCATGTGTATCAAAGTAGAGCTGTGCTCCATAGGGCTTTCAATAGCTGAATTTTTTAGAAGTAGATTGCCAGGGCTTTCTTCTGAGGTGTCCCTGGGTGGACTTGAACCTCCAACATTTTGGGTTAGCAGCCAAGTGCATTAATCACTTGCAGCACCCAGGGACTTACATATGTATTCCATTGCTGTCAAGTCGATTCCAACTAACAGCGACCCTGTAAAACAGAAAAGAACTGCCCCACAGGGTTTGCAAGGCTATAAATTTTTCCAGAAACAGATTGCTGTATGTTTCTCCCATGGGTTCCATCCACCAACTTTATGGTTAGCAGCCCAGTGCTTAACCATACGCTACCAGGGCTCTTCTAAATACTTATTTAGAAAAAAAAAAAAAAAAAAAACCTTGTCATCAAGTGGATTCTGACTCACAGCAACCCCTGGGACAGAGCACAACTGCCGCATAGCATTTCCAAGGCTGTAAGCTCCACAGGGAACACCCTGGTGACTAGTGGTTCAGACCAACAGCTGCTAACCAAAAAGGTCAGCAGCTCAAATCCACCAAGTGCTCCCTGTAGGACAGTTCTACTCTGTCCTACAGGGTTGCTACGAGTTGGAATCGACTCGACAGCAATGGGTTTGGGTTTTTTTTTTTATCTTTACAGAAGCAAACTGCCACCTCTTCTTCATCTCTGGAGCTAGATAGTGGTGATGGCTGCACAGCATTATGAATATACTAAATGTCACTAAATTGTACATGATTAGTACATTTTGTGTGTATTTTCGCACATTAAAAAAAAGAGTTGTGTACTGGCTACCTAGAGGCCCAACAGAGCTTTAAGGTTTAACCCAAGCAATTCATAGACTAAAGGAAAGAAGGATAAGGAAGACAGAAGGAGAGAAAAAGGAAATATAGAATGTGTTATGAATATTATGTGAAATAACAAGAACTGACAGTTGACCAAGGGGCTAGCAGCAAGCTCCGACTCCCCCAGAGCTTCTCTTCGGCTGGTGCAGTGACCCAAGGGAATCCCTAGGCACTTTAATCTAGATGTGCCCAACTTTCTGGTTCCTGCAGACTCCACTACAGGTCCCACAAACAGAGGCGTTGTGGTGATATCTCTTAGGGCGATTGAGGCTCAGTTCTAAACCACACAAATACTTCAGCAGGTGGGTGCACAGTTACTCCGAGAGTCCCTAGGACAGAAGGCAGAGATCTTGGTAAGTGCTGGTGATCAGTGAGGAGTTTGTGCTATGCATCCTTGAGATTGGCATTTGGATTCATAGAACTGAATCAAGGCCTACGCTATTGAGAGAGAGAACAAAATGGCACAGATCAGTGGTGCTGTGCTTTTTTTCTAAATGAAATTGAAGAGCAGAAAATGATGTAATTATTCCAAGGTTATAAAACCAGTAAGAACAAAATCAGTACTCCATTCCATGTCACAATGGCAAAATTATTAAATTCCCTTTACTTTCACTTCTTTTTCCTACGCATAATACCTTGACAGGAAGTGAGACACAAAGTGGGGAAAAACAGAAAAACATAGTAGGCAAAGGAGGATCAAGTAATGAGCTTGAACCTCCTTATGCTTAAAAGTGACTACATATACCTGATACAGAAAAGCATTCAATACTGTGATCAGCTATCAGTCTTTCACTACGCTTCGTGTTTCAAAAAGATTGAAACAAATTCAAACTTGATTTTGGGGGAACATAACTTCAAGATGGAGGCCAGGACCCAAGATGAGAAGTGAGATGAAAGAATATCTTGGAATTAAATGAATGGATCAGGAGGTCTGATGTCTCTCTCAACTTACAAGAGCCAACACAGTCTAGAAAAAAAGAAACTTCATATGGGAAAAAATCTTTGTGGATAAATCTTCCTCTTCGACAATTTACTTTAGCTCTCACCTGGTAAGACCTTGCTCTTAGATATCTGAACCCTAAGGAATGTGTAGATTCGCTTCCAGACTCTCAATTCTCTTCTGTTGTCTCTTTTCCTTTTGGCTTATTTGTTTGTCTGTTTTGCCAGTAACACACTGTCATAACCATCATAGCTTTACAGAAAGTCTTAGTATCTGCTAATGTAAATGCTCCAGACCTATTCATCTTCAAGATAGCTCTGGTATTCTTGGTTTTTTACTCTTCTCCCTTCCCTTCTTTTCTTTCACTTCTCCCACTAGCAAGTATTGCCAAGACAGATCCAGATTTATTTCACATAGCCTAGTTTCAAACCTCAACTCTTCGGTTAATTAGTGTTTCAAGCAATAGGAAGTTAATTAACTCCCCAAAACCTTTCCCTTGCATAAAACCAGATGACAGCAGAGCTTGTGCCATGAAATTGTGGAAGAACTAAACAAGGTAATTCATGTAAATATTGGTGGGCACTGTGCCTAGAAAACAGTGGGTACACAATTAATGATAGTTATTATTTTTATTATTATTATGGTTAAAATTATCATGATTTTTAATATTTCCTAATAATGTCTATTTCATGAAGAAATAAAGAAGAATTGTATTTACTTACTCTGAAGACACAGTGTTAGCTTCTGCTTGGCACCTCAGCCTTTCACACTTATGGTGCAGGTGAGAAGTGATACTAGGTTTATATCTGGAGAGCTCAAGAAGGGAAAAGAACCAAAGATTTTTAAAGAAATTTAATCCTAATATTAATACTTTATCTTGAACTTTTTTATTTTTCATTTTTATAGATCTCAGTTACATGTGGACGAATTGCTCAATGGGAACAGACAATGACTTTAAAGATTATGGCCACCGTTAGTCTGCAGAAGAATGGCTTTTCTCAATGTCACTGAGTCCCATCCCTCTTCATTCCTGTTGCTGGGGATTCCAGGACTGGAGGCTGCACAATCCTGGCTTGGCTTTCCCTTCTGTGTTTTGTATCTAATTGCTCTTGTGGGAAATGTTATTATTCTGTTTTTGATTTGGGCTGATCATCGCCTGCACCAACCCATGTTCTACTTTCTGGCTATGTTATCAGGGATCGACCAGAGTCTCTCTACTGCTTCCATCCCCAAGATGCTGGGCATCTTCTGGTTCAGCCTCCGGGAACTGCGCTTTGGGTGCTGTGTTGCACAAGTCTTTTTTATCCACTTTTTCACAGTCATGGAGAGCTTTGTACTTCTTGCCATGAGCTTTGATCGTTATGTGGCTGTTTGCAACCCCCTCAGGTACACCATGATCCTCACTAACAGAACTGTTGGTGTGATTGGTGTGCTTGTAGTCCTAAGAAGTTTATTCAAGATTGCTCCCACTGTTTTTCTCCTCCTGAGACTGCCTTACTGTGGACATAGAATCATCCCTCACACCTATTGTGAGCACATGGGAGTTGCGCGCCTGGCTTGTGCCAGCATCAATATCAATGTCTGCTACGGTCTTGGGAACATTTCTGTCTTGCTTCTGGATGTGCTGCTTAGTGTTATCTCCTATGCTAAGATCTTATACACTGTCTGCCTGCTTCTTTCCCAAGATGCCCACCTGAAGGCTCTCAATACTTGTAGTTCTCATATCTGTGTCATCATAGCTTTCTTTGGCCCAGCTCTGTTCTCCTTCCTCACTCATCACTTTGGTCATGGTATCCCTCAGTATATCCATATCCCCCTAGCTAATCTGTGTGTGGTTATCCCCCCTGCCCTCAATCCAGTCATTTATGGGATCAGGACCAAGCAGATCCAGGAGCAGGTACAGAATCTCTTCATTAAAAAAGTCTGAATAACAGGTAATAAATTCAGGCTATGAAGGTATAAAGCCTGAGAAGTCTTCTAATTGTGATAAAATGAGTAAAGAAATTGGTATCACTAATTATGAATTACTTATTTATGTATATGAAAAATAAATAGTGGCAACATGGATTAAGAACCTAAATGTTCAAGCTAAAACTGTAAAATTCTTATAAAAACTAGCAGGACCAAGCTCTCAGGGCTGGCTTTCAACAATTATCCAATATAATAAAAAAGTACAAACAGCAAAAGACAAAAGTAAATGGGACCTCATAAAAATTAAAAACTTTTATTCATCAAATGACCTTACCAAAGAATTAAAAATACAAGCTACCAATTGGGGGAATATCTTTGGAGACCATATATCTGATAGGAATGTAATAGAACATATATAAAACTCAACAACTTAACAACAAACAGACAAGTAATCCAATCATAAATAGGCAAAGGGCTTGAATAGGCATTTCATCAAAGAGGACATTCAGATGGCTAACAGACACATGAAAAGATCCTCAACATCATTAGCCATCAGAGAGATGCAAATCAAAACCACTGTGAGGTACCATTTCACCCCCACTAAGATGGCTAAGATACAACAAAAACAGAAAATAACAAATGTTGGTGAGGATGTGTGGAAATTGGAACCTTTATCCACTACTGGTGGGAATGCAAAATGGTGCATCCATTGTGGAAACAGTGTGGCAATTCCAAAAAGACTAAAAATAGAACTAACATATGACCCAGCAATTCCATTCCTAGGTGTATACTCAAAAGACTTGAAAGCAGAGACTCCAAAAGAGACTTGTACACCAGTGCTCATTGCAGCACTGTTTACAATAGCCAAAGATGGAAACAACCTAAATGTCCATCAACAGATGAATGGATAAACAAAATGTGGTACATACATACAATGGAATATTACTCAGCCAGCAGGAGAAATGAAGTCTTGATACATGCTGCAGTACAGTATGGATGGAGCTTGAAGATATTACGCTGAGCAAAATAAGCCAATCACAAAAGGAAAAATATTATATGACCTCACTTATATAAAAAGATAAGAAAAGACAAGTTTATACAAACTGTTTATTAGTGGTAACCAGGGGCAGGAGAGAGAGGGAAAAAGGGGATTAATGGTGACAGAAAAATGAAATTAAGTGCAGTTGATAATTGTAATTGCTGTCAACAAGTTGTACACCTGTAAAAAGTGGAATTGGCAAAAGTTGTGTGATAGATATATTTACAACAATGACAAAAAAGAAAAAAAGGAGTAACTGCTGAGGTTGTTTATGTACAACCAAATACCTCATGGGATTCAGCTCCTTGGTTTGGAGGTTTAGGGCCACAGTTTCATGGGACATCCCAGTTAACTGGCCTAATAACATACTTAGTGTTTCTGTTCTACCTCCTAGTTTGTTGCATAGTGCCCTGTATCTTAAAAGCTGGCAAGCAGCCATCCAGTGCACAGCAATTGGTCTCTATTATTCACCTGAAGCAACAGGAAAAAGGAGAGTCAGGAATAGGAGGAGGATATGGAATGTGTGGCTAATTGTGTTCGTAAACAACTTCCTCCTTTTCCATGAAACCAGAAGAACTGGAGGATGCCCTGCTACGGTTACTGAACACTTTGATCCAAGATTCCATGAAAGAATCCTGATCAAAAGAGGGAAAATGCAGAACAAGATATCAAATTATCATAGAGTCTACACTTCCTGGAGCCATGGAGGCTGGATGAACCTCTGAAACTGTTTCCCTAAGATAATCTTTAAACCTTAAACCAAAAATATCCCCTGAAGTCATTTTAAAACCTAACAATAAAAAAAATTAATTAGTAAAAGAGGTCTGCCTTGAGCATTATACTCATTTAGAACTGTCTGTATGGGGATGAAATTGACAACAGCAACCCGAAGATCAGATAGGAACTTTAGGGGACAGTGAGTTTATGTTAATAAGGGAGGAACAACTCAGAAAAGGAGGGTGAGAATGGTTGCACAACCAAGAATGTAATCAATGTCACGGAATTGTGCCTGTACAAACTACTGAATTGTTGTATGCTTTGTTGTGCACATTCTCAGCAACAACAAAATAAATCAAATTTAGAAAAATAAATGAATAGTGGCAGAAATTGTTGGAGGCAAGCGTTTTTTTGTGTTTCTGGATGTGTACTTGCATTACCATTCTCTGTTGACCCCTGTATCCTCACTGGAACATAATTTGACATAAAAGAGTAAATTTCAAGGATAACTGTTTGGATTCACTGGAGCAAGAACTTTCTGTTACAACTATCTGGTGTTCTAGATATCTTTAAGGTGACAATAATACTTTTTTCATAGAATTTTTCAAATAGAGATAATTTGGCCACTTACAGGTATTGACAAAAATGCAAACATTTTCTGTAAATAATAAGATATTTCCAGAAAATAATTAGTATATTTTTTATTGAAGGATATACAAGCAAAGGATAGAGTTTAAATTAGATTTTTTTTTTTTTACCCTTTTTTAAACTTTAAGTTTCTGATACCTTGAAGTTTTACAGAAGTTAGCCCCATACCACATATTCCTGTTCTTGGACTGGATATTTAGCACTATGTCATCTGTGATGACTCTTTCTTCTTGGAATTTAAGCGTGCTCGTGGAATGAGTGAAAATCATCATAAAGCATTTTTTTTAAAACAAAATGGAAAAAAAGTAATTTGGTTAGAAGATAGAGATAATAAAAATATGGAATATTACTTCACAATTGGGGCCATATTTTAGAAAGATTAAAATATATATATTGTAGCCTTGAGTTTTTTAGTCTATAATTAAATTAATGAGATGATAATATAGAAAGTTTTATCTTACTCCAGTTAGAATGGGTAGGAAGTAGACAATTAGTGGGGCAAAAAGGTAATTCAGGTAATTTTATAATTCAAGGAGAACTGGAATCTGGGTTGTCATAATGCAAATAAAGAGAAGGCATACCAGGTATGAGATACAGGGAGAGGCATAATGGACAAGATTTAACCACAAATTAGAGAGAGATAACAAGGTGACCATTTATTTTGTGTGTGTGTGTGTTTGCTTTGAAGCTGGATGACTTTGGTTGATCACTGAAATGTTTCAGAAGAAAATTATTTATGGATTTTAAAAAAGCAAACAGAATTGTAGAAAAGGGGTGGGCAGAAATCAGATTGTAAGGAAACGTAGAAAATGAGGATGTAAGTGAGTATGACGGGTATAAAAAATAAGTGGGGAAGGTTTAAACAATGTGTTCACGGTTATCAAAAATGGCAATAAAAAAGAAAGAATGGAACTTTAAGGAAATTTCAAAAAATTAAATGTCCTAAGTAGAAAAATGTTCAGACAGATTGGTTCATATTTGACTTTACATGTGACTATAGTAATTAATAACCCAATTCTATGACATTCCTAGTGAGCTTCATTAATTTAACAAATACAACCAATATTTTCAAAATGTATTATCTGGTGATGATCATTTAATCTCAGTAAAAAGAGTTAATATTGAGGTAACAGTAAAAAAAGAAAAGAAATACTCTAAGAACTACATATCCACAAGTTTTGACAAGCATCAGTGTACGCTATCTAGTTTATATTCCTTAAAGTGATGGAGTGCCAAGCACTCAACTGATGACGCCATTTTATAATTGGAAATATATTTTAAATTCTGACTAAATTTCCATGTCATTTTATGGGAACGAGTACTTATCTCTGATCTCTTACAAATACATATTTAAATAAGAGATAAGCTAGAAGTAAAATAATAACTATATAACAGTGTTGGGAAAGAGTATGTCAACAATAGATGAGATATTTGGGTGAAAAATGAAGAGAGAAAATATGGGTGGAAAAAATAGAAAATATACAAAACAATCTAAAGCAAGTAAAATATCAGGCTACCCACAGCAAAGAGTGATACTTTTTTTCCAAACAAGACAAAATCAATTTCAAACTCAGTTCAACCAGTGAGCAGACCTTTAGAACATCACCAGGGTACTTAATTTATGGTTGTATTCATAGAGTACCTGGGCCAATAATCTTTCTTCCCCTTGTGCACAAGGTGAAGGTCAACTTGGAATTATTCCAAAATATGCCATGTGGCTTAACATTCAATAAGCAATTAATGAAAATAAAAATATTGACAGAACGGAGCAGAAAAATAAATGTGATCAGTTCAATAGATAAAGTAGCTGATAAAATCTAGTACCTATTATTTTCAAAAACCTCTTAAACAAACTAAGCATGAAGTAGTCTTCCTAAACTTGAGAAAATGCGCAGACCTCAAAAAATGAAAAGTTATGTGCATTAACGTAATGTATATAAATATTTGCTCTGATATCAGAAACAAGATAAGGATGTCATTAACAACATTTCTATCCAACATAGACCTGGAAGCTTTTGCAGTACAATAAAATAATAATTAATTAGAATTAATGTTGTTGTTGTTAGGTGCCGTTGAGTCAGTTCCGACTCATAACGACCCTATGCTCAACAGAACGAAACACGGCCAGTCCTGCTCCATCCTTACAATCTTTGTTATGCTTGAGCTCATTGTTGCAGCCACTGTGTCAATCTTCCTCTTTTCCGCTGACCCTGTACTCTGCCAAGCATGATGTTCTTCTCCAGAGACTCATCTAAGGAGCATTTTGGCCGCACTTCTTCTAAGACAGATTTGTTCATTCTTTTGGCAGTCCATGGTATATTCAATATTCTTTTCTAACACCACAATTCAAAGGCATCAATTCTTCTTTGGTCTTCCTTATTCATTGTCCAGCTTTCACATACATATGATGTGATTGAAAATACCATGGCTTAAGTCAGACTGACCTTAGTCTTCAGGGTGACATCTTTGCTCTTCAACACTTTGAAGAGGTCCTTTGCAGCAGATTTACCCAATGCAATGCATCTTTTGATTTCTTGACTGCTGCTTCCATGGCTGTTGATTGTGGATCCAAGTAAAATGAAATCCTTGACAACTTCAATCTTTTCTCCGTTTATCATGATGTTGCTCATTGGTCCAGTTGTGAGGATTTTTGTTTTCTTTATGTTGAGGTGTAATCCATACTGAAGGCTGTGGTCTTTGATCTTCATTAGTAAGTGCCTCAAGTCTTCTTCACTTTCAACAAGCAAGGTTGTGTCAACTGCACGACGCAGGTTGTTAATGAGTCTTCCTCCAATTCTGATGCCCCATTCTTCTTCATATAGTCCAGCTTCTCGTATTATTTGCTCAGCATACAGGTTGAATAGGTATGGTGAAAGAATACAACCCTGACGCACACCTTTCCTGACTTTAAACCAATCAGTATCCCCTTGTTCTGTCCAAACAACTGCCTCTTGATCTATGTAAAGGTTCCTCATGAGCACAATTAAGTGTTCTGGAATTCTCATTCTTCGCAGTGTTATCTATAGTTTGTTATGATCCACACAGTTGAATGCCTTTGCATAATCAATAAAACACAGGTAAACATCCTTCTGGCATTCTCTGCTTTCAGCCAGGATCCATCTGACATCAGCAATGATATCCCTGGTTCCACATCCTCTTCTAAACCTGCCTGATTTTCTGGCAGTTCCCTGTCGATATACTGCTGCAGCTGTTTTTGAATGATCTTTAGCAAAATTTTGCTTGTGTGATATTAATGATATTGTTCTATAATTTCCACATTTTGTTGGGTCACCCTTCTTGGGAATAGGCATAAATATGGATCTCTTCCAATCACTTGGCCAGGAAGCTTTCTTCCATATTTCTTGGCATATCCAACTCATAGCAACTCTATGTACAAGAGAAAGAAACGCTGCCCTGTCCTGCCGCCATCCTCACAATCATTGTTATGCTTCAGCCCGTTGTTGCAGCCACTGTGTCAATCCACCTAACTGAAGGTCTTCCTCTCTTTTGCTGACCTTCTACTTTACCAAGCATGGTGTCCTTCTCCAGGGACTGATCCCTCCTGATAACATGCCCAAAGTATGTGAGACTAGTCTTGCCATTGCTGCTTAGTCAGAATCGACTCAATGACAGTGGGTGTTGGGATGGGGAGAGGCGTTGCAAAGACAAAGATAGCACTGCAGAACAGTGAAGAAGGAATTCTTGTTGTTAGGTGCTGTTGAGAAGATTCTGACTCATGGCAACAGTATGTACAACAGAACTAAACACTGCCCAGTTCTGTGCCATCCGAACAATTGTTGCTATGCTTGAGCCCATTATTGCAGCCACTTTGTCAATCCATCTCATTGAAGGTCTTCCTCTTTTTTGCTGACCCTCTGCTTTACCAAGCATGATATCATTCTCCAGGGACTGATCCCTCCTGATAACTTGTCCAAAGCATGTGAGACATAGTCTCACCATCCTTGCTTCTAAGGAGCATTCTGGTTGTACTTCTTCCAAGACAGATTTGTTCATCTTTTGGTAGTCCATGGTATGTTCAGTGTTCTTCGTCAACACCACAATTCAAGGCATCAATCCTTCTTTGGTCTTCCTTATTCATTGTCCAGCTTTCATATGCATATGAGGTGATTGAAAATAGCATGGCTTGGTTCTGGGGCACCTTAGTCCTCAAGGTGACATCTTTGCTTTTCAACACTTTAAAGAGGTCTTTTGCAGCCAATTTGCCCAATGCAATGTGTCTTTTGATGTCTTCACTTCTGTTTCCATGGCTGTTGATTGTGGATTTAAGTAAAATGAAATCCTGAACAACCTCAGTCTTTTCTCTTTTCATCATGATGTTGCTTATTGGTCCAGTTGTGAGAATTTTTTTTAATGCTGAGGTGCAATCCATACTGAAGCCTGTGGTCTTTGATCTTCATCAGTAAGTGCTTCGAGTACTCTTCACTTCCAGCAAGCAAGATTGTGTCATCTGCATAACTCAGGTTGTTAATGGGTCTTCCTCCAATCCTGATGCCCCATTCTCCATATAGCACAGTTTCTCAGATTATTTGCTCAGCATACAGATTGAATAGGTACAGTGAAAAGATAAGACCCTGATGCACACCTTTCCTGACTTTAAATCATGCAGTATCCTGTTGTTCTCTTCCAACAACTGCCTCTTGATCCACGTACAGATTCCTCATTAGCACAATTAAGTGTTTCGGAATTCTCATTCTCCACGATCTTATCCATATTTGTTATGATTCACACAGTCGAATGCCTTTACATAGTCAATAAAACACAGGTAAACATCTTTCTGATAGTCTCTGCATTCAGCCAGGATCCATCTGACATCAGCAATGATGTCCCTGGTTTCATGTCATCTTCTGAATCCAGCTTGAATTTCTGGCAATTCCCTGTCAATATACTGCTGCAGCCACTTTTGAATGATTTTCAGCAAAATTTTACTTGCATGTGATATTAAAGATACTGTTCAATAATTCCTGTAATTGGTTGGATCACCTTTCTTGGAAATAGGCATAAATATGGATCTTTTCCAGTTGGTTCGCCAGGTAGCTGTCTTCCCAATTTCTTGGCATAGATGAGTAAACACTTCAGCGCTGCTGTTGAAACATTGCTGTTGGTATTCCATTAATTCTTGGAGCCTTGTTTTCACCAATGCCTTCAGTGCAACTTGGACCATTGGTTCCTGCTCATGTGGTACCTCCTGAAATGGTGGAATGTTGATCAGTTCCTTTTGGTGTAGTGACTCTGTGTAATCCTTCCACCTTCTTTTGATGCTTCCTGCGTCACTTAATATTTTTCACTGTAGAATCCTTCAGTATTGCAACTAAAAGCTTGAATTTTTTCTTCATTTATTTCAGCTTGAGAAGTGCTGAGCATATTCTTCCCTTTTGGTTTTCTATCTCCTGGTCTTTGCTCATGTCATTATAATACTTTACCTTGTCTTCTCAAGCAGCACTTTGAAATCTCCTATTCAGCTGTTTTACTTCATCATTTTTTTTTTTTTTTTCATTTTGCTTTAGCTGCTCTACGTTCAAGAGCAAGTTTCAGAGTCTCTTCTGACATCCATTTAGGTCTTTTCTTTCTCTCCTGTCTTTTTAATGACCTCTTGCTTCCTTTATGTATGATGTTCTTGAGGTCATTCCACAACTCATCTGGTCTTCGGTCACTAGTGTTCAATGCATCAAAGCTATTCTTGAGATGGTCTCTAATTTCAGGTGGGATATACTCAAGGTTCAACTTGGGCTCTCGTGGGCTTGTTCTAATTTTCTTCAGTTTCAACTTGAACTTGCATATGAGTAATTGATGGTCTGATCTGCAGTCATCCCCTGGCCTTGTTCTGACTGATGATATAGAGCTTTTCCATCATCTCTTTCCACAAAGATAGTCAATTTGATTCCTGTATTCCATATGGTGAGGGCCACGTGTATAGTGGCTATTTATGTTGGTGAAAAAAAGCATTTGTAATGAAGAAGTTGTTGGTCTTGCAAAATTCAATCAAGCGATCTCCGGCATGGTTTCTATCACCAAGGCCGTATTTTTCCACTACTGATCCTTCTTTGTTTCCAACTTTCACGTTCTAAGCACCAGTAATTATCAGTGCACCTTGATTGCGTGTTTGAATAATTTCAGACTTCAGAAGTTGGTAAAAATCTTCAATTGCTTTGCCTTTGGCCTTAGTAGTTGGTGTGTAAATTTGAATAATAGTCATATTAACTGGTCTTCCTTGTAGATGTATGGATATTATCCTATCACCAACAAAGCTGTACTTCAGGATAGAATTTAAAATGTTCTTTCTGACAATGAATGCAACGCCATGCCTCCTTAAGTTGTCATTCCCAGCATAGTAGACCATATGATCGTCTGATTCCAAATGGCCAATACTAGTCCATTTCAGTTCACTAATGCCTAGGATATAGATCTTTATGCATTCCATTTCATTTTTGGTGATTTCCAATTTTTCTAGATTCATACTTCACACATTTCACTTTTCTATTATTATTAATAGATGTTTGCACCTGTTTCTTCTCATTATGAATCGTGCCACATCAGCAAATGAAGGTTACAAAAGCTTGACTCCATCCATGTCATAAAGTCAACTGTACTTTGAGGAGGCAGCTCTTCCTCAGTCATATTTTGAGTATCTTCCAACCTGGGAGACCCATCTTTCAGCACTATATCAGACAATGTTCCACTGCTATTCATAAGGTTTTCACTGGCTAATTCCTTTTGGGAGAAGACTGACGGGTCCTTCTTCCTAGTCTGCCTTAATCTGGAAGCTCAGCTGAAACCTATCTGCCATGGATGACTCTGGTTGTATCTGAATACCAGTGGCATAACTTCCAGCATCACAGCAACACACAAACTGACAGACCCATGGGAGGGAGAAGGGATCGACTTTGAGATAAATGGGAAGGGCCAATTGAATAGCCAATATGGATCAACCGGATATTTAAAAATAACACTTGACCTCATTTCATGCAATAAAAAAATTAATTAAAAAGGAAATGTGGATAAAAATATGAAATATATAGAAATAAAGGTTCTGAAATAAAACATAGTAGAATATCTTCATGATCTTGGTGTAGGTGAATATTTTCTAACAAGTGTACTAATTATAAAAATGATCTTAAATTCTTGCTTTCCCTAAAATGTGCCCTTTCAATATGATGTTTAATATCCTCTCAACAAGAGATGGAGCCATTTTTCCTACCGCTTGGGTTTGACTGTGTATGTGATGTGTCCTTTTACATTAGTAAATACAGTCTAACTAGAACATTCTGGACAAGATTTTGAGGGGGGAAGACCTGTTGGCTTTGGACTATACTCTCAGAGATCAGCACCCTCTGCCACTCCTCTGAAAAATTTCCCTCCAGGAGGGTGGTGGTTGAACAACCTGATGAACATAATTCAAGTCATTGAACTGTACATGTAAAGACTGTTGAAGTGTCAAATGTTTCATTACATTTCTATCTACATCAATAAAAAAGGTTAATGTGTAAATAATATTCCTGATCATTAAAAAAAAAAAATGTTTCCAGAAGACACAGTGGAAGAATTTTGAATAGCAGAGGCATAGAACATAGGATTGGATTAGGGGATATAATGAGACCCTAACAGAAACGTAATTTTTATGTCCCAGAATAACATAATTCAGCAATGACTGAGCACCTGCTGTATTCAAGACACTTTGCTTGGTGAGAATCAAAGAACACAATTGAGTTAAACTTCATTGTTAATATCAGTCTATTAAAAGAATGGGAAATGCATGTAACAACTATTCCTAAAAAGATATATATATAGGAAGTTGCTGTCAAATCCAACTCATTGTAATAGCACTCCATAGGGTCTTCAAGGCACTAACCTTCCAGCATAGATTGCCAGGCCTTTCTCTGATATGCCTCCAGGTGAGTTCAAATAGCCAACTGTTTGTTTAGCAGTTAAGAGCTTAACCATTTGTGCCACACATGACTTTCTTTCTTTCTATATATATACTGTTTCCATTTTTTTGTTTGTGGTTGTGTGTGTATCTATCTATCTATCTCTCTACCTACCTATCTACCTACCTACCTATCATCTATCTATCTATCTATCTATCTATCTATCTATCTATCTATCTATCTATCTATCATCTATCTATCTATCTATCTATCTATCTATCTATCTATCTATCATCTATCTATCTATCTATCTATCTATCTATCTATCTATCTATCTATCTATCATCTATCTATCTAATCTATCTATCTATCTATCTATCTATCTATCTATCTATCTATCTATCTATCTATCTATCTATCTATCTATCTATCTATCTATCTATCTATCATCTATCTATCTATCATCTATCTATCTATCGTCTGTCTACTTGTTGCTGTAAAGTCGATTCTGACTCATAATGACCCTGTAAGACAGAGTAGAACTGCCCCACATGATTTCCAAGGAGTGGCTGGTAGATTCAAACTGCTGATCTCTCTGTTTGCAGCCCAGGTCTTAACCACTGCACCAATGGGGTTTTCTCTCTATGTATATACATATTCACATACATATATGTACATATACACACGCTGATGTCCTATGTTCTAGTGTTCATAACTTCTCGATTTGATTAGTTAAAAGCCTACTCCCTAGTCTTCCAGTTTCTCCCTCATGGTATCCATCCTCCCCATTATCCTCAAATTTATCTTCCCAAATCCCATCTGATTCTATGCAGTCTCTGCTTAAAAATCCTTCCAAAGATCCCCCACTTTCTGCATTGTGTACTGTGGGCATTATATGATAAAGCACAGACACCATAATGATCGAAGTCCTTCACTTATTGCCCAATCTACTTTTTAATATTCAATTGCACTTCATGACTCCCCAATCCATATCCTGGTCTTTGGTCAACAAGTCATGTCCACAAAAGTTATCACCTCTCATTTCGATTTGCCTTCAACTCTCCCCTCAATTACTACTTCCTCCATGATAATTTTCCATGTGAACCAACCAGGTATGATCTCTCTGTCCTTTGTATTTGCATAAGAGTTGTTACTACTATTTTAACATTATACCAGTGTATGTGTGTGTATATACATACATATATGTGTATGTGCATATGTATATATACACATATACTGTTATAATATGTGTGTGTGTATATATATGTCATACATATATATTATACAAAACAGAATGAGTTGCTGAGGACAGTTTCTTAATAAGTCACACTATGAAGAGTTCATGGCATAAACTTAATGTTTTCATGGCTTCTGAGAGAGACACAATCAATATCATTCCCCATCCAGCCTTCAACTCCCTAAAGGATATTTCCCTCAATAGTAGCTACCTCACACACTCTCATGAGCTAAAGAGTTGTATCTGGCATGGTGTTTCTCTGCAGCCATATCCATCCCCAGAGGATTCTGAACACTAAGCTCAGGGATTCTGGGATATACCTAGACTTAGGAACACCATCACTGACTATAAAGGTTTTCTCCATGTGACTGGGCAGACTTGGGGCCCAGGAGTTTGAAAGTGCTCCCCATCACCATCTTTAAGCACCTGCTCCCATGCTCATGATTCAGCTTCAGATGAGAACAAGGAGTAGAAATATTACACAGGTAAATCTCTGTCACGCACATACACACACACAAACACACTCACATGCACACATACACAGCACACTGCTTACAAGTATAGCACCCCAAAAACAGTCTCATAGTAGCATGGGTCTACTTGCTGTAACCCAAAAGTTTAGATTTTTCCAGTCAGCAAATTAATTGTTGGCAGGGAACCGGGTCCTTTGACTGGACTTCTTGTGGTTCATCTGAAGTAGAAGAATGTTTGTTGCAGGCCACTGTTGTGTGTGTGTGTTTGGGGAGGGGAGTGGAGGTTTGACCAGTGTCAATATTCAAATAAAACGACCTAGGTATTACCCATGTGGTCTTCACTATTTTCTTCTTTCCTCTACCTCTTAACCCTAGAGAACTTAGAGATTGTCAATTGTGACTTGGACCGCCAGTGCCCCCGCTATTTTATGAGACCTATCAAGCCTTTTTTATTCTAAGGCCAATATCTTTACTAGATCACACAGAACCAGCTCCTCCTCTGGCTCCTGCTTCATGGCCTAGTCATGAAAGTACCTGAATGAAGGTTGTTATCTACTCCTACAATTGCTTTGGTCCCCCCCAGGTTGAAGAAAGGGGGAAATAAATAGTTCCCTTTCAAACAGAGAAGCATTAGGTTATATATGTATTCTTAGAAATTTAGGGAAACATAGGTCTGAGTGGCCCTCTGCTACTCCTTCACTCCCACTTCTGTGCCATTCTTCCCTCTACACCTCCTTCTCCTCACCTTATGGCTCATTGATTACAAAGTTTGGGCTTTTTTATAGTGAAGTGTTATTTCTTCCATTGGGTGAATGTGTTTTAGCTATCTGTAGCGAAAATAAAAATAAAATACTGGACAGCATTAATAATTTAAATAACTGCCTTTTATTAAGGTTATGCTATAAGCCAGTCTTTTTACGTATATTGGTTTTATTTATGTTTAAAATAAGCCACATTAGTTTGCATTTATAATTCCAATTTTACAAAAGAAGAAACTGATGTAGTCAGTTAAGGAATTTTTCCAAGGGTCTCCTCTAGTAAACGGCATCACAGAATTTCAACCCATGTCTGAAAGATTTCCAAGTGCACACAAACCACCTGTAATATATTGCTATTAGAGTCAACAGGAAAAAGAGCCAGAGGGTAGAAAATCACAAGCTCAAAGAACTAGGCACTAAAGGGGAAAGATCTCTAAATAAAAGATAGTATAATACATATAACATATATATATATATATATATATATATATATATATATATATATATATATATATATCTAAAGCTGTTACCACTTAGCTTTGGAAATGAACTTTCAGGCTGGGCTCTTTGTCAGCGTGAACATCTAGGAAAGGGTGGACTTAGCACTTTGCCTGCCAGGAGTGATCTTTGGGCTTATTAGTCACACAGGGTCTGCCATTGTCTATGGCACACAGCCGTGGAGAAGCATTCTTGTCAAAATTGTGAGAGGGTGAAAGTCCTATTGGTTTTGAACTATACTGTCAAAGATTAGTCTCTCTGACCATAGCCTGAATACTTTTCTTGATGTGGGAAAGTGTCATATTGAGAAACAGCAGCACTGAAGAAAAGACTGACTCTAGACTGTAAATCTCATGACGTGTCACCCTACACATTTCTGAGGAAACATCTCTTCCAAGTCAAGACCCACAAATCACTGCCCTCTGATTTCCCAGCCTAGAATTTTCCCCTTAGCACTGGCAAACTTGGTGCTCTGCTCTGCACATGGACAACTTTCTCTCCAGCTCCTCTAGAGAGATTCTGCTTTCCTTCTCATAGAAAACAGAATATTAACTCACTTTCCTTGGTATTTCTACTACACAATCGCTATCTGCAAATTTGCTGGACAACTTATATGTGCATCACATACATACTAAAAAATATTCTTTCTCTTTCTTATTGTCTCTCACTCTCTCTGAACACACACACAAACACTTACATGAACCTTGGTTCAATTCAACAACTAAATACTGAACAACTGGAAGCAAAGCTCATAGAGCAGTGTTGGGAACATTAAAATCAATGCCTCCTGGTTCTTTGCCCCTAGTACCAGTGTTTTGTTGATAGAGATAAGGAAAATACATAGTGAATATTATATAATATTATACAGTTCAGGTTATGTTAGTTGCTACAGAGTTGTAGGGGCATGAAGAGTTTTTTTAAGACAGGTAATTTCATATACAGGAATCGAAGATACAAATATTTTAGTTGCCATATCAATAAAATTTGCCATATATTTAATCTGTTCATAAACTACTCACAAATTTAGATTGGTATAATTTTGTACGTCCTTATTCATGTTATAGGTTGTAAGGAAGATGAACTTAATTTGGCTGACAAGCCCAAGGTATTTATTGGAAGGACATCAGGATCGCAGAAAGAACAGGAGGCTGGAGAAACGGGGTTTGAAACAAAGAAAATTTAAGAAGATTAGGAAGCATCAAAAACAGCAATGGTCTCGTAATCGAACGAGTCTGCTCATGAAGGCAGAGTTAGAACAAGAAAAAAATCTAAAAACATCTGAGTGAACTCCCTTGTGCCATGTGAATGCCTAAGCATTAGTGAGGCAAATGCCGAGATCTACCTTGTATCAAAACATAGAAAATGGTGTAAGGCAGCAGTGCTCATTTGGACTTAAGATTCTTTAACACTTCTAAAAACTATTAAAGAACCCAAAGGGCTTTAGTCTATGTGAATTATATCTATCAATATTTACCACATTAGGATGAAAAACTGAGAATTCAAAAACATTTTATTTCTTAATTAAAAATAGCACTAATAAAACCATTATATGTAAACATAAATTAAAATTTCCCTTTTAAAGTAATTGTATTTTCAGAAATAGTGAGAATATCATTGTTTTACATTTTGCAAATTTCATTAAAGTATGGTTTAATAGAAGAGAGCTGCAATCTCCTGTTTACATCAGCATTTTATCTGCTATGATATTACATCCCATATACCGTCTGGAAAACTCCCCGGTGCACTCATGATAGAATGAGAGTAACATGGGAATATAATGTCCTTCATGAAAATAGTTTTGACCTTGTGGAGTCCTTGAAAGAGTCTTGGGAATGCCCAGATATCACAAGACCACGCTTTAGAATCATTGGATAAGGTAATTTTCTAAAAGTACTAAGGGGCTACTTACAAAAGGAATAAAAAGGAATGTCCCCCCCAAAAACATGTAAATATCCCCCCATTATATTCATTGTGAAATATTGCCAGTTCTTTCAAAGATCTCAAATTTTAAAATAAGTAAATAAAACCTGGGACTATACTGTCTATGATGGATCTCATAGAAAAAAAACAGGTGCTGAGATGTTTGTTCAGTTATCATCCAGAAAGAAAAGACCCTCTGATGTTGGTAAGTTAACTACCTCTACCATTACCTCTAGTACATTGATTAGAGATCTTTCCATTTCTCTAGGACCTTGATAACAGAAGACATTTTAAAAAGTGAGGTCCCTCCTTCATAACAGGATTTCAATGACACTTGCTAGAAGAATGCCTTCTATCAATGACACCCAGTTCCATCCCCCCGTCTTTCTCCTGCTGGGAATACCAGGCCTGGAAACTGTACACACCTGGATTGCTTTCCCATTCTGTATTGTGTACCTGATTGCACTTGTGGGAAACATTACCATCCTTTTTGTGATCATGATTGAACACAGTCTCCACCAGCCCATGTTCTACTTTCTGGCCATGTTGTCTATGATTGATCTGGGTCTGTCCACATCCACGATCCCGAAAGTGCTGGGAATCTTCTGGTTCAATCTCCAGGAGATCAGTTTTGAGGAATGCCTTACTCAGATGTTCTTTATCCACATGTTTTCAGGCATGGAAACTGTTCTACTGGTGGTCATGGCCTATGACCGTTTTGTTGCCATCTGCAAACCTCTCCAGTACACCATGATCCTCACCAATAAAACCATCACCATTCTAGGCTCCGTTGTTGTTGGAAGGAATTTAGTTCTTGTGACCCCATTTGTGTTTCTCATCCTGCGGCTGCCCTTTTGTGGGCATCACATCATCCCTCACACTTACTGTGAGCACATGAGTCTTGCCCGATTGGCCTGTGCTCCCATCAAGGTCAACATCATCTATGGGCTCATGGTGATTCCTAATATTATTGTGGATGTGATCCTGATTGTCTCTTCCTATGTGCTCATCCTCCGAGCTGTTTTTCGCCTTCCCTCTCAGGATGCCCGACTAAAGGCTCTCAATACCTGTGGTTCCCATGTTTGTGTCATGCTGTGCTTCTACACACCAGCATTTTTTTCTTTTATGACCCATCGTTTTGGTCAGAACATTCCCCGCTATATCCACATTCTTTTGGCTAATCTATATGTGGTTGTTCCACCTGCCCTTAACCCAGTCATCTATGGAGTCAGGACCAAGCAGATCCGGGAACAGGTTGTGAAGATATTTGTACAGAAAAAACAATTCCAAAGAGGTGGAAAAATATATTAATATACTACCCAAAATATGATAATCTGAGCTCTATTTTACATCTTCTATAACGCGGAGTAATGATGGCCAAATTTTTCATTTTGATTGGCAGTGGTTTAGAGTAGGCAGATAAAAGAAAGTTATCTCTACTGGTACTCCTCTTTCCACATGTATCTGGGCAAAAGACAGAGAGTAATGGAGAAAACAGATATCCTGAGAGCAGTGGTTTTAGAGCAGAATGGCAGGCAAAGAAGAGTGCAAATTGTCCCCATTTCTTTGTATGCCTTCTCTTATAAAAAAAAAAAAAATTTTTTTCTCTTATAGGTAAGATTAAAACTTGAAGGAACTCTCATCTAACGAGCTCACTTTTTTTAAGTTTATTGTGCTTTAATTGAAAGTTTACAAATCAACGAGTCTCTCATACAAAATCTTATACATACCTTGGTATGTACTTCTAGTTGCTGTTCTCCTAATGAGACAGCACAATCCTTCTCTCCACCCTGTATTCCCATGTCCACTCAGCCAGTTTCTGTCTCACTCTGCCTTCTCCTCTCCACTTTAGACAGGAGCTGCACACATAGTGTCATGTGTCTGCTTGAGCCACAAAGCTCACTCCTCACCAGTATCATTTTCTATCATATAGACCAGTCCAACCCCTCTCTGAAGAGTTGGCTTTGAGAATAGTTCCAGCCCTGGGCTAACAGAAGGTCTGAGGACCACGACCTCCCATTTCCTTCCAGTCTCAGTCAGACCATTAAGTCTGCTTTTTTTTTTTTTTTTCTTTTAAACAAGAATTTGATGTCTGCATTCCACTGCTCCCCTTCTCCACCAAGGATTCTCTGTTGTGTTCCCCATTGGGGCATAAACTCATTTTTATAGATAAAGAAAATAAGGCTTATGTATTGTTTTCTGGCAATGTCTGAATCAGAACATCTCCTGATCCATAGTTTCACATTATTTACATCTCTTCAAATTTCTTCTTCCTTCTTTAAAATAATTGACTCGTTTATATTTTTATGTCCTCTAGTCTTGTTCTCATTGCCATTCTTGCTCTGTCCTCTTTCTTCTTCCCCTTCTTTCTCTGTCCCTCTCCTTTATTCATTCTTTTTCCAATAAACTAAGTTTTTGTGAATTGGGGAATATGAAAGACTAAGGTATGGACATTAAGAAGACATGCTATTATTTCCTTGCTTGAAGTGAAGTCATCTTAGATATAAATAAGTTTATGTGTGCCCAGGTGTAAGTCTAACTGGCTCCTACCTTACAATTTCCCTTCCCTTCTATACCATTTACACAGGACTTTAGAAAAATCATAAAATGAAATCATAGTCATTCCACAGTTTAAGCACAAGGCCAGGCTGGACATCAAGATCAGAATAGTCTGACTATAATTTATTCATCCTGTAAAAACAAAAAAACCCAAACCTGTAGATACTCAATATTTAGTTCCATTTACAAACTCCAGATATGCCTGGAGAATATGATTTTCTTAAATCAATTGAAAGAGGTACTCAGCTGACATTTGTGACTGACCAGAGCACTCTTCTTAGAAATGAGAAGTCTCCATCATCTTCTATGATTTAGATCTACTCTCTATGATGACAAACAATTAGCAGCACACTACAATATGGTACTGAAAAATAGGGGCATGTGCAACCAAGTAGACAAGGATAACATTACCTGTGTAATTTCTGTGAATCTGGTCAGCTCTTCATCTGAAATTTGACACTGGCAAATGCACAATTCCTGCATCCTAGAGCATCTTGTAGGATGTGACCATTGGTTATTTTTTTTTCACCCTCTACCTCTTGCTCCTAAAATTTTATCAGAACACAGAATATTAAAGATGGAAAAAATGTTGACACTCAACTGATCTATCCCCTTCATTTTACAAATAAGAAACCTGAGTTCCAAAGAAAAGCAGGAACTTATTTTCATAAAATATATAAATTGCACCCATCCTTATCATCATTTTCATGTAACAAGAGGTCGACAATTACACAGATAAATTCTTTTGACCACACACTCGTAACTCTTACAGGAGATTTGGAGCAGAAAATATTTTATGTATGTATGTGAGGCTCCACCATTGGGCCCAGGTAGAAAGATCTAGAAAAGTAGGAGATAAAGCAAGTAGCCTGGGACTGGAGTTAGTAATGAGAAATGGGAAGTTATGAAAACTCTGAGTGTAAGCGCCAGTAGGCTAGTACCAAAGAGTGACGAAAATTGGTATAGCCCTCATCACTATGTCCATAGGTTCTGAGTGGTAAGAAATGACCAACTCCCTGGTCAGCAATACCTGGACCACACATACCAAAAAAAAAAGAAAAAAAAAACCAAACCCATTGCCGTCAAATCAATTCCAACTCATAAAGACCCTATAGGACAGAGTAGAACTGCCTAATAGAGTTTCCAAGGAGTGCCTCGTGGATTTGATCGGCCGACCTTTTGGTTAGCAGCCATAGCACTTAACCACCATACTACAAGGGTTTCCATAGCACACATAAGCATGCTAAATTAAGCCTATGATTTTTTTCTACTGGCAATGATATGAAGGGGTCTGTGGCATGTAAAAAGCAATCTTCTGGTTAAATCTGTTACTGGGAGTTGGAAAAGATTTAATAGCAGCACAACTCTGTGCACAACGTGGATTGGAGTGTACAATAATGCTGGCCCTGAAAAAGTTTACACACAAATTGCAGTATCATGCTTAGACCTGGGTAAGCAGAGCCCCTGTCCTGGGCACCCAGCTCAAGAACCTCTGTACTTTGGAGAAGTAGATTACTAAAAAACAGTTAAGTCCCCTTCTGGTGCTTCAGACCGTCTGGGGTCAGCAGTACCATCTGGGTAAACACCCATAGGTCAGTCTCAATTTCTCCTCTTTAGAGAACTCTATGATGCTCTTCCACCAATGCCTACCAGCTCGTGGGGTTGACCATTTGCCCTAAGGATGTTCCAGGGGCCCTGTGTCTGGGACCTGATTTCAAGAGGCTGGGCTGGTGGACAGATAACTCGCACTGGACACCATAGGTCTTTCATGAAGTCAATATAAAATGGAACTGACAGAATTGTGCTGACATGTTGATTTAGGGTGAGCCTTACTCATGTCGAGGAGCCCTGGTGGCGTGGTGGTGGCATAGTGGTTAAAGTGATTGATTGCTAAACAAAAGGTTGGCAGTCTGAAATCATCAGTGGCTCTGCAGGAGAAAGATGTGGCAGTCTGCTTCCGTAGAGATTTATACCCTTGGAAACCCTATACGGTCGCTATGAGCCAGAATCAACTCCAAGGCAGTAGGTTTGGTTTTTTTGGTCTCACTCATGTCAGGCATGAGTTCAGGCCCCTGGGCTACCCATGATCTACTGCTAACCTTTGGGCTTGAGCCACATGCATAGAGCTGTACACTGGCTCTCACCTATCTGCATTCTGACCAGCAGACATTCTTTACCCTACCTCCTCACTACCACTTGGCACTGGTTACCAGGGATCACCCCATAGGTTCAAGCCAACTCTCAGGCAGTCCTCCAGAAGAGGCTACTCCAAGGATTTTCAAGACTACTGCTCTACAATACCACCAGGTACTTCCAATCTTTGAACTGATGTGGGAGCATGATGCTTCCCTGCTGTTAAGTATTGGTAGAAGAGGCAGGGGTATTCCTGTATGAATAGGAGCAGTTGTCTCACCCTGCCCACAGACCCATCACCTATACTTCACACTGATGGCACCAGGGGAAAGTAAACAGTCATCCAGAATTGAAAGAGCTCACATTCTAGAAACGCAGTGATTAAGGCCTAAGGATTTCAGATGGTTAGAAGATATGTTTTTGCTATAAAATTTCAGGTGGTAAATTTACATGAACAGAAGAAGAGCTATAATTCACATTTTTCTGATTGCTCTGCTTAAGATTGGTGTTTGTGGACATTATCAATGAAACACAGAAACACAGAAACAACCTCTGAGACAGTCATTGGAAGGCTTTATTCACGGGCAGCACAATGAATGAAGCAGTGTCATAAGCAATGGAGCAAATCAGCATTAAATAAATTAAATTCTTGGTAGAGGCAAGGTCTGTTTTGTTCTAAAGAGCCATGACATTGTAAGTAATAACACTGTTGCTAACTTTTGCTTGTGGCAGAAACATTGAAATGGCCAGGAACGGCGTGTTTGACAATAAGAAGCACGAATAGATAATCCTTGGGCCTGAATAGAAAGAGAAGGTACTTGGACGCTGTAGAGCCTTCATGTGTGGTGATTTGACAACAACGAAACATGTGAGCACTTCTTCTCTACCCATTATTCTAAATCTTCAGTGATAAATCACGGTATATCATATGGGTCCACAAATTAGTAATACATTTTTAGTCAAAGAGTTTATATAGTAAAGGACTCACACACACAAAAAAAATTTGTCCTGGACACCACATACCTTAGGGAAGGCCCTGCATACTTTTTTACATTTAGCCTCTGAATGTCCAGTATCTAGCTTCAGGCTTCACTCACTTGTGTGATCTGTTTCAAAGTATTACTGCCCCGGACCGGAACCCTGGTGGTGTAGTGGTTAAGAGCTACAGGGGCTAACTAGAAGGTTGGCAGTTCAAATCCACCAGGCACTCTTTGGAAACCCTATGTGGCAGTTCTGCTCTGTCCTATTGGGTTGCTATGAGTCAGAATCAACTCAATGGCAAAGAGTTTTACGGGACTGGAACATTGCCCTAGAATTCTGGAAATAATCTGTATGCAGTTTGAGTACTCATTTCCTTGTCAAGCTGTGTGCGTGAGTATGTATGCACACAGGCTAATGTTTATGCATTAAATATGGCATGGACATGCCAGTGCTAAGAATACTACATGCACTTACACACAGCTTAATAAAAATATAGATGATATCATAAGAAGAAAAAAGATGCAAAACATAAAAATAGATTAAGAAATAGTGACAAGAGATGAGATGAAGTTAGAGTTAATTATATTCTACTAGGATTAAATGTTCTAATATAATGTCACTTTTCCATAAACCTCTCTTACTCTCCCAAATACTTCCTTCTCCTTGGGAGAGCTTTATGTATTATTTCATGATACTTTACAGAACATAGAAACAAGTAGAACTCACATAATATTAGTGCATTTTTTTGGTACTTCATTATCCAATAGCACCTTGGGAACAGACATAAGAAGAAAAAAAAAAAACTCTTGCTGCCAAGTTGATTCCAACTCATAGAAACAGACATAGCTCGCTCTAATTTAAAGAAGTAAACTTCTCTGAAGTTTAACTCAGGTGCAATATTTTCTCAAATCCCTTCTAAGTTGATCTACTCAATCAACTTATCAACCCACAACTTACAATATCCAGCCAGAGCCTTGATATTATTCTATTTCATAAAAGTTTATAAAAAATTTCAGATGCTTTGAGACCTTCCATTTTCCAGGTGCCAAGCTTGAATAAAATCCTCAACAGTTTTCCAAGGTGATTTCCCCATTTTATACTCCTACCAACAAGATGTAAGTATTCTGGTTGCTATACATTCTCACCAGCATTTGCTCTTTCTAGTCTTTTGAATTTTAGCTGCTCTAGTGAGAGGGAACTGCTTTCTGATTTTCATTTCTCTGATGATGACTAAGGTTGAGCAAATTTTCAATACTTACCTGCCATCCTTAAATCTTCTTTTCTGAAGTTTGTGTTAGTCTTCTCCGAAGCTGCAAAATTAACTACTTGAGATATATTTGCATTTAGTCCCAATATCTTTGAGAAATTAAAGTTCAGAGATAAAACTTCTGTGGCAAAAGTAAACATTAACACCAGTAAAATAAAATATATGTGCAATTGTTGTTAGGTGCAATCGAGCTAATTGCAACTCACAGCGACCTTATGTATAAGAGAAAAAAATGTTGCCCCATCCTGTGCCATTCTCACCATCTTTGCTATGTTTGAGCCATTGTTGCAACCACTGTGTCAATCCATCTCATCAAGGGTCTTCCTTTTTTTCACTGACCCCCTACTCAACCAAGCATGATTTCTTCTCCAGGGATTGGTCCTTTCTGATAACATGTCCTAAGCAAGCAAGAAAAAGTCTTGCCATTCTTACTTCTAAGGAGCGTTGTGGCTATACTTCTTCCAAGACAGATTTGTTCCTTCTTCTGGTAGTTCATGGTATATTCGATATTCTTCACCAACACCATAATTCAAATGCCCAAACTCTTCTTCAGTCGTCCTTATTCATTGTCCAGCTTTCACATGCATATGAGGCAATTGAAAATACTATGGCTTCGGTCAGGCGCACCTTAGTCCTCAAAACACATAGAGTTGCTGTCCAAATAGCAATCAAACTTTCATTGATTCAACTAAAGTTTACTGAACCCCTAATTAATATGTTGTCTAGCTAATAGCAGATGATCAATAAACATGGGTGGAAAAACCAAACCTTTGCCTATCACTTGAGCATTACTGACATCTAGTGGTCAAGCCAAATACATTTCTTAAACAAATAAGCCAAAGCAAAAACCCATTGTCATGGAGTCGATTTCAACTCGTATGGACCCTAAAGGGCAGAATAGAACTGCCCCATATGGTTTCCAAGGAGTGTCTGGTAAATTTCAACTGTCAACATTTTGGTTAGCAGCTGTAGCTCTAAACCACTACACCACCAGGGTTTCCTGGACAAATAATAGAGTAGTTAATATGAGCAATCTCTTCAGATTGAAGTTGTCCAGGATTTCATCTTACTTGGATCCACAGTCAACACCCATGGAAGCAGCTGTTAAAGAATCAAAAGACACATTGCACTGGGCAAATCTGCTGCAAAGGACCTCTTCAAAAGTCTTGAAAAGCAAGGATGTCATCTTGAAGACTAAGGTGTGCCTGACCCAAGCCATCATATGCATGTGAAAACTGGACAACGAATAAGGAAGACCAAAGAAGAATTGACGCCTTTGAGTTGTGATGTTGGCGAAGAATATTGAATATATCATGGACTGCCAAAAGAACAAACAAATCTGTCCTGGAAGAAGTACAACCACAACGCACCTTAGAAGCAAGGATGGCAAGACTACGTCTCACATACTTTGGACATATTGTCACGAGGGATCCGTCTCTGGAGAAGGACATCATATTTGGTAGAGTAGAGGGTCAGAGGAAAAGGGGAAGACCCTCAGCGAGATGGATTGACACAGTGGCTGCAACAATGGGCTCAAGCATAACAAAGATTGTAAGGATAGCATAGCACTGGGCAGTGTTTCATTCTGTGGTACACAGGGTTGCTATGAGTCGGAACCGACTTGACAGCACCTAACAACAACAGTTAACTAAAAAGTACCTGCACATTTTCTATTCAAATTCAACACCAAATATATATATATTTCAAATACCTCAACGTCCCTTTTAATAAACTGTCAAACATTCTTTCATTTTAGTCAAATGCATTATCATATTTAATTCTGAGAAAAACATATTACCCATTGTTCTGTAGTTGATTCTGACTTTTAGCTACTCCACAGACCCTACAGAGTAGACCTGCCCTGCAGAGTTTCCAAGGAGCAGCTGGTGAATTACAACTGCAATTTTTTTTCATCAGCAGCCAAGCTCTTAACCACTGTACCACCAGCACTCCAGTTATGAGAAATGCCATGTGAAAGGTGAATTGTTATTTTCATCACCTTTGTGAATTTATGAGGAGGAACATGAGGTTCACAGAGGTAAAGAAATGTGTTCAATGTATCCCAGCTGTGAATGGCAGAAAAGGGATTTAAATTTAAGCTGCCTGATTCCATAAAGATGACTAATAACAGCCAGTGTTTGTTTATCAACTCATCTCTGGTAAACAGTGTCCTGAGCATTTTCTAGGCATTATCTTATCATATCATTACAACAGTTCTACAAGTAGATACAATTTTACTCATTTTATATGTGAAAAACACCAAGGCTTAGAACAGCAAATAACATTGACCAAGATCACAGAATATGTAAGTGGACAAAGAGCCATATTCTTAATTAGTATGTTTCTAAAAGTAAATATCTCCTTTACATAAATACATTTATGCACATATTTATATAAATATATTTTTATATGTTAATATTAGTAATTATATGTATAGCATAAGAGGTACTGTACTACATTTTCACAGAAAATGTATTCTTTTCTAAACAGATATGGCTCAAGATTTAGAATTCTTAACTTAGAATTCTGGCTCTGCCACTTAATAAATGTCCGAAGCTGACTTTGAAGAAATTCTGGTTTGTTTTCTGTAGTGATCTTTTCCTGAATTCACTGCCTATGTGCCAAAAACAACTGTTCACTTGGTACTACAATGAGATTTAAAGCGTTGGTGTGAGGCCATTACGCCTCTGAAGGACTGGACTCCTGGGACTTGATTGGGGAAAGTACTGCCTGAGAGGATGCACACAGGTCATCTGAAACCAGATGGTACCTGTGACCAGAAAGCACAGAGCTCTGTCCTCAGGGATATGGGAGTCCCCAGGTACAGAGACATCCCACTGTTCAGATGCTTTTGCCAAGAATCTAGAGCTCTGAAATAACTCTTTGGCCCTGACTATTGAAAATTTGGTCACATAGATGTTTCCATCTGTGGCATCCAGTTCCTGACAAATTATTTCTTGATGCTGGGCAGAGATAGGTGAGTCAGCTCCTGGCTATGCTGGAAGAGGGCTCACGTGGCAGTAACTAAAGAGATTCTTTGAATTGTGGTGCTCCAGTGACTCAGCCAGAGTCTCTGTTAGATAGGGCCATCTTCAAGGGAAGTAGCAATAGAGAAAGGAGTCCTGCTGGCACAACAGTTAACCACTCAGCTGCTTTTCAAAAGTTGACAATTCAAACCCACCCAGCAAGTGGCTCCATGGGAGAAAGACTTTGGCAATCTGCTCCCATAAAGATTACAACCTAGAAAACCATATGGGGAAGTTCCACTGTGTCACAGGGGGGCATTGTGAGTTGACAATCAGTTCGACAGCACAAAACAATGACTAGACTAGGAAGAGAGAGAGATAGAAGGTGGGCTGAGAAGAACCTGGATTCATATCAACACAGCAGGCACTAATACAAAAGTACGTGGCAAAGCATACACAGTGATAAACAAACAAACCGGTGTCAATAAACACAGGAACACAGAGAGACACAAGCACCGGAAGGAGGAGCACTGTATGCAAACATGAGGGAACTATCAATGCTAATGCTCGTCAGCTAGAACAAATGAAGCCTTTCCTTCTATTTTCTCATCTCAGAAAGGAAACTTTTACTCTGAGTAATCAGTCACTTAGTGGGAGAAGGTTGTAGCATATTTGAAATGAGGCACAAAAGAGGTTGGGAGATGGAGGCCTTGGAGCCTGGTTATGAAGTAGAGAAAAAAATATATATACGTATATATATTTTTTTCTTTAGTGTTTTAGTATTGAAATAGTGAGAATATATTTCCTAGTGTTTTAGTACAGCTGTATAAACTGTGATTAATCTCTAGTCTTTGAAACATACTTAGTTGCTCTGAAATCTGTCTCACGATTGTTCCTTTAAAGAAAAATAAAAGTAATCCATTTTTTTGTTGTTGATTAAACTATGTTCCTCTTCCAAGAGGCAAAACACACAGGACCGACGTAGCTGAACAAAACTCAGATCCACCTTGTGAATGAAACCAGGATGGCGTGAAGATCCTTGCAAGATTCCAAGATGGTGTGAAAAGACTTGAAGGGCTTCAATAATAGATCACTTTATCATGTCCACCTCAAACGAGAAACAACATTCCTGGAAATCTCTAAACGCTGACCTTCTCCCTATAGAACCCTCCAGTTAGCCCTTTAGTGTTAGACAGAATTTGGGAGGAACTTAACCCTTCTCTGTCTTGGACACCGGTGTTCAGTAAAGCCCTCTTGCTGCTTACCTCCTCCAGTCTCAGTATTGGCTTTGCAGCACGTGGCGTACACAATTCGCGGTAACAGGTCAAGATATAATTACATTCTGCTGCAAAGAATGGAAATCAGTCCCTGGGAGAAGCTCATCAGAGCTTACCAAGGACATTAAGTATATGAAAGGAGAGAGAGATTCAGGAAGGGGCAAAGAGAGCCTCTGAAAATTACGGCGAAGATATACTTAGATAATACACATGGAAGTCCTTGTTAAACAGAAAAAGCTATTGTACACCTAAAAGGCGAAGATGACAGCAAAGTAATGGTAGCAGCCTTTGAAGCATAGACAATGAGTTTTGCCGATGGTAACCTTGTGACCTGGAGCATTTGGAATCTACATTTTCAGAATACCAAAGGGCCTTCTATAAAGTTTCCCTACAAAGTATTAAGAAAAAAAAAAAAGAATTATGACAGTAGAGACATAGTTTGGAGGCAAGAAAGAAAATACTAGCATTATTATAATCTAAGTTTCATTACTTAGAACAACTGAATCTCTGCTGTACTGTATATGTATAGCACTAGTTAAGCACACTGTAAGTATTTGTTAAATGAACTCAACAATTAATAACTGAAAATTCCTATAATGGAACAGATCAGAGCAGAGGTTGGTGGTAAATAGTGGTAAGTAAACCCAAGTCATTAAGAGCAATTGTAAGACTGTGTCACAGTCTATAAAATCCCAAAAAACATGCAGACTAATTTATTTTGCAAGAACGATGCAACAAACCCAAACAGGTGAAATAAGGTTCACCCTCCTGCCCACCCTACATGTTACCCTAGGAATCAATGGAGTACTTTTTCAAATGACGTCCCTGTCTCCCGACATATAACCCCTTTATATCTCTCCCTTAGTCCCCCACATAGCTCCCTGCCCTCTCCTCTTAAGGTATAAGTCAGTGCTTCTCAATCATGCTTTATTAATGGGACTGCACTGATCCCTCGGGCATTTTCAAAATGAAAAATATCAAGGGCCATCGGTAAAGACAGATGAATTAGAGAAACCAGTTAAAAGATTATAGATGCCTTAACTAATGCAGCAATTGTGAAAGAAAATTGGATTAGGCAGCTATTTCTGAGAACTAACCCTACTAAACGATCTTAAAATTTACCTGCTCCAATTCATGAGACTGTCACTATCACCATGGTCCAAGATAACAACATCTTTAACCTGGACTTCTGTGACAACCTCCTGACTCATTTGCCTACAAAGGCTCTAAAAAAAAAAAAAAAAACTAGTGCAAAGGCTCTAGCTGCTTTTAATGTGTTCTCGATTGCACAGTCAGACGCTATTTTTGAAATGTAAACTGGATTTTGTTAAACCACTGCTACAAATCCTACAGCTTCTTTTCATTGCTTCTAGGATAAAGATAAAGTTTCTTAAAGTTAACCTCTAGAGCCTGCGTGATCTTTCCTTACCACTCTTTCATCTCACCTACCCTGTGCTTTCCAAGCCCTACTCATGCTGATTTTTCACTTCCTCGTATGTACCATGTCATTTCCCATTACTCGGCCTGTGCGTATCCTGTTCTTGCTAACTACAATACTTTTCCTTGCTCTGCTTCCACTTATTAATGGATTCTCATCCTTCAGTTATCAATTCCATCAGCATTTCCTCAGGAAATCATCCCCCATTAACCCTGATTTAGTTACATAAGCTCTTACTGTATAGTACGTCTTCTTTGTAGCCCAGTTGTTCCTTACCACCTATTTGGGTGATTATTTGGTTAATGTTGGTCTCCCTAACTAGACTATATGATCCATGAGAGCAGATCTTGGGCTTAATTTTTATCACCCAGTAGCTTGAACACTGTCAGTTGGCACCTAGAGGTTATCTAGTAATATTTGTTTGTTGTGTAAATGAAGAATCGACAATAATTAATGATGAGCATTTGGATCTGAAGTTCGAGGGATATGGAGGAAAATATTGAGGATGTTTCCAAGGTTTCTTTTCTGGGATAATGTATATAACACTATTAACTGGGATTGGGGAAAGCGGAGAAGAATGGCGTCAGAGTAGAGATAATGAACTTGGTACAGAGCTTATTAAATGAGATGTGCCTTGATTATAACTGATGAAGATATTCTGTAAGCAGCTGGAAATAGAGAGAGAGAGTCCAGGGAAAAAGTATACTAGGAAAATACTGTCAAAATCAACAGAAGAAAAAAAAAAGCAGCACTTGAAGTCATGAAAATGAATGGAATCACCCTTACGAAGGTAGGACAATTTGATAATAATAGGTCAGGTTAACAATGTTGCTCATTTGAAGTATATTAGTGAAAATAAGAATAGGTAGAAGAACAGATAAAACTAGACACAAATTTCAAAACAGAACCAAAAGGGCTTAGTAGCTGATTATAAAGGAAGGCATAAGTTAGAATTAATAAAAAAAAAATTTAATGTTTTAAATCTTTGTAGCTGGAAAGAAGTTACACATTATTAGTAGAGAAATGAAATCACTGCATGAAAAATAAGAGTTTAAATGCAGTAAGCGACAGGTAAGATGAAAAGGGATGGTCTGGGGAAATATTTCTCTTTCTGCTCATCATGAGTAATAATAATGATTACATTTATTTAGAGACATGCAGGGCAGAGAAGGCACATCACATGTCAATAAATTTTAATTCTCAGAACAGCTCCACATGATCAGTATTATTAGCCCAGTTTTACATATTAATAAGACAATGCTACTTAAAAGCCGTAGCCATTGAGTCAGACGGACGCAGTTTTGAATTTCTTGGGGATGTGACTTAACCGCTGTAAGCCGGATATGACTTCTCCGTAAACGGGGGCAATAGAAACCAGTCGCTGTCAAGTCAGTTCTAACTCATGGCAAGAACTGCACTCTGGAGTTTTCAGGGTAGAAGCTTTTGGAAGCAGATTGCCCCGACTTTCTTCCAATGCACCTCTGGATGTGTTTGAATCTCCAACCTTTAGGTTAGTAATCAAGCGCTCAGCTGTTTGTGCCACCCAGGGACCAAATGGGGACAATGTTGTTGTTGTGTATTGTTGAGTAGATTCCAAGTCGTAGCGACCTTATAGGACAGAGTAAAACTTCTCCATGGGGTTTCCTAGGCTGTATAATCTTATGGCAGCAGATCACCAGGTCTCTTTTCCCACGGAGCTGCTAGGCATGTTCTAACAGCTGACCCTCACTTAGCAGCTGAACACTTAGCCATTGTGCCACCAGAGCTCCATAGTAGGGACAACAGTAGTACCAATTTTAGGCTTGTTATTAACTTTAATAAAATAATACTTGCAAAACACTGAGCAAATGCCTGCAACATAATGTTAGGTGGACTTTTTCCCCCTAACACAACCTGAATTCTTTTTTATTAGAGAGTGAAATTAAAAGAATCTCTGGCAGATTGAAAGTTAGGTCAGGGGAAGACGAGAATAAAAAGGTAAATCTAATCAAAGTTCGTTAGTGGGTGAAAAGGTGCTGACATTGACTTTCATAGGATCGGAACCCATCAGAGAAAAAGATTTGACTAATGCAATTTAGGGAGTGAAAGAGTCATAAATTATCTTCCTTTTCTACAGCAGGATCACGACATTTTTGAAACAATTCCACAGTATATTATTACAGAAAATTGGAAACTGCATAAGCAAATAGTTCAAATGGCACATGCCAGTATACGTCCTAAACAGCTCTTGGAACCTCTGTTAGAGTCAAGGCAAGAGATTTTTTTTTTTTTAATTGTTGCCACCACATCAGATCTCATTGCACTCAAGGCAACACATAGGTGTGCTCTAGACACTGTGCTTCCCAGATCCCACAAGCTCAATACTATAGGTGTTTTACCCATGCCCAGAGTCTACCCAAGAGCACATCAGCAATGACAAAGTTTCTCCCACTCTCATTTGCACACACCCAAGCGCTGTACAGATCCAGTCTTGTTACAGATAACATTCATGGCACAGGACCAGTTACAACTCAGAATCAGTCGCAAGGCACACGAGAGGTTCAATTGTTTCAGTTGAACAAGTCTCCTGCCAACTTAAACATATTCTCACCCATCACTGTATTGGCGAAACTGACTACAGCATTAATAAACACAAACTATACAACTTTTCCATGTTAAGGCATGCTCTGACTTTGCTATTACTCTAACTTTAAAAAAGACAGAGATATTAACAGTGCCACTGTTGAGGTGGCATGATAGGATCGTCCGTATTTATAATTCAACAAGAAAAAGGCAGAAAAGACGTTCACAAATCATAGATCACAATAGGTTCTTAAAATAGCTGGGAACAACCAATGTTAATCTTTTCTGGAAAGGGAATGCAATATAGTGAGTAATGGTACATTGTAGTTCTAGAAGAGAGCACTGTATTGCTGGAATTATGTAAAAGTCTCCTAATATGTGTGAGTTTGTTAATTTCATTCCTCAGCTCAGATCCAAACACCAGCTGTCTGATCCTTCACCTTCATCACAACCCCTCCCACATAGCATCTTCCTAACTTCTCAGGTCTGCTTTTCTAAAATGCATTGTGTTCCTCAACCATCATACTGACTGTGTCACCTCCACCTCAATCCTAGTTCAGCGATACAGTGGTATTTTACACACACACACACACACACACACACTTCATCTTGTTTCTTCTTTATATCCTGATTAACAGATACCCTGAGACATATCTCCAACATACTTTTTGGGAAACAGGAGCATCCTGTAACCAAAATGTCTACAGTAGTATTTTGCAAGAATGTTTCCTGAAGTGAGTAAAGAAAAGTAGTTCAAGGAGAAATCTAGAGAAGGAAATATCTTTAGGAAAAGCAACTCTGGCTCTATTTCCAAAAGGTGGCTCTTTGGACTAGTTGAAGTTAATTCAACAAATTTTTTGCTAATTTAATGTCATGTGCAGGTTTGCCTTTAAGGATTGAAGGGAAGAGAAACACAGGAAGTGCATGACTGCTGCTATTTAGAAATTTTCTGCACAGTTATATATATAGGTGAGGCAAAGATTTCAAAGGCCAAGTGTCTCTTTAACTGTGCCTCATATTCCCTCCCCAGGTCTCTTCTGTTGTATTATGGAATTAAAGAATGGATTTTATGTTTCTCCAAGAAATAGGCAATGTGTTATGAAAGAGGTTGGGGTCTGTTCCTGGAAGCAAGATAACTACTGCAAGAAATGTGGCAATAACCAATTCCCTTCAATATGCTTCATCACAACAATACACAGTTCCACCCCTCTTCCTTCCTTCTGATGGGAATTCCAGGACTTGAAGATGCACATATCTGGATTGGCTTCCCCTTCTTCACAGTGTATCTGACAGCCCTCCTGGGGAACATCACTATCCTGTTTGTGATCCAGACTGAAAGCAGCCTCCACCAGCCCATGTTTTACTTCCTGGCCATGTTGGCTGGCATTGATCTGGGTCTATCCACAGCCACCATCCCCAAGATGCTGGGCATTTTCTGGTTCAATCTCAGGGAGATTGTATTTGGTGCCTGCATCACACAGATGTACACGATCCATGTATGCACTGGCCTGGAGTCTGTGGTGCTGACAGTCATGGCCGTAGACCACTATGTTGCCATCTGCGACCCCCTAAGATATAGCATGATCCTCACCAACAAGGTGATAGCAATTCTGGGCATAGTCATCATTGTCAGGACTTTGGTCTTTGCGACTCCATTTATATTCCTCATCTTGAGGTTGCCTTTCTGTGGTGTCCGGATTATCCCCCATACCTATTGTGAACACATGGGCTTAGCAAAGTTAGCTTGTGACAGTATTAGGGTCAATGTTATCTATGGCTTGATTGCTTTCTCAGTGGGATCCATTGACCTTTCTGTGATTGGATTTTCCTATGTCCAAATCCTCAGAGCAGTCTTCCATCTCCCATCCTGGGATGCCCGGCTTAAGGCACTCAGTACCTGTGGCTCCCATGTCTGTGTCATATTGGCCTTCGACCTGCCAGCTCTCTTCTCCTTCATGACACATCACTTTGGACACAACATTACATCCACATCTTTCTGGCCAATTTGTATGTGGTTGTTCCCCCTGCCCTTAATCTTCTTATCTATGGGGTCAGGACAAAACAGATAAGAGAACATGTATTAAGGATGGTTAACCCTAAAAGCCAGTGATGTTTATGTAAGAGATCTCCAACAATAATTCAGTAAGACAATAATGAGATCAAAGAGAAGTAAATGCTGAAAACTGTTTCACTAGACACATTGTCATGTCCACATAAGCCAATCACTTCAAATCTTCCCCCAGGAAAAAGGGTAGATCTACCCCTTGACCATTATATACCTAGAAAAAGTAACCCAGAGCAATAAACTCAGACATATCCTATTAAATCTATTAGGATTAAATAAAATAAAAATAAATTGTCATTGCCTCAAGTACAAAAGGATAAGGTAATTATTAGGGGAAGAAAGCTAGACTGACATAACTTTCAAGAAAGTTTTAAGGCAACTGTGGAGTAGCATTTTCAGGAAACTCAAGGGAATATGTGTGAGCCAGGGATCGTGAATCTACTGTTCCTTATCAAAACTCAAAGTTAGAGAAAAGCAGTTTTAAACATTTATGAACTGAGGGAACATATTTATGAGCTCTTCTTTTTAGGTCATCTTGGGTGAGATCCATGTCTGTGAAGCATCAAACCAACCTGAAAGGATTTAACTTGGTAATGATGTCAAAATTTTAGGTCTACTGAAAGCAGAAGCTTTGCACTTAGTCACTATTTTGGTTTCTAGCTGAGTAGTTTCCTCAGCAAAAACTTTATTGCTAAGTATTATGAATGAGAATCAGATATTCAACAATTTCATTCAGATCATAGATAGACAAGCAGAAACCACATCAGCATTAAATGGAGTATGTCTTTAGGACAAAGAAAATACCCTCTCAAATGGCTACCTTTAAATAAAAATGCAGATGGGTCTCCTTGGAGAAGGCTATTTGTTTGAACAGTTACCGAGCTCCGGTACCTAGCACTCAGATGTGCAAGAATGGTATACTAGCACCCTTAAACAAGATCGATTTCTCAGCATACTTTCAATAAATTAGTTTACAGAAACAAATGTGGAAAGCTAGTTTGTCAATCTACTCATTAACTATTAAAAACCCAACTGCTGAGGAGAAAATACAGTCACAATAGTATCTCTCCCTCGTGTCAAGTTGTGTGAAAGACCACAATACAATCAGATGATTGTTTAGCTAACCTGGATCTCTGAACAATGGAAAGGGTTTTTATTATTTGAGGGTTTCATTGCATGAAAGTAGGAGAACCCAGAAAAGCTGAGTCCTTGTGTCAGTGTACTTTCTCACTACCAATTCCAGGTATGAGCTGATATATTATCTGCTGTTCTCTTTTCCGTGTGATTTGTGTGTGTGCTATTTGTAGCTAGTTTTTATCAAATTTCAGTCAAGTTCCATTTTACCTGAGGGTTGTGACATCCCTTTTAGGTGTCTTTGAATATCTCTGTGTTAAGCATGGCAATCACTGAATTAATTAACTCTTGGATGGCAGGCTTATTTACACTTCTCAAACGTTGTGATTGACAACAGCTTGCATAAGAGATTCCTTAAAGTTAATTTTGGGTTCTGTTCTTGCTAAGAGTGAGAAAATAAGAGCAAATGTCATAGTTTATGGACAGAAAATAAACACTGCAAAAACAAAGTGAAATGAACAAATTTGTCTCAATCACTAATGTTCACCTAAATAGTTTAAATCTTAGTGAAATTAAATTTTACTTTAGCACACAAAACAAAGAATTTAAACAAATAACAATTAGGTCTTCTGAAATAAACTCATTTTAGAGGTATGAATGCTAACGAGATGTAAACTCCCACTTCTGATGTAGAAATCTTGGGGGAGCTGAGGTAGTAAGAAACAAGTGCCCATCCACAGTGGCAGCAGAGCAGGAAAAGGATTATAAGAAGATTGATGTTGTTGTGTATTGTGTCCTGTTTGCTTACATGACACTTTGGGACTCAGTTTGATTTCTCAGATTTTCCATTTGCCAGGCACCTGAACTGCTGAGGATGAGGTACTTGGGCATAGACTAAGAGGAGACATCACCATCTTCTCCACCGCAATGACATCCATCCCAGGGAGAATACGCAGACGTGAGATTAAGGGAGGGATTTGGGGAATGTGGGTAGAAAGGTGGTTGCTATCATTACGTCTTCTTTGTACTGTGTAGGCCCGATAAAGTCAGTCTCCTTTTTAGGAGCTAATGTTGAGCGCTTATTCAGATCTCAGCCTATAGTTGCAGCTTAGAGAGGAAAGTAATATATCTTTTGTTTGGCAAAACAATGCCTTCTGAAATTGATCTACCCTAATTCCATAGACAATGTCCAACCTGCTTCACTATTTTATTTGAACTACTTAATATTTTAAAATAGAATTTAATACAGTTGGACAAGTAGGAGCATGAATATATAGAGAATCTACCGCTCCCCAAAGACATTGATTTGTCATCTCTGAAATAGTCTGTTTTCTCCATTTCTTGCTTCATTAGTTAGCTAAGAGCCTTTGGGAACACAAAGAGGTTCATCCACTTTTGTGATATCTGTTCCAATGCAGCTCTCCAAATATTTGAACATGGAAAAGAGCAAAATTTAATACTGTCTTACACACAATAAGGATTCTTTGGTTTCTGTAGTCAAGTTGTTGTTGTTGTTCTTGTGAGGTGCCATTGAGTTGGTTCCAACTCATTGCAACCCTGTGCACAACAGAAAGAAACACTGCCTGGTCCTGCACCATCCTTACAATCATTGTTATCCTTGAGTTCGTTGCTGCAGCCACTGTGTCAATCCACCTCATTGAGGGTCTTCCTCTTTTCCACTGACCTTGTCTTTTGCCAAGCGTGATGTCTTTCTCCAGGGACTGACCCTTCCCGACAACATGTCCAAAGTATGTAAGGCCCAGTCTCACCACCCTTGCTTTAAGGAGCGTTCTGGTTGTACTTCTTCCAAGACAGATTTTTTCGTTCTTTTGGCAGTCCTTGGTACATTGAATACTCTTTGCAAACACCACAATTCAAAGGCCTCAATTCTTCTTCGGTCTCCCTTATTCATTGCTCAGCTTTCACATGTATATTTGCACCCAATGTTACAGCTATTGTGTCGATCTATCTCACAGAAGGATAATTCAAAAAAGGTTGCAGCAGTGCCTCCAGAGAGAACTGCCAGAAATTTAAGCTTCATTCAGAAGAGGACATGAAATGAGGGGTGTCATTGCTGATGTCAGATGGATCTTGGTTGAAAGCAGAGAATACCAGAAAGATGTTTACCTGTGTTTTATTGACTATGAAAAGGCATTCATCTGTGTGGATCATAGCAAATTACAGATAACTTTGCAAAGAATGAGTATTCCAGAACACTTAATTGCGCTCACGTGGAACCTGAACATAGACCAAGATACAGCTGCAAACACAGGGGGATACTGCATGGTTTAAAATCAGGAAAGGTGTGTGTCAGTGTTGTATTCTTTCACCATACTTACTCAATCTGTGTGCTAAGCAAATAATCCAAGAAGCTAGATTATAGGAAGAAGATTACAGCATCAAGACTGGAGGAAGAATCATTAACAATCTTCAATACACAGAAGACACAAGTTTGCTTGCTGAAAGTGAAGAAGACTTGAAGCACTTACTGATAAAAGTCAAAGACTACAGCCTTTAGCATGGATTACATTTTAACATAAAGAAAACAAAAATCCTCACAGCTGGACCAATAGGCAACATCATGATAAATGGAGAAAAGATTGATATTGTCAAGGATTTCATTTTACTTGGGTCCACAATCAGTACCCATGGAAGCAGCAGTCAAGAACTCAGATAATGGAGAAGCAGTGAAAAAATCCTTAGAGTCTCACTACTTTCCCTCCTGCAATTATTGTGAAGGAGTACTCATGCTGAGATGGCCCAGTCTCAGCATGCTCCTGGATAGAGAAGAGCCGTCCCTGAGAGTTTCCTAGACCCAAGATATTTTCATAATTTAACAATAATATACCAGGAGGCAGAGCCAACATTTTGCTATAGACAGAAGCACCACACCATTCCTTTATAGCAAAGACCCTAAAAACTAAATAAAACAGTTATAGTCATCAGTCCTGGAGCCCTAAGTGGCAAATGAGGGAATAAAGAATTCAACCAAGCTCTGAATGGAATAGGAGGCTGACAGAGAATGAGAAAAGCTGCAGAATGGATGTCCCCTGCCAACTGGCAAGCATGGACACACCACCTTGGATCTCTCAGACACCAAGAGCTGAGGATAGGGGGTAGGGGAAGGCAACTTCACGGAGCTCTCAGCATGAGATGGAGCACCCGTTAACCAGGGGTACATGCTTTCTCACCCCCCATACTGCTGCCATCTGCACTGCCTCTGCCACTTTCTGGCTCTTTGCCACTTGGACTCACCTTGCCCCCACCAGCAGTTTAATTCAGTGACATTTTGTTGTTGTTTGGTTTATTTTTGTTTTGTCTTTCTCTCTCTCACCTCTTTCCTTTCCTTTCTCCCGTCTAGCTGGTGCTGTGTTCCATCTCTGCAGCATTTTGACGGGCAGTGCTGGGCCACTTGCCTGAGCAGCCCTTTCCCCATATGTGCAGCCATGTTGGTGGGCTCACACTGGACTTTTATGTATATATATAATTTTTTTCTTTCTCATTTTTTTGTCTCTCTCTACCTTCCTTCCATTTTTTCCTCCCGACCACTTGGCTGTATGTGCCACCCACTGCTTTTTGACAGGCTGTGACCACCCTTCACCCAGGGAGCCACTGGAATATGGCTTCCCCAGTCCAGGCCACTATGTTCCCTTGAGGCATTTTCTAAATTATTTTATTTATTTTTTGTTTTCTTTTTTGTTTTTGGATTCTGCTCTCTCTTCTTTCCCACATGCACTTAAGTCCAGACATCACATACTGCACCAGAAGTTAGTGCACCCCTGAGTGGCACAACATTGTGAAAATATCAATTCTACCTAAAGCAATATACAAATAAAACACATCCCAATCCAAATACCAATGACATTCTTTAAAGAGATGGAAAAATTAATCATTAACTAATCATTAATGGAAGGAAAGGAAAAAGGCTCCAGATAAGTAAAGCACTACTGAAGAAAAATAGAGTAGGAGGACTTGCACTACCTCACCATAGAGCCTTCTATACAGCCACTGTAGTCAAAACAGCCAGGGATTGATGCAATGACAGACACATTGACCAATGAAACAGAATTGAGAACCCAGATGTAACCCATCCACCTATGGTCACCTGATCTGCCATAAGTGCCCAAGGCCCATTAAGTGGAGAAAACACAGTCTTTTTAAACAAATGGTCCTGGCAAAACCAGACGTCCATCTGCAAAAAAATGAAACAGGACCCATACTTCACACCATGCACAAAAACTAACTCAAAATGGATCAGAGACCTAAATATAAAATCAAAACCAATAAAGATCAGAGGAGAAAAAATAGGATCAATGTTACAGGCCCTAATACATGGCATAAATAGAATACAAACCATAACTAGCAATACAAAACTCCAGAAGTTAAGCTTGATACCTTGGATCTTCTAAAAATTAAACACTTATTCTCATCAAATGACTTCACCAAAAGAGTAAAAACAGAACCTACAGATTGGGAAAAAAAAATTGGCTATGATAATCCCACAAAAGTCTAATATCTAAAATACATACAAAAATCCAATACCTCTACAAGAAAAAGACAAATAATCCAATTAAAAAATGGACAAAGGATATGAACAGACACTTCACCAAAGAAAACATTCAGGAGACTAATAGACACAAGAGGAAATGCTTGAGATCGGTAGCCACAAAAAAAAAGCCATTAGAGAGATACAAATCAAAACCACAACGAGATACCATCTCACTCTGACATTACTGGCAAGAATCAAAATAACAGAAAATGACAAAAGCTGGAGAGGCTTTGGAGAGATTGAAACTCTTACGCACAGCTGGCAGTACAACCATTTTGGAAAATGATACAGGGCTTCCTTAAAAACCTAGAAATAGAAATACCATATGAGCCAGCAATCCCAATCCTAGGAATATGTTGTTAGTTGACAGGTGCCCTTGAGTCTGCACAACAGAACGAGACACTGCCCACAATCGTCGTTATACTTGAGCCCACTGTTTCAGCCACTGTGTCAATCCATCTTGTTGAGGGCCTTCCCCTTTTTCACACACCCACTTCTTTAGTAAGCATGACATCCTTCTCCAAAGGCTGATCCGTCCGGATAGCTTGTCCAAAGTATGTGAGATGTAATCTCACCATCCTTGCTTCTAAGGAGCATTCTGGTTATACTTCTTCCAAGACAGACTTGTTTGTTCCTTTGTTATACTCAATATTCTTCACCAACACCATCATTCAAAGGCATCAGTTCTGCAGTTTTCCTTAGTCATTTGCCAGCCTTCGAATGCATTTGAGGTGACTGAGAACACCATGGCTTGGGTCAGGTGCACCTTAGTCTTTAAGGTGTCATCTTTGCTTTTTAACACTTTAAGAGGTATTCTGTGCAGATTTGCCCAATGCAATGCATCATTTGATTTCTTGACTGCTGCTTCTGTGGGTGTTGATTGTAGATCCAAGTAAAATGCAATCCTTGATAACTTTAGTCTTTTCTCCGTTTGTCATGATTTTGCTTATTGGTCCAGTTGTGAGGATTTTTTTTTTCTTTATGTTGAGGTGCAATCCATACTGAAGTCTGTGGTCTTCGATCTTTTTCAGTAAGTGCTTTGAGTCCTCTTCACTTTCAGCAAGAAAGGTTGTGTCACCTGCATAATGCAAGCTGTTAATGAACCTTCCTCCAATCCTCATGCCCTGTTCTTCTTCATATAGTCCTTCTTCATGGATTATTTGCTCATCATATAGATTGAATAAGTATGGTGAAAGGATACAACCCTGACACATACCTTCCCTGATTTTAAACCATGCAGTATCCCCTTGTTCTGTTTGAATGACTGCCTCTTGATGTATGTACCTGTTCCTCATGAGCACAATTAAGTGTTCTGGATTTCCAATTCTTCACAATGTTATTCATAATTTGTTATGATCCACACAGTCGAATGCCTTTGCATAGTCAATTAACACAGATAAACATCTTTCTGGTATTCTCTGCTTTCAGCAAGGATCCATATGACATTGGCAATGATATTCTTTGTTTCACGTCCTCTTCTGAATCTGGCTTGAATTTCTTGCAATTCCTTGTCTATGTACTATTGGGGTCACTTTTGAATGATCTTTAGCAAAATTTTACTTTTGTGTGATATTAATGATAGTGTTGGATAATTTCCAAATTCGGTTGGTTCACCGTCTTTGGAATAGGCATAAATATAGATCTCTTCCAGTCAGTTGGCCAGGTAGCTGTCTTCCAAATTTCTTAGCATAGGTGAGCGAGGCCTTCCAGTGCTGCATCCATCTGTTGAAACATCTCATTTGTTATTCTGTCAATTCCTGGAGCCTTGTTTTTCAACAAGGGCTTCAGTGTAGCTTGGACCTCTTCCTTCAGCAACATTGGTTCCTGGTCTTATGCTACCTCCTGAAATGATTGAATATTGACCAATTATTTTTGTATAGTGTATTCCTCCCATCTTCTTTTGATGCTTCCTGTGTCATTTAATATTTTCCCCATAGAATTCTTCAATATTACAACTTCAAGCTTGAATTTTTTCTTCAGTTCTTTAGCTTGAGAATACTGAGCATGTTCTTTCCTTTTGGTATTTGAACTCCAGGACTTTGGAAGTGTATATCCTAGAGAAATAAGTGCAGCCAGAATGCTCATTAGAATCAAGTATGGCAAGACTTCATCTCAGTACTTTGGACGTTTTATCAAGAGGGACTAGTCCCTGGAGAAAGACATCATGCTTAGTAAAGTAGAGGGTCAGCAAAAAAGAGGAAGACCTTCAATGAGATGAATTGATACAATGGCTATATCTATGGGCTCAAACATAGCAAGGATTGTGAGGATGGCACAAAAATGGGCAGTGTTTTGTTTTGTTGTACATAAGGTGGTCATGAGTTAGAACCAACTCTTTGGCACGTAACCACAACAGTTTGTGGCAGATCTATTCAAAATTGCTAGAAAGCTTGAATAAAACGTAAAAATAATCATTTTGATGCATCCCAAAGTTGCTGAAGCACCAAAGACTTGAAGGGCAGTATTATACCATATAGGGATACTTAATCTATTGAATTGTTACCGGATGGCATTGCTGATTTGAAACTTCAACAAAGTAGTTAGAATCCAAGTTTTGCCTGAGTGCATGGCTGCTATAAGAGGACGAAGAAACTGGAAAACAGCAGAGTTTCAATCTTATGTGTCAAGATACTGTTGAAATTAGGAAAGCAGTAAATATGACTGTTTTTCCTTTCTTCCAATTTATTTCTTTTTTACTTTTGTACCTATGACGGACAGGAGAGTAAAACAATAAGCAAAAACCCTCTGAAAATCAGCTGCTAGTTCTCAGCAGTCTGAAAGTACTAAAGGGACAAGCATTAGAGTTATGGATGGGCCATGGAGGAATCCTAATGATCACACCTGGGTTTTAGTTGAAAGTTCTATAATACTAAACATTAGCCATGAGAAGAGATTGGAGGTAAACAAATTCTTTCAAAACTGAAACCAAGATTTGAGTTTTCATCAACCCAAGTTCCACAAAGGTGATCAATTCCCACTTTATCTGAATAACAAAGGGAAGTGTAAAACTGTAATACCTCTATATAGGAAGAATTCTAAAATTTGAACAAACAAAGCCAGATGTTCAACTGAAAGTAACCACACATGCCAGCACATAGGCAAAGGTGACTTATGTCAACTTGGTGACACAGCATTCAGCCTTAGTGGTTAAGAATTCAGCTGCTATCCAAAATGTCAGCCGTTCGAATCCACCAGCCACTCCTGAGAAGCCCTATGGGGTAGTTCCACTCTGTCCTAAAGGGTTGCTGTGAGTTGAAATCAACTCGAAGGCAGCTAGTTTGTTTATATATATGTACACACACACATACTCAAAAGAAGAAATAAGTACATATTATATTACCAATAATAGAGTACACATATTTAAGGCATACAATTTGTGAGTTTGGGATATACATATTCTCATAGATTGAATTGTGACCCCCAAAATGTGTGTCAACTTCAAGAGTCCATGATTCCCAGTATTGTATGACTATTCACCATTTTGGTCTCTGCTGTGATTTCCCTAAGCATTGTATGTCCTATCTCTATGATGGTAATGAAGTGGAATTAGCAACAGTTATGTTAATAAGACAGGACTCAATCTATAAGATTAGTTTGCGCTTTAAGTCAATCCCTTTTGAGTTACAGAAAAGACAAACAAGCAGAGAGACATGGGGACCTCATACCACCAAGAAAGTAGAGCCAGGAGCACATGTCCTTCGGGGTCCCTGCGATGAGAAGTTCCTAGAGCAGGGGAAGATTGCTGACAAGGACCTTCCTCCAGGAATCACAGAGAGAGAAACCCTTCCCCTGGAGCCTGCCCCCTAGTTTGAATTTCCAGCCTCCTAACTGTGAGAGAATAAATTTCTCTTCGTTAAAGCCATCCACTTGTGCTATTTCTGTTACAGTAGCACTAGATAACCAAGACAACTCTGAAACTGTTACCATAATCAGGATAATGAACATTTCTACCCCACAAAAAGTTCCTTAATGACTTTTTGTAACCCCTCCCTCCCTCAACCCTGACCACAGGCAACCACTGGTCTTCTTTCTGACTTTGGAGATTGATTTGCCTTTTTATAGAATTTTGTACAAATGAAGTCACGGAGTATAAATTGTTTCTAGTCTTTTTACTTAGTACAATTATCTTAAGATTCCTCCCTTTCTGTATATCAATAGATTGTTTTATTTTATGGCTGAATGTTATGAAATTGTATGTATATACCACAATTTTTTTTTTTTTTTTAGCTGTTCACCTTCTGGTAAGCATTCAGGTTATTTCTAGTTTGGGCCTATTACGCATAAACCTTCTACGAATACCCATGTACAAGTCTTTGTATGAAAAGGGTTTTTCATTTCTTTTGGGTAAATACTTAGAACTGCATTGGTTGGGTCGTAGGATAAATGTATATTTAAATTTTTAAGAAACTGCCAAACCATTCCCTAAAGTCTTTGTGTCATTTTGCCTTTCTACTAGTTTTTTTTTTTTTTTTTTACTAGCGATGTTTGAGGGAACAGTTTCTCCACATCTTTGTAACACTTAATATGGCTAATCTTGTTAGCTTAAGCAATTTTAAAGAGCATGTATTTCTATCTAATTGTGGTTTCAGTTTGCGTTTCCCTGATGGCTAGTGATATCGAACACATTTTCACAAGTTTATTGGCCATTTGTCTTTCTTTGTGAAGTATCCATTTAAATCTTTTTTTTTTTATATTGTACTTTAGATGAAGGTTTACAGAGAAAACTAGCTTTTCATTAAATAATTAATACACATATCATTTTGTGACATTCGTTGCCAATCCCTCAACACATCAACACTCTCCCCTTCTCAAATTTAGATTATCCATTATCAGCTTTCCTGTCCCCTCTGCCTTCTCGCCCTTGCCCTTGGGCTCGTGTGCCCATTTAGTCTCATTTTGTTTTATAGGCCTGCCTAGTCTTTGACTGAAGGATGAATGTCAGGAGTGATTTCATTACTGAGCTAAAATGGTGTCCGGGGGCCATACTCTTGGGATTTCTCCTGTCTCTGTCAGACCAGTAAGTCTGGTCTTTTTTTTTTTTTTTGAGTTAGAATTTTATTCTACATTTTCTCCAGCTCTGTCCGGGACTGTCAATTGTGATCCCTGTCAGAGCAGTCAGTGGTGCCAGTGAAGCCGTCAACTAACAGGTTCTTGCCAAGCAGGCTGGCAAACTGAAGTCAGCCAGATTCAGGGTTGGAAGAAGAGAAAGGTTTATTCACAGTTTGCAAACTGGGAGACAGGCAGGGTCTTGTGACCTAAGGCTGCCAGCTCCCTGAACCAGGACAAATTTGCTCCTTTTATAGGGAGTGAACTACATATGCATGAACAGTGAGGAGAGGATCTTTAGTCTTATGATGCACACATAGTCTGCATAATTTTAGCCCTAAAAAGAATGGCTACAGCTTGCTACTACCACCCCAGGAAGGTCATATAGTGGATAAATTCAGAGTCAGTATGGATGCACCTCAGCATTCTGCCAGGAGAAGAGAAGAAACCTGAGGATTTGACCAATCATGGCAAAAGGCTGTAACAAAAGTTTTAACAAAAAAGTAGCAAGAGTAGATTTTCTGAAAACAACTATTATGGCATGGTTCATAACCCTTTCATGACTGCCTGCTTCAGTAGCTGGGCATCATCTAGCTGTGCTGGACCCAGTCTGGTAGAAGCTGTGGTAGTTGTGATCCATTAGTCCTTTGGATTAATCTTTCCTTGGTGTCTTTGATTTTCTTCATTCTCCCTTGCTCTGGGTGGGATGATGCCAGTGAAGTATCTTAGATGGCCACTCACAAGTTTGTAAGACCCCAGATGCTACTCACCAAAGCAGAATATAGAGCATTTTCTTTATAAACTGTTATGCCAACTGAGCTAGATGTTACCTGAGACCATGGTCCCCACAGCCCTCAGCCCAGTAATTCAGTCCCACAGGGAGTTTGGATGTATCTATGAAGCTTCCATGACTTTGTCTTCATCAAGTTTTGCTGGCTTCCACAGTGCTGTGTACTGTCTTACCCTTCACCAAAGTTACCATTAATCTATTGTCTGTTTAGTGTTTTTCCATCTCCACCTCTTCCCTCCCTTGTAACCATCAAAGGTTGTTTCTATTTGTGTGTAAATCCTTTCATGAATTTTTATAGTAGTGGAGTCCATACAGTCTCCTTTTGTGATTGACTTTTTTCACTCAGCATAATGCCCTCCAGATACATCCAAGATCTGAGATGCTTTGAAGATTCATCATTGTTCTTTATCGTTGCATAGTATTCCATTGTAAGTATGCAGCATAGTTTGTTTATCCATTTATCTGCTGATGGGCATCTAGGTTGTTTCCATCTTTTTGCTATTGTGCATAATGCTGCAATGAGCGTGGATGTGCATATGTCTATTTGTGTGACGGCTTTTATTTCTCCAGGATATATTTCTAGGAGTAGAATTGCTGGATCATATGGTATTTCTAACTCTTTAAGGAAGCACCATATCATTTTCCAAAATGGTTGTACCATTTGCATTCCCACCAGCAGACCATAAAAGTTCTGATCTCCCGGCAGCCTCTCCAACATTTGCTATTTCCTGGGTTTTTTTTTGTTTTTGTTTTTGTGCATGTGTGTGTGTGCCAGTAATGCCAGGGTGAGATGGTATCTCATTGTGGTTTTGACTTGCATTTCTGTAATGGCTAGTGATCAAGAGAATTTCCTCATGTGTCTGTTGGCTGCTTGAATGTCTTCTTTGGTGAAGTTTCTGTTCATATTCTTGTCCCATTTTTTAATTGGATTATTTGTCTTTTTGTTGTAGAGGTGTTAGATTTTCCTGTAAATTTTAGAGATTAGGCCTTTGTCATAGCCAAAAATTGTTTCCCAGTCTGTAGTTTCTCTTTTTACTCTTTTGGTGAAGTATTTTGATGAGCATGTGTTTAATTTTTAAAAGGTCCCAGTTATCTAGCTTATCTTCTGGAGTTTGTGTGTTATTAGTTATGGTTTGTATCCTGTTAGTGTCGTATATTAGGGCCGCTAGCATTGATCATATTTTTTCTTCCATGATCTTTAGAGTTTTTGACTTTATATTTAGGTCTTTGATCCATTTTGAATTAGTTTTTGTGTATGGTGAGAGGTACGGGTCCTGTTTCTTTTTTATTTTTTTTGCAAATGGACATCCAGTTTTGACAGAACCATTTGTTAAAAAGACTGTCTTTTCCCCACTTGATGGACTTTAGGCACTTGTGAAAGATCAGGTGACTGTAGGTGGGTGGATTTATACCTGAGTTCTCAATTCTGTTCCACTGGACAATGTATCCATCATTGTATCAGTACCAGGCTATTTTGATTACCACAGCTGTGTAGTAGGTTTCGAGGTCAAGTAGTGTAAGTCCTCCTCCTTTATCCTTCTTCAGTAGTGCTTTACTTGTCTGAGGTCTCTTCCCTTTCCATATAAAGTTAATGATTAGTTTTTCCATCTCTTTAAAGAATATTGTTGGTATTTGGATTGGGAATGTGCTGTATCTGTAGATCACTTTTGGTATAATTGAAATTTTCACAATGTTGACTCTACCTACCCATGAGCATGGTATGTTTTTTTCCCTTAATGTAGATTTAGTCTCTTGCAGTAGTGTCTTGTAGTTTTCTTTGTAAGGGAGTTTTACATCCCTGGTAAGTTTTATTCCTAAGTATTTTATTTTGGGGGAGCAATTATAAATGGTATTGTTTTCTTGATTTCCTTTTTGTTATTCTCTTTTTTGGTGTATAGGAATCCAGTTGATGCCAAAGGGCAGGAAGGGGGAGGTTGTGATGTATGGAGCTAAGTGTGTGTAGGAAAGAAGAGAAAGAGAGAAAGAAGCAGGGGCCAAAAAGAAATTTCTTAGGAATCCTGCAGTTGAAGTGGCACAGACCTGGGGAAGTCATGTTCTGGTGGCTTTCTAGCTGGGTGGTGAGGCACAGCCAGTCAAGAAGGGCCAGGTATGGCACACACAGCTCAGTGAGGTGAGAAAGGAAAGGAAGGAAGGGAGAGGGAGATAAGAAACTATATTAAGAAAAGATAGAAAGACACACACAACCAGGTGGTCAGGAAAAAGGATTGGAAGGAATGTAGAGAGACAGGAAGCTAAGAAAGAGAAAAAAAAAAAAAGAGATGCCATGTGGTTGGGTGGAAGGAAATGAAAGAAGATAGAAAGAGACAAGAAACTGAGAGGAAAAAAAAGAAGAGAAAAAATGCCCCAAGGGAGCCCACCAGAAACGGGTTCCTAGCTGAGTGGCACTGCACAGCTGGCCAAGAAGGAGTTCAGACATCACACAGCACCAAGTGTTTGGGGGAAGGGTAAGGAAAGAAGGTAGAAAGAGACAAGAAACCAAGAAAAGAAAAGAAACAAAAAGCCCCAAGGGAGTCAACAAGTGTGGTGGCACAGACCAGGGAAGTGGCTTCCCAGCCCTGAGGTACTGCACATCCTGTCTAGAAGAAGCAGAGATGGCACACGGTGCCAGGTATTCAGGAGACAGGAAAAGAAGGAAAGTAGAGAGAGATGAGAAATGAAGAAAAACAAAAAGGAAAAAAGAAAAAAAAAGTGTCCCCAGGGAGACCACCAGCATGGCAGCTTGGACTGGGGAAGTGGTTCCCACCTGAGTGGTGATTCACAGCTTGTTAAGAAGTAGTGGAGATGGCACACAGAGCCAGATGTTCAAAAGAATGGAAAAGAAGAAGATGAGAGAGAGAGAAGAAACAAACAAAAGCCAAAAAAAAAAAAACAACAACTGCAGGGAAAAAAAAAATGGCGCTGAAGGAGCAAGCTGATGTGGGCAGGGTGAATCTAAGTGGCAAGAAAGAAGAACGGTGGGAGGTGGGAAAGCATGTATCACTGGTTACTGTGTGCTCTGTCTCCGCAGGTAGCTCTATGAAGCTGCCTTCCTGTAGTCTCTGTCCACTGTTCTTGGTGGCTGAAGAGTCCAAGATGGTGAATAAGTGCCATGTTAGCTGATAGGGAACCTCCACTCCATATCTCTCCTCACTCTCTGTTCTCTGTCAGTTTCTTATTGCATTCAGTGCTTGGTTGAGTTCATTATCCCATCATTGGATGCTTAGGGTTCCAGAATCAATGTTAGTCTCTGTTTTACTTAGTTTTTTGGGTCTTTGCTGCAGAGGGTGGTGTGGTGCTTCTGTCTATAGCACTGTATTGGCTCCCACCATCTCTCTTTAAATATTTTCTCCACTTTTTATTTGAGTTTTTTGTCCTTTTATTATTGACTTGTAAAAGGTTTATTCTGGATAAAAATTCATTGTCAAATATTTGTGCTACAAACATTTCCTTAGAGACTATGACTTGCATTTTTATCATTTTTCATTAGTCCCTTTTGAAAAGCAAAATTTTTTTATTTTATTTTATAATTTATTTTATTTTTTGTTGTTGCTGAGAATATACATAGCAGAACATGCACCAGTTCAACACTTTCTACATGTACACTTCAGTGACATTGATAACATTCTTTAAGTTGTGCAACCATTCTCACCCTCCTTATCTGAACTCTTCCTCTTCCATCAACATAAACTCCCTATCCTCTAAGTTTCCTATGGAATCTTTCAAATTGCTGTTGTCAATTTGATTCCCTATCGATAGTTCTTAAAAGAGTAGAGTGCTCAAGGCAGACATTTTTTTACTAGTTAAGCTAAACTATTGTTTGATTTAAAGAAGACTTCAGGGATTATTTTTGGTTTAAGATTTAAAAATTATCTCAGAGCAATAGTTCCAGGAGTTTATTCAGCCCTCCATGGCTCCAGAAAATTTGGATTCCATGAGAGTTTGAAATTCCGTTCTGCATTTTCTCCCTTTTGTTCAGGATTCTTCCATAAAATCTTTGATCAAAATACTCAGTAATGTTAGCTGGGCACCATCCAATTCTTTTGGTCTAATGGAAAAGGAGGCAGTTGTTTCTGGAGAAAATTAGCCACACATTCCATATCCTCCTCCTATCCCTGACTCTCCTTCCTCTGCTGTTCCAGCAAATAGAGACCAATTGTTGTACCTTGGATGGCTGCTTGCAAGCTTTTAAGACCCCAGGCACTGTGAAACAAACTAGGAGGTAGAACAGAACCACTAAACATGGCATTAGGCTAAGTAACTGGGACGTCCCATGAAACCAAAAAACTAAACCTCCAAATCAAGGAACCCATGAGGTGTTTGGTTGTGCTCAAGCAGCCTCAGCAGCTGTTTTTTTGTTGTTGTAAATATATCTATCACACAACTTTTGCCAGTTCAACTCTTTATAGGTACACACTTATTGACAGCAATTGTATTAATCACCTGTGCAACCCTACCCTCAATCAGTGCAATTTTTCCATCACCATACACTGAAACTCATTGCTCCAAAAGCAATAATCCTACTTTCTCCACCCCAGTAAACATTAATAAATTTTGTTCTTTGTACATTTGCCTGTTCTTGTCTTTTTATATAAGTGATGTCATACAATATTCGTCCTTTTGAGATTGATTTATTTCAAGCAGCATAATTTCTTCAAGCTACAGCCATACTGTAGCACGTACCAAGACTTCATTTCCTCACTGGCTGAGTAGTATTCCAGTGTACGTACGTATCACATTTTGTTCATCCATTTATGCGTCGATTGGCATTTAGGTTGTTTCCACATTTTGCTATCATGAATTATGCTGTAATGAACACTGGCGTGCATACGTCTGTTTGCACCATTGCTTTCAGGTCCCTTGGGTATAGTACTAGCAGTGAAATTGCTGGGTCATGCTGTAGTTCTATTTTTATATTTTTGAGGAACCACCACACTGTTTTCCACAAGGGCTATACTATTTTGCCTTCCCACCAGCAAAGAACAAGTGTCCCAGTGTTCCCATATCCCCACCAACATTTGTTATTATTATTATTACTTTAATTTTAACTATCCCAGTTGGATCTACAATCAACACCCCTGGAAGCAGCAGTCAAGAAATCAAAAGAAGCATTGCATTGGGTAAATCTGCTGCGAAGGACTTCTTTAAAGTGTTAAAGAGCAAAGATGTCACCTTGAAGACTAAAACTTACCTGACTGAAGCCATGGTATTTTCAATCGCATCATATGCATATGAAAGCTGGACAATGAATAAGGAGACCAAAGAAAAATCGATGCCTTTCAGCTGTGGTGTTGGTGAAGAATATTGAATATACCATGGACTGCCAAAAGAACGAACAAATCTGTCTTAGAAGAAGTACAACCAGAATGCTCCTTAGAAGCAAGATGGCAAGGCTGCTTTTTACATACTTTGGACATGTTGTCAGGAGGGATCCGTCCCTGGAGAAGGCCATCATGCTTGGCGGAGTACAAAGTCAGCGGAAAGGAGGAAGACCCTCAACGAGGTGGACTGATGCAGTGGCTGCAACAATGAGCTCAAGCGTAACAACGATAGTAAGGATGGCACAGGACCCGGCAGTGTTTCCTTCTGTTGTGCATAGGGTCGCTATGAGTTCGAACCTATTCGATGGCACCTAATAACAACGACAACAACATCCCAGTGGGAGAGAAATGGCATCTCATTGTGTTCTATTTTACATCTTTTTATTGTGTTTGGTGGCCATTTGAATGCCCTCTTTGGTAAAATGTCTATTCAGTTCCTTTGCCGTTTTTTAATTCGGTTATTTTGTATTTCTGTTGGTAAGTTGCCAAAGTTTTATATAAATATTTGGTTATAAGTGCTTTTATTTTTTAGTCAATTTTATATATATATATATATATTTTTTTTTTTAATGCAGTTCGTGTTTTTTGTTTTTTTGCATACTATCTAAACAATAACTCCTTCTCCAGGGTTAGAATAAGTTTCTTCTAGAGATTTTATAGTTTTAGATTTTATGTTTAGGACTCTGACCAATCATTCTGAGTTAATTTGTCTTCTTCTTCTGCTGCTTCTTTTTATTTATTGATTTATTTGGTATGGTGTGAAGTAGGAGCCCTGGTGGCACAACTGCTAAGCACTTTGCTGCTAACTGAAAGGTGGGTGGTTCAAACCCACTCAGACACTCCCCAGAAGAAAGACCTGTCAATCTGTCCACATAAAAGATTAAAAAATTACAGCCTAGAAAACCTTTTGGGACAGAGCTCTACTAGGTCACATGGGTCAAAAATCAACTCAGCAGCACCTAACAACAATGTGATGTGAAGTAAGATTTAACGTTTCAGTTGATGTTCAGTTATTTTAGGACCTTCTCTTGAAAACACTCTCCTCATTGAATTTCTTTTGTTGAAAATGAGGTAAGAAGTAAGGATTTTTAACACCGTTTCCTTGTTCCTTGACATTTTTAATACATGAAGTACTTGAGAACATATTTACGCATAGGTATCAGGGCACTTTATTTCTCAGCACTCCTCAATAAAAACCTTTTGGGGGAAATACGCTTCCTATAGTCTGATTTGTACCAAAACTTTCCCTTTTTTTCCTGTCACATTATGTTCTGATTGCTGCCATAACCCAAGTAATGTTTAAAGAAGGTGCAAATATCAATGAGAGGGAGATAAAATATATTTCTATGTTAGAAAGCAATAAATGTATAGTAGAAAGATAAAGATAGATGCAGGTAGGTAATGAATCGTATGATAAGTTCCAAGCCAGTATCTTTTCTCTATTTCAAGGCACTACATGTAGGTTGGCCATAAGTTTTATTTCCTTATCCACTCTTTTGACGTAGTCATTAGTTGCAATTCTGCCCAATTCTCAGGGGAAAAATATTATCTCTTTTACTGTATTAAACCCTATACGTCAGGTCTACTTTGTTACATGGAGTCACTATGAGTGGAAAATCAACTCAATTTAAAAGGAAGTTTAAAGCTCTTTCTCTTCTTTTTTTGCTCTGTAATATACTATGACATGGGTCTTGTAGCTCTTTACTGACTTATTTGTTAGAGATATTTTGGTTTTGATGGTTAACAACCCAATTTTAACTAGTTTAAAATAGCGGTAATATGTTTCTTTATGTGACTTCACAGATCAGGGAATAGATATGACTAGATGCTGTGGTTCAAAAGTATTGTCGTGCTCCTGACCTTTTCTCCTTCTATAAGCTTTGTTTCCCTCTCTACACTGGATTAATTCCTCAGGAAAAATCTCTTTACTTGTGACAGTGAGATGTTAGCATTACCAAATCTTACAACTTATGATCCAAAAACTATGTCTACCAAGGGTCTAAAGGAGCCTTGGTGGCTCTCTGGTTAAGCTCTTGGCTGCTAACTGGAAAGTTGGTGGTTCTAACCCACCAGCTGCTCCATGAGAGAAGGATGTAGCAGTCTGCATCCATAAAGATTACAGCTTAGGAAACCCTATGGGACAGTTCCACTCTGTTCTGTAGGGTTGCTATGAGTTGGAATTGACTCAATGACAATGGGTGTCATACGGTATGCTACCAAGGTCCAAAAATCAAATCTAAGGTCAGAGACTGTGTCTAACTTGGATAATATTTCAACTCTTAATAGGAGAAAGAGATGGGGTGAGATTCTCTGATTAACATCCTAACCAGGATCAAATTGAATACCAGTATTGTGCTTTGTCCAAGAGGGATGCTAGACAAAAAACTGTATATCTACTACAGTGACCTCTTCCTCCCCTCCTACCCCCGCTCCGGACACACACACACACACACACACACACACACACACGTCTTACAGGGACTGATAATGGGAGAGAAAGACTACAAGTGCTTTTAACCCAGAGTCTTCATTAAATATTTACCTGTTATTTAAGAAATTGTTAACAAAAATCTGGATTGTCAAAATTTTTTATGTCTCTTCTACTGCTAAATTAGGAACCATAGTAAATTATTCTTTATTTAAGAGACCATATTAATGAGCTTTGATTCTGAATAAAAGGGTCCATAGAAAGGCTGGCATAGAAGAACTGGAAGGGGGGAAATTCTAAATTTATCTCTGCAATAAATTACTGGGAGTTTGGAGTATTGCTGCTAACAGCTTGAAGATACTCTTTTGGGTTCCTCAACTCAAGAAATGGGAGGATTAGTAGAAATGAATTCCTAGAATAAAATTTCTCAAATATTTTTCCAAGGATTGTCTTCATCAAATTTACCCAAATTACTAAAAACAAAGAAACCAAATCAATTGCCACCAAGTTGATTCTGACTCATAGTGACCCTGTGGGACAAAGTACAACTGCCTCATAGGGTTTCCAAGGCTGTAAATCTTTATGGAAGTGAACTGCCACATCATTTTCCTGTGAGGCGGCTGGTGAGTTTGAACAACCAGCGTTTCAATTAGCAGCCGCACTCTTAACCAATGCACTACCAGGCTCCTATCCTAGATTACTAGTTATGAGAAGAAAAGTCTTAATACCAGACTGTCTAATTTAGTATCTCAGTATGCAAGGCCAAGGATATTTTATTGATTATTTTCTTTTCTGTGATTACACAATTACAAGAACCAGCCCTGTCTGTCATGGGTTATTAGATATTTTTACCCTGGAAGAGATAAAAGCTGTGCTTGATTCCTTTAATTAGTGCTCCTGGAATCCCCACTCCTGCAGCATTATCTATTTATCCCATTAAAATTAGGATAGTTCTTGACACCATAGCATCCTTCAATCATAAGAAATGAATTCTGTTTAAAGAGACTATGAGTTGCATTAAGACTTTATCCCCAAATACTGATTTTAATATTTTTTACAGAAAGAATATTTTAATACCTTTCACAAAAATAAATGACACCTATTTATTTAAGAATGTTATTTACGTTTAGTCTAAATACAAGTATTTCCTATGCAAATTTATCTTCAATGTTATATTGCACGCCAGAAAGGAAACATTGTGTTTAACAACATAGCATACAAAGCATTTAGGCCAGAAAAACTTGATGGCTCTTAAATTCCCCATTTTGAAGGAAGACAAGAAATAAAGAGTAAAACGTAAAGAATTTCTCCAAATGAAGTACTTAGAATCAGATTTCTTTAGAAAGGAAGATCATCACCACCCGATCTCGGATCTGCTTGGTTCTCACTCCATAAATAATGGGGTTAAGAGAAGGCGGAATGATCACATATAAATTAGCCAGGAGGATGTGGATATAATGGGGGACATTGTGACCAAATCGATGGGTCATAAAGGAGAAAAATGCTGGAGTGAAGAAAACTAAAATGACACACACATGGGACCCACAAGTATTGAAAGCCTTATGCCTGGCATCCAAGGAAGGGAGCTTGAAAACAATATGCAGAATCTTCACATAGGAGATAGCAATCAAAATAACACCAAAAAGAATCATAGAAATAAGAATTAATCCAAATAATATGTTGATTCTTATACTGACACAAGCCAAACGGGCAATGCCCATGTGTTCACAATAGGTGTGGGGGATAATATAATGTCCACAGAATGAAAGCCTCAGAAGGAGAAATACTAGTGGAATAAGCAAAACGACATTTGTCAGAATCCCTGCTACACCAATGATACCAATCCTTTTGCTGGTGAGAATTGCGTTGTACCGGAGAGGGTGGCAGATGGCCATATAGCGGTCAAAAGACATGGCCACAAGCATGAATGCTTCAGTGCCTGTAAACATGTGTATAAAGAACATTTGAGCTAAGCAGCCACCAAAGGCAATCTTGCTCAGGCCAAACCAGAAGATGCCCAGCATTTTGGGAATGGTGGCAGTGGACAGGCCCAGGTCAGTCATAGCCAACATGGCCAATAGATAGAACATGGGCTGGTGGAGGCTCTGCTCAGTCTGGATCACAAACAGGATGATAATATTCCCCAGAAGGGCAATCAGATACACTGCACCAAATGGGAGACCAAGCCAGAGCTGTATGTTTTCCAGTCCTGGGATTCCCAATAGCAGGAATGATGAGGGGTGAATCCATGAGCTATTGACTGGGGACATTCTGGCAAGTCTCACTTGAGCACACTCATTTGAAGCAATGTGTGGTTTCATATAAGGCTCCCCAATACCTAATCAATCCTGTCAATATAGAATAAGAACAAAAAAGATATAATTAGTGTATTTTTCTTAGAGTCCAGAAGAGAGATGAGATTTCCTCCCACTTCAATTTTTCTCTTATACTTCTCATTGATATACATGGCAAATGAAGGAGAATATTCCTTAAGAGACCATATTAATGAGCTTTGATTCTGAATCAAAGGGTCCATAGAAAGGCTGGTATAGAAGTACTGGAAGGGGGAAATTTTTTAGTTTATCTCTGCAATAAGTTACTGGGAGTTTGGAGTTTTGCTGCCAACAGCTTGAAGATATTCTTGAACATCGGACCAGGTTACCTAAGTTAACTTTAATGAAAACATAGGCCAAGAGTTTGATATAGCATTCTATGTCAGATGCTAATTTTTGAAATTTTTAATTATAAATTAGGAGAAAATGCAGACATTGGTATCGCACTGATAGATGATTATAGGCTGGGATCTTAATCACATATTGTATATTTCAGAAGAACCCTTTAAAGGTTATGTATTTGACAAGAAATATGAGTTAATTATATGTCTCTGAGCATTTCCACTTATGTCGAGTAGACCTTTTATTGTATTGCTCCGTATCGCCTATCCCTTTCTTTCACCTACTCGCTAATGCCTCATAATTTTATAAATCTGTTTTGTTCTTTTGCCTTAATTTTTATGTTTTTGTATGCTTTTCATCAATAAGTTAAGATATGTGCCTTTTCCTTTGAGGTAAGAACTCATCCTCTATCAAACCATTGAATTCACAAATTCAATACAATGTAGTCTATCTTAGCTCAGGAATGCCCACTATTCAAATACACTGCCAAACACTTAAAGCAATGACAGAATCCTAAAGAGCTGATGGAATCCTTCAGGCTCCACATTTTTTCTCCCTATTCCTGGTGACAAGGAGCCCTTGCTGTTAACCAAAAGATCAGTGGTTTGACATTCTGCTTCCATAAAGATAACAGCTTTGGAAACCCTGTGGGGCAGTTCTACCCTGTCCTATGGGATTGCTATGAACCAGAATTGACTAGACAGCAATGGATATTCCTGCAACAGACACTGTGTAGACCATTTTATTTTTAAACAATTCAAATTACTTAGCACTTTGTGACTAATCTGAAAATCATGGTTATTATGATTTCTTCTACTATCATCCTTGTTACTTGTTGCTGTTGTTAGATACCGTAGATTCAGTTCCAACTCTTTGTGACACTAGATACAACAGAATGAAATGATGTCCGGTCCTACACCATACTCATAATCATTGTTATGCTTGAGCCCATTGTTGCAGCCCCTGTGTCAATCCACCTCATTGAGGATCTTCCTCTTTTTCCCTGACCCTCCACTTTACCAAACATGATGTCCTTCTCCAGGGACAGGTTCCTCCTGATAACATGTCCAAAGGATGTGAGGCAAAGTCTTGCCATTCTTGCTTCTAATGGGCATTCTGGCTGTACTTCTTTCAGACAGATTTGTTCTTCTGGCAGTCCATTGTATATTCACTATTCTTCACCAACAAAGTAGCTCAAAGGTTTCAATTCTTCTTTGGTCTTCCTTATTCATTGTCTAGCTGTCACATGCATATGAGGTGATTGAAAACATCATGGCTTTGGTCAGGTTCACCTCAGTCCTTAAAGTGACATCTTTGCTTTTTAACACCCTAAAGAGGTCTTTTGCAGCAGATTTGCCCAATGTAATACGTTGTTTGATTTCTTGACCGCTGCTTCCTTGTCACATAGAAGAGAACAACTTTAAAAGAAATAATAACCTAGTGCCGTCGATATAGAACCATATAATTTTAAATATTATTTATCTTACAAGGAAATGTCAGAGCTATTATACATCTTGCAACTCACATAAACACCATGAGAAAATAGGACAGATTCTGATTCCTAAATAAGTTTCACATGCCTGGATCACAGGTGCATGTCTCCATCCTCAAAATGAAGCTGCCCTGTCAGTAGTCCAGTTCTCTGACCATCTGCTATCCCTAGGATTCTGTCCAAATGCAACATCCTTTATTCACTGGACTTCTGCATGATCTCAAGTGTTTAGACTTTTATTCAGTTCCTTGAGCTGCATTACTCATCATGATCAGCATCTGTATGTTTCCTCTCAATTTATTGTGTCTTATTTTCTATTTTCTCTTGCATATTTTACTAACCTATTGGGTCTAAATTCACATATCTGAAGAAGAGAGAACCAAGAATGAGTATGTTCTTAATCACAATCCACAAAGACTAACCTTTTTAAGATGATGAGACAGGATTTAAAATGGGAGACATGTCCTCTTCCTAGGAGCCATGGAAGCCAGGACTCTGCATAACACAGTGCACTCCAGACCAATTTTAGGAACAAGAGAAGCATAACTCTGTGACCATGTGATCTGTGAGAGAATATAGAATGGATATTTGATGAAATCTCTAAATATGGAAATGTACCTGTTGGAAATACCTCCCAAAAGAGGTGTGAGCAAAAAAAAAAAAAAAAAAAGTCAGCATCATCCTCCTATTGGGCCTCCAAGTCTGCCTTTAACGAAACACTCTCAGTAAGGCCTTTACTGATCTCAGTACAATGGCTTATAATATTCTCTCTCAGGACTCTATTATTCTACTAACTCTAATCAAGGTGGTGGGTACACCTTCATATGTGTGTTTGTTTAATCAATATTTGAGTTCCTATTTAATTCTAAGCTTGATATGGGGCTTATTTTTTTCAGCATTATTTCTCCAGTATAGCATCTGGCAGATAGTTGCCACTTAAAACATATGTGTTAACGACAGGTTAATAATTAGGTAATTATTAGTTCGACCTCCTGCTCAGAAGATCTTAAGAAGAGACGGAAACAGAAATCACACAATATTTCTGGGTATAAATAATGGAGAAATGAGCAGGGTATCCATAATTCTTATATATCCAAAGATGACTCTTTGATCAGAGACTTTCCTGTCAAGATGGACTATGAGTGGGTCTGTGATGTAATAAAGGGAGAATAAAGGGCAGATATTTTGAAATGATTTTAGTAAAAGTAGGTGACTATTACAACCAATCAGAAGAGGGAAGTAAAATGATAGCTGTATTTATTTATGTATAACTTACTCTTTTGATAGAACAACCTGCCTACCAGACTGCCCCTTGGCATCAATGATATAGCCATAAATTTTCCTGGTGTTGATCCATTTGCCAAAGTCTAAGTAATGCAATCTTTTATAAGGTGACCTTGATTTCAGTATATAAATAGAATTAATATCTATACATATATTAAAACGCCTAACTAAATAGAATTGTGCATGAGACAGAATAATTGTGACAGAAACTCTGAAATCTGTAATCAAAGCCTTAGGCTGGAGAATTAATTCAGGAGGTCTTCAACCCTGGTGGAGTAGTGGTTAAGTCCTATGGCTGCTAACCAAAAGGACGTCAGTTCGAATCCACCAGGTGCTCCTTGGAAACTCTATGGGGCAGTTCTACTCTGCCCTATAGGGTCGCTATGAGTCACAATCAACTCAACTGCAATGGGTTTGGTTTGGTTTTGGTTTTCAAGAACATGAGCAAGTAGGATAAGAATTGCTGCAAAACAACCTCACTCTGTATTATGTCATCTAGAAGATTCTCATCCTTATATAAAATGAACAACAACTGTTTGGAGCCAAAAATGCTATTCATTTTATATTCAGAAATACTTAGCAAAGTAGGGCCTCTCAATGAGACTAGAATTATCTTTCCACAACTCTGAGCAAGCCTAGTTCAGGAACAGATGCATATTTCTTTCATAGACTCATTTGTCTCTCTCCCAGAAAATTTTGGAGAGGGTATGTTAAAAATACACAGGTTACATGTTATTCAAGAGAGTTATCACTGTGAGAATTATATGCTGGAATATAGCAGCTCCTTTAAGATTCACTCTCTCAACCTATACCATAGAGAAAAAAAAGAGGTGGAGAAAGAGAGGAAGAGAAACTCTTACATTCTGGAATAGAGAAAAATAGAAGATTATCTTTCTTTTTCCAAAAAAGGCCCTGATATTAGCAGGGTACTAAAAGAACAATTGGCCAGGAGAGCAAATAAATGACAGACTAAGAGATTTCTTCTGATAAGAATTGAAATTATTCTAATGAAGGAAAGGGTATGTCATTTTACAAAACTCATATACTTTTTTAAGTTGATGGGTGGTTTTACCCACAGTTCATATACTTAATGTTAAAGCATCTTGATCCTATCAAAGATTGTAAATGTGTATGAAAACAGGTGGCCACACTCGCACACTTCAGAATGTAAAAAATTTCGTTGTGTGTTATTAAGAAGATACATAAAAATATTTGGGTGCTGGATGTTTTTAACTATTGTTGCTATTTACCATTAAATGCTTTGCTATATGTTCTCCTAGTTAATATTTCTATAATAGATGAAGTTAATGAAGGATTAAAATACAGTCAAGTCCTCATGCTCCCAGCGATGGTGTCTCCCCAATATCTATTATAACATATAGTGCAGCTGAGCTAATACCCACTTACCAGCCTGCAGTACAGCCATTATTGAGGGAATCTGAAATCCCTGATTAATGACTTCCCCAAGTGTTAACTCCATAACTGTGATCCGAGGAGGAAGGTTTACCTGGGACTGAAAATATTTCTCCTGATTATGAGTACCTGCTGTACTGGGGCTTCACAGGACCAGAATGTGAGAAATAAAGAATTCACGAGTTCTGACTACAGTTTTATGAGCCTCTCAAAAGGTACACATTCAAGTGAACCCCCTGTGACATTCATGTTCCTCCACATAGATTCCCCCACTGTTAGGTTTCCCCCCTGTAACGGCCCTACTATTTCTGATTACTCCCTTGCCTTCTGTCCCAGGGGACGGAAGTCATAGTGTAAGTTTCTGCTTCACCAGGCATGTTGTTTTCCTTAATGACAATGCCACTTTTTTTCAGCAAATATCAGTTACTTGATCTAGAAATCACTTAAACCACTGAGCACTTACTGGAGGCTTATTGTGTTCTCAGTTCTGTTCTGTATCCATGATTTTTTGCCCAAGAAGATTATATTTGAATTGCATAGATAATATTAACCACTTATGATACACAAGTAATTAAGTTTTAAGTTACACGGTGCTAACTACAAAGGGACAGACATTCAGAGAAGCATAAAATCTTCTAGGGTTTCTAACCACTGTTTCTAGTAGTAAGGGGTTGGAGGAGGTCTAATAAAAAGTTCAAGGAAAAGGAAATAAGATATACTTGAGTATATCACAGAGAAATAATATACCGTGTCTGGCCTAAGAAATCACAGAGAACAAGTACACCCTAGGATGTAAGAGGAAATACCTGTGCCTGTTGATTCAGTGACATAAGGAACCCAAAATAGAGACGTGTATTACATACAGTAGATGCTTGCTCCACAGAGTCTTCAATGGCTAATTTTTCGGAAGTGGACTTCCAGATCTTTCTTCCCAGGTGCCTTTGGTGGATTCAAAGCACCAGTCTTTTGGTTAGCAAGGAATACATGAACCATTTGCAGCACAAAGGATCTCTCTCTCTGTCCACATATATATACATACATATGTACATATACACACATATTTGTAATAATTATGAAATAAATTGGAAAGCTTTCCCTATTTATAAAAAAAATTCCCTATTTAATAAAAAAAATTTCTTATCGTTTGCGTGGCATGTTTTCTTAACCTTTTATTTTCAATCATTCCATGTCCTATATGAAGAGTGCTTTCTTTTTAACCCATTAAACGAGATTAGTCTATTAGAGATTTTTAGCCATTTACATATAATTTAAATGTTGACATATTTTGATTTTAATCTAATATCTTGCTGTTTCTTTTTATTGATATACCTGCTTTATATTTCTTTTTGAATTCTTCCCTTTTTTGCGTCATCTAAATATATGTTGTTAATACATTGCCCTCTACAGAATTGTTATTTATAAAGTCCCTTGTTACATTTTTAGTCACGGAGTTTCTTATTCTACCCTCTTGATGACATGTCTCCCTCTACATATATAGTAAACTACATATTTTTTTTACCCTTTCCTATGTTGACATTTGCATACTTTCTTTTGACTTGTTTCACTACCCTGTATTCCACTCTTTCTAATTAATGTTTTTTGTCTAATGATTCTTAATGATTTCTTAATTTCAGATATAATATTTTTTATTGTTCAAATGTCTATTTGTATCTCTTGTACAGATTACAATTCTCCAGTGTTGTTAACATTTTTTTTCATTTATTTTGCCTGCTTATTTCCCTTTTAAAAAAAAAAATTAATCACTGTGATTTTAAATCTGTCGGTTTGTGGGTTTTATTATTATTATTGTATCTTTTTTCTTTCCTTGATTTTTGGGCATATGGTCTTATATTTAGTCTTTTGTCTAATTTTATTGCCAGACAGTTGGAGTAAAAAAAAAAAAAAAATGGAACTGCAAGCTCCAGATAAGGTTATCTTCTCCCTGGTAGGGTGGTAACTGACCACTTCAACCCAGTTAGGGTTGCAGTCTACATAAAATACACTGTATGTCTAGATCACCCCTCTCCCATCAGGGTTTTCAGCAGACAGCCTGTTTTCACTGTGGCCCTCCCTGTGATGGGCACACTCTAATCTTTGACACATGGCATGTCTGAAAGTTCTACTCTGCTTTTCAGTGGATCTAACATACAATTTAATCTGTCTCTTGCACAGAGCGAAATTACACAGATACCATGAGCAGAAAATTACCTGCACGCTGGAGGATTCTCAGGTGTCTAATAAAGCTACCTCTTTTTTTTTTTTAATTTTTATTGTGCTTTAAGTGAAACTTTACAAATCACGTCAGTCTCTTATACAAAAAATTTGTATACACTTTGCTATATACTAGTAGTTGATCTCCCTCTAATGAGACAGCACACTCCTTCCCTCCACTCTCTACTTCTGTGTCCATTCAGCCAGTTTCTGACCCCTTTGCCCTCTCATCTCCTCTCCAGACAGGAGCTGCCCACATAGGCTCATGTGTCTACTTGATCCAAGAAGCTCATTCTTCACCAGTATCTTTTTCTATCCCTTTATCCAGTCCAATCCCTGTTTGAAGAGTTGACTTTGGGAATATAGTTCCAGTCTTGGGCTAACAGAAGTTCTGGGGGCCATGACCACCATGGTCCTTCTAGTCTCAGTCAGACCATTAAATGTGGTCTTTTTATAAGAATTTGAGCATCCCACTGCTCCCCTTCTCCCTCAGGGGTTCTCTGTTGTGTTCCCTGTCAGGGCAGTCATCACTTGTAGCCAGGCACCATCTAGTTCTTCTGGTCTCAGTCTGAGATAGTCTCTGGTTTATGGGCTCTTCCTGTCTATTGGGCTCATAATTACCTTGTGTCACGTCATATGCAAATAGAGATACTTTTACTTCTTCCTACCAATCTGAATGCCCTTTATTTCTTTATCTAGCCTAATTGCTCTGCTAGGACCTCCAGCAAAATGTTGAATAAGGTTGGTGAGAAAGGACATCCTTGTCTGGTTCCTGATCTCAAGGGGAATGCTTTCAGACTCTCCATTTAGGATGATGTTGGCTGTTGGCTTTGTATAAATGCCCTTTATTATGTTGAAGAACTTTCCTTCCATTCCTATTTTGCTAAGAGTTTTTTATCATGAATGCGTGTTGAACTTTGTCAAGTGTCTTTTCTGCATCAATTGATAAAACCATGTGGTTCTTGTCATTTCTTTATTTGTATGATGGATTACATTAATTGTTTTTCATCACTGCATACCTGGTACGAATCCCATTTGGTCATGGGGAATTATCTTTTGGATATGTTGTTGAATTCTATTGGTTAGAATTTTATTGAGGATTTTTACATGAGGGATATAGATCTCTAATTTTCTTTTTTTGTGGAGTCTTTACCTGGTTTTGGTGTCAGGGATATACTGGCTTCATAGAATGAGTTTGGGATTATTCTGTCCTTTTCTATGCTCTGATATACCTGTAGTATTAGTGGTGTTAACTCTTCTATGAAAGTTGGGTAGAACTCTGCAGTGAAGCCCTCCGGGACAGGGCTTTTTTTTTATTGGGAGTTTTTTGATTACCTTTTCAATCTCTTCTTTTGTTATGGGTCTGTTTATTTGTTCCACCTCTGTTTGTGTTAGTTTAAGTAAGTAGTGTGTTTCTAGAAACTCATTCATTTCTTCTAGGTTTTTAAATTAGTTCAAGTACAATTTTTCTTAGTAATCTGATATGATTCTTTTAATTTCAGCTGGGTCTATTGTAATATCTCCCAACTCACTTCTTATTTGGGTTATTTGTTTCCTCTCCTGTTTTTCCTTTGTCAGTTTGTCCAGTGGTTTATCAATTTTGTTAATTTTTTCAAAGAACCAGCTTTTGGTGTTCTTAACTCTTTCAATTGTTTTCTTGTTTGCTATTTCATTTAATTCTGCTCTAATTTTTATTATTTGCTTTTTCCTGGTGCCTGAGGGTTTCTTTTGTTGCTCTGTTTCTATTTGTTCAAGTTGTAAGGATAATTCTTTGATTTTGGCCCTTTCTTCTTTTTTGTATATGTGCATTTATTGATATAAATTGACCTCTGAGCACTGCTTTCACTGTGTCCCGAAGTCCTGATAGGAAGTGTTTCCATTCTCATTGAATTCTATGAATTTCCGTATTGCATCCTTAATGTAGTGTATAATCCAGTCGTTTTTGATCAGGGTATTGATTTCTTTTCCCTGCTTTTTCTGCTATTAATTTCTTCTGCCCTATGGTCAGAGAAGATGCTTTGTAATATTTCAATGTTTTGGACTTTGCTAAGGCTTGGTTTATGACCTAATATGTGGTCTATTGTACAGAATGTTCCTTGTGCACTAGAAAAGAAAGTATACTTGGTTGCTGTTGGGTGAAGTGTTCTGTATATGTCTATAAAGTCAAGTTGGTTGATTTTGGCATTTAGATCTTCCATGTCCTTATTGAGCTTCTTTCTGGATGTCCTGTCCTTCACCGAAAGTGCTGTGTTGAAGTATCCTACTATAATTGTGGAGCTATCTATCTCACTTTTCAGTGCTGTTAGAGCTTGTTTTATGCATCTTACAGCCCTGTCACTGGGACCATAAATATTTATTATTGTTATATCTTCCTGGTATATTGTCCCTTTAATCATTATATAGTGTCCTTCCTTATCCTTTGTAGTGCCTTTAACTTTAAAGTCTATTTTGTCAGAAATTAACACAGCCTCTCCTGCTCTTTTTTAATTGTTGTTTGCTTGATACATTTTTTTCCATCCTTTGAGTTTTAGTTTTTTTGTGTCTCTAAGTTTGGTTTTTGTTTTGTTTTGTTTTTAAGTCTAAAGTATGTCTGTTTAGGCAGCATATAGGCAGATCATGTTTTTTTATCCATTCGGCCACTGTCTGTCTCTTTATTGGTGCTTTCAGTCCATTTACATTCAGTGTAATTATAGATAGGTATGAGTTTAGTGCTGTCATTTTTATGTCTGTTTTTGTGTGTATTGCTAACAGTTTCTTTTTCCCACTTAATTTTTTGTCCTGAGTAGTTTATATATTGTCTCTTCCTCTTATTCTTTGTTTCTGCTGAGTCTCTCTTTTTTTTCTTGTATTTTATTTTGATGAGTAGGATAGTCTCTTTGTGGTTACCTTAATGTTTACCCCTATTTTTCTAAGTTTCAACCTAACTTTTATTTCTTTATATTGCCTTGTCTTCCTCTCCATATGGAAGATCTATGATTACATTTCTTAGTCCCTCTTTGTTGTTTTAATGTTGTCTTCCTTTACATAATGACAACATTGTGTCCCTGTTTTGAGCATTTTTTAAATCTTGATGTATTTTTGTGATTTCCCTGTATGGGTTGACATCTGATTGCTCTGTCCAGTGTTCTAGTCTTGAGTTTATACCTAATATTGTTGATCTTCTAACCAAAGAATTCCCTTTAGTATTTCTTGTACTTTTGATTTGGTTTTTACGAATTCTCTAAACTTCAATTTATCTGGAAATGTCCTAATTTCACCTGCATATTTGAGAGACAGTTTTGCTGGGTATATGATTCTTAGCTGGCTCTTTTTTTTTCCTTCAATGCTTTATATGTCACCCCATTGCCTTCTTGCCTGCACGATTTCTATTGAGTAGTCTGAGCTTATTCTTATTGACTCTCCTTTGTAGGTGACTCTTTGTTTATCCCTAGCTGCTCTTAAAATTCTCTCTTTATCTTTGGTTTTGGCAACTTTGATTATAATATGTCTTGGTGACTTTCTTCTAAATTCTGCCTTATGTGGGCTTTGATGAGCATCTTGGATAGATATCTTCTCACCTTTTGCAATATTAGGGAAGTTTTCTGTCAAGAAATCTTCAACAATTCTCTCTGTATTTTCTGTTTTCCCTCCCTGTTCTGGTTCTCCAATCACTCGTAGGTTATTTTTCTTGATAGAGTCCCACATGATTCTTAAAGTTTCTTCATTTTTTTAATTCTTTTTTCTGATTTTTCTTCAAATATATTGGTGCCACATGCTTTATCTTCAATCACCCCAATTCTGCCTTCCACTTGCTCAATTCTGCTTCTCTGACTTTTTATTGGGTTGTCTAATTCTGTAATTTTATTGTTAATCTTCTGAACTTCTGATTGTTCTCTCTCTATGGATTCTTACAGCTTATTAAATTTTTCATTATGTTCTTGAATAACCTTTGCAATTTTTCAACTACTTTGTGTGTTCCTTGGCTTCTCCTGCTTATTGCCTGATTTCCTTCCTAATCTTGTTCCCGATGTCTTGAAGAGTTCTATATATTAATCTTTTGTATTGTGCATCTGGTATTTCCAGGAAGGCACCTTCATGCAGAAGATCCATTAATTCTTTGTTTTGAGAGATTGTTGAGGAGATCATGGTCTGTTTCCTTATGTGACTTGATATTGACTGTTGTCTCCAAGCCATCTATAAGTTATCGTATTAGTTTATTTTATATTTGCTTACCGTATCCTAGCTTCTTGCTTTGTTTTGTTTTAATATGCCTAAATGGGTTGCTTGAGTGAGCTAGCTTGATTATTTTTGCCTTAGAAGCTCTGACATCCTGTCACCAGATAGTTAGGGCTATTATCAGGCATATCAGTCTCAGAGTCCATTTGCTTTTCTTGTATGAATTCAGCTCAGGAGTCCAGGTAGCTGATCTTCAAGTGTGTGATACAGGTTCTCTCCTCCAGTCTTAGAGGGGCAAGGGTGACTGGTGTAGGTACCAGTATCTGGTTGCAGCAGGGGGTCATGCTCTAAACAAGGCAGGGAGCTGACAACCATCCCCCAAATGTCTGTGAGGAAAACATGTCCCTGTTACCTAGATTGCACAGGTGGGTGGGCTCTGCAGACAGACCATGCTCACCCAATCCTTTTGGTTTTAAGGAGTCGGAGGTACCAGTTATCCTTGGACCTCTGTGGTGAGTGGCTGGGTGACCTGAGTGGAGCCACCAGTCCTTAGACCCCTGATGTGGGTAGGTAAGGACTCTATTTAATATTCAAAGCAGTGTCAAATAGCAAACACGCACCTCTCCACCACACAGCTGAAATCATTGCAGTCTGCCAACAAGGTCCTATTCTCCTGAAATAGGCCCACACAGGTCCATGCAGCTGGGAAAGGTGTTCAAAGTCCACGGACCATTTATGCCTGGAAAGGGGCCACTTCTGTCCTGAGCTTCCCCCGGTTAGTAAAAAAAAAAAAAAAAAAAAAAAAAAAACCGGTTAGTGGAGCTGGCAAATTATCTTTTCCCACAGTTGTGAATTTATTCCTACTCCAAGGCCAGAAGGATGGTTTATGGTACTAAACAGAGCCTATCTCAGGCTCAGGGGAATCAATAGTCACTAAAGCCGGCTTGGGGCCTGGGGCACAATAAAATATGTACAAGTACTTAGCTTTTGCTGAGAGCACCGTTCTTCTCTGGTTTTGGAGGTGTGAGTAGGCTGTGCGGCTGGCTGCTTCTCCCTGAGGAAACGGAGGCCAAACACTACCACCAGCCCACTGAAGGTGTTCCCAGGAATGGTGCCTAAGGGATCCTAGTGATTCAGGTCTGTTAACTCCTCTCTACTTCTGAACCATCTCTCCCTCCCCAGTGCTGCTCAGTCTGGTTTCTAACTCTGTCTTTGATGCTCAGGGCTCCTAGATTGTCATAAATACAATTGTTTCACTTGTTTTTTCAGGTCTTTGTTATAAGAGGGATCACAGGAAGCATCTGGCTAGTCTGCCATCTTGGCCTTGCCTCCCAATAATTAGTTGCTTTTTTGATTGTAAAAATTGAGAAATACTCATGTTGGCTGTGCCACTACCTTCTCTCTATAAACGCAATCCCACATTCTGTCAACCTTCTGTATAGCTCTCTTTAGATTGGGCCCTCCTAGATGCCATCTGGTCTTGCTGCTCATTACAGTAATTGCTTTCCACTTGTTTCTGACCATGATAAGTTTTGTCTTAATATCAAGCCTTCTGATTTAGAATCTCCGTATGCTGGACGTTTGAACAACCTCATTCCTAAATGGAAACCATGGTTATTGTTATTATTACTATCATTGCTGTTAGAAGCAAGAGAATAACTATAAAAATAATATTGTCACATAATTGTTTAATATTAATTTTACAAGGATATATCAGCTATATTGTCACTTGCTTTTTTAATTCATATCAGCCACATGAGAAAAACTGGAAAGATTCTGATTTCTGAATAAATGAATTTCTTCTTTTAATATCTGGATCACAGATGCATATATCCATACTACTACTCTGTCATGGGCACTCAGTCCTCTCACCACTTAGTATTCTTAAGACTCTTTCCAAAAGCATCCTTTATTCATAGGACTTTTGTTTACTCTCAAGCACTTAATCCTTCATTTAGCTCTTTGAACCACATTACCCATCCAGATCAGCACACCCTGGTTTCTTTCCAATTTACTCTTCCTTATTCTCTATTCCCCCTTACCTACTTGACTAACCTAGTCAGCCCAAAAGACATGTTTCTATAGAAGACGGACAAAGGTTGAGTATGTTCTTAATTACAAGAAATAGTCTTCTGAAGATGGATGAAACCACCTTTAAAATGGGAGACATGGCCTTTTCCTAGGAGCCAAGGAAGTCAGGATCTTGCACAATACACTGTACTCGAGGTTTTAGGAAACTAAAGCAGAAGATCTCAGCAATAACAGAAGCACAACTCTGTGACAAGGAGATCTGTGAGAGAAAACAGAGGCGATAAAATCTTAAAATATGGAAACATAACATACAAGAGATCCCCCAAGATAAGTGTGAGCAGAAGAAAAGAAGAACCAGCATCTTTCTCCTTTTGAGCCTCTAGGGCTGCACGTTAATGACATAGTCTCAGAAAGGCCTTTGCTCATGTCATTGCAATTGCTTCTAATATTCTCTCTCAGGAACCCATTATTCCATGACGTTGCTCTAATCAAAATGGTGGATACACCTTTATATGTGTACTTATTTAATCAGTGTCTGAGCGTTCCCATTAATTTGTAAGCTTCATGCGGGTGGGTGGTTTTGTTCTTCGTTATTTATCTATTAACGTATTTGTTAATGAATAGCAAATAAACAGATGGCTATTAAGTTGAATTCCTAGTCACAAGATCCGATGTTAGGAGGGATGGGAATAGTAATCACAAAACATTCCCGAGTATAAAAGTTGGATAAATGAGACGGAAAGCCATAATTCCCATAAAAGGATACTTTGGGTATATAAGAAAGATAATGCTTAGATCAGACGCTTTCCTAACAAAGGAGTTATCAATGGTCTTGTGATGTAATAAAGAGAGAATAAAGGGTAGACATTCTGAGAAGAGTTTTAAAAAAAGTAAATGATGTGACAATCAATAAGAAATGGGAACTAAAATAATTGATGGATTTATTTATGTACAACATTCTTTCCATTAAAAATCCTGCCTATTGTGCTGCTTTATAGCATTCATGAAACCTCAATAAAATAGCTTCATGGTAGTTTATTTTCCAAAATCTCAGTTATTTAACGTTTTATAATATCCACATATTTTCAGCATATAAAATAATTATTCACTGTATATTAGAATGCCTAAGCAAGGGTTAAAGGATGGTGACAGAGACTTATAAAGTCTGTAATAAAAGCCTTAGCCTTTTGAGAGAATTAGAGGAATAGACTAGGAAAGGAGTTGCTGTAAAACAGCCTCATTCTGCAAAATACACCTAAAACAAACAAACAAACAAACAAACCAAACTTGTTGCTGTCAAGTCCATTCTGACTCATAGAGACCCTATAGGACAGAGTAGAACTGCCCCACAGAGTTTCAAAGGAGTGCCTGGTGGATTAGAACTGCTGACTTTTTGGTTAGCAGCCATAGCTCTTAACCACTACTCCGCCACCACCTAAGAGACCTAGGAAATACTTGTCCTTCTATAGGATGAACAGCAAACACTCAAAAACTGCATGCCAGCCAGAAATATGTCTGTCAGGGATACCGTAGTGATGGATAAAAGGGAGCTTCTCTCTGAGACCAGAATCATTCCTCTGCAAGACATTAAGTAGGCCTAGCTCAGGAACAACTGCTTATCTCTCAGGAGTCTGTCTCTGTCTGAGGGAGGGTGTCTTAGTCATCTAGTGCTGCTATAACAGAAATATCACAAGTGGACGGCTTTAACAAAGAGAAATTTATTTTCTCACAGCCTAGTAGGCTACAAGTCCAAATTCAGGGCATCGGTAAAATGGAAAGGAACTTTGCCCAGTCTTATGTCATCCTCATGATCACTGGCATATTCGAATATTCGAGTCCATCGTTGAGTCTATCATGCCAATCCATCTCACCAAGTTCTCCCTCACCCTTGCTGGCCCTCTAATTAAACAAACACAATGTCCTCTAGTGACTGATCCCTGCTCTATGATATGTCCAAAGCAAGTGAGTCAGATAATATCCTATTGTAATCCATAAGATTTCCACTGGCCATTTTTTGGAAGTAAATCACCAGGCCTTTCTTCCTAGTCTGTCTTAGCCTGGAAGCTCTATTAAAACCTGTCAACCATTGGTGACCCTGCTGGAATTTAAAGTGCTGATGGTATAGCTTCCAGCATCACAGCAAAATGCAAGCCACCACAGGATCATAAACTGACAGACAGGTGGTGGAGATAGGTGAATAGTATTATTTATAAACAATAATAAATAATTTATAAAGTCCCATGACAGAAAAGGGAGAGAGAATCATCTTACCTTTTCCAAATGAAACCCTAATATTAAAATATATATATACAGTAAAAGATAGACTGGGAGCTTGAATGAGTAAGTGAATGAGTGAGTTCGGCTAATAACAGGAATTTTTATAATGAAAGGAAAGGGATGTCATAAAATATTATTTTTCAGCTTCTGCATGTTTTTTCTCTGAAGCATATACATTTGGTGCTAAAATAACTTGATACTATGGAAGGCTGTAAAGCAATAGTAAGTGTGCATGTAAACATGAAGCTGTAAATACACACATCAGAACGGAAAAAATCGTGTGAGATTAAGTAGCTATATGCAACTGTTTGGAATCTGGAAGTATTCAAATACTGCTGCTCTTCGTTATTACTGACCATGAAATAAAAATAGAAAAATTTTTGATTTGGAAAAATTTTGAGGATGTCATTTTTTGGATAATAATTTTTAAAAATTCCTAAATAACCAGAACATTGTACAGTTCCATAAATTAAGCTAAATGAGGAAGTTAGGGGAGAAAGACAGATAGATGTCTGTTTAGCTGGTGATTTTTTTTTCCTCCTTATCATAAAATGCAGGCATTCTTATAAAAAAAAAAAAAGATAAAATACAAAGGTATGCAGAATCGCCTGTAATTCTACATGCTAGAAACACATTTGTAAAATATTTTGGTTTATTCTTCCAAATTAATATTTGTATCATAAATAGAGTGAATGAAGGGATTAAATCAATAGGTTGAAGTCCAGACCTTTCCTATATTTATGGTCAAACACAAGTAACAGCCCAGCCTCTACCCAACTCACCAGCTTCAGGTACAGCCACTACTGAGGGAACCTGCAATCCTGACTAATACCTGCTTAAAGTGTCTCAGCTCCATTAACTGTGATCCAGGGAGGGCAATCTGTAGTTAGATTGAAAATCCTCTCCCTGAACAGGAATAGTTGCTCTTCTGGGACTTCATGGCGTGACAGCACGAGAAACAAAGCATCAACAGGTTGTAACCACAAGTTTATGGGCACAAAAAACACATTTGCAAAGGAATCCCTTGGAATTTTCCAGTTTCTGCCGTGTGTCCCCAACTTATAAGAAGTTCTTACGCTCGAACTGCCCTATTATTTCTAATTACTCTCTTGCCATCAGATCCGCAGTAATGATATCTGAGGCACCCTGTAATTTCATATCTTGTTACCCAGGATTGTTATTTTCTCCAGTGACTTTGTTCAACAAATAACATTTACTTGATCTAGAAATCAGTTAAGCCATTGAATCATTATTGAAGATTAAACGTGTACTTAGATATGTCTTGTATACTTTAGTCTTTCCTCCAAAAGGCTTATATTCTAGTTGTAGAGATAATAGTAACTGTTTATGAATATGCAAAGAATTAGATGTTAAGTTGTATGTTGCTAGCTTCAGAGCTACAAAGATTCAGAGAAACGAGAAATCGCCTAGTCTTTCTAACTCAATTTCCTTTAGAAAAGAAAGGTTGAAGCTGAGACAATAAAAATTACAAAGTAAAATAGAAACAGATATTATTTGAGGACTCACAGAGAGATTCTATAGTGTGTCTAGACTGAAGAAATAAAGAATTGATGGAAGTTTGACTTTCTTCTAAAAAAACAAAAAGCAGCCCTAACAGCTGTTTGGTGGTGGCTGGTCATGCTGATAGCCACTTAGTGTAAGCAATTTCACAAAACATCAACATCAGAAAAGGTCACTTTGTGTCCATCATAGAGCGAGATGAAAATAAGACCCTCCTATATTTTTTTTATATAATTATGTCTGCCTTAGTCATCTAGTGCTGCTATAACAGAGATACCACAAGTGGATAGCTTTAACAAAGAGAAATTTATTTTCTCACAGTCTAATTGGCTAGAAGTCCAAATTCAGGGTGTCAGCACCAGAGGAAAGCTTTCTCTCTCTGTGGGCTTTGGAGGAAGGTCTTTCTTGTCAATTTTCCCCTGGGCTAGGAGCTTCTCTGCACAGGGACCACAGGTCTAAAGGACGAGCTCTATTCCCGGTGCTTCTTTTTTTGGTGGTATGAGGTCCCCAACTTTCTGCTTGCTTCTCTTTCTTTTTAACTCTTATAAATCAAAAAGTGGTGCAGGCCATACCCCAGGGAAACTACATTGGATCAGTGATATGACCTTAGTAAAGGTATTACAATCCCACTCCAATCCTCTTTAACATAAAATTACAATCACAAAATAAGGGCCACCACAGAATACTGGGAATCATGGCCTAACCAAGTTGATACATACGTTTTTGGGGGGATAATTCAATCCATGACAATGTCCGAACAGAGAAAAAAGAACAAAAATACCAAATGTCTCCTTCTCCCAGCTAGTATGAGTGACTAGAGCTATTTTATTAACCATAAAATATTTATACCCCTCCTGTGATGAGTACACAAAACACATGGAATGTCTGAAAGCTTCGCTCTGCTTTGCGGAGACTATCACTTACGATTTAATCTCTCACCTGTACAGGCCAGAATTAAGCAGATGATATCAGCAAATATCAGCTGTATGCTTGAGGCTTCCTAAATTCTCCAACAAAACTCTACTACTTCCTCTAGCACCAAGCCTCTTTTCCTTTCCTAGAATTGATACATTCTTCCATGTGAAGTGCAGTTGATAGATTCAGCTAATCTCCCCAATATGATCATCTCTCTGTGGAGTTTTTACTCTCTCCTGTTCTTTTTGCTTCAGCAGCTCTCTGCCTCTTTCAAATACAGTAGGTGATATCTAGATTATACGTAGATACCACCTTGTCATAAGTGGGAGCATTACACTGCTGCCAGTTACTCCCTCCCATCTGGAAGTGGAAGTACGAAATCTACATTTAGGATGAGGTTTTATACAATGGCCTTCTACAGCACTGGTATGATTTCGTCAATATTAGATCTACCACTAATTTTCTTGAATTTGATTCTGCCAATGCATTTTTCATTTATATGCACATTGTATTTCAGCCAGCTTTGTGTGAGTCTGTGTCATTACCTTAGCCAGTTCTCTCATGGTTCCTGCTGCTGTTTTACAGAATTCATTGCTATACTATCAGTCAGGATAGGCTAAGTCGTGCTGAGGTAACATGCTCCCACTCCTAAATCTCCGTGTGTTAAAGAATCAAAGGTTTACTTCTTGTTCAGACTATATAACTATGCAGGCTCTTGGGGTGAAGGGAGACTTTATTGCAGTCAATCAGGGGTCTATTCTAAAGAAGGCACTAGCATTTTATGACATGATAGCCTAACAAAAATCTTCAGGGTACAGAAAAGGAGGGAGAGAGAACATGGAGCAGCACTTAATCACTCTTATTTTCTCCCTTAATTGATGCAGGTCACGTCTACAAATATTAGACTTGCCAAAGCAGGTCGTATGGTCAAGTCTAACTGCACAAGACTGGACATTTGTGGTCCTTCCATATTCTTGGAAGAAAAAGAGAACTGGAAATATTGGTAAATGCCAGTAATTACTACCCCAAGTATATTAGGCAGATTTTTCTATTTCTCACCTTCTAATTACAGAAAAACATATTTTTGAGTTGTATGTTCTTCTTTTGAAAAATCTTCAGGAAAATTCTTTTTCTTCCTGTAATTACATTTCCAAAGATTCAACTTGCTATAGATGCCGTTATTAATTTTTGTATTTCTTTATATGTGAAAGGAATAATATTATTTTAGTTTCTTAACGTACAATAGTACCATCGGTTCCTGATCATATGCCACCTCTTGAAATGGTTGAATATTAACGAACTCTTTTTGGTATAATGACTGTGTATTCATTCCATTTTCTTTTGATGCTTCCTGCGTCTTTTAGTATTTCCCCCATGGAATTCTTCACTATTGCAACTCGAGGCTTGAATTTTTTCTTCAGTTCTTTCAGCTTGAGAAACGCCGAGCGTGTTCTCCTCTTTTGTTTTTCCATCTCCAGCTCTTTGCACATGTCATTATAATACTTTATCTTCTTGAGAGGCCCTTTGAAATCTTCTGTTCAGTTCTTTTACTTCATCAATTCTTCCTTTTGTTTTAGCTGCTCAGCGATCAAGAGCAACTTTCAGAGTCTCCTCTGGCATCCATCTTGGTCTTTTCTTTCTTTCCTGTCTTTTCGGTGACCTCTTGCTTTCTTCATCTATGATGTCCTTGATGTCATTCCACAATTCGTCTGGTCTTCAGTCACTAGTGTTCAATGCATCAAATCTGTTCTTGAGATGGTCTCTAAATTCAGGTGGGATATACTCAAGGTCATATTTTGGCTCTCGCGGACATGCTCTGATTTTCTTCAGTTTCAGCTTGAACTTGCATATGAGCAATTGATGGTCTGTTCCACAGTCGGCCCCTGGCCTTGTTCTGACTGATGATATTGAGCTTTCCCATCATCTCTTTCCACAGATGTATTCAATTTGATTTCTGTGTGTTCCATCTGGCCAGGTCCATGTGTATAGTTGCCGTTTATGTTGGTGAAAGAAGGTATTTGCAATGAAGAAGTCGTTGCTCTTGCAAAATTCTATCATTCGATCTCTGACATTGTTTCTATCACCAAGGCCATATTTTCCAACTACTGAGCCTTCTTCGTTTCCAACTTTTGCATTCCAATCGCCAGTAATTATCAATGTATCTTGATTGCATGTTCGATCAATTTCAGACTGAAGCAGATGATAAAATCTTCTATTTCTTCATCTTTGGCCCTAGTGGTTGGTACATAAATTTCAATAAGAGTCGTATTAACTGGTCTTCCTTGTAGGCATATGGATATTATCCTATCACTGACAGCGTTGTACTTCAGGATAGATCTTGAAATGTTCTTTTTGACAATGAATGCAACACCATTCCTCTTCAAGTTGTCATTCCCAGCATGGTATGCTATGTGATTGTCCTATTCAAAATGGCCAATACCAGTCCATTTCAGCTCAGCCTAGGATGTCGATGTTTAAGTGTTCCATTTCATTTTTGACAATTTCCAATTTCCTTAGATTCATACTTCGTAAATTCCAGGTTCTGATTATTAATGGATGTTTGCAGCTGTTTCTTCTCATTTTGAATAGTGCCACATCAGCAAATGAAGGTCCTGAAAGCTTTACACCATCCACATCCTTAAGGTTGACTCTACTTTGAGGAGGCAGCTCTTCCCCAGTAATTATACCAAAAAGAATTAGTCGATATTCAACCATTTCAAGAGGTGGCATATGATCAGAAACCAATGGTACTGAAGGAAGAAGTTCAAGCTGCTCTGAAGGCATTGGTGAAAAGCAAGACTCCAGGAATTGATGGAATATCAATTGAGATGTTTCAACAAACAGATGCAGCGCTGGAGGTGCTCACTCATCTATGAAAAGAAATATGGAAGACAGCTTCCTGGCCAACTGACTGGAAGAGATCCATATTTATGCCTATTCCCAAGAAAGGTGATCCAACCAAATGTGGAAATTATAGAACAATATTATTAATATCACATGCAAGCAAAATTTTGCTGAAGGTTGTTCAAAAATGGCTGCTGCAGTATATCGACAGGGAACTGCTAGAAATCAGGCTGGTTTCAGAAGAGGAAGTGGAACCAGGGATATCACTGCTGATGTCAGATGGATCCTGGCTGAAAGCAGAGAATACCAGAAGGTTGTCTACCTGTGTTTTATTGACTATTCAAAGGCATTCGACTGTGTGGATCATAACAAAATGTGGATGACACTGTGAAGAAGGGGAATTCCCAAACACTTAATTGTGCTAATGAGGAACCTGTACATAGATCAAAAGGCAGCTGTTTAGACAGAACAAGGGGATGCTGATTGGTTTAAAGTCAGGAAAGGTGTGGGTCAGGGTTGTATTCTTTCACCATACCTATTTAATCTGTAAGCCGAACAAATAATACGAGAGGCTGTACTATATGAAGAAGAACGGGGCATGAGGATTGGAGGAAGACTCATTAACAACCTGCATTCTGCAGATGACACAACCTTCCTTGCTGAAAGTGAAGAGGACTTGAAGCACTTACTAATAAAGATCAAAGACCACTGCCTTCGGTATGGATTACACCTCAACATAAAGAAAACAAAAATCCTCACAAGTGGACCAATGAGCAACATCATGAGAAACAGAGAAAAGATTGAAGTTGTCAAGGATTTCATTTTACTTGGATCCACAATCAACAGCCATGGAAGCAGCAGTCAAAAAATCAAAAGATACGTTGCATTGGGCAAATCTGCTGCAAAGGACCTCTTCAAAGTGTTGAAGAGCAAAGATGTCACTCTGAGGACTAAGGTGAGCCTGACCCAAGCCATGGTATTTTCAATCACATCATATGCATGTGAAAGCTGGACAATGAATAAGGAAGACCGAAGAAGAGTTGATGCCTTTGAATTGTGGTGTTGGTGAAGAATATTGAATACACCATTGGACTGCCAAAAGAACGAACAAATCTGTCTTGGAAGAAGTACAACCAGAATGCTCCTTAGAGGCCAGGATGGCAAGACTGCATCTTACATATTTTGGACATGTTGTCAGGAGGGATCAGTCCCTGGAGAAGGACATCATGCTTGGCAGAGTACAGGGTTAGTGGAAAAGAGGAAGACCCTCAACAGGTGGATTGACACAGTGGCTGCAACAATGAGCTCAAGCATAACAATGTAAGGATAGCGCAGGACTGGGCAGTGTTTCGTTCTCTTGTGCATAGGGTCACTATGACTCGGAACTGACTCGACGGCACCTAACAACAACAATGTACAATAGATAAGCTCCTGTTCTGTCTACCTGGGTAAATGTAGCTTTCTTATCTTTTCTAGGTCAGAAGGCTCTGAGTACACAGACTAGTTTGACTTGATTTTTCTTATGTCTGTTTATTCAACTGATCTGGGATAGTCTCTTAATCTATTTTCAAATTTCTAAAAAAAAAAAAAAAAAACTGTACCCTTTGGATATTCTTTTAAAAAATATGGTACATAAATATCTATTTTATCCTGTTTACAATATTTTTGTCAGAATCAACTATGAAATTTAGAAGCACATTCTGTATTTCTCTATGACCTATTTTGGTCATGCAGTAGAAGTTCTATACACATCAATTGATAATGAACCAGTTTTAACTAAAGTAAGAAAGAGACCATAACTCTGGCAGACTCACTTGAATGCATTTTTAAATGACTCCCTCCTTTACAGGTCAATATTTTGCCTTATGTTTATTACAAAAGTGGGAATAAGATGACTTCTTTCCACTCTTTTAATGAAGATATGGCAAAGTATTTTTGTGTGGCTGTCTTTAAAATCTTGTCCCAGCTTCTGGGATATTTATTATATATTATTCCAAAGTGCCTAACCCCCCATATGAATTAATATGTAACCCCTTAGAAACCCTGGTGGTGTAGTGGTTAAGTGCTATGTCTGCTAATCAAAGAGTTGGCAGTTCGAATCTGCCAGGAGCTCCTTGGAAACTCTATGGGGCAGTTCTACTCTGTCCTATAGGGTCGCTATGAGTCAGAATCGGCTCAACGGCACTGGGTTTTTTTTTTTTTTTTTTTTTTAGCATCATATTCTTAGCCTTAACAACCTGTATCACCAACCATGGGTTTCTCAGGACTTAGGGTTCTGTCCTTCCATTTTTCTGTAACTAAATAGCCATATACAACTAGACACATGTAGATGTTCATAAATATTTATTTTTGAAGTCTGGCACAATTACTGTCTGCTTTCTGTATTCCATGGCCTCTTCTCTTCCCCTGGGTTGTACGTTCTAAATTTTGAATCATGATCTGTTATGGGGAGCTTTCTGAATCGAAATTTACTCAAATGAAAATAGAAACAATAATAGTAACTACATCGTAGCATTCTGGTAAGAGATACATGTGTTAATATAAGTTCATTGTTTAGAACAGCAAATACTAAAAAGAGTAATATATTATCATTATTTTATTTCCAAAATCTTGTCTCCAAAACTGACTATAATCTCTGAGCAAATTTCATTCTGTTGTTTCCATATTCCCTCTGATGCCCCAGAAAATGCTACAATTTAAAAACGATCTGGCTTAATTACTTATCTCTGACTAACAGGGAAATTTTGAGATAAGTCGTTTAACAATTCTACATATCCAACTATTCATCTGAAAACTAGAAAAACTAGTCTCTGTAGGGCTACCTAGATGATTAAACAACGCACATGAGAGGATTTTGTAAACATGCAATACTTACAGAATCCAATACAGTAATTAATATCCTTAAACTCAAAGGCTTCACTTGTCATACTCACCTTTGCTCCACTGGCTTTTTCTAGATAGTAAACTCATTCTTATGAGTATATGGAGGAAATATGAATTCTAAGACAGACCCTCCATGATCTTGACTGGTTAGCTTCCTTTCTTGAAGAAAATCCTCAAAACTTGCTCCCTAATTTGCTTGGTCCTGACCCCATAGATTACAGGATTGAGGGCTGGGGGTACAACCACGTACAAATCGGCCAGGAAGATATGGATATATCGGGGGACATTGTGGCCAAAACGGTGTGTCAAAAAAGAGAAGAACGCTGGTGTGAAAAAAGCTAAGATAACACCAATGTGAGAGCCACAAGTGTTGAGAGCTTTGAGTCGGGCCTCCCAGGAGGGCAGGCGGAAAACAGCATGGAGGATCCTGACATAGGACAGAACAATAAGGAGCACATCTGATAATAAAATGGACATATCCCCAAGGCCGAAAGTTATGTTGACTTTGATGCTAGCACAGGCCAGGCGGGCAATGCCCATGTGCTCACAATAGCTATGAGGGATGATATAGTGCTCACAGAAGGGTAGCCTCAGGAGAAGAAACAGCAATGGAACAACCATACACAGGCTCCGCAGGATAGCTATGCCTGCAATGACGCCGATGATTTTGCTTGTGAGGATCATGGTGTAGCGAAGGGGTTTACAAATGGCAATGTAGCGGTCAAAGGCCATGGCCACAAGCACAACGCTCTCCATGGCAGTGAAGAAGTGGATGAAGAACATCTGGGAAAGGCAACATCCAAAAGATATATCCCTGAGGCTAAACCAGAAGATGCCCAGCATTTTGGGGATGGTGGCTGTGGAGAGGCCCAGGTCGATGGAGTCCAACATGGCCAGGAAGTAGTACATGGGCTCATGGAGACTGTTCTCAGTCTGGATCACAAACAGAACAACGGCATTCCCCAGGAGCGCAACAAGATACGCAAATAAAAATGGGAATCCAATCCAGATGTGCACATCTTCTAGCCCTGGGATCCCCACCAGGAGGAATGAAGAAGGATAAAACTGGGTGTCATTAAGCACTGACATTCTTCCTGCCCAAATTAGATGTTCTGGCATGCCAGAGACAGTTCTTGGCTTCCAATTAGTGATTCTTGCTCCACTTCCTTCTTTTTTCCGGATTCCTTTTAAAATGCAAAATAACCTTGTAATATTCCTTTTCTCCCATTCAATTGTTATCCAAACTTTTCTGCCATCTTTACTTGAGCATCGGATTGCTCCAGGAATAGAGCCAGCCTCACTCTTCCCAAGGTCATTTCCACCCATAAAAGGTTGAACAAGAGATGAATGGTAAGGAATCAAGAATAAAACAAATGAGCATAACAAAGGTCTCTGTTCTTTCCATCTGTTGTTGTTATATACAGTGTATTTAACATACATGAAGAATGCATGTAATCCAACCCATTCTCTTAGGGGACTACTTGAGGACCTTTAAAATATATATGTTCAAGTGTGTGTGTATGTGTGTTTGTGTGTGTGTATTCTTTGGACTATCTGATTCTGAACGCAGAGATCACCAATTCCCTTGTGTTTATTCATATACCTAAAATAATTCGTGACATATGCAAGCTCAAATAAAATGTTTGTCAAGTAAATGAGTGATGGAGGGAAGGCAGAAGAACAACCAGTCATGCCCCAGATGATTAGCAGCACAATTTCCATCTTAACTAGGTCTTCCAAAAGTCATCTTCATCTGGAATATTTTGGAACATGAAAAAAAAAAAAAAAAAAAAAGAAGCATTTTAAACAGGACTTTTAAAGTTAGGCTGAATTTGTGTTTATGAACTGTTTTAAATTGAGATGGTAATGGTCCCACAATTCATTGAATCCACAAAATCTCAAATTCATTTAAAAAACTGTCTTTGTAGGTATCAGTTAGGGATACTTAGAAAGTTTCCAAATTTCCTGAGCTACCCCCTGTAACCCCCACGTGTCTGTCAGTTTCTCATACTGTGGGGGCAAGGATGGTGAGACTGCATCTTACATACTTTGGACATGTTGTCAGGAGGGATCAGTCCCTGGAGAAGGGCATCATGCTTGGTAAAGTACAGGGTCAGTGGAAAAGAGGAAGCCCCTCATTGAGATGGATTGAAACAGTGGCTGCCACAATGAGCTCAAGCATAACAACGATTGTAAGCATGGGACAGGCCTGGGAAGTGTTTTGTTCTGTGGTACATAGGGTTGCTATAAGTCAGAACCTAATAACAACAACATACCCTGTTTAAAGCCTACCTAAACTAACGCTACTTATATATGGAAAAGGTGTATCATTTTGAGATTCTTTTAAGATTAGAGTCCAACAAAGTAGCCCTCTCGCCCAGATCTTTGTGTCTTTCTGGATATTCTCTCTTCAACACTAAATACATAGGAATTTATTAAGTGATTTTTTTATATGGCAACTAGCTTGAGTGTCAAATGTTGAATATATTTATTGTGAAGTAATATCTTGAGGCAATCAAGATACAAGTTCATTATTGGGTAGCTACACCTGAGTTGAAATAATTTTGCAAACTGTGTAGAAGTGATAGGCTTTGAAGATGCCTGGAAATTAGGGTAGTTCATATCTGAATGCCACCCATTGGAGATGGATACGTAGAAATGGCATCATACCTTTCTTTAACTCCAGATAAGATCAGCCTCTAGCAAAGAATGTGGTCTATCTGGGGCCTAAGAACCATGGTAGAAACGAGAAATAATTTGGGACAGTGTATCAAAAACAGTGAAGCAGTTGCTGAAGCAGAGAAAGAGATATTACAGGAAAAAGTGATTTCTCTTCTCAGTTCTGTACCAGAAAACTGTCAGATATAAAGGATCAATAAGAGAGGTGGGGAAGGACCATTCACAGTTCATTTTAGCAAGTATTTATTGACTTCCTGATATGTACTAGACCTTGGATTAAGGAATTTGAATAGAAAATTTGAATAAGACTTTGCTCATGCTCTCACAAGGTAATGAGGGAGGAATAAAAGAAACAATGATATTTGAATAAAATATTGTGTTATGATAGAAAAATAAAGAAAAAAATTGTGGGTATGGGTTAGGACAAAAACAAAAATCTTCATGGAGGAGGTAAAATGAATCAAAGATTTAACTATATTTTTTATAGAGAAAGAAGTACGGGAAGTTTATTCAAGGTAGAGAGAAGAGCACGTATGAATGGAGAATAGGAAGAAAAATTATCAGTGGTCCTCTTTTGCAGGGTAAGCTCATTGTTTTGCTGTCTAGGACCTGAACTCTATGGCCCTGTATACAACCTTGTCCAGATTCTGGATATTGAAGAGTATCTAGATCACTCTCAATACCTGCCTAGCACCTGAGGTCTTAGAAATATTATTTTTTCCAAAGTTCCAAAGCAAAGAAGACCATCCTATTCTTCCTGATGATTTTCTAGAAGGGGTCCCCAGAATTGGTTCCCTTCTGAGTATCAAAATAACCATATTTCCCACTTGATCAACAGTGAGCAAAGCAGCCAATCATTTATTCATTCCACAAGTACATACAGATCTATTCTAGCAACATATATTCATATATCCTCCAATCTTTGCCAGGTATAGTGATGAGCCTGAGACCTAGCTTCTTCTCAGTGAGGCCACAACTTCTAATGTTCTAATTTCCTGAAAATAACTTACTCCAAATAGTCATTTTTTTCAATTTTTCATCTTGTTACTCTACCATATTCTGCAGCGTCCCACCACACACACCCTTTGACCTAAGTACATAAACACCATCTTATGTGCTGTAACCGATGAAGATAAGGAGAAGAGACTCTCAACCAGGGCAATTTTCCCCCCAGGGGACATTGGACAATGCCTGGGGATATTTTTAGTTGTCACAAAGGGGGGGAAGTGCTGCTAGAATCTACTGGATAAAGGCCAGGGATGCTGCTAAACGTCCTACAATTCATAGGCTAGCCATCCAGGACAAAGAACTATCTGGCCAAAAATGTCCGTAGTGCCATGCCGAGGATGAAAAACCCTGCTATACACCTTTATATTTGACGTCTTTCTAATTCCTAGTCTCATAATAGATGCTGCTGTGAAACCATCTTAACTATTTGCACATTATTCCATTTCTCAGCTGCCTTCTCACCGGAGTGTTTGCTTCTTTTAAAAACAAGCAAAAACAAAAGCAAAAAAAAAAAACAAACAATACCAACATTCACGGCCGTGCTCCACAATTCATTCATTCATGAATTCCTTTTTTAAAAAACATACTTGTTGATCTCAAATATTAGGCCAGGCAATGTGATAAGTACAGAGAAAACATAGTCTTTGATCTCTTGATAGTCACATTTAGTCTCTAGTATATATAGGGTCACCATGAATCAGAATCGACTCAATGGCAGTGAGTGTGGTATAAGAAGAGAAAAAACAGCTGATTTATACATAATTTGCTTCTGCTCCTCACCTACGGCTGCATGTGTGGGATTATGGATACAAAGAAATACATACATAGCTAGGAACTTGTGTGTAGCTATGGTAGTCTGTGGGTATAAAATTTGCTATGCTCAAATCTTGCCTGGGCTCTTCCTTCCCCTCCCCAAATCTCAATTATACACTTACTTGTCCACCTTAACTCTTTTCTACCTTAATGTGAACTCATTCTCCTTCTCTCAAGCTATTTCCCACCACTCAACCGGAATAACACAGCCTTACCTTGATTTCCAAATTTCTCTGAAAGGATGGACTTTTAAAACATCATCTGAGATCTCTCTGGGATTACACTTTCTTTCTTAATCAAGGAATAGGCATTTATATTGGTCCTGTAGCCCTACAACCACTAGGATGGGGACTGTGTTCTCCCTGGGTTTCTGGCAAAGGCTAAGTGATATTCACTGGAGACTTCTCCTAAGAAACTTCCCTCCATACACTGGAACTAAAGGGCAAGAATCCTCTACTCTTTCCCATCCAAAGAAAGACTGCATTTTCTGCTTTCCAGGTTAAAAACCTAAGATCCTGGGTAACACCTGGACTGTTAAGATAATTCTCTGCCATCTTCTTCAATGGCCCACTCTATCAATCTTCCGTTGCTATTTTTTTTCTAAATCATCTCTATCATAGCTTAAATCTTGATATATCTATAATCCTTTTGCCCTATTCCTTTTGAACTATTTAGGTGAATGACTTGCTCAAGCAACAAAGATGGGAGGAGTCAACCTCCTACAGAGAAGGAAACTCACTAAGAGGAGCCTAACTTTATACTTAGCATTTTTCCTCCAGATATTTAATGATTATAGGAGCAGAGAAAAAAGCTGAGGAAGAGAGCAGTGTTAAATCATTCAGAAGCAAGGAAACTTGCAGCGTTTTGTCAAATTATCAGTGCTAGATGGAAAAAAAATTCATTTAGGGGCTTTTTTAGCCAGTACTTGAAGAACCAAGATCACAGAGTGAAAACAGGCACAAAGAAGTGAAGCCAAATATCTATACCACCTTTCTTCTAGAGCCATTTCCTGATTCCTAATCTGTGTAGGGCAAGTAGAGAAAGCAGACGAAAAGCAGAGCATAGTTATGGCTGTCTTAAGGTGCTAACAAGACAAAGATTAGTGTTCAGGACATACCAAGGAGGATGGAGCATAATAAAAATCCCTGGAAAGTTATGTAACAACAGATTTCTCATCAGAAACTATGGAGGCCAGAAAGGAGTGGGATGATATTTTTAAAGTGCTGGAAGAAAAAGAAAAAAAATCAACCCAGAATGCTATATCCAGCAAAACTATCTTTCAAAAATCAAGGAGAAGTTATGGTATTTCCAAATAAACAAAGGTAGAGAAGGTTCTTTGCTAATAGATATGCCTCTGTAAGAAATGCTAAGAAATGCTAAAGGGAGTAAAACGAGAGGATGAAATGAGAGGACATTACACAGTAACCGTAAGCCATATGAAGAAATAAAAAACTTCAGTAAAAGTGGATATATACATAAATATAAAAGTCAGTATTATTTTATTTTGTTTTCTAACTCTTTTTTCCCCACATAATTCAAAAGATGAATGCATACAACAAAGATTATAAATCTATGTTAATGGGTACACAATGTGTGTGTGTGTGTGTATACTTTGTGACAGGAACAACATAAAGGGGGAAATGGAGCTATGTAGGAGCAGAGATTTTATATGATATTGAAACTAAATTGGTATCAATTCCAACTAAATTGTTGTAGATTTAGGATGTTATTGTGAGTCCCAGGGTAACCACTAAGAAAATATCTTAAAACTGCATACGCAAAAGTTTAACTGTTTCCCCTTCCAGGGTAGAAGCAGACGATAAGTTTCTTTGCATGATGGTGACATATTGGAACCTCATCGTCTTTGGTGCTGGCAGGTAGCAAAACAAAGACCTCGATATTTAATGTCCCCTCTTGTAGGTCTATCCACATGACTCTTCCCCAGACAGCCTTGCCCAGATCTTGACTAATATTTCTCCTTTGAAGACTTTATCAATCAGGCAATTCTTTCCTGCACATGAGTTCATACGTATCATTAAATACACCCATATATCTTTCCACAATTGAAGTTATTCGGTTAGATTTTCAGAAGTCTTCTGTAACTGATCAATATCCGTTTAGACTTTTTAGGGTCAAACTGGTGAATTAAATGGGCATATGACAGGGACCACCATCCCTACAATGTAGTATTGCTTTGGTTTACTACTTTGAATGGGACAGGAGAAGGTGCACTGTCAGAGGCTTCTACCTGGTCTTGCTTAAGACAATCCACCACAATTCAGGAAATCATATGAAGGTTTCACCAGCTACCAATATATTTAACCCAATAATAAATTTGAAATGTCAAATTTGAAAATTATTATCAGACCTGTCCCCAGACCTATTGTATCCTCTCTGAGCTGAATCAGGGCCAGAACTTTGTGTATTTCCTAGGCCCCATCACTATAAATTGGAATCGACTCAATGGCAATGAGTTACATACCCCTAAAGGAGCCCTGGTCGCATAGTGGTTAAAGCACTTGGCTGCTAACCTAAAGTTGAGTGGTTCGAATCCACCAGCCACTCCATAAGAGAATGACGTGGCAGTTTGATCCTGTAAAGATTGCAGCCTCAGAAACTCAATGGGATAATTAATTCTACTCTGTCCTATAGGGTTGCTATGAGTCAGAATCATCTCACTAGCAATGGTTTTTTGATTTTATATACCCCTTGGTTCCTGAGTGGTGCTCTTGATTAGTAATTTTTGGTGGTTTGAACCCACCCAGAGGCACCATGAAAGAAAAGCCTGGAAATCTGCTTCCATAACAACTACAGCCAAGAAAACTCATGATGCAGTTCTTCTCTGTAACACACGGGACCACTATGAGTTGAAAATGGCTCGACAGCAATGAGTTTTGTTTTGTTTTGTTATATACCCTTTACTCTCATGTGGAAGAGAGAGAGTTAATACATTCAGTAGCAACATCAGTTTACACCTTGTGTCCAAAATTCTTCAAAAGTTCTTTCTATTCCTTGTTCCTTAATGCATGATTAACCAAAAAAATGGTGGTAGGTTTCTTTAGAGAAAGACTGGGAAAATCATTACTGAATATACTTGCCGTAGGGTGGCAGGGTCCGTTCACATAAGGATCCGGACTTTTCCTTAACCAATGGGTTTTAAAGCTAAAAACTGGCTTAGATAGAGAAACTGAGCAAGGAATCATGACATTTCATAGAGAGAGCAGAACTCATCTTCCTGATCATCTATCTTTAACAGTTTTATTGAGGTAAAATTCATATACCATAAAATTCAGCTATTTTAATGGTGCAATCCAATGATTTTTAGTAAAATTAAAGGTTTAGGAAATCATTGTCAAAATTGAATTTTAGAACAATTTAATCATCCCAAGGTATCTGTGGTCTCCACCAGCAGTCATTCTTAATTCCATCCACCCCAAGCCTCCGGCAACCACTGATTTACTATCTCTATAGATTTGCGTTTGGAAATATTTTATAAAAAGGAAAAGATACAACATGTGGTCTTTATGTTCAGCATCTTTCACGTGAATAATGCTTCTGGAGCACAATCATTTAGTAGCATGTAACGGTAGTTTATTCTTTTTTATTGCTGTAAATTATTCCATTATATGTCTATTTATTCACCAGTTGATGGACACTTGGATTGATTACACTTTTTGGCTGCTAAAAATAATGCTGTTATGACATTCATGACAAGTCTTTGGGTGGACATATATTTTCATTTCTTATAGGAAAATAGCTAGGAATGGGATTGTTGCCCATACAGTAATTTATGTTTGACTTTTGAAAAACTTCAAAAATGTTTCCAAAGCAGCACTGTATGAGGGTTCCAGATACTTCACATCCACACTAATACTTGTTCTATTTTGGTTATAGTATTCCTGTTGTTGTTGTTGGGTACTGTTGAGTTGATTCAGCACTTTACTGTTGCACTACCAGGGCTTCTAGTGGGTGTAAAAACGTTTCTTGTTGTGATTTTAATATACATTTCCCTAAAGACTAATTATGTGGAGTATAATTTTATGTGTTTTTCGACTAGATGTATATCCTGTTTGACGACATGAATATACAAATATTTTGTCCATTTTTCAGTCAGGTAATGTGTCACTTATAATTGAGTTGTAAGACTTTATATATTATGGATACAAGTCCTTTACCATTTAGAAGACTTGTGAATGTGTTCTCTCAGTCCGAATATTACTTTTTCCATTTTCTTAAAGGAGTGTTTTGAAACACGATAGTTTTTAATTTTGATAAAGTCTATGTTATGATTTCTCTTTAATTTCCTTGCAATTGTTATTGTATCTATGAAATCTTTGCCTGATCAAAGGTTATGAATATTTTTTCCCACGTTTTCCTTCAAAATTTTTTCTTATATTTAGGTCTCTGATACATTTGGAGTTAAATTTTCTATACAGAATGAGGTAAGGATTTAAATTTACCTTTTTAAATGTGGATATCTCACTATGCCAGCTCCCAAAAAGCAAGAAAAAATAATTTTATTAGTCTCAGTATTCTTCAGTGCTTTCCTGTTTTCCTTTGTGTTACAGAGTAGAAAACACCACTTTTAACATGTAGAAAAAAAAATCATGAATTTTAATACAGACCCACCCATGGCCTCTGACTGTTTATCTGTCTTTTTTTAAAAAAAACCCTCAACACTCGCTCTCGAATCTGCTTGGTCCTGACCCCATAGATTACAGGATTGAGGGCTGGGGGTACAACCACATACAAGTTGGCCAAGAAGATATGGATGTATCGGGGGACATTGTGGCCAAAACGGTGTGTCAAAAAAGAGAAAAATGCTGGTGTGAAAAACGCTAAGATAACACCAATGTGGGAGCCACAGGTGTTAAGAGCTTTGAGCCGAGACTCCCAGGATGGCAGGTGGAAAATAGTATGCAGAATCTTGACATAGGACAGAGCAATAAGGAACACATCCAATAATAGGATAGAAATGTTGCCAAGGCCAAATGCAATATTCACTTTGATGCTGGCACAGGCCAGACGGGCAATGCCCATGTGCTCACAGTAGCTGTGAGGGATGATATGGTGCCCACAGAAGGGCAACCTAAGGAGGAGAAACACTATTGGAAGCACCATGTACAGGCTCCTCAGGATAGCAACGCCTGCAATGATGCTGATGATTTTGCTGGTGAGGATCATGGTGTACCGAAGGGGTTTGCAAATGGCAATGTAGCGGTCAAAAGCCATAGCCACAAGAACAACACTCTCCATAACTGTAAAAAAGTGGATGAAGAACATCTGGGAAAGGCAGCCTGTAAAAGATATATCCCTGAGGCTAAACCAGAAGATGCCCAGCATTTTGGGGATGGTGGTCGTGGAAAGGCCCAGGTCGATGGAGTCCAACACGGCCAGGAAGTAGTACATGGGTTCATGAAGACTGTTCTCAGCCTGGATCACGAACAGAACAACGGCATTCCCCAGAAGCGCAACAAGATACACAAATAAAAAGGGGAACCCAATCCAGATGTGCACATCTTCTAGCCCTGGGATGCCCACTAGGATGAATGAAGAAGGATGGAACTGGGTGTCATTAGACATTGACATTCTTCCTGCTAAAATTAGAAGTTTTATGTGCCAGAGATAGTTACTGACTCCTCATTAGTAATTCTTGCTCCATTTTTCCCTTCATCCAGATTCCTGGTAAAATGAGAAATAACATTATAATCTTCCTTTGTTCCCATTCAGAAAAGAGTTAAAATAGTCTCCTTAAGTTCTGCTAGTCTTACCTAAGCTTCAAACGGTACCAGGGATAGAATCAGCCTCCGTCTGGTGTTTTCTCTTCTTGGAAAGATTGTACATGAAAAAAGGAGTGGAGACAAAGGTATGTCTTCCAGATTTAAATTCATAATCAGGAGTGTAACCAGAAATAAATGGGGAAAATAAATGTCTAGAATCTGTGTATCTAGTAACTTTGAAGTCATTTTTGCTAATGTGAATGGTGATATCTTGGACATTTACATTCACCTCTTTGAGTACCTGATAACCTTGAAATGTGATGTGTTTAACACTTTGTGTGTGTGTGCATGTGTGTATATTTTGAGTGTGTGTAACTGAATACTAGATAGTCTGATTCTAAGTGCAAAGATAGCTAAATCTTTGTTTATTCATATGCGTGAAAAGGGTCTACCACATAAATGTTCTCAATTTTTAAAAAGCTCATTAAATTAATATGTAGGAAGAGGCAGGACAGCAATTAATTTCAAAGTCAGGGTTCAGAAAAAAACAAGGCAAAAAAAAGCAAATTTATCAATTAGTTGTGAAAAATAGATAAAGACAAGGAGAATGAGACATTTGACAAAGAATATTTTAAAGTTATGAAGAGACAGGGGTTGAGAAATTAGTTTACTCTATACAAGCCTAGGTTTCAGATGCCCCATAAGGAAACACCTCTAGTAGAGAAATTGTCCAGGGATGGTCCAGCTAAGGAGGAGGGAAGTACTACATTTTCTGAGCTAGACAATTTTTAAATATTATCTCAGCCTCATATGATGGGTAGAAGGCAGAAGCACTTTAGATACTCTACAGTTTAGTTCTTACCAAGATTATTTCCTGGGTCTACTGGCACAGTGGTTAAGAGCTAAGACTGCTAACCAAAAGGTTGGCAGTTCCAATTCACCAGCCACTCCTTGGAAGACCTATGGGGCAGTTCTACTCTGTCCTATAGAGTGGCTATGAATTGAAATTGGTTTGTTGGCAATGGATTTTGAAATGGTATTTATGAATGTCTTTCATTCAGTAACACAGAAATAAGTATTGTTGAGGCGGAGCCAAGATGGCGGACTAGGCAGACGTTACCTCGGATCCCTCTTACAACAAAGACACGGAAAAACAAGTGAATCGATCACATACATAACAATCTACGAACCCTGAACAACAAACACGGATTTAGAGACGGAGAACGAACTAATACGGGGAAGCAGCCATAGTTTCCAGAGCCTGGAGCCAGCGTACCAGTCAGGTACGGCACAAGCACAGAGACCTGCTCCACCCCCCTGAACTAACCCCGGGAGGGGGACCAGCCGGTTCCACGGGCGGCGTGGGACGCAGCCGGTAGGAGAAGTCCCCGGGAGGCAGTGACTGATCTTGGAGCAGAAAGAGCAGCATCCGAGCCGGGGAACCGTCCCGCAGGGATTTGGACTGCTCGCAGGCGGCTTCATTAACATCTGAATAGCCTGAGCCAGAGGGAGAACTCTGATAGGGATCTGACTGCAGTTTTTTTTTAGCGGATTTTCTGGAAAAACTAGTTTCCCAGTGATGGCTCGGAGACAACAATCCATATCAAACCACTTAAAGAAGCAGACCGTGACAGCTTCTCCAACCCCCCAAACAAAAGAATCAAAATCTTTCCCAAATGAAGATACAATCCTGGAATTATCAGATACAGAATATAAAAAACTAATTTACAGAATGCTTAATGATATCACAAATGAAATTAGGATATCTGCAGAAAAAGCCAAGGAACACACTGATAAAACTGTTGAAGAACTCAAAAAGATTATTCAAGAACATAGTGGAAAAATTAATAAGTTGCAAGAATCCATAGAGAGACAACATGTAGAAATCCAAAAGATTAACAATAAAATAACAGAATTAGACAACACACTAGGAAGTCAGAGGAGCAGACTCGGGCAATTAGAATGCAGACTGGGACATCTGGAGGACCAGGGAATCAACACCAACATAGCTGAAAAAAAATCAGATAAAAGAATTAAAAAAAATGAAGAAACCCTAAGAATTATGTGGGACTCTATCAAGAAGGATAACCTGCGGATGATTGGAGTCCCAGAACAGGGAGGGGGGACAGAAAACACAGAGAAAATAGTTGAAGAACTTCTGACAGAAAACTTCCCTGACATCATGAAAGACGAAAGGATAGCTATCCAAGATGCTCATCGAACCCCATTTAAGATTGATACAAAAAGAAAAACACCAAGACATATTATCATCAAACTGGCCAAAACCAAAGATAAACAGAAAATTTTAAAAGCAGCCAGGGAGAAAAGAAAGGTTTCCTTCAAGGGAGAATCAATAAGAATATGTTCTGACTACTCAGCAGAAACCATGCAGGCAAGAAGGGAATGGGACGACATATACAGAACACTGAAGGAGAAAAACTGCCAACCAAGGATCATATATCCAGCAAAACTCTCTCTGAAATATGAAGGCGAAATTAAGATATTTACAGATAAACACAAGTTTAGAGAATTTGCAAAAACCAAACCAAAGCTACAAGAAATACTAAAGGATATTGTTTGGTCAGAGAACCAATAATATCAGATATCAGCACAACACAAGGTCACAAAACAGAACGTCCTGATATCAACTCAAATAGGGAAATCACAAAAACAAACAAATTAAGATTAATTAAAAAAAAAAAATACACATAACAGGGAATTATGGAAGTCAATAGGTAAAAGATCACAATAATCAAAAGAGGGACTAAATACAGGAGGCATTGAACTGCCATATGGAGAGTGATACAAGGCGATATAGAACAATACAAGTTAGGTTTTTACTTAGAAAAATAGGGGTATATAATGAGGTAACCACAAAAAGGCATAACAACTCTATAACTCAAGACAAAAACCAAGAAAAACGTAACGACTCAACTAACATAAAGTCAAACACTATGAAAATGAGGATCTCACAATTTACTAAGAAAAACGCCTCAGCACAAAAAAGTGTGTGGAAAAATGAAATTGTCAACAACACACATAAAAAGGCATCAAAATGACAGCACTAAAAACTTATTTATTTATAATTACCCTGAATGTAAATGGACTAAATGCACCAATAAAGAGACAGAGAGTCACAGACTGGATAAAGAAACACGATCCATCTATATGCTGCCTACAAGAGACACACCTTAGACTTAGAGACACAAACAAACTAAAACTCAAAGGATGGAAAAAAGTATATCAAGCAAACAATAAGCAAAAAAGAAGAGGAGTAGCAATATTAATTTCTGACAAAATAGACTTTAGACTTAAATCCACCACAAAGGATAAAGAAGGACACTATATAATGATAAAAGGGACAATTGATCAGGAAGACATAACCATATTAAATATTTACGCACCCAATGACAGGGCTGCAAGATACATAAATCAAATTTTAACAGAACTGAAAAGCGAGATAGATACCTCCACAATTATAGTAGGAGACTTCAACACACCACTTTTGGAGAAGGACAGGACATCCAGTAAGAAGCTAAACAGAGACACGGAAGATCTAATTACAACAATCAACCAACTTGACCTCATTGACTTATACAGAACTCTCCACCCAACTGCTGCAAAATATACTTTTTTTTCCAGCGCACATGGGACATTCTCTAGAATAGACCACATATTAGGTCATAAAACAAACCTTTGCAGAGTCCAAAACATCGAAATATTACAAAGCATCTTCTCAGACCACAAGGCAATAAAACTAGAGATCAATAACAGAAAAACGAGGGAAAAGAAATCAAATACTTGGAAAATGAACAATACCCTCCTGAAAAAAGACTGGGTTATAGAAGACATCAAGGAGGGAATAAGGAAATTCATAGAAAGCAACGAGAATGAAAATACTTCCTATCAAAACCTCTGGGACACAGCAAAAGCAGTGCTCAGAGGCCAATTTATATCAATAAATGCACACATACAAAAAGAAGAAAGAGCCAAAATCAGAGAACTGTCCCTACAACTTGAACAAATAGAAAGTGAGCAACAAAAGAATCCATCAGTCTCCAGAAGAAAACAAATAATCAAAATTAGAGCTGAACTAAATGAATTAGAGAAAAGAAAAACAATTGAAAGAATTAACAAAGCCAAAAGCTGGTTCTTTGAAAAAATTAACAAAATTGATAAACCATTGGCTAGACTGACTAAAGAAATACAGGAAAGGAAACAAATAACCCGAATAAGAAACGAGAAGGACCACATCACAACAGAACCAAATAAAATTAAAAGAATCATTTCAGATTAGTATGAAAAATTGTACTCTAACAAATTTGAAAACCTAGAAGAAATGGATGAATTCCTGGAAAAACACTACCTACCTAAACTAACACATTCAGAAGTAGAACAACTAAATAGACCCATAACAAAAAAAGAGATTGAAACAGTAATCAAAAAACTCCCAACAAAAAAAAGTCCTGGCCCGGACGGCTTCACTGCAGAGTTCTACCAAATTTTCAGAGAAGAGTTAACACCACTACTACTAAAGGTATTCCAAAGCATAGAAAATGACGGAATACTACCCAACTCATTCTATGAAGCCACCAACCATCTCCCTGATACCAAAACCAGGTAAAGACATTACAAAAAAAGAAAATTATAGACCTATATCCCTCATGAACATTGATGCAAAAATCCTCAACAAAATTCTAGCCAATAGAATCCAACGACACATCAAAAAAATAATTCACCCTGATCAAGTGGGATTTATACCAGGTATGCAAGGCTGGTTTAATATCAGAAAAACCATTAATGTAATCCATCACATAAATAAAACAAAAGACAAAAACCACATGATCTTATCAATTGATGCAGAAAAGGCATTTGACAAAGTCCAACACCCATTCATGATAAAAACTCTTACCAAAATAGGAATTGAAGGAAAATTCCTCAACATAATAAAGGGCATCTATGCAAAGCCAACAGCCAATATCACTCTAAATGGAGAGAACCTGAAAGCATTTCCCTTGAGAACGGGAACCAGACAAGGATGCCCTTTATCACCACTCTTATTCAACATCGTGTTGGAAGTCTTAGCCAGGGCAATCAGGCTAGACAAAGAAATAAAAGGTATCCGGATTGGCAAGGAAGAAGTAAAGTTATCACTATTTGCAGATGACATGATTATATACACAGAAAACCCTAAGGAATCCTCCAGAAAACTACTGAAACTAATAGAAGAGTTTGGCAGAGTCTCAGGTTATAAAATAAACATACAAAAATCACTTGGATTCCTCTACATCAACAAAAAGAACACCGAAGAGGAAATCACCAAATCAATACCATTCACAGTAGCCCCCAAGAAGATAAGATACTTAGGAATAAATCTTACCAAGGATGTAAAAGACCTATACAAAGAAAACTACAAAGCTCTACTACAAGAAATTCAAAAGGACATACTTAAGTGGAAAAACATACCTTGCTCATGGATAGGAAGACTTAACATAGTAAAAATGTCTATTCTACCAAAAGCCATCTATACATTTAACGCACTTCCGATCCAAATTCCAATGTCATATTTTAAGGGGATAGAGAAACAAATCACCAATTTCATATGGAAGGGAAAGAAGCCCCGGATAAGCAAAGCACTACTGAAAAAGAAGAAGAAAGTGGGAGGCCTCACCTTACCTGACTTCAGAACATATTATACAGCCACAGTAGTCAAAACAGCCTGGTATTGGTACAACAACAGACACATAGACCAATGGAACAGAATTGAGAACCCAGACATAGATCCATCCACGTATGAGCAGCTGATATTTGACAAAGGACCAGTGTCAATTAACTGGGGAAAAGACAGCCTTTTTAACAAATGGTGCTGGCATAACTGGATATCCATTTGCAAAAAAATGAAACAGGACCCATACCTCACACCATGCACAAAAACTAACTCCAAGTGGATCAAAGACCTAAACATAAAGACTAAAACGATAAAGATCATGGAAGAAAAAATTGGGACAACCCTAGGAGCCCTAATACAAGGTATAAACAGAATACAAAACATTACCAAAAATGATGAAGAGAAACCCGATAACTGGGAGCTCCTAAAAATCAAACACCTATGCTCATCTAAAGACTTCACCAAAAGAGTAAAAAGATCACCTACAGATTGGGAAAGAATTTTCAGCTATGACATCTCCGACCAGCGCCTGATCTCTAAAATCTACATGATTCTGTCAAAACTCAACCACAAAAAGACAAACAACCCAATCAAGAAGTGGGCAAAGGATATGAACACACGTTTCTCTAAAGAAGATATTCAGGCAGCCAACAGATACATGAGAAAATGCTCTCGATCATTAGCCATTAGAGAAATGCAAATTAAAACTATGATGAGATTCCATCTCACACCAGCAAGGCTGGCATTAATCCAAAAAACACAAAATAATAAATGTTGGAGAGGCTGCGGAGAGATTGGAACTCTCATACACTGCTGGTGGGAATGTAAAATGGTACAACCACTTTGGAAATCTATCTGGCATTATCTTAAACAGTTAGAAATAGAACTACCATACAACCCAGAAATCCCACTCCTAGGAATATACCCTAGAGATACAAGAGCCTTCATAGAAACAGATATATGCACACCCATGTTTATTGCAGCTCTGTTTACAATAGCAAAAAGTTGGAAGCAACCAAGGTGTCCATCAACGGATGAATGGTTAAATAAATTGTGGTATATTCACACAATGGAATACTACGCATCGATAAAGAACAGTGATGAATCTCTGAAACATTTCATAACATGGAGGAACCTGGAAGGCATTATGCTGAGCGAAATTAGTCAGAGGCAAAAGGACAAATATTGTATAAGACCACTATTATAAGATCTTGAGAAATAGTAAACCTGAGAAGAACACATACTTTTGTGGTTACGAGGGGGGGAGGGAGGGAGGGTGGGAGAGGGTTTTTTTATTGATTAATCAGTAGATAAGAACTGCTTTAGGTGAAGGGAAAGACAACACTCAATACATGGAAGGTCAGCTCAATTGGACTGGACCAAAAGCAAAGAAGTTTCCGGGATAAAATGAATGCTTCAAAGGTCAGCGGAGCAAGCGCGAGGGTCTGGGGAGCATGGTTTGCGGGGACTTCTAAGTCAATTGGCAAAATAATTCTATTATGAAATCATTCTGCATCCCACTTTGAAATGTGGCGTCTGGGGTCTTAAATGCTAACAAGCAGCCAGCCATCTAAGATGCAGCAATTGGTCTCAACCCACCTGGAGCAAAGAAAAATGAAGAACACCAAGCCCACATGACAACTAAGAGCCCAAGAGACAGAAAGGGCCACATGAACCAGAGACCTACATCATCCTGAGACCAGAAGAACTAGTTGGTGCCTGGCCACAATTGATGACTGCCCTGACAGGGAGCTCAGCAGAGGACCCCTGAGGGAGCAGGAGATCAGTGGGATGCAGACCCCAAATTCTCATAAGAAGACCAAACTTAATGGTCTGACTGAGACTGGAGGAATCCCGGCGGCCATGCTCCCCAGACCTTCAGTTGACACAGGACAGGAACCATCCCCGAAAACAACTCATCAGAAATGAAAGGGACTGGTCAGCGGGTGGGAGAGAGATGCTGATGAAGAGTGAGCTAATTATATCAGGTGGACACTTGAGATTGTGTTGGCAACTCTTGTCTGGAGGGGGGATGGGAGGATAGAGAGAGAGGGAAGCCGGCAAAATTGTCAAGAAAGGAGAGACTGAAAGGGCTGACTCAAGACGGGGAGAGTAAGTGGGAGTAGGGAGTGTGATGTATGTAAACTTATATGTGACAGACTGATTGGATTTGTAAACGTTCACTTGAAGCTTAATAAAAGTTATTATAAAAAAAAAAAAAAAAAAAGAAGAATCCAGACATAGCTACCAGATTGGAAAAAAAAAAAGAAAAAGAAATAAGTATTGTTAAGTGATTTTATTTTATAGCACTCATCTGAGCTATAGAAATTTCAGAATTTGTTTAGAGTGAATTTATTTACTTATTTTTTTATTACTGGGCAATTTGGGGTAAAACTAATTCTACAGAAAAGGTAGAAGTGATTGAATGTGATCTTTGCAATTGTTCAAAAGCTTTAAATTTAGAAACACTTGGATGTCTCAACAGACTTAGGCGGCACCCATCAGAGACAAATGTATATGAAGGTGAGTATACCTTAAAATCAAGGCAAGTGCCTGGCAAACAACTGTACTCATTTTCGCACTTGGGAGGGTAACAAAAATGAAAGACAATTTGGGACATTGTCTCAGAACGGATAAAAATATATACATATTCATACACATTTATATAACCTATTGGCGTCCCCTTGATTCTGACTCATAGCCACACTGTAGAATAGAGTAGAACTTCCTCACAGGGTTTCCAAAGAGCAGCTGGTAGATTGGAATGGTTGATCTTTTGGTTAGCAGCTGAGCTCTGAACCACTATACCGCCAGGGCTCCATAATTTGGGTTAAATTCTATATAGATCTTTTTGATTAGTGGAGAATACACAAGGCATGTGGAGGTTTCCCTTTCACAATTAATTTTATCGAATATTTAAGAGAAACCCTGGTAGTATAGTGGTTAAGTGCTACGGCTGCTAACCAAAGGATTGGCAGTTTGAATCCTCCAGGCGCTCCTTGGAAACTCTATGGGGCAGTTCTACTCTGTCTATAGGGTCGCTATGAGTTGGAATTGACTTGACGGCACTGGGTTTGGTTTTTTTTTGTTTGTTTCTATGTAAGAAGTCCCTAGGTAGTGCAAACAACTAAGTGGTTGGCTACTAACCAAAAGGTTGGTGGTCCAAACCCATCCAGAGGTAGTTTGGAAGAAAGGCCTTGCAATCTGCTTATAAAAGGTCACAGCCTCAAAAACCCTATGGAACAGGGTTCTATTGTGCACACATGGGTTTGCTAGGAGTCAGAATCCACTCAACAGCTACTGGTTTGGTTGTTCATGTGACAGCCGTGATTAGGCAATCTGAATACAAATTTGCATAAGACCTGTCCTATCCTCAAGAAGACCACTGTGTAGTGAGGGAGATGAAGTTGCAAAGAAGAAATCTGAATACTACCTTGCATGAAATTATGTAAGGGTAGGGATGGGTCAAGATAAATTCCATGGAGGAGGTTAGACAAGGAATTATTTAGAAAAAGAAGAAAAGGAATTTTATTCCAGGTGGAGAGAGGAGCAAGGCAAAAGTGAGAAAAGGAACCACACTGGGCAGCCAGGACAGAATTCTGGAACTGTTGTCTGTTCTGTGACCTTTTCCAGTGTCAATAGGTTCATGAACAGATTCATAAGTGTCTGGTATTTCAGTCACTCTTAGCGGTTGCATACAACATAAAGTCAGAAAAAGAACACATGTCTACATCACAAGAAAATCAATTTCTCCCTCTTATCCTTGAGAATTTACCAGGAGGGTTTTCAAAAGTGGGATTTTCCTCCTCTCTAGAACAACATAATTTCGAGTCCATACACACTGCTCAAAGCAACCAGCCACTCAGTCATTCTGCATGTCTGTACCATTACCGCCATCAGTTGTCATCAAGTCAATTCTGACTTACCAAAACCCCATGTGTATCAAAGTAGAGCTGTGCTCCATAAGGTTTTTAATAGTTGGATTTTTCAGAAATGGATTGCCAGGCCTTTCTTCTGAGGTGCCTCTGGGTGGACTTGAAGCTCCAATGTTTCGGGTTAGCAGCCGAGTTCATTAACCATTTGCACCACCCAGGGACTTGTATATGTATCCCGTTGCCTTCCAGTCAATTCTGACTCCTAGCAACCCTATAGGACAGATTAGAACTGTCCCACAGTGTTTCCAAGGCTGTAGAATTTTCCAGAAACAAATTGTGTATATTTCTCCTGTGAGATAGATCCTCTGTCTTTAGTTATCAGCCCAGTGATTAATCATATATTACCAAGGGTAGTCTAAATATGTGTTTAAAAAAACCAAACCCATTGTCATCAAGTGGATTCCAAATCACAGCTACTCTATAGTAGGACTGCACCACAGGGTTTCCAAGACTGTAATCTTTACAGACACAGACTGCCACATTTTTCTCCCACAGAGCGGCTGATGGGTTAGAACCCATGATCTATGGTTAGCAGACAAGCACTTATTGCAACATGTATTCATATGTCCTCCAGCATGTGCTGCATTTGGAGATATGGCTGAGTCCCAGCTCCTTCCAGCCCATAAATAAGCCCTAAACAGACATATCCAGCAGCTATTTTCTCAAATTGGCATTCTCTGTCTCTACTTAAGTCCAGCAGCTATTTTCTCAAATTGGTATTCTCTGTCTCTACTTAAGTCTGACCACTTCAGCAGAACATACATACACACCTCATCCCATATCCTGTATCTGATGAAGATAAGGAGAAAATATAATATGCCCCTTCTCATCTCACCTTTGCCTAATCCCCAATCTCATGGCCATTCTGTTATTCTCACTTCCTTTGTTAGCTGCTTCATCACCCTAGTCCTGGGTCCTATTTTTACAAAAGCCTATCCCTCCAGGCTATTTTCCATGATTCATTTATTGACAAATTTATTCATTTAAAAACATATTTATTGATCATCTTTACTGTACCTGGTACAGTTCTAGAAAATTGGAGAAGGCAGTCATTTTGCTATTCACCCATTTACAAGGTTTAGAAATATGTATACAGGTTTAGAAAAGTATCTTAACTGATTGATAGAGGATCAGTTGGTTCATCTCCTTCCTCTCTCTTCATACTTTGAATTGTCCTCTCTTTTTCTTCATACTAGCTTGCCATAAGTCCCTTCCCAATCACTCCTGCTGTTTTCCACAGCTTACCCTCAATATGACTTACGTTGATCTCTAAACCTCTGGAAAGCAGTGCTTTGAAAACATGGCTTAGCTTCTGTCTCCAGCACACCATTTAATATGCTGAAGAGAATGTATTTATACTTTTGCTAAAGCCTTACTTCCCCTGGGGTGGGAGACAATAATGTCTGAGACCTTGACATAGTTTCATTAATTGGCACTGGAGAATTCTCTTTAGAAATCTCTCTCTCTACATTGAGACTACTGGGCAAGAATATTTTATTGATTATTTTGTACACATAATCCATTCCTTTATCAACACTAATAGAATTTTTTGATTTCTCTTTTCCAAGTGAAATTTCAAAGTTTCTGGTGAACACCTGATGTATTGGCTTTGATCCTATTCTATCCCATCTTCTTCATTACCTTTATCCAAGCAATGTCCCTCTTTCTTTCCCCCCCACCCCCACAATCTTTCTCTTTCTCCCTCTTTCCCTCCCTCTCTCACTTTCAGTCCCATATCTTAAAGTATTTATCTACTTTTATAGACCATTACAGACCCTTTTCTTAATCCTTGCAAATATGTAGGACATTCAAGTTCACAATTTAAACAGAATCTCTAATACAGTTACTCAGTGGACTCAATTTCCACTCATGTATTTACCCCTTTCACTTAATCTGCACATTATCCAGTCCAAACTTCTTAAGATGGTTTGCTTGCCCTTGAAGTAGTCTTCAAAAATATTTCTTGCCACTTACTTCATCATTTATTCCACTCCAGGCACATGATATTTGGGGTTCTTTTTCAAATATTTTAAACTCATTCTTGTCCCAGGGATTATGCTTTTGCCAGTCACACACCTAGAACACAATTGTCCAATTCATGCTAAAGCCTTGCTCCCTGACTTTATTCAGGTCCTCCTCAAATTCCTCTGCTGCAAAGAAACCTTCCCTGACCTCTCCATTTAAAATGGTCATCCTCCCAACTCTCTTCCCTTAGCCAGCTTTATTTTGCTTCATAACATTCCCACCTACCTAAAATTATATCTGTATTCATCTCTTTTTTCTCTCATTTCTATGTGCATATTAGGTCCATGGGAGCAGGGACTGTGACTACCTTTTTCAAGGTTGTATTCCCAGTCGTTAGAACAGTCTGAAAAATAACAATTGCATGATTAATATTTCTTTAATGAATAAATAATAAAATAAATCCAGAGGAAGGGATCTAACCACAATAGAAAATATTTCTTACCACCTGCTCTCTCCTCAATACCTATTTATGGGCCATATGTTTTCATAACTCAATGCACACTGACTCTTTAAAGAACTTTTTTTCACTTTTTCTTGGACATCACAATATTAATCACTATCCCCTTCTTAACATGGTGTCCTCATCAGGTTTATGTGAAAGAAAAGTTTACTTATACCTCACTGGTGAGAGTTCAAGTATAAGGTATTCAGAAAGTATTTGTTCCAAAATCTTGTGTGATACAGCCACAGCTATTCATATATTAAAAAAAAAAAAAAAAGTATACCTTCCAGTGCAAACATTAGGATAGAAAAAATGATGAAAATAAGTTATCTAAGTAGCCATTCTAGCTAATAGGAAAAAACAGTAAACTAAAACACAAAAGGTAGTAAGAATAACAAAGAGAATCAAATTGCTTAATGAAGTAAAGAGCAAACGTAATAGAAATACTCAATGAGACACAATACTGGGTTCCAGAAAAACTAATAAAATTTTTAAAACTTAGCAATATCAATCCTGAAGAAAAGAGATGAATAATTAATGCTATCATACATTAAAAAATAGTAAGTTTCTACAAATCACTGATTTTAAGTGTATTTGCAATTTGACATAAAACAACTAATTTGTGGGGAAGTGAGCTCAACCAAATGACACAGAAAGAAACAGAAAACCTGTGTAGGAGCAATGCCCCTAACACAGCTACAGCAAGCATCATGGCTGCTAATTCTTTGAAATATTCTCTCTGAAGAGGAGAAACAAGATATGGATAGTAATTACAACCATTTGTATTATTAATTGTACTAGAGATCATAGCTCTTTTTAAAGACAATACGAATAAATCAAAAAGTAAGAGGAATAAAAATTTGAAAGGAAGAAATAAAACTGTCATTTTTCACATAAGAGAGAGTTAATATATATAATCAGCAGATAAATTATTAGAATTTGTAAGGTTCCTAGATATAAGGTCAAAATACAAGAATCCATTGAATTTCTATGTAGAAATAACAAAAAATTAGAATATAAACATTTTCAAATGATACAATTTAGAATAAAGAGAAAAACATCAAATATCTAAAGGAAATATGCAAGAGCTCCAAGTAACATCAAAACTCTACTACACTGCATTTTTTCTTTGCCTTTAAAAAATGTGTATGTGTATATATATACTTTTTTCTTTTTAAATAATAGCCTCATTTTTTAGAACAGTTTTGGTTTACAGAAAAACTGAGGAGAAAGTATAGAGAGTTCCCATATACCCTTTCGCCCACTACAGTTTCCCCTGTACATCTTGGGTCAGTGTGGTTAATTTTATAAATAGATGAACCAGTGCTGAGAAATTCTTATTAACTAAAGTCTATAGTTTACATTAGTGTTCACTCTGTTGTACAGTCCTATGGATTTTGACAGGTGCATAATCATACAGAACAGTTTCGCTGTCTTAAAATCCCTTGTGCTCCACCTATTTGTTTTTCCTCCCTCCCCCAGAACCCCCTGGAAACCACTGATCTTTTTACTCTCTGTATATTTTTGCCTTTTCCAAGATGTCATATAGTTGGAATCATAACAGTATGTAGCCTTCTCAACTGGCTTTTTTCACTTAGCAATAAAGGTATTCATCTGTTTTTGATGCTTGATGTCTCATCTCTTATTTATCACTGAATGGTATTCCATTGAATGGGTGTACCACAGTGTGTTTATTCATTTACCTATTGAAGGGCATCTTAGTTGCTTACAATTTTTGGCAATTATGAATAAAGCTTGCATATACATTCATGAACCAACTTTTTTCAACTTGTTGAGGGTAAATACCTAGTAGCACAATTGTTGCATGTATGGTAAGCCTATGTTTAGTTTTGTAAGAAATTGCCAGGCTGCCTTCCAAGTGGCTGTACCATTTTGCAATCTCACCAACAATGAATGAGACTTCCTATTCCTCCACATCCTCACCAGCATTTGGTGTTATCAGCATTTTGGATTTTAGCCATTAGTTGGAATCGATTCAATGGCAATGGGTTTGGATTTTTGTTATTGTTATTATTTTGGTAATAGATGTGTAGTGGTATCTCATCGTTGTTTTAATTCACAATCCCCAAGGACTTATGGGAAACCCTGGTGGAGTAGTAGTTAAAAGCTATGGCTGCTAGCCAAAAGGTCGGCAGTTCCAATCCACCAGGAGCTCCTTGGAAACTCTATGGGGCAGTTCTACCCTTTCCTATAGGGTCCCTATGAGTCGGAATTGTCTCTACGGTAATGGGTTTGTTTTTTTCTTGTTTGTTTGTTTTTGGTTTAAGGACTTATGATGGTGAGCGTCTTTTGATATGTTTATTTACCATCTATATACCTTCTTTTAACATGTTTATTTACGCTCTATAGATCTGCCTATTCAGATCTTTTGCCCACTTTTTAATTGTTTAAGAGCTTATACATACCTATTTTTTTCTTGTTCTTCTTTTGGATACAAGTCCTTTATCAGATATGTGTCTTGCAAATATTTTCTCTCAGTCTGTGATTTGTTTTTTCACTCTCATAACAGTGCCTTTTACAGAACAGAAGGTTTTAATTTTAATGAAGTACAACTTATCATTATTTTTATTCTTCTCATGAATTGTGCTTTAGGGTTGTATCTTAAAAGTTATCATCAAACCAAGATCACTCAGATTTTGTCCTATCTTCTAGAAGTTGCATAGTTTTGCATTTTACATTTACATCATAATCCATTTTGAATTAATTTTTGTGAGAGGTATAAAAGTCAGTGTCTAGATTTAGTTTTCATGCATGTTGATGTCCAGTTTTTTCAAAACCATTTGTTGAAAAGACTATCCTTGCTCCATTGGATTATCTTTGCTCCCTTTTCAAATATCAGGTGGTTCATCAATCCTTTTTAAAGGAGACTTAATGAAATAAAGATTTTCCTTATTTAGGGATTTGAAAGCTGAACATAGTATGAAGGTTAATTATATCAACAGGTTCAAACTAACCCTATCAAAATATCAGCAAGCTGTGTGCATGTGTGTGTATAGGCACTATGTATGCCTTGTCGAGCTGACTCTATAATTTGTACTTAGAAAATCAAAGAACTAAGAAGATCCAGTAAAGATAATATTGAAAAAGAAAAGAAAGATTGTGGGACTTACATGACCATATGTCAACACATATTGTGAAGGTACACAATTTCTAATTGTATAGTATTGCTGAGTAGACAAATAACATAAACGACTAGAGAATCAAGGAACAGACCTTTTCATAAAAGGTCAGTTGACTTATTATGAAAGTGCCACAGCAGTGCATTTGTATAAGGAAGCTCTTTCCAATAAATGCTGGGATAATTTAATATTTAAATCATGACTTCTACTGTCCACCTTATCCAAAATATCTATTACAGATATATTGTATATGTGTATTGGAAATAGGCACAGATTTCTTAAACAGGATGAAAAAGCAATTAAACAAAAAATAAATAAATGTTAAAATAACACACTACTGTTCATGAAAAGACAGCACAAAGAGAGTAAAAAGTCAAGTTTTAGTGGGGGAATACATACATATTGTGTGTGTGTATCCATACATCTATTCAAATAAACATATATATACAACTTTCAAATTCCTAAAAATCAACAGAAAAAACACAAGTATTGAATAAGCCCTTCAAAAGGAAAAAAAAGAACAATCCCATTGCCAATAGGCATATGAAATGGTATTAAATTTCTTTGTTTATCAGGAAAATGCAAATTAAAACCATGAGCTACTACTACTACTATACACATACCCACACATGCACACACTCCAAGACTTTCCAAATTAAATAGAATAATAATACAAGTGTTGGTGAGATTAGGAAGCAACTAGAACTGTCACACCTGCTGATGGCAGTGTAAACTGAGATAAACAAGTTGGAACACCATTTGACAGTATCTACCAAAGACGAGCTCATGCTTAGTATATGACTTAATTTCCACTTTAGGGAATCTACTCATTTAGAAACTCATATATGTGTACACACACATAACAGCAAAGAAATTTAATATTTGGCTTAAATTTCTCTTTCTTACTAATAATGGAATTTGAAGAAATAATTTAACTTGTCTAAATATGAATATATATAGACATACAAAAACAGTGTATACTTCATAGAACTACAGTGCTTGTAAAAAATAGTGTTTTTTTTTTAAGATAAATTATAAAATCAACACTAACCAGCCCAGGGGAAGAGGACAAGAAGGCAGAAAGGCACAGAAAACTGGTAGTGGGGAACTGAAGGTAGAGAAGAGGACGGTGTTGACATGTCGCAGGGTTGTCAACCCTTGTCACAAAAAAGATGTTTATTAATTGTTAATGAGACGCTAGTTTGCTCTGTAAATATTCATCTAAAATACAGTATAAAAAAGAAAAAATCAGCACTAATATTCTTGTTATTAAACTTAAAGACAAAAGTTTCAATTGATGGATAAATAATATTATTAGTCCCATTATTCCCCTTTGTCTTCCTACTTTTTAATACGTTCCAAAACAAAAAACCAAACCTGTTGCCATCGCATGAATTCTGACTCAGTGACCCCCATAGGAGAGAGCAGAACTGCCCCATAGAGTTTCCAAGGAGCACCTGGTGGATTCGAAATGCCGACCTTTTTTTGGGTTAGCAGCCACAGCTTATGCAGTAGATAATTCTACCTTTAATAATGGAAGAAATATGAGTTCTAAGATAGACCCTCCATTGCGTTGTCTGGTTAGCTCTCTTTCTTGAAGAAAATCCGGAGCACTCGCTTCCTAATCTGTTTAGTCCTGACCCCATAGATTACGGGGTTGAGGGCTGGAGGCACAACCACATACAAACTGGCTGAGAAGATGTGGATATATTGGGGAACATTGTGGCCAAAACGATGTGTTAAAAAAGAGAAAAATGCTGGCATAAAAAAGGCTAAGATAACAACAATATGCGAGCCACAGGTATTAAGAGCTTTAAGCCTGGCTTCCCAAGCAGACAAGTGGAAAACAGCATAGAGGATCCTGACATAGGACAGGACAATAAGAAGCACATCCAATATTAAGAGGGTAATGTTGCTTAGGCCAAACATAATGTTCATTTTGATGCTGGCACAGGCCAGACGGGCAATGCCCATGTGCTCACAGTAGCTATGAGGTATGATATGGTGCCCACAGAAGGGCAGCCTAAGGAGGAGAAACACTAGTGGAAGCACCATGTACAGGCTCCTCAGGATAGCAACGCCTGCAATGATGCTGATGATTTTGCTGGTGAGGATCATGGTGTACTGAAGAGGTTTACAAATGGCAATGTAGCGGTCAAAGGCCATAGCTACAAGCACAATGCTTTCCATAGCTGTGAAGAAGTGGATGAAGAACATCTGGGAAAGGCAACATCCAAAAGATATATCCCTGAGGCTAAACCAGAAGATGCCCAGCATTTTGGGGATGGTGGCTGTGGAGAGGCCAAGGTCAATGGAATCCAGCATGGCCAGGAAATAGTACATGGGCTCATGGAGACTGTTCTCAGTCTGGATCACAAACAGAACAACGGCATTCCCCAGGAGCGCAACAAGATACACAAATAAAAATGGGAATCCAATCCAGATGTGCACATCTTCTAGCCCTGGGATCCCCACCAGGAGGAATGAAGAAGGATAAAACTGGGTGTCATTAAGCACTGACATTCTTCCTGCCCAAATTAGATGTTCTGGCATGCCAGAGACAGTTCTTGGCTTCCAGTTCATGATTCTTGCTCCACTTCCTTCTTTTTTCCAGATTCCTTTTAAAATACAAAATAACATGGTCACCTTCCATCATTCCCATTCAAAAAGGAGTTAAAATACTCTTGTTATGCTAGCCCCACCTGATCATTACTCAGCACCAAGAATAGAGTCAGTCTCACTCTACTGCCACTTTCCCTACTAGCAAGATTGGGCATGAAGAGACCAGAGAAGAATATCTATCAGCCAGATGGAAATTTACAGTCAGGAGTGTAGCCAGAAATAAATGGGAAATAAAGATACAGAGTCTGTATTTTTGGTATTTTTAAACACAATTTTGGTTAATAAGCATGATAATTTCTTGGGTATTTATAATGCCAATGATCCCTTTATTTGAGAATGTAAAATCCTAAAAATTTAATGTGTTTAACACTTTCTGTGTGTGTTTATTGTGTGAGTGTTATTGAATACTAGATGGTCTGCCACATAAATGTTCTCAATTTTAAAAGTTCCATAAATACATGATTTCAGCAAGAGAAGGCAAGACAACAATTAATTTCAAAGTTGTGTTTCAGACATTAAACAATTTGGGTCTCATCATAACTGGTTTTTGAAAAAAAAAATCATATCCATTAAAAAAAATTAGATTTGAAAAATGGTTAAAGACAAGGAAAGTGAGCTGCTTGACAAAGAGTATTTTGCTGTTATGATGAAACATATGTTGAGAGATTATTTTAATCTAGATAAGTCTATGTCTTAGACACGCCACATGAAACACATCTAGTAAAGACAGTGTCCAAAGAAGGACAAGCTACAGAGGGAGGGGTTAAATTTTCTGAGCTAGATAATTTTCAAATAGTATGTTAGCCTTGTATGATGAGAGGAGGAAGCACTTTAGATACCCTACAATTTACTTCCTACAAAGACTCTATCCCAGATCTTAGTGTCTTTACGGATGCTCCCTCTTTAGCAACACAGAAAGAACTATTAAGTGATTTTGTTTTACAGCACTTATCCAGACTCTGTGGAAATTCTGAATTTACAGTAAATTAGAAACAAACTTAGGAGAAATCATTACTGGGAAACTTTGTGGGTAAAACTAGTTCTACAGAAAATATAAAAGTAGTCAAATGTGATGTGTGCAGCTGCACAGAGAGTTTGATTCAAATTTGATGGAATGCTTGGAGGTTGGAGTAAGTCAGAGTTGAGAGGCAAGCATAAGAGATAAATGAAGATTAGTACACACTGCTTTAAATCCACGAAAAGTGCCTGGCAAAAAGAAAAAAAAAAAAAAAAACTGAGCTGATTTGAAGCATATGAAAAAATAGAAGAAATGATAGATAATTTGGGAAATTTTCTCTGGAAGGATATATACATAGGACTTAGAAAATATATATGAGCGCTGGTGGTGCAGAGGCTAAAGCACTTGGCTGTTAACCGAAAGGTGGGCTGTTCGAACCCACCAGCTGCGTTAGGGGAAAAAGACGTGGCTGTATGCTTCCATAAAGATTTACAGCCTTGGAAACATGATGGGGCAGTTCTACTCTATCCTATAGTGTTGGTATGAGTAGGAATCTATTGGACTATTTGAGGTCAAGGGGTTTTCTTTGGATATATATATAAACTTCAGTTACTGGATTGTTACTGGGGCTTAGAAGGGGATAGCTGAAGTTTTTAGTGCTTTTTTAGTTGTAAAAATACAGAGAACACATTTGCCAATTCAACATTTTTTGTGTGTACAATTCATTAAAACCAATTACATCAATTATGTTGCTCAGTCAACTGCCAGAGATAAGGGTACGATCCTCCTACTTCTCTTTAGTAGAAAAACAATGGAAGTGGAGGGGTATCTGTCATAATGTTTTCCATCAAATGTTAATGAACTCTTCTATGTGCCAGTCTTCATGGGCAAAGGATACAAATTTGAATAAGATCCACCATGTACCCTCAAGAGGATTACTTGTAGTGAGGAAGATGACATTCCAAAGATGAAATTTGAAAACTGGATTTCAAGCGTTATGGTCAGAGTATGCATAGAATGTTATAGAGTTGGGTTAATAAAAATTACATGGAAGAGGTTAGGCTTATACTAAGACTTTTTTAAATTATGAAAAAGAAGAAAAGAAATTTCATGCCACTTGGAGAGAATAACAAGGAAAAGAAAGCAAAACGACCAGTAAGAATATAAAAAAGGAATTTGTTGTCATTTCTATGATCTTGTCCAAAGATTCAGTAGATTAATGACCAAACTCTTAAGGGCTCAGGGCCTAATCAGCCATAGGAGCCATATACAGCAGAGACTCAGGAAAAAAAAAAAAAAAAAGTATATATGTATCCCAAAAAACTAAACTACTCACTTATCTCTGTGGAATTTCCAGGAAGGTTCTCAAAACTGATGCTTTCCTTCTCTCTGTGAAAACACTATTTCAAAAGTCAATAGTCTTTGCTCTTGCTTAATCGTTACATAAATGTATACTGATATTTCAAAATATATCCATATACCATTCCATCTGTGTTGGATTTGGCAATAAGACTGTCCTAGCTCCTCCCAGCCCCTAAAAAATAAATAAATAGATGATTAAAAAAAAAAAAAAAAGCACCCAGAGGGCTTTTGGGGAAAATGAGACTAGAACATAACTCTGAAACACTTTGTCAGGAGGGATCAGTCCCTGGAGAAGGACATCATGGTCGGCAGAGTACAGGGTCAGCGGAAAAGAGGAAGACCCTCAATGAGGGGGATTGACACAGTGGCTGCAACAATGAGCTCAAGCATAACAACGATCGTAAGGATTGCGCAGGACCGGGAACTGTTTCATTCTGTTGTGCATAGGGTCGCTATGAGTCAGAACCGACTCAATGGCACCTAACTACAACATATATGTATATATCACTTCTATACCTGGTACAATTCTAGAAATTAGGGAAACAATGGCCAAACATACAGGATATAGAGGTGCATCTCTGTCATCAGTTCACTGTCCCTGTGGCTGTGTGTGTGTGTGAAAACTTTCCAGAGGTATAAAACCCACCACCCACTGCCAGAGGTATATGCATATATAAAAAAACAAGAGTAGACTTGAGGGGTTATCAGTAAAAGAATGTGCTTTCTTTCTTCATATTTTCACTCATCTAATCCTCCATTTCTCCATGCTGGCTTGGCATAAAACCTTCCTCATCTCTCTTGCTATTTTTCACAGCCCAACCATAAGATGACTTACCTTGATCACCAAATCTCTAAGAGCAGAACTTTGAACAAAACCCTTGACACCTTTCTGGGGCACCCAATTTCCAATGCTTAAGAGAAGTACCTATATACATTGTTATTGCAGCCCTAGTTCCCTTGGGATGGGAACTATAGTATCTTTGAGAACTGGACATTTAATTATAGGCACTGGAGAATTCCCTTTGCAATCTCCTTCTCCCTACATTAAGCCTGTTGGTGTTGTTGTCACGTGCCTTTGAGTAGATTCTGACTACTAATGACCCTACAGGACAGAGTAGAACTGCCCCAAAGGGTTTCCTAGGCTGTAATCATTATGGGAACAGATCTCCAGGTGTTTCTCCTCACAGACCCAGTGCTGTGTTCAAACAGCTGACTTTCAATTAACAGTCGAGGGCTTTAACCATCGCATTGTGGTCCTAATACTAAGGCTTGTTGTTGTCGTTAGGTGCTGTGGAGTTGGTTCTGATTTATAACAGCCTTCTGTACAACAGAAGGAAACACTGCCTGGTGCTGCGCCATCCTCACAATCATTGATATGTTTGAGCTCATTGTTGTAGCCATTGTGTCTTTCTACCTAGTTGAAAGTATTCCTCCTTTTCCCTGACCCTCTAATTTACCTAGCTAAGACTAATTTTTTTTTTCTAAGACTAAAAGGCAAAATTTTTCATTACTTCTTTACTTTTACCAAATAATCCATTCCTTTACCAACACTGATAGAATTTGTGATATGATTTCTCCTTTCAAGATTAAATTTTAAAGTTCTTGCTTTTTTGGCCCTAGCTCTATCATATCCTCATTACCTTATCCATTAATTGTCTCTCTCTCATTTATCTGGAAACTCTTTTCCCTAATCATAATAAAATATTCAAGTTGCCTGGACTAAACCAAAAGCAAAGAAGTTTCCAGAATAAAGTGAATGCTTTGAAGGCCAGCTTGATATAAGAACTATATCCAAAATCAACTATATTTCTTTAGAGCAAAAATAAACAAGAAAAACTCTTTAAATTATAAAATCTAAAATAACACAAAATATCACTTACTTTGGGCTAAATCTAGCAAACAATTTGCAATATTTCTATAATAAAATTATAAAAATTATTGAGAGTAATTTTTTAAAAATAAATGCCTAAGACATACACTATGTACATGGTTTGCAAAAACAGATAATTTTTTTAATAATCCTCTATACTGAGCTATGTATACAAGGTACTTAGTATTCTTGAGGGCTTGTTTGTCCATTTGTTTTCAAACTGTAATATATATTAAAAAGCAGTAGGTCTCATGGTCTCGGGGAACATCTATCTCAATTGGCATAACATAGTTCATAAAGAAAATGTTCTACATTCTACTTTGGTGAGTAGCATCTGGGGTCTCAAAAGCTTGTGAGCAGCCATCTAAGATTCTCCACTGGTCTTGCCCCTTTGGGAGCAAGGGAGAAAGAAGAAAACTAAAGATAAAAGGGAAAGATTAGCCCAAAGGACTAATGGACCATGTCTACTACGGCTCCACCAGACTGAGTACAGTACAACTGGATGGTGCCCAGCTAGCACCCCTGACTGCTCTGCTGGGGATCACAATAGAGGGTCATGGACAGAGCTGAAGAAAAACATAGAACAAAAATCTAGCTCACAAAAAAAGATCAGAGAAACCCCAAGAGTATGGCCCCCGGACACCCTTTTAACTCAATAATGAAGTCACTCCCAAAGTTCACCCTTCAGCCAAAGATTAGACAGGCCCATAAAACAAAATGAGACTAAAGGGGCACACCAGCCCAGGGGTAAGGACTAGAAGGCTGGAGGGGAAAGGAAAGCTGGTAACAGGGAACCCAAGGTCAAGAAGGGAGAGTGTTGACATGTCATGGGTTTGTTACACAACGTCATAAAACAATGTGTGTACTAACTGTTTAATGAGAAACTAGTTTGTTCTGTAAACTTTCATCTAAAGTACAATTAAAAAAAGAATTGAAATAAACAAAAAGTAATAGGTCACAAATTACCAGACAATCTTGACGAATTTAGCTTCATTAATTAAAATTGTTGGATATTGGTTCAAGAATAGGTAAATGGGCAGCACAATAGTCTAGAAACAGAACCACATATACATGAATGCATGATTTATAACAAAGATAGCACTGAAGAACAGTGAAGAAGGAATAGACTTTTAGACAAATGGGAAGAGTCAATTTAATAGCCAATATGAATCAACTGGATATTTAAACATAATAAAACGACCTCACTTCCTTCCATAAAGAAAATTTAATTTGAAATGGAACGTTGATAAAAAGATGAAATATATAGAAATAAAGTTTCTAGAATAAACCATAGAAGAATGTCTTTATGATCTCAGTGTAGGTGAATATTTCCTAAAAGGTGTACAAGTTGTAAAAACGACCTTAAATTCTTGCTTCCCTAAGGAGTGCCCTTTCAATATGATGTTTAATATCCTCTCATCAAGAGTTGGAGCCATTATTCCTGCCTCTTTGTTTGGGTATGTGATGTGTCCTTTGCTGTTAGTAAACACAGTGAAACTAGAACATTCTGGATAAGATTGTGAGGGAAGAAGGCCTGTTGGCTTTGGACTATACTGTCAGAGATTAGCACCCTCTGCCACTCCCCTGGAAAACTCCCCTCCAAAATGGTGGTGGTTGAACAATTTGATGAACATAATTCATGTCATCGAACTGTAAATGTGAAGTCAAATGCTTGGTTACATTTATATTTACATCAATAAAAAAAATGTTTCCAGAAGACACAGTAGAAGAATTTTGAATAGCATAAGTACAGAATATAGGATCAGATTAGAGAACATAATGACAGCCTAGCAGAAATGTAATTTTCATGTCCCAAAATAATGTAATTTGGCAATGCCTGAGCACCTCCTACATTCAAGTCATTTTGCTTGGTGAGAATCAAAGGATAGAACTGAGTTAAACTTCATTATAATATCAGTCTATTAAAAGAATGGGAATGTATATGACAACTATTCCTAAAAAGATACGCATATAACCAGTTGTTGTCAATTCCAACTCATGGTGGCCCATGTGTTGCAGACTATAATAGAGCTCCACAGGGTATTCAAGACTGTGACTTTTCAGAATAGATTAGCAGGCCTTTCTTCTGAGACACCTCCAGGTGGGTTCGAATAGCCAACCTTTTATTTAGTAGTTAGGCACTTAACCATTTGTGCCATGCAAGACTTCCTCTCTGTATGTATATATACTGTTTCCGTTTTTTTGTTTGCGTGTGTGTGTGTGTGTGTGTGTGTGTGTGTAGCCACGTTTGTCAAGTTGACTTCAACTCACAGCGACTTTATAGGACAGAGTAGAACTGCCCCATAGGGTTTCAAAGTAGTGGCTGGTGGACTCAAACTGCTGATCTTTTCATTTGTAGCCCAGCTCTTAACCACTATGCCCACAGGGATCTCTTTTCTATATGTACATATACACATGCATATATGTACACACACACATGCACACTGATGTCCTATGTCCTAGCATTCACAACTTGTCTGTTAGATTAATGCAGAGCCTACTCCCTTGTCTCCAGTCTGTCCCTCATGGTACTCATCCTCCCCATCATCCTCAAATTTATGTTCCCAAATCAAGTCAGATTCTATGCAATCTCTGCTTAAAAATCTTTCCAAAGATTCCCCTTTTCTGCATAGTATACTGTATGTAGGCATTATATGATAAAAATACAAACACCAAAATAATCGAAGTCCTTCACTTATTGCCCAATCAACTTTTTAACCTTTACTTGCACTTCATGGCTCCTCAATCCATATCCTAGTCTTTGGTAACCAAGTGACCTCCATAAAAGTTATCACCTCTCATTTCAACTTGCCTTCAACTCTTCCCTCAATTACTGCTTTCTCCATGATAATTTTCCATGTGAACCAACCAGGTATGATCTCTCTGTCCTTTGTATCTTCATAAGAGTTGTTACCACTATTTTAACATTATAACAGTGTATGTGTGAATACATACATATATATATATACACACATATGTATATACACACACACATACACACACACACACACACATATATATATATATGGAAACCCTGATGGCTTAGTGGTTAAGTGCTATGGCTGCTAACCAAGATGTCGGCAGTTCAAATCCGCCAGACTCTCCTTGGAAACTCTATCAGGCAGTTCTACTCTGTCTTATAGGGTCACTATGAGTTGGAATCCACTCAATGGCAGTGGGTTTGGTTTGGGTATATATATATAATACAAAACACAAAACAGAAAGATTTGCTAATGACATTTTCTTAAGTCACACCATGATGACTTCATGGCATAAATTAATGCTTTAATGGCTCTTGAGGAAGACGCAATCAATATCATCCCCCATCCAGGCTTCAACTCCCTAAAGGATAGTCCCCTTTCTAGCAGCTAACCTTACACTTTCTCATGAGCTAAAGAGTTATATTTGGCATGGTGTTTCTCTGCAGCCATATTTATCCCCAGAGGACTCTGAAGACTAAGCTCGGGGATTCTGGGGCATACCCACACTTAGGAACACCATCACTGGCTATAAAGTTTTTCTCCATGTGACTGGATAGACACTTGGGGCCCAGCAACTTGAAAGTGTTCCCCATCATCATTTTTAAGCATCTGCTCCCATGCTCATGATTCAGCTTCAGGTGAGAACAAGGAATAGAAGTATTACAGGGGTAAATCTCTCTCTCTCTGTCACACACACACACATACAGGTTCACTCACTCACACACGCACACATGCATGTGTACACACATACTCACACAGCACACTGCTCACAACTAAAAAAAAGAAAAAATTTTTTTTTTTTTTCTAAACCACGACAAATACAGTCTCGTAGTAGCATGAGTCTACTTGCTGTCACACAATAGTTTAGATTTTTCTGGCCAGCAAATTAATTGTTGGCAGGGAACCAGTTCCTTTAACTGGACTTCTTGTGGTTCATCTGAAGGAGAAGAATGTTTGTTGCAGACCACTGTTGTATGTCTGTGTTTGCGGAGGGGACTAGAGGTTTGACCAGTGTCGATATTCAAAGAAAATGATCTAGGTGTTATCCATGTGGTCTTCACTATTTTCCTCTTTCCTCTCCCTCACAACCTTAGTGAATTTAGAGATTGTCAATTGTGGCTTGGACCCTGAGTGCCTATATTGTTTTATGAAAACCTATCCAAGCCTTTTTATTGTAAGACCAATATACCTACTAGATCACACAGAACTCAGGGATTCTGGGACATCCCTACATTTAGGAACACCATCTCTGGCTATAAAGTTTTCTCCATGTGACCACTCGAGCAGACTTGGGCCCTAGCAAATTGAAAATTCTGACTCTGCTTCATGGCCCAATCATGAAAGTACCTGAATGGAGGTTGTTATTTACTCCTACAATTGCCGCTGCAGCAGCATATTGACAGGGAACTGCCAGAAATTCAGGCAGGATTCAGAAGAGAACATGGAACCAGGAACATCATTGCTGATGTCAGATGGATCCTGGCTAAAAGCAGAGAATACTGGAAGGATGTTTACCTGTGTTTTATTGACTATGCAAGGGCTTTCGACTTTGTGTATCTTAACAAATTATGGATAATATTGTGAAGGATGGGAATTCCAGAACCCTTAACTGTGCTCATGAGGAACCTTTACATAGATCAAGAGGTAGTTGTTCGGACAGAAGAAGGGGATACTGAGTGACTTAAAGTCAGGAAAAGTGTGCATCAGAGTTGAATCCATTCACCATACCTATTCAATCTGTATGCTGAGCAAATAATCTGAGAAGCTAGATTATATGAAGAAGAATGGAGCATCAGGATCGGAGGAAGACTCATTAACAACCTGCATTATGCAGATGACACAACCTTGCTTGCTGAAAGTGAAGAGTGCTTGAAGCACTTACTAACAAATATCAAAGACCACAGCCTTCAGTATGGATTGTACCTCAACATAAAAAAAACACAAATCCTCACAACTGGACCAATAAGCAACATCATGATAAATGGAGAAAAGATTGAAGTTGTCAAGGATTTCATTTTACTTGGATCCACAATCCACACCCATGGAAGCAGCAGTCAAGAAATCAAAAGATGCATTGCATTGGGCAAATCTGCTGCAAAGGACCTCTTTACAGTGTTGAACAGCAAAGATGTCACCTTGAAGACTAAGGTGTGCCTGACCCAAGCCATGGTATTTTCAATAGCATCATATGCATGTGAAAGCTGGACCAAAAAAGAATTGATGCCTTTGAATTGTGCTGTTGGTGAAGAATATTGAATATACCAGCTACTGCCAAAAGAATGAACAAATCTGTCTTAAAAGAAGTACAGCCAGAATGCTCTTTAGAAGCAAGGATTGCGAGACTGGGTCTTACATCCTTTGGAAGTGTTGTCAGGAAGGATCAATCCCTGCGTTGCCGATGCCTATGCCTTTAATTGAAGAAGGTTCTTGCCTCTCACTGGTTAAGAATGAGCAGGAAAGGCTCTGAGAATTTTTCCACACAAGCAAAGCTTTATTAAAAGAGGCTTGCAAGCAGAGACAAGGAGGGCCTAGGGAACACTTTCCCCCATCTCCCAGAACAAAGAGCTTACATGGGTTTTTAAAGGTTTTTGAGGGAAAAGATTTATGTTTATTCATAAATAAAGGCAGGGTTTTCCAGAAAGTGGCTCTTGTGGGCAGGGATGTGTTAAGTATGGTGGTTGAGCAGCAGTTTTCTAGGATGGCTTCAAGATAGCTCCAGTCCTGGGGGCTTCTGGGATTCATAGGAGGACTTATTTTGGGGTGCTGGACCTGAACAATCTTTTGGTCCCTGAGTTCGATTCCGGAGATCCGACTGTAGCTCTCTGTTCCCTTGGTGGAGGGTTACATAGCGGTCAGAGGTGGATGTCCTGTTCATGTCCCTGGGACTGGTTCCATCCGTTTGCTCCTGAAAAAAGAAAAAAATAGCTTTGAGGAAACCTGTGAGTGTTATCATTAGGTCTCCTTGACTCCTTCCAGGATGTGTTTGGTCTGTTGGTGATTGTCCCTTATCATCTATTTGCAACTCTGGTTACATACAAGGCTAGAATCGACCTCAGGAGCCTCCAGATTCCCTCTTACCTGGAGAAAGACATCATGCTTGGTAAAGTACAGCGTCAGTGGAAAAGAGGAAGACCCTCAATGAGATGGATTGACACAGTGGCTGCAACAATGGGCTCAAGCAAAACAACGATTGTAAGGATGGTGCAGGACCATGCAGTGTTTCGTTCTGTTATGCATGGGGTCACTATGAGTTGGAACCAACTTGACAGCACCTAATGACAACAAGAATTGCTCTGGTGCCACCAAGCTTGAGAAACCTGTGAAGAAAGAAGGGAATAAATTGTTTCTTTTCAAACCAAGAAGCATTAGGTTATATACGTGTTCTTAGGAATCTAGATACATAGATCTGAGTGGCTCTGTGCTACTCCTTCACTCTGACTTCTTCTGTGCCATCCCTCCCTCTACACCTCCTTCTCCTCACTTGATGGTTCACTGAATATAAAGCGCGGACTCTTTGTAGTGAAGTGATATTTCATCCATTAGATGAATGAGTTTTAGCTATCTGCAGCTAAAATAAAAATAAAATATTGGAGAGCATTAGTAATTTAAATAACTAGCTTTTATTGAGGCTATGCTATGAGCCAGTCTCTTTACATATATTGGTTTTATTTTTGTTTAAAACAAAACACGTTAGTTAGCATTTATTATCCTAATTTTACAAGAGAAGAAACTGATGCAGTCAGTTAAGGGCTTTTTCCAAAATCTCCATCTAGTAAATGGCATCACAAAATTTCAAGCCATGTCTTACTCCCAAGTCCACATAAACCACCTGTAATATATTGCCATTAGAGTAAACAGGAAAAATGGTCAGAGGGTAAAAACAAATCGCAAGCTCATAGAATTGAGAGATGTTGGGCACTAAAGGGGGAGGATCTTATAATGTATATATATAACTAAAGCTGTTATCATTTAGCTTTGGAAATGAACTTTCAGGCTGGGCTCTTTGTCAGTGTGAACATCTAGGAAAGGGTGGCCTTATTACTTTGCCTGCCAGGAGTGATCTTTGGGCTTATTAGTCACACAGGGTCTGCCATTGTCTATGGCACACAGCCGTGGAGAAACATTCTTGTCAAAATTCTGAGAGGGTGGAAGTCTCGTTGGTTTTGAACTCTACTGTAACGGATTGGTCCCTCTGACACTAGTCTGAATACTTTTCTTGATGTGGGAAAGTGTCACATTGAGAAAAAGCAGCACTGAAGAAAGGACTGACTCTAGACTGTAAATCTCATGATGTGTCATCCTCCATAATTTCTGAGGAAACATACACATACTGTATCATTGTATAGTGATAATAAAAGAAATTGCAAATGTACAGCAAATGTTGGGACTGGTTACACTGCAAATGAGCTAGTCAGAGTGAGCCCTTTGGATAACAGGACTTGTAAGGGGAGAGTTGACTGAAGTATAAGAGTGAGTCATACTGATATCAGGAACATTTCACACTGAGCAAAGAGCAAACGTAAAAGCCCTGAGGCATCAGTGGATTCGGTTCTTTTAACATTGAAGATGTGTCTTGGGCATGGGAAATAAAGACATGATAGATGATGGACCACACAAGGATCTCACAAGTTTGTTCTTATGCCCAATAGGTATAAAGGAAAATAATCCTTAGCACAGATAAGGATGGAAATTATTATGTGACATGAAGTAAGAATAAGGTGTTTGAAATTATTATTGAAAGCTTTTTTTGCCAGGTGATTGAACTTTCCTGTTTCTCTCCCTCTTCTTTTTTGTCCTTCAGTATTTCAGTCTTCTTGGGCTGTCCTCGATTTCTGCACAGGTTCCTTTTTTTTTTTCCCCCTATATTTCTATGAATTTGTTGAGCAGCCTAAGAGTCTGAGCAAGAAGAGTCTCAGAAGTCAGGACAGGAAGAATCCAGGGGAGCAGTGCAATGGCTTCAAAAATCCTGGTGAACCTAGAGGAGGAAGCAACCTGCCCCATTTCCTTGGAGCTCCTGATGGAACCCATAAGCCTAGATTGTGGCCACAGCTTCTGCCAAGCCTGTATCACTGTGGATAACAAGAAGTCCATGGTTAGCCAAGAAAAGGAGAGCAGCTGTCCTGTCTGCCGGATCAAATACCAGCCTGGAAACCTACGGTCTAATCGGCATCTAGCCAGCATGGTAGACAGACTTAAGGAGGTGAAGATGAGTCTAGAAAAAGAAGAGAAGGAAAATTACTGTGTCCACCGTGGAGAGAAACTCAGGCTTTTTTGTAAACTGGATGGGAAGTTCATTTGCTGGCTTTGTGAGAGGTCTCAGGAGCACCATGGTCACCCCACATTCCTTGTGGAGGAGGTTGTCCCAGAGTACCAGGTGAGACCAGGGTGGAGGAAAACAAGGTAGAAAATAGAACCTCATGGAAATCACCACTTTCCATTGTACTTTAATTACTTTGTCACCATAGACCTGAGGTCTGTTACTTATTTCCATACCCTACACTCCGAGGCCTGAAGGACATTCCTGCGTATTTCACCCTTTTAAATAATACACCTTGAATACAGACTCTTGGCCAGGGGTAGATAATGTTGTACCTTCTGCTAGTTGGGTGGATATTTGGTGGCCAAATGAAACTCTCATTGCCCCAGCTAGAGGGCAGCTGCGGAACTTGATAGGTCAAAAGGAAAGGACTTCTCAGGTTCTTTTTCTAGGACGAGATAGAATAATGCTATTCTTGATGAGGTAAAAATGACTTCTGTCATCTGAGATGTAAAGAGTACATTCATCTTCTTAGATTTTTTTTTTCCAAGTCATAGATACTGATGCCAGTCTCACAGCTTTTGTAAACTCTTGTCTCTTCTCTGATTAGCCTGATTTCTCCCTCAATTTAACCTCTATCCAGGTGCTAAGAAAGCTCATAGTTTGATTGTTATGTGATTCAATTTTCCCAGAAGAATCTTCAGGCAGCCTTTGAGAGTCTTAGCAAGGAGCAGGAGAAAGTTGAGAAGTGGAAAGCTGACCTCAGAGAAGAGAGGGACTCCTGGAAGGTAGGAAAAGTCTCTTCCTGAGGAAGTTCTGAGAGGTTCATTGGCAGGGTCCTAGTCACAAGAACACCTTGACCTCTTTGTTCGCTGATAGTTAACGAGTTCATTAAACACTTAATTAGTGCTGTTCTCTGTCCCTTCCCTGATGGAAGGTTAGAGGGTGGAGAGTGAATCTGTGAAATGAATGCAAATATTTACAGCCAAAGATACAGAGGTTACTTTCTGGTGAGGAAGGCTGGTGAATCTTGTGTCCCAGTCCTGTCATAGTATCTAATGCTGTGACTCCTCTGATGGAAGACATTTGACATGGCCCAGGGTTTTGACCTCAGTGTTAAACATTGAGCTGGTGGTGGGGGTGTGGGGAAGTGGTGAGTCATGCAAGGAGACATGAGTGCCCTGGGAAGCTCTGTGAAAGGTAAGCTTCATCTTGGTATTTCACTTTGGCTCAGGATAGGCTTTGATATGGCTGACTTGTAGCCATTGTTTTGGGAAGTGAGGGAGGGAAAATAATAGGAAAAAAATAACAGCTTTCCCCCAGTTGCTTTCCTGATTCTATATTCCACTCCTTTGAGAATTTACCAAAGAAAATAGTTCCCTTCCCGGGTTCTAGCCAATTGCAAAATAAGCCCTCTGCTAATATAGACTACACACCTCCCCCCCTCCCCTTCTCATCTCTGAAGAAATACATACAGACTGAGAGACAGAGTGTCCGGGAAAACTTCAGTCAGCTGAGAAGTATCCTGGACAATGAGGAGCAGAAGGAGCTGCAGGAGCTGAAGAGCAAGGAGGAGAGTGTTATGCAGAACCTGTCAGAGGCTGAAAATGAGCTGGGCCAGCAGAGTGATGATGTGAAAAAACTCATGTCAGATCTGCAGCATCGGCTACAAGGGACAACAATGGAGATGCTGCAGGTACGACTTGGGAGAGAACCTCTGTATTTCAGATTTGAGAAAATTAAGACTAAATGTCTTCTTTTCTGCGTCACTGAACTTTTTCTTGTGGTGCCGCTAAAGTTCATTTGGTCCTATAGTACCAGTTCCCAGCATGTATTCCAGAGATTATAGGAGTAATTGACTGCATGAATACCAAAGGAAAATCTCCTTTTTATTGATTTATGAAGTGCAGTGAAAAAATTTGGAGAAATTGGAGAAAAGATCCGTTGTATCCAGTGACGTTCTCTGAGCCCCTGTTATCTGTGATCTAATGTTGAACATTTGTCCAACACCTGTTCACTCAGTTTAATCGCAGGCAAACGAATACTCTTTGGATTCCAAAGATATTTTTTCCCCTTCTGTCCTTGTAGGATAAGTTGGGATCTGTCCCTTCCTCTGTTTTCTGAAATAAAATTTGTGAAGGGTTGGTATTATTTCTCCTTCAAATATTCAACAGAATTTGTCAGTGAATCTATATTAGTCCAAGCTTTCCTTTTTGGAAAGATTTAAAATTTCTATACCTGTAAAGGTTTATTTCAATTTTTTTTTCCTCTCTTTATTTCTTCTTATATCAGCTTTTGGTAATGCATGTCTTTCTAGGAGTTTTCCATTTCATCTAAGTTGTCTAATTTGTTGACATAATATTGGGCACAGTATTTCCTTATATTCCTTTTCATTTCTGTAACTCCCTTAGTGATGTCCTCTCTTTCATTACTGATTTTAGTAATTTTTTTCTTGCTCAGTTTTTTTGTCAATTTTGTTGATCTTATCAAAGAACTTTTTTTATTTCATTGATTTTGTCTATTTTTTAACCTTTGTGTATATAAAAATGGCATGACTGGCAGATCTTACTTCCTCTAACTTCACAAGGAAAGGAAGAAGGCAGGATCAAGATCAGCAGCCCCAGGCTGGTTCCTGTGAGGCAGAGGTCAGACATGTCTCCATCTTCCAACTTTTTAACCAAATTCTGACACCAGCCATCAGTCCCTCCCACAGTACTCTCTCCTTCTCTGCTGGGCTAGATAATTTGTTGCAGTGACCACACAGAACCTAACAGACAATACAGTTACGGGGTTTAGTAGGGAAGTAACAGGCTACATTTCAGGATCAGGCATGACTCAGGATACAGTTCTTCAGTCAGGACAGCTTCTTTTCAGCCATGCCTGCAGGCAAGCTTCTCTGTGGCCCTTGGCCTCTCCGACCCTTGACCCCTTAGCCCCCAGCTTGGCCTCTGCCCTGCTTGGGCAAGTATTACACAGCTCTTTAGCTCTGCCAATAAATGCCAAAAAGGACCCCAGTCTGCTAGTAAGCCTCAGCCTGAGAGAGCTCATCTTTCTCGCTCTGTGGGCCGGAAAGCCCACCGTGCTGTCTCCTCCTGATCTTCTGGTCCTGCTGCCTGTTTCCCTGCCACTGTTTTTCACCATCTTACGCTGCCTCCAGTGTTACAGCTTTCTGTCTCCTGGGTCTAGAACGTTCTCAGTGCAGGGATCCCGGGTCCAGAGGACACGCTTCACTACTAGTTCTTCTTTCTTGGTGGTAGTGAGATCCCCTCTCTGCTCTCAAATTGGCTCTTTTTTAAGCCTAAACCCCCCGCCAAAAAACCAAGCTCATTGCCGTTGAGTCAATTCTGACTCATATTGACCCTACGGGACAGTGTAGAAGTTGAGCATCTTTTCAAGTGTTTGATAGTCATTCGAATATCCTTGGTGAAATGTCTGTTCAAATCCTCTGCCTATATTTTGATTGGGCTGTTTTTTTGTTGTTAAGTTGTAAGAGCTTATATATTGTAGCTATTAAACCCTTATCTGATATAAGGTTCCCAAAAGTTTTACCTCAGTCTGTAGGTTGTTTTCTTCATTTTGTTGATGAAATAAATCCTTTGATATACAAAAGTTTTCAGTTTTGAAGAGATCATGTTTATCTATTTTGCCTTTTGTTGCTTGTGCTTTCAGTGTCATATCTGAGGATCCATTGTTGAAGACTAGGTCCCTATGTTTTCTTTTAAGAGTTTTATGTCTTACTTTTAGATCTTTGATCCATTTTGAGTTAGTTTTCATATGTGGCATGAGGTATAGATCCAGGCTTATTCTTTTGCCTGTGGAAATGTAATTGTCCTGGCACAGTTTATTAAGGGAGACTATTTTTTACCATTGGATGGATTTTTAGCCCCCTTGTCTAAGATCAGTTGACCATAGTTGGATGTGGTTATATCTGGACTCTCAATTCTATTCCATTTGCTTATATGTCTATCGTGATACCAGTATTAGACTATTTTGATTACTGTAGCTTTATATTTTCAGATTGAGAAGTATGAGTCCTCCTACTCTGTTTTTTTTTTTTTTCTTTCAGGGTTGCTTTGGCTGTTTGGGGTCCTTTGCTGTTTCTGAGGATTGGCTTTTCCGTTTCTGCAAAGGAGGCACTTGGGGAGGGGATGCTGGAGCTGTGGGTATGTGGCACTAGGAAGGGAAAGTGTAAGGACCATGTAGGAAATGCTTCTCTTACCTCTTTGTTCTCATCTTTGGCATACGCCTCTCTGGATGTCTTTGAAGCAGTTCCCTGCTCACCTGTACAGGGTTCTGCTGATTCAGACACAAAGTTTATATTTCTTGATATTCTTGTGGAAAGATCAGGAACTTACTTCTGCTCTTATTTCCGTCTTCCTGGAAGTTTCTTCCCTTTCTCTTTAGCTGGTTTCCTTTATATTAAATATATATATTTTTTAATGGTACTATTATGATTTCTCTGATTTTTAAACTCTGTTTCTTTGAGTTGTTTTCCTAGTGATTGCTCTAGTAATTGCAGTATGCATCTTATCCTATCACAGTATAGTTCAGATCAATAAAGTTAATTCCAATAAAATATAGAGACTTGACTCCAATATTGTTTCATTTCCTCCCTGTTCTTTGTGACATTATTATCATATATATATGTCATGTAAACTCGGTGCCATTGAGTTGATTCCGACCCATAGCAGCCCTATAGGGCAGAGTAGGACTGCCCCATAGGATTTCCAAGGAACGGTGAGTTCGAACTGCCAACCTTTTGGTTGGCAGCTACTCTGCCACCAAGGATCCATATATTACATGTATATGTACAATTATCAATTGTATTTTTAATTATTGCTTTAATAATCTTAGGTTTTTTTTGAAGTGGCTAACAAAAGAAATGAGAAAAATATTTATAGTCTTTTTTATTGTTGTAAAAACAGAGGTAACACAACATTTACCAATTCAACACTTCTCATGTACAATTCAAATGCAGCCGTTACCAACATCCATTGACATTTTCCATCCCCATAAACGGAAACTCATTGCTATCATCTTTTATATTAATCTAGATTTTTTAGCATTTCTTCTAGTCTTCAATTCTCCTTATGGATTTGAGTAGGAATTTTCTTTCTGGCTGAAGGACTTTCTTTAACGTCTTCTATAATGCTGCTCTGCCAACAATAGACTCTCTCTGTCTTTATCAGGGAATGTGTTTATCCTTCTTCATTTTTGAAGCAAATTTTGCTTTATATAGAATTCTCTATTGTTGGTTTTTTAATTTTTTTTCAGCACTTTGAATCTGCCAATCTAGTGTCTTCTAGCCTCCATTGCTTTCAGATGATGACTCAGGAAGCAATCATATTGTTGGTGTCCTGTGTGTGGTAAGTTTTTTTTTTTTTTACTTCTTTCTGTATTAAATGTTTCCCCTATGTCATTGTTTTCAATGATGCGCATAGGTGTAGATTTCATTGTATATATCTAGTTTGTGGTCATTGAGCTTCTTACTTAGATGAGTATATTATATTTATAGAATTTGAATTTATCCTATTACTTCTTCAATTTTTTTTTTTTTCCTCTTCTCTCCTTTTGGGACTCCATTTATAAAAATGTTGGTACATTTATCGCTGTACTGCAGTTCTCTGAGGCTTTTTTCTTTTTTCTCCCTGTGCTTTAGATTCTAAGGCTGCTAACCAAAAGGTTGGCAGTTTAAATCCACCAGCTGCTCCTTGGAAAGCCTGTGGGGCAGTTCTATTCAGTTCTATAGGATCGCTATGAGTCGGAATCGACTCAAAAGCAATTTTTATTTTTGCGGGGGCTTTTTAGATTCGAAAATTTCTATTGGTGGACCTTCAGGTTCAGTGATATTCTTCTGCCATCTTAATCTGCTGTTGAGCTTCTCAAGTAAATATTTCATTTTTGTCATTTGATTTACAAATTACAGAATTTACATGTTTAAATATAACTTTATGTCCCTCTTGGGAATCTCTGTCAATTCATTTTTATCCTACTTTAATTCTTCAAGCATTGACTCCTTTAATTTTAAATCTTTTTACAATAGCTGCTTTGAAGTGTGTTGTCACCTAACTCTCACATCTGGGGTCATTCAGAGGCATTTTATATTGACTGGTATTTTTCCCCATGAGTATGGGTCGTATTTACTTGTTTCTTTGTGTAGTTCATAAATCTTATTGAAAAATAGACATTTTAATAATATGTCATTGAATTGCTGGATTCTGAACCCCTCCCCGAAGGCTGTTTTTGTTTCTTTCTTTTAGTTACTTGCCTGGGACAAATTTATAAAACCTGTCCTCCCTTTGGTGCATCGCTGCTGATGTCTCAGTTTCAGAGAAAAAAAAAAAAGTATAACCTATCATCCAAGGGTTGCCCTGTGTGCCAGTGCTTGTCTGATCACTAAGCATGAACAGAGAAGTTAGGTCCAGCCACTTGAGGCAATAAAGTTGCTGTTCTCATCTAATGGATCTATGTTTTGTTAGGGGAGCGTGTTCAAAGTTCAGGCCATTTTATGATCTGGTATGTTTTTTAGTTTCTGTTAGGTAATTTCATACCTCCTATGCATAAGTCTGCATCATTCAGATTGGCCAGGATTTTGTGGTTGGCTTGACCCTTCTCTGTTCTCCACTGTGGATACATCCAACTTTAGACAAGAATATAGTTTCCGCAATCACGACTGCAACCTTAGGCTAGTAGAGTTACTGGCCTGTCTCAATCACCTGTCTCTGAGAATGCCACCTCTGCCAACAATGTCACTGTGTGAGTATTACCCAGTGCTCCAAATCTAGTGAGCCCCCTTCAGCTATGACAGCAAAGTGGTGCAAACTCATCGCATGCCCCATTCTCAGAGAATCTATGTATCATCTCATTTGCAAAAGTGGTGATGGGAGCAGCCTCAAGCCAAAATGCCAGATATGCCCACTATTCTTAGCTAAAGAAAGATTTGTTTTACCTTCCTTTACTCCTTCTCTAACTCTCTTCCTATCTTTACGTAGATACAGGTTTCTGACATACATCATTTCCTTCTATCTGAAGAACTTATCCTAACATTTCTTGCAGTGCAGGTCTACTGGTAACAAATTCTCTCAGTTTTTGTCTGAAAAAGTCTTTATTTCTCCTTCATTTTTCAAAGCCAGTTGTACGGGGTACAAAATCTAATGTTGGTGATTTTTTTTTTTCTTTCAATGCTTTAAATATTTTGCTCCACTGTCTTCTTGCTTGTATAGCTCTGAATAAAATTCCATTGTAGTATATGTCCTTGTTCTTCTGTAGGTAAGGTGTTTCCCCTTTACCCTTGGCTTCTTTCGAGATTTTCACTGTGTTTTTTTTTTTTTTTTTTCTGTAGTTTGAATATGATATGCCTTGGTGTAAATTTGTTGGGATTTGTTTTGTTTGGTGTTCTCTGAGCTTTCTGAGTCTGTAGTTTGGTGTCTGTCTTTAATTCTAGAAAATTCTCAGCTGTTATTACTTCAAATATTTCATTTGCTTCTTTTCTCCTCCCTTCTTTTTGTGCAGCCATTACACATGTGTTGTACCTTTTGTTATTGCCTCACAGTTCTTGGAATTCTGTTCCATTTTTGTTTTATTTTGTTTTCTCTTTGCATTTCAGTTTTAGAAATGTTGGAAGTTTCTAGTAACATACCTTCAAAATTAATGGTTATTTCCTTAGCCCTGTCCAGCCTAAGATTGAGCCTATTAAAGGCTTTCATCATTTATTTCTGTTATAGTGTTTTTTATTTCTAGTATTTCTTTTGATCCTAATTAGAGTTTCCATCTCTCTACTTACAGTACCTCTTCCCCTTTTAAGTTTTCTATTAGAGAGCTTAGTATATTAAGCATGTTGTCCTTTGGCGCCATCAAATTGGCTCCTACTTATAGTGGCCTTTTGTATAATAATATTAAGCATAAGCCAAAACCAAACCAGTTGCCATCAAATCAATTCTGAATCTTAGGACCAAGTAGAACACCCCCTTAGGGTGTCCAACACTGTAATTTTTATGGAAGCTGACTGCCGTGTCTTTCTCCCGTGAAGCAGCTGGTGAGTTTGAACCACTGACCTTTCAGTTAGCAGCCGAGTGCTTTAACCACTATATCACCAGGGCTCCTATATTTTAAATTAGGGGCCTGATAATTCTGAAATTTCTGTCATATCTGATTCTGGTTCTGATGTTTGCCTTGTCTCTTCAGGCTGTGCTATTCTTTACCTTTTAGCATGCCTTTTCATTTTGTTGCTGTTGTTATTGAAAGCTGGAATATGCCAGGGTGGGGGGAATAACCATTTTGAAATATACCCAGAGTATTTCATTCTTGGGACTGCCTTCAAGGAAAACTACTTTTCCAGAGCTTTATCTGGTCTAGGGGAAAGGTAATTATATAAGTCTAGAATCCACCAGGTGCCCCTCGGAAACCCTGTGGGGCAGTTCTACTCTGTCCTATAGGGTCGCTATGAGTCAGAATCAACTGGACGGCAAGGGGTTTGGTTTTTTGGGTTTTTTTTTTTTTTTTTAAACCAACTTTAGCCTTCCAGTCTCATATAAGGGGAGGAAAAAAAAAAAAAAAAAAAAGACCAGGAAACTATTCTGAATGTTATAACCCAGGCACTCAGGCTCACTGAAAACAGAATAAAGCTGAGATTTAATTATAAGAATATGAAACTCTTCTCCTCCCCAATACCTAACCACTGTGTAAACAGGGCTCCAGTATAGTAACAGTGAATTACAATTGAGAGAGCTGCAAGAAACAGACTGTTTAAGAAAGAATTTCTAAGGGGAAAAAAAACAAAACAAAAAACAGGAGAGACAAAAGCAAGAACACTAGAGGAAATGTAAGCCTCTAACTTGTAGTTATAGTAAACATTAAACTCAGTCTAGCTGCTAAGCAGATAAATTAAAAACTTCACACTAAAGATGGATTTGCCCTAATTCCTACTGAGGCACAATATGTCCAGCTTTTTGTTTGTTTTTGATGTTTCTGTGGGGGGAACAGTAGCATGGAGCTGCTTATACCACCAGCTAACTGACATCCCTACTCCTGGAATACCCTTTGAAGAACCACACACATCTCACTTCAGTGCATGTGGATGGTTTGGGCTAATAAAATCAGTAGCATCAAGGATGGGTGTGTCGCTCAGTTCTAGTTAAATTAGTTTATGCACATCCAGTGTTAATCATCATCAACAGTGTGATTGTTTTAAGTTAGGTGCCTGATCCAATTCAGTTTGATGCTACATTTTATTGCAAATATAACATCAGAATCTTATTGGAACTTGGAAAAGAAGTTCTCTTTTCTGCTGGAATTTATATCAGGAGATTCATGCTCCCTCATATACTGTCTGAGAATAAAGTCAATGTAGAGGAATCAGTGAAATTTGGAGAAGAATATAGACCAGACCCTTATGACAAAGTTTGAACTTCAAAATTCAACTCTGACTAAAGTTACAACTGTCCGCAAATCCTTTTTTCCCCTTGAAGCAGTTTTTATTGAATTCATGTCATATACAATAAAAAGCCCTACTACAGGAAGAAAAAAAATTGTGTGTGTGTGTGTGTGCATGTGCATGTGTGTGTATATGTATGTCTAGACCTAACCATTGCCCTAGTCTTGGTGACATGGAATGGTAAGTCAGAGTAAAGGAGAGCAAACATTTTTGTAATTATCTATTCAAACAAATAAAGTGGTACCTGCAACAAAAAAAAAGAAGAGAATATGGATAAAAGAAATGAAGAATATGAACTAACCTGGCTTGGTAGAGTCTGGAGTTTAGGGTAAAATATTGTAGTTTTTTACAACAGTGACTGAGTGGATATTGGTAAATTATGGTCAGTGGGGTAAAAGAGGGAGACAGAGTAGGTCTGGTGAAGAGTAATTTAACACTTAGACATCTTGAGTTGCTGATTCCTGTGGTTTCTTCACTACTGAATATATTTTATTCTTCATTTTAGACAAAGTCTGAGAAAAGTAGAGAATTGGAGATCAACAGTACATGCATGTGTGTTGAATTAAGGGAATGGATGAGGCCACTTATAGTTAATGTATAGAATAAGAAGAAATAGATTTGAGAAACACCTACATTAATATACGCACTTGTTTGCTTGTATCCTCAGCAAAAAACATGTAAACTTCTTGAGGACTGTTATTACTAATAATTCACCTTTGCTTATGCAAAGCCTGGCATGATAATAGTATATCACTTTACATATCTTTTGAAGAAATTAAAGATCCATGAATTATTCAAATCATTTCATGGGAAGCCAAATACATTTGGGAGAAGTATCATGAGCCTCTTCTTTCCCTCATAAATAAATCTCTTCTCCAGTTACTGGAAGTCTCTTGCTGTACTTCTACAAATGTCAAAGCTGTTTCAACCTTTTAGGGAATGTGAAAATATCACATGAAACCTCAGGGATGGTCAGCCTGGGTCTTATATTTCCTTTTGTCCCTCACTTTGGGACTATTATTCCTACCACGTCTGGGAGTGGTAGGGATGTGATAAGCTTTGTAAGTGGGAATGGCCTATCACTCCTTGATTCTTGTTTTCTCCCTTCTCACTAGGACGTGAATGACGTCATTCAACGGTATGTGCAAGAAACCAGGGGTGGTCCTTTTGTGCTGTGAAAAGAGGTTTGTAGCCGTGAGAGTTGTCTGATGGTCAGTCAAAATGAAAATCTCCAAGGAAAGGAATACTGTATGTAGTTTTATTTTAAAATTCTGATCACAAATCAGCATTTGTGTATTCCATAACTATTGAGAATAGACCAGATTCTTTGGTACTGATGGTGGGGGTGGTGGTAGGCCATAGAGTTAGGGCCTGTAGGAAGATTAGAGATCAGAATCCTGTGAATTCATGGATTTTGTTCACCACATGTGACTGCATCCAGCTCTGCTTGTTGTGTTTCATAGGTATTTGCCTTATTGCAGGAGGGTCCCGTCGTCTTCATCTGTCAAGTAGCCAGAATATCTTATGAGGATAAATCCTTTATATTTATGTTTCTCCCCTGGGAATAAAAGAAATGATGTCTTTCTATGCAGTTCTATTTCCAAAGAGAACTTGAGTCTTTGGGAATAATATTTTCACTCTAATCCACAGGGTTGATAATTAGGTCCCACACATTAGAAGCCTGTATGAAAATGTGCTGTCCTTATGGCTAAAATTATACCTTTACCTGACAGCATCAAGTCCTTTAGAAACACGTGAAATTCAGACCACTATTACTTTAGTATTCATAACTTCTTGTTGGAAAATGTTAGTAATTTTTATCACAGAGAACCCAAAACCTTAGATGTTCTGAAAGCCTCCCTTGGGTCAACTGTCTTTGAATACCCTTGGGTCTCTCCACACAGAATTCCCATACTTAATATCTGTCAAGTCCCAGCAGCCAGGTTCCACAACCTTTCTGCCTGGGAAGCCACATCCATGGCAGTGATTTTACTCTCAATTTTTTATAAGTACTGATTTTTAAAAAAATTCATTATTTTATATTATTGCATATGATTTCCAGGAGGTAGAGAGTAAAAGGTGATTTCCTTTTACAAGGAAGAAACTGTGTTTCTGAGAGGTCAAGACCTTTCCCCGGTCCCCTAGAGGGAAAGTGGGGAGGTGTATAAAAACCAAAAACCTGTTGCCATCAAGTTCATTCTGACTCAACTATAGGACAGAATAGGGTTTCCAAGGAGCAGCCGATGGATTCAAACTGCCAACCTTTTGGTTAGGAGCCAAGCTCTTAACCACTTTGCCACTAGGGCTCCAGGGAGGTGTATATGAGCACATCATCCTCTGGCTTCAATGTCAGGACTCTCCCTTCTCTCTCTCAGGCTCTCAGAGGGTCTGTGGTCGATGTTGCATCAGTGTGGTGAAAAGGAAAAAAATCAGTGGTGTTGGAGGGAAATAAGGTCAGAAGTGTGGAGTCAATTTTTATCTCTAGGAGTAAGAACACGATCCTGGAGAAGCCAAAAACATTGCCCCAGAAACCAAGGAGAATATTCCAAGTTCCAGATATGAGTTTGATTTTGCGTGTGATGAGAGGTAAGACCCGAGGAAGTGTGTGATTCTGGGATTTTTGTGAGGGGGGGCTAAATAGGGGAGAGAGTAGAGATGAGGGTATTGGATTACTATGTGCTGATGATGTCATGTTAAGAGGAAATGGTCGGGTATCTGTTCCTCTCATTCACCTGTTCACTGTTTGTCATAGATTCCCCTTCTTCCCCTAATCAGAAGAGAAAACAGATACCAGTACAGATACCAGTGCTGACTCTCTTGCTTGTATTCAATATCATGGAATCTTTTATCATTTCAGAACTGGAAGATGTCCAACGCTACTGGCGTAAGGAGAAATCACAGTATCCTCAAGCCATACTGTTCTCATCACCTTTCACAATTTTCTGTTCTCTAGTAGGTCTCACTCTTTGAGCCCTATGTGTCACCTTCCAACACACACCTGCATATTCAAGTTCCCAGTGTTTTGCCTCTCCCTGTGACTCCCGAGCAAAATTATTCCCAGTTCCCTCTCAGGTTCTTCTCATGATTCCTCTCTTAATGTCACAGATAAATCTACCTCATATCCCTCTACCCTGTAATTGCTTTACAGTAAACATGACACTGAATCCAATCAACCCTATTTCAAATGTCGTCATTTCTGAAGGTGGAAGACAAGCAAGAATTGTGCCCAATTCAAAGTCAAGAAACTTTTGTTGGAGTGGCAGTAATGATGATGATGGTATCGTGGGCTGCCTGTATATTGCATCAGGGAAACATTACTGGGAGGTGGATGTATCTGGGAAAACTTCTTGGATCCTGGGGGTATGCTCTGACCGATGCCCTGAATTCAGTATGTTAGGTGCTAAACAAGGTGTGTATCTTCAAAATGATTACTTCAGATATCAACCCAAGTATGGCTACTGGGTTATAGGGTTAGAGAATCAATCTGGGTATAAAGTTTTTGAGAACCTTTGCCTTGGATCCCAGAATTTGATCTTTTCTCTAGCTGTACCTCCCTGTCGTGTTGGAATTTTCTTAGACTATTAGTATGGCACTGTCTCATTTTTCAATGTCACAAACTATGGGTTCCTCATCTACAAATTCTCTAACTGTTGCTTTTCTGGGACTGTCTATCCTTATTTCAATCCAATGAAATGTGAAGTTCCCATGTCCCCGTGCTTACCAAGCTTCTGAACTATCTCACAGCCTCACCACTTCTGGATTGTGCCCCTTTTCCTGTGCTAATTTCCTGCACCTGAGCTCTTTGCCACCATTCTGACCATCTCCTCGCTGTCTCCCTTCTTCCCTTTTAAATGTCCTTTATTCATCAATGGGATGTCCAATTTGCCTTGTGCCTTATTCTTCCCCATATCTTGTTTGATTAGGAAAGAATCCTAATCACATTTCATATTCACAAGCAAAAATGATGAATCCTTCCTAAGGTAAGACCAGGATTGGGTAATACCTCTGCCAACTCTAAAGTCCCTCATTTCCTCTATCACTGACCTGAGATGAGGCAAAACTTGTCAACCATCCTTCTATGTGTATAAAAGTCATTCCCTAAAGAAAGACTCCTTAGGACTGTGTCAGTTTACCCATGATGCTCATATTCACCAAAGAGTTAAGGAGAAAAGAGCATAAATAATATATTTACCAAGAGTGGAAGTTTTTTGTTCATACTGTCTGAGTTCAAACTCTTTCTGCATATTAGCTGTGTAACCTTGAATACCCAGTGCCGTCAAGTCGTTAAGATGCTTAAATGGCCATGCTTATTTTCTAAAACCATTTTATAATAAAAGCTGTACCTAATACTTAAAATTGTTGTGCAAATCTAAATATCATTAAATGTAAAACACCTGTCTATCTCAATGTCGTAATAAATATTTGCTGTACTTACTACTGAAAAATTTTGTTTTGTTTTGTTTGTCTTACTACTGAAAAATATAATCTGTGTCAGTGTCCCCTGCAACTGGTGCATGCCTACAAGAGGACTATAGATGACTAATGAAGTCTCATTTTTTTGTGGTCCCAGACACCATTTTCAATACTCCAGCTCTGTTTTACACTTCCTATATATGTATGTATGTCAGGGGTTCGAACCCACCAGCCACTCCCTGCTCCCGGGGAGAAAGATGTCGCATTCTGCTTCCATAAAGGTTACTGTCTTGGAAACCCTATGGCGGGCAGTTCTACTCTGTCTTATAGGGTTGCTATGAGTGCGAATTGACTCAATGTGAAACTTCAGCAACCAAATGCTCCTCAGTCTCCAGGAGTCATTTTGGAGGGGGCTCCCCAAGCCACTCCCTCTGCAGCCTCCATCCTCAGCTCCCTTGTCTCCAGGCTGTGTTGTGATTTAAATACTTTGGGCAGGAAAGTGTCCTTTCAAGCCACAGGCAGAGCTGATTGGCTCAGGATCTGCAGCCAGAAGGGAGTTCCTGCTGTCAACTGAAACACCCACCCACCTGGGACTGCTGCCTGCTGGCCCCAGTGCCCCAAGTGCACAAAACCACTGCACACACTGTCTGTACCCCTTTGCTGTGTTTTTGCAGACTCGCTCCCAAAGCAGACAGCAGGCCCAGCTGGGATCTGGCAAGGCCCAGAGCATTCCTACATGCTGATGGCCTGAGGCCCTAACCTCTGGCCTTTTTTTAAATCCTTCTTTTAGCTTTATTTGCATCCAAGACTGGGGAGAAGGGTGGGATGAGAGAGATCAAGGAATTGGGCTCAGGAGGGAGGCACTCTCACTCAAAACACATGGGTACTTACCTGGCTTTAAGATGATGTAAGGAGATTTTTTACTATTGTAAGTGTGAAATGTCGAATAATGAGATAGTGGGTAAGTGAGGAGTAGGTGTATGTGTGTGTATATATGTATATAAACATAGGTATGCATACATACATACATACATGGAGCTCTGGTGGGGCAGTGGTTAAGAGCTTGGCTGCTGACCAAAAGGTGGGTAGTTGGAATCCACCAGCTGCTTCTTGGAAACCCTATGGGGTAATTCTACTCTGCCCTCTAGAGCTGCTGAGTCAGAATCGGCTCAACAGCAATGGGTTTGGTTTGGGTTGGGCATATATATGAAACCATAGTTAGAATTTTATTATAATTCTGTTGCCATATACTGGTCATTTTCAAGGAAACGTAATCCTGTAGAAATCACTTTCTCATTTGTAAAAAAAAAAAAAAAAGATAATGAAACTAATTTGATGAGTGTTGTGAAAATCAAAAAATAGAATGTTTTAAATAAGTTCCTCTGCTTCCTAACATATAAGAGTGATCCAGAATGATGTCTATTAATATTTTTATGACTCCCTTTCTCTGTGACTAAAGAAATGATTTCAAGAATACTATTAATTTACTTTTAAAATTACTGCCTTTGGAGGCGGGGCCAAGATGACAGACTAGGTGGACGCTACCGCGGATCCCTCTTGCAACAAAGACTCAGAAAAACAAGTGAATTGATCACATACATAACAATCTACGAACTCTGAACAACAAACACAGATTTAGAGACGGAGAACGAACAAATACGGGGAGGCAGGGATTGTTTTCAGAGCCTGGAGCCAGCATACCAGTCAGGTGACCTTCAGTGCCCAATTTGGGGCAGAGCACAGGGGGGCAGATGGCACAAACAAGGGGCCCAGCTCTGACCCCCGAACTCATTCCGGGAGGGGGCCCAGCTGGTTCGCACGGGCGGCGTGTGACGCAGGCGGTGGGAGAAGTCCCCGGGAGGCAGTGACTGGTCTTGGTGTGGGGAGAGCGGCGTCCCAGCCAGGAGGCGTGGTCTTGGAGCAGGCGCCGGGAGCTGCTCCGCTCTCCTGAGCCGACCCCGGGGGGGGGCAGCTGGTTCGCGAGGGTGGCGCAGTGAAGCGGCTGGCCGGATGGGGAGTCCCAGGGAGGCAGCGACTGATTTTGGAGATGGGAGTGCCCCGTCCCAGTAGGGGAGCCTTAACCTTGGGCGTGGGGCTGACAGCGGAGGATCTGACCGTGACTCCAGCGGGCCAGACCCCCTGGGGGCAATCTCCACACAGCCAGCACACATAGGCAACGCGCCCCGTGGAAATCTCAGATATAATAGTCATTCCAAGCAAGACAAGCAACTCTGGCTATATTCTGAGGTGCTACTGTCCTATCTTGCTGATCCCTCCCCCACCCTCCCCAGGCGACTTCATTAACATCCGAATAGCCTGAGCCAGAGGGAGAACTCTGATAGGGATCTGACTGCATTTTTTTTTAGCAGATTTTCTGGAAAAACTAGTTTCCCAGTGATGGCTCGGAGACAGCAGTCCATGTCAAATCACATAAAGAAGCAGACCATGACAGCTTCTCCAACCCCCCAAACAAAAGAATAAAAATCTTTCCCAAATGAAGATAAAAAAAAAAAAAAGATACAATCCTGGAATTATCAGATACAGAATATAAAAAACTAATTTACAGAATGCTTCAAGACATCACAAACGAAGTAAGGCAAACTGCAGAAAAAGCCAAGGAACACATTGATAAAACTGTTGAAGAACTCAAAAACATTATCCACGAACATAGTGGAAAAATTAATAAGTTGCAAGAATCCATAGGGAGACAGCATGTAGAAATCCAAAAGATTAACAATAAAATTACAGAATTAGACAATGCAATAGGAAGTCAGAGGAGCAGACTGGAGCAATTAGAATGCAGACTGGGACATCTAGAGGACCAGGGAATCAACACCAACATAGCTGAAAAAAAATCAGATAAAAGAATTAAAAAAAATGAAGAAACCCTAAGAATCATGTGGGACTCTATCAAGATAACTTGTGGGTGATTGGAGTCCCAGAACAGGGAGAGGGGACAGAAAACACAGAGAAAATAGTTGAAGAACTCCTGACACAAAACTTCCGTGACATCATGAAAGACGAAAGGATATCTATCCAAGATGCTCATCGAACCCCATTTAAGATTGATCCAAAAAGAAAAACACCAAGACATATTATCATCAAACTCACCAAAACCAAACATAAACAGAAAATTTTAAAAGCAGCCAGGGAGAAAAGAAAGGTTTCCTTCAAGGGAGAATCAATAAGAATAAGTTCAGACTACTCAGCAGAAACCATGCAGGCAAGAAGGGAATGGGACGACATATACAGAGCACTGAAGGAGAAAAACTGCCAGCCAAGGATCATATATCCAGTAAAACTCTCTCTTAAATATGAAGGTGAAATTAAGATATTTACAGATAAACACAAGTTGAGAGAATTTGCAAAAACCAAACCAAAGCTACAAGAAATACTAAAGGACATTGTTTGGTCAGAAAACCAATAATCTCAGATACCAGCACAATACAAGGTCACAAAACAGAACGTCCTGATATCAACTCAAATAGGGAAAGCACAAAAACAAACAAATTAAGATTAATTCTAAAAAATAAATAAATAAATAAAATAATACACATAACAGGGAATCACGGAAATCAATAGGTAAAAGATCACAATAATCAAAAAGAGGAACTAAATATAGGAGGCATTGAACTGCCAGATAGAGAGTGATACAAGGCGATATAGAAGGATACAAGTTAGGTTTTTACTTAGAAAAATAGGGGTAAATAATAAGGTAACCACAAAAAGGAATATCAACTCCATAACTCAAGAAAAAAGCCAAGAAAAACGTAACGACTCAACTAACATAAAGGTAAACATTATGAAAATGAGGATCTCACAATCTACTAAGAAAAATGTCTCAGCACAAAAAAGTATGTGGAAAAATGAAATGGCCAACAACACACATGAAAAGGCATGAAAATGACAGCACTAAAAACTTATTTATCTATAATTACGCTGAATGTAAATGGACTAAATGCACCAATAAAGAGACAGAGAGTCACGGACTGGATAAAGAACCACGATACATCTATATGCTGCCTACAAGAGACACACCTTAGACTTAGAGACACAAACAAACTAAAACTCAAAGGATGAAAAAAAATGTATCAAGCAAACAATAAGCAAAAAAGAAGAGGAGTAGCAATATTAATTTCTGACAAAAGAGACTTTAGACTTAAATCCACCACAAAGGATAAAGAAGGACACTATATAATGATAAAAGGGACAATTGATCAGGAAGAGATAACCATATTAAATATTTATGCACCCAATGACAGGGCTGCAAGATACGTAACTCAAATTTTAAGAAAATTGAAAAGTGAGATAGACACCTCCACAATTACCGTAGGAGACTTCAACACACCACTTTTGGAGAAGGACAGGACATCCAGTAAGAAGCTCAATAGAGACACGGAAGACCTACTTACAACAATCAACCAACTTGACCTCATCGACTTATACAGAACTCTCCACCCAACTGCTACAAAGGATACTTTTTTTTCTAGCGCACATGGAACATTCTCTAGAATAGACCACATATTAGGTCATAAAACAAAGCTTTGCAGAATCCAAAACATCAAAATATTACAAAGCATCTTCTCAGACCACAAGGCAATAAAACTAGAAATCAATAACAGAAAAACTAGGGAAAAGAAATCAAATACTTGGAAAATGAACAATACCCTCCTGAAAAAAGACTGGGTTATAGAAGACATCAAGGAGGGAATAAGGAAATTCATAGAATGCAAGGAGAATGAAAATACTTCCTATCAAAACCTCTGGGACACAGCAAAAGCAGTGCTCAGAGGCGAATTTATATCAATAAATGCACACATACAAAAAGAAGAAAGAGCCAAAATCAGAGAACTGTCCCAACAACTTGAACAAATAGAAAGTGAGCAACAAAAGAACCCATCAGGCACCAGAAGAAAACAAGTAATAAAAATTAGAGCTGAACTAAATGAATTTGTTGATGTTCTAGTGCCAGAATTAGAGAACAGAAAATCAATTGAACGAATTAACAAAGCCAAAAGCTGGTTTTTTGAAAAAATTAACAAAATTGATAAACCACTGGCTAGACTGACTAAAGAAAAACAGGAAAGGAAACAAATAACCCGAATAAGAAACGAGAAGGACCACATCACAACAGAACCAAATGAAATTAAAAGAATCATATCAGATTACTACATAAAATTGTACTCTAACAAATTTGAAAACCTAGAAGAAATGGATGAGTTCTTGGAAAAACACTACCTACCTAAACTAACACATTCAAAAGTAGAACAACTAAACAGACCCATAACAAAAAAAGAGATTGAAACGGTAATCAAAAAACTTCCAACAAAAAAAAGCCCTGGCCTGGACGGCTTCACTGCAGAGTTCTACCAAACTTTCAGAGAAGAGTTAACACCACTACTACTGAAGGTATTTCAAAGCATAGAAAATGACGGAATACTCCCCAACTCATTCTATGAAGCCACCATCTCCCTGATACCAAAACCAGGTAAAGACATTACAAAAAAAGAAAATTATAGACCTATATCCCTCATGAACATAGATGCAAAAATCCTCAACAAAATTCTAGCCAATAGAATCCAACAACACATCCAAAAAATAATCCACCATGATCAAGTGGGATTTATACCAGGTATGCAAGGCTGGTTTAATATCAGAAAAACCATTAATGTAATCCATCACATAAATAAAACAAAAGATAAAAACCACATGATCTTATCAATAGATGCAGAAAAGGCATTTGACAAAGTCCAACACCCATTTATGATAAAAACTCTTACCAAAATAGGAATTGAAGGAAAATTCCTCAACATAATAAAGGGCATCTATGCAAAGCCAACAGCCAACATCACTCTAAATGGAGAGAACCTGAAAGCATTTCCCTTGAGAACGGGAACCAGACAAGGATACCCTTTATCACCACTCTTATTCAACATCGTACTTGAAGTCCTAGCCAGGGCAATTAGGCTAGACAAAGAAATAAAGGGTATCCGGATTGGCAAGGAGGAAGTAAAGTTATCACTATTTGTAGACGACATGATCTTATACACAGAAAACCCTAAGGAATCCTCCAGAAAACTACTGAAACTAATAGAAGAGTTTGGAAGAGTCTCAGGTTATAAAATAAACATACAAAAATCACTTGGATTCCTCTACATCAACAAAAAGAACACCGAAGAGGAAATAACCAAATCAATACCATTCACAGTAGCCCCCAAGAAGATAAAATACTTAGGAATAAATCTTACCAAGGATGTAAAAGACCTATACAAAGAAAACTACAAAGCTCTACTACAAGAAATTCAAAAGGACATACTTAAGTGGAAAAACATACCTTTCTCATGGATAGGAAGACTTAACATAGTAAAAATGTCTCTTCTACCAAAAGCCATCTATACATATAATGCACTTCCGATTCAAATTCCAATGTCATATTTTAAGGGGATAGAGAAACAAATCACCAATTTCATATGGAAGGGAAAGAAGCCCCGGATAAGCAAAGCGTTACTGAAAAAGAAGAAGAAAGTGGGAGGCCTCACTCTACCTGATTTCAGAAGCTATTATACAGCCACAGTAGTCAAAACAGCCTGGTACTGGTACAACGACAGGCACATAGACCAGTGGAATAGAATTGAGAACCCAGATATAAATCCATCCACATATGAGCAGCTGATATTTGACGAAGGACCAGCGTCAGTTGATTGGGGAAAAGATAGTCTTTTTAACAAATGGTGCTGGCATAACTGGATGTCCATTTGCAAAAGAATGAAACAGGACCCATACCTCACACCATGCACAAAAACTAACTCCAAGTGAATCAAAGACCTAAACATAAAGACTAAAATGATAAAGATCATGGAAGAAAAAATAGGGACAACCCTAGGAGCCCTAATACAAGGCATAAACAGAATACAAAACATTACCATAAATGATGAAGAGAAACCCGATAACTGGGAGCTCCTAAAAATCAAACACCTATGCTCATCTAAAGACTTCACCAAAAGAGTAAAAAGACCACCTACAGACTGGGAAAGAATTTTCAGCTATGACATCTCAGACCAGCGCCTGATCTCTAAAATCTACGAGATCTTGTCAAAACTCAACCACAAAAAGACAAACAACCCAATCAAGAAGTGGGCAAAGGATATGAACACACATTTCACTAAAGAAGATATTCAGGCAGCTAACAGATACATGAGAAAATGCTCTTAATCGTTAACCATTAGAGAAATGCAAATTAAAACTACAATGAGATTCCATCTCACACCAGCAAAAAAAAGGCTGGCATTAATCCAAAAAACACAAAATAATAAATGTTGGAGAGGCTGCGGAGAGATTGGAACTCTTATACACTGCTGGTGGGAATGGAAAATGGTACAACCACTTTGGAAATCTATCTGGCATTATCTTAAACAGTTAGAAATAGAACTACCATACAACCCAGAAATCCCACTCCTCGGAATATACCCTAGAGATACAAGAGCCTTCACACAAACAGATATATGCACACCCATGTTTATTGCAGCTCTGTTTACAATAGCAAAAATCTGGAAGCAACCAAGGTGTCCATCAACGGATGAATGGGTAAATAAATTGTGGTATATTCACAGAATGGAATACTAAGCATCGATAAAGAACAGTGACGAATCTGTGAAACATTTCATAACATGTAGGAACCTGGAAGGCATTATGCTGAGCGAAATTAGTCAGAGGCAAAAGGACAAATATTGTATAAGACCACTATTATAAGATCTTGAGAAATAGTAAAAACTGAGAAGAACACATACTTTTGTGGTTACGAAGTGGGGAGGGAGGGAGGGGGGAGGGAGACGGTTTTTTATGGATTAATCAGTAGATAAGAACTGCTTTGGGTGAAGGGAAAGACAACACTCAATACATGGAAGGTCAGCTCAATTGGACTGGACCAAAAGCAAAGAAGTTTCTGGGATAAAATGAATGCTTCAAAGGTCAGCGGAGCAGGGGCGGGGGTCTGGGGAACATGGTTTGAGGGGACTTCTAAGTCAACGGGCAAAATAATTCTATTATGAAAGCACTCTGCATCCCACTTTGAAATGTGGCATCTGGGGTCTTAAACGCTAACAAGCGGCCATCTAAGATGCATCAATTGGTCTCAACCCACCTGGAGCAAAGGAAAATGAAGAACACCAAAGTCACACGACAACTAAGAGCCCAAGAGACAGAAAGGGCCACATGAACCAGAGACCTACATTATCCTGAGACTAGAAGAACTAGTTGGTGCCCGGCCACAATCCATGACTGCCCTCACAGGGAGCACAACAGAGAACTCCTGAGGGAGCAGGAGATCAGTGGGATGCAGACCCCAAATTCTCATAAAAAGACCATACTTAATGGTCTGACTGAGACTAGAGGAATCCCGGCGGCCATGGTCCCCAGACCTTCTGTTGGCACAGGACAGGAACCATCCCCGAAGACAACTCATCAGACATGAAAGGGACTGGTCAGCGGGTGGGAGAGAGATGCTGATGAAGAGTGAGCTAATTATATCAGGTGGACACTTGAGAGTGTGTTGGCAACTCTTGTCTGGAGGGGGGATGGGAGGATAGAGAGAGAGGGAAGCTGGCAAAATGGTCAGGAAAGGAGAGACTGGAAGGGCTGACTCAGTAGGGAGAGCAAGTGGGAGTAGGGAGTGAGATGTATGTAAACTTATATGTGACAGACCGATTGGATTTGTAAACGTTCACTTGAAGCTTAATAAAAGTTAATTAAAAAAAAATTACTGCCTTTGCTAAGAAATAGAATTGCTTGATTAAAAAAAGATATTTTTAAAATTATCTAATTATAAAATAAATACTTCAGTATTGTAAAACATCTTTGTTCTTATTGTCTTCATAGATAATTAGTCTTATTTTATAATTGTAATAGCCTCTTTAGCTGAACATACTAATTAAAAGTTGATTTGACATTCTTTCCTCTTTCTGCAGTAATTCTGTTTCACTGGAAATTGTATTTTTTTGCCAATTCTTTTTCTTTTGTATTATTCACAGGAAATACAGGAAGTGTAAGGAGTACTCTGCGAGCTTTCCCAACAATGGTGTAGCTCCGTGTTTCATTTGCCTTGGTCAGCCTCACCTTTTGCAATGACGTGGCAGTGGTTCACGTGAATGAAGAAAGCCTTTTATCCTCCTTCATTGAGACAGGAAGGGAAACGTTCCTGTAGTGGATGTCCATTGAGGGCTTGGTGGTGTCCTCATGTCTTTTGGTATTTTTATTTCTAACTCTTCACCGGTAATGAACCATTTGGTCGAGTAGTCCCTGTTTTGATACCTTTGGTCACAGGAATTCCCATCTTCCTCATGTGGGTGATTTTTGGTGAGGCAAGGGATTCTGTGTTGGCTATTTCTGGTATCCCTCACTATCTATATACCCACACCCCTATCTCCAGCACTCATCCAGGAAAACTGAGTGAAATACATTCCTATATATTTTTTTTTTGACCCCCTGCATGCTGGTGACCAATTGCCACACTGACTGAGGATCTGATTCCATGTGAGCAATCTGCACTCTATTGCATTATTGATGAATGACCCTCCAAGGACTGTCACATCTCTCATTTACATGACTGTCTAGTCCCCCAATCCAGGAGAAGTAACTGGTCCCAAGAAAATCAGACCTGAATTTGTATATACAACATATAAGATCTACACATTGAGGAACATCCTTTTTTTTATTAGTGCCTCCTGGCCCCAGAAATGAAGCCCTCTCCTGAGAAGACTATGAAAACTCTAAGTTGATTCCAGTTACACTCCCCCTTCTCAAGTAAAGGCCAAGAAGGAGTCCTGGACTAATACCAGTGGATGTCAAATGTGGATTGACTTTTTATTTAGGTATCAATTCTAGTCCCTCACCCGCACCCAAGTTGCCTCTGAACCTCTGTAGCAATCATGCTGTCTTGTATTCCTGGGGTCTTAGATTGTGCTGGGCCATTAAATAAGCAGATGTGTGTCCACAGTGGGAAATTTGAGTGAGTTCAGGAGTACCTCAGCACACAGGAGGCTTTCAACCTGCAGAATTATCCATGGACGCTGTGCAGGCAGCTTTAAAAAGAGCTGTCACCATATGGTGATCAGAAATTTATCATCTGGGAACCTGAGATCCACATTGGAATAGTGACACAAAATCTGTACTTCCGTTTTCCCTGAGAATGATGCTGGGTAATCTCTTGATCCTGACTTATTCTCTCCGTGTTGTCCAGCCTCAAGTCTGTTTTTTATCTCAGTGTCCACAGACCCTTTCCTCCCCATCATACCTCTCCTAAGGGAGGAACTCTCCCAGCTCAGGTGAGTCTTTTCTAGTCTTCCTGGGGTGGAAAAGTGGAGCATGTTTTTCTTCTCAGGCTTGCTTTGCCACTGAGGGCCTGCAGGTATGTTCATAGGCCCTAAATGTCTTCCGTTGTTGCAGACAATATTGGAAACTTAAAAAATAAAGTTCATATTGTCTTCTGATTATTGGCAGGGGGAGAGGGGATCCCCCATAGTAGAAAACTAAAGGTTAATTACCTTTCTACCAAACATGTTGTTATGCCAAGTTGTCATCTTTAACAAACTCAGACAATTTTAGAATATTTAATGTGGAACGTGAGTGCATTTTTGGTGTTTAAAGTGTTATAAAAAAGGTAAAGCAAACTGAGGAGGGTTTACACATGGCATGTGTGCCCTCACTTGTTCTCAGAAGCCTCAGACCCTTCTGTTCGTTAAGGAACTGATGACACTGCACTGCTGACTTCAAAATACCTTAGTTGCCTTCCCTCACTGATGAGGCTGGAACTGCGTTTATGGAGCCTTGGGTGTGAAAACCCTAAGGTTGTGATGGATATGTTAGCCGTATCAGTGTTTTCCTTTCTACTGTGAACCTGCTCCTTCCCTCTGAGTCTTTCACTTTCGAACTACCACTAGCTGGTGTCATTGGCTGAGGCTACTGCAAAGTTGATCTTCTGCAAACCTGGGCAAAGGAGGTTTGGGGAGTTTTCCCAGACCCTTCTTGTCTTCAACTTGTCTCCTTACATGTAGTGTAGAGTTGCTCTTTGAATGATGATAATAGCAAATAAAAGATGCTAAAATAAATTATGGTAGAAAGAGAATGTGATCATTTTATATAAATCTAAAGACAAAAACAAAAAATAGCACAAATGACTAATAAGATTGTGAATGAAAAGTGGTTCATTACTGATAACTAATTTTTATTGTTATACAGCTCTATACTAATAAGCTATAGAATTGTTAAAATAGTTTTGTGAAATATGAAAATGTCTCACACTCAGGAAGAAACAAACCAACTTTATAGTAACATGAAAGGATGTACAAAATTATAAGTGTCCAAAATGCATAAGGCAATGATATTTTGGAGGTGCAGGCTTCTGGGTGAGTTGTGTAATGGAGGCCAGTGGAGAAGACAGTCCTGTCTGCCTTGCTTCTTCGGGACAGAGGAAGCATGATGAGCTTAAAGCCAGAGGGATTTGGGAAAGCTGATATTCACTCTATACTTATGTATGTGTAGTGACTTCATGAACCTAGAGAGAAATCCTCAGCTTCCTTTTTGTCTGTAGAAAGGGGTCTTGATGATAGAACCCCTGCCTATCTCTGCTGCCTCTCCTCTGTTCGTTCATCTTCCTTGAGCTCCAAGTCCAGTCCCTTGAAAATAATATACAGGTCCCTGAATGCACCACACTTACTCATGCCTTCTGCCTAGGCTGTGTCGGTCACACAGAAGCACAGCTCAGCAGAGGATGCAAAATCAGAGAAACATTTGCACCCAAGAGTCTTCCCAATTGGCAATTTTTCTATTTCTTAAAAATTTGAGATAATTGTAGATTAACATGCATTTGTAAGAAATGGTACAAAGAGATGCCTTGTACACTTGGCCCAGTTTCCCCCAAGGTAACATTTTGTAAGACTATAGTATAATATCACAACCAGGATGTTGATATTGATACAATACCTCAATCTTACTTAGATTTCCTCAGTTTTACTTGTACTCATTTGTGTATATATGTGTGTATAATAAAATACATTAAATGACTTGATAGTAATTGCATGAGACCCACAGAGAAAGAACTTAAAGGAAAAAAAAGGGGCGGGATCATGAAAATTTATGTCATATCTAAAAATGAATAATGCTAAAGTAATAGATGAACACATGTTCTAACAAAAACGTTTAATGGTTTACCCTCTGAATCATATAATTTACCAACATTGAATTAAGGAGAGAAGCCAGACCTCAAAAGGGAAGTTATAACTGAAAACTAAAAAGTGGTAAAAGTATGTGCCCAAAGGGCTTTATATGTAAGTATTTTTATGTGAAAGTTGTTAAACTTCTAAACAATCTTCTGCCAGAAACTGGCCTCAATCCAGAATCATGGGTCCAGTGATGGAATATGGCATGAGGAACAATTTTACCTTGGAGAACATTTTCCAAAAGTGCCACTTTTTCTTTCTTTTTTTTTTTTAAATTACATGCTCTACAGCACATAGGAGGAGACTAGAAGTTTCCCAGGCATTTTGTAAAGTTAATATACTGGCTTCCAAAATGGATGAAGATAGTACAGAAAATGAATCTATAGTCTTATCTGCCTCGTGAAAACAGATACCTGCTGTTTAGGGAGGCACTACGTATCCTGGGTGCCATCATCACGTGCTCAAGAAGGCGATGACTTCTGGTAGGGACTCCTCTATACCAAGTTTTTCTCTATTAGGTATGGTTTCAAGGTTATCTTATTTTCACAGCAGCTCTCCCAGTCCAAGGTCCATAAGGCCCAATATACCCTACTTAAGGCCAGTGACTCTCAACCAGAGACGCATATTAGAATTACTTAAAAAGCTTTTTAATTCTCTTTTAAGATTACTATTTGGAAGCACAGTTTACATGTAATAAGATTTACTCATTTTTGGTGTACAGTTTGATGAGCTTTGAAAATTTTCACACATGTGTAACTACCACCCCAGTTAAGATTTAGAACAGTTTCAACATCCCAAGAAGAGTCCTCAGTCTATTTGTAGTCCATCTTTCTTTCCATGAGGTAAGAACAAAATGCACAAAGTTTAGGAGCAGAATTCATGGAGTTTTGACAAATGCATACAACCTTGTAACTCAGAGCACTCTCATAGAATATTACCATCAACACAGAAGCTTCTCTGATACCATGTCTTTGTTCGTTCCCACCTCATTCACCCAAGAGGAAATCACTCTTCTGAATTCATTCATCATAGATTAATTTTCTTTGTTTTATTAAGAATGAATGTTGAATTGTCAATTTTTTTTTTTGAATAGGTGTTCAAGCGACCATCTGTTTCTCTCTTTTTCCTGTTAAAATGGTGAATTACATTTATTTAAATATGCACTTTGAATTCTTCGGCTAATCTTTACTTTTCTATGATGCATATACTTTTTTCTACTGCTGGATTTAGATTTACTAAAATTTTTAAAGATCTCTTCGCATATAAATTGATAAGGGACCTTGTTTGCCAAGTTTCTTGTAATGTGTTTGTCTGTTTTCTGTATGTAAGTTACACTGACCTCATAAAATAACTTGGGAAGCATTCCCTTCCTCCTATGTTTAATAAGAGTTTTTTGGGTAAGATTTGTGTTTTTTTCTTCTTGAACTAATTCAGAGAATTTGCTGTTGCTGTCACCTGCACCTAGAGTTTTCTTTGTGGGAAGATGCATGATACAAATTGAGTTTCTTCAGTACATATAAGACTCTTCCGATTTCCTCTTCTTTTGACAGTATTCAGTGTAGAGTTCTTGCATTGTTAAATATATTCCTAAGTAGTTTGTTTTTGTAAAGTATTATAAAGGGATGTTTAAACTTTATTTTCCAATTGTTTCCTTCTAGAACTCCCTTTTTTTCCTCATTTTTCTTACTCTCTTTCCTTACTCGGTTACCTGCAGGAAAATCTTTAGGTGCTCCCTGCTTTTCACAGCTCCTCCTTTGCTAAACAGCAGCATTTTCTGTCTTCTCTTCCCCAAGTTGTGGCAAACCTCAAACCCGTGTATACATCATATATTTCTGGTAGATAGAGATAAGACAGCTTTGGGTTTTAGGAATAGCTTTACAGTTGGAAAATTGAGGCTAGCGGAGGGTGTGAAGTTTTTGGCTTATCTGGTAAGAGATTATATAAAAAAAAAAAAATCATCTGGAAAATGTGGGAGGGAGTCAGAGGTCCAGGGTGAGAGGGTGCTCATGTCCTAGAAACCTCCTCTGATGGATTAGATTTGAGGCAGAGAGAAATCAGTGAGGAAATAAGGGCCTATCAAAGCACCAGAAAACTTGGGCCAGTAGGAAGCCTAGAACATCACTACACACAATTTATCTCAAGAGCTAAGGCTGTTGGCATGTTCCATATTCCACTTTAAGACATTGTAAGGGACTAGAGAATGGAGCCCTGGTGGTGCAGTGGTTAAGAGTTTGGCTGCTAACCAAAAAGTCAGCAGTTCAAATCCACCAGCCACTCTTTGGAAACCCCACGGGGCAGTTCTACCCCATCCTGTAGGGTCGCTATGAGTTGGAAATCAACTTGACAGCAATGAGTTTGGTTATTTTGGTTAGAGAATAATAAGGAGTCCCTGGGTGGTGCAAATCGTTAAGCTTTGGACTACTAACTGAAAGGTTGGTGGTTCAAACCCACCCAGAGGCACCTCGGAATTAAGGCCTGGTGATCAGTTTTTGAAAACCCTATGAAGCAGTTCTACTCTGCATCACATGGAGTTGTATGATCTGCAATTGACTCCATGGCAATGAACAACAACAATAACAGGGAAAAATAAATGCTTAGAGTTCTATACTCCCCATTCATTCCCTACAACTCCTGTTGAAGCATCATCTAAGGAAAATTCTTCTCCTTTGGGCAGGTGGATTTTTACATTTTCCTGTCTGAGGAATTCTTGGGCAATGTAAGAGTGTGCTTAGAGGTGTAAATGGGTTAAACACCAGGCATGGGGGATTGTCTCTGAGTAAACCTTAGGAGAAAACAGAACTTGAAAAGCTGGTGCTTAAAAATTGTCAGGTGTTAATAATAGCAGAATCTTATTATGTACCATGGTAATTATATTCACTGCCAACAACAATAGTCTAGAAGCACGATTATCATCACTAGATTCAGTTAAAATTATATCTGTTTATCACTTCCTATATAGAACACCTTGTAATAGATCTGAGAGAATAAGGAATCAAATAGAAATGATTCCTTCTTTTCTGTATAAAACTTATATTCAGAGGATGAATGAAGTTCAAGATCAGGAGAGGGGGTACTCAATAATATTATGTGACAACAAGATGGTAAAGGAAAAACTGCCACTTTTCATAATACAATGTGTATAAAGTTGAGATGAGCCCTGGTGGCACAATGGTTAAAGGGCTTGACTGCTAACCAAAAAGGATTGGAACCCACCAGCAGCACGGCCAAAGACCCAGCCATCTGTTCCTGTAAAGATTAACCAAAACCAAAGACCAAATACTTTGCTGTCAAGTCAATACTGACTCATAGCGACCCTTTAGGATTTCCATAGGGTTCCCAAGGAGTAGACGGTGGATTTGAATTGCCAACCTTTTGGTTAGCTGCCAAGTTCTTAACCACTGTGCCACCAGGGCTCCTAGGAAACCCTATGGGGCAGTTCTACTCTGTGCTGTAGGGTCTCACTATGAGTCAGAATGGAGTCTACAGCACACAACAACAACAACCTCATTAAACTTGAAAAGCACCGTGAATTTCCTAATTAATAGAGCAAACTTTATTCATATCAAGAAAATGAAACTGTAGCAATTACGCCAATATGTTATCAGTTCCTGCCTCAGAGATAGGAAAGGTAAAAAAAAAAAATGTTTTTAAGCCAGGGTTGATTAATACTCTGTGGGTCACAAACAATACCAAAATATCTCCACTTCATTGCTATAAAAATTGATTTCTCAGCCCTTCCTATCTCTCACATCACAGTGTGAAGATTGATGGCCCCACAGTGTCAGTCAGGGACCCATGTTATGGAGGCTTCGCCATCTTGTAACTGCACCATCAGAACATTCAGTCGGAACAAGAGCAAGAACAAGATGGGAAATGGCAAGAAAGCTTGTGCAGGAAATGTAAAATGTTCCAGTTATACTTTTGAATGATGATGTACAATTACCAAGCTTTTCTCTAGGGATGCAGGGAAAAGAGGAAAAAATTATTCTGGTCTTATTAAAAATAACTGTTGTTGAAAAGATTATCTGAAGAACTCCTAGGCCATGGTAGGGGGCAGATAGAACTCAGGGCCTGAGGAGAGTTTGGAGTTTGTAGAGACAAAATTGGGGATATAATACAACTGGATAGGAATAAGAATGTAGGAGAGGGAGGGAGAGAGAGGGATATTCACTAATTAGATAGTAGACAAGAACTCTTTTAGGCGAAGGGAAAGACAACACACAATATAGAAAAGGTCAGCACAACTGGACTAAAGTAAAAGCAAAGAAGTTTCCTGAATAAACCCAACACTTCAAAGGCCAGAGTAGCAGGGGCGGGGGTCTGGGGACCATGGTTTCAGGGGACATCTAAGTCAATTGGCATAATAAAATCTATTAAGAGAACATTCTGCATCTCACTTTGGAGAGTGCCGCCTGGGGCCTTAAACACTAGCAAGCAACCATCTAAGATGCATCAATTGGTCTCAATCCACCTGGAGCAAAGGAGAATGAAGAACACCAAAGACATAAAGTATTTATGAGCCCAAGAGACAGAAAGGGCCACATAAACCAGAGATTACATCAGCCTGAGACCAGAAGAAGTAGATGGTGCTTGGCTACAACAGATGACTGCCCTGACAGGGAACACAACAGAGAACCCCTGAGGGAGCAGGAGAGCAGTGGGAGGCAGACCTTAAATTCTCACAAAAAGATCAGACTTAATAGTCTGACTGAGACTAAAAGGACCCCAGAGGTCATGGTCCCCAGACCTTCTGTTAGCCCAAGACAGGAAACATCCTAAAGCCAACTCTTCAGACAGGGATTGGACTGGACTATGGGATAGAAAATGATACTGGTGAGGAGTGAGCTTCTTGGATCAAGAAGACACATGAGGCTCTGTGGGCAGCTCCTGTGTGGAGGGGGAGATGAGAAGGCAGAGCGGGATGGAAGCTGGCTGAACGGACATGGAAATAGAGGGTGGAGAGGAGTGTGCTGTCTCATTAGGGGGAAAGCAACTAGGAGTATATACCAAGGTGTATATAAATTTTTGTATGACTAACTTGATTTGTAGTAAACTTTCACTTAAAGCACAATAAAATTAAAAAAATAATAATCACACACCTCAAAAAAAAAAAAAACTTGGGGGGTACAGCTAAAATTAGGATTAGAGATAAATTTACACCATTAGATGCAAATCTTAGAGGAGAAAGGCTGAAAATAAATGCTGTAAATATCTGTCTCAAGATGGTAGAAAACAAAACAAACAAAACCCAGAATTAAGCTCAAACTGAAATAAAAAAAAAAAAAAAAAGCAGGGCTAAAAAAAAAAAAAAAAGATTTTTTTCTTTTTTTTCTAAGATAATACACATAAAAAACAGGAAATGACAGAAGATTCAGGTTGGACCTTCTAGGACATTTACTACACCTAAATATATCTATTTTTGAGCAGGTTAATGTCTATCCTTTCAATCGGAGAAAGTGGCCACGTTGGATCGCTATAGTTTGATATATTTAAAAGCTCTGACTTGAAAATCACCATGTCTGGGTTCTAGTCAGATTCTGCCATGATTGAACCACATAGCCTCTAGTGTTTCATTTTTTTTTTTCTTTTTGCCAACTAGGAGTATAATACCCAACTTATTTCCTAGAATTTTAGATCTTGCTGTATTGGAATACATCAGAAGATTAAGTGAAGATTTGAGCCCAGAATCCTACGTTCTAGCGCTTTCTCTGTTTATCAGCTTCATTTCATTAAGTCTAAATAAACAACCACAACAAAAAGAGTGTAGTCACTGGGCACTTGTCTGGCCCAGGCACCAGAACACATTAAAGCATTACCCTAGCCCCAGGAGTCCTAGTGGCAGCCTCTCATTGGTCGCACGTTTCACTTCCGCTTTGTTTTCTTTCCTGTCAGTAAGATTTTAACTTTCGTTTCTCCCTCAGCCCCTCTCTTTGTGAAGCTCTGGCTCCTCTCTTGCCCTGTGACTTCCAACCACAGCTGCCCCTGGCCTGCTTTCTCTCTTCTATCCTGAATCTGGACTTCTGCACTGGGGACTGAAGGTGCATGGGGCGGTTTGTGGAGGCAAAGGGTCGGAAACTTCTGGAAAAAATAATTGAATTTGCTTGGTGAGTTTTACTTATGGTCCTGAAGCTGCTTTGAAGGGAACAAAAGGGTATTTCCAGGCTTCCTGCTCCTAGGGCCAATAGGTGGGCCCATTAAGCCTGGGGGAGGGGCAGGCCTGAAAGAAGGGGGTTTTGAAGAAGTGAAGGACCTTGTTTTTTCCTGGAGGGGCTGTTATGTCTCCAGGCTGAATCTTCCCCATCCTCTTCTTATTCTATAGTTAGGATATTGCACCTTGCTGAGTGCAGCTAGAATCTTCTTTTTTCAGAGGCAGAAAGTCCTTTTCCCGCTCCCCCCAGAGAAGCCTTGTGAGGTGGAGCCCCTGTGTTCCCCTGTGTGAAAGCCCAGGCTCCTAGTCAGGCCAGCAGACATGACAGCCCATGAGAGAGAGAACAGAGTCTTAGTCCTTCCACTCCTCTCTTGCTCATATATGCCCTGCTCTCCACAATCCCTCTGTTAAATTCCCAGAGTGGACTGTAATATAAAGAGCAAAACCAAACCCATTTTGCCGAGTCAGTCATAGCAATCCTATATGACAGAGTAGAACTACCCCGTAGGGTTTCCAAGAAGCAGCTGGTAGATTTGAACTGCCGACTTTTTGGTTAGCAGCTGATCTCTTAACCACTGAGCCGCCAGGGCTCCAGACTGTAGTATAAGAGTAATACTGATATTAGGCGAAACATGCCATGCTGAGCAAAGATCAGCAAGTGTAAAAACCCTGAAACAGCAGTGGGTTTGGTGATTTTCTTATTATAGATTTGTTTGACGTGTGAAATATCGACGGGATTGGTAGTGGATCACACAAGGATCTTCATAGGAAGGACCTGAGGTTTTTCTTCTCTTTGGTGGAAGTACAGGAAAATAATAATCCTTGCACAGAAAGGTTGGAATTTGCTATGTGACATGAACTGGGAGTAAAGTGTTTGAAATTATTGTTGAAGGCCCTTTTAACCCAGGGGACTGAACTCTTTTCTGTGTTTCTCTTCTGTTTTTTGTATTTTGGTATTTGGTCTTGACCTGCCCTTGATTTCTGCACAGCCATATCCTTCTTATTCCTGTGTTTGTTTCTTAACTTGCCCCCATCCACCAGCCCAGCTACCCAGGACTCTGTGAGCAAGGAGAGCCTCCAGAGTCAGAACAGAAAGAAGCCAGAAAAGAGTATCAATGGCGTCTGCAATCGTAGTGAAACTGCAGGAAGAGGTGACCTGCCCCATTTGCTTAGAGCTTCTGAGAGAACCCCTGAGCCTAGACTGTGGCCACAGCTTCTGCCAAGCCTGTATCACTGTGAACAGTAAGACATCCATGGTTAGCTCAGAAGGGGAGAGCACCTGTCCTATGTGCCGGATCAAATACCAGGCTGACAACCTACGGCCTAATCAGCATTTGGCCAACATAGTGGAGAAACTGAGGGAGGTCAAAGTGAGCCTGGAGGAGAAGGGGCAAACGGGAGACGTCTGTGAGCGCCATGGAGAGAAACTATTGCTCTTTTGTAAGGAGGACGGGAAGGTTATTTGCTGGCTTTGTGAGCGAACTGAGGAACACCGTGGTCATCGTACGTTCCTTGTGGAGGAGGTTGCCCAGAAGAACCAGGTGAGAGACCAGAATGGAAGAAGACAAGGCAGAACATGATACCTAATGGGAACTTCTACTTTCTACCCTACTTTAATGACTTTGTCATCATAGAGCTGAGACTTGCAGTTTCTTTCCATATGCTATGCTCACCTTCTGAGGCTTGAAGGATATTTTTGTGTATTACAATCATTTAAATAATGAATAAGTCCAGAGTATAGACCCTTGGCCAGAAGTAGATAATTTTATATCGCTTGCTGGGTGGGTGGAGATTTGGTGGCCAGATTAAACTCTGATTGCCCAGCTAGAGGGCAGCTGGGGGCTTGCTGGGTCAAGAGAAAAGGACTTTCGTTGCTGCAGGATTAGGGCTCTTTTTCTAGGATTAGAGAGAATCAGGCTACTTTTGATGAGACGTAGCTGACTTCTATCACCTGGGGCTTAAAGAATATATTTACATCCTCAGTTTTTCTTCTAAGCCATAGATTCTAATTGCCAGCCTCGCAGCTTCTGCAAACTCTAGCCTCTTCTGAGAGCAGCCAGCTATCTGCCTCAATTTATCTTCTATCCAAGCACAAAGAAAACTCATCGCTTGACTCTGATATGATTATGTTTTTTACAGGCAAAACTCAAGGCAGCTCTTGAAAGGCTGAGAATGAAGCAGAAGAAAGCTGAGAAGCTGGGAGCTGACATCAGAGAAGAGAGGGCTTCCTGGAAGGTAGGAGGAGATTCCTCTCGAGGGAGTTCTGTCTGGGCAGAGTTTTTCTTCTTTATTCCCTGACAGTAAACAAGTCTGGATGGAAAGCATTCGATTAGTCCTGTTCTTCGTTTAGGAACCCTTGTGGTGCAATGGTTAAGTGCTTAGCTGCTAACTGAAACATCAGCGGTTCAAACCCACCAGCCGCTTCTTTGAGAAAAGACCTCACCATCAGTTCCCATAAAGATTACAGCTTAGGAAACCCTATGGAGCAGTTCTTCTCTGTCCTATAGGGTTTCTTTGAGCCAGAATCGACTCAATGACACACAACAACAACTTCTTCATCTCTCCCCTGATCATGGGTGGGGCAGGAGAGTGAATATGTCACAAATGAAAACATATATATATATATACATACAGTTTTTAATTGTGCTTTAGGTGAAAGTTTACAGAGCAAATTAGTTTCTCATCAAACAGTTAATACACAAATTGTTTTGTGACATTGGTTGCCAGTGCTGCGATGTGTTAACACTCTCTTTCTGCACCCCGGGTTCCCTGTTCCTGTTCGTTCCAGTTTTTCTGTCCCTTCTTGCCTTCTCATCTTTACTTTGTGGTTGATGTGCCCATTAGTGTCATATACATGATTGAAGTACGAAGCATGTTCTTCACGTGTGTTATTGTTGGCCTTATTGGGAAAAAAAAAAAAAAAGAACCGTTGCCATCCAGTTGATTCCAACTCATAGCAACCTTATAGGACAGGGCAGAAGTGCCCCGTAGAGTTTCCAAGGAGCACCTGGTAGAGTTGAACTGCCAGCCTTTTTGTTAGCAGCCGTAGCTCTTAACCACTACACCACCAGAGTTTTTGTTGGCCCTGTAGACCTGTTTAATGTTTGGCTGAAGGGTGAAGCTTAGAAGTGCTTTCAGTACTGAGTTAAAAGGGTATCTGGGGACCATACTCTCAGGGTTTCTTCAGTCTCTGTCAGACCAGCAAGCCTGGTCTTTTTTTCTTTTTTTGTGAATTTGAATTTTGTTTTACATTTTTCTCTTGCTCTGTCCAGGACCCTTTATTGTGATCCCTGCCAGAGCAGTCAGTGGTAGTAATGAAAAAGGCTGCTCAGCCATATCTTGAACAAAACCTGAGCCATTTTTCCTTTCCCTAATCTGTCTCTGTTTCTAAGTATGAGTCTGGTGTTAATATCCCTGAAAGTTAAATGTTAACTAATGTTTCCCCTAGGACTTTGAAAAACAAGTGATATCAATCTAAGCCTGTCAAACAAGACAAGGATGGTGCCAGCCACCCCATGGGCTGATGGGATAATGGCAAGAAAAAAATCAACATGTTTGAAATATGACCACCGAAACCAAAGAGAAAGGGAATGGACATTCCACAAGCTCCTAAAACCCATGTCCCCCTTTCCCTATAAAACTCCAGCTAGACTACAGTTCCTCAAGACAGACAGCTTTAGGAGGAGATCATTCCCCACTGTTTCCATATATCGGTATATGTAATAAAGCTCCTGCTACCCACCTCACCCCTGTCTCAAGAATTGGCTGTTTGCAGCAGGCGGCTCTAACTTTTGAAATTGCAGTAACAGTAACCAGGTACCATCTAGTTGTTCTAGGCTCAGTCTGGTGGAGGTACATTAGTCCTTTGGACTAATCTTTCCCTTGTATCTTCAGTATTCTTCATTCTCCAGCAGGGATGGGACCAGTATCTTAGATGGCTACTTGCAAGTTTTTAAGACCCCAGATGCTACTCACCACAGTATGATGTAGAACATTTCTTTATAGACTGTTGTGCCATTGGAGCTAGTTGTCCCCTAAGACCATGGTCCCTAGCCCTCAGCCCAATAGCTTGGTCCCTCAGAACACTTGGATGTGTCTGTGAAGCTTCTATGACTTTGCCTTGGTCAGGTTGTGCTGACTTCCCCAGTATTGTATACTGTCTTACCCTTCACCAAAGTTACCAGTTATCTACTATCTAGTTAGTGTTTTTCTCATCCCACCCCTCCCCTCCCTCGTAACCATCAAAGATTGTTCCTTTCTGTGTGGAAATATTTTCATATGTTTTTATAATAATGGTCTCATACAGTATTTGTCCTTTTGTGACTGACTTATTTCACTCAGCATAATGCCTTCCAGATTCATCCATGTTGTGAGATGTTTCACAGATTCATCATTGTTCTTTATCATTGTGTAGTACTTCATTGTGTGTATGTACCATAGCTTGTTTATCCATTCATTTGTTGATGGGAACTTAGGTTGTTTCCATCTTTTTTGCTATTGTGAATAATGCTGTAATGGACAAGATTGTGCATATGTCTATTCATGTGACAACTCTCATTTCTCTAGGATTTAATCCTAGGAATGGGATTGCTAGATGGTATGGTATTTCTATTCCTAGCTTTTTAAGGAAGTGCCATGCTGTTTTTCAAAATGGTTGTATGAATACAGATATTTGGAGCTTGAGATATAGAGGGAGTCTCTGGTAAGGAAGCTTGGTGAATCCTGTGTCCATCAGTGTCACGCTGTTTGAGGCTGAGTCTTCTGAGGGAAGTTATGGGGCATGGGCCATGATTCCAACCTCAGAGTAGAACATTGTGTTGGGGTGGGGCTGTGGGGAGGCATGAGTGTTTTGGACAGCTGTGTGAAAGCTGAGCCTCATCCAGGTACTTCACTTTGGCTCAGGGTGGGCCTCAGTCAGGCCAACTTGTGGCCTTTGTTTTAGGATACGAGGAAGGGAAAAAGTAAAGCAGTTTCCTCAAGAATTGCTCCCCTGCTTCTGTCTCTGCTCCCTGTGAGACCTCCCCAAAGAAAATAGTTCTCTTCCTGGCTCCCAGCCCCTTGCAAAGTAAGCCCTCTGCCAGATCAACTGACTGCTTCTCTTTCTCATCCCTGAAGAATCAGATAGAAACTGAGAGACAAAATGTCCAAGCACAGTTTAATCAGCTGAGAGATATTCTGGACAGTGAGGAGCAGTGTGAACTACAAAAGCTGCAGAAAGAGGAGGAGAATATTATGGATAAGCTGGCAAAGGGTGAGAAAGAACTGGCCCAGCAGAGCCAATGGGCAGAAGAGCTCGTCTCAGATCTGGAGCATCGACTGCAGGCGTCCTCAGTAGAGATGCTGCAGGTAAGACTTGGGAAGGTGCCCCTCCCACATCTGAGATTCAGGAAAAATGAAGACTTCTCTGTTATTGGGCTCCCTCTGGTAACAACACTAAGGTTTCATTGGCCTTGCAGTGCCCTTTCCCTATTTCGATTGCAGAGGTAGTAGGAAAAACTGAATGCATGAATATTGAGCAAAAACTCAATTATCATTAAATTTTGAAGGGCAGTGCAAAATTTGACCTTGGAGAGAAGATCCATTGTATCTAGTGTTATTCACTGAGCCCATTATCTGTGATCTTGTGTTGAGTATTTGTCAGACACCTGTTCATGCTGCTTAGTCACAGATAACCAAAAGCTCTTTGAGTTTCAAGAGTTTTTTGTTTGTTTGTTTTTTCTCCCTCCCTTTTATACACATAAACCTGGTTGGGATTCGTCCTCTCCACTATTTAAAAAAAAAAAAAAGATTGTGAAGGATTGGTATTATTTCTTCTTTAAAATTCAGTTGAATTCCTTGTTTATTCTCAGGGCTAAATTTGTGGTATCTGACCTCTCCAGGAGGCATAACTAATGATGTCTCTGCTCAATTTAAGAAAAAAAAAAATCAAGTGTACTTTTTAAGCATAGATTCAGTACCTTTTTTAAAGTCTGGCGTCAGTGTACCATTGGCTGAACATTCAACTCAAATAGTAGTTATGCTCAACCACAATGAGGCAGTAAGGCTCCTGTTCTACCCTGATGGATCTGTCTTTGGGTAAAGGAGCACATTCAAAGTTCAGGCCATTTTTAAATACGCCATGGCTTTTGATCTATGCTGGGTAATTTCAATCTCCTATGCATGTTTATATGCACGTATGTACATTATTAGCATTGACCAGTATTGTATGGGTGGTTCGACCCTTCTATAGTCACCACTGAGTATGCATGCAAGCTCAGACAGGAATATACTTGTCCCAACCATGACTGCAGCAAACTGACCCATCCCATTCACATGCCTCTGAGATTGCTATCAACAACACTACTGTGTGGATTTTTCCAGTGCTCCAACTTGAAAGAGTTCCCTTTGACTGTGGGGGAGAAGCTGCTCATCCTCATTGCCTTCCCTATCCTAAGAGAATCTCTGCATCATCTAAGTGGGAAGGGGGGCTGATGGGCTGATGGGAGCAACCTCAAGTCAAAATGGGAGCAACCTCAAGTCAAAATACCAGATATTCTCACTGATCTTATCAGAAGTTCAGCAATTTTTCAAGATTTAATGATACTTAAATTATATATGCCTCAGATGTTGAAATGGTTGCTGATGTCAGTTTTGTCTAGCTTTATAGTTACTTTTTGGTCAACAGCCTACTGATCTTACTCAGCCAAAGCTGGAATTCCTGTCAGCTTTTTTTTTTAGCCCCCTTGGTTGTCTTCTTTTTATTTCTTGTCAGACTACCCTAGAAAACCAAACCAAACCCATTACTGTTGAGTTGACTTCTGACTCATAGTGACCCTAAAAGAGTAGAACATCCTCATAGGTTTCCAAGGCTATAAATCTTTATGGAAGCAGGTTGCCACATCTTTCTTTCACAGAGCAGCTGGTGGGTTCAAACCTCGACCTTTTGATTAGCAGTCAAGCAATTAACCACTCTACCACCAGAGCTCCTTTTACCCTAAAAAAGGTATACTTAGATTTGTTGTATAATATCAGAATCATCTGAAGTGCTAATAAGGCACTCTGAGACCTAGGCCTATTTACAACTTTCCATTTTTTTCTTTTAAACCACTTTATTGGAGTATAATTGAGGCACAATAAACAACACATGTTTAAATGTACAATTTGGTATATTTTCTTTTTTATTCCTCTCTCTCTCTAATGGGCCCCTAGTTACCATTTATCTTTTTACATTCTCTATAGTTTTGTCTTTTCCAGAGTGTCATGTAGTTGGAATTATATGGTGTTTAGCCTTTTCATTCAGGCTTCTTTCACTTACCAATATGTAGTTAAGGTTAGTAGCTTTTTATCACTGAATAGTATTCCATTATATGATGTATCATGGAGCTCTAGAGGCATAATACTTAAGCACTGAACTGCTAATTGAAAGGTCAGTGGTTTAAACCCACTAGCCGCTCCACGGGAGAAAAGACCTGGTGATCTGCTTCCATAAGATTTCAGCCTAGAAGACACTACTGGGCAGTTGAGGCAGTTCTACTCTGTCCTATAGGGTGGCTATGTGTCCAAAATGACTTGACGGCACACAACAACTCAACAACATGTGATATACTTTTGTTTGTTTATTCATTCACCCGCTGAAGAGCATCTCGGTTATTTCCAACCAAACAGTTGTGAACAGCAGCAATTATGAATAAATTATGAATAAAACTGCTATAAAAATTGTGTTCATGTTTTGTGTAGGTGTGCATATTCAACTCATTTGGGTAAATACATAGGAATACGATTGCTGAATTGTATAGTAAGGTTGTGTTTAGCTTCGTAAGAAACTCTCTTTGAGAGTGGCTATAATATTTTGCATTTCCACCTGCAGTGAGTGATAGTCCCTGTTGCTCCATATCCTCACCAGCATTTGGTATTGTCAGTGTTTTGGATGTTAGCCATTTTAGTAGGTATGTAGTGGCATTTGTTGTTGTTTTAATTTGCAATTCCCTAAGGATATGTGATGTGGAACTTCTTTTCATATACTTATTTTCCATGTGTATATCTTCTTTGGTGAAGTATCTGTTCAGATCTTTTGCCCATTTTTTAAATTGGGTTATCTGTTTTTTTTTATTGGAAACCCTGGTGGCATAGTGTTAAGCGCTGTGGTGCTAACCAAAAGGTCAGCAGTTCACATCCACCAGGAACTCCTTGGAAACCCTATATGGCAGTCCTACTCTGTCCTCTGAGGTTGCTATGCATCAGAATTGACAAAACGGCAATAGGTTTAGTTTTTCTTTTTTGGGGGGGGAGGTTATTGTTGAGTTTTAGGAGTTCCTTGTATATTTTGGGTACAAGTCCTTTATCAGATTTGTGTTTTTACAAATATTTTCTTAAGTCTATGGCTAAATAAATGAATAAATCTAGATACTGACCTTACACCTTTCGCAGAAGTTAACTCAATATTGAATCACACACCTTAATGTAAAACTCCAAGCTCTAAACCTTCTTTGAAATAACATAGGATAAATTGTAGGTGATGAATTTTTAGATACAAGACAAAAACTGTGATTTATGAAAGAAAAAAAATGATCTAAGTTGGACTTAGTTAAAATTAAAAACATATGCTCTGTGAAAGACATTGTTAGCCTAGTCTTTGGATACATGAAAGGTGGAAAATACAGTAAAGGAGATTAAATATATTGGCGTATATCTCTTCAAACAAATTAAACAGTATGACAATGACAAAGAGCAGATGGCTAAAAGCAATTAAGGATGTTGACTGATCTGAGTTGGTAGAGACTGGAGTTTAGGGTAAGATATTGTTTTTAGGACTGTAAATAAGTGGATTTGGTAACGTTACGGGTTTAAGAGAGGAAACAACATGGCTGGCTGTCAGTAATTTTGGTGTTAGACACCCTGAATTTTCTGGTCTTTAGCTTCTTCACTACTAAATCCATTGGCCTGCATTTAAGAGACAAATCTGAGAATAAGATAGAGAATTGGAATTAACAGCACATGTGTGTGATGAATTTAGAGGAATAGATGAGGTTACTTACAGTTGGCGTACAGAATGAGAAGAACAAGGCTTGAGAAATAGCTGTGTAAATACACAAGTTTGCTTGTGCCCTCAGCAAGAACCATGAAAGCTTTATAGGACCGTTGTTATTAATTACTCATCTTTGATTCTCCAAAGCCTAGTATGTTGTTATGTTTTGTGCCACTGAGTCAATTCCGACTCTTAGCAACCCTATGGAATAGAACTGGTTTCCTAGGCTATTATTTTTATGGGAGCAGATTGCCAGGTCTTTCCTCCCATGAAGCACCTGGTACGTTCAAACCACCAACCTTTCAGTTAGTAGCTGATTGCTTAACCGTTGTGTCACCAGTGCTCCTAAAGCCTAGTATAATATGTAGCAAATCATAGTGTTTCAATTTGTATGTGTATTCAATAAATGAAAGAACAAAGTATTATTCTAGTCATTTCGTGTGAGGTACCTACCATAAGCATTTGGGATGAAAAAAGAATGATGGGCCTTTTGTTTTTTTTTTCATACTGTATTCCACTTCGTATTGGAAACGTCTTCCAGTATTTCTACAAGAGTTAAAGCTATTTCTACAGTTTAAGGAATCTGACAATCTCCCGTGAATCTTCACTGATGGTCTTACTTATAGGTATTAGCCCTCATTCTGGAACCGTTTCTCAATTTCTGTCACGTCAGGGGTTGTTAGGGGTGAGATGAAGTGTTATAAATGGGGAGTACCCATCACTCCTTAACTCAAAGTTTTCTCCCCTCTCCCTAGGGTGTGAATGACATTATAAAAAGGTATGTTTGGGTGACCAGGAGTGATCCTTTTGTGCTGTGAAGAAAGCCTTGTAACCATGAAAGTTGTGTGATGGTCAAGAAGAATGAAAAATCTCCAAACGGGAAAAATTGGATGTAGTTTTATCTTAAATTTCCAGTCACAAATCAGGTTTGAGTGTTCCATAACTATTGGGAATGGACTAGATTCTATGGTAAAGAATTTGTGTGATGTGGGGGTCATAGAGTTGAGCCGATAAGGGTAATAGGGATAAGATGTTGCAATATTGGACCCCTGTGACTTCACTCATTTTTATCACTTCTGTCTCTGCATCCAGCTCAAGTTCCCATATCTCATTCGTGCTTGCCTTTTCACAGTAGGTTCCTATCCTCCTTACCTACCAAGTCCCCAGAAATGTCCATGCCGACACTTCATTCATATTTTTCCTTTAGATTTTCAAAAACAGATGCCAGACTAGGGAAATATTATTTTGGCTTGATACGAGCAATTGATCAATCTTGGTCACCTACCTTAGAAGTCTGTATGGCAAGGTAGCCCCCTCGTGTCCGATAAAGTACAGCTACTTGAAGGCATCAAGCTTATTGCAAATTATATTCAGACCACTCTTAGTTTGGCTGGTGTTCATAATTTCCTCCTTCCCAAGTGTTTGTAACTTTTCCCCAGAGAACCTGAAACCTCAAATGTTATTGTGAGGGCCTTCCTACTGGAGGAACAGACTTTGAAGACTCTTGGGCCTCATCAGATAGGATTGCCACACTTCATATGTCCCAAATCCCAAGGAGCCAGGTTGTATAAACCTCACTTTCTGACCATTTCCCTGGGAACTCACATCCATGGCTATGACTTTTCCACATATTAAATTTTATTTTGTAGAGGTACTAAAGTGTTTTTTGTTTTTTAATTTTGATCCATTGCTTCATATAACTTCATATGATTTCTAGGAGGTAGAGAGAGAAGAGTTAATAATTTCATTTTAGAAGGAAGACACTATACAACTGAGAGGTCAACCTTCCCAAGGTCTTACAAAGAGTAAATGATAATGTAGACATGAGCACAAGTCTTCTAGCCTAGTGCCAATTGTCTCCTTTCTCCCCTCTCAGGCTCTTAAGGAATCAAGGGTTCTTCAAGAGCATCAATACGGTGGAAAGAAAGGAAGGCAGTAGTGTCGGAAGGAGATAAGGTCAGAGGTGAGGGAGTCAACTTTTGTCTTCCCTAGGAGTGAGACCTTCACCGTGAAGAGGCCAAAAACTTTTCCCAAGAAACCAAGGAGAACATTCCAAGCTCCAGATCTAAGGGATATACTGCAGATGTTTAGAGGTGAGGAGAGTTGGGAGAAGGGTGTGGATGTGGGATTCTTGGTGACAAGGGCTAAGTGGGAGACAGGGTACAGAGGAGATGCAGGAGGAGAGATAATGTTTGCTCATGATGTAGTCATATTTGAAGGGGAATGATCAGATGTCTATTGCTGTCAGTCATAAGTTCATTGTCTCATCATAGTCCCCTGTCTTAATCTGGAGAGAGACAGATGTCAGTGCTGACTCTATTGCTTATATTCAATATCATGGTATCTTTTGTCATTTCAGAGCCGACAGATACCCAATACTACGGGGGTGAGGAGAAATCACAGTATCTTCAAGCCAACTATTCTTACTACCATTCATAACTGTACGTTCTCTAGTAGGTCACAGTCTTTGATGCCCATGTGTCCTCATCCAATGCCCACCTACATATTACATTCCCTGAGTGTTCTACCTTTCCCTATGACCCCTGAACAAGGTTCTGTTTAATTCCCTCTCATGTTTTCCTCAAAATCCCTCTCTTAATGTCACAAATAATCCTAACTCATATCTCTCATCTGACCCTGTTATTTTCCTACAGTTTCCTTAACACTGAGACCAGTGATGCCTAATGCCAACGTGATGATTACTGATGATTGGAGACAAGTGAGATCAGTGCTCTACTGGATGCCATTCGAATCATTTAATATTGGCATTTACGATAACTATGGTGTCCTGGGCTTCCAGTATATGGAGTCAGGGAAACATTACTGGGAGGTAGATGTATCTAACAAAACTGAATGGATCCTGGGGGTATGTTTTAGAGATTGCCGTACACGTGCTACATATGCTCATCATCAAACTCTTTATTCTAGCTACAGTCCTCAATGTGGCTTTTGGGTTGTATGGTTACAGAATGGATCTATGTATAATACATTTAAGAATTCATCTTTGAATAATCCTTCAATCTTAACCCTCTCTCTGACTGTTCCTCCCAATCATGTTGGCATTTTCCTAGATTATGAGGCTGGCTCTTTGTCTTTTTTTAATGTCACAAACCACGGGTTTCTCATCTACAAATTCTCTAAGTGTCGCTTTCCTAAGCCTACTTGTCCATATTTCAATCCTATGAAATGTACGTTACCCATGTCTCTTTGTTTACCAGACTCTTGAACTATCTTATACCCTCACCCATTTCTGTGCACTGCCCTTGCCCTGCCGTGCATCTCCTGAACCTGAGCTCGTCTGTTCCACTCCGACTCTCTCTTCCTTGCCTCTGTTCTTTCCTTTCAAACATCATTCACGCATCAATAAAATATACAATTTTCATTGTGTATTATTATTTCCAATATCTTGTTAGCATTAGCAGAGGGTGAGTATTTATCATTTTCCACATTCCCTAGGAAAAATGACTGCTATCATTTGGGTAACACACCCACCCACTCATCGTTTCTTCATTCCCTCTACCACTAACCTGAAAAGATGAGGCAAAGATTTTCAACAACTTTTCTGTATTATTAAAGACCATGCATGGGAGTCATTAAGGAACGCTGGTGGCACAATGGTTAAAGTACTTGGCTGTTAACCAAAAGGTCAGTGGTTCGTACCCACCAGTGGCTTCACAGGAGAGAGATGTCGCAGTTTTCTTCCATAAAGACAACAGCCTTGGAAACTCTATGGGGCAGTTCTACTCTGTTCTATGGGGTTGCTGTGAATTAGAATCGACTTGACGGCAACAGCATATAGTAGTCATTCACTAAATAAGAAGTCTCTAGCATTCTGTCAGTTTACGCATGATTCCATACACATAAAGGAGCCAAGGAAAAAGACCATAAATAGTATATGCACCAAGAGTAGAGGTTTTTTTTTTTTGGTGTCCAGACTGAGTTTAAATCCTGTCTCTTCATTCAGTAGTGGTGTAACCTTGAAAATGTTACTGAATGGCTCTGTTTATTTTCTCAAAATAATTTTGGTATAAAAGCTCATCTAATATGTAATATCATTGTGAAAAATTAAATATCGTTAAATGGAAAGCACTTATATAAGTTTCTTAACTTTCAATAAAGTTTTGCCCTACTTATTACTGAAAAATATAAGCTCTGTCAGCAAGAGCAATGTCACACTGAACAGGTTTGTGCCTTCAGGGAAACCATAGTTGGTTCTTCTGAAAACGTATTTTTCAGGTCCCTGACACTACTGCCAAGACTAAGCCAGCTCTGCTTTTAATTGACTGCTATGGTAGTTCCTAGGAATGAAGAAAACCTGTTCTCTCCTTTCAGTGAGACAGGCGGGGAATTGTTTCTGCAGGGGATGTTGATGCATGGCTTGGTGGTATCCCCTTGTCTTTTGGCATTTTTATTTGAATTCTTTCCCAAAGAATTATCGATGATGCTTAGCCAAGTGGTTCTAATCTGGCCCCTGGGTGGCTACAGGAATTCTCAACTTGCCTATCTTTGTGTGACATTTCAGAAAAGAAGGGATTCCATGTTGGATATTTCCAGTCTCTTTCTGTGTGTATACACAAGCTCTCCTGTATCAGCACTCATCTGAGGAAATTGGGGGGAATCTATTCCTATACATTTTCCGTTTAGCCCCTGCATTCAGGCCACTGCATTACTACAGTGACAGAGACACTACTCACTAGGCACAATCTGTGTTCCCTTGAATTATTGACAAGTGATTCTCCAGGGATATTCATATTTTTTTCATTTACTGGAATGCCCAATTCCCACCTAAGGATGAAAGCTGGTTACAGGATGTAAAGACCTGAAAGTGTATGTATGTATATACATAGGTTATATACACAACAGAAGAGATCTACACACTGATGGGCATCCTATTTTTAATAGTGTCTTCTGGCTCAAGAAGTGAAGCTCTCTGCTAAAAAGAGTATGAAGCCTATAAGTTGGTTTCAGTTACATCCCTCTTCTCAGAGGTGAGAGAAGGGGTCCTGGACTCAAAAGTCCAGTAGGTACCGTGTGTAGGTTTGCTGCACCCAGTTATCAGTACTAGTGCTTTCTCCTCCCCATATCCTTGTAAGCTCTTAGTAGCAATTACATTATTTTATATTCCTGAGCAAAAATGAGGGAGACCCTCAGTGAGAAAGATTGGCGCAATAGCCGTAACAATGGGCTCAAACATACCAACACCCATGGAGACAGCACAGGACCGGGTAATGTTTCACCCTGTTATACAGAAGGTCACCATGAGTTGGAACTGACTTGATGACAACTAACAACAACAAAAGGACTGCGATGAAATGTTCATTAGGTGCGTGTCCACAGTGAGATATTTGGATGGGCTCAGGAGAATCCCAGGTAGTAAGGAGTCTTCTCCCTGCAGGATCATCCATGGAAACATACAGGTGAGGTTCTTAGAGTCATCACCAGATGGTGATCAGAAGTGTCTCAATCTGGGGATCTGACATCCTCACTGAATAGCGACACAGGATCTGTACTGGTTTGGGATTCCAGTGACCTTCCATTTTGCCTGTGGACAGTTGGGCAGTCTCTTGATCCTGGTCTCCTCTTTTCTCCACATCAGATCTTTTGTATCTCAGTACGGACAACCCGTTCTCACTTCCACTGTTCCTCTCTTGATCAGTGCACCCTCTGATTCCTGGTGACTCTCATCAATTCCTTCTGGGGTGGGAAGTGCAGCATAAATTTTTCTGCTCAGCATTGGTTTTCCACTGTGGCCTACTCGTACACTGTGATTAAATCGCTTGGCTAGTAACTGAAAGGACAGCAGTTCCAATCCACCAGTTTTTCTGTGGGAGATGTGGCAGTCTGTTTTACAAAGATTTACAGCTTTTGAAACCCTATGGGGAAGTTCTACCTTGTCCTATAGAGTTGCTATGAGTCAGAACTGACGGCAGTGGGTTTGGTTTGGTAAGTGATTTCAGTTGGTCCTGAGAATATTGGAGACATAATAACAAAACTCATCGTCTTCAAGTTATCTTTTTATCAAAGATGCTATTATACCAAACAGTCATTGTTAATAAACTCATACAATTTAGAATATTTGTATTTACTATGGGATAAGACTGCATTTTTCGTGTTTCGTATGTTGTAAAAAAAAAAAAAGCTAAAGAGTTGCTTTAATAGTTGTTGTCTGTGCCCTCACATTTTCGGAGTCCTCATGTCTTCCTGCTCATTAAACCATTGATTCTGCTTTACACAGCTGAGTTCAAAATATCTTAGTCTGCACTGACATCTATGGGGCTTGGAAACTGAAAGCCTCTAGGCTGTGATTGATAGATTATTTGGCCATTTCAGTAGTTTCTCAACTCCCCTGAGCCTGCTCCTTCCCTCTAAGTCTTTCGCTATCAAAGTACCATAGGGTGGTTTTAGAGGTGGAGGCAGCTGCAGTAGCATGTGTACTTTGCAGTCAGTCCAAGGATTTCAGGTTTGGGGAGTTATCCCAAACCCTTCTTGTCTCTCCTCATACAAAGAGAACTTGCTCTTTGAAAGAATATAATAGCAAATAAAATAATTTATGGTAGAAAGAATGTGATCATTCTGCACAAATCTAAAAACAAAGATAGCACAAAAAATTATAAATGAAAACTGGTTCATTACTGATAAATGGGTTGGGAAGAGGTGATGCTCTGGGAATATCCTCTGATGCATTTGATTTGAGACAAACCAGTGGGGGAAATCAGGGCATAGCAAGGCACCATATAGTCTGGGCCAGTAGGCAACCCAAATGCACCATGCTTCTTTTCTACCACTCTCAATTTATCTCCAGTGCTGAGCCCAGTGGTATACTCCACCAGTTTACCATGTTCTAAGGAACCCAGGAATAATAAATCTTCCTTAGGGCTCCACATCCCCACTCCACTCCCTAAACTCCTGTTGAAGAGGAATCTGACAAAGATAGCTCCCTTTGTGTATATGGATTTTTAACACTTGGGAATAAAGTAAGACTGTGATAGCAGAGTGTGGCAGTATAGATGGATTAAACACCAGGCATTGAAGTAATTTTCTGAGTATACTTTAGGAACTCAACAGAAAAGATTTGAAAAATTGTTAAAAATTGCCAAGTGTCCAAATGTTATGATATAAATTTTTACAAAAAAAAAAAAAAAAAGCAGCTGTTGAAGCTGCTTAAGTACAACCAAACACCTCATGGAATTTGTTTTCTTGGTCTAGAAACTTAGGGTCATGGTTTTGAGGAACATTCCAATCGATTGGCCTAATATTATTTTTCAGTGCTTCTGTTCTGCCTCCTAGTTTGTGAGGTAGTACCTAGGGTCTTAAAAGCTAGCAAGCAGCCATCCAGGCTACAGGAGCAACAGGGCAAAAGGAGAGTCAGGAATTGAAGGAAGAAATGGATTACCTGTCTGGTTATCTCCATGAACTGCTTCCTTTGCCATGAGACCAGGAGAACTGGATGATGCCCAGCTACAATTACTGTTTTTTTTTGATCAAAGAGTCTGTGGAAGAATCCTGATCAAAAGGGGTAAGAATGTGGACCAGATTTTTCAATTCTCAATGTAAGACTTCCTGAGCCATTGAGGCTGGATAAACCCCTGGAACTATCTCCTTGAGATAATGTTTAAACTTTAAAACTTAAACCAAAACTATCCCCTGAAGTCTTCTTTGAACTGAAGCTTATCTCAATAAAGTATATCTACCTTGAGCATTGCGCTCTTTTAAAGAATTATCCGTGTGAGATCCAATTAACAATAGCAACACAAAAGGTTAGATGAGAAGCTTAGTGAGCAGTGAGTCTAAGTCAAATGTGCTGGAAAAATTCAGAGAAGATGAGACTATTTGAAGAACATAATGTTACTCAGTTGTACATGTAGAAATTATTGAAATGGCGTATGGCTGTCCAGCCTTCGAACGGTAATTTTTTTCCATTCTGGTTATTGTTCCACTTCACCAAAATTTAAAAAATTTTGTTCTGCTCTGCTTTTGCTTTGTTGATCATGACTGAATCTGTTCGAACCGGTTTTTCCTTCTTCAATCTCAACTTTATATTCTGCAAGTGGATAACCTGGAGGAATTTCACTTGAAGAAATATGGCTACCAAGTTGGTTCCTTATATTGCAAATAATATTGCATTTTTACATTAACTTGAGTTTTATTCATTCTAAGATTTTATAATTAGTTTTGAAAGTAGAAATATTAAACTATTTCTGCACATTTATTAATAATTAAATCTAAAGTAACGATGATGTTCAGTTTTAGTCACTGTCTCAAAATATTTCAATACAAAAAAACCATGTTGTAAAATATATTATTTTTTAAAGGCTACATATTTTTAAGTATACTAGAATTCACTGCAGCACTGAGTGACATTAGTATTGTGATAAAATACTGCTAACATTGTGTAAATATTAAATTGAAGATCCAAATACTGTTTTTGGTAGGAAATTCTCAACAGTATAAAATGCACTGGAAACAAACTTGATTTTGATGTGGGCAGCATTTCACCACTAAAAAAAAAAAAAAAAAACACTTAATAGTCATGTAAAATTGATAAGAACTTATTCATGAAATACTAGAAATACAAAGTGTGCTATCCTACCTAACGCATCAGTACATAAAGGCAAAGTGCAATAAAATCTTTTATACTTTAATATTCACCCCAGTCCTAAGCTGAACTATTGGCATAACATTACATGAAATAAACTTTTTTTACAAATATATATTTAATTCATATGAAGTTACACAGTTCATTTAGAAAATGTGGTTGCAATAAACCATAATTATATCTAATTACGAGAATGTCCTCTAATATTTTTTCATATAAGCTAGCTCTGTTGTCTCACAAGATGAATTTCAAACCTGAGAAAGCTCTCTCAACACTGATCTGAGTAGCTTGTGCCCCCAAAACTACCATAGCAATTTCATATAACTGGGGATGTTGTGAAGTGTTTTCTTCCCAAAATTCAAGAATACTTTTCTTTCTCTCAACCCTTTGTACATCATCAAAGCTTGTTAATATAGAGTCAATATTAATAGCACATTCCACCAGACTGGGTCCAGCACAACTAGATGTTGCCTGGCTACCACCACTGGCTGCTTTGACAAGGATCACAATAGAGGGTCCTGGACAGAGCTGGGGAAAATGTAGAACAAAATTCTAACATACAAAAAAAAAAAAAAAACAGACTTACTGGTCTGACAGAGTCTGGAGAAACCCCAAGAGTATGGTCCCTGGACACTCTTTTAGCTCAGTAATGAAGTCGCTCCTGAGGTTCACCCTTCAGCCAAAGATTAGACAGGCCCATAAAACAAAACGAGACTAAAGAGGCACACCAGCCCATGGGCAAGGATGGGAAGGCAGGAGAGAACAGGAAAGCTGGTAACAGGGAACCAAAGGTCGAGAAGGGGAGAGTGTTGACATGTCGTGGGGTTACAACCAGTGTCACAAAACAATATGCGTACCAGTTGTTTAATAAGAAGCTAGTTTGTTCTGTAAACCTTCGTCTAAAGTACAATAAAAAAAAAAAAAAGGCTGATTTCAATATAAGTTTTTTCTTTAATTTTGTGAATAATTCTATCATCAACACCATTGTTTGAAGAGAGCATTTCCTGAATTGCTTTCATTTATTACACTTTCAGTATTGCTCCTTTTCAGATTTTCTATCATTTCCTAAATGCTTTTTAAATGTAATATGGCCTTTACCTTAAGTTCAGAACTAATTAGAATTTGATAACAAGAATCTCGATAATCTGCTCCTAATGTGGTGTCATTTTCAATAACTTTTTCCTTGACATTAAATTTGTCAATCAATGTGTTTCCAAATGTATTATTAGGAGTTCTTAATTTTAGCTTAGTTTCCACCCACATGCCAAAAACATCCCTCACAGTTAATTGTTCACTTTGCAATCTTACCATAACTTTCTTTAAAGGTTTTAAAATTTCCAAAATTAATTTCTTATGCCCACTCATCATTAGAAAAGTAATATTTCATATTATTCTCAGCTAACACTTTGAAGAATAAGGGAGATCAAAGAATTACTGATGCCTTTGAATTATGGTGTTGGCAAAGAATATTGAGTATACCATGGACTGCCAAAAGAATGAACAAATCTGCTTTGGAAGAAGTACAACCAGAATGCTCCTTAGAAATAAGAATGGCGAAACTACGTCTCATATACTTTGGACATGTTATCAAGAGGAACTAGTCCCTGGAGAAGGATACCATGCTTGGTAAAGTAGAGAGTCAGCAAAAAAAGAGGAAGACCTTTAACATGATGGATTGACAGAGTGGCTGCCACAGTGGGTTCAAGCATAATAACAATTGTGAGGATGGTGCAGGACCAGGCATTGTTTCCTTCTGTTGTACATAGGGTTGCTATGAGTTGGAACCAATTCTACAGCACCTGACAATAATATATTGCAAAAAATATTGCATCCTGGTAATATTTCTAACACAGGGTTCATACCGTTGCACCTTGTTGGGCAATCCCGTACAGGTTTCTTTAAATTATGTTTTGAAAATTTGGTAGACAATGTCAGAATATGCATTATCCAAATGAGTTTGCAGCCTACTCTTAAAAATTCTCCCAGCTGAGCATCTTCCTTTGCTTATTTAATAACTAAGCAAAGTGTGTGTTCATCACACTTTATACCATAATACCATACTATAATCTTATAAACCTTGTTGCTTTCACTTCACTCTACAGTGGTTAATGTCTGCAGGTCAGAGTGCACAAAGTCAGAATCTTTGAAACTGTCATTTTTGCCTGAAATTTGCCATTCGATTTCACTATCATTTCTGAGCAAATCAACAAATTCAATCATATTAGAGCTGTTATCCATGATTACAGAATAAATCTGTTGTAAATCAATGTACTTCTCTAAAAATTTGATACAGTGTGTTTTTTATGGACAGAGCTCTGTGTCTTTTAATTCTTTCCCAGTGTCTCAACAGATGTATCTTACTGTCTTGTGCAAACTGAGCGTTAATTCCTAGAATTAACCAACTCAATCTACTGGCAACATCCACCTTCAAAGAGAATGTTCATTTTTCCAGATCACTACTAATTTTGAGTGTGCTGATTTATCTCATTGGAAGCCCCGCTTTACAACATACTTGTAAATTTATTCCACACCTTTTGAAGAAAAATCTTATTTCATAGTGATGCCATCAAATTGCTTTCAGTGAAATAATGGCATGTCACAATTGAAACATTAATTTCCTTTCCACCATTTACTGATACTTGTTAACATTTCGATTTGTGATATAAATACCAAATTTAAACCTGTATGTACAAAGAATATGCAATAGTACATTTAAATCAAAATTTAATACAAGAATGGAATCATCATAAACAAATCATGCTATATTCACACAATGTAATACTATGCAACCATAAAGAACAACGATGAATCTCTGAAACGTCTCATAACATGGATGAATCTGGAAGGCATTACGCGAATGAAGTTAGTCACAAAAGGACAAATATTGTATGAGACCACTATTATAAGAACCTAAGAAAAGGTTTAAACACAAAAGAAAACATTCTTTGATGGTTACAAGGGTGGGGAGGGAGGGTGAGGAGTATTCACTAAGTGGATAACTCATAACCCATTGCTGTCAAGTTGATTCCGACTCATAGTGATCCTATAGGGCAGAGTAGAGCTGCCCCATAGAGTTTCCAAGGATTGCCTGGTGGATTTGAACTGGATTTGGTTAGCAGCTGCAGCAATTAACCTCTACACCACCAGGGTTTCCCATAGTAGACAAGAATTATTTTAGGTGAAGGGGAGGACAACTCACAATACAGGAGAAGTCAGCACAACTGGACTAAACCAGAAGCTAAGAAGTTTCTTGAATACAACCAAACACTTTGAGGGACAGAGTGGCAGGGACAGGGGTCTGGGGACCATGGTTTCAGGTGACATTTAGGTCAATAGGCATAACAAAGTTTATTAAGAAAATGTTCTGCATCTGACTTCGGTGAGTGGTGTCTGGGATCTTAAAAGCTAGCAAGCAGCCATCTAAGATACATCAATTGCTCCCAACCCACCTGGAGCAAAGGAGAATGAATAACATTAAAGAGACAAGGAAAATATGAGCCCAAGAGACAGAAAGGGCCATATAAACTACAGAGACTCCATCAGCCTGAGACCGGAAGAACTAGATGGTGCCTGGCTACCACCAATAACTGCCCTGACAGGAAACATAATAGAGAGTCCCTGATGGTGCAGGAGAAAAGTGGGATGCAAACCTCAAATTCTAGTCAAAAGACCAGACTTAATGGTCTGACTGAGATTGGAGGGACTCCAGAGGACATGGCCCCAGGACTCTCTGTTAGCCCAAAAATAAAACCATTTCCAAAGCCAATCTTCAAAGATTAGACTGGACTGTAAGACATAAAATGACACTGGTGAGGAGTGTGCTTCTTAGCTCAAGTAGACATATGAGACTATGTGGGCAGCTCCTGTCCGGAGGCAAGATGAGAAGGAAGAGAGGGACAGGAGCTGGTTGAATGGACACAGGAAATACAGGGTGGAGAGGAGGAATGTGCTGTCACATTATAGGAAGAGCAACTAGGGCCACATAGCCATGCGTGTGTAGGTTTTCGTATGAGAAATTGATGTGAATTGTAGACTTTCGCTTAAAGCACAATTAAAAAAAAAAGAGAATGGAATCATCAAAAAATTATACACCATTTTTTCTTTTTTTATTTTACTTTAGATGAAGATTTACAGAACAAAATAGCTTCTCATTAAAGAGCTCACATATTATTTTGTGATATTGGTTAACAACCCCATTGCATGTCAAAAACTCTCCCTTCTGGACCTTGGGTTCCCTATTACCAGCTTTCCTGTTCCCTCCTGCCTTCTTGTCCTTGCCCCTGGGCTGGTGTGCACCTTTAGTCTTGCTTTGGTTTAGGGGCCTGTCTAACGTTTGGCTGAAGGGTGAACCTCAGGAGCGACTTCATTACTGAGCTAAAAGGGTGTACAGGGGCCATACTCTCAGGATTTCTCTGGTCTCTGTCAGACCAGTAAGCCTGGTCTTCTTTTTTTTTTTTGTATGTTGGAATTTTGTTCTACATTTTTCCCCAACTCTGTCTGGGACCCTCTATTGTGATCCCTGTTAGAACCATCAATGACAGTATTTTTTATTTCTTGAATTTAAATATCACACTTAAAAAATGTGAATAATGTGTATTTAAATGTTTGCTCACTTGGCAAACTTCGATTCACGTGAAACTCTGTTCAGAACTCGATGCAGTTTAACCAGCTTCTTCAGATTTCTAACTGCAAGTGTTCTCAACTGCTGAGTGTTTCTCACAGTCTTGGTAGGCACAGCTTGCGTTACTGTGAGAGGGGTCAAGCACGGAGTGGAAACCGTGAGCTCTGACTGTCCTGTGAATCATATCTTGGGTAGCAGCAGTCATCGCCTATAGCTGCAACTGCACAACGTTGCTTGCTGAATCAGTGAACTGTGCCCTTACCAGCCATATGCCAGAGAAACATTCGGCATACATGGGTGCCAGATGCAAATCAAACAAATGGTCCAATGGTCTTGTTTACAACTTAAAAATTATTGTTGAATGAAAAACAGCAGAGCTAAGAAAATAATGGTTTTTTATTTTGGAGGAGATTCAGAAAAACATTTTTTTTTATTTGGGTTTATGTTTTGTTCCAGCTATAATTTTGGGTTTTATGGTCTCAGGGAACATCTAGCTCAATTGGCATAACACAGTTTATGAAGAAAATGTTCTATATTCTAGAAGAAAACCAAAGACACAAGGGAAAGATTAGTCCAAAGGACTAATGGACCTCAAGCACCACAGCCTCCACTAGACTGAGTCCAAAAAAACTAGATGTTGCTTGTCTACCCCACCACCACTGACTGCTTTGACAGGGATCGCAATACAGGGTCCCGGACACAGCTGGAGAAAAATGTAGAACAAAATTCTAACTCCCTGCCCCTGCCCCCCAAAAAGACCAGACTCACTGGCCTGACAGAGACTGGAGAAACCCCTAAAGTATGGCTCCCAGATACCCTTTTAGCTCAGTAATGAAGTCACTTCTGAGGTTCACCCTTCATTCAAAGATTAGACAGGCTCATAAAATAAAACAATACCAAAAGGGCACACCAGCCCAGGGGCAAGGACTAGAAGGCAGGAGGGGACAGGAAATGTGGTAATGGGGGACCCAGGGTCAAGAGGGGGAAGTGTGGACACATCGTAGAGTTGGCAACCAATGTCATAAATCAATATGTGTATTAATTGTTTAATGAGAAACTAATTTTCTCAGAAAACTTCATCTAAAGTACAACAATAACAACAAAAACAGTTTGAACAACATTGAGATGAAGATCACTAAACTTGAACAACATGAGTTTCTTAACTGGTAGAATGAACCTCACCTATACAAAATAAAACTGTAGCAATTATTCCAATATGGTTATAAGTTCATGACTCATAGATATGAGTCAAAAAATTCTTTAAGCTAGGATTAGCTGGTTTTTCTGTGGGTAATAAACAATACCAAAATATTATAATGCTTTAATATTATAAAAATTGATTTCTCAGTACCTTCTATCGCTCTCACGTCAGTTAAAGTGGGAGGATTCCTGGTCCCACCCTGTCAGTCAGAGACCCGTGTTGTGCAGCCTCTTCCATCTTGTAGCTGCACCATTGGCGTATGCAGTCAGAGCAAGAGCAAGGTAGACTCAGGGCACAAAAACATGTGCAAACAATGTAAAGTGATTCACTTCTATTTTTTGAATGATGGTGTACATACCAAACTTTTTCCTAAGGATGAAAAGAAAAAAAAAAAAAGCCTTGTAGGTGTGAGTGTGACTCAGTGAAAAATTACACTTAAACAGCACCGTCTATTAACTGCTATGTCCTTACCTGCATTATGAGTTGCTGGCTTGCATGACAAAGATTAAATTGAACCTCTAGTAGTCTATGAAATGCTTCCTCTTCCAACCTGCCTAAATAAGGAACAGAAACTTGTTAATTAACAGATGGACTTGTAAGATTCATAGATATTATGGACTAATTTTTTTTTTTTTTTTAATTGATTATCTTCTCCGGGAGACTGTGTTATAAGTGGTCAGGTGCCAAGCCTTTCTGGATCAATATTTTACCCTCAGTGACTTGGACAGCCTGAATATAGAATATCTAAAAATACAAAGAATTGACATTCTGAGTTCTCAGGCAAACTGTGGGGATGATATAATTGTGATTTACATTGTTCTTATTCAAATATTTTTGCCAGAGTACAGCTAGGATAAAGCCCAGTGCCATAGAGTCGACTCCGACTCATAGCGACCCTATAGGACTGAGTAGAACTGCCCCATAGGGTTTCCAAGGAGCGCCTGGCGGATTCAAACTGCCGACCCTTTGGTTAGCAGCCGTAGCACTTAACCACCATGCCACCAGGTTTTCCCCACAGCTCAGATAGGAATAAAAAATTTAGCGACTGGGCTCCTAGCTGCCCATGTACCAGAAAGTGTTAAAGTCTAACCCCTCCTTCAGGCACTTGGGGAGTGGCTTCCCTCTAAAGTTTCACTTCAGCTTCCTGTTTTCAATAATTTAACTTTCATTTCTCTACTTTGTGAACATTAAACCCCTGGTTTGGTGAGTAAATCTAGACCATCCTGTCCCTGACCTGCCTCCATTCTTCCACATGGAGTCACAGCTTTTCTGCTTGAACCTGAAGGTGTGTGAGGTAGTTTGTAGGGGCAGAGATTGGGAGACTTCAAGGGAAAAAGGTTGATTATGCTTGGCCGAGTTTGATTTAGGGTCCGGAAGCTGCTCTGAATTGAAAAAATAGAGCCAGTTTGCTGGCTTCCTGCAGGGGTCGAATCTGGGGGATGGGCAGCCTTTAATGAAGAGGGGTTTGGAAAAGCAAAGGGGCTTGTTTGTTTCCTGTTTCCATTGCCATTGAGTCAATTCTGACTCATAGTGACCCCACAGGTCAGAGTAGAACTGCTCTATAGGGTTTCCAAGCAGTAGCTGTTAGATTCAAACTGTCAAATTTTTGGTAAGCAACCCATACTTCTTAATCACTGCGCCACCTAGGGCTCCTTGTAGGGACCATTATTTCTCCAGGCTGAAACCACACCCATCTCCTTCCTTTTCTTTCCAAGCCAAAGGGAGCCAGAATAGTCTTTTTTGTCAGAGGCCAGCAGAAAATCTCTTCCCAGCGAACTAAAGTGCCTGGTCTATGAGTGGATTACGTTTTAAGGGGAGGGGGCACAACTTGAACCAAAGGTGTCATATGTTACATAGTGAAAGTAAGAGGACGATGGCAAATGTATAATGAGTGGTGGACGATGGCAAATGTATAATGAGTGGTGGTTGGTTGTGGGTGTAAGTTAGCCACCACAGGTCGTGTGAGGAGAAAGTTGAATGAAGTATAAACACGAGTTGTGCAAGTATTGGGTGGTGGATCATTCCATGAAGAGAGAAAAGCTAAGTGCAAAAACCTACAGGCAGCTGTGGGTTTGGTGCTTTTAACCCTGAGCATGGTTTTTTGGTATAGGAAAGAAAGACAGGCTGGATGAGCCTCAGAAACAGTAGGCTAAGTGAAAGAAAGCAGATGCAAAAGACCACATATTATGATTCTATTTTTATGAATTGATCAAAAATTCTATAAAATTTAAATCTATAAAGATGCAAAGGAAATTAATGATTGTCTGGGGCCAGAGGTCAGAATGGGGAGTGAACTGCTAATTGGCACCAGTTTTGTGTTCTGGTGATAGAAACATTCTACCTTTGGATTGTGGTGATGGTTATGCAGCTCCATAAATTTACTAATTGAATTGTACACTTAAAAAAAGTCCATTGGATGGGATGTGAATTACAATTCAGTAAAGCTCTTAAAAAAAAAAAATGAATCATACGCATATCAGGGGTTGAATCACTTCCTGCAGAGACAAGAGCAAGTGCAAAAGGAGCAGGAGGTAGTGGTGGGTTTAGTGTATATAACATAAAACCAGTGTTTTGAGATCAGGAAGAAAAGGCAAGTGGCTTACACAAGGCTCCTGATCTGTAGGGCCTCAGTTTGCCCTTCTGTCCAGTGGAAGAGAAAATAGCAATCATTGCCCTGATAAGGGTGGAATTTGTCATGTGACATAAACTGAGAGTAAAGTGTTTGAAATTATTAGAAGAAGCCCTTTCATTCTGTCACTGTCCTACTCTTTTTGTCTCTTTATGTTTCTTCATTATATTATTTTGTCCTGTCCTAAATCTCTGTACAATCAGTATCCTTTTAATCCCTACATTCCCTACAGTGCCCACTTTTACATTCCCAGCCCTGCAGGTGTTTGTGAGCAAGAAGAGACTCAGGAGCCAGGACTGGGAGAGGCTAGGAAAGCAGCGAAATGGCTTCAGTCCGGGCAGACATACAGAAGGAGGTGACCTGCCCCATCTGCCTGGAGCTCCTCACGGAACCCCTGAGCCTAGGCTGTGGACATAGCTTTTGCCAAGCCTGCATCACTGCGAAGAATGAGGAGTCACTGACCATCAGGCCAGGAGGGGAAAAAAGCTGTCCTGTGTGCCATGCCAGCTACCAGCCTGGGAATCTATGGCCTAATCATCATCTGGCCAACATAGTGAAGAGATTCAGGGAGGCCAAGTTGAGCCCACAGGAGGGGCAAACAAGTGGTCTCTGTGTGTACCATGGAGAAAACTTCTGTTGTTCTGTAAAAATGATGAGAAGGCCATCTGCTGGCTTTGTGTGAGGTCTCAGGAGCACTGTGGTCACCAAATGCTCCTTGTAGAGGAGATGGCCAAGAAATGTCAGGTAGGGCTCAGGGTAGAGAAAGACAGGGAAGAAGGTAGCACTCAGAAATCTCCACTTTCTTCTTTCCTCACTTTTTCACCATAGAATTAAGTCCTGTGATAGCTTCCCATACTCTAATCAAGGCCTGGAGGACATTTCTGTGCATGCCTTCTATTTACATAAAAGATTAGCCTAGACTGGAGACACTTAGCCAAGAGAAGAGAAACTTGTTTTGCTTTGTTTTGTTTTCTTTTTGTTGAATGAGTAGAGAATTGCTTCCCAAAATAAATTCTTCTTGCCTTTCTGAGCAGAAGAACTACTAGAGGACATGGTTGGTCAGATGTGGGGAAGGAAGTCAATGAGAAGAAAGGATTTTCCTTGCTGCAGGATTAATTCTTCCTCTAGGACAAAAGAGAATCAGATTACTCTTTTTTTTTTAAATAACTGAAAATATACATAACAAAACATGCCATCTCAGCAATTTCTCATGTATAATTCAATGACAGCGATTACATTCTTTAAGTTGTGCCACCGGTCTTGCTATCCTTTTCCAAGTCATCCCACCACCATTAACATAAACTCAGTGGCGAATCAGGGCTACTCTCGATGAGGAGATAGTGACTTCCACTACTCAGGAATAAAGAACACGTTCACCTCCTCAGATTTTTGTCTGAGTCATAGATTCTAATGGCCAGTCTCACAGTTTCTGTAAACTCTGGTCTCTTCTGAGATCAGCCTGATTTCTGCACCAATGTATCATCTGTTCAGGTGCTGAGAAAGCAGTGGTGTGATTCTGTTCTCACAGGAGAAGCTCCAGGAGACTCTCATAAGGCTGAGTGAGGAAGGAGCAGCAGGAAGCCAAGAATTTGGAAGCTCAGATTACAGAAGAGAGAGCTTCTTGGAAGGTAAGAGGAAACGCTTCCTGAGGGAGTTCTGAGACATGAATCTGGGCAGCAGCTTGAGTTCTAGTCACAAGAGGCTCCTTCCTTTTTGCTCGTTTAGAATTAATGAGTACAGAAGCTATTTGATTAGTCCTTCATTCCTCCCCTGTTGGAAGTGGGGGGCTGGAGAGTGGACATATCACAAGTGAAATAAAATATTTGGAGATGAAGACTATGAGGGAAACAATTGTGAAAATGGCTTATGAATCTTCTGTCCCATTCCTTCATCAGGTTTGAGGCTCTGATATGTGCAGGAAAGATGTTGGGCAAAGGTCCAGGTTCCCAGCTTTGGGATTAAACATGGGGGTTGGGGAAGAGTGTTTTAATGCATAGATAAGCATGAGTGTCCAGGACAGGTATCTGCAATTCAAGCCTCATCAAAGTGTTACATTTTGGCTCTCGGTGTACCTTAATAAAGCAGGCTCGAGGATATTGTTTTGGAACGAGGTCAAGAAAAAATTGTAGAAACAAACAGCTTCCCCTGGAATTGCTCTGTGGCTTTCACCTCCCCTCCTTGTGAGAACTCCCTGAAGAAAATAGTTCTTATCCTGGCTCCCAGCACCTTGCAAAGTAGATCCTCAACCAAACTGACAACTGACTGCCTCTTTCTCTTCCCTGTTTCCAAAGCATCAGACACAGGCTGAGAGACAAAGGATTCTGGCAGGTTTTAATGACTTGCATGCCATCCTGGACAATGAGAAGAAGAGGGAGCTGCACAAGCTGGAGGAAGAAGACGTGAAAGTTCTGGATAGCCTGGCAGCAGCTAAATACCAGCTGATCCAGCAGGACCAGGAACTGAGGGAGCTCATCTCAGATGTGGAGCGTCGGATGCAGGGGTCATCAGTAGAGATGCTGCAAGTAAGACTTGGAATGGAGCTCCTACATGTGAGATTCGGGAAAAACAGAGACCAAGTTTCCTTCCTTACTGGGTCCCTGGGCTTTCTTCCTGGTAGTGGCATTAAGAAATTCCTTTGGCCCTGCAGTATCCCTTCCTTGTCATTCATTTCAGGTGTGATGGGGGTAATTCAGTGTATGAATGGCAAGGAAAAGTATCCATTATTGTTAATTTTTGAAGGGCAGAGTAAAAATTTGATCCTGGAGTTTCACTGTATCCATACCTCATATAGATTTATTCTATATGTTGCTGTTATCTGTGACCTAGTGTTGAGTGTTTGTCAGACTTCTCTTCACTAGGCTTAGTCACAGGCAAACATGTACACATTAGTTTTGGGAAAATTTTAGAAAGAAAAACATAACTTCTTTGATAATTGTGGGACAAAGAATTCAGTTTGACGTTTTGTATATAGTTTCTGAAAATAGCTTGAGCACTTAAGGTGCTCTTTGTCCTTCTAAAATAGACAGTCTACACTTGTTGCTACGGGTTGTAAAGTCGATTCGGACTCATAGTGACCCTATGCGACAGAGTAGAATTGCCCCACAGGTTTTTCTAGGCTGAAATCTTTATGGGTTCAAAGCATGTGAGACAAAGTCTTGCCATCCTCACGCCTAAGGACCATTTTGGCTGTACTTCTTCCAAGACAAATTGGTTTGTTCCTCTGGCAGTCTGTGGTATGTATTCAGTACTCTTCACCAACACCACTATTCAAAGGCATCAGTTCTTTGGTCTTCCTTATTTATTGTCCAGCTTTCACACGCATATGAGGTGATTAAAAATACCATGGCTGGGGTCAGGAGCACCTTCATCCTCAAAGTGACATCTCTGCTTTTTTAACACTTTAAAGAGATCTTTTGCAGCAGATTTGACCAATGCAGTATGTCGTTTGATTTCTCGATTGATGCTTACATGGGTGTTGATCATGGATCCAAGTAAAATGAAATCCTCTACACTTGGTAAAGTAGAGGATCAGCAAAAAAGAGAAAGAGCTTCAATGAGATGGCTACAACAATGGGCTCAAACATAGCAATGATTGTGAGGATGGCACAGGACCTGGCGATATTTCATTCTTTTGTACATAGTGTTGCTATGAGTTAGAACCAATTCAATGGCACTTAACAACAACAACAGCAATCTTTCTGGGAGCAGATAGCTGGGTGGGTTCAAACCTCCAACCTTTGGGTTAGTAGCAAGCTCTTAACTGGTCCACCGGGCTACACTTAAATGTGTATAAGTAAGTAGGGGGCTACACAAGCCCACTCAGGAAGGGAGGGGCATGATGTAGTCAGTCATGCATATTCATTAATTGGATTGATATGCATGATGTCCCAATAACTAAAGCACCTTGAACCTTGGAGCTTCCTCTTTTTGAGGTGTCCGGGATAGGCGAGAACAGCATGCAAGAGAGAGTGTCTGGCACATCCCTGGGACAATGGAAGCCTTGTGTTATGACTTCTTCCTGACCTTCCCCGAGCGCTTCTTTCCTTATGTCCTTTCTAGTTACAATAAATAGGCAACTGTAGGTATAGGTAATTGTTGTGTACCGTTGAATCAATCTGACTCATAGCAGCCCTGTAGGACAAACTAGGACTACCACATAGGGTTTCCAAGGTTGCAATCTTTACTGAAGCAGACTGCCACATCTTTCTCCAGTGGTGCAGCTGGTGGGTTTGAACCCCTGACCTTTCAGTTAGCAGCTGAGCACTTAACCACTGCACCATCAGGGCTCCCTTAAGTATAGGTAATAGTTTCTGTGAATTTTGTGAGCCATTCTAGAGAATTAATGAGGCCACAGGAGGCAATGAGCCAGCAAGGGCTGGCAGGACAGCTGATTTGTGTAGATGCAGCTCGGGGTGACTGGTGGCCAGGGAAAGTCTGCATGGGCAGTCGATGAAGAAGGATAGCTGCCTTCTAGCTTGTGTCCTAATGTCAGGCTACTGGCAGGGGGTTAGGGTCAGAGAGAGGAAGCGTCATGAAAGTGGCTGGTGACAAGGAATGGAAATGTGGGGACATGAAACCTGGATCCCTTTCCAGTTAGGATCCTTGCTCTGCAGTTGGAGAAAAAGGTAGGTCTTGCCCACCTTGCCTCATTTTTAGTACAGTTGTCACAATGGTATGATTTTATATATATTCATATTACAATAAAACCTGTTATATATATGCATAGGTATGCATACACATAATTTTTAATATGTTTAATTTTTTTCCCTCTGAGGAGTGGCAAATGTAAGGCTAGGCTGTATAATACCTGAGCAAGCAATTTGTATATGTGCGTATGTGCATGTGTGTGTGTGTTCATGTGTTTGTGTTGGCTGGGGAAGAATGTATGAGTTGGAATCGACTCGACGCCACTGGGTTTTTTCTGGGGGGAGAAAAATATATGGACAAACTTATAAAACTTAATGGAGGAACTAGACAGTGTGAAAGTTAAATTTTTTTTTTTTTGTGGCATTAATATTATGACTATGATTTACAGCCAGGAAATGTGTTTAGAAATTCAGGAAACTTCAGATTTTGTTTGCTTGTCTTTTGCCACTCTCTGTTCCTTCTATTGCTAATTGAACAATAATTTCATTTCCATCTAATGGATCTTTTCCTTAGCTTTTTTTTTAAGCAGATTTTTTGAGATATAATTTACATACCATAAAATTCACTTATTGTGAGTGTACAATTTAAGGATTCTTAGTAAATGTATTATTAAACTATGAACAAATTCTTCTTTAGAATATTTCCATCACTTCAGAAGCATTCCTCATGCCCGTTTGCAGTCAATACTTGTTCCTACCCCTACCCCCTGGTGTCCACCCAGCTGCTTTCTGTCTATATAGATTTACCATTTCCACACGTTTTAGTATAAACATGTGGTCCTTTGCATCTGGATTTCACTTAGCATAATATTTTGAGGTTGATTCATATTGTAGCATGTATCGGCAGTTTTTTCCTTTTTTTCCTTTTATTGCTGAGTACCTTTCCATTATCTGGATATATCACATTATGGCACATTTTCCCTTTTAATGCCTATAGAATAAATGAAAGTACAATGAATTAATGAGGTTAAGCTTCTGGGGAACCATATGCATTTTCAAAAAACAAATAGGAGGCCTCTTCTCTTCCTTTTAAATAGATCTCATCTCCAGATACTTGAAGCATCTTCCTATTCTTCTGAGGGTTAAAGCTGTTTTTGTATGTTTATTTATTTATATATATATTTTAGGGGACCTAACACACTCACATGAGTTCTCTGGGAAGTTCTGCCTGGGTTTTATTCTTACATTTTTCCCAGTACACTGTGACTATCTATCTATTCTCACCATATCAAGGGCTGGTGGGTGTTTGATGTAGAAGGTGGGTAAAACATTGTAAGATGGAGTGCCTATCACTCCATCTAGGGTTGCCAGATAAAGGGTACACAGTTACATTTGAATTTCAGATTCAACAGCGCGTACTTTTTTAGCATAAGTGTATCTTAAATATTGCAGGGGTCCTGTTGTTGTTGTTGTTAATTGTCATTGAATTATCTCTGCGGGGGGACCCATTGTTGGGTCAATTCCCACTCATAGTGACCCTATAGGACATAGTAGAACTGCCCCATAGTTTCCAAGCAGCACCTGGTGGATTTGAACTGCTGATTAACTCTTAACCACTACACCACTAGGGGTCATACTCGCACTGATAAAAGAAAAAGCTGTTTTTATCCAAAATTCAAATTTAACTAGCCATTCGGTATTTTTATTTGCTAAATATTGCAACCCTATCCTTGATTCATGTTTTCCTTCTTCTCCCCAGGTTATGATTGACTTCGTGAAAAGGTATGTGTGGGAGACCAGGGATGATCCTTTTTTGTGTGGAGAGTGGATAGTAGCCATGAGAGCTACCTTGAGGTCAATCAGAATTAAAAAAAAAAAAAAAAATCACAGAGCTGGAGAATTTGAGTATTGCATTGTCTCAAATTGTTGACCACAGATGGGGATTTCCCATGGTAGGAAATTTGGGTGGTGGAGGTCATAGAGTTAGGCCCAAGAGGGACGTTAAGGATAAGAGGTTGCAGTATCAGAGCCCCACAGCTGCACTAATTTCATTCACACCTTTGTCTCTCCTTAGCTCTGATTTCTGTATTTCATAGGTTCTGTCTTCTTCTCTGCCAGGTCCCCAGATTGTCCAAAGGGACTATTATATCCCTGAGGATAGAAGAAGCAAGGTCTTTATAGGTGTTTTCTTTAGGTTTCAAAAAACTAAAGTCTTGGAGAATAGTGGGTTTGGCGTTGGTGCCAATAATTAATTTCTTCTTATTCAAACACTTCAGCATCCGATATGAAAAATGGTGTTCTTGTGTCTAAAGTTGCCCACCTACCTGGCAGGATCAAGGTCTTCCCAAATATGTGAAATTCAGAGATAAGCCATTGATGACTTAGTGGTAGAATCCTTGCCTCCCATGTGTGATCCCGGCCAATGATCCTCACGGGCAGCCACCACCTGTCTGACATTGGAGGCGTGCATGTTGCTATGATGCTGGGGAGGTTTCAGAGGAGCTTTCAGACTAAGACAGACTAGGAGGAGAGGCCTGGTGGTCTACTGCCAAAACCCAGTCAGTGAAAACCCTTCTGATCCGCAAACAATCACGGGGTGGTACAGGACCAGGCAGGGTTTTTTTTTTTTTTTTTTACATTGTGCATGAGGTCACCATGAATTGGAGCCAACTCAATGGCAACTAACAACAGCAATGAATTTAGTGGTCATAATTTCTCCTTTTCCAAATGTTTGTAATGGTTCATCAGAGAATTTGAGACCTCAGATGTTTTTCCCTGGGCCTCCATATTGGAGTAACAGGCTTTGGAGACCCTTGAGCCTTTCAATATAGGAACCTCAAACTTGATATTTCTCAACCTCCCCGTAATCAGATTCTTCAGCCTCCCTACTGATCATCTGCCTGGAAATCCACATCTCTGGACTCTCCCTGGTGGGCCCACTGAAATGGCCACCTCTTTTGCACATATCCTATACTTTAGAGGCATCAAATACCTTTTCTTAAAAAAAAAAATAGGCACCATTATTTCACCTAATTTTATACTGTTTTTAAGAGGTAGAGAGTGGAGGGTTAGTTGTTCCATTTTTGAGGAAGGAATGAGAGCCTCTTTGAAGTGAAGACCTTCCCATAGTCGCACAGAGGGTAAGTGGGAAAGTAGACATGAGCACAAGTCTTTTGGCTCTAGTGTTAGTAGTCTCCCCTCTCCCATTCTCTGGCTCCTCAGGAAGGGGGTTAAAATGCATCAGTGGGGTGAAAGGTGAGGGATGCAGTGGTGCTGTAGAGACAGAAGGTCAGAGGAGTTGGGGGTCAATTTTTATCATCCTTAGAAGTGAGATCTGGACCTTGAAGAAGCCGAACATCGCTTCCAAGAAACTGAAGAATGTGTTCCGAGCGCCAGATCTGAAGGGCATCCTGCAAACATTTAGAGGTGAGCAGAACTTGGGTAAGGGTGTAGTGTGGGACTTTTGTGATGTCAGGGGCTACCTAAGGGAAAGGGTACAGTTTCTAGGAGAGGATGGGCTGGGGGGAAGAAGGCCAGAGAAGGAGGCATATCCTGTGCTAAAGAAAATGTGGTCATATCTAAGGGTGAATGGCGAGGTGACTGGTTCATCCTCTCATTCACCAGTTTACAGCCTCACATTACTCCCCTTCCCTGCCACTGCTCTAGAGAGGAGATAGGTATCAGCACTGACTCCTATACTTCTAGTCAACATCCTTGAAACTTTTGTCATTTCAGAGCTGACAGATGTCCAGTGCTATTGCGGTAAGAAGAATTTACAGGGTCTTCAAATCACCATGTTCTTATCCCTTTTGAGAAGCTGTGGTTACAACTAAGTCCCATGATCTGAGCCCCATGTGTTTTTCCCCACACACGCATCCCCAAACATACGTTTTTAAGTGTTCTGCCTGTCTCTGAGCCACCAACACAAGCTCCTCCCAGTTAATTCCCAGTATTTCTTACGATATTTCAAAGACTCATCTACCCCATGTCCTTCACCTGACCCTGTAATTTTTCCTACAGTGGATGTGACACTGAATCCAGTCCGTGCTTCTTCGAATGTTGTCATTTCTGCGGATCAGAGACAAGTGCGAGTTGTGCACATTTTGAACTTTAACAATTCCTATCAGTGTGATTTTTCTGCTTTTGGTGTCTTGGGCTGCCAATATTTCTTCTCAGGTAAACATTACTGGGAGGTGGATGTGTCCAGGAAGACAGCCTGGATACTGGGGGTATGCTGTAGAACAAGTGACCCCAGGGAAAATTGGGGTTCTTGGTTTCATTTAGGCTCAAATGCAAATCTTCAAGATGTGTACTCCAGATACAGACCTCAACATGGCTTCTGGGTTATAGGGTTACGGAATCAATTTGAATATAATGCCTTTGAGGACTCTTCCTCCTTGGATCCCCAGGTTCGGACTCTCTTCATGGCTGCGCCTCCTCATCGGGTTGGGGTTTTCCTAGACTATGAGGCAGGTACTGTGTCATTTTTCAATGTCACAAACCATGGGTCACTCATCTACAAGTTTTCTCAGTGTTGCTTTTCTCGGCGTGTTTCTCCATATTTCAATCCTTGTAACTGCCCAGCCCCCATGACCCTGTGCCCCCCGAGCTCCTGAACCTCCTTATTCCCTCACACACTTCTGCATAGTTCCTTGTTCAGGGGCTCAGCTCCTGCACCTGAGCTCATCTCCGGCATTCTGAGTGTCTCTTCCGTTCTTTTCTACAGGATATCTTTCAGTCTTCACAGCGTGTAATGATGCCTTGTACCATATTCGTCCTAATATCATTTGCAGAGAACACTCATTTGTTGCGTTTCTGAGAGAAAGACATCTAATCCCTCCTAGAGAAAGAGCCGTATTCCTGTAATTTCTCTACCATCTCTTTTCTGCCTCATTCCCCCTGCCACTTAACACAATTGACAAAGAAAACCTGTCAACTCTTGTTCATATTATCTAGGACAGTACATCTGTCCTAAACAATGAACCCTTCGGAGTCTGTAGGTTTCCCAGTGACACACCGTATTCATCAGGGAGCTAAGCAGGAAGCACATAAATAATGTATTTACCAAGAGTGGATTCTTGACACCCAGAGCTTCTGGGTCCAAGTCTTGTCTCTTCACTTACAAGCTGTGTAACTTTGAATGAGTTACTTAACATCTCTTGGTCTCATTTTCCTAAAATAAAATTTGGTATTAAAAGTTTTACCTAATTCTTAGGATCATTTTAAGAAAGCTAAATTTTATTAAATGTAAAGCATTTATCTGAAAGTCTTGTTTATAAGAATAAATATTTGTTCTCATTTTTCTGAAAAAATGTAAGCTGTTCCAATGTCCTGGAGAACAAGTATTTTCACTTCAAGAGAGCAAGAGCTGGCTCTATGAAGTCTAATTTTCCAGGTCCAAAGATGAAAAACCCTGATGCAGATAGTATGAGTTTCCATACTCTGTGCAATAGCCAGGGCCCTGATGAGGCTCAGCAGTCCTTCTGAGGGATAGCTTTTTGCTGTTCAGGCCTTTTCCTTGAGGTGAAACATGTGAGTATATCACTCCATTTGCCATCCCATGCACTTCTATTCTTTTTTATCATTTCAAATTCAGGATGAGGAATAGACCTACTTAGGATAAAAAAAAAAAAAGACAAACTGTTTTTGGAGAAGTATGCATTATAAAGTAGCACAGGCACTATGACTACACAGAGCCCGCATCAAGATTCGCAGAGCTGCAGAGAAAGGGGTAGTCTCTTGGCCACACTGGATGAAAATGAAAGTGCCTGGCTTGGGACTGATTTACAGTAAAACCTGTGGAAGGTGGAATCTGTGTGAAGCAAAAACCTGTCAGAGAAGGAAAACTCAAATATTTTCCACTGAAATGAGCAATAGGAAAGTAGGAAGTCTGCACCTGTCAAAGCAGAAAACTTGGGAGACCTGGAAAAATGAGACAATCCCGTCGAGTTCCAGCTCTCAGGTTTCACTGTATACATATACACACTCACATATATGCATATATACACACAGATAAAAAAGTATATATAATATATAATCATGGATATAAACCTAGCACACTCCCATGGATTGAATTGTGTCCCCCCAAAATATGTGTCGACTTGGTTAGGCCATGATTCCCAGTATTGTGTGGTTGTCCTTCATTTTGTAATTGTAATTTTATGTTAAAGAGGATTAGGATGGGATTGTAACACCCTTACTAAGGTCACATCCCTGACCCAATGTCAAGGGGCTTTTCCTGGGGTGTGGCCTGCACCACCTTTTATCTTTCAAAAGATAAAAAGGAAAGGGAAGTCAGCGGAGAGGGGGGACCTCATACCACCAAGAAAGCAGTGCCAGAAGCAGAGTGCATCCTTTGTACCTGGGTTCCCTGCACCAAGAAGCTCCTAGTCCAGGGGAAGATTGATGAGAGGGTCAACAGAGAGAGAAAGCCTTCCCCTGGAGCTGGTGCCCTGAATTTGGACTTTTAGCCTGCTTTACTGTGAGGAAATAAACTTGTTTGTTAGAGCCATCCACTTGTGGTATTTCTGTTATAGCAGCACTAGATGACTAAGACACACATACATAAACATTATTCCAGGTAACATTTACAAGTATAAAAAAGAGAATTTATATCAGGAGGCTAAACCAAACCCACTGCCATTGAGTCGATGGCGACTCTTAGCGATCTCATAGGGTTTCCAAGGCTATAAATCTTTATGAAAGCAGACTGCCACATCTTTCTTCCATGGAGCCGCGGATGGTTTTGAACCACTGACCTTTTGCTTTAACCACTGCGCCACCAGGGTTCCATCAGGAGGCTAAAAGAGTTTATAAACTGAGTTTTTCCCCGTGGTCCCAAAGCTTATAATGAGTGGCCGGGCCAAGATTAGTGCCAGTCTGTATTATCTGCACCACGTCCCCAGGGAGAAGGCAGCAGCCTGACTCTCAAGGATGTGGGGTGGAAGTGAGAGCCCAGGAGATGCTGAGCTGCAGAAGGAACCTGGAGCATCTTAGAGAAAACCTTAGATGCCACAAAATGTAGACTGATATGCCGAATTCATGAAGCCATAAAGGATGCAAGAGTAGATAACCAAATCATAATGATTTATTAAGTCACTCCATTAAAAACAAACAAACAAAAATCCCATTACAGTGGTGTCAATTCTGGCTTGTGGCAATCCCATGTCATACAGAGTATAACTACTCCATAGGGTTTTCTGAGCTATAGCCTTTACAGAAGCAGATCGCCAGGCCTTTCTTCCATGGAGCCGCTGGGTGAATTTGAACCACCAACCTTTTAAATTAGCAGTCAGGTGCAAACTGCTTGTGCCATCCAGGGGCCAAGCCACTTTGTTACCAGGATGCTATTGCAGTTGACATGAATAAAATGTCCCCTTACTTTAGAGGGTAAACATTGTAATTGGACGGTTAAAATCCCGGCCTCTGAAACCAGATCAAATTTTGTATAGTTATGATATAGCACTTGATGGTTAAAGCCCTTGACTACTAGCCAGCAGCTCTGTGGGGCGAAAACTTGGCAGTCTATTTCTGTAGAGATTTACCGCCTTGGAAACCCTTGGGTCGCTCTCAGTCAGAACTGACTGGACAGCACTAGGTTTGGTTATTTTTTTTTTATATGGCTATGTCATAGTGGCTCTTATCAAATTAAGCACTTGCTTTCTTTGGGACTGAGTTTCTCATTTGTAAAATAGATAAAAATAATAAAACTTACCTGAAGGAGATATTGTGGAAATTAAATAATAGAATGTTTGTAATAACATCTACCATTTCCTACACAAAAGGACTGATCCAGAGTGGTGTCTGTTTTTTTCATTGGCTTCTTCTCTCTTACTTGAGACAAATGATTTTAAGAATATGTAATAATTTACTTGAAAAATGGTTAACTTTGTTTCAAGAAATAGAATAATTTGATTATGTACTCATGGATTAAGAAAAAGTCTAAGTATAAAATAAATGTTACATCATTGTAAAAATATTTGTTCTCATCTTCTTCATAACCAACTAGTCATATTTTACAAATAAGCCTGATTTTGCAGACCCTGGGGGCAAAGTAAGACTTAATGCGGTTAGAGTGTGGGGGTGTAGATGGATCAAACACCAGGCATTAAAGAAACTGTGTAAATTTTAGGAAGAAAAAGAAGATTTGAAAACTTGTTGGTTAAAATTTGTCACAGGGGTTTATATAAATGTTAGCAATACCAGATCAAAAGCAGAATTTTCTTATGTATTATAGAGATTATGTTCCACAACAACAATAGAATGTAGAAGCATGAGTATCTCAGTAGGCTCAAGTCGATATTCAATAATACAGTAACTATAGCTAAATACCTGCATATCTATCTAACTGCCACTCCCAATATACAACAGCTTGTAATAGATCTGAGATAATAAGGAACAAGGCTGACAAGTCCCCTGCTTGCCTTTAGGAAATTTACTGTTGGTAGCTTCAATGCTCAATGATAAGATTATGAGATTAAAATTTAAAAACAAAAAAACTGTTGCCTTAAGCCAATTCTGACTCAAAGCGACCCCATGTGGGTCAGAATAGAACTGTGCTCCATAGGATTTTCTTATTTATTTTTTTAAGTAATTGTATTTTAGGTGAAAATTTACAGCACAAATTAGTTTTTCATTTGAAAATTTATACACATTTTTTTTTTTACTTTTTGATTTGGCAAAATTTTTTTAAATTGTGCTTTAGATGAGAGTTTATAGAGCAAATTAGTTTCTCATTAAACAATTAATACACATGCTGTTTTGTGACATCAGTTGCCAATCATGCGATGTGTCAACACTCTCCCCCTCTCGGCCCATTTGCATTCGTCCAGCTTTCCTGTCCCTTCCTGCCTCCTTATCTTTGCTCTTGAGCTGGTGTGCCTACTTAGTCTCGTATACATGACTGAACTACGTGTGTTATTGTTTGTTTTACAGGCCTGTTTAATCTTTGGCTAAATGGTGAAATTCAGGGGTGACTTCAGTACTGAGTTAAAAGGGTGTCTGGGGGCCATACTATCGGGATTTCTCCAGCCTCTGTCAAACCAGTAAGTCTGGTCTTTTTTTGTGAGTTTGAATTTTGTTCTACATTTTTCTCCTGCTCTGTCCAGGATCTTCTATTGTGATCTCTGTCAGAGAAGTCAGTGGTGGTAGTTGGGCACCATCTAGTTGTGCTGGATTCAGTCTGGTAGAGTTTGTGGTAGTTGTGGTCTATTAGTCCTTTGGATTAGTGTTTCCCTTGTGTCTTGGGTTTTCTTCATTCTCCCTTGCTCCAGGTGAGGTGGGACCAGTAGACACAGATAGCCCCTCACAAGATTTTAAGACCCCAGACACTACTTACCAAGGTAAGATGTAGAATATTTTCATTATAAACTTTGTTGTGGCAATTCACCTAGATGTTCCCCAAGACCATGGTCCCCAACTCTTAGCCCCAGTAACTCAGTCACTCAAGGTGTTTGGATGCATCTAGGAAGCTCCTATGACTTTGCCTTTGTCAAGCTGTACTGACTTCCCCTATATTGTGTGTCATCTTTCCCTTCACCAAAGTTACCACTTATCTATTGTCTGGTTAGTGTATTCACCTCCCCACCATTCCCTTCCTTCATAGCCATCAAATATATATATATATTTTTTTCTGTGAGTAAACCTTTTCTTGAGTTCTTATAGTAGTGGTCTCATACAATATTTGTCCTCTTGTGATTGACTTATTTCACTAAGCATAATGACCTCTAGATTCATCCATGTTGTGAGATGTTTCATGGATTCAACATTGTTCTTTATTGTTGTGTAGTATTCCATTGCATGTGTACCATAATTTGTTTATCCATTCACCTGTTACTGGGCACTTAGATTGTTTTCATCTTTTTGCTGTCGTGAATAATGCTGCAAAGAATATGGGTATGCAAATGTTTATTCATGTGATGGCTCTTAATTCTCTAGGATATATTCCTAGGAGTGGGATTGTTGGATCATGTGGTATTTCTGTTTCTAGCTTTTTAAGGAAGTACTGTATCATTTTCCATAGTGGTTGTACCATTTACATTCCTACTAGCAGTACATAAGAGTTCCAGTCTCTTTGCAACCACTCCAACATTTGTTATTTTCTGTATTGTTGATTAGTGCCAGTAATGTTGGGGTGAGATGATATCTCATTGTAGTTTTGATTTGCATTTCTCCATTGGCTAATGATTGCAATCATTTCCTCATGTGTCTGTTAGCTGCCTGTCTTCTTTAGTGAAGTGTCTGTTCATATCCTTTGCCCATTTTTGATTGGATTATTTGTCTTTTTGTTATTGAGGTGTTGTTTTACTCTATAGATTTTAGACATTAGGCCCTTGTAGGATATGTCACAGCCCCAAATTTTTTCCCAGTCTGTAGGTTCTGTTTTTACTCTTTTGGTGGAGCCTTTTAATGGGCATAAGTGTTTAATTTTTAGGAGCTCCCAGTTATGTAGTTTGTCATCTGGTGTTTGTGCACTGTTTGTTAAGGTTTATATTCCCTTTATGTGTGGTTTTTATGTGATGTAGTAGGACCTCTAGTGTTGTCTCCATTTTTTCTTTCACGATCTTTATTGTTTTAGGTTTTATATTTAGGTCTTTGATCGATTTTACATTAGTTTTTGTGTACAGTGTGAGGTATGGGTCTGTTTAATTTTTTTTACAGATGGACAACCAGTACCAGGCTGTTCTGGCTACTGTGGCTCTACAGTAGGTGCTGAGGTCAGGTAGTGTGAGACCTCCTACTTTGTTCTTTTTCTTCAATAATGCTTTGCTTCTCCAGAGTTCATAGTGTTTTCAATGGCTGATTTTGGGGAAATAGATTGCTAGGCCTTTCTTCCAATGTGCCTCTGGGTGGAATCAAATCTCTCTCCAACCATTGGGTTAGCAGCCAAGCATGTTAACCATCTGTACCAGCCAGGGACTCCATTAACCAATAATGATGTAATGGAGAAATTGACATCTCAATGAATAAAATTTGTACAAAATTGATATGAATATTATTAAACTTGTAAAACATAAGTTTTTTGTTTGATAGAACAAACTTCTCTTATACATGAGAAACTGAAACTGTCAATATGCCTCATTGTCAGATCTTGTCCCATAGATATGTGAGTCAATGTCAAAAAGCCACACTAGTTGCTTTTGAGTCAATTCCGACTTATGGCAACCTCTTGTGTTGCAGAGTAGAACGGTGCTCCATAGTTTTTTCAAGGCTATGACCTTTTGGAAGCAGATTGCCAGGCCTTTTTTCCAAGGCACCTCTGGTGGGTTCAAACCACTAATCTTTCCATTAGTAGTCTCGTGTTTAACTGTTTGCACTACCCAGGGATTGCATGTGAGTCAATAAAAATTTATAACCAAGGAGTAGCTTATTATTCTGTGAGTAACAAACAATAATAAAATACCTCTGCTTTAACTGCACAAAAGTTGACATACCAGTCATCTTACATGTCTCAGATTGGTTCATGGGTGAAGCTCACTGGGCCCCACTGTGTCAGCCAAGGAACCATGCTATGGAGGATCTTCCACCTTATAGCTGCATTATCGGAACATGCAGTCAAAACAGTTGGAGAACAGCGCATGAAAGCATGTTCAGGAAATATAAAATGATGCAGTTTTACTTTTTGAGTGAAAGTAAAATTACCACATTTTCCCTAAGGATGAAGGGGAAACGGGGGGGGGGGGGCGGGGAGAGCTGTGACAACTTGGGTGTGACTCAGTGAAATGTTACATTGTATATTACCATCTGTTAGCCTCTATGTTCTCATCTGCCTCATAAGTTGCTGGGTGATGCCAACAGCTAAAACATCTCAGAAAATAGACCTGGCGATCTGCTTTTGAAACGTCACAGTCTTGAAAACTCTACGGAGCAGTTCTACTCTGCACACGTGCGGTTGCCAAGAGTCAGAATCGACTTGATGGCAGCTAACAACAAGTGTACAAAATAAGGGAAGAGTCTCTCTTCCCCATTTTTTTTTTTTTTAATTAACTTTAGATAACTTGGAATTGTAAATTCTTCCTTGGTCTCTTTGAAAAGTATGTAAATCAAAGATGCTTCCTCAAGGATCTGAGAACTACCTCTTTTCAAATGTAAGGACTAGAGGAAGATCACACCCTTACCTCCCAGTTTTCTGCAAGGAGATTAACAACTTCAGGTATCCTGCCATAGTAAAGATACCAGAAAATCAGCAATTTTATCTAGAAAATGTGAAGGTATAGGTTGTATCCGCTTAGCTATATAAAGGGTAAGATTTCTTTCTGTCTTTGCAATTTCTTTAGCAGATTGCCAGTGATGCATCACATTTTTTTTTCAGAAGTTTATTTTTTTATTGAAGTATATGTAACAAGTAAGTGAACAAATAATAAACATATAGCTTGAGTTTTCACGAAGTGAGAACATTTCATTAATCAGTACCTGGATCAAGAAATAGATTACCAGTGCCCAGAAGTCCCCCTCATGTCCCTTCCCAGTCACTAACTCCCCACAAAGGAACGTGCTCTCCTGACTTCTAATGCCATAGATTAGTTTTGCCTGTTTTTGAAATTTATATAGGTGTAATTGTGCTGCATGTACTCCCATTCTTTTTTTCTCTTTGAATTTTTTAAAATTTTTATTTGTTTATTTTTTTGATTTAATGCATATCCAATAATAAAACTTTTCTTTCTTTTCTACAATTAGGGAGAGGTTTTTTTTGGGTTGGCAGTAGATTTTTAGCAACTTTCAGCCAACACTACTCACCTGAATCAGGCACTAGAACATACTGAAACATTACCCTCCTCCCAGAGGCATTACATGGCAGCTCCATTGGTCACAAAGTTTCTCTCCTTCTTTCTTGCCTGCCCCCGTTAAAAGAAACTTTCAATAAAACATTACTTTTTGCTTGAGCTAACTGACTTTACTTATCAATTCATGAATTGGGGAGTGTTCATTGCACAAGTAGAAGGGAAAAGAAAATCAAAGACACAAGGAAAATATTAGCCCAGAGGGTTAAAGGACCACATGAACCACTGCCTCTACCAGCCTGAGCCCAGAAGTAGTAGATGGTGTCTGGCTACCACCACCAACAGCTCTTAGAGGGATCACAATAGAGAGTCCCGGAAAGAGTGGGAGAAAAATGTAGAACAAAATTCAAATTCATGAAAGAAAACCAGATTTACTGGTCTGACAGACACTGAAGGAACCCCTAAGACTATGGGCCCTGAACACTCTGCTAATTCAGAACTGAAACCACTCCCGAAGTCTGCCTTTCAACCAAAGATTAGACATGCCTATAAAACAAACAATAACGTACATGAGGAATGCACTTCCTAGTTCAATCAAGCATTTGAGACCAAATGGGAAACTCTTGCCCAAAAGCAAGATGAGAAGGCACAGGAAAACTGGATAAATGGACACAGGGAACTTGGGGTGGAAAAAGGGAGAGTGCTGACACACTTCAGGGATTGCAACCCATGTCACAGAACAATTTGTGTGTACATTTTTTAATAAGAAACTAATTTACACTGTAAGCTTTCACCTAAAGCACAATAAAATTGAAAAAAAAAAAAGGAAAAACAGAATCACCAACTAGCCATGGGTAAAATATATATTTACTGAAAACTTCTATTAAAAAAAAAAAAATTTGAAACTGTTTGGAGATGATACAAAATAAAAAGAGCTGTTAAAAAAAAGGTAGATGGGAGCTCTGGAGAGCAGTACAAAGAGGTAAGTTTTTTTTTTTTGAATACATAATTTATTTTATTTTTCCTTATTGTTGAGAATATACACTGCAGAAACACATCAATTGAACAATTTCTACATATACAATTCAGTGACAATAATTATATTCTTCAACTTATAGAACCATTCTCACTCTTCTTTTCTGCAAACAGAAGAGTTTTATAGGCAACAGATACACAGGAACTGGGAATTTTTAGACTGGTTGACAGACATTTTCTTTCCAATTTGGGATTGAGGGGAAATTTAGAACTAAATTTAGGTCAGTAGGTAAGTCCTAATTGGTTAGCTTAGGTTTCCATTTCTGGAAGAGTTAAACTCTTTCAACTAAAAGAATCTTGGTCAAATTTTGGATTGCCGACCTAGAGCTTAGCATAACTTCTGAGGCCTGGTGTAGTTGGGATAACAACTCCCCACTTTTGACCATACTCCAAGTTTATTGAGAGGTGTGATCAAAACTTAAGGTAAGGTGCTACTCTTAGTTACACATAGTCATTCAGGAGAGGGTGTATGCGTAATATCCAGAGGTCACAATGTCAGGGTTGTATTCTTAAGAGTCAACCTGTGCTTCATTTTTCTTTTGTTGCTCCAGTCTCAGTGAGATCATCTGTTGATTTGTTAGCAGTTATGAATACACATTTAAGGCACTGAGGAGGTTAGAGCACACCAAGGAGACTAATTATAATTATAAAGAGAACAATGCCCAATGTTTGGGATGCACTTTGAAGCTAAGGCCCCCGTGAAACAAACCAGTTGAAATCAAATAGTTCAAAAATGAACTGAGGAAGATTTGTCTTCCTTGAGCCAGTTGGTTTGCTTTGCTAGTTTATGTAATTGTGTCTCGACATCCCTAGAAGCGTTAATGCAAGAACAAGTGGTATTAATCACCACATAGACTTCTCCTTGCTTGGCAATGAGGCATGTCTTGTTACCTAGGACAACTTTAGCTAAGAAGTCTAAAGACTTTTCTTGGGGTGCTATTGCCTCAGCAGTAGACTTTGCAATATTTTCTAACACCACTGAGAAATTTCTAATCATATGTTCATTTGTGCTGACCCTTAGCCATAGTAAAAGGGATCCTCCAACAGAAGCAATGCCAGAATCATGAACACTTCCCAGTTATTCCCATTTAGTTCTAAGGTGAAGATTAAGAGGGACAGTCCAATGGGTCATTTCTGATTGATAATGAATGGGCAAAGGAGTTGTCAATATTGCAAGAGTGCATTGTCTCCTAAAAAGCCAGCCATTAAGGCATATTAATACACATATATACAACTTGTCAGGGTTTTGAGCAGAAAAATGGGTTAACAGATTCATTTCCTGGAATACTTTAATTTATGCTTTCAAGCCATGATTCTATAAGGCTATTACAGCATACAGAAAGGGAACCAAGTAAGATTGTCTTTTTGCTGAATACGCAGCATAGTTGTGAAACTGGGTGTGTTTTTTTTTTTATAGTATATGTTTGACGGGGGCAAATTTTGTCCCAGTAAGTATAAGACCACAGGACATCATGAGTAGTGGTATTTATAAAAATGTCTTTTGGGTTGCCCAATTGTTTTGATGCTAACTGTGCCATTTGGACAACAGTGGTCAAAAGATTGAAGCAAGTCACATGCTAATTAGGCTATGAGGGTTGAACCCCAGTGATCACTGAAGTAGCAGTCCTATTGCTATCTATAGTGGTATTAGGAACTCTGGAAAAATCAGTTATGGGAAAGGCCAGTGAGCCTCAGGAGTCATGAATAGAATGAGGTTTAGGATGGCAAATCTTGCAGTCAGTGATTTTCCCCTCTTTTGCAATGACCTGGGAGATGCAAATCATGGAATTGTCCTTCCAGACCAGTACAAAGAATAAAAATAAGAGAAAAATAAGGGTCTTAAAAGTAAATAATGTAAGAGTAAACGAAGACAGCATAGAAGAGTAAGCGTAGAATAAGGAAAGGAAAGCCTATAGGTTCTTGAATGGTAATCTTGGGAGGAAGCTCTCTACCTCATGATATCATCAGCTTCTCTTCCTGTTGTTGTTGTTAGGGGCTGGCCTTCGATCGCTAGTGTCCAACGTGTCCAGTCTATTCTTGAGATGGTCTCTAAATTCAGGTGGGATATACTCAAGGTCATATTTTGGCTCTCATGGACTTGCTCTGATTTTCTTCAGTTTTAGCTTGAACTTGCATATGAGCAATTGATGGTCTGTTCCAGAGTCAGCCCCTGGCCTCATTCTGACCGATGATATTGAGCTTTTCCATTGTCTCTTTCCACAGATGTAGTCAATTTGATTCCTGTGTGTTCCATCTGGTGAGGTCCGTGTGTGTAGTTACCGTTTATGTTGGTGAAAGAATGTATTTGCAATGAAGAAGTCGTTGGTCTTGCAAAATTCTATCATTCTATCCCCGGCAATTTTTCTATCACCAAGGCCATATTTTCCAACTACTGATCCTTCTTCTTTGTTTCCAACTTTGGCATCCCAATCACCAGTAATTATCAATGCATCCTGATTACATGTTTGATCAATTTCAGACTGCAGCAGCTGATAAAAATCTTCACTTTCTTCATCTTTGCCCTCAGTGGTTGGTGCATAAATTTGAATAGCTTTTGGCATAATGCATGAAGGACCTACAATATTGAGCTATTTCAGCACGAGATAATTACGGACCAGCTGTAGGGTTGTCCAAAGAGACATAGGTCAGTGTACCTGTGATTATCTCATAAGGAGTTAGTTTATCATTCCCAAAGGAGGTAATGTGGGTATACATTAGGGCTAATGGCAAAGCCTTGAGCCAAGGAAGTGCAGTAACTTCAACTAATGCATTTGAAGATCTCATTGGTCCTTCCAACTTTGCCTTAAGATTGAGGATGATAATGACAATGATAGGGCCAATTTACTATTGTAAAATTTTGTCTCAGTAAGTAAGCCTTGCTGACTTGTCCGGTAAAGTGAATACCATATTTTTAGCAAATAACATCCCCACATAATTAATGTGCACATGCATTAGATGTGCAGAAATGATGAAATTAAGTAAGTGAAACAGTTCTGGCATAGTGGGCCCATACATATACAACACATAGGTCATTTCCAGAAGTGAATTTTGGCCTCATTCACCATTCTCTTATATTATAGATAAATCATATCCTTCTATTCATTTTCTTTTGTTTGGCTCATTTTCTTTAATAGTCTGCTTATTTGTATAAAAATAGCCCCAAAATGTTACTTTTGATTATAGTTGTATAATAAAGGTATAAGCCATGGTCAAAAAGTCATCACGGATCAAGTTTTGGTAGTATCCAGATATTGGAAAACAATCAAAACTGCAAGCTTCTATGAATTTCAGTTGGTAATTACAGCACATTAGCTCAACAGCTTTCCATATGTGATAACAGCCTCATAGAATCATGGCCTGAAAGCATAAATTATCTAGGAAATGAATCTGTTAACCCATTTTTCTGCTCGAAACCCTGACAAGTTGTATGCATGTGTGTTAATATGCTTTAAAGGCTGGCTTTTTAGGAGACAATGTACTCTTGCAATATCGACAACTCCTTTGTCCATAATCAATCAGAAATGGTCCATTGGACTGTCTTTCTTAATCATCACCTTAGAACTAACTGAGAATTACTGGGAAGCATTCCTGATCCTGGCACTGCTTCTTTTGGAGGATCCCTTTTACTATGGCTAGGAGTCAGCACTAATGAACACATGATTAAGAATTTGTCAGTTTCTAATTTACCGGTAAATCCTTTTGGCTTAAATTTCAAGTAATATAAAATCAATACCTACCTTAAGTGAAGTTTCCATGTGATCAGAAATTGAAATCGAAGTAAGCAACATGTAAAAAAAATTGGCAAAGTGCACTTACGAAAATGACATGTGGGAGTTGCATGGTTGGAGAAACCTATAATGCACACATTATTTACATGAAAAATACATACCGTGGTCACTGAATACCATACCTGGAACACTTCAAGTAGTGAAAAAGTTTTTTTTTTCTAACCTTGTGGCAACTGTCAGGGCATCGACCTTCCAACAGGGGAAAGCTTCTGTCTATCCAGAGAATATAGGTAAAATCCCAAGAATGTAATTAAAGTCCATCAAAACCAAAAATGCTGCCATCCAGTCCAACTCATAGTGACCCTATAGGACAGAGCAGAACTACCCCGTAGAGTTTCCAAGGAGCACCTGTTGGGTTCAAAATGCCAACTTTCCTCAACCACTACTCCACCAGGGTTTCCAATTACAGCCCATGCTAGGTTGCCTAGTGGTTCAGTGCTACGGCTGCTAATCAAGAGGTTGGCAGTTTGAGTCCACTAGGCGCTCCTTAGAAACTCTATGGCGCAGTTCTACTCTGTCCTATAGGGGCCCTATGAGTCAGAATCCGCTTGAACGCAGCGTATTTGGTTTGGGTTTGAGGTGGTAATTTCAAGAAATCCAACTGTAAATGTCCAGAAGATCCAGAAGAGGGAGCCAGATTCCCTCTGGAAACAGGAATAGTTTTGAAACAGTTTAGCAACTTTATGGAAATTATCCCCCCAATATTTATTTATAATTTGGATCATTTTATCAACCACGGTGAATGAATGAATATAAAAATGTAAATAGACAAGTCTTCAGGGAGTTGGGGAGAACCACGTGGCCATCCGGACTCTCTCAGAGTCCTGATTATCTGTTAAGTTTGCAATCATTTTTGGTCCAATATACTTTTCTGATTTGATAACTTTTCTGATTTGATAACACTTCTCATACAACTTATAGCATATTAAATAAACCTAATTATTTTATGTGGCCATCTCGGTCAAAGTCTAACCACAGTGTCTCTCATATTTCTAATTTGCCTTTGGGTAATTTTTAGTTTTTTTTTAATTGACTGAGTATAGACATATTGGGAAAAGCATGAGCTATGTAACAAGAACTAGCTCAATTTATAGGTAGTAAACAAAATCATTAGTTCTCTGTATCTTGCAAAGAGGCGTAAAATGCCCCAAAGATAATAAACAGGACCAGAATCTGATAGGCCACAAAGGCTTACCATAATTTTCTATTGAAACATAAAATTTCTCTATATTCACCCACCTTCTGACCAAAGACAATCCCAAACAAAGCAAAGTTATTTTTAATCTTAAAATAAGGCTTGGCATCATTATTTACACAGGTGCAGCAAGAATGATAATTTATCATATACCAAAAACCAAACCCATTGCCGTCTAGTTGATTCCAATTCACAGCGACCCTATAGGACAGAGTAGAACAGCCCCATAGGGTTTCCAAGGAGCTGCTGCTGGATTTGAACTGCCGACCTTTTGGTCAGCAGCCGAATGCTTAACCACAGTGCCACAGGGCTCCAAGTTATCATATAGACCTTTTAAATTAGCTTCGTTGGACATTGTCTTAAGGAATCTTGCATTGAACATGAACTGGGAAGCATCCATTCTAACAGTAGAAGGGAGTTCTGAAGAGTTGTACAAAGTTGAAGGACGGCGGAGACACAGAAACACAGAAACTATATTTTCTTTCCTTATTTGGGATCGAGGGGAAATTTTGAACTAGGTTAAGCTGAGCAGACAAGTCCTAATGGGCTGGGTTAGGTTTCCTTTTCTGGGAGAGTTGACACTTAAATAGAAAGTGAAGTTTTGGTTTGCTGACATAGAGCTTAGCATGAGTGTTTCCTTCTTGGGCCTAGTACAGTCAGGTTAACACCACAGAATTTAAATTTTATCTCTCACCTCCTCTAGGGAAACATCCTTGAGGAGATCAGGCCCCTGGTTTGGTGAGTGAATTCTGACCACACCTTCCCCTGGTCTGTCTTCACACTTCTCTCCTGAATCACCACTTCTCTGCTTGGGCCTGAAGGTATGAGAACCAGTTTGTGGGAGCATAGGTCGGACACTTGAGGAGGAAAATGCTGCAAGTGATTGGGTGAATTTAGTATGAGGTCTGGAAGCTGCTCTGAAGGGGAAGAAAGTCAGCTTGCCAGCTTCCTGCTGTGGCCGTTCTTGAACCTGGTGGGAGGGGCAACCTTGAAAGAAGGGAAGTTTGAAAAAGCCAAAGATCTTGTTTGTTTCCTGGAGAGGTAATTATTTTTCCAGGCCAAGTACATCTCCATCCTAGTCTTATTCTACAGTTTTGTTTTTGCACCTTGCCCAGGGGAGCAAGAATCTCCTTTTTCAGGAGTTAGCAGGAAGCCCCTCCCTCCTCGCTTCCCCAGAGAAGCCTGTGAGGCGGAGCCCCTGTTTCCTTTCCGAATGTAAGCTCAGGCTCCTGCTGACAGCCAACAGAGGCAAGGGCCCCATCTGGCCCCATGTGGTAGGGAAGGGAGTCTTAGCGTCACTGCCAAAAATAAGATCCTCTTGAATCTGATCCTTTTACTTCCGTCCTCACCCCATACTAAGCTCTACCTCTGGGCAGTCGTCTACAGCCTTCTTAATAATTTCCCAGCCCCCTGGCCTGTCTGAGGACAGCAGGCTGGATGAACTGATCACTTCACTTCTCTGCAGTCTTTCTTGTGGTCACTTGACCTTTAGGAGGTCCAGGCACAGGAAACTTGCTCCTCCCTGAGTACCCTCCTGACTGTTACTTCAGCAGTGTTCTCTCCTGTTTTAGAGCTTGTTCTTCGTTATTCTTAGATCACCTTTGCGTTGCTTATTACCTTAATTCCTTACTCATTTTCTCTTGATCATAGTTAAGGAGAAGAGTTGGTATCTTTCAGAAAGAGCCCAGTCTGAATCTCACCTGTAAATATATTGCGCATCTTGACCCCTTTGTTACCTGTATTCTCCTGTGTACTTTCTTCTCCACTTTTGTGAGGTCAAGGTGACTGTCTTCCCGTGAGTCTGTGCCTTACACTTGGATAACACTCATGTTTGCTGGATATTAATTGTCTCCTTGGGGGCTAACACAGAACACAAACAAAGGAGGGAATTGTTTTTTTTTTCCCTTCAAATTTTATTGTGCTTTAGGTGAAAGTTTACAGCACATATTAGTTTCTCATTCAAAATTTTGAAAACATAGTTTTGTGACATTGGTTGCAAACCCTGCCATGTGTCAGTACTCTCTCCCTTTTCCTTTACATCCTGGGTTCCCCATGTCCATTTGACCAGTTTTCTTGTACTTTCCTTCCTTCTGTTTGCTTTTTGGCAGGTGTTGCCCATTTGGTATTATATACAAGAAGTATATTCCTCACATGTGTTATTGTTTTATAGGCCTGTCTAATCTTTGGCTGAAAGGTAGACTTTGGGAGCGGCTTCAGTTCTGAGTTACCAGAATGTCCAAGGGCCATAGTCTTGGGGATTCCTCATTTACTATCAGATCAGTAAGTCTGGTCTTTTTTCGAGAGTTTGAATTTTGTTCTACATTTTTCTCCCACCCTGTCTGGGTCCCTCTATTGTGATCCCTGTCAGAACAGTTGGTGGTGGTAACCTGGCACTATCTAGTTCTTCTGGGCTCAGGCTGGTGGAGGCTGTGGTTCATGTGGTCAGTTAGTCCTTTGGGCTAATAAATTCTTTGTCTTTGATTTTCTTCATTCTCCTCTACTCCAAACGTGATGGGACCAGTAGATGTATCTTAGAATGGCTACTTGGGAGCTTTTGATACTGGAGACATTACTCACCAAAGTAGGATGTAGAACATTTTCTTTGTTATGCCAATTGACTTAGATATCCTCCGAGACTATGGTCTCCAGTCGTCAGCCCTAGTAACTTGGTCTCTCCAGGTGTTTGGATGTGTCTAGGATGCTTCCATGGCCTAGCCTTGGTCAAATTGTATTAACTTCCCCTATATTTGTGTGTTGTCTTTACTTTCACCAAAGTTAACACTTGTCTACTATCTGGTTAGTGATTTCACCTTCCCACTCTTCTCTTCCTTTCTAACCATCAAAGATTTTTTTTTGGTCGGTGTGCAAACCTTTTCTTAGTTTTTTATAGCAGTAGTCTCATACAATATTTGTCCTTTTGTGACTGATTTATTTCACTCGGTATAATGCCCTCCAGATTCATCCATGTTGTGAGATGTTTCATGGATTCCTCATTGTTCTTTATCATTGTGTAGTATTCCACTGTGTGTTTGTATCGTAATTTGTTCATACATTTATCTGTAAATGGGCACTTAGGTTGTTTCCATCTTTTTCCTATTGTGAATAATGCTGCAATGAACATGGGTGTGTATATGACTATTCATGTGACAGCTCTTACTTCTCTAGGATATCTTCCTAGGAGTGAGATTACTGGATTATATGGTATTTCTATTTCTAGCTTTTTAGAGAGGTGCCATATAGTTTTCCATAGTGGTTATACCTTTTACATTCCCACTGGCAGTACACAAGGGTTCCAATCTCTCTGTAGTCTCTTCTACATTTGGTATTTTCTGTTTTATTTATTTATGTTTGATTAGTACCAGTAATGTCAAAGTGAGATGGTATGTCGTTGTAGTTTTGATTTGTATTGCTTTAATGGCTAATGGTAGCCCTGGTGGTACAGTGATTAAGAGCTACAGCTGCAAACCAAAAGGTCAGCATTTCAAGTCCACCAGCCACTCCTTGGAAACCCTATGGGGCAGTCCTACTCTGTCCTATAGGGTCATTATGAATTGGAATCAACTTGAAGTCAATGGGTATATGGGTGGAATGGCTAATGAGAGCAAGCATTTCCTCATAAGCCTTTTAGCTGCCTGAATGTCTTCTTTGGTGGTGTCTGTTCATATACTTTACCTGTTTTTCAATTAGATTATTTGCCTTTTTGTGATTGAAGTGTTGAAGTATTCTATAGGCTTTAGAGATTGGATCCTTGTTGGATATGTTGTAGCCAGAAATGTTTTCCCAGTGTATAGGTTCTCTTTTTACTCTTTTGGCGAAGTCCCCTGGTGAGCATAAATGTTTAATTTTAGGAGCACCTCATTACCTAGTTTATTTTCTAGTGTTTGTACATCTTAATTATAGTTTGTATTATATTTATACCATATATTAAGGTCCCTAGTGTTGTCTCTATTTTTTTCTTCCATAATCTTTATCCTTTCAGGTTTTATATTTAGGTTTTGGATCCATTTTGAGTTAGTTTTTGTGTATGGTGTGAGGTATGGGTCCTGGGTTCATTTTTTTACAGATGGACATCCAGTTTTGCCAACACCATCGACTTAGTTATTTTTGAAGTATTTTCGTTTTAATTTATAATACCGATATTATGCTGCTTGGGTGAAAAAGTGTAATTAACATCCATTCAATATACAGTAAATATTTAGTACCTACCAGAGGTTATATTCTGTGGTGAGATAGAGAAAATGAACAAACAACAAATAATTAACACAATTTCCAAAAATGTGGTAATTTCCAGAAATCTGGTAATTAAAACAACCAGTATCAAAGAAAGCCAAAAGGGCTGATTCAGGGTAAGGAACCTGTAGTGTTATGGTAAAGTGCTTTGTAATTTTAAAGTTTCATATTAGGTATTGTTGTGCAAAGATGAATTTGAGAAGACTCTTTAAGGGAAGAGGTATTCAAAGGCTTTAAGATGGGTTTTTGACTGGAGTGATCAAGGAATGTACAGGAGACCAGTCTGGGTTGGAGAGGAGTTGAGGGAGAGGAGTAGGAGGTGGGCTCAGAGGGATGAGGCAGTAGGAGTGATGTGTAAAGCAGGCCAATCTAGGACAGTATAAAGATGAGCTTCATTCTGGATTGCATAGATTTGAGCAGAGGAGTGATAAGATTTTTTGTCTTCTTTAAAAAATGTCATTCTGACTGATGTGTGAATAGCGATGAGAACTGACCATAGGAGGCCAATGATAGCTTCAGAAAGACTGGACAGGGAACCTATGGAGACTTCAACATCCATAGGCCAGGATTCTTGGTCAGTTTTGCACCAGGTACAACAGAGAAGAGAGTCATGCCTGGCCCTTCTCTGTTCTTAGGGAAGAGTACTTTTACATTATTTAGGAAGTGTCACATATTCTGACCCCAAGACTCTGTGTTCTCCACAAATAGGGCATTCTTGTATGCAAATCCTTCTACCTAAAACATTCCTCCTCTTGCTCACTCATATCTCCCCATACTATTCAGTTTTCAGTTCAGCTCTAATGTTTTAAAGTCAGAATTCTTGGTAACTTCTTGCTTACCCCATTATTTCATTTTCCAACAATATGTACACCACTCTAGTAGTCTTATCACCTCTGGTCTTTTGTACATGTGTGGCTGATTCTTTAATTTACTATGACTGTCCAGATGACAGTCAACTTTGTAATAATTTAAACACTCTGTTAAAACTCATCTTAGTATTTATGGATTTTAGTCCAGCCAGTTGCTAGTATATCCATCTTCAATGATAATTTGTTTAATGATCTGGCTTAATATTTTTAAACTTCTCTCCCAAGATCATGTCCCATCTCATCTATGTTTCTATTTCTCTGATCTCTTTCATTTGTGATTCTGTGAGTTTATGTGAACCACCTCCTCACCTTCCACATATCTACACACCTTTAGGCTCCTTTTGTTGTCTTAGGCATATTCCCAAGGCAAGCTGAAATTGCACCATCTATAAACACAAGCTCCTCCACTTCCCCCCAGAACTTCCCAGCTGGTCTGGACCTCTCCATTTCCTCATCCCCGTAGCTTAGTGTATTAATCAGTTTATCTCTGCTTGTCTGTGTTTAACTCTGTGGGGTAGCAGACAGGCCTCTAAAGGAGGACCCTGAATATGTTAAATTCATCTAACCTTTATGTATTGAACATAAATAATCCTTTTAAATCATTTACTGTCTCTATGTCCCCATTAATGAAAACAAATTTATTCTTACTATGTACACAGAAACACTGTAATATTTTGTGTAGTGATACTAAGAGAAATCACTGCAAATTTATAGAGTATCTTGCACATTTGTATGGAATTGACTACGCTGTAGATAAAGTAGAGTAGGCCTTTTTGATAAAGGATCATGTAAGGAGAGAGTTGGCTCATGTATAATAGTGAGTCATACTGATATCAGGAGGAACATTTCATGCTGAGAGAAGAACAAGTGAAAAAGCCCTGAGGCATCAGTGGGTGTACTGCTTCAAATACTGAGGATGCACTTTTGGCTTTGGAAAGAAAAGACGCTAGAGATGGTGGGTCATACAAGGATCTTGGTAAAAGGGCCTCATGTTGTCTTTCTATCCCATAGGAATAAAGGAAAGTAGCAGTTACTGCACAGATAAGGTTGGACTTTGTCATGTGACATCAACTGGGAGTGAAGTATTTAGAATTATCAGAAATTTTCTTTACTTGGTCAATAACTCTTTACCTTGTTTTTCTTCTTCCTCTTTTTTGTCTTTCAGTATTTTAGGCATGACTTGTCCTTGATTTCTGCTTAGTCAGTATTCTTTTTATTCCTGCCTTTCTTACTCTGCTCCTTTTTAACCATCCCAGTCATGTAGGAATCTGTGAGCAAGAGGAGCAGCTGCTATGGCTTTAGCAATCTGGGTGAGCCTACAGGAGGAAGTGACCTGCCCCATCAGCCTGGAGCTTCTGATGAACACCTGACATAGACTGTGGCCACAGCTTCTGCCATATCTGCATCACTGTGAAGTACAAGGAGTCCACGAGTAAACAAAAAGGGAAGAACAGATATCCTGTGTGCCAGATAAGATACCGGCTTAGGAACCTCCAGCATAACTGGTATCTGGCTAACATAGTAGAGTGACTCAGGGATGTAAAAGTGAGCTGAGATGAGAAGAAAAAGAGTAATTTCTGTGAACTTCATGGAGACAAACTCCTGTTTTTCTGTGAGAATGATGGAAAGATTATTTGCCGGTTTTGTGAGCAGCCTCAGGAGCATCATGATCAACCCATGTCCCTCATGAAGGAGGTTGCCCAGGAGTACCAGTTGAGAGACCATGGCGGAGGGAGACAGGACAGAAAATATTACCTGATGAGAGATAACTTTCATCCTACTTTACTTTGTCACCATAAACCTGAAGACTGTTATTTCTTCCTCAACATATGCTCACCTTCTAAGGTATAAAAGACATTTCTGTTCATTCTACCCAGTTAAGTAAAGAATAAGCCTAGAGTACAAGCTCTTGGACGGGAATAGATAATTTTGTACCTTGTGCTAGATGAATGGAGAGCAGGTGACAAACTCTGATTGCTCCTCTGAGCAAGAGGACAGCTGGGAATCTTAGTGGGTCAAGAGTAAAAAGTTTTCCTTGCTGCAGGTTTAGATCCTTATTGTAGGAGAAGAGCGAATCAGGCTACTTTTGGTGAGAGAAGGATTATACCTATCATCTCATATGTTTATCTGGAAATGCCCTAATTTCTCAATTGTATTTGAGAGACAGTTTTGCTGGATATATAATTTTTGGCTGGTAATTTTTTTTTTTTTTTCCTTCAAGGCTTTATATATGTCATTCCATTGCCTTCCTTCCTGCAGGGTTTCTGCTGATTAGTCAGAGTTTAGTCTTATTGACTCTCCTTTGTAGATGACTTTTGGTGTATTCCTAGCTTCTCTTAAAATTTTCTCTTTATCTTTAGTTTTGGCAAGTTTGATTATAATATGTCTTGGTGACTTTCTTTTGGGATTTACCGTGTGTGGGTTTTGATGAGGATGAGCTTCTTGGATAGATATGTTCTCATCTTTCATGATATCAGGGAAGTTTTCTGCCAATAAGCCTTCAACAATTCTCCCTGTGTTTTCTGTTATCCCCCCGGTTCTGGCACTCCAATCGTTCATAAGTTATTCTTCTTGATAGAGATAGAGTTCCACATAATTCTTAGGCCTTCATTTTTTGAAATTCCTTTATCCGATTTTCCTCAAATAATTTGGTGTCAAGTGCTTTATCTTAAGTCTCACTAATTCTGACTTCCATTGCCTCAATTCTGCTCCTATGACTTTCTACTGAGTTGTCTAATTCTGAAATTTTATTGCTAATCTTCTGGATTTCTGTTTGCTGTCTCTCTATGGATTCTTACAGCTTGTTAAATGTGTCAGTATGTACCTGTATAACCTTCTTTAGTTTCTCTGTTGCTTTGCCTGAGTGTTCCTTGGCTTGCTCTGTGTTTTGCCTAATCTCCTTCCTGATCTCTTGAAGAGCTGTGTATATTAATCTTTTGAATTCTACCTCCAGTAATCCCAAGACCTTCTCCTCCTCTGGGAGGTTTCTTAGTTTTTTGTTTTGGTCACTTGCTGAAGCATAGATTCTAATAGCCAGCCTCACAGTTTCTGTAAACTCTGGTCTGCTCTGAAACCAGCATTATTTCAGTCCATATTTATCCTTTGTTCAGGTGCTAGGAAAGCTTGTAGCTTGACTCTGATATGATTCTTTCTCACAGGAGATGCTCCAAGAATCTCTTGAGAGGCTGAGGAAGGAATAGCAGGAAGCTGAGAAGTGGAAAATTAACATTAGAGTATAGAGGGCTTCCTGGAAGTTAGGAGGAGTCTCTTTCTAAGGGAGTGCTGGGACCAGAATCTGCCTAGGGCCTTTATTCCTAGTCACAAGGAAGCCTCTTTTCTCTTTTTTTCCTCACAGTTAATGAACCTAGAAGTCATTTCTTCCTTCCCTGATGGGGGATGGATGCTGAAGAGTTAATTTGTCACAATGAACACAGACACTAGGAGGTGAACACACAGAGGGATTATTTAGTGAGGCAGACTGGAATCCTGTGTTCCATTCTTGTCATGATATTTGAGGCTTTGATTCTTCAAGGGGAAGACATTTGGCATGATCAGGGTTCTGGCATGGGTAGTGGATATGAGGGTGTGGAGGTGAGGAGTATATTGGGTAGTGTGGAAAACGAATCCTCACCCAGGAATCCCATTTTGGCTCATGGTGGACCTTGATGAGGCACACTTGAGGCCATTTTTTTGGGATGTGATCAAGAGAAAATAATAAGAAAAAACAATTTCCCCATGAATTGCTCCCCTGCTTCTATCTTCCTTCCCTGTGATAACTTCCCAAAGAAAATAGTTTTCTTCCTGGCTCCCAGCCCCTTGCAGAATAAGCCCTCTGCCTGATATAATGACTGTCTCTCTTTTTCATCCTTGAAAAATCAGATTCAGAATGAGAAACAAAGTGTCAACGGAAAGTTTGATCAGCAAACTGATAGGTATCCTGAAGAATGAGGAGAAAAAGTAACTGCAAAAGCTGAAGAGGAGAAGAGTGTTATGAATAATTTGGCAGAGACTGAGAATAAGCTAGTGTAGGAGAGCCAGCTGATGAGAGAGAGCATCTCAGATCTGGAGCATTAGTTGCAGGGATCAACAATGGAGATGGTGCAGGTAAGAGGAAGGATTTCCTGACTTTGAGATTCAAGGAGAATGAAATTCCTGTTTCCGTCAAAAACACAGTGATTCTTTTAAGATGAACATGCAGGACTCAGAATTGTATCGTTACAACTGGAAAGAGAAGTTCTCTTTTCTGCTGGGATTTATATCAGGAGGTAGAAGTTGTCTTCATGTAGAATATGAGAATAAAATCAATATAAAGGAATAAATAGAATTTGGAGAAGAGCATAGACCAGATCCTGATGATAAGTTTTGAACTTCAAAATTCAGCTGTGACTGAAGTTATTACTTCCCACGAAATTATCATTTCTGTTAATCCAGTTTTGTTTGGTTTATGTAATATACAACAACAACAAAAGACCTAAGACTGAGAACAAAACCATTTTTGTGTGTGTAGGTCCAGTTTTTGGCCTAGTCTTTGGTGACGTGGAAGAGTAAGGCTAGAAGAATTTAGACCAAATATATTGTTATATATCTGTTCAAACAAATAAAACAATACGTGATGATGAAGAACAGATGGCTAAAAGGAGTTAAGGATATGGAATTACCTGGCTTGGTGGAGATTAGAGTTCAGGGTAAGATATTCCAGCTTTTAGAACAGTGTCTGTGTGGTATAAGAGAAGAAACAACTTGGTTGATGAACTGTAAGTGATGTTTTATACATCCTGATTTGCTGGTCTCTGGCTTCCTCATTACTGAATATATTAACCTGAATTTAAGAGAAAATCTGAGTAAGATAATCTGAGAGTTGGAAGTCAAAACCACATACGTGTTTGTTGTTATTAAAGAAGTAGATGAGGGCACTTCTAGCTAACATATAGAATAATAAGAGACAGGCTTGAGAAACACTTATATTAATGTACTTGTTTGCTTGTACCTTCAGCCAAAGCCACGTAAACTTCTTGAGGACTGTTACTATGAACTCCAAGTCCTGGGATAATGTTTAACAAATAGTAGTATATTTGGTGGTGTAGTGGTTAAGAGCTTGGCTGCTAACCAAAAGGTTGGTCATTCAAATCTACCAGCTGCTCCTGGGAAACCCTATGGGGCAATTCTGCTCTGTCCTGTAGGGTCTCTATGAGTCGGAACCGACTAGATGGCATCTAAGAATAACAAATATATCACTTTACATACCTGTTGAATAAATGAAATAATCTCATAGGAAGCCATATACATCTGTGGAATACAATTATGGGCTTTTTATTTTCCTAATGAAATACACCTTATCTCCAGATACTGGACGTCTCTTGCCGTACTTCTACAAGGGTCGAAGCTGTTTCTACTTTTTAGGAAACCCAACAAACTCACATGGGTCCTTAGGGATGGTCAGTATGGTTCTTATCTTTACTTACTAGCTCTCACACTGGGATAGTCTCTCTATTCTCACCGTATCAGAGGATGGTAGAGATGTGATAAGCTTTGTAAGTAGGGAGAATTTATTACTCCTTGACTCATGTTTTTCCTCTTTTCCACAGGATGTTAATGGCATCATGGAAAGGTATGTGTGGGTGACCAAGGATGGTCCTTTTGTGTTGAGAAAGGAGGCTTGTAGACATGAAAGATTTCTGGTGGTCAAATATAATGAAAAGGACTATTTAGATGTGGTTTCATTTTAACTTTCTCATTACAAAAGCAGAGTTTGAGTTTCGTATAACTATTGAGAAGGACCAGATTCTATGGTAGGGTGGGAGTGGTGGGAGGCCACAGAGTGAGGACCAGAAGGAGTATTAGTGATGAGTATCAGAACCTTGTGCCATCATAAATTTTATTCACCCTTTCTCCCTGCATCGAGCTCAGGTACCAATGTTTCATAGCCTTATTGTGGAGATTCCTGTCATCATTATTTTCCAAGCCACTGAAGTCGGACATGTGGAGAACTCCTTTATATTTCTTCCCAGGAATAAACTAAAGTGGCAAAGTCTTTGTGATTCTATTTAGATTTAAAAAAAAAAAAAAATCATGTCTTGTGGGATAATATTTTGGCATTGACACAAACCATTGATTCATCTCATTTACATACTTTAAAAGTCAGTTTAGAAAGATGGTATACTTCGTCTAATACCACACACTTATCTGGCAAGATCCAGCTCTTTGAAATCCCATGAAAATTAGACTACTAGTAGTTTGGTGCTCATAGTTTTCATAACTTTTTCTTTGGCATGTGTTTGGAACTTTTTCCCAGAGAACCTGAAACAGATGTGACTCAGTAGGGCCTCCTTACAGTGGAAACAAACTTTAAAGACTCTTGGGCCTCTGCAGACAGGATTCCCACACTTGATATATCTCAAGCCCCCAGAAGCTACGTTCTGCAACCTCAATTTCTGACCCTCTCCCTGGGAACCCTCATCCATGGCAGTGACTTTTCTACACATTAAGTATTTTTTTTTTTTATTATTAACTTTTATTGAGCTTCAAGTGAACTTTTACAAATCAAGTCAAACTGTCACACACAAGTTTATATACACCTTACTCCGTACTCCCACTTGCTCTCCCCCTAATGAGTCAGCCCTTCCAGTCTCTCCTTTCGTGACAATTTTGCCAGCTTCCAACTCTCTCTATCCTCCCATCTCCCCTCCAGACAGGAGATGCCAACACAGTCTCAAGTGTCCACCTGATACAAATAGCTCACGCTTCATCAGCATCTCTCTCCTACCCACTGTCCAGTCCCTTTCATGTCTGATGAGTTGTCTTCGGGAATGGTTCCTGTCCTGGGCCAACAGAAGGTTTGGGGACCATGACCGCCGAGATTCCTCTAGTCTCAGTCAGACCATTAAGTATGGTCTTTTTGTGAGAATTTGGAGTCTGCATCTCACTGATCTCCTGCTCCCTCAGGGGTTCTCTGTTGTGCTCCCTGTCAGGGCAGTCATCGGTTGTGGCCGGGCACCAATTAGTTCTTCTGGTCTCAGGATGATGTAGGTCTCTGGTTCATGTGGCCCTTTCTGTCTCTTGGGCTCTTAGTTATCATGTGACTTTGGTGTTCTTCATTCTCCTTTGATCCAGGTGGGTTGAGACCAATTGATGCATCTTAGATGGCTGCTTGTTAGCATTTAAGACCCCAGATGGCACATTTCAAAGTGGGATGCAGAATGTTTTCATAATAGAATTATTTTGCCAATTGACTTAGAAGTCCCCTTAAACCATGGTCCTCAAACCTCCGCCCTTGCTCCACTGACCTTTGAAGCATTCATTTTATCCTGGAAACTTCTTTGCTTTTGGTCCAGTCCAGTTGAGGTGACCTTCCATGTATTGAGTATTGTCCTTCCCTTCACCTAAAGCAGTTCTTATCTACTAACTAATCAGTAAAAAACCCTCTCTCACCCTCCCTCCCTCCCCCCCTCGTAACCACGAAAGTATGTGTTCTTCTCAGTTTATACTATTTCTCAAGATCTTATAATAGTGGTCTTATACAATAATTGTCCTTTTGCCTCTGACTAATTTCGCTCAGCATAATGCCTTCCAGGTTCCTCCATGTTATGAAATGTTTCAGAGATTCGTCACTGTTCTTTATCGATGCGTAGTATTCCATTGTGTGACTATACCACAATTTATTTAACCATTCATCCGTTGACGGACACCTTGGTTGCTTCCAGCTTTTTGCTATTGTAAACAGAGCTGCAATAAACATGGGTGTGCATATATCTGTTTGTGTGAAGGCTCTTGTATCTCTAGGGTATATTCCTAGGAGTGAGATTTCTGGGTTGTATGGTAGTCCTATTTTTAACTGTTTAAGATAGCTCCAGATAGATTTCCAAAGTGATTGTACCATTTTACATTCCCACCAGCAGTGTATAAGAGTTCCAATCTCTCCGCAGCCTCTCCAAAATTTACTATTTTGTGTTTTTTGGATTAATGCCAGCCTTGTTGGAGTGAGATGGAATCTCATCGTAGTTTTAATTTGCATTTGTCTAATGGCTAATGATCAAGAGCATTTTCTCATGTATCTGTTAGCTGCCTGAATATCTTCTTTAGTGAAATGTGTGCTCATATCCTTTGCCCACTTCTTGATCGGGTTGTTTGTCTTTTTGTGGTTGAGTTTTGACAGAATCATATAGATTTTAGAGATCAGGCGCTGGTCGGAGATGTCATAGCTGAAAATTCTTTCCCAGTCTGTAGGTGGTCTTTTTACTCTTTTGGTGAAGTCTTTAGATGAGCATAGGTGTTTGATTTTTAGGAGCTCCCAGTTATCTGGTTTCTCTTCGTCATTTTTCGTACTGTTTTGTATTCTGTTTATGCCTTGTATTAGGGCTCCTAAGGTTGTCCCTATTTTTTCTTCCATGATCTTTATAGTTTTAGTTATTATGTTTAGGTCTTTGATCCACTTGGAGTTAGTTTTTGTGCTTGGTGTGAGGTATCGGTCCTGTTTCATTTTTTTGCAAATGGATATCCAGTTATGCCAGCACCATTTGTTAAAAAGGCTATCTTTTCCCCAATTAACTGACACTGGTCCTTTGTCAAATATCAGCTGCTCATATGTGGATGGATTTATATCTGGGTTCTCAATTCTGTTCCACTGGTCTATGTGTCTGTTGTTGTACCAGTACCAGGCTGTTTTGACTACTGTGGCTGTATAATAGGTTCTGAAATCAGGTAGAGTGAGACCTCCCACTTTCTTCTTCTTTTTCAGTAATGCTTTACTTATCTGAGGCTTCTTTCCCTTCCATATGAAGTTGGTGATTTGTTTCTCCATCACATTAAAAAATGTCATTGGAATTTGGATCGGAAGTGCATTGTATGTATAGATGGCTTTGATAGAATAGACGTTTTTACTATGTTGTCTTCCTATCCATGAGCAAAGTATGTTTTTCCACTTAAGTATGTCCTTTTTAGTTTCTTGTAGTAGTACTTTGTAGTTTTCTTTGTATAGGTCTTTTACATCTTTGGTAAGATTTATTCCTAAGTATTTTATCTTCTTGCGGGTTACTGTGAATGGTATTGATTTGGTTATTTCCTCTTTGGTGTTCTTTTTGTTGATGTAGAGGAATCCAAGTGATTTTTGTATGTTTATCTTATAACCTGAGACTCTGCCAAACTTTTCTCTTAGTTTCAGTAGTTTTCTGGAGGATTCCTTAGGGTTTTCTGTGTATAAGATCATGTCATCTGCAAATAGAGATAATTTTCCTTCCTCCTTGCCAATCTGGATGCCCTTTATTTCTTTGTGTAGCCTAATTGCCCTGGCTAGGACCTCTAGAACAATGTTGAATAAGAGCGGTGATAAAGGGCATCCTTGTCTGCTTCCCGTTCTCAAGGGAAATGCTTTCAGGCTCTCTCCATTTAGAGTGATGTTGGCTGTTGGCTTTGTATAGATGCCCTTTATTATGTTGAGGAATTTTCCTTCAATTCCTATTTTGGTGAGAGTTTTTATCATAAATGGGTGTTGAACTTTGTCAAATGCCTTTTCTGCATCAATTGATAAGATCATGTAGTTTTTGTCTTTGGTTTTATTTATATGGTGGATTACATTAATGGTTTTTCTAATATTAAACCAGCCTTGCATACCTGGTATAAATCCCACTTGGTCATGGTAGATTAATTTTTTGATATGTTGTTGAATTCTATTGGCTAGAATTTTGTTGAGGATTTTTGCATCTATGTTCATGAGGGATATAGGTCTGTAATTTTCTTTTTTTGTGATGTCTTTACGTGGTTTTGGTATCAGAGAGATGGTGGATTCATAGAATGAGTTAGGTAGTATTCCGTCATTTTCTATGCTTTGAAATAGCTTTAGTAGTAGTGGTGTTAACTCTTCTCTGAAAGTTTGGTAGAACTCTGCAGTATAGCCATCCGGGCCAGGGCTTTTTTTTGTTGGGAGTTTTTTGATTACCGTTTCAATCTCTTTTTTTGTTATGGGTCTATATAGTCGTTCTACTTCTGATTGTGTTAGTTTAGGTAGGTAGTGTTTTTCCAGGAATTCATCCATTTCTTCTAGGTTTGCAAATTTGTTAGAGTACAATTTTTCGTAATAATCTGATATGATTCTTTTAATTTCAGTTGGGTCTGTTGTGATGTGGGCCATCTCGTTTCTTATTCGGGTTATTTGTTTCCTCTCCTGTATTTCTTTTTTTTTCCTGTATTTCTTTAGTCAGTCTAGCCAATGGTTTATCACTTTTGTTAATTTTTTCAAAGAACCAGCTTTTGGCTTTGTTAATTCTTTCAATTGTTTTTCTGTTCTCTAATTCATTTAGTTCAGCTCTAATTTTTATTATTTGTTTTCTTCTGGTGCCTGATGGATTCTTTTGTTGCTCACTTTCTATTTGTTCAAGTTGTAGGGACAGTTCCCTGATTTTGGCTCTTTCTTCTTTTTGTATGTCTGCACATTAAGTATTTTTTAAGAGGCACCAATATTTTTAAAACCCATTATTTTATATAACTTGATACAAATTCTAAGAGGTAGGGAGGAAGGAGTTAATTATTTCATTTTGGAAGGAAGAAATGGTGCATTTGAGGATGAAGTCCTTCCCAAGGTCACACAGAGTGTAAGTGGGGAGATGGATATGAGCATATGTCTTCTGTGTCCAGTGTATATCAAATCAAGGAAGCATTACTGGGAAGTGAATATGTTTCAGAAAACTGCCTGGATTCTGGGGGTATACTGTGACTATAGCTGGGATCCAGAAAAAACTTCAGTGCAAATCATGAAAATGATTACTTTTGACGTAAAAAGACCAGATTTAATGGCCTGACTGAGACTAGAAGGACCCTGGAGGTCATGGTAACCAGACCTTCTGTTAGCCCAAGATTGGAACCATTCACAAAGCCAATTCTTCAGACAGGGTTTGGACTGCACTATAAGATAGAAAATGATACTAGTGAGGAGTGAGCTTCTTGGCTCAAGTAGACACATGAGACTATGTGGGCAGCTCCTGTCTGAAGGGGAGATGAGAAGGCAGAGGGGGACAGAAACTGGGTGAATGGACACAGAGAATACAGTGTGGAGAGAAGGAGTGTGCTGTCTCATTAGGGGGAGAGCAACTACAAGTACATAGCAAGGTATATATAAATTTTTGTATGAGAGACTGACTTGATTTGTAAACTTTCACTTAAAGCACAATTAAAAAAAAATTATGATTACTCTTGATTCAAACCTCAATGTGGCTACTGGGGTAAAGGGTTGCAGGATCAGTCTTGATATAATGTTTGAAGACTCTTCTACCACTTATCCTTTGATCTTGACTCATTCCATTACTGTGCCTCTCCATCGTTTTGGGACTTACATAGACTCTGAGACTACAAAAGAAAACAAAAATCCTCCTACTGGATGGAAAAACAACATCATGATAAGCAGAGAAGAGATTGGAAGTTGTCAAGAATTTCCTTTTACTTGGATGCACAATCAACACCCATGGAGCAGCAGTTAAGAAATCAAAGGATGCATTGCATTGGGCAAATATGTTGCAAAAGACCTTTTTGAAGCGTTAAAAACCAAATACGTCACTTTGTTATTCATAAAATTTTCATTGGATAATTTTTTTGGAAGTAGAGCTCTAGATCCTTATTCCTAGCCTGTCTTTGTCTGAAAGTTCAGCTGAAACCTGTCCAGCATGGGGGACCCTGCTGGTATTTGAATACCGGTGCCATAGCTTCTAGGATCACAGCAACATACAAGCCCCCACAGTAGGACAAATTGACAGATGTGTGGTTTTAATTTGAATTCTCCTGATGATCAGTTACGTTGAGCATCTTTTCATGTGTTTACTGGATTCTGTTAAAGTTTTCTGAATATAATTAATAGGATTTTTCTTTCAGGCAGTTCACTTGGCTGTTCTCAAATTCCATATTTTGTCTTCCCTGCAGTGGGCAGAAGCTAAAATATCTGTTCAGTTCTAGTAGCTTTAGTTGGGTTGTTCAGAGTTGGTCTTAAATATATATACTTCAGAAAGATGGGTGGCATTTATATTTTCATTCAATCTTGTTCATATATCAGTGGTTTGTTCCTTTTTTTACAGATTGGTTTTGTATTTTATAAATATACCACAGTGTATTTATCTGTTTCCCTGTAAGTGCAGGAATATTTGAAGGCCTCTGAGAATTTCAACACTTGGATATTATGAATTCTGTTATGAACATTCTTGTGCAAATCTTTATGTAGACTTACACTAACATTCTGCTAAAGTAAATACCTAAGTGTTGAAATGTAAATCAGTAAGGAATGCTGATTTGTTTGGTCTAAAGTGGGACTCAGTTATTAGTCATTTAAAAATGTTCCTAGGCAATTCAAATGGGCACCCAGGGTAGAGAACAACTGTCCTAGGCCTACGATCTTCTGTCTGCTCTCTGGTTTCTCTATGTCTATCTCCGTCTAGCATGTCAATTCTCCATCATGATATGTCTTCCATGACTTGATCTTTTATTTACCCCTCCCACTAAATTTTCCACCACTTCCAATCACAGATTATATTCCTTTCCACCATGTTATGCTTTTTAAAGTCAGTAAGCAGTAAGATGTGATTTTATTTCTCTCTGACTCTAGCACATTTTTCAAAATTCAAGTAAGACTTATGCTTAGGGTCAACTTGAAATCCTCAACTGGGCAAAGGAACCCTTCTCAATGATCATGTTGAGTCCTTGCACTTCTCTCTCTTTCTCTCTTTTTTTAGCGTTTATCACCTTACTTTGAAAATAATTTATTTAAGTGTTCATAGCCCTTTTAGACATTGGATTTCTTTGTGGCAGGGGTGAGTTCTTATTTTTCTTTGTACATTAGTTCTTATTAGCACAGTGCCATGCATATAAGAGAATCAATCCCTAGGAGTCACACATGACAAGTGCTAACTTCTCTTTCCCATAGCCAGTCTAACTCCCAGGTACTTTTCATTTTATCTCTAAATTAGCTCTCATTACTATATGTTTTCTCCATTTTATCCCATTATCCCTTTATTCCAAGCTTCCATAATTTCTCCTCAGGCAACTGTACTTGCATCCTAATTGATTTTCCCACATCTGTTCTTACACTTCTCTTGTTCATGCTGCATCTAGAGTTATCTTTCTAAAAGTGCAAATCAGATACTGTTATTCCCCTGCTGAAAAATTTTCTTATTGCTATTAGGGTAACCATGCAAACTTTCCCACAATTTCAGAGTGTTGCATGTTTTGACCACTGTTTATTATATCAGAATTTTTCAGCAGTAAATGCCTTGTAACTCTCTGAATATTAGCCCCACTGGCATTTTAAAAAACTCACATAACTCACCATGCATCCTTTTGAACAGAGCATTTTCATATGTTATTTTAGGCTTTTCTGCTGTTATCAGCTACTAAAATATTCCAGCAATGCTCTGAACTCATCTTGGCTCAATAAATTCAATTCTTCTTTTCATCTCTTATTTCTAGGAGGTTCTGTGTCTATATAACATGAACTGTATTTTTTTTTTATACCCCCAAACATACACACACAGGTTCCCTTAGACTCCTACAAAATTATTGTGATGCTTCTAGGCCAGGCTGAAGGTCTGCAAATCTATCAATTTTCTGGGTTCCAGATGTAGAAAAAAGAAGTGATGATCTAGAAAGTTTAGCTCCTGCAAGAGGGAACAAAACTGAGGTCACTGCTTGAAGCCAAGAATGAGTGATAGAGTTCCTGATCAAGAACGTAAACACATGTGAGTACATGCGCACACTTACACACGCACAAAACCAAAAACTTGCTATCAAACCATTTTCCAGAGTTGGAATTTATAGAAAGCTGCTGCTTAGAGATGCAAAACGTTATAAGCACTTTCTACCCTCAGAAACTCTGACTCAGAGACTATATCTATGATAGCCACAATATCCATGAAGTCACTGCAGAACCAGGATTCCAAACCACCACATTAAAATTTGGTTGAAGACAATGTGCCTAGGAGAATAGACTGCGGTAACTGGAAGAATGAGCACAAGAAGAAAATAAACACGAAAGAGAAGTTAAAGGGTATCTTCCACTCAGACTGATGCAGTAAGCCATCAGGATATATGTAAACAGATAATGTGTATGCACAGCATAATACAGCCTCAAAATACATAAAGAAAAAATGCTCACTAAGAATCAAGAGAAATTAACGAAACAGCAAAATGAACCACTTGTTATTACTAATATATTTAGCAGACTAAAATTAATCAAGACTAGTGAATTTGACAGTCATAATTACAAACTATGAAGCCCTGTGTGGTAGGCAAAATGATGGCTCCCCAAAGATGTGCATGTCCTAATTCCCAGAAACTGTGATTGTTAGGTTAAATGGCCAAATCAAACCATGTATGTTGCTGTCAAGTAGATTCCAACTCATGGCAAGCCCAAGTGTTCCAGAATAGAACTGCTCCATAGAGGTTTTTTGGCTGTAATCTTTATGGGAACAGATCACCAGGCCTTTCTTCTGGCACTTCTGGGTAGGCTTGAACCAGCAACCTTTAGGTTAGTAGTCCAGCAAAAGTCTGTTGTGCTCCTCAGGGACCACTGATTAGATGGCAAAACCATGGATTCTGACTCATAGCAACCCTATATAGTCCCTATGAGTATGAGTCTCTTAGATGGCAAAACCAAAACCAAACCTGTTGCCATTGAGTCTGATCCAACTCATAGCGACCCTATAGGACAGAGTAGAACTGTCCCATAGGGTTTCTGTTGAGTGGCTGGTGGATTTGAACCACCAACATTTCATTAGCAACCGAGCTCTTAACCACTGTGCCACCAGGTTAGATGGCAAAGAGGAATTAAATTTCAGATGGAATTAAATTTACTAATTAGTTGACTTTAAAGTAGGGAGATTATCCTAGATTACTTAGGTGGGTCCAATGTAATCACAAAGGTTCTTAGAAGTGGAAGAGAAAAGCAGAAGAGGAGAGTCAGAGGGAAATGTGATTATGGACAAAAAGCACAGAAAGAAATAACATTGCTGGCTTTAAAGATGGAGGAAGGGAAGGCGGGGGGAGTCTTGAGAAGCTGGAAAGAAGCAAGGAAACAGATTCTTTCCAGATCCTTCAGAAGGGAAAACAGCCCTCTTAACACCTTGATTTTATCTCAGTGAGACTCATGCCAGATTTCTAAACTGTAGAACTGTATGTTAATACATTTGTTTTATTTTCAGCCATGAAACGTGGTAATTTGTTACAGCAGCTACAGAAAACTAATACATTCTGCATACAACAAGAAAGGATATTTGTAATTTTTAAGTACACATGGAATAGATAGATATCTCAACCTATCATTGAGAAAAATAAAAGATTATATTAATAGAGACATACAGCTTACCTATGATGTGTATAATATATACAATAATTAAATGTACCACATATTTCCATAGTGATATATAGATTTAATACAATCACAATGAAAACCCCAACAATTTGTATGTGCATGTGTAAATTGAGCTGTTTCTAAAACTTCCACTGCAAAGCAAAGTGGCTAAGATATATATATATATATATATATATATATATATATAGTACAGAAATGTTCAAGCAGTTTTATTTATAATAGTCCCAGACTGGAAATAATCCAGGTTCCTTCCACAGATAATTAATAAGAAAAATGTGTTATTGTCATGCAATGGAATACTTCAGAAAAAAAAAAAAAGAATGAACTACTTATACATACAACCCACTGCCGTTGAGTCAACAACATAGGATAAAAAAGGTAGACACAAAAGACTATACATTGTGTGATTCCATTTATAGAAATTCCAGAAAATGCAGACCAGTCTTTAGTACAGAAAGATCAGTGCTTGCTTGGAATCTGGGGTAGAAGGAGGACTAGACTTCAAAGGGACATAAAAACATTGAGTGGGGGGAGGGTAATGGAAATATGCTGTTTCTTGTTTATGCGGGTGTCTTTATATATCAGTGGCTCATGTTGGCTTCTGCAGTTCCAAGCATCATGGCAGCATTCCAGGCAGGAAGAAGCACAAAAGGCAAACAGGGTTTGTGTCAAAGGAGTCTCGTCCCACTTTTTATCAACTTCATTGAAATATAATTTGCGTATAATAAACTGCACCTGTTGAAAGCAAATGTGTCACTGTGTGCATGCCCCTCCCAAGCATATGCAAGGCTGTGGAGGGTGGTTTGGATTTAAGCAAGAGGGTCTTCCCCCATAGGCCGAGGACTTGGCTAAGCCATCTGGAATCTCTGCATCCACTTTCCTGCTCTCACAGGACATGAGTGGTAGCCTCTTAGACGTGGCACCTTTGTGCAGGGCTACCTTGAGCACCCGCAAGGGGCAGGCCTGAGGGCCTGGCATTCCCTAGGAGACTGCTATAGCCCAATTCAGACTTTCTTCCCAACCTGATCTCTCCTTATGCAGCTGGGGCCAGATGAGCTGGGGCTTGGCCCATGGCAGTAGGGTGGTTCTGCTTCCCCGTTTTTGCAACCAAAGAACTATTCTAAGACAATTATGTTTTATATAATTGAGTCAGTTCCTACTTGTGGTGACCCTAGGTACAACAGAACAAAACACTGCTGAGTCCTGTGACTTCCTCTCAATTGTTGTTACAGTTGAGCCCACTGTTGCAGCCACCGTGTCAATCTATCTCATTGACAGTCGTCCTCTTTTTGCTGACCCTCTACTTTATCAAGCATGATGCCCTTTTCCAGGGACTGATCCCTCCTGATAACATACCCAAAGTACGTGAAACGAAGTCTTGCCATCCTTGCTTCCAAGGAGTACTCTGGGTATACTTCTTCTAAGCCAGACTTGTTTGCCCTTCTGGCAGTCCATGGTATAGTCAATATCCTTTGCGAACACCATAATTCAAAGGCATCAATTCTTCTTTGGTATTCCTTATTCATTGTTCAACTTGAACATGCACATAAGGTGATTGAAAATACCATGGCTTAGATCCGGTGCATCTTAGCTCTCAAAGTGACATCTTTGCTTTTCAACACTTTATAGTTCTTTTGCTGCAGATTTGCCCAAGAAATTCATAGTTTGAATTTTTAATTTTTAAAAAATTTTTATTGTTCTGTAAGTGAAAGTTTATAAATCAAGTCAGTCTCTTATATAAAAGTTTATATACACCTTGCAATGTACTCCTAGTTGCTCTCCCTCTAATGAGACAGCATACTCCTTCTCTCCACCCGCTATTCCCCATGTCCATTTGGCCAGATTCTGTTCCCCTCTGCCTTCTCATCTCCCTTCCAGCTACGAGCTGCCCACATAGTCTCATGTGTCTACTTGAGCCAAGAAGCTCACTCCTCACCAGTATCATTTTCTGTCTTATACTCCACTCCAATCCCTGTCTGAAGAGTTGGCTTTGGCAACAGTTCCAGTCCTGGGCTAACAGAAGGTCTGGGGACCATGACCTCCAGAGTCCTTCCAGTCTCAGTCAGACCATGAAGTCTGGTCTTTTTACGAGAATTTGAGGTCTGAATCCCACTGGCCTCCTGCTCCATCAGGGATTCTCTGTTGTGTTCCCTGTCAGGGAAGTCATCGGTTGTAGCCAGGCACCATCTAGTTTTTCTGGTCTCAGGCTGATGTAGTCTCTGATTTATGTGGCCTTTTCTGTCTCTTGGGCTCATAATTACCTTGTGTCTTTGGTGTTCTTCTCCTTTGCTCCAGGTGTGTTGAGATCATTGATGCATCTTAGATGGCAAAAAAAATTTTTTTTTTTTTTAGATGGCTGCTTGCTAGCGTTTAAGACCCCAGATGCCACTCACCAAAGTGGGATGCAGAATGTCTCCTTAACAGATTTTGTTATGCCAATTGACCTAGATGACCCCCATCCTTGCTACTCTGGCCTTTGAAGCATTTGGTTTATTCAGGAAACTTCTTTGCTTTTGGTTTAGTCCAGGAGAGCCTGTATTGTGTGTTGTCTTTCCCTTCACCTAACGTAGTTCTTGTCTACTAATCAGTGAATACCCCTTTCCCTTCCTCCCTCCCCACCCTTGGTACAAATCAAAGAACATTTTCTTCTGTGTTTATATTTCTTGAGTTCTTATGATAGTGGCCTCATACAATATTGTCCTTTTGCAACTGACTAATTTCACTCAGCATAATGCCTTCCAGATTCCTCCATGTTATGAAATGTTTCGTGGATTCATCATTGTTATTTATCGATGTATAGTATTCCATTGTGTGAACATACCATAATTTATTTATCCATTCATCTGATGATGGGCACCTTGGTTGCTTCCATCTTTTTGCTATTGTAAACTTATAAGGGATCTTATTTCTCTAGGATATATTCCAAGGAGTGGTATTGCTGGATCAGCTGGTAGTTCTATTTCTAGCTTTTTTTTTTTTTAATTAACTTTTATTGAGCTTCAAGTGAACGTTTACAAATCAAGTCAGACTGTCACATATAAGTTTATATACATCTTACTCCGTACACCCACTTGCTCTGCCCCTAATGAGTCAGCCCTTCCAGTCTCTCCTTTCATGACATTTTTGCCAGCTTCCAACTCTCTCTATCCTCCCATCCCCCCTCCAGACAGGAGATGCCAACACAGTCTTAAGTGTCTGCCTGATTTAATTAGCTCACTCTTCATCAGCATCTCTCTCCTACCCACTGTCCAGTCCCTTTCATGTCTGATGGGTTGTCTTCGGGGATGGTTCCTGTCCTGTACCAACAGAAGGTTTGGGGACCATGACCGCCGGGATTCCTCTAGTCTCAGTCAGACCATTAAGTATGGTCTTTTTATGAGAATTTGGGGTCTGCATCCCACTGATCTCCTGCTCCCTCAGGGGTTCTCTGTCATGCTCCCTGTCAGGGCAGTCATCGATTGTGGCCGGGCACCAACTAGTTTTTCTGGTCTCAGGATGATGTAGGTCTCTGGTTCATTATTTCTAGCTTTTTAAGGAAGCACCAAATCGATTTCCAAAGTGGTTGTACCATTTTACATTCCCACCAGTGTTCTAGTCTCTCCACAACCTCTCCAACATTTAATATTTTGTGTTTTTTGGATTAATGCCAGCCTTGATGGAGTGAGATAGTATCTCCTTGCGGTTTTGTTTTTTTTTAATGGCTAATGATTGTGAGCATTTCCTCAAGTATCTCTTAGCTGCCTGAAAGTCTTTGGTGAAGTGCCTGTTCATATCCTTTGTCCATTTTTTAATTGGGTTAATTACCTTTTTGCTGTTGAGTTTTTGGAGTGTCATACAGATTTTAGAGATCAGATGCTGATCAGAAACATCGCAGCTAAAAACTTTTTCTGTCTGTAGGTAATATTTTTGCTCTTTTAGTGAAGCCCTTGGATGAGCATAGGTGTTTGATTTTTAGGTGTTCTCAGTTATCTAGTTTCTCTTCTGGTGTTTGTGCATTGTTACTAATGTTTTGTATACTGTTTATGTCATGTATTAGAGCTCCTAGTATTGTCCCTATTTTTTCTTCCACGATCTTTATTGTTTTAGATTTTATATTTAAGCCTTTGACCCATTTTGGGTTAGTTTTTATTCATGGTGTGAGGCATGGGTCTTGTTTCATTTTTTTTGCAGATGGGTATCCAGTTATGCCAGCACCATGTGTTAAACAGACTGTCTTTTCCCCATTTAACTGACTTTGGGCCTTTGTAAAATATCAGCTGCTCATAAGTGGATGGATTTGTCTGGATTCTCAATTCCATTCCATTGATCTATGTATCTGTTGCTGTACCAGTACCAGGCTATTTTGACTACTGTGGGAGTATAATATGTTCTAAAATCAGTTAGTGTGGGGCCTCCCATTTTGTTCTTCTTTTTCAGTAATGCTTTCTTTATCATCCGGGGCCTCTTTCCCTTCCATACGAAGTTGGTGATTTGTTTCTCCAACTCATTAAAAAATGTCTTTGGAATTTGGATCAGAATTGCATTTTATCTGTAGATTGCTTTCAGTAGAATAGACATTTTTACAATGTTGAGTCTTCCTAACCATGAGCAAGGTATGTTTTTCCACTTACGTAGGTCTCTTTTGGTTTCTTGCAGGAGTGTCTTGTAGTTTTCTTTGTATAGGTCTTTTACATCTCTGGTCAGATTTATTCTTAAGTATCTTATCTTCTCGGAGGCTGTTGTAAATGGTATTGATTTGGTGATTTCCTCTTCGATGTCATTTTTGTTGGTATAGAGGAATTCAACTGATTTTTGTATGTTTATCTTGTATCCTGATACTCTGCTGAGCTCTTCTTTAGTCCTAGTAGTTTATTTGAGTATTCTTTACGGTCTTCTGTGTATAAGATCATGTCATCTGCAAATAGAGATACTTTTACTTCTTCCTTGCCAATCTGGATGCCTTTTATTTCTTTATCTAGCCTAATTGCTCTGGCTAGGACCTCCAGCACAAGGTTGAATAAGGATGGTGATAAAGGGCATCCTTGTCTGGTTTCCGTTCTCAAGGGAAATGCTTTCAGACTCTCTCCATTTAGAATGATGTTGGCTGTTGGCTTTGTATAAATGCCCTTTATTATGTTGAGAAATTTTCCTCCTATTCCTATTTTGCTGAGAATTTTTATCATGCATGGGTGTTGGGCTTGTTAAATGCCTTTCCTGCATCAATTGATGAGATCATGTGGTACTTGGTTCTTGTCTTTTGTTTTATTTATATGATGGATTAGATTGATTGTTTTGCTAATGTTGAACCATCCCTGCATAAAAATACCTGGTATGAATTTCACTTGGTCATGGTGAATTACTTTCTTGATATGTTGTTGAATTCTATTGGCTAGAATTTTGTTGAGGATTTTTGCATCTACGTTTATGAGGGACATAGGTCTGTAATTTTCTTTTTTGTAATGTCTTTACCTGGTTTTGGCATCAGGAATATGTTGGCTTCATAGAATGAGTTTGGGAGTATTCCATCCTTTTCTGTGCTCGGAAATATCTTTAGTAGTGGTGGTGCTAACTCTTCTCTGAAAGTTTAGTAAAACTATCAGGCGAAACTATCAGGGCCCAGGCTTTTTTTTGGGGGGGGCGGGGGGGGAGCTTTTTAATTACCTTTTCAATCTCCTCTTTTGTTAAGGGTTTATTTAGTTGTTCTACCTCTGTTTGTGTTAGTGTAGGTAGGTAGTGTGTTTCTATGAATTCATCCGTTTCTTCTAGGTTTTCAAATTTGTTAGAGTACAATTTTTCATAGATTAATCTGATATGATTCTTTTAATTTCAGTTGGGTCTGTTGTAATATCAGCCACCTCGTTTCTTATTTGGGTTATTTGTTTCTTCTCCTGTTTTTCTTTTGTCAGTTTGGCCAATGGTTTATCAATTTTGCTAATTTTTTCAAAGAACCAGGTTTTGCTCTTGTTAACTCTTTCAATTGTTTTTCTGTTCTCTATTTCAGTTAATTCCGCTCTAATTTTTATTATTTGCTTTCTTCTGGTGCCTGCAGGTTTCTTTTGTTGCCCTCTTTCTCTTTGTTCAAGTTGTAGGGACAATTCTTTGATTTTGGCCCTTTCTTCTTTTTGTATGTGTGCGTTTATTGATAGAAATTGACCTCCGAGCACTGCTTTAGCTGTGTCACAAAGGTACTGATAAGAAGTGTTTTCATTCTCACTGGATTCTATGAATTTCTTTCTTCTGTCCTTGATTTCTTCTATAACCCCGTCTTTTTTGAGCAGGGTGTTTTTCAGCTTCCAAGTGTTTGATTTTTTTTCCCTCTTTTTTCTGGTATTGAATTCTACTTTTATGGCTTTATGGTCAAAGTGTTGTAATATTTCGATGTTTTGGATCCCGTTAAGGCTTGGTTTATGACCTGATATGTGGTCTATTCTAGAGAATGTTCCATTTGCAATTTAAAAGAAAGTATATTTGTCTGCTGTTGGGCAGAGTGTTCTGTAGGTGTCTATGAGGTCAAGTTTGTTGACAGTGGTGGCATTTAGATTTTTGTGTCTTTACTGAGCTTCTTTTTGGATGTTCTGTCCTTCATCAAAAGCATGTGTTGAAGTCTCCTACTATTTTTGTGGAGCTGTCTATCTCATTTTTCAGTGCTGTTAGAATTTGTTTTATGTGTTTCAAAGGCCTGTCATTGTGTGCATAATGTGGCTATATTCTCCGGGTATATCGTCCTTTTAATCATTATATAGTGCACTTCCTTATCCTTTGTGGATTTAACTTTATAGTCTATTTTGTCAGAAATTAATATTGCCACTCCTGCCTTTTTTTGATTGTTATTTGCTTGATATATTTTTGCCTTCCTTCGAGTTTTTGTTTGTGTCTTTAAATCTAAGATGTGTTTCTTGTAGGCAGCATATAGACGGATTGTGTTTTTTTATCCATTCTGTCACTCTTTGTCTCTTTATTGGTGCATTATGTGTCTTTATTGGTGCATTTAGTCCATTTACATTGAGCATAATTATGGATTGGTATGAGCTTAGTGCTGTCATTTTGATGTCTTTTTTTGTGTGGTGTTGACAGTTTCTTTTTCCCGCTTAATTTTTTGGGCTGAGTAGTTTATCTTTGTATATTGTCTTTTCCTCTTATTTTTTGTTGTCGATTTTGTTTTTGCTGAGTCTTTATGTTTTCCTTGTATTTTATTTTGATGTGTAGGATTGGTAGTCTCCTTTTTGGTTATTTTAATATTTACCCCAATTTTTCTAAGTTTAAAACAAACTTTCATTTCTTTATATCACCTTGACTTCCTCTCCATATGAAAGATCTATGACTACATTTTTTAGCCCCTCTTTATTGTTTTAATGTTGCCATCTTTTATATAATAACGTCATTGTTTCCCTGGTTTGTTATTTCCCTATCTAGGTTGATATCTGGCTTCCCTCTCCTGTATTCTAGTCATGGATTGATATCTGATATCATTGATTTTCTAACCAGAGAACTCCCTTTAGTATTTCTCATAGTTTTGGTTTTGTTTTAACATATTCCCTAAGCTTCTGTTTTTCTGGAAAAGTCCTAACCTCACCTTCATATTTGAGAGACAGTTTTGCTGGATATATGATTCTTGGCTGGAAATTTTTTCCTTCAATGCTTTATATAAGTCATCCCATGGCCTTCTTGCCTGCATGGTTTCTGCCTAATAGTCTGAGCTTATTCTTATTGACTCTCCTTTGTAAGTGACTTTTTGTTTATCCCTAGCTGCTCTTAAAGTTCTCTCTTTGTCTTTGATTTTGGCACATTTGATTATAACATGTCTTGATAACTTTCATTTGAGATCTACCTTATGTGGAGTTTGATGAACATCTTGGATAGATATCTTCTCATCTTTCACAATATCAGGGATGTTTTCTGCCAAAAAATCTTCAGCAATTCTCACTGTATTTTTTATTATCCTTCCCTGTTCTGGTACTCCAATCACTTACAGGTTATTTCTCTTGAGAGAGTCCCATATGATTCTTAGGGTTTCTTCATGTTTTAAAAATTCTTGTATTCAGTTTTTCTTGGAATATATTGATTCCAAGTGTTTTATCTTCAATCTCACTAATTCTGCCTTCTATTGCCTCAAAAGTGCTCCTCTGACTTTCTATCGAGTTGTCTAATTCTTTAATTTTATTGTTAATATTCTGAATCTGATTGCTGTCTCTCTATGGATTCTTGCAGCCTATTAAATTATTCATTATGTTCTTGAATAACCTTTTTAATTTTTTCAGCTGGTTTATCTGTGTGATCCTTGGCTTGTTTTGCATTTTGCATGATCTCCTTCCTGATCTCTGGAAGAGTTCTGTATGTTAATCTTTTGTATTCTACACCTGGTAATTCCAAGGATACATCTTCATCTGGAAGGTTCTTTGATTCTTTGTTTTGAGAGCTTGTTGAAGTGATCATAGTCTGCTTCTTTATGTGGTTTGATATTGACTGTTGTCTCTGAGCCATCTATAAGTTATTATATTAATTTATTTTATGTTTGCTTACTGTATCTTAGCTTCTTGCTTTGTTTTGTTTTGATATGCTGAAATAAGCTGCTTGAGTGAGCTAGCTTGATTATTTGCACCTTTGAAGCTCTAATGTCTGTCACCAGATGGCTAGAGCTGTTACTAGGTATATGAGCCTAGGAGTCCATTTCCTTTTCTTGTATGGATTCAGCTCAGGTGTCCAGGTAGTTGGTCATCAGATGCGTGGTACAGGCTCTGCCCTACAGTCTTAGAGGGGCATGGGTGATTAGTGTAGGCAGAGGTATCTGTTTGCAGCAGGGGGTCACACTCTGAATAAGGCAGGGGGCTGACAACTGTCCCTTGAGTGTCTGTGAGGAAAGCACACTCCTGTTCCCTGGAGTATACAGGTGAGTGGGTTCTGCAGCTGGAGCATGGACACCCAGTGCTTTTGGTTGTTAGGACTGGGAAGCACCACTTATCCTTGGACCCCTGTCATGGATGGCTAGGTGATGTGGTGGAGCCACCATTACTCAGGCCCCTGATGTGGGTAAGTGAGGACCTGTTTAATAGGCAAAGCAGTGTCAAACATCAAAAATCCACCTCTCCACTGCAAAACTGAAAGAGTTGAGATCAGATCTCAAGCACATACATGGTTGCAGTCCACCAACAAGGGCCTACTCTCATGAAATGAGTCCACACAGGTCCATGCAGGGGTGAAAGGTATTCAAAGTTCATGGACTGTTTGTGCCTGGACAGGAGCCACGTCTGTCCTGAGCTTCCAAGCTTAGTGGAGCTGGCAGAGTATATTTTCTGCCTATTGTGAATTTATTCCTTCTCCAAAGCAAGAAGAATGGCTCAGGGTGTGCAGCAGGCCTTATCTCAGGCCCAGGGAAACTGACAGCCACTGAAGCCAGCTTGTGGGCTGGGGTCGCGGTAAAATAAACACATGTACTTTGCTTTTGTGAGAGTGCTCGCTGTGTCTGGTTCTGGAGGTGTGAGTAGGCTGTGCAGCACACTGTTTCTTCCTGGGGAAACCGTGTCCCAAGTGCTACCACTAGCCCTGCCACAGTCACTCCAGAGGACCCTGCCTGAGGGGCACCAGTTCCCACAGAATCAGGTCCAGCAACTCCTCGTCACTTCTGAACTTTTCTTCTCCCCATCTGCCATTCAGTCGGATTTCCTAACTTTGCTTTTGATGTTTAGTGCTCCTAGCTTGTCATACATATAATTGTTTGACTTGTTTTTTCAGGTCTATGTTGTAAGGGGGATCACCAGAAGTGTCTAAGTTTGGCCATTTTGGCCCCGCCTCTACTAAAATATTTTTGAAGAAGAACTTGTAGTACTTAGACTCCAAGTATTAAGACTTATTAAAAACTATTAAAAAAAATTTAAGCATTTAGTATCTGTGCAGGGTTATACAAACAGACTAATTAAGGAATACATCAAGTAAAGGAACATTTTAAAACTGCTTAGATTTCTGCCTCAGCTCTGTGTCTGACTTCTCTAGGTCTGAATCTCCTAGGGATCCAATTCCAAAACCTTCTAAAACCCCAAAGCTACAACCCATCTCAAAGGAAAAGGAGTTAATTTGGTTGATTTCATCCCTTTTCTGGGACTGAGAAATGTAGGTGCATGGATAACCTGGTTTTTATCTCATGGGAACATGCGGAAATGCATAAATATTATCATTTTACCTCTTATTGGAATTATTCACAGTGTAAAATTTTATGTGCTTCCTTCTAAATAAGTACTTCCCAGTAATCCTCTAAAGCAAGAGACAGAAGACAGTCTGGTGAGTCGAAAACTGTAGTCACTGAGGCAGGAGGAAAACTACACTGGCTCTGGGATTTTATCAAAGAATGAAGCATTGCAGTGCTCAGTGTCCAAATAAGGGCTGAGCCCTGGAGGCCACGACCCTAGGTGGAAGGGATCCTTCTGGCACCAATGATTCCATAACAAGAAGCCAGATCCTGGTGAGAAATTATTGATTTTAAGTGCACACCAGCTAAAGTGACCAATGATACAGCAGGGAATTTAGAAGGAAAGGACTCTTTGGTTAGAAGAAGTGAGGTCAGAATAGCAGATTAGGTTTTGAGTGAAGCAGCAGAACCTAGGCTGGATTTTTTAAAAACCTTCATTTGCAGTGTTGATAATTGGTAGTTTATTTTCCTCTCCTGTATTTCCTATGACACTGAGGAGATAGACTTCCTGTGAAGGGACAGTGAACCTGTGTGCTCCATAGACTGAGCTGCAATCTAGCCTAAATCATAGAGGCATGTTGGGGCTTTCTCAGACTACCTGCTTTTCAGACCACAGGTGATTATGCGGCCATTGTTTTAGGGAAGATTTCATGAAGATTGTTATTATGCATTATTACTCTAAGCTTGATTGCCAGTACTTGTAGGAGTTCATTCTGCATCATATTTGGAGATGTAAATTAGAATATGCGTCACATGGAAGGCTGCATTTGGACAGAGGGAACTAGTTATGGTTCTTCTAGGTAGATGTGACTTGTCCACCTTGGCTAAATAAGGACTCTATCAATGATAAAAACTGTCCACTAAGTGAGGCAAGCTTTATGTAAAGCTTTGATGAAAGGCCTCGTAGAGAAGCCAGAATAACCTAGGTGGTTCCAGCCTACTATTCTCTTCTCTGAAAAACTACAGATCTCTGCCAAACACAGTAATACAGAACTGGGATGGCTTGCTTACCAAATCTACACCTTTTCCTTAAAAGCTTTTTGAATAATTTTTGATAATTTCCTGAGAGGGAAAGAACCAAGTTCTCCAAAACTGTTCTAAGAATGGCCTGTGTTCTACTGTGCATCTCCAATGCTGTGTTACCCGCCATCAGAATTACTAATTCCCTTCACTTCCTTTGCCAAAAGTACTTTATCAAATAGACCACACAAACTTAGAACTCATAGACCATTTTCAGAGCAAAAGACACCTCCAAAGGTGGGCTTTCTTTAGTGCAAAGCTGGAGGTTTCCACAGATGGGGTCCAAGCACTGGCAGAACTGAAATAAAAACACTGAGGCAAGAAACTTCTTAATGATTCTTTATTTCGTTTCCAGGATGTGACAATTTTTTCTGCTTGTCTTTTCCTGGGCCATATCACACTGGTTAATATCTGTTATGGAGGCACTGCCGACTCACTGCTGGGTAGAGCTGTCTCTCCCTTACTAACCTTAGGGAACAGAGATCCTCCAAAGTGTAGGGCATTGCCCCTGAAGTCGCACTTCATCCCCTGAGTCCTTTGCTCTCTCCCTGAGTTGGGGGAATGTTGCTTCCTTGTCCCTGTGTGTTTCCTGGTAGATTCATTCTCTTATATCCAAACACCAGTAAGCATACATCCTAATCTGAAGCACATTTCAGTTCTTATTATGAGTCGGAATCGACTCAACGGCACCAGGTTTGGTTTATGTAACAAAACCTCATGCACTAGTCAACGACTGGAATCTGCCCTTTCTTTTTCCTTCCACTTTCATCTTTTTTTTCCTCCAGTTTTAAATATATGTATTTATTTCGTTGTTGTTGTTAAGAATATGCACAGCAAAACATACACTGATTCCACAATTTCTACACGTACAGTTCAGTTACATCAATTACATTCTTTGAGTTGTGCAGTCATTCTCACCCTCCTTTTCTGAGTTGTTCCATTTCTCCCCATTAACATAAACTCACTGACCCCTGAGGTTTCTGTCTCATCTTTTGAGTTGCTGTTGTCAATTTGATCATATATAGTTTTTAAAAGGGTGTAATATTCAAGGCAGACATTTGTTATTTTTTCCTCCAGTTTTACCCAAAGTCTTCAGTTTGTTGTATCAAACCCATTGTCTGAAACATAGTTTATCCCATTTGATATTCTAAATGTTTATTATTCTCAACCTCTCTCTCTTCTTCTTCCTGTCCCTCTCTCCTTCTCTCTTTCTGTTTCTCTTTATACCTCATGTTTTTTCTTGAGAAAGGAATAGAGTTATTTATTTAGGTTTAGTCATATGAAATTGTTGATCTTCGGCTATTTCAACCTACCAAAATAACCACGCCATATTATTTAGATTAGTAAACATGTAAAGAAATGAAGTGAGGTCCATGGAAAAGAGAAGGAGCAATAGCTAGCCAATTCTATAGGTACCAGCTCATCAAGGGGACAGGAACAAAAAAAACCCAGTGCCGTCGAGTCGATTCCAACTCATAGCAACCCTACAGAACAGAGTAGAACTGCCCCATAGAGTTTCCAAGGAGCACCTGGAGGATTCGAACTGCTGATGGTTTGGTTAGCAGCCGTAGCACTTAACCACTACGTCACCAGGGTTTCAGGAACTCTGAACATGGCAGTTTCAATTTCTAACCACCTTCAGCACCAGAGTGGAATTGTTAGCTTTCGCAGTGCATATTGACAGTTGATTTCTCCTCAGGGCTCAAGACCCAGAAGATCCCAGACTGAAGAGGCCATGCATAACTTGAGCTGTTACAACCCAGGTTCCTTTATCTTTGTTGGCATACCTGGCCTGGAGAAGATCCACATATGGATTGGAATTCCATTTTGTATCATCTACCTTGTGGCTATTGTGGGCAATTGCAGTCTTCTCTACCTCATTGCAGTTGAGCACAGCCTTCATGAGCCCATGTTTTTCTTTCTCTCTATGCTGGCCACCACAGACCTCATCTTATCCACTGCCACAGTGCCCAGACTGCTCAGTAACCTCTGGCTTGGCTCCCAGGAAATAACCTTCTCTGGTTGTCTTACTCAGATGTTCTTCCTCCACCTCAGCTTTGTAGTGGACTCTGCCATCCTCTTGGCTATGGCATTTGATCGCTATGTGGCCATCTGCTTCCCCTGAGATATAACACCATCTTGACTCAACAGGTGATCATTAGGCTTGTGATGAGCATTGTTGTGAGGAGCTTCTCTGTCATCCTTCCAGATGTTTTTCTGCTGAAACGGTTGCCCTTCTGTAGGACAAGGATCATCCCACACACATACTGTGAGCATATAGGGGTTGCTCGGCTTTCCTCTGCTGACATCTCCATCAACATTTGGTATGGATTTGCTGTACCACTAATGACTGTCGTCTCAGATGTGATCTTTATTGCTGTTTCCTACACCTTCATTCTCCGTGCTGTCTTCCATCTCTCATCCCAGGGTGCCCGCCAAAAGGCCCTTAGCACCTGTGGATCCCATGTGTGTGTCATTCTCATGTTTTACACGCCTGCCTTTTTCTCCATCCTTGCTCATCGCTTTGGGCACAGTGTCCCGAGGCATGTGCTCATCCTATTTGCCAACCTCTATGTCACCATCCCGCCTGCTCTAAATCCTATAGTTTATGGAGTGAAAACCAAGCAGATCCAAGAGAAATTTATTCTCTTCTTCTCTTTGAAGAAGATGCAATAAGTGGGAAGGACTACCAAAGGAGAACTTTGGGTAAAATTGATTTGGTGAAACATATATAATGTAGGAAGACATAAAACAAATCGTAACTATTATTAATTTGAAATGTCCTGCTAATGTGCAAAGCAAAAGAAGGAGGGATAGGAAGAATGAGAATCTTATATATTTAATGTCATCATTAAAATTGTTACATTATGCTTATGTATTTATCTATCCACGCCTACATTGTAGCTCCTAAGCAGAAACTTAGTCCTAGACATCTTCTTATAAACTGCCCTATGAAAATACCCAGCACGCTATGTGTTCCCAGTAAATGTTTCATGCATGTTCCAACTTCACCAGAAACCCCTCCCTCTATGCCATTATTCCCAACTTTTCCTTTCTTCCCCCTCTATCCAGCTTAAATTTCATAATTTATTGTCTTAGTTATCTAGTGCTGCTATAACAAAAATACCATAAGTGAATGGCTTTAACAAACAGAAATTTATTTTCTCACAGTTTAAGAGGCTAGAAGTCTGAATGTAGGGCTCTCAAGGAAGGCCCTTGTCTCTTTTGAACTTCTATTCCTTAGAATTCGCCATGTGATTTGGCATCTATCTTCCCCCATCTCTGCTTGCTTGCTTTGTTGACAACTCAATCTGTTCTTTTTATATCTCAGAAGAGATTGATTTAAGATACGCTCTACACTAAGATTCTATGAATCTGAATTGACTCAATGGCAGTGAGCTTGGTTTTACTTTGTACACTGACACTGCCTCATTAACATAACAAAAACCCATTCCCAAACAGGATTATAATCATAGGTACAGGGGTTAGGATTTATAACACATATTTTGGGGGGGCACAATTCAATCCATAACATCTATTATTTCAGTCATTTTTTGCATATATCCTAAACTCACCTGTTGCTCCACTTCACTCACCTGGAAAAATATCCCAGGAATCTTGCTGAAGTTAACTGTGTATTTCGGAGAAGTTGGAGTAAACGAACTCACAGAGAAGACATTAATGGGTTAATAATCCTGCCATACTCTCCTACTTTCATCTTCTCAAATGCACCAAGCTTCTCTTTGTCCCTCCTTCCTGTAGTGATCTTTGTTCCTCTTTGCTTGGCCAACTCCTACTTAGGCTTCAATTAAAAATTTTTCCTCAAATATTCCATCTTTGTTTCTGCATACTAGATTAGTATTTCTTCTATACGTTCTTATTGTACAATGTACTTTTTTTTAGGCACTTATCACAACTTTAATAAAGTGATTTCTTTATAATTAGTTGTTTCATATTTATGCCCACCATCCGGTCATTGAGAATCAGGTCAGTGTCTGCCTAATTTATTATTGTATTTCCACAACATGCAAAATTCCCAGCACATAATAGGCACTCGATATATATCTATGGAATAAATGAATTGAAGCAAATGAGTTTTAATTAGTGAATGAAATTATAAATAGTAGGATTTATAATACAACCTTATGGGAAGGATAATTCCAGAGAATCATGGAATCCATAGTAAGTTTATAGTTGTTATCCTCACTTATTTCTCAGAGATCTTCTTTAAAATAAAAATTTCCAAGTTATCACTCCCATTTCACAAATGTGGAAACTGATTTCCAGAGGTGTTAAATATTTTGTTAGAGCACAAAGAAAGCAGGGAGAGCAAGGAATAGATTCATCACTGAAGGAACATGGAGAAAACTGCCAATCAACGCTGGACATTGAAGAAAGTATCTGAAAAGAGAGAATTCTTCATATTTGGGGAGAAGGCAGTCACAGTGAGTGCTGCCACCAGGGTTTTATTATCTCAGGCCAGGTGGGGATTTACTTCAATCCAACAGTCATTTATTGAGCATCCATTGTGAAATAAGCTTTGCCAGGGATTCAGCAGAAGATGAAACAGTCCCTGCACAAGGAGTTTGAGGCATTCTCGACTAGGCTGGGGACACGGTAAATCTAATTCTTGCCAGGGCTTCTTTATCAAGTTGCAGATCAAGCTACATCAAGACCCTGTTGAGACTTAGGTATCCTATGTTCCTGGATCCCAAAATTTCTTAGTCAACACTAATATGAGAGAAAATGTAGGCTCCTAGGCTGGGAAGGGGTTAATGTGTTTGAATTCTTGCTCATATCATACAATGAGAGTTGGGACCTTGGGATCTGGGGCCCAGAGTTCCCCCTGGCTCAGAGGCCCTCTCTTCTAACTTGTCTCTAATTCCCAGAGAAGACTAGGGATGAACATTTACACGTAACTCCTCCAGGCTCCATTTTTGTTCCTTCTTATTGTGAGCATGATTCTATGTCTGTCTCTTTTTTCTCTGTGCCTATCCTTCCTGACCTTGGGACTGGTTCTCTTGTCCTCTGGTCCATCTTTTGCCTGCTGTGTTTCTCCACTCTCTGGTCATTACACTGCCTTTGCAAAACAGTTCTAGGACCAGAATCTCCAAGGTATAAACTGGTGGGATTCACTGTAGAACTGGTGTGGAGTAAAGCTGATGAGGAGTAGAACTGGTAAGGAGAAAAGAGAGAGATGAGAAGATGCTGGGCTCCAGGAAAAAGGAAAAACCAAGATCAGAACTTTGGGCATAGGTTCTAGAAGTAACATGTGGTGAGGAAATAGATTGAAAAGAGGGTGTCTATTAGGAAATGAACTCTGAGCCCCTCTTGCTGCTCCCCTCAAAACATTTCTTTTCCCCCTCCCTTTTTTTTTTTTTTTTTTGAGATAAAGGTTTCTAAGCCTACACACATAAAAAAAATTAAAGAGAATATGTTGGTTATAATAGATTTAGGAATACCAGACTGGGAACAACCGTCTGGAGACTGAAGTTTGATAGGCTACCTTGGACTATTTTAGGTACTTTAATGTGTGCAAGCACAGTTTGTATATGTGAGTGCATTTGTAACTGAGTATCCTGTTGTTCTTTTGGGATCATGAAGGCAAGCACTAATCTATGCACTACCCCAACACCCTGGAGGCACATATATACTGAATGGATTAGAACAGTTGCTTTCTGGAATGGGTCTGTGATCCATGGACCAATGAAGGACACTTCTATCCTTCAAAAGGGCAAAGGGGAAATCTTCACATGGACACACTCAACACAAAATGAAAAATAAAATCAAGGCATGGATTACTAGCATACATAATGAAGATATTACTGAAATCCCTGTCCTGTGTTTAGCACCGGGGTAGGCTGTGCATGGGTGTGTTTTTACATTAACCATAGCCTTAACGGAGAAGAGAGAAATGCTCAGCAACCAGGCAGAGACCAGTAAATAAGGTGAGAGGAGAATGTCTGCAAAGGCAAAATACTGTTCAGATAAAAAGGAACTGTGATCGAAGACAGAGAGACAGTATTAGTAGATTAAGGAGAATGCAGTTAGTCACAGATGGAAAGATTCAATAAAGAGTGAAATGTAAAGCCAAGGATATTTTTTTTACTGTATCTAAATTTTTTTTTAAACATTTGAAGGGGAAGTGAGAGAGGTGCTACTATGTCCTTCCTTCTAGACCATCTCCCAATGTCTTTCAGTGGGTGTGACTGTGGATTCCTTGGGTTGATTGCTGAATGTCTATATCTAGTTCAGGCATATTTTAAAATGGGGAGCAAATTTTCCCAGTATTTCAGATCTTCTATGTCCCAGAGTCTAAGTGTAGGAGCCCACCATGTACTTTTATAGTAGTCTGTGAGGGTACAGTGTTGAGGGAGAGGTAGGTGAATCAGATGGTAAGGAACATAGGTAAAATGTAGTCACAACACTATTGAATGTTGAAGTCTATTGGTGATACACTTCCCTTCATTTGTTTATTTAATAAATATTTATTGAACAATCTGCACCAGGCACTGTTCTAGGGAAAAAAACAATAAAATAGGCAGACATGGATTTCTGCCCTCTTAAAGTTTACACTTCATTAAGTGATAAAGATAAGTAAAATTAAACTATTGTGATATTTCCTTTAATTGAATAATGCAGACTGACCTGACAATACCTAGAAATGTTATTATTTTATTTTTTTTTTCCTGAACTTTCAAATTGTTCAAACAACATACATATGTTTGAGTTAGGAGATTTTCTGTAGAGGCCTTGGTAAGAGATGATGATGGTAAATAGAATAGTCAATGCCACGGCCCCCCCCCCAAAAAAACATTGCTATCCAGTCAATTCCGACTCGTAGTGACCCTATAGGAGAGAGAAGAACTGCCCCATAGAGTTTCCAAGGAGTACCTGGTGAATTCAAACTGCCAACCTTTTGGTTAACAGCCATAGCACTTAACCACTACACCACCAGGGTTTCCAAAACCAAACCCATTGCCGTCAAGGCATTGTCTTAGTCCTCGAAGGCAATGGCCTATTTTCTTGAGGAGAGCCTAGGGCAGGCTAAGAGGCACTAAGAAAGTCAGAGTAGAACTGCCGCACAGGGTTTCCGAGGAGTGCCTAGTGGATTTGAACTGCCGACCTTTTGGTTAGCAGCTGAACTCTTGACCACTACACCACAAGGGCTCCTTAGTGTAAGCAGTAGCAAAAGGTGGATGTGATATAGAGAAATTCAGAGACTGAATAACCGCGATGTGGTGCTTGTTCAGAAGATGAGAAGGATGGTTATGTGTGAGGGAGTAGCAATTAGGATAGCTTCAAGGTTTCTCGAGAAGCTGCCTGTGTTGTACTATCATTTGCTAAGTTATGAAACACTGGAAAAAACAGGTTTAGAACCGAGGAAAGAGAAAAGGCTTTGTCTGGAACATGCTGAGCTGGATGCACCTGTGAGAGTTCCGTGTGAAGATGACGGGCATAAAGACAACTAGTCCCAGAGTTGAGGAGCGAGACGTGTCCTAAGGTTTATAAACTTCCGAAGCTTCAGCATAGGGGTGACAGTTGAAGCTTTGGCATTTGTGGAGATAACCAGATGGAATTGTTGACTGAGAAAGCAGTGGGCATGGACAGAGCACTGCAGAATTCCAACAATCAAGGGACAAGTAGAAACAATGAGTGATCACTTTGGTTGGAGAAAAAGAGTTGTGTATCATGTCATAAAAAAAAAAAGAAGAGTTTTGGAAGACTGGCTGAAATATTTTGTTGAAGTGTCCCAAGAATGTGTATTATGTGGGCTAGGCAGGGGCAAGAATACTATTTTGGAAAGTTTCCAGGAGATTAGGCTCCCTGTTTCGGGGTTTGTCATCTATGAGGTTTGGGCAGAGGGTCCTATCTTCTTTCTATGAGACAAATCTGATACAGGAATTTATAAAGGCTTCTTTTCTTGAAAACTTTTCCAAGCTAAGAATGACTGAAGGAGTAGGTTAACCACCTCAATCTTAGGTTTTAGTGAAGAATATTCTACATCTTTTCTTTATCTTGGTGAACTTTTCTATAACAGCGATGAGAAGCAGAACATATGTTTTAGTATGGGGAGTGGAATAAAGAAGAAAAGAGACAGCATGGTCTGCTTAGATTTCTGACATTCAGCCTACCTTTGTTAGGCCCTTTGTGAGCTTATGCACTTGTATTCCAGTTCATCAAGGTGGAGATTTCACACTGAACTTTCTTCCAAAGCCCCGACTACTGATAGAATGTTCCTCTGGCTAATGCTGTTTTGCTCACACAGTTTCTCAGGGGGCCTCCTGGGTTGGTGGTAACTGTAGTCCAAAGTTATATGACTTTTATTTCTAGTAAAATATTATTTCAATACTACTTCTGTTATGATTTTAAATTGTTTCTGAACATTTGACAGATATGTATCAATAAAAAGGAGAGATGAGGGATACTTTATCATTTTCTAGAGCTGAAAGTGAGGGGATGAAATTGGAGAAGATTCAGAGGTGAATGTCTGCAGATCGTTGTAACAATCAGCCTTGAAATTTTTATTTTCACTTTACCAGTCACATCCATTCCGAGATCATGATGGCTGTATTCAACGTGAGCAGCTTCAATCCAGGCCCATTCATCCTATTGGGAATCCCAGGGTTGGAGCACTTCCACATCTGGATCGGGATTCCCTTCTTCATTATCTACCTCGTGGCCCTTGCAGGCAACAGTGTCCTTCTCCATCTTATTTCCACGGAGCGCAGCCTCCATGAGCCCATGTTCTTTTTCCTTTCTATGCTGGCTGCTACAGATCTCATTCTGTCTAATACATGTGTACCCAAAATACTCAGTATCTTCTGGCTAGGTCCTCAGGAAATCACCTTTCCTGGATGCCTTACTCAGATGTTTTTTCTCCACTACAGCTTTGCCATGGATTCTGCAATTCTGCTGGCAATGGCATTTGATCACTATGTTGCCATTTGCTTCCCCTTAAGATACACTCCTATTCTCACTTATCAGATTATTACTAAGATTGTGATGGGTATTATCAGCAGGAGCTTTTGTATCATCTTTCCATGTGTGTTCCTCTTAAAACGACTTCCCTTCTGCCGAACGTTCATTATACCTCACACATACTGTGAGCACATAGGCGTTGCCCGGCTCGCCTGCACGGACATCTCCATCAACATCTGGTATGGCCTTGCTGTGCCGGTAATGACTGTCACCTCAGACCTGATCCTCATTGGCATTTCCTACACTCTCATTCTCCGTGCTATCTTTTACCTCCCATCCCGGGATGCCCGCCAGAAGGCCCTTAGCACGTGTGGTTCCCATGTTTGTGTGATTCTTGTATTCTACACGCCAGCCATGTTCTCTGTCCTCACCCACCGTTTTGGTCACAATATTCCTCACTCCTTCCACATAATGTTTGCCAACCTCTATGTAGCCATCCCATCTGTACTCAATCCAATTATCTATGGCATGAAGACCAAGCAGATTCGGGATAAGATCATCCTTCTGTTCTTCCCCAAAGGGACCCAGTGATATTCGGTTAAGAGCTTGAGAAACAAAACAGGTAACCATATTGATTTTAGAGTACCTTAAAAAAAATCTGGAATCTATTTAATATTGGCTTAAATTTTCATGAAACCCCAGAAATCTATTATAGTTTGTTGAAATCAGTGAGACAAGATGAGCAGTTAGATATCAAGAGAGGCAGGCAAAAAAAATAAATAAATAAACAGGGGAGGGGAGAGTTGAAGACAACATGTCTGCATTAAAAGACTGACAAAAAGAAGATTTTTATCTCATTTTGACATGAGATTTCCAAGATTTACGGGATAAGATTTTGATCATATGTAATAAGAATAGATTAATATTCTTATAAACAGATTAAAGGGGAAGAGTAGAGGCCATTTTTTTTGTAGGGCACTTTCCAGATGAGAGTCAGTAAAGCTAACAGAAAATGATTACCCTCTTTTGAGAACCCCCCAGGAAAATAAACCATCTAAAACTGTGGCAATCGGACTTTGGTGGGTATCAGAATTATCTGGGGATCTTGGTAAAATTACAAGTCCCTAAAAAAAAAAAAAAAAAAAAAAAAATTTTTTTTTTTTTTTTTTACTACCCTAAATACAAAGTAGTACAGTAGGCTCTATTCTACTTCAATGCACATATGTGTTCTTTACTCTTTAGGTGATTCTGATACTGAAGAAATTGTGGCTCCTTTCAGATGGGAAAAGTCCTGGCCCTGTGAAAAACCCAAAGTCTTGATCTTGTAGTTATTATCTGGGTCTGGAAAAAAACCCAGTAAGGTGATGGGTCTGGGTTATCCTGTGTGCTCCATGTCCTGGAGTAATGTTATTACTCTATCCTAAAACTGTCCAACTTTAAATCACGTATCATCAAAATACATTATCAGTTATCTCTACTTGTTGCAATTCTCTTCAGCCTGGGCATTCTTCCTTCTTTAAAGATTTTTAGCTTCTCTTTCAATATGATTTTCTCCACAATTACTTTTATCACTATTCTTTGTGATTTTAATGTCCACATAGGTCATTCTTTAACAACTCGAGTGGAAGATTGTATTTTCCAAAGACACCACAGCAATACCTTCCATTTCCCATGATTTTTCTGCAGTGTGAACTTGCCATTCCCACACTAACAGTTGAAATCTAATTCCCCTTCTCTTGAATCTAGGTTGACCTTAAGGATTGCTTGACAAATAGAATGCAGTGGATGTGACATTTGGAAGCTTCCAAGGCTCCTGTCCCATTGCCATTGAGTTGATTCTGACTCATAGCAAACATATAAGACAGAGTAGAACTGCTGTATAGGGTAAAGGCTGTGATCTTTACTGAAACAGGCTGCCACATCTTTCTTCCACAAAATCAGCTGGTAGGCACAAACCGCCAGTCTTTGGTTAGTAGCCACGTGCTTAACCACTGCACCACCAGATTTCTTCCTGGTATCTTGAAATGCTTGATTTTGGTACACGCCTTCTTGGGATCCAGCCACTATGCTGTGGTTTCAACAATGGTCTGAAGCATAACAACGATTGAGAGAATGGTGCAGGACTGGGCGGTGTTGTATTCTGTCATACACAGGCTCCCTATGCGTCAGAACCGACCTGACGGCACAACAACAACGTGCTATAAGGATCCCAAGTGACATGGAGAGGCCATGAAATTGTTCAGTGTCTAAGCAGAATTTAGAGGCAATGCAAAGGGTCAAGGTTGGCTGGGTTCAAATATAAAATTGAGTTTTATTCCCAATCTCTCCAGAAGACAAAAGACTTTCAAAGTAAGCTGTAAGATTCTTTGTTAAGAATCGAGACACATTTAAAGATGTCCTGTATAAACATTTTTAATTAGACAAAGAAGCTCCAAGAATCTTAAAGGTATTTACTATAGCACCGTAACTCTGAGTCAAAATCAATAAGAGACCAGTTTTAAAGATACTTGTGAGTGTGATTTTTGTCTAATGACACCCAACAACACCCATTGCCATTGAGTCTATTCCAAATCCTAGTGACCCTATAGGACAGAGTAGGACAGGCCCATAGAGTTTCCAAGGAGAGCCTGGTGGATTCGAACTGTTGACCTTTTGGTTAGCAGCCATAGCTCTTAACTACTCTGCCACCAGGGTTTCCTTCTCTAATGAAGTGAACCTAAAATATTCATAGAAAACTCACAAAGTTTTAGAAAGAAATGTACAAGTACCATCAGCTTGGACTAAAAAGGACATTTGTTAGTTGCCATTGAGTTGACTCTGACTCATGGTGAGCCATACGTGCAGAGTAGAACTGCTCCATAGAGTTTTCAGTGCTATGACCTTTCAGAAACAGATCATCAGATCTTGCTTCTAAAGTGCCTTTGGATGGGTTTCAACCACCAGGCTTTCAGGTAGTAGCCTAGCACTTAACCATTAGTACCACCCAGGACTCCCAGGGCAAAAATAAAAGAGGTCTTTGGGTCTCCAACTTCCTTTAGGTAGGAAGCAGGGTGGGAAAGCCCCTCAACTATAAACACAGGTCATTTCTCGTTGAAAACCAAGGATGACATAGATTATGAACCCAGTTGCTCAGAGCCTGAGGCCAAGAGCCATGGAGAACCATTCCCAGGGAGCAGGATCTGGTCCTTATTAAGAATCTGGTGATATATCCCTGGCTGGATTTTAGAACTATAATGGACCATTGATTGCTATATGCCTCTCCCACTGCCACAATTTTGAATATGAGGAACTGTTGCAGTTATCTTGTCTGTGTATAACCATTGCGTATTGGATGCATACCCATATACACACTACTATTGAGTCGATTCTGACTCATAACAACCCTATAAGACAGGGTAGAACTGCCCCGTAGGGTTTCCAGGGCTGTAAATCTTTACAGAAGCAGACTGCCACATCTTTCTCTTGTGTCACAGCTGGTGGGTTCAAACTGCTAACCTTTGGTTAACAGCTTAACCAGTGCCCAATTAGGGCTCCTCATTGGATGCGTAGGGGGCAGATAATCATCTCTTTAGTTCACAGGTCCTCAAACTGAGGGGAATTGCACTCAATGAGCTATATACAAGGAACTATACTCAAGGAACCTCATTCATACTTTGCCCTGATTTAGAGGAATAAAATCCTGTACTTTGAACTGATCCCATAATGGGAATGAAACTTTGCGGGTCTAAGGAAATGGAATGAATGCATTTGGCATGTAGGAAGGGACATGCATTAATGTAGTAAGAGGATAGGTTGTTAGATGTTTTAGTTTCCAAAGATGGACAAAACAGTATCTTTCACCCCTTTTTGCATTATGGCTTTGCCACTACCCCAAGTTGTACAATCTAATCTCCCACCCCTTGGATCTGTGTTGGCCTTAGGGACTAGCTTGAAAAATAGAATGCAGTAGATATGACATTTTGGGGTGTTTGAATTTAGGTTATAAGAAACCTTACAACTTCTCCATCCATATCTTGGAATATTTGCCTTTTGGACACTCTCTCCAGAACATAGCCACCATGCTGTGAGAATCTCAAGCCACAGGAAAAGGTTATGTGGTGGTCAGCCCTGGCTGAACTCCTAGATAACAGCCAGAATCAAATGTACCTACTCTAGTTAGAGATGACTACAGCTCCATCAAAATGTAATTAGAGCAACTTGACAGAGAGATAGAGACACCTCAAGTGAGAACAGCTCAGTAGATTTCTATAAATCTGCAGAACAATGAGAAATAATAATAAAATTTTACTTCAAATGATTAATATTTGAGTAGTTTGTTACACAGCAATTGATAACTGGAATCACTGGATTCTCAGTAGTCTCACTTTTCTTCCAACCTACCTCATCTACTTCATTCCTTGGAAATATCTTAGAATATGTATCCATACAAATATTTGCAAGTTCTTTATAATCTCAGTTTTAGACATTCCAGTCCCTTCCACCCTCTCCTGTTTTTCTACTTCACTTCTCAATTCAATAGTCCTTGAATTCCAAGGTGTTGATAATTAACTGATACAACTAAGTTTTTTCATTTCTTTCCTTAGCTTTAATTTCATGGTCCATTTTTAGAACCACTCTTTAATACACCCTCACATTTCTCTCTTTTCTCTCCCTGTCTAACACACACACACACAGAAACACATGATTGTGCTTTTTCAGCAATGCTGAGGCCATTTTTAAATGTAACTCTCCACCCACCTTGTGCCTGAAGCCATGGGGTAAAAAGTTGTAAATGTGCTGACTCACCTAGTTTTAAAAGTAAGATTGCTAACTTAAGAAAAATTATTTAGGAGACTCGTATAATTTGAGGATGAAAGGCAGGAACTACTGGTAATTACATATAACCAAATCCATTGCCTTCAAGTTGATTTCAACTTGTAGTGACCCTATAGGACAGAGTAAAACTGCCCCCATAGGGTTTCCAAGGAGGGGCTGGTGGATTTGAACTACCAAACTTTTGGTTAGCAGCCAAGGTCTAAATCACTGCGCCACCAGGGCTCCAATTACACATAGAAAACAGACATAAATTGGAACTGTCCTGAGCAAATTGGGAGATCTGGTCACCTAACATTTTGTACTTCATGGCAATTATATTACATTTTCCTTTTCGTTTACTTGCCCACTCTTTAGAAGATAACATCATACGTTTTCTTCTCTCCTCAACCTTCAAATACTTTCTTTCCTATCATAACCCTTAGAGATAGATGGCATTGCTTTTACTTCCCTGAAAACACAGAGGGAAGAATAGAATGTCCACATGTATGTACAACCACATCCGCCCACCTGCCTACATTTGCACTTTTATTTCTATTTTCCCTCTAGTTACTATGGATGCTGCTATCCAAAACCAAATCCTCTGCTTGTGCACTAAACTCCATACTCTAATGTCTACCTAAGGATTTGCCTTAGCAATTGTCTCTTCTTTGAGTTCACCATTGCAGCACAGGCCTCCTTTGTCACTGAAGCAGGAGAAAAGAGGGCATAGAGTATTCACATTTGTTCTTAAATATTTCAGCCCTGTCTTGACATATGCCACTTCTATTATTACCACGTGGCCCCATCTAAATGCATGGGGCCCTCTCTTATATATAGAAAGGAGAGAAGAAGCCAATAGATATAAGAATGAGAAATCTCTTTTACAGAAAACAATACAAACTTAATCCTTTTACCTGTCTAATCTCATTCTCTACTACTTTTCCCCTTGCTCACTCTGCTTTTGCCATATTTGCCTTCTAGAAGCTTCTCAAGTACATCCAGTACACTCTCACCTCAGTGCCTAGATAATCCATCAGCTTTTAAATGCCCAGATTTCATGTTATATCAATTAAATCAGCACGTCTCGGGGGCAGGATTGAGGCTTCAACATTTCTTAAAAAGCCCAGGTGGTTCCACTGTGTGGCAAAGTTTCAGAGCCACCAACTTAAAGTGTGTTAATAGCTGTATTTTGCAGAAGAGGAAATCAAGGTCTGAAAAAGGTAATAATTTATTCAAAATTTCTCAGCTAGTAAATGTCAGAGCTGGGATGGATTCAGATCTGTATCTGTCTTATTTCTGTTTGTTCTATTTCCTATATAAAATAGAATCCTTTGTATGGTAGCAGTAGATTAAAGAAAACCACCTTTTCAGTTTCTTTATACTTACTGTCCAGTTACTTTCTAAACAACTTGAATTAACTTGCACATCAATTTGTGTGAGGGTCAGAGACAAATTGTAAATATTTTTGAGGACTGAATACGTGTTTATAGCTCAATATCGATGAGCTAAGTGCTAAGGTCTGGAATGAGGTAGAAAGGAGAGTGGTGAGAGGCTAGCTAAGGTGTTTACAATTATGTGAGATCTATTTGGTGAGGGCACTTTAAAAGAGTCTGACTAGACCTTGTCTATCCTTCTTCCTTTGGAAAATTCTCTTCTTATGGTTCAGATATGCCCTGGATAGTTCCTGCTTCTAGAAGGAAATGCTGTTGTCCACTTTCACATCTTTCTCTAGTATGTACTCCCCATGTCACCTTAATTTATAGGAGCCTTTCCTGACCCAATCAGTCCAGCACATAAAGTCTGATCTCCATTCCGATATACCCAGCTTCTTGGCCTGAAAGTTTGATGGAGAAGAAGATGTCATTTTCTCAGTGGACTATGGGAAAAGTATGTGTCTTCTCACTGGCCCATAATTAACAGTAAGTTTCATTTAGTAGCTTGTCATCTGGTGTATTTAGATGGAGAAAAGGCAAGGAATTACACCTAATGATGGCATCAAAATGTTAAAGGGAAATAAAGAGTCAGGTTCAAGGTCATTCTGGAGGAATTCAGATTAAACAGAATGATTCCTTTCTGAACACAGGCAATATGAGCCACTTAGGTAATAAAAGGAAGTGTGAAAATGCCAACTTAAGGTATTTTTCACAAATGGGATTAAGTACTTTTAATCTCTACTTTGTCTCCTCATTTTTTCATCATCTTATGTCTCCCCTCTTCTCCCTGCATTGCCCTTTCCATCAGTCTGGCACAATTAGGCTACATTTTTTGCCTAAAGTCTTGTAATTGGATTAGTGGGTAACTGGGGACATGATATAGCAGAAAATGCTTCCAGATCAATGTGAGTATGTGTAGAAGGATTGGGCAGGTATTAATCTTAAAAAATGGCCATCCCGTAAAAGAAGATGCTGACGGAACTAGTATGCCTCCCCAGAGATAATATTTGCAAATTCACCTCTGTTTGTGGCAACTGGGACCACTGGGCCTCTGAGCCACACCACAGCCTCTCTGGACCAAAAAACCCTTTCAAGCGTGAGGATAAATGAAGTGAGATCTCAGATCCAGGGACTATGCTACTTGTGCTGAATCAAGTCTTTCCCAGTGCTGCTCGCCCCAGAAGCTGGGGTGACTTTTGAATGGATGAGGGGGAAAGAATAGAGTTGAAGACTGTTTTGTAAAACCAGGAGCAGAAGTAGGGGAAGACAGAAAGGTAGGAAAATCCATACGAAGATACTGAAGTTTTTGGCTACTCCAGAGGTCATCTGAGATAGTCTCCTGACTCATTAGCGAAGGTACAGCTCCTTGAATTCCTCAGGTATTTGGTTAGCTTTACTGCATACCCAAATTTATTATCAGGAAGTCCTTCTTTGCTTTCCACCTGAATCCTTGATGTTGCAATTAGAGTTTCCAGCCTCTTGCTATTTTCATTATTGGCTGAAGAAAGCAATCAGAGGGATCTCTTGGAGCAGACTTTCTTAAATCTATAATGAAGTTAGAAGTTCCTGGCAATAACTGCATCTTGCCCTCACTTTTTTTGGTCAGGCAAGCCAGGTAAAAGTGAAGCCATATCTATTTGTCAGTGAGTGATCTTGTTCCTAAGGAGCCCTGGTGGTGCAGTGGTTAAGCACTCGGCTGCTAACCAAAAGGTTGGCAGTTTCAACCTAAGACCTACTCCACAGGAGAAAGTTGTGGCAGTCTACATCCCTAAAAATTACAGCCTCGGAAACCCTATGAGACAGTTCTACTCTGTCCTATAAGGACACTAGGAGTTGGAATTGCCTTGACTCCAGTGTGTTTAATCTTGTTCTTGAGTACATGAAACCTCCATGGCACCTCCAAGAATATCTGAGGTATGAGCAAACATACCTGATTGCCCTCCCATTCTTCTAAGTATCTAAGTCTAGTTAGTACTGTCCAAATATAATTTCCTCAGTGTAGAGAATTCTAGGATTTCATGTGCAGAAACATTAGAAGCCCACAAAGAACCTGTTGAGCATCCTGAGTTTCTGGTTGTCTTTTCCTGGGAAAAATTAGGTGACTGCCTCATTCATCCTTACTCTGCTCTTGGGGGCAGCATAGAACACATCTGTTCCTTTCTTGTTGATGGTTCACAAATGTCAAAATGATTCCTTATGTCAAGGGAGAGTGACGGTGGGAACTCATTGATATTGATGTATGGATAGGATTGGAATCTTTGGGCAACCATTTCGTCTCATATCTTGTGAAGGTCCAGCTAATCCAGCTAAATGAGAATCAGCCTTGGATATCTCTGAAGAGAGTCCTTGATTTTAAAAAGAAAGTGAAACTATAATGCCCTTGCTCTGGGATTACAGACTCAAGAAAGGCCAGTGTATCTTACTATTTGAGGAACTAAGCAGAGTTTCCTTTTTTGAGAAATAAGTGCAAAGTCAAAGTGATGGACTCAGAGATTTGCAAAATCATGAGAGAGAACAGTGAGTATTATAGTTAATGTTTATTAAATAATAGAAACTGTGTAATTTGCTTTGTATAACTCATCACTTTTATTCTTCTGCAGAGCCCCAGGAAATATGTATTATCTGAAGTTTACATTAAGGAACTGAGAACAGAAGGATTAAGAAAATCGTTCAAGGTATTACAGTTAACATTTAGCTGCAATAAAGTCAGATTTGAACCAAGCAATCTGAATGTAGGGCCTGATTTCTTATCTTCCAGACTTGAGCATCAAAGAAGAGCTTTAGGAAGGTGATGACACTGGGAATAGTGTGGTACAAGCAATGCTTGAAGCATTTAAGGAAGATTCAGATTTGGAGATTAAATTTCATTTCCTCAGGGAAGCTCTCCCTGTGTAGGACCTGGCTCATGTAACTTCCCTTCTTAGCAAGTATCAGGGTAGTATTTTTATACGTATATTGAAGACAGTTTGAATAATGAAGTCTCCTCATTAGACTATAAGCATAATATATCAGGAAACATGCATGTTCTTACTCTTCAATGTATATCAAACACCTGGAAGAATTCCTGGCACATAAAAAATAATAACATTTTTGACAAAAGAATGAAATTCAAGAGCAGCCTTAGAAAGATTACATGTGTTTTAAGATATGCTAAAATATGAAGAGGAATCGTGCTGGTTGTGCTTATACACACGGTCTTAGTGAAAGACAAAATATTCTCAAACACAGAAGGCCTAAAGTTGTGAACAGCAGCCTCAAGAAATCATATTTCTTATGACTAGATGTGTGCAAAAAACGGCCAGGTGACCACATTTCAGAAAGTCACATTTGAGAGACAAGAATCACAATGATTGAATTACAAATTCTTCATGATTTATATCGCAGGTGGATGACAAGATTATTTGCCACTGATTTATCTATTGTTTAAAACACTCAGCTAGAAGATAGAAGCCAAAAACATTTACATTTTTCCTAGATGGGCATTGAAATGTTTATAATCACTTTGTTGTTGTTGTTTTTTGGCAGTTATAACCAAACTTTTGAATGTTTAAGGACATATAAAATTATAGTAGACTTGGCAGTGAACTCTATTTTTAGGTCATTAATTCCATCAGTAATTGCAAGTTGTAATAAAAATAACACTATTATGTATACAATTTATAACTATAGTGACTGTTAGCAGTAGTATATGAGAAACAGATACTACAATTATTAAAACAAAATTCCTAATGCATTATGAATTGGCCTTTTAATAACGCAGTTGCAGGTGAACAGGGAATTAAAGGTAGGGTTTTTTTTTTTTTAATTTATTCTTTATAATTGTTAGGAAATGTTTGATCCCATATTAAATGCTTCCACATCCTAAAATTCCTTTTAGGTGAGAACCACTGAATGAATTTAAAGTTAATGTCCCTTTGAAAAATGAGGATCTTTGAGTTCCGAAGACCAGACTTCTAGAAGGTAAGAATGATGATTCTGATTTCACCTGTAGGAGTCTCTCAAGGCAAGATGGCTCCATAATTCCTTCTTTCCCTTCTCCTATATCCTATTAGGATAACCACAAATGAAGGCCCAAGCACTCCAGAAAACCTTCCCTGACTTAACTCATCTATTAACTCAGGTGAGTCAACCTGCCTTTCTTCTTCCCTTCTCATGGCATACTTCTTCTCCTTGGAGATTTTCCAGAATACCACCTATGTTGGCCCATGGCCTGACTGATCCTATGGGAGCTCGTATTCTAAAGTGTACAAAGCAGACTAAGGCAGATGTGATTTATAATCAAATTGAAGCATGTGGCCAATCAAGAAAAATGACAGCAATTTATTATGCTGATTAAAAAAAAAATTAGATAAATACTAAGAAAAGATGATAGGAACACCTCTTAGAGTATGTAGAGTGAAAAGAGCATAGTGGAGTCATAGACCTAGCTAGGAAAGATCTTGTCTGATCCATGAGGAAAGCTCCCAGGAGGAGACATTATTTTTCAGCACTAGTCACTCATCCAAGTCTGTTAAAAACTCAAATACTGTGTTCAGTCTTTTATTCATTTACTTGATGATTTGTGTGTCTAATGTATATAAGGCATAGACACAGGATATCAAAGAAAAATAAGACTAAAATTTTACAGTGTAATGGGGAGGAGAGATACACATAGTTACAAAACAATTTGTGTCTTTCCTAATGTAGGCTACTGAAGGTATAGAAACATCATAGGAGAAGGGGTTATAGAAGGGATTCATAGAAGAGCACATATTTAGCTGATTTTTGAATGACCTTTGGGAATTTGCCAGGTCATCAAATGAGGACAGCTTTCCTGGACAGATAAAGAGTCATCTGAAAAATCATGCAAGTTTGAGAAAACATGCTTTGAGCATTTTGCAGCACTTAAATAAGGATGGAACTTTCAGTATTTGGTGGAGTGTGGTAGTAAATAACGCTAGATAGGTATCCAAGAACAAGATCAAGAAGAGCTTTGTATATCCTTGCAACAGAATCTCAGCAGGAAACAGGTGACACACTCAAACTGAGCAATTTGAGGGGAGCATAGCAAGGAAACCATTTGCAAAGATGTGGATAAGCGTAGGGAAATCAAAAGGGCCTGTGCAGTTTCCTGAACTAGTAACAGCAGGTGCTGCTACAACCCTTAGGCCTGCAGGCATGATGGGAGGATATGGTTACCAAAGGAAACCAGAACCAGAGGGGTCCAGCCAGCTTGCTGCTAACCAGCTGGGAGGAAGCTGAAAGAATGAATCCCTGACCTTGGTCTTCTTCCTCCATCCAGTTTCCTATTGTTGTTTACCATTGCAAAACCCAACTGTAAGTGAGAGGGAAAGGGAGTCTGTTGAAGTAGTTCACAGAGGTCAGTGTCCTAGGGCCCAGACATGCTGAAAAATGGTAAATGGTAGATCAGGTGGGGTTAATGCAAGAGATTCTACACAGCATCCACTAAACCCGAAAACCCCATTGCCATCAAGTAGGTTCTGACTCATAGGGACCCTGTAGGACAGGGTGGAACTTCCCCATAGGGTTTCTAAGGAGAGACTGGTGGATTTGAACTGCCACCTTTTGTTTAGCAGCCACATGCTTAGCCATTGTGCCACAAGGACTCCACAGCATCCAGTAAGAAAGGTTAATTTGCATTTCTGTTGACTGTATTTGCATGATAGACTATTTAGACAGCTGTGTGGAGGCTTCACTGGAAGACAAAAATGGTGCAAGTGGGCATATTAGTTACACAGCTACTTTAAAAACTTAGGCAAGAAATGAGGAAGGCATAAATTTGAGCATCTTTGGTGGGAATTAAAGAAAGCCAAGGGATTCAAAGTATACTTAGGAGGAATAAATGGCATCTAGGATGACTCAATTTCATTTTCTAGCCACCTTTTAAGAAGATAAATCTGTTTTTTGCATCGTTATGGTCTCTGCATCTGTCTGCAATGGCACTGCCTTCCACCCTTCCACATTTATTCTACTGGGAATCTCTGGGATGCAAGACCAGCATGCTTGGATTGCCATCCCCTTCTGCTCCATGTATATCCTTGCTTTGGTCGGCAATGGCACCATCCTCTACGTCATCATGATGGACAGAGCTCTGCATGAGCCAATGTACCTCTTTCTGTGCCTGCTTGCCACCACTGACTTGGTACTCTGTTCAACCACACTGCCCAAAATGCTAACAATCTTCTGGTTTAGGTCCCATGTAATTTCTTACCTTAACTGCCTCACCCAAATGTTTTTTGTTCACACTGCCTTTGCCACCGAGTCAGCTGTCCTGTTGGCCATGGCTTTTGATCGCTATGTTGCTATCTACCATCCACTTCACTATACATCCATCCTCAATGTCACTGTGATTGGGAAGATCGGTCTGGCATGTGTAGCCCGTGGTCTTCTCTTTGTTTTCCCTTTCGTCATCCTCATTGAACGCTTGCCCTTCTGTGGACTTCACATCATCCCCCACACATACTGTGAGCACATGGGTATTGCCAAGCTGGCCTGTGCCAGCATTAAGCCGAACACTATCTATGGTCTCACCGTGGTACTTTTTGTCACTGGCATGGGTGTGGTCCTCATTGCTACTTCCTATGGCCTAATCCTGCAGGCCGTGTTGCGCCTGCCCTCTAAGGATGCCCAATTCCGAGCATTTAGCGCTTATGGAGCCCACATCTGTGTGATTCTTGTCTTCTACATCCCTGCTTTTTTTTCTTTTTTCACCCACCGGTTTGGACACCATGTATCTCCCCAGGTCCGCATTGTACTTGCAAATCTCTATCTTCTCTTGCCACCTGTTCTAAACCCCCTGGTCTATGGCATTAATACCAAACAGATTCAGATGAGACTGTTTGGTTTTTGTCTGGAGAGGAGGTAGCTATACTATCTATATGCTCCCATTCATCATCAGGAAATGTTATATTTAATTTCCCATCTTCCTCAGCAATCCTTATCCTTGGACCAGCGGTTGCTGCTTATGCTAGTTCCAGCAGGTCAGTAGCATGTGTTATCTGAGAGTTTTTTGAAGTATTCAGAACAATTCCTCTAGTCTTGGGAAATATACAAACTACTGTTTTCCTGTGAAGCTATTATGTGGCCTGTTAATGAGACTATAGGTCTTAAACCTTCCTAGGGATAAGTCAGGAGGCCATGCAGAACTCTGAAAGTAAAAGATATGGAAAGCTACTTTCTGGTGGATGTAGAAGAAAAGTGGTCATAAAAGAACTATTAATACATCAAATAATCGAGAATACACACACACACACAGATTTATTTATAAATATACAGCCAGCACTTTATTTTAATTACAGTGTTTGCAGTAACATCTGCACCAGTATTCCAGGGCTGGCTATGAAAGTCTGGTATCTTCTGGATCTGGGATTACATTTGAAATAGATGAGAATGAATGCTGAGTGCCTTATTGTGAGAAGTCTGGAAGGCATATATCCACAGGAAAGCCACAGAACAAGTGTCTCAAGGAATGAATTCAAAAGACGATGCTTTGTAACTAACATACCCACCTATGATTGATGATCTTTATATTTTTTCTGTTATTCTAAGAGTGAAGAGTTTTACATGGAAAGTTTTCTTTGAGCTGCCATGGATTCTTTCTGATCTTATTCTTACCTTACTTGAGCCAGCTAGTTAACAGCCCTTTGGATACATAAGGATTTCCAGGACAATGAAACATAACATGTAGCTAGAGTTTCCTGCTGGTGCTATCTGGGCTGATGAAGTCAGGGTTGACAAATATTTTTCTCCAAAGAGTCAACCTTCACACAAGTACAGGCTTGTCTTCCACATAAGTATGTTTAAACTCATTATTATTGACGAGAAGAAACCAAAGCAAGTAGATAGTTTACCTTCCTACACAATACAGCCATCTTCTCTAGAGTCAATTTTTCATTATATGTTATTCATCAGAAACTCACTATCTTCTAAAGCATTTGTTCCACTTTTGAACGTCAGTGTCTGTATCTCTTCATTCTTCTAAGGCCTGAGACTCACACTAAACACAGTCTTATCTGTTACAGGTCCCAGCCTAGCTGACTTAGTTTGTAAAATAGTGTTTTGAAGAATGAGGGTCATGTAAATAAACCAGAAATGTTTTGCAAGAAATTTAGAAACATTGTTCATTTATGCATTCATATACCTAGGCATTTATTCAAAATTATTTATTGAGGGTACTAGGGACACTGAATTTCCCAGGGGAATAAATGACAGTGCCAGACTTTAGGAAACATTCAATCTCGGGAGACAGGGAGTCAGGTAATTACAATAGAACAGGCATTTGCAGGGACAAGGTGCAAACGAAATAAAGAGGAGACTATGCACACAATAAAATAAGCAAATTGTTGTTTAGACAGTGAAATAGTCATTATTTTATGGTCCATCTTCGCTCTAAGCCCTTTTCTCTATTGGGCCGGGGCAAAAGGATGCAACTTGTCCATAATTTGAGAATATGTTCTTGATTCTGTCTTGATTTTCATGTTGAACAACTAAGTCATACCTATAGAAAAATGCTATCAAAAAGTTAATTGTTATAAAATGCTTCGTATATATTGGGAGGAAGGAAGGAAGGAAGACTCTTTCTTCTGTTAGAAACAGTTAAGAATCCATCAGCATAAGAACACCAGGAACATACCTATAGTCAATAAACTTAAGTCTATTGATTTTGCTACAGCAAGAGAGAAGCATCCTGGAGGATCCATTTGGAAACTAATAATAGAGTTGGGAGGAGACTCTTATGAAATGTGGATTGTGCTGGACAATTTTTAGGAAGAATCATAGAAGTTGAAGGAGTAACTCTGGATTGGGAGTGGTCTAGAAATGGGGTTAGTCTGATGATTGGTCATCCTAATATATTTTGTCTAGTTTGGGTTAGAATTGACATTGGTAAATAAGAAGTTAAGTCACTATGGAAAATGGTGTGGCAGTTCCTCAAAAAACTAAAAATAAAACTACCCTATGACCGAGCAGTTTCACTCCTAGGTATATATACCCAAAAGACTTGAAAGCAGAGACTCAAAAAAAGACTTGTATACCAGTGTTCATTGCAAGCAGTATTCACCATAGCCAAAAGGTGGAAACAACCTAAATTTCCATCAACAGATGAATGGATAAACAAAATGTGCTACATATATTCAGTGGAATTCTGCTCAGTCACCAGGAGATGTGAAGTCTTGATACAGGTTACAATATGGATGGAGTTTGAAGACATTATGTTGAGTGAAATATGTCAATCACAAAAGGAAAAATAATGTATGGCCTAACATATATTTAAAAAAAAAACAAGAAAAAGCAAAAGTATAGAGAGCAAAGTTTATTAGTGGTTACCAGGGAAGGGAGGGATGGGGAAAGGAGGTTAATGGTGACGTAAAAATTGCATTGCCTCAGGATATGGTTTCACAGCCAATAACTGCAACTTCTGTCAAGAAGTTGTACACCTATAAAAAGTTGAATTGGCAAAAAAATGTGTGATAGGTATACTTACAACAATGGCAAAAAAAAAGAAAACAAAAAGTGTAGCTGCTAAGGCTGCTATGGACAACCTCATTGGATTTGGTTCCTTGGCTTGGAGGTTGAGGGTCATGGTTTCATGGCACATCTCAGTTAACTTGCCTAACAGTGCTTTAGTGCTTCCGTTCTACCCCCACAGCTTTTTGCATAGTGCCTGGGGTCTTAAAACCTTGCAAGTGGCCATCCAAGGCACAACAACTGGTCTCTATTCACCTGGAGCAACAGAGGGAGAGACTGGAATAGGAGGAGGATATGGAATGTGTGGCTTATTGCCCCCATGAACAACTGTTTCCTCTGCCATGAGATCACAGGAACTGGATGGTGCCTGGCTACCATTACTGAATTTTGATCAAAGATTCTATATAGAAGAATCTTTGATCAAAAGGGGGAATACATAGAACAGAATATAAAATTCTCATGTGTTAAAGACCTCCCGGAGCCATAGAAGCTGGATGAACCCTTGAAATTATTGTCCTGAGATAATCTTTAAACCTTAAACCAAAAATAGCCCATGAATTCTTCTTAAAACCAAATATTATTTTAGCTTAACTAGTAAAAAATGTCTGCCTTGAGCATTATATTCTTTTAAGAACTATCTCTATGGGACCAAATTGACAATAGCAACTCAAGAGATTAGATAGGAAACTCAGGGGGCAGTGAGTTTATGTTAATGGGGGGAACGACTCAGAAAAGGAGGGTGAGAATGGTTATACAACTCAGAATGAGATCAACGTCACTGAATTGTACATGTAAAAACTGTTGAATTGGTGTATGTTTTGCTGTGTATATTCTTCGCAACAGGAAAAAAAAAAAAAAAGTAGTTACTTGTGTTTGCCAGAAGAGTTAATTCTGGATTATTCTCTCCTCTCTCTTGTTCCACACATTGTTACAGAAAGGCAGTGTCTGAATATTGTTTATATTCTGTAACTTTTGTTTCTGTTTACTTTGGAACAGCACAGCCTAACAACTGGCAGGGATAATTTCTTTTTTTAAATTTTTATTTCTCACTCTCCTATTTTGGTAAAGGCAGATGAAATCAGCCTGTAAAACATTAATTTGGGTAATCCAGATCTACACCATTATCAGAATTTTATTGATCAGAAGGTTGTCAGGAAAACACAGCCTGTAGTTAGCTTTACGTGTTTATTCCGTTGAATTATCTGATGTTCCAATGCCTATGCAATAGCATTTAAGACTCCAGGCAATTGCCACAGCCAATTGCCAGAAGTTAAATGATTATTCGTCCATACAATAGGCTATGGAAACAGGGGCCCTAGATTACCAAACTCAGGCCACAAAAAACTTGAACAAAATCCAACTGAGTATATTACAGAGATCCAGGAGGCTTTTTCCTTTAGCCTAATCACAGTTTACACAGGCACAGCATGAGGTCTTAGATATGACAAAAACATGAGTAGCTAAGAGGAAGATGGTTAGTTGTTTTTACCTATTGGAAGAGAAGGCTTTGATAGTGCATAGGAAGAGGGGGTTACTTACCTCCCCTGGGAGCTTCCTGAATAACCCATACCTACTCATTTTGGAAGTCTCTAGGTGTCCTGAGGTAAATGAGGTCCACTGAAATGTTATAGGCTTTAAATATCTGAAAGTCTCCAGGAATTATTCCTCATACATAAGATAAATTAGTATGTGACAGACAGGCAAAAGCCCCTCAGTGGGACACAAACTGCATTGGGATTGTATCATTTATTACAATAGGAGTGAGCCAAATTTTGGCTCTTGGAGAGGAGCATATTTTCTCTGAAATTAAATATTGTTCTTGTTAGTTACTGTTGAGTTGATTCCAACTCCTGGTGACCCCATGTGCCACAGAGTAGAACTGTTCCATAGGGTTTTCTTGGCCATAATCTTTAGGGAAGCAGATCACCAGGCCTATTCTTCCACGGCTCTGCTGGGTGAGTTTGAACTGCCAACCCTTAGGTTAGGAGTCGAGTGCAAGCCGTTTGTGTCACTTAGGGGCCTGTGGGTTTACAGAATCGGCTCGATGGCAGTGGGTTTTTTTTTTTTTTTTTTTTTTGGTATAAAGCTGACTGGATAGTATACGGAGATATTCTAGGGAGAGGGTAAAGATGAGCAGTAAGCTAGGACTTCCGGCTTTGAACTGACGTATAAGATCCCTGAGGCTGCCATGTTGTAGATATAAAGTAGAGGTGAAGAGAGATGACTGAGGATCCCTAGCTATTAAAGCCCCAGCTGTTTGGATCCTCCCAGCCCAGCACCAGACTCTTAAGTGTACCAGTCTTCAGATGATTCTGGCCCCAGCCTTTAAGCCATTCTATCTGATGCCGAAGGGAGTCAACCCTCAAGCAGCCCCAGCCAGCATCGAATGCTACAGAAACAAACCGTCCCTGCTGAGCCCTGCCTAAAGTTCAGTTTCATGAGCAAAATAAAGATGGCTGTTTTAAGCTACTAAATTTTGAAGCAGTTTATTTATACAGCAATTAATAGCCAGAATAATGTCTAATATAAATAATTTGCCTTATGATTAATAATGGTCTAACAAAACTGAGAAAATGCTTCTCTAACCAACATTTACAGTACTTCTAGAAATATTTTTATTTTGGGAGTTTTGTTGGATTGTCTACATTTCCCCCCACTTATTTTGGTAAGAAAAGTGAAAAGCAGATATTTTAAAATACAGAAGAAGCTACGTATGGTTAAAATTGCCATGATTTTTCAGCTATGACAAAAAGTTTAAATTGATATAACAGAAAAATAAAAATCTTTAAGAGTCACAAACGAAGAGCTAAAACATTATTATTAACAAAAGGATAATAGTAGGGGGTGACTGACAGAGCTTTGGGGGCCATTCTGTAGGAAAAGATTATGAAGCTGTATTTAGAGAGCAGATAGGACCATGGATATAAAAATGAGGGCTAGGAGGAAAGGGTCCCTGGGTTGTACAAATGGTTAACGACATGCTTGAGTGTTAACTGAAAGGTTGAAGGATTCAGTCAGTCCACTCAGAGATGCCTTGCAAGAAAATTCTGGTTAACTGCTTTTGAAAATTAGCCATCGAAAACCCTACGGAGCTCAGTTCTACTCTGACATACATGGGGTCACCCTGAGCTGGAGTCTACTCAATGGCAAGTAGTTACCAACCAGTTAGAAGGAAAGGATTCTACCTGTCATTATCATCCAGCAGGACCACTTAGGGACGGAGAGGAAAGAGACGACAGAGACCAGGATTTCTGCATGTATTAGAGCCCTGGCATTCTCCAGGGCAAAGCTCTAGGAAAGTCTATAGCCGGGTGCATCCACGCTGGCCTATTTATTGACCTTTGCATTTTTGTGTTGATTGTCTCAGGCCATTGACTTTGCCACTCACTTTTCTCTGTCAATGCTTCCTTCTTATCGACACCTGACTCTGAACAAAGCCTCCCAAGGGGTCTGTCTGTAGGCAGAACATTTGTTCCAACAGGATTTTGAATCTGGGTCTGTGAATCCCGCTTCTGTCACATCTTCACATGATTTTGTGACTATTTTGTTTTGGGCGTTTTGCTGACTAACTTTCTGACTAACTACAATAAATTATTTGCTATGAGTTTATAAGAAGAGGAATCTGGCTACATTATTTGGATCCAGAAATTGGGAGTACCTTGAGGCCAAAGTGGGGATGTTGGGGGAAATGGTAGATTGTAGAAATGCCCTGGGAAATGCCTGGGGCAAAGCCACGAGACTTGATAAAAGAGAGTGAAAACAAAAAGAAGCTGGAAATAGCCAGCGATTTGAAGCTGCAAACATGATTTTGCCATGGTATACATCAGCAGGAGTTGCTTTCTGATTTTTTCACAAGCGTGGCTACTCCTGACGCAGAGTAAGTCACTCCCTGGCTTCCACATATCCACATGCTTGGGAGTGAGGGCTTGTGGAACGCCCATATTGCTGGGCCTTAATCTATTCCCAGACTCAGCTTTAGCTATGCTCCTCTTCTCCTCAGGCTCCTTCAGGACTGGCAAAGACTGAAACATGCCTAGAATCCCTAAGGTCAACCAATTCCATCCCCTGGGAACTCAGGGCAGCCTCCAGGGTCAATTTTATACATAATACTAGTGAGGCTTTGAGGGTTGGGGTGGGAATTCAAAGAGCTAATTCTGGGCACCTTAGGGGTCTTTCCTTAGGTTACTTAAAGAGCCATACTATGGATTCCGTATGCCCAAAGTTGAGGAGTGGAGAGATTCAGGGCAGTCAGTGTACTCTGCAGGAGCCATATGGATGTTTGCTGAGATATAACTATATACATGGGCACACACTCACACATACATGTTTGCAGAAGGTGTTTGAGTGCAGCTTCCCGCTCTCTCACTGACTCACATTTGGGTAAGCCATTCTGGGTGACAGTGGGTTTTATGTTTTCATCCTGGTACCCTACTCTCTGAGCTTCAGGTGACCAGCATCCTATTGCCTTCTTTTTTCTTAGCCAGGTTGGGCAGTTCTCATCAACAAGGTCTCCACTCCCTTAAGTCTTGACTCTTGGTGTTGTCCCTTGGAGAAACTGAAGAAGCTGTTTCTGGGGACTTATCCATGCCTGGGACCAGCTTCTCCTCCCAAAGTATGTATAGTTAAGGGAAAAGAAAGCATTGGGGTTTGGAGGACAAAGAAAGAACTCGAAATAAAAAGCAAAACCAAAAAACAAGCACTGATGATGGAATCATTGTGTTTAACTAATAGAAGAGTGAAATTACTCCCCAAAAGTTATCACAGTGGGTACTTCTCCTCTAAGAATACAACTAGCCCATTCCTCAGGACTCCTGTCCCTCAGATAAAACCATGGGGCACAAAAGAGTACAGAATCTTGCTCCGGAGAGCTCTCTCTCCACGTCAGTCTTCAGTGACATCCCACTCCAGAGGAAACTGCCCAATGGTGTACTGCATTCCTTTCCTAGGAATTCTCTTGCTTTTCTCTCCTATTTTGCTCTCATTTGGATAGTACTTTCAAACAGAAGGTGGCATGAAACACCTGTGATACATAGACTTAGGTTGCCATCACTCATGAGCCCCATCGCATTTGGGAGGTGGCCATGATATTCTGGAGGAGGGATCTTAGATATAGGGGTTGAAGGTAACAAGGAATAAAATTACTGTGGGAAAAAATACTGTTCAGCAGCTCTAGACTATTTTAAGGATAACAGGATAGGACTTGGGAAGAACACAAATATTTGGATGTAGTATTCAATAATACCCTATGTTGAAAATGCTTAAAGGAAATATCAATTGGTTGGGAGAGTACCAAGTCCCAGACAGACTTTCCAGTATACCTAATTAGAAAGGCATCAAAACATGCAGGCAGAGCCCATTACCTTTTCATTTCCTTTACATTCTGCCCATTGATATACTTATTTTGTTTGCAAGAGAAGGTGCTTTGTTTGTCTTTCAGTTTTCTATCCCTGCATAACCAATCACCACAAACTTAGCAGGTAAACGTTAGCTGGAATTCTTGATTAATTTTAAGTCTTAGAACTAATACTTCATGATAATTGGCTCTACCCTCTCAGGATTTGGTTATGCCTTTTGGGCTCTTGGCTTTGCCTTCTTAGAGACATCCTTCCTTTTTTTTTTTTTTTTAATGAAACATAGCTTTTGTGTGTAGCTGAGTAGTTTTATCAGCCCACTTGTCAGTAGAATATTGGAGGTTCGATAACTTTCTTTCATTGTGTGCTCTCTCTGTCCCTTTTAGTCCAAGCTGGTATCATTGTTTTTGTTAATTATAATTTTGTCAAGAACCTTGTGGGCCTTGTATGGATTTCATGGACATTCTCCCTGTTAAACAAAATCACAGCCACAGATCTTTTTTGAGATAATTCCTTTTCTTACCTTGGCTCACTAATGAGGGAGTTGATGGACAGTGCCCTTAAGCTTCCTGCAGACCTTGGTTTGATTGAGAAGATCTGTGAGGCACATCTTCACACTCTAGTGAATGAATACTCTGCCTTTTTTTTTGAGGTTTTGACAAAATGCCATATAGTAACACTCTCAGTCTTTTCTCTAGAGCAGCTTTCCTGAAAGTAAATCTCTTAATCTTAGCCATATACTACCCTTATTCTCAGCGTCATTTTCCTCTTAAGAATCTCCAGTACCATGATAGAGACTTACAGGGAACTTAGAAATTTGGGATCCTTTGTCCCGATTTAAAGTCAATAATCATATATGTCTAACTTTAAATTGTGCTAAAACTGTAATTATCCAATTTCTTTATAGTCCTTACACTTTGTAGTTTCATTTTGTTTAAATTTTATTAGAAATAGAGTAATTTCTGTCATACCACCGAATCTTGATTTTCTTATTACATGGTACAAGTGATCGATAAAAAATGATAAGATAGAAATTTCATTTACTTTAATGTTTTAAACAATTCAACAAAGCAATTGTTTCATCACAACAATACACGTTAGTATTTGTGCGTGGGATATCATTTCAAAAACAGGAGTCTTCCTGCTCACATATGCTTTTTTTTTTTTTTTTGGTTAACTTTTATTGAGCTTCAAGTGAACGTTTACAAATCAAGTCAGTCTGTCACATATAAGTTTACATACATCTTACTCCGTACTCGCACTTGCTCTCCCCCTAATGAGTCAGCCCTTCCAGTCTCTCCTTTCGTGACAATTTTGCCAGCTTCCCACTCTCTCTATCCTCCCATCCCCCCTCCAGACAGGAGATGCCAACACAATCTCAAGTGTCCACCTGATATAATTAGCTCACTCTTCATCAGCATCTCTCTCCCACCTACTGTCCAGTCCCTTTCATGTCTGATGAGTTGTCTTCCGGGATGGTTCCTGTCCTGTGCCAACAGAAGGTCTGGGGACCATGGCTGCCGGGATTCCTCTAGTCTCAGTCAGACCATTAAGTGTGGTCTTTTTATGAGAATTTGGGGTCTGCATCCCACTGATCTCCTGCTCCCTCAGGGGTTCTCTGTTGTGCTCCCTGTCAGGGCAGTCATCGATTGTGACCAGGCACCAACTAGTTCTTCTGGTCTCAGGATGATGTAGGTCTCTGGTTCATGTGGCCCTTTCTGTCTCTTGGGCTCTTAGTTGTCATGTGACCTTGGTATTCTTCATTCTCCTTTGCTCCAGGTGGGTTGAGACCAATTGATGCATCTTAGATGGCCGCTTATTAGCATTTAAGACCCCAGACGCCACATTTCAAAGTGGGATGCAGAATGTTTTCATAATAGAATTATTTTGCCAATTGACTTAGAAGTCCCCTTAAACCATAGTCTCCAAACCCCCACCCTTGCTCCGCTGACCTTTGAAGCATTCATTTTATCCCGGAAACTTCTTTGCTTTTGGTCTAGTCCAATTGAGCTGACCTTCCATGTATTGAGTGTTGTCCTTCCCTTCACCTAAAGCAGTTCTTATCTACTAATTAATCAATAAAAAACCCTCTCCCTCCCTCCCTCCCTCTCCCCCCCGTAACCACAAAAGTATGTGTTCTTCTCAGTTTTTACTATTTCTCAAGATCTTATAATAGTGGTCTTATACAATATTTGCCCTTTTGCCTCCGACTAATTTCGCTCATCATAATGCCTTCCAGGTTCCTCCATGTTATGAAATGTTTCACAGATTCGTCACTGTTCTTTATCGATGCGTGGTATTCCATTGTGTGAATATACCACAATTTATTTACCCATTCATCCGTTGATGGACACCTTGGTTGCTTCCAGCTTTTTGCTATTGTAAACAGAGCTGCAATAAACATGGGTGTGCATATATCTGTTTGTGTGAAGGCTCTTCTTTCTCTAGGGTATATTCCGAGGAGTGGGATTTCTGGGTTGTGTGATAGTTCTATTTCTAACTGTTTAAGATAACGCCAGATAGTTTTCCAAAGTGGTTGTACCATTTTCCATTCCCACCAGCAGTGTATAAGCGTTCCAATCTCTCCGCAGCCTCTGCAACATTTATTATTTTGTGTTTTTTGGATTAATGCCAGCCTTGTTGGAGTGAGAAGGAATCTCATCGTAGTTTTAATTTGCATTTCTCTAATGGCTAATGATCGAGAGCATTTTCTCATGTATCTGTTAGCTGCCTGAATATCTTCTTTAGTGAAGTCTGTGTTCATATCCTTTGTCCACTTCTTGATTGGGTTGTTTGTCTTTTTGTGGTTGAGTTTTGACAGAATCATGTAGATTTTAGAGATCAGGCGCTGGTCTGAGATGTCATAGCTGAAAATTCTTTCCCAGTCTGTAGGTGGTCTTTTTACTCTTTTGGTGAAGTCTTTAGATGAGCATAGGTGTTTGATTTTTAGGAGCTCCCAGTTATCTGGTTTCTCTTCGTCATTTTTGGTAATGTTTTGTTTTCTGTTTATATCTTGTATTAGGACTCCTAGGGTTGTCCCTATTTTTTCTTCCATGATCTTTATCGTTTTAGTCTTTATGTTTAGGTCTTTGATCCACTTGGAGTCAGTTTGGTGTGCATGGTGTGAGGTATGGGTCCTGTTTCATTTTTTTGCAAATGGATATCCAGTTATGCCAGCACCATTTGTTAAAAAGACTATCTTTTCCCCAATTAACTGACACTGGGCCTTTGTCAAATATCAGATGCTCATATGTGGATGGATTTATATCTGGATTCTCAATTCTGTTCCACTGGTCTATGTGTCTGTTGTTGTACCAGTACCAGGCTGTTTTGACTACTGTGGCTGTATAATAGCTTCTGAAATCAGGTAGAGTTAGGCCTCCCACTTTCTTCTTCTTTTTCAGTAATGCTTTACTTATCCGAGGCTTCTTTCCCTTCCATATGAAATTGGTGATTTGTTTCTCTATCACCTTAAAAAATGACATTGGAATTTGGATCGGAAGTGCGTTAACATATATCTTTTTAAAAAGATCGAATTCCTGCTCACAGAAGTCTTTTGAAATATCTGGATACATGCTTACCCTTGCAACAAAATCTTTCATAATATGTTTCTCAACAGCCCCTGATTCTTGAATGTTTTTCATATGTAGGTTCCTAGAAAATATGGCCTTGGTGATAGAAATGATGCTGGCGATCACCTGACAGAATTTTGCAAGACCAATGACTTCTTCATAGAAAATACTTTTTTTCACCAACATAAACAGCAACTATGCAATTGGACCTTGCCAGGTGAGATGGGAAAGCTCAATGTCATCAGTCAGAATAAGGCCAGGGGCTGACTGCAGGTGGGAAAGCTCAATGTCATCAGTCAGAACAAGGCCAGAGGCTGACTGCAGAAGAGATCATCAATTGTCCACATGCAAGTTCAAATTGAAACTGAAGAGAATTAGAACAAGTCCACTAAAGCCAAAGTATGATGTTGAGTATATCCCACCTGATAAACTCAATGTCTCAAGAAGGCCATCTCAAGAAGCAATTTGACTTGTTGAACACTAATGATAAAAGACCAGACGAGTTGTGGAATGACATCAATGACATGAAGAAAGCAAGAGCTCATTAAAAAGACAGGAAAGAAAGAAAAAAACGAAATGGATATCAGAAGAGACTTTCAAACTTGCTTTTGAACAATGAGTAGTTAAATTAAAAGGAAGAAATGATGAAGTCAAGGAGCCGAACAGAAGATTTCAAAGGGAGGCTTGAGAAGACGAAATATTAAAATGACATGTGCAAAGACCTGGAGATAGTAAACCAAAAGAGAACACCACACGTGGCATTTCTCAAACTGAAAGAACTGAAGAAAAAAGTTCAAGCCTAGAGTTGCAATAGCAAAGGATTACATGGGGAAAATATTAAATAACACAGGGAGAATCAAAAGAAGATGGAAGGAATACACAGAGTCACTCTACCAGAAAGAATTGGTCGACGTTTAACCATTTCAGGAGAAACCCTATAAGCAGGAACCAGTGGTACTGAAGGAAGAGATGCAAGCTACACAGAAGGCATTGGAAAAAACAAGGCTCCAGGAATTTATGCGATATCACCTGAGATGTTTCAACAAACGGATGCAGCACAGGAAGTGCTTGCTCTTCTATGCCAGGAAATTTGGATGACAGCTACCTGGTCAACCGACTGGATGAGATCCGTATTTGTACCCTTTCCTATGAAAGGTGATCCAACTGAATGTGGGCACTATTGAACAATATCATTACTATAACATGCAAGTAAAATTTTGCTGAAGATCATTCAAAAGCGGCTGCACCGGTATATTGACAGGGAACTGCCAGAAATTCAAGCTGGATTCAGAAGAGGACGTGGAATCAGGGATATCATTGCTGATGTCATTTGGGCCTAGGCTGACAGCAGAGAATACCAGAAAAATGTTTGCTTGTGTTTTACTGACTATGCAAATGCATTCGACTGTGTGGATCATAACAAATTATGTATAACTTTGTGAAGAATCGGAATTCCAGAACACTTAATTGTGCTCATGAGGAACCTGTACATAAGACCAAGAGGCAGTCCTTCAAACAGTGTTCTGTTTGGAGAGGCTGCATAGTTTCAAGTCAGGAAAAGTGTGTGTTAGGGCTGTTTTCTTTTCCCATATCTACTCAATCTGTATGCTGAACAAATAATCCGAGAAACCAGACTATATGAAGAAGAATACGACATTAGGTTTGGAGGAAGACTCATCAACACCCTGCTTTATGCAGATGACACTACCTTGCTTGCTTAAAGTGAAGAGGACTTGAAGCACTTACTGATGAAGATCAAAGACTACAGCCTTCAGTATGGATTACACCTCAATATAAAAAAAACAAAAATCTTTACAACTGGACCAGTAAGCAACAACAGGATGAATGGAGTAAAGTTTGAAATTGTCAAGGATTCCATTTCACTTGGATCCACAATCAACACTCATGGATGCAGCAGTCAAGAAATCAAAGGACACATTGCATTGGGCAAATTTACTGCAAAAGACCTCTTTAAAGTGTTAAATAGCAAAGATGTCACCTGGAGGACTAAGTTGTGCCTCACCCAAGCCGTGCTGTTTTCAATTGCCTCATATGCACACAAAAGCTGGACAATGAGTAAGGAAGATCGAAGAAGGATTGATGCCTTTGAATTGTGGTATTGCAGGAGAATATTGTGTATACTATGGACTGCCTAAAAAATGAACAAATCTGTCTTGGGAGAAGCGTGACCAGAATGCTCCTTAGAAGCAAGGATGGTGAGACTATGTCCCACATACTTTGGACATGTTATCAGAAGGGATCAGTCCCTGGACAAAGACATCATGCCTGGTAAAGCAGAGGGTCAGTGAGAAAGAGGAAGACCCTAACAAGATGGATTGAAGCTGTAGTTGCAGCAATGGACTTAAGCATAACAATACCAAGCGTGGTGCAGGACAGGGCAGTGTTTCCTTCTGTTGTAAATAAGGTTGCTATGAGTTGAAATGGACTCCACAGCACTTAACAACAACAACAGCAACAACTTAGGTTCCTGAGTTTCTGTCTTAAATAGCCACATCATCACAGTCATCCTATTATAGTAAACATACCACAATATCATTGCATTGAAAATCATGATGAAAAGACCGTAGAGTTATTTATATCAAGGTGGTATTCAGAGTAACCTTTGTCCCAATCCCCTTTCAGCAAGTAGATACTATATGGGGCAGACACAGGGAATTGGAGAATAAGAAAATACAGAGAGAACTGCAGCAAATGTAAATTCTCCACCAAAACAGAGAGAGATGATCTTGCATCATTTACAGAGCAATTTTGTGTCTAGCTGGTGATGATCACAGGCATGTGAGTCATCAGGAGCCTTGTGCCATCAGCGTGCTTTTATTAGACAGAAAGAGATGTCTAGGCTCTCCATTTTTGAATTGTAGCTTGATGAAAGTACAAACGTATTGGTTCTTCATGTAAGCTAAAAAAATAAAGATCACTGATTCATGGTCTATTTTTTCCACAGCTTGTCTGGAGACACAACTGGGTCCTTTGATGGTTGGACAGTGGCTTTGAGTCAGTGGTACTCATTGTTCATTCATGCACAGGTTTATTGCTGGGACCCACTGTCTATGCAGTTTCTATGCCCAGGTATTTGGCCACCTTTTCCCTTATTTCCTTCGTCTTTATACCGTAGATGATAGGGTTGAGCATTGAGGGTAAAAGAAGATAGAGATTGGCTAGGAGAATGTGGGCTTGAGGTGGGATACTGAGGCCAATTCGGTGAGTGAGAGAGGAAAGGAGTGCAGGCACATATGAAAAAAGGATGACAAATAGGTGAGCTGAGCAGGTGTTGAGGGCTTTCCAGATGGCACCTCTAGAGTTGAGGTGCACCACAGCCTGCAGGATGAGGGCATAAGAGAATCCAATGAGCAGGAGGTCAAGACCTACGACGAGAAGGATCATGATGAGCCCATAGATATGACTGGATCTGGTGTGGCCACATGCCATTTTTACCACAGCCATGTGGTCACAGTAGGTGTGAGGAATGACCATGTGGCAGAAGGTCAACCTTTGAAGTAGAAGAGGCATGGGTAGGATAAGAATCACACCCTTGGCTAGAGCCACCAGTCCCAGGCGTCCAACTAGGGAATGGTTCAGGATTGTGTTGTAGCACAATGGCTTACACACAGCCACGTATCGGTCAAAAGCCATTGCCACAAGTGAGGCTGATCGCACCACAGACGTACCGTGGATAAAAAACATCTGGGTGAAACACACATTAGCAGTAATATCCTGATCATTGAACCAGAAGAGGCAGAGGAGTTTGGGCACCAGAGCCAGAGTGGATACAAGGTCAGCCACCATCAGCAGGGCCAGGAGCAGATACATTGGTGTGTGAAGTGTGGGCTCTGTGGCCACCAGGAAGAGAATAGCACCATTGCCAATGAGGATAGCCAAAAATATGGAGGAGAAAGGAAGAGAGAGCCACAGGTGTTGTGACTCTAAGCCAGGTATGCCAATGAGAGTGAATGTCGTGAAGCTGGAATGGTTGAAGATTAGCATGGTAGAAACTGGTGGTGGTGGTTGAAAAAGTTTAGACACCTGCCAATGAGACATAGGTGGTGAGTTGTTTGCACCAATTTTGTTTCTAATGACTTGCTAAGATGGGACCCAGAAAAGAGGGTTGAATACCTCTTTGGGATCACAGAATCTGCAGTCTGGTTTCAGCACTATCCTAAGCACCAATACTGTCTTCAAATGACTTTTTATGTCCTTGGTATTCTTTTTGTTATAAGGGATGCTGTAGTGGGCTTTTACTTGCCCCCCTCCCAGTTCAACAATTCTACACTTTAAAGAATCTCTCTGGCATTTGAATAAGAAGAGGAGAAAATATTCTTATCTTTGATTAAAGGGTGGAAGAATTTGATAGAAGAACCGTGATCTTCTTATTGAAAAGTCTCCTGTATGGTGGGGGGCAGGAATACACTTCTGCACCCCATGGTCCAGGAATGCAGAGCTGTTGGGGGGAAATCTCCATTGAGTTCCTTGATTTTGTGTGTTTTCCCTCTTTCAGAGATCTATTTTCTGATGGTGAGAGTATTTTTCCCTTATCTTAATTCATTGCCATTGAGTCAATTCTGACTCATAGCGACCCTATAGAACACAGTATTACTGCCCCATAGGGTTTCCAGGCTGTAAATCTTTACAGAAGCAGACTGCCTCATCTTTCTCCTCCAAAGTGACTTGTGGGTTCTAACCATGGGCCATTCAGTTAGCAGCCAAGTGCTTAACCACAGCACCACCAGGGCTCCACTTTTATCCCCCTAGGGCCCTCTATTTTTTGGACAAAATGAGAAAGATACACCAGTAATGTACAAATATGTAATGTCTGGCTACCGCTATCTCCCAAGACTATATCATTGTATATTTGTTGGTCAGACTCTTGAGATTTCTGGCTTTTCTGACTCATGCATCTCTCTTCCAGGGCAACTGGCCCTCATGTGTGGAATGGATTACTTTTAATCAAGAGGTGTTTACTTTGAATTAGTCCACTGGGATATCTAAGAGCACTCATTTATACCTCAATTTCTACCATACATTAAGTAAAATTTCTCTCTTCTTCTACCCCCAGGACAGTGTCTATAGAAGAGTCAAGTAATTGTTACATCAAGAGCACTTTCTACTGATAATTTCCTCTTTGGTACCTACTATTTTCCATCTTCCACCAGCTGGTCATTCCATCTATTTTTTAAGTCATAAACATTAGATTTAGGCCGGTAACCTTTGTTCATGGCTCCATATGTTAGTGAATATAACATTTTAAGAGAATACCTTGAGCTGTTTTGCAGTCATGGAGATGATTAATGGTTCTTCAGGAAGTGGCTGTGCATATGTCTGAATAATGAGGGAAACCTATATTAAACTTGAACTTATAACAGGAAGCTAATCTTTTTTAATAGGGTACAGGCAACAAGGAATACAACACAGAGAGAACCATTACTTCAATAAATAATATAGTCCTGCCTCTGGGATTCTGTATAAAATACTGGAGGCTTCAATGCTCCTTGGAAAACAGTGACACAGGGTACATTTACAAGGAACTGAACTCCTGCCTAAGCAGGCACTGAGAGCAATTGGTTCTGATACAAGTAGGTGTATCCCAAATGGGATTTGCTGAAGAGGATCTGTAGATCCCATAAATACCAACAGAAGAGCTTAAGATGAAAACAGAGACATTTATTAAATCATATGGATAAGCAGCCCTTAGCTATGTTAGAATTCCCCTGTAGAGAATATACATGACATTTTTAGGGAACACATCCTGAGAACTTTTGAATCACTAAATTTATAAACGATATCACAAGATATTATTTTCTTCATAAAATGAAGGGTAAATACTTGAAGACTGAAGTTACTCCTTTAGAACATAATGATTCCAGAAATACTTATTTCAAACACTATAGGGTAGTTCTACTCTGTCCCATAGTGTTGCCATGAGTCAGAATTGTCTCCATGGCAAAGGGTTTGTTTGATTGTTTTTTGATATAGCTATCAGCAGATCTGGTGGCACAGTGGTTAAGAGTTCAGCTGCTAACTAAAATGTTGGCAGGTTGAATCCACCAGGTGCTCTTTGGAAACCCTATAAGGCAGTTCTACTCTGCCCCATAGGGTCACTATGAGTGGGAATTGATTTGACAGCAATGAGTTTGATTTTTGGTTTTTATAGGGCTATTAAGACAAATTCTTCATTTTTACAGACAAATAAATAAACTGCACCACATCCCAGAATCCTTGAGAGTTGTCTAAGTATAGTAGGAACTTTAGGGTTAAATCTACTTGTAGTATTTTTTGTCTTTTAAAAGTATATAGCCATGCCTCATTCCTGTTCTCATCATACAGTCTGAGTTTATTCATTACTAATTATTACTCTTGTTGTTTTTATACAGTCCCCAGTTAAAGATCTTCTTCACCTTTCTTACAGGTATCTTACCCTAACTGAATATTACAACTAAACTTCTGTGATCAGAGAGGAAAAAACTTGGAGAGCAGCACTATTTAGAGATTACTCTCAGTCAGGCTTAAATCGATAAAGACAGTACATTCATGAAATCAATTTGTTAAAGTTCCTACAAGAGATCACATAAAATTTAAGTTGATGGATTCTTCCACAATCTTTTTTTTTTTAGATTAATTTTATATTTATTTATTTATTTTAGTACACATATTGTTTTATGACATTGGTTAACAATCCCATGACATGTCAACACAATCCCTTCTCAAACTTGGGTTTCTTATTACCAGCTTTCCTGGTCCCTCCTTCCTTCTAGTCCTTGCCCCTGGGCTGGTGTGGCCCGTTTAGTCTCATTTTTTTTTTTTTTTTTTAATGGAGCTGTCCAGTCTTTGGCTGAAGGGTGAAACTCAGGAGTGACCTCATTACTGAGCTGAAAGAGTGTTTGGAGTCCATACTCTCAGTGTTTCTCCAGTCTCTTTCAGGCCAGCAAGTCTGGTCTCTCTTTTTGAGTTATAATTTTCTTCTATATTTTTCTCCAGCTCTGTCCTGGACCCTCTATTGTCATCCTTGTCAGTGGTGGTAGCCAGTCAGTGGTGGTAGCCAGGCACCATCTAGTTCTGCTGAACTCGGTCTGGTGGAGGCCATGGTAGATGTGGTCCATTAGTCCTTTGGACTAATCTTGCCCTTGTATCTTTAGTTTTCTTCGTTCTTCCTTGCTCCCAAAGGGGTGAGCCCAGTGGAGTATCCTAGATGGCTGCTTACAGGCTTTTAAAACACCAGACGCTACTCAGCAAAGTAGAATGCAGAATATTTTCTTTATAAACTATGTTATGCCAGTTGAGCTAGATCTTTCCCGAGATTCCACATTCTTAACACTTGGTCTTCATTCATATAGCACCTGGGTTAGATTTGAGCTAAGCATTGAAAGAGGAAATAATTGGCAGGGGATTGACTAATCTCTTTATTGATTCTGGAGTCCCAGGGCAAGTAGCTATGTATTATGCTTTCAATGACCTTCCCTCATCAAGTTACCATTTTGATACTTTTCTTACTTCTTTTCTCTCCATCACTACTTCAGTCATAATTACCAAAAAAAAAAAAAAAAAACCAACAGTTGCTATTGAGTTGATTCCAACTCATGGCAACCCTATGTGTGTCAGAGTAAAACCGTACTTCACAGGGATTTCAATGGTTGTGACCTTTCAGAAGTAGGTTACTAGGTCTTTCTTTGAAGTGCCCCTGGGTAGATTGGAACTGCTAACCTTTCAGTCAGTAGCTGAGTGCTTAACCATTTGTGCCCCCAGTGACTCTTCAGTCACAATTATTCGTGACTTAATTCATATAAGTAATCAAATAAAAAGCTTAGTTTTTCATTTCTTTGCCTCCTCACTTCCAATGTTCTTTACTTTTACCCTACTTCAGTCACTGAAAATATTATAAATAATACACTAGAATAACCTTTAGAGTCTTGTTTTTAAGGATTCACTCTTGTATATCTAGCTTGAATTTTTCCAGTTAACTTTCCCTAGTATCCTCAGCTTCAACAATTCTTTGACATTAGGCCCTCTAATTCATCAACTTTTTTACCTTTTTCTGTATATTATCACCCTATCAACCAGGTTAGGAAATACGTTCCATCATTATAATCACTGCTTCAAGTTCACATTCCACTTCTGTGCTTCTCTCTTGTTCGATTGCACTAATGTAGTAAAGGTCCAATTCTTGTTAAATCCCACTCTATCTGCTTTGCATCTATACTGAGCAGCTGAACAAGACTTCCAAGAAACACACAACGATTTTCCTTGATCTTAGTTTAACCACAATCCTCAGGTGGGTTCTCAGCACATACTTCTATTCTGTGACATATTTTTTTTTTATCTTTCTTTTCCCAACACTTCTACCGCCTAAAATCAGAAGATCATTTTTCTTCCTATTTCATAGGAAAACAAAAGATGATTTCCACATTTTCCCACCACCAGAAATAACACTCACTGTCTTGGTCTCCACATGTTGTTCCCTCCCATCAGACTGGATGCTCTGCCATCACTCCAATTAAAATCAAATCCTCTGTTTCTGAACTGAGTCATATTTCCTTCCACTTACACAGTACCTTACTCTTGCAATTATATCCCTCTCTTCTGCCTCAGATAACTTTACCTCATCTGGTGGGATTTCCCACTGTTCTCACCGTTTCCACCACCATCATCACAGCACTTGCACTACAGAAATAACCTCCTCACTGGTATTTCTGCGTCTTTCTTGCCTACTTACTGCCCATTGCCCACAGAGCAGCCAGAATCATCCCCTTAAAAATATAAATCACATGATATCACAACTCTCAATGAATTCCTATTGTATAAGGAATACAATCAAAAGTCTTTACCACTGTATTATCTAGCTTTGAACCACTTCTTCAACTTCTTCTTCTGCCACTCACCCTTCTGGTTCATTTCATGCTAAATTTTTTAGTTCTTCTTTAATCATGAGTCTGTTTCTGCCTCAGAGTATTGTCCTTTGCTCTTTGGCCTCCCCCCAAACCATCACCTGGCTCACTCTCTATAAAGATCTGTGCATGTTCAACTCCTACTTAAGTTGTACTGAACCATATATCTTTTTGAGCAAAGCCTTCATACTTCATGAGCCAAAAGAGTGGTTTACACTTCTGGCTCCATATTAGAAACATCCAAGGATTTAAAAAAATTACTAATAACCAGGACCACCAATTGAACAAAATTTATCAAATTGGAGCCTGGGAACTTGTATTTTTCAAAGCTCTTGGGGGACTTTTTATGTGAAGCCATGGCCAAGAGCTGTGTTAGAAATGGTGGATGTAGAAATGCTTAAGCCTAGGTTTCTGGTTTTTTTTTTTTTTTCCCCTTGCTTCAAATCCTCCTCTGATATTTTTTGTCTAGTAGGGAAATAGTCATATGAACAAATAATAGCAACACAGTGCAGTAAATGCTACAACTGAAATAAAAACTGTTAATGGAAGATGAGGGCAGTCTTCCTTATACAAAGGGAAGGAAAGATTTTAGAGAAATAAAATTTGCCATAGCCTGAAAATAATAACGAGTTTAGTCAAATGAAGAAGTGAGGGGAGAGCACTCTGGATAGAGGAAACAGCAATGGAAAAGACACAACCTTAGAAAAATTAGGCATATTTATGGAATAGTGAGAAAATCAATGTGAACTTCCTGTCATGAAGTCCTGGAGACGAGTTTGGGAAGTAGACCCTTGACTGACAGTTTGTCTAGAATGCTTTCCACATTCCTTTCTTCTTTTCTTAACAAACTTATATTCAGCTTAATATTATGCTCACTTCCCCTTTGTCGCTCACATTGTGGCTCTGCCCATATCTGCGCTCTATTGCATAGCAATATAAATTCTTTTTTTTTTTTCTTTAAACAATTCTTCTCAATTAAGTTGTACTTATTAAGTTCCTGCTATGAGCCAGGATCTGTAAACACACTTCATTTTATCATTTGTGATAATATTTCTGAGTTATTTTAAAACTCCCAGACTCTTAAATCTTTCGCTAACTCACCCAACAAATCCACTGTAAACTCTCTGAATTTTCAGAAGTGAGGCAGTACTTTCAGGTGCCTGAGGCAAAGGTTGCTGGGTGACAAACAAATACATGCCAGTTAAATATAAACAGTGGGGCTAAAGATGGAAGGAGCTTAGGGAAACCAATCTGTTCGAAAAGAAGTGAGGCTGACATAGTTGTTTTACTGATTTAAATAAGAACTTACCTGGAAATATTCTGTTATATCCTTTCTAACTGCTCTTTACCTTCTTTTCTATTTGTAAGTCACAATTTGAGTCCACCTGTCTTATGTTTCATGGAGCACTATTTTTCTATTTTGCTGGACTTATTCTCTGGGAAAGACCTCCCTTTCTACCCTGTCTCTCCTCCTTTGCTTCTTCCCTGAGATACAACACATAAGTTTCCCTGTTACAGTGGGCTCTCAGACTATGTAAGGGAAATTTTGAACTCTATGGTTATATCTTCCAGGAACTTTGGGTACAGCCATGACTCTCAAGAGGTCTAGGAAGGAGGGAGGGTGAAAAAGTAGTTCATTAGGGGATCCCATTGGGCCTTTTATTCAGAGGAGAACAACATGATCTCAGAAATGGTTCTCAGAGGGAAAGGGATAATTTTGACCATTCCAGGTTTTCTTGTAATGATATAATGATGGTGCTGTGGGACTTGTGTTCTTGGTTTGGTGGATGCCTGTAGAAATAGCTTTAACCCTTTAATAGAGGCGTTTTAATAAGGACATGCTTCAATAGACAATAGTCTATAGTCCTTATGGAAAACAATTATTGCAGCTTGTGAAGAAATTCAAATACTTTGGTGCCATGTAATGGGTTTCTCATTATATTTGGCCTTTCGAGCTCTGAGTTTGTACTTCTGTGAAGATGACTTGCTACGCCACGCTCTTGGAAAGGGATTGAGCAGTTTACTATGAAAATAAGGTGGGTAAAAAATTGCAAGGATTGGACAGTTTACTTTGCAAATAAGATGCCTGTGGCCTACCTAGAGGATTGGTCAGTTTGTGGTCTGGATGGGAGGAGTAGATTTATAAGAGGACTGATCCCACAGAGGTTAAGGGGGACTTCACTAATATTAAGAAGAAGAGCCTAGAGCAGAGTGTGTCCTCTGGGCCCAGGGTACTTTTGTTGAGAACCGCCTAAACCCAGGAAACAGAGAGCTATAACCATGGAGACAGCAGGAAACAGCACAAGATAACATGGAGCAGCAAGAACCGGGAGACTGGTGCAAGACTGCTGCAAGGAGCTTCCTGGCCCGTGGAGCAAGGTGGCTCCAGTGGGCTTGCTGCCCACGGAGCAAGAAAGCTGACTGCCTTCAGGTAGGAGGCTTGCTAGTGGAGTGGGATGCCTCTAGGCACTTGACAATGAAGCCGAAGAGCTAAAACACTTGCCCAAGTAGCTGAGAGCTGCCTTGGTTGGAAGCTGTCCTGACTGACAAATTATATCCTATCTCCTGAGTTGTTTCTGTTACTTCCAAGTTGATCCTGATCCTGAGTTGTAACTTATCAGTTCCCTAATATACCCCATAATTGTGAGTATGGTCTGTGAGTTCTATGTGGCCATTGCAACAAATTATTAAACCAAGCAAAGAAGTAGAGAGTGCTGTGGGAGTGACAGCTAGTGTCAGAACTGATAAAAAGTTTGGAGAGTGAAGGTATGTCTGACTTCCACATCATAGGAATGAGCTTTGACCTAATGGTTCTTCTCCCTACCTTGTGAATTTAGACAGTTTCTGGTGCCACTAAGTTATATTCTGTGCCATTATAAGAAGAGTACAAAGAGATTGATTTGGCAAATGGTGATTAATACAAAGTCAATTTTTTCACACCCAAATATCTTCATAATGAATCTATCTGCATAATGATTGTTGAAAAGAGTAGAGCAGTTGTTCTTTCTTAAACTTTAGTATGAATCAGAATTACCTTGAGGGTTTGTTAAAACTCAGATTGCTGGGCCCCACCTCCAGCATTTCTGATTCAGTGGGTGAGGCTCAAGAGCTTACATTTCTAACAAGTTCCCAGAGCCCTGGTGGCAAAGTGGTTATGAGCACAGCTGCAAACCAAAAAGGCCCCCAGTTTGAATCCTTGGGGGCCCTATGGGGCAGTTCTACTCTGTCCTATAAAGTCCATGAGTCAGAATTAACTCAATGGCAACAGGTAACAAGTTCCCAGATGATGCTGTTGCTGCTGGTCAGGGAGCCCCACTTTGAGAAGCATTGGACTAAACCACTGCGAGTTGTGTCCTGGGCACGGCCTATGGGAAGTATTTTCAAGTTTTAGATGATAACACATTTATGTTTACTTGCAGCTAATCAGGAATGTTGATGAAAACTCTCAAGTCTCCATTTCTAATTTGAAGTTTATTTTTTTCCTGTTTGTGTGATTGCATTCTTTGCCACTCTTGTCAGTATAGGAACAGCTTTCTGGTGCCGCCTCTACCCTATAACACCAGTGGTCCTTACGGAATTCTGGATTTTGCTGTTAAACACCCTTCCTTTTTGATAAAGATGATAAATAATTTTGTTGTTCTTTATTTTGAGATGAAGGAGATAGTGATAACTTTCTGGGGAAATCTGCTTGGTTGTATTAGCTTTGTAGAGCTGCTGTAACAAATCTTCACAAACTGGGTGACTTAAAACCAGGGCTTTGAACCAGTTCGAAATGGTTCAGTCATAGCAGATAGAAACACGGGCAGCATACTCATTGCATAGCAACCAAATCTCTCACCCCTCGGAGTAGCACAGGTAGCTGTGCCCCCTACTCAAAGATGCCAGTTGAGAGCATCCCCATAAAAGAAAAAATAAAACACTCCTTAAAACAAAAGAAATTTATCCTCTCACAGTTCCAGAGGCCAGAAATCTGAATCAAGGTGTTGGCAGAGTCACATTACCTTTGGAGGCCCTAGGAGGCTTTGGTGGTTGTCAGCATTCCTTGCTTTGAAATTGGATTACTCCAAACTCTGCCTCCATGGGCACATTGCCTCCTCCTCCCTTCTTTGTCGTTTGCTCTCTGTCTTAAATATTCCTTTGTCTTTGTCTCATAAGGGTACTACCATTGGATTCAGGGCCTGCCTGAATAATCCAGAATAGTCTCCTCATCTCTAGATCCTCAAATTAATTACATCTGCAAAGACCCCTTTTTGAAACCAGGTAACATTCATAGGTTACAGAGATTAGGACATTGGACATATCTTTTTGGGAGCCACCATTCAACCCACTGCAACAGTATTAAGAAATTTTTATTATTTTGTGCTGTTACTATTGGGTAATATTTGTACCCCTCTCTAACCAAGAATTACCTTTAACAAATTCTTAATTGCATAATTAAATGCACAATATACTTACGAGTCATAAAATAAATCTAATGTCCTAAGTGCAAAAGGAAAGATTCCTGGTGGTGCAGTGGTTAAATCCTCAGCTGCTAACCAGAAGGTCCATGGCTCTAACCGCCCAGCCACTCAGCAGCAGAAAGATGTGGCAGTCTGCTTTCATAAAGATGACAGTCTTGGAAACCCTACAGGGCAGTTCTATGCTGTCCTACAGGGTCACTATGAGTCAGAATCAACTCAGTGGAAAGAGGTCTGTGGGGTAAGTGCAATAAAAACAAACAAACAATCAACTCAATGGAAAGAGGTCTGTGGGGTAAGTGCAATAGAGAGAAGAAATACAAGAAAAAATACAATAAGCCATATGTCTTTCAATATGTAATACTCAGGTGTTACAATAATAGACCAAAAAACATAATAATAGAAGACCTAATAAATAAGTCAGGAAGTTGGTCTCTATAAATAGGACAATTACAAATGTAAACTGATGTTGGAGACTCAAATATAACATGCTGCGTAGCCATCATGCTGCTTTAGCATCTCTTGGTAATGTTCTGAACAAAATAAGGTAGATTTAATCCTCTTAAGCTAGTGTCATAGGACACAGGTTTGCCATGAGTCAGAATCAACTCAGTGACAATTAGTTTTTTGCTTTGGTCATAGGAAATTTCAGTGAATATTAAAACCACACAGGACTGTATAGGTTATTGCTTAGCAAGTATTACTCTCCCTTCCAATCTGGGTGGAAGGAGTTCTAGTGGCACACTGGTAAAGCACTTGGCTTCTAGCCTAGGTGTTAGCAGTTCAAAGTCACCAGCCACTCTGTGGGAGGAAGGTATGGCAGCCTGGTTCCATAAAGATTACAGCCTAGTAAACCCTATGGGGCAATTCTGCTCTGTTCTATAGGGTCGCTGTGAGTCGGAATCGACTCCATGGCAACAATTTTTGGTTTTGGTTCAAACTGGATGGAATGTACTTCCCTACCCTATTATATGGGGCTTGACCCTGCTTCTCAAGGTTAAGGCTAAAGACCTCCAGGTTGCCATTCTGTCTAAAACTTCTGACACCAACTGTAATAAATTTGTCAAACTGCAAAGTGTGAGAGAACAGTCCCCACAAAACTGTTTTCACTTCATACATAATCTCCAAGTTTGAGATCCTCAGGGTTATACATCTGTGGGTTCCCGTGACTACCCTAAGTTTAGGTAATTCACTAGAATGATTTATAGAATTCAAGAAAATGTGATACTTATTATTATGAGTTGAATTGTGTCCCCCCAAAATATGTGCTGAAGTTCTAACCCCCGGTTCCTTTGAATGGAAACAGGGCCTTTGCAGGTGTAATTGGTTAACATGAGGTCTCTCTGAAGTAAGACGGGTCCAATTTCAATATGACTAGTGTCCTAATAAGAAGAGGAGAAGAGACACAGACAGAAAGAAATGCAGAGGGAAGAGATTCATGTGAAGATAGAGGCAGAGATTGGAGTTATGGTCTCAAAAGGCAAGGAATAACTCAGTCTACCAAAGCTAAGGGAAACAAGAAAAGAAGTCTTCCCCTAGAGCTTTTAGAGAAAGATGGCCCTGTTAACATCTTGATTTCAGGCTCCTATCTTCCAGAAACATGAGACAACAAATTTCTGTTTTTTCAACACAACCAATTTGTGGTATTTTGTTATGGCAGCCCTAGAAAACAAATACACTATGATTGCCGTTTTATTTAGCAAAAAGGATATAAATAAGAACCAGTCAAAGGAAGAGATGCATACAGCAGAATCTGGGGGGGTTCCAAATGCAAAACTTCTGTCATCTTCAGGGATGCATCAATGTGTGTAGCCTAGGTGAGCCTCACCTGCATTTTTACTGGAGTTTTGTTACATGGGCAAATGAATTATTTCTTTAATAAGAATTAGCAAAAAAGCTGGTTCCTATGAGGTGGAGGTTAGATATCCACTTCTCCAAGCTGCTAAACCACTCTATCATCTCTAACGCTAACTACTCCCCCAACTCGGGAGTAACAGGAGCAACTCAGGAGAAGGATACAGTTCATCCATCAGGACCTCTTCCAACCGAGAAAGCTTTCAGCTGCTTCTCACGTGTGCCCTCAGGCAGTCCCTTTGCTTGGGCTTACTGCCACTGGGCCCCACTTTGGCCTACTACTGCTGGGCTCTGCCTTCTCTTAGCCACTTCTTGCCATCTTGTGCTATTTCTTGCCATCTGCAGTGTTACAGATCCTTCTTCTCTTTCTCTCTCTCTCTCTAAAAACCTCTGTCAGGCAAGCTGCTTATAGCATCTTCCTTATCAATTTCAAGATGTGGTCCCCAGCAACAGCACAAATTAACCAGTTCCTAGGTATACCACAGTTACTTATTTTGCATAGTAATTGACCAAATTTACACACCTTATTTGCAGAATAAACTGTTCAATCCCTTTGCAAAATTGTGGCCTAGCGAACCATCTTGGCAGAACTGGAAACCCAGAGCCAGAAAAACCATATATAAAGAGAAATCCACTGCCTTGCAATAGTCATGGTTGATTGGATCATTACCCATGTGGTTGAACTCAGTCTACAGCTTTCTTCCCTCTCTGTGGCTCAAAGGCCCCGCCATCAAGTGACTGGTCTTTCTGGTATGGCCAATCCCCACTCTAAAACTATCTCTGTGGCTAGACCTTCACTGAGTCATCTTGTTAGCACAAATTATCAGGTGCCCACCATGAGTCACCTCTTTAGTATAAGCTATCAGGTGTGATCTGAGGGGCCCACCATGAATAATAAAGATATTTCTTTCACTAAGGAAAGTCCGAGGGTTTCGTGGTTATTCTCAGGGCTGGGGACAAAGGTCAGACCTCTCTTTGGGGCTGAGGCCAAATTCTTTATTACACACCTTGAATTGTATTGAGTCTGTTGGCAGACATGACAGAAGCAAAGGCCTTAAATGTGCTTGCGTGGTTGTGTAGCAGAGATCTTGTGCACCAGAGACCTGCTATTAGAAGAGTATGCACCAGGTAGGTTCTGCTTCTTCAACTAGGGTCCCAGAGTGAAAACACATTAGCTTACACTAATTCAACTCAAGTACTGGAGCCAAACCCAGGATATCTGCCTCATGTAGCAGAATCATTCAGCTAAGCCCAGAAAATTGCTCTTGTTGAGAGCTTCTGTTGCAGAAAAATACCAAATATTTTAAATATGAGGTAACTATTTTGCAAATATAACAGATCATTCATTAATTCATTTAACAAATATTTACTTATAATTACCCATAAGTTCAGTACTGGGCTTAGCATTGAATATAGAGTGGCGAAGAAAATAGACCTCCTTCTTTTCATTTGTCATTGCAGTTGTTAGGTACCATCGAATCAGTTCCAACTCATAGCCACCCCATGTACAACAGAAAGAGAACACTGCCGAGTCCTGCACTATCCTCACAATAGTTGCTGCGCTTGACTCCATTGTTGCAGCTACTGTGTCAATCCATCTCATCGAGGGTCTTCCTATTTTTTGTTGATCTTCTACCTTATCAAGCATGATGTCCTTCTCCAGGGACTGGTCCCTCCTGATAACATCTTCCCTTCTAAGGAGCACTCTGGTTGTACTTCTTCCAAGACAGACTTGTCAATTCATTGTATATTCTTTATTCTTCACCAACACCATAATTCAAAGGCATCAATCCTTCCTTGGTCTTCCCTATTTATTGTCCAGCTTTCACATTTATATAAGGCTGTTGAAAATACCACGGCTTGGGCCAGGAGCACCTTAGTCCTCAAAATGACATCTTTCCTTTTCAACACTTTAAAGGGGCCTTTTGCAGCAGATTTGCCCAGTGCACTATGCCCTTTAATTACTTCACTGCTGCTTTCATGGGTGTTGATTTTGGATTCAAGTAAAACAAAGTCTTTGACCACTTCAATATTTTCTGCATGTATCATGATGTTGCTTATTGGTACAGTTGTGAGGATTTTTGCTTTCTTTGTCTTGAGGTTTCATCCATACCGAAGGCTATAGTCTTTGAACTTCATCAGTAAGTGCTTCAAGTCCTCTTCACTTTTAACAAGCAAAGTTGTGTCATTTGCATATAGCAGATTGTTGATGAGTCTTCCTCTAATCCTGATACCCCATTCTTCTTATAGTCCAACTTCTTGGATTATTTGCTCAGCATACAGACTTTGTTATGCTCAGCATAACAAAAAGATAGAATCCTTATGCATACCTTTCCTGATTTTAAACCGCACAGTTCTGCTTGAACAATTGCCTCTTGGTCTATGTACAGGTTCCTCATGAGTGCAATTAAGTATTCTGGAATTCCCATTCTTTGCAATGTTATCCTTAATTTGTTATAATTTGCACAGTCAAATGCCTTTGCATAGTCAATAAAACACAAGTTAACATCTTTCTGGTATTCTCTTCTTTCAACCAAGATCCATCTGACACCAGCAGTGATGTCCCTGTTCCATGTACTCTTCTGAATCTGACTGGAATTTTTTGGCAGTTCCCTGTTGATGTACTACCGCAAACGCTTTTGAATGATCTTCAGCAAAATTTTACTTATGTCTGATAGTAATGATAGTGTTCAATAATTTTCGCATTCAGTTGAATGACCTTTCTTTGGAATGGGCGCAAATATGGATCTCTTCCTGTAGATTGGCCTGGTAACTGTCTTCCAAATTTCTTGGTATAGATGAGTGGTCACCTCCAGCACTGTATCCATTTATTGAAATGGCTCAATTGGTATTCTGTCAGTTCCTGGATCTTTGTTTTTCATCAATGCCTTCAGTGCAGCTTGGACTTCTTCCTTCAATACCATCGGTTCGTGAGCACATGCTACCTCCTGAAATGGCTGAACATGGACTGATTTTTTTTTGGTAGAGTGACTCTGTGTATTCGCTCTGTCTTCTTTTGATGCTTCCTGAGTCGTTCAATATTTTGAGCATAGAATCCTTGAGAATTGTAACTCGATGCTTGACTTTTTTCTTCAGTTCTTTCAACTTTAGAAATCTCTGTCACAGTGTAATGTATTTTCTGAATTGAACATCAGATAATGATTTGACTCCATCCTTCCAGGATATATGATATATATGTGTGTGTGCGTGCATGTGTGTGTCTGTATCCTTTTGCTATATATACAACAACAACATATAAGTTTAAAATAAAGTTTGTCTCCCTGAAATTTTTCTCTGCTCTGTATTTGTTGTTGTTTTTCTTTGGATCCTTATCTCTCTGTGTATAACATAAAGACATTTTATGAAACATTTATGCCTCCAGGCTATCCTACTTTTCCAGAAAACTTTGGGCAGGTAGATTTTTGGTGGGGAATCAAAATATGGAATACAATGGTATATGATTTTTAATGCTTAGTTACACTAGTTAAAAAAAATTACAATATCTCTAGTAGCCTGCAATATCCAGAAACGTACTAAAAATGTAGATATAGTAAATGCAGTTTAGCCTACCCACGTTGACACACCGCAAAGCTATTATATCATCCATGAAATGTGCCATCCAGGACTTTTCCCAGAACTTGTTGAAAGGTAGACTTGATTTGGGGGATGGATAAAGGAATTACAGAATTTATTTCCTCCTTGTTTTATTTGTGTATTTCTCTTTTAATTAATAGAAGAAAGGTGACTTAGAAGTTTTTTTGGATACACTTTTAGCTCTAGACAGCTAAGAAGTTTCAGGGTGGGGTTCTGGGAAAGACATTTCATTTCAGACCTACTGTGCTCTATGTTTTAAAGATGACTTATTAAAAATGTTTGCGTTAGCTACGTTGTCCAATAGAATTCAATAGAGTGCAGACTAGATAGCAATTTGGAAAGAAAATCCAAAAATTATATATATTTGTTGTTGTTATGTGCCATTGAGTTGGTTCCAACTCATAACAATCATATAGGACTGAGTAGAACTGCTCCATAGGGTTTCTAAGGAGTGACTGGTGGATTTGAACTGCTGACCTTTTGGTCAGCAGTCAAGATCTTAGCCACTATACTACCAGAGCTGGGTAGTAGTGGCATAGTGGTTAAGTGCTAAGGCTGCTAACCAAAAGGTTGGCAGTTCAAATCCATCAGGCATTCCTTGGGAAGTTTATGGGACAGTCCTACTCTGTCCTATAGGGTCACTATGAGTTTGAATCGACTCAGTGGTCATATATACATATAATGTATAATATACATGTATATATATTATTCATTTGCTTAGAGCAGTGGTTCTTAAAGTATGACCCCTTGGCCAGTAGCATCAATATCACTTGGGAACTTATTAGAAAGGCAGATTTTAAGGCCCTGCTTCAAATTTACTGAATCACAGTCTCTGGGGTTGGAGACTAGGAATTTATGTTTAACAACTGCTACAGGTAATTTTGAAGCATGCTAAAGTTTGCGATCACTAACTTACAGAGTCTCTCAGGAGCTAAAATCAAAAGTATACAGCTGACCAGAAATCAGATCTGGTTCAGGTGTTGGGGACTCCTCACAGTCAGGAGAGATGTTTCAAATGTGGTATGCTCACCAGAGAAGCATTTGAAAAGATTGTGCAAGACCAGGTCCTGAGGTGAGTGATGGAAGAAGCCACAGCACTGCACAGACAGGTCTTGAAAGTGACTGTGCATAATGTGGGGTTCTAGATGGTGGGAAAGGATGGTTTTCTGTGATTAGGTGTTTAAGACACTTGTTCATGATCGGAAGAAGGCTCGGGACATGTGTTGGGGTAAACTATATGATTGGTGAGGCTATACAAAATACATGCTGTGTGCATGGAGATATCAGTCCCAAAGTGAGTTAGTCATATAGAAAGCTAGGTTGTGGGTTTCAGGCAAAGGAGCTCTCTGACCATACAGTTTAGCAAGATAAGCACAATGGATAGGTTCTCAGTAAAGGACACCAGGAGATGTAAGGTTTGGCAGTGTTTAGTACATACATCTCAGGTTTTCTCGGTTCACAAAATAATGACCTCATATGGCGAGAAACTGCCTTTAGCAAGTTATGTTTCCTAGACCTTACTCATGGGTACAATTTTCTATTGAGTTCCTTTTTTAACACATATTTTTGAATAAATGGAAAGTCATCTTGCAAAGCCAACCATGCTGCAGCTAAGTAAAAATGGTCAGTCTAAGACATTCGATGTAAACACTCTGTGATAGCAGATTCCCAGGAACTGGGAGTAGCAGAACTTGCCAGGGATTACCACACAGGGGAATTAGAGGGTATTTATGTTGTGGAATCTTTGAGAAAAGGTGTCGCATTGGAAACAGAGAGCAATACAGATCAGGGACCTAAGCATTTGTAGTCTGAGTGGCCCCAACACGTTAGGATCTCTAGCTTAACCTCTTTGTCTTTATATATTATATACATATACAGAATATGTATTTCCTTATTATAGCTATATCTAATACACAAACACACACACAAACACACACGAATAAAAAAAAAAAATTATACATGCCCTTTATCTTGTTATTTGGTCAACCAGAAGAGACAAGCTTGGATGCCCAGTTTCCTGGGGAACACGGAATCTCCCTAGGAGGAGATGTTGAAAGCTGGATGCCCTAGCCTTAAGCCCAGTACAACCCACTAAACTCCCAAGAAGGGCTGTAAGACAGGCTTCATCTATATAACAGCCTGTTGGCCCAGTGTTCAGATAGTTGAGAGTGGGCAGAGACTAGTGATGCAAGACTTGCAATCTTCTGAAGGTGCTTTCACAATTATGTGCCTTTTTGTTTCTGCAGTCCTGGAGTCATGTGAGTTTGGGCTATGGGGAGTCCCTGAAATAGGCATTTTTTAGTCTTTAAGAGAAGTGTATCTGTGAAACTGGAAGTGGGAAGGCTGCTGTAAAGCTGGGAGGATGAGACTTAGAGGCCAGGAAAGGGAATTTCACTGACTAAATCTCTGAGTAGTCTGGTTTGGAGTTTTCGTTAGCAATCCTCCTAACACAGGAGTTTTAGTTTGGCATTAGGCTGAGTGGTTGAAAGAGATGCAGAGTGGGGAGTTAAGAATAATGGAAAAATCAAGTGACATGTCAACCATATCAGGGAAATGAAAGGCATTGTAAAGAAATTTTGAGTCATTTTTTATGATATTCCTGAAATTACTTACAACAAATACATATGCACCAAGCATCTAAAAGAAATTTGCATCCCTAGTGACATATATAGACATTGCAGAGACCAGTAGTGGGGAATTGTGTAGGAGAAATCAGCAGAAACTTCATAAGTACCTTGAGCTCTTTCACGGTCTAGTGTTCTCCCAAAGGGCAGAGGCAGCCCAAACCCAGCTCTCCTTTTGGACAGAGAGTTAAAGCCTTTGATTTTTGGTGTGGGGTCAGGAAACAAAAAGTCTTCTCCATCACCACTCCTTCTCCAAATTGTGGTGCTGGAACTTCCATCTTTCTGAGTGCATTGGTTTTAATGTCACAATAAAAATCAGTTAGAGATTTAATCAAAAGGGACAGGCTCAAACAGAGGTGTGAGTGAGAATTGTCACAACTATTTTTCAAGGAATTATTTCTGTATAAGTGATGGTGTGAGAAGGCAAACTCATTCCTATAGTGGGGTGGGATGGTGGTGGGAATGAGTGAGGGTAAGAGTGCATGGCCTTGTGAAAGGGGCTGGTGTGTATACAGGGTAGGTTGTTTAGGAAGAAAAGACTGTAGAAACTGCAAGTAATTTTCACTTAAAAAGAAATTAGAGGCTAAGCTAGCCAAGTAATATGTGGTAATCTATGCTTAGTACAGTTACCAAAGGAAAAAGAAGTCATAAAGCATAGAGTCCGAGACCTAAAGAGCAAGATGTTACTTCAAAGAGAATCAATAAGTTAAACCTCCTGGGTATGGGTAAGTGAATTTATGAGAAGACTGAAAAGTGTAGGCAGGTGTGATATAAGCTTACATGTGAGGGGGAGAATGGAGTGGTTTAGTGAGAGAGACTTCCCTGCTTTTGCATTCTGACTCCAGCTCCATTGTCCCTGTTGAGCCACTCAGCTGAACGATAGTCCGTATTATTTCAGTGAGCAAACACAGGTCATAAAAACCAGAGGTGAGCACAGCTAGTGTGGTAAAGAGGAGCCAGGAAACTGTTTTCAAATCTCCAAATGATTTTCATGTGACCCTGAGGATATACAGAAAATATATATATATATAACCCACTACACATATATATCAAGAACATTTCTTTTACGCATTTGGTACTACAGTGGAACAAATTACATTGAGCAGAAACTAGTTACTCATAATATAAATATTTTAACTAAGATTAGATTCTAATTGTTAAGCAAATTGCAGTGACAATTTTGCATGAGACATTAAATTATTTTCTATTAAAATCATGGTAATGATAATAGTAAATGACATTTATTAGCATCTTTATGGACCAAAAGCTGTACTAGCTATATTCTTTGAATTCCTCAAACCTGAAAAAGTATTATTATTTCTATTTACAGTGCAAGAAACTTGAGGATTCGAGAAGAAATTAATCCAGGTAACAGTTCAATCAAGAAGCTGTTGTTGTTACTAAGTGCTGTTGAGTTGATTCTGACTCACAGCAACCCTATGTACAACAGGACGGAACAGTGCCTGGTCCTGCACCATCCTCACAATCCTTGCTATGTTTGAGCCTGTCATCATAGCCACTGTGTTAATCCATCCTGTTGATGGCCTTCCTCTTTTTTGCTGACCCTCTACTGTACCATCACCAAGAAGTAAATACAAAGTTTTGTTTTTTTCCCAAATTTTTGGTTCCAATAACTACACTTGTTTTATCACCATATTTTGATGCTCTAGTTTTTTAGAAGAGCCAAAACTTACCGTCTCTAATATACCCTACTTCATCAAAGAATATGTGAAGGCAAACATAAAAGTTGGCGTATGCTATTTCCTGTATATTAGATGGAGGTCTAGAGAGTTCAAATCACATCAATAATGGTCTCGGTTAAATTCCCCAAGCCTTGTTGGCCAAATTCAAATTTTCATCTTGATGTGATTGTCCTTAGAGAAGATGATATTCTAGGTCAATTGATTTAAATCCTAGATTTTTGTTGTTTTTGTCCTCCCATGAATAAGCTAACAGAGCAATGTGTCTAAAAAGACCGTTCATATGCACCCCCAGATACCAGCCAGATCTATCCATCTCTTCTCTAGCGATCATGCAGTTTATCGCCCGTGAGCTGTGATTAGGATAGCACTTTTAACCAAGCTCCTCTACTTCTGTTAGTCCCTATGTCTGTGAGAGCAACAGCAATAATTGATTTTGGTAATAAATGTATTTGGGCTGTCTAGGACAGTCTCTGGAGAAGGACATCATGCATGGTAAAGTAGAGGGTTAATGTAAAAAAAGAAGACCCTCGGTGAGATGAATAGACACAGTGGCTGGAAAATTAGCTCAAACATAGCAAGGGTTGTGAGGATGGCACAAGACCAGGCAGTGTTTTATTCTATTGTACCTAAGGTCGCTATGAGTCAGAACAGACTCGGTGGCACTAACAGCAGCAACAACAACAATATTGTTCTCTTAAGCACAGCTACACAAGAAGTAAGGAACTTCTGTGTGGTCCAAAAATGGAGGGACAAGCTCTTAATTTTTTTTTTTTTTCCCAGTGATTATAGACACAGTATCTGGGCCAGTAAGGAATAGAAGAGTTTCTTTCTCTTCCCAGATGATATATACACACCTAGAGTAGAAAGAACTGTGGCAAGGAGTTGATTCTTCTTCGATACCTATTTTCTACTTACCATATTTCCCGGAATCGGTGGCCATTTTGTACTGCTCATTCATCTAGAATAGGGTTAGCTAGAAAGAAGGTGCACATGAAATATGGTTAAATAAATGGATATGAACTTCTCAGCAGTGAAGTTGTCATTCCCATTATGAAAACTTCCAGTTAAAATGATTTCTCAGTTTTTATTCTACCCCATCATGGTTCACATGCTCTACATCATTCCTTTTACCTTAAGTATTCTTTGTTGTGGCCTGTGTCCACTTAGGAACTGTGGGTATGGGAAACGAGGGATAAATGAGAGGGAAGAATAAAGGTTTCTCCACAAATGATTCATTACTGTCCTGGAACAAATGAAGGTTGATCTATAAAATCACTTCTTGATGTTAAGGAAGCGTAAGATGGAGAAGAATTTGTCTGCATCCTTTCTTTGAAATCATCAAGCACTAGAGACAGAAAATGAATGAATGATTGACCCAGGAGTGGGATGGGAAAGGGAGGAATTTTCTGTTTCACAGATGGAATTAAGTCCTAAAAGAGGAAACTTCCACAACTTGGGGAAAGGTAACTGGATGTGAGAGTGAAATGCGTCTTAAGCCATTTTGGATGAGGGTTGAGCAAGGACATGTGAAAGTATCTGTTGATTAGCAAAAGGGTAGCTGCTTCTAAGGTAGTATTAAGATCAGGAATAACTACCAAGCACTGAGCCCCAAAACAGAACCCATTCCAAATGGAAAGACAAGAACAACATCCAACTTCATCCAGTGAACTGTGCTTGCAGTTTATGTTCTGCAGTGGTGGTCTCACCTAATCTCTTTCCTTTTACCACACTCTATAAAAGTGTGTATGTGTGTGTGTTCAGGTATATTCCTGGAAAAGAATAAGATGAACAGGTTTGGTTCCTTTCTTTGAGGACAATTGGCCTTAACCAGGAGACAATTCTAGTTTATTTAAATGATGATTTGCACAATTGCTCACATTTATTTATTTAACAAGCATTATGCGTCAGGTACTGTTCAAAATCTTTTACAAATATTAACCCATTTGATCCTTTCAACAACTCTAGGGAATTGTTGTTGGGTGCGGCCAAATCGATTCCGATTCATAGTGACCCCATGTGACAGAGCAATACTGCCTTATAGGGTATTCTTGAATGTAATTTTTTTTTTTTAATTTTTATTGTGCTTTAAGTGACATGACAGTTTACAAATTAAGTCAGTCTCTTACACAAACGCTTATATACACCTTGCTATATACTCCCCAATTGCTCTCCCCCTAATGAGACAGCTCACTCCTTCCCTCCACTCTCCCTTTTCGTGTCCATTTCACCAGCTTCTAACCCCCTGTACCCTCTCATCTCCCCTCCAGGGAGGAGATGCTAACTTAGTCTCAAGTGTCCCCCTGATCTAAGAAGCTCACCCTCACCAGCATCCCCCTCCAACTCATTGTCCGGTCCAATCCATGCCTGAAGAGTTAGCTTTGTGAATGGTCCCCGTCCTGGGCCAACAGAAGGTCTGGGGACCATGACCACCGGGGTCCCTCTAGTCTCAGTCAGACCATTAAGTCTGGTCTTTTTACGAGAATTTGGGGTCTGCATCACATTGCTCTCCCGCTCCCTCAGGGGTTCTCTGTTGCATTCCCTGTCAGGCAGTCATCGGTTGTAGCCAGATACCATCTAGTTCTTCTGGTCTCAGACTGATGTAGTCTCTGATTTATGTGGCCCTTTCTGTCTCTTGGGCTCATAATTACCTTGTGTCGTTGGTATTCTTCATTCTCCTTTGATCCAGGTGGGTTGAGACAAATTGATGCATCTTAGATGGCCACTTGCTAGTGTTTAAGACCCCAGATGCCACTCTCCAAAGTGGGATGCAGAATGTTTTCTTAATAGATTTTATTATGCCAATTGACTTAGATGTTCCCTGAAACCATGGTCCCCAGCCCCCATCCCTGCTACGCTGGTCTTCGAAGCATTCAGTTTATTCAGGAAACTTCTTTGCTTTTAGTTTAGTACAGTTGTGCTGACCTCACCTGTATTGTGTGTTGTCTTTCCTGTAACTTAAAGTAGTTCTTATCTACTATCTAATTAATGAATACCCCTCCTCCCCTCACAACCATCAAAGAATATTTTCTTCTCTGTTTAAACTATTTCTCAAGTTCTTATAATAGTGGTCTTATACAATATTTGTCCTTTTGGAACTGGCTACTTTTACTCAGCATAATGCCTTCCAGATTCCTCCATGTTATGAAACGTTTTAGATTCATCACTGTTCTTTATAGATGGGAAGTATTCCATTGTGTGAATATACCATAATTTATTTATCAATTCATCCGTTGTTGGGCACCTTGGTTGCTTCCATCTTTTTGCTATTGTATACAGTGCTGCAGTGAACATGGGTGTGCATAAAGGCTCTTATTTCTCTAGGATATAGTGGGATTACTGGGTCATATGCTAGTTCTATTTCTAGTTTTTTAAGGAAGTGCCAAATCAATTTCCAAAGTGGTTGTACCATTTTAGACTCCCACCAGTAGTGTATAAGTGTTCCAATTTCTCCACAGCCTCTCCAACATTTGTTGACAATGATTGATATGGATATAACCTAAAGTCTCTGGCTGGGATTGGAAACATTTTTCTAGGCCATTTTTGGTGTGTCATTATGACTTGTATTTGACCTTGGTGGCTGAGGGCTGGGGGCTGAGGAGGCCTGATTTTGTCTCTCCCTACCTACCTTTTAACTCAAGGTAGAAGAAAAGATTAGCCCAATCTGATTTATTTACATATGTTTAAATTGACAGAGGCATTTTGAAAGGCTATCTACTCAATAAATACCAAAGCTCTGTAGCAATTTTATAAATGAATCCATCAATTCTTAGCTAGGGAGACTGAGGGCTGGAAAGAGTCATCTCAATTCCTTTACACGTGTTTAACTGTACCTAGACATTTTGAAAGACAAAAGATAACTAATTTCTTTCTCTTTTGTTGTTCTGAAACTTCTACTTAAGACAAAACTATCATTTTTCTTTAAATAAAACACAGTTTATATAATACCTAGCTTAAGTTACTTAGAAAGATTTTGCTTTTAAGACTGACATACAGAACACAAAGATCTTGGTGTACTTTTCAAATAGAACAATTTATATCAAAATTCCTCTATGTAGCTACCAAAAGCCTAAATCATAAGATGGACACAAGATGCAGTTTTTCTAGACAAGGAAAGAACTGAGGTTCTAAAAAAGACAGACTTAAAAAAAAAAAAAAACAACAATTCTAAGCCATAGCCTCTAACCTGATGTAAGTCAGAAACTTAAGACACAATGCTCTAGACCAGAAGCAAGTTTGTAGAACAAAAGCAGACAGAAAGATCACATAAACTCACTAAACAATACCACACAAAACACGGATATGGGGATCCTAGTTTCTGGAAGTATGTATAGTAATTTTTGGTAAGATCTACTCAATTCAATGGAAAAAAACAGGTTCTAGATAAAACTTATTAACTTGCCAGAGCTTCAGGTGGAGGAATATTAAACCTTTTGACAAAACCTAAGCATCAAGCATAAGTTCTCTATAAAAACCAAGGAAAAAAAGAACAACACAAATCAGAGCTCATTTTCCCAAAATGGTCACTGAAATTTCAAATTGCTTCGGGTATACTCAGTTTATCACATTTTTCAATATGAATCCCAAACCAGTGTCAGTAGCGGGAAAATCCAAGCTCATTTATCAAAAAGATATTAAGCTCTAAGGTTTAAGTTTTTGTTTCCTTCTTTTTGAACTTAATTCATTCTGCTGGCTAGAGAACTGTTCTCTTATTTCCGGCCTTAAATACACTAGTTCTTCTAGCTGGAAAGTACTTTAAAGCTACTGATGATTTTAATTTTAACATTGTGATTCTTCACTGAGAAACTATCTCATAAAAAAGGTACAGAACTACCACTTCTCCCTTCAAATTTCACGACACAAGTCAGGAGCTGCCACCTCCCCCCGCAAGTTTGGCAAAACAGAGCACTATTTTTGAGATTTTCTCTGAGTCACAGAAGACCCAAAATTTGTGGCTTATGGTGATCCAGAGCTCTTTGAAAATACAATTACCTCTTTAATGTTTCAAAACCCCAAATCCGGACCTAAACTGCAGTTTACCTAAAGAGTTGCTAGCTATCATTCTTAACCAAATGATCAAGGAAAAACCTAAGAAAGATTCTCCTTAATCAACTAACCAGTTTTCCAAACAAATATGCTGAACGAAGCTTAAGAAAACATGAGAAAGAGAACAAAAAAGAATAAGCAAAGGCTCATTTTCTGAGAGCACTCACCTGGAGTGGGAACACGTGGGTCCAGAGGATAGGACCTCTTTTGTTAGCTTCTGCTCCATAGTCCGGGTCTTCTCGAGTTCGACTGGATGCGTAGCATCAGCAATCTTTGATGACTACGCCATTTACTGTTGTAGGGGGAAAACATCACAAAGTTTAGTAAAGCAAAAAGAAAGTTTTATTAGACATATATTCAAAAAGAAAAAAGTGGGAAGTGGACAAGCATGTTGCTAGAGCCATGTCTGTCCGAGTCTAAAGAAATATTAACGGAATAAACAGAAGTGGGAAAATGGACAAACATACTGCCACAGCCATGGCTTTCTGAGTTCCTTGGCTGTAATTTCTGTGGAAGCAGATTGCCAGGTCTTTCTCTCACAGAGCCACTGAGTGAGTGGCTGAGCTCACTCAGTTAGGAGCTGAGCGCTTAATTGTGTGCACCACCGGGGCTCCTTACTCTATGGAATAGGTATATTATTATTCCCATTTTATAGATGATGAAGCTTACCTAACATTTTATAGCTAGCGTTTCTTTAACCTAACTCATATCCCTGTTCTGTATCTCTCCAGGTAGTATGACACCGTGTGGGGGCTTCTGACAAGAGAAGAGGCCCAGCACTCTTGGCAAGACCATGGAGACTCCTAATCACACTGGCCTGGATCCTTCTGTCTTCTTTCTCCTGGGCATTCCAGGTCTGGAACAGTTCCATCTGTGGCTCTCACTCCCTGTATGTTGCCTGGGCACAGCCACAATTGTGGGCAACATAACCATTCTCGTTGTTGTTGCCACTGAACCAGCCCTGCACAAGCCTGTGTATCTTTTCCTCTGTATGCTCTCGACCATTGACTTGGCTGCTTCCGTCTCCACTGTTCCCAAGCTACTTGCCATCCTCTGGTGTGGAGCAGGACATATCTCTGCCTCCGCCTGCCTGGCACAAATGTTCTTCATTCATGCCTTCTGCATGATGGAGTCCACTGTGCTGCTGGCCATGGCCTTTGACCACTATGTGGCCATCTGCCACCCACTTCGCTATGTCACTATTCTCACTGACACCATTATTGCCCACATAGGGGTGGTAGCAATGGTGCGGGGCTCCCTGCTCATGCTCCCATGTCCCTTCCTCATTGGGCGTTTGAGCTTCTGCCAAAGCCATGTCATCCCACACACATACTGTGATCATATGGCTGTGGTGAAACTGGCCTGTGGAGACACCAGACCTAACCGAGTGTATGGGCTGACCGCAGCACTGCTGGTCATTGGGGTTGACTTGTTCTGCATTGGTCTCTCCTATGCCTTCATCGCACAAGCTGTCTTTCACCTCTCATCTGCTGAAGCTCGCTCCAAGGCCCTAGGGACCTGTGGCTCCCATGTATGTGTCATCCTCATCTCTTACACACCAGCCCTCTTCTCCTTTTTTACCCACCGCTTTGGCCATCATGTTCCACTTCATATTCACATTCTTTTGGCCAATGTCTATCTACTCTTCCCACCAGCCCTTAACCCTGTAGTATATGGAGTTAAGACCAAGGAAATTCGAGAAAGCGTTGTCAGTGTGTTTCAGAGGGGGCAGGGAAATCTGAATGATCCAGAAGTATAGAAGGAGTTTAGTCCAAAAGAAAAGAAGTTTTTCAAGTTTAGGAAATTCTCAGTATTTCAGGCTGGAAAGGGGTTTTAATGGGGGCATGATATCCTCTACAGAGCTTTCTAGAATTTCCAAGAATAATAAATCACAGAAGAGTTCAGTGAGGTATAGTATTCTTCCTTTCCAATCAAGAAATGTGAACATGGGAAGATTCTTCCAACCTAGATAGTTCTCAGGCATTGAAAACAACCAACTATGCCCCGAGGAGTTTCTGCCCTGCCCCCAGTTTAGAAGAGCCTTTGGGTAGCCACTGTCCTCTGCCAATACTCCAGGCATAGATTTATAATCTAACACAGTTGCTATAGCTGCTGTCTGGCTATCTGCAAGAATCAGAAGATAGCCCCACAAGCACTTCTCGTATATCTCCATTAGAGCTCACTGGTGACCAGGTATATTGTCAATGAGCAGTAATATTTTGAAAGGAATTTTTTTTTCTGAGCAGGTTGTCTCAACAGTGGGCTCAAAATAGTCAGTAAACCATGTTGTAAACAGATGTGCTGTCATTCAATTTTGTTGTTCCGTTTATACAGCACAGGCACAGTAGATTCAGCATAATTCTTAAGGGCCCTAGCATTTTCAGAATGGTCAATGAGTAGTGGCTTCAACTTAAAGTTGCTGCTAACAAGAGAGTCAGCCTGCTCTTTGAAGCTTCGAAGCCAGGCATTGACTTCTCTCTAGCTATGAAAATCCTAGACGGCATTCTTCCAATATAAGGCTGTTCAGTCTACACTGAAAATGTGTTTAGTTTAGTCTCCTTCATCTCCTTCGTCTAGCCACCTTAGCTAGATCTTCTGGATACCTTGCTATAGCTCCTAACTCAGCACTTGCTGCGACACCTTGCACTTTTATAGAGACGGCTTCCTTCCTAAAACCTCATGAACCAACCTCTGCTAGCTTCAAACATTTCTTCTGCAACTTCCTCACCTCTTTCAGCCTTCGGGAAATTGAAGAGAGTTAGGACCTTGCTCTGGGTTTGCATTGGCTGGTTTGTGGCTGGTTTGATCTTCTGTCTAGACCACTAAAACTTTCTCCATATCAGGAATAAGGCTGTTTTGCTTCTTTATCATTTGTATGGTCACTGGATTAGCACTTTTAATTTCCTTCAAGAGCTTTTCCTTTTCATTCACAACTTGGCTAACTGGTGCAGAAGGCCGAGCTTTTGGCCTACCTTGGCTTTTGGCATGCTTTGCACAATAAACTTAATCATTTCCAGCTTTTGATTTAAAGTGAGAGACATGTGATTCTTCCTTTCACCTGAACACTTAGAGGCCATTGTAGCATTATGAATTGGCCTAGCTTCAATATCATCATGTCTCAGGGAATAGGGAGGCCCGAGGAGAAGGAGAGAGTGAGGGAACGGTTGGTCAGTGGAACAGTCAGAACACACACAGTTATGGATTAAGGTCACTGTCTTATAATGGGCGTGGTTCACAGTGTCCCCAAAACAATTACAATAGTAATATCAAAGATCACTGGTCACAGGTCACCATAACAGATATAATAATACCGAGAAAGTTTAAAATATTGCGAGAGTCGCCAACACGAAGTTAGCACATGCTGTTGGAAAATGGCTCCAATAGACTTGCTCTTTGCAGGGTTGCCACAAGCCTTCAATTTGTAAAAAAAAAAAAAACTGTAATATCTGAGAAGAACAATAAAGCAAAGCACAATCAAATGAGGTGCACTTGTACATTCATTTATTCATTAATCTAGTTATTTATAAGAAAAAAATGGCCCAGTTGTTCTTAGTCCCTCAATTCTAGTTAATCCCATGGGGCGGAAAGTCCTTATTGTATCTGTGAAACTGATAAATTATGAACAAATAGTGCTTGCAAATCTGCATGATTGGGTACTTTGCCCAGCAGTGCTCCACACTATGAGCATAGGGAAACACAATGCAGAGTACAGAATTATTCCAGAGTTGGGGTTGTAGGGCTTGTGTGCTAGCAAAAGGGTCAATACGGGGTGTAAATTCAGTTGATGAACTGTGGTGTGCAGAATTGTATATAATTTTAACAATATGTTAAAAATAACCTAATTTGAGGATTAACAAGAATAATTAAAGTTAATGCCAGCCCATGCACTGCAAATCTTCCTATAGAACAATGTTATGATTGTCTTTCCTTTGAAGAGACAGTGTTCAGTATACTTCATTGAATTCTAATTATCTGTAAACTGGTTATCCTCATCTATGCGAATTATCTCAATCAAAATATTTATATTCCTGAAATTGGAAGCTTTAAAATTTGAACCATGGTTTACTGGCCTCAGAACTGATACTCTCCAAGGATGGGAGGGTATGTAAATTTCCAGCAGGGGGTTTTGTATTCCCTTCACTTAACGGTAGGAAGGAGCATACTGAGAGGATGACAAACAGAAAATCTATCATCAATAAATTCAAAATTAAAAGTGCTCATTCATGAACAGAAAGTATTAGATCAATTGTCTGAAACTATTCTTCCTAGAGAACAGAAGACTTAGTATATACAATAACCAGTTTCCAATCCCAGTTACACAGATACATTTAAAAACTTTCCACCAGGTGGGGCTAACTAGAATTGAGGGACTAAGAACAACTAGGCCCTCTTTTTCTTATAAATAAATAGGATTGGAACCTACCTCCTAAATCTACCTACTTCTTTCAGTCTTCAGTGTCACTGCCCTAATTTAAAATATAGTCTTCCCTCCCTTGAATTACCACAGTAGTTACCTATCTGATTTACTCTGAATTCCTACCACATTTAATCAGGTCTTCACATGGCTTCTGTGTTATTTCTCCTTAAAAACTTTCTGTGAACCCTTATTATTTTAGCATAAATTTGCTTATAATTATCTGACCTTTGTTACTTTGACAGTCTCATCTTTCAGCATAATTACATTTTCCACCACATCTTGGGAACAATGGCCACAGTTTTCCTTTTGTATGACCTTGAATATGCCACAATTCTTATCATTTCAGCAGCTGCAATTTCCTAGAATCTTGAACCCCTCCTCATACGCCATATTTAACTCCTACTCAAACATCTGAATTCAGCATAAACTGATGTTTCTTTAGGAAATCCTCCTCTATCATAAAGACTAAATCAATTTTCCCAATTTTTTCTTGCTCTCATAGCTTTACAGCACTTTCCCCAGTCCATAGGTATGTGTCTGCTTAATGATTTATTTAGTATTTCACACACACCACTTCTGCCAGGAGACTACGATTTGCATGAGGACAGGGACCATGACTATTTTACTTATCATTTTATACCCACAGTTAAGAGCTCAATACATAGTTTTAATGAATGAATACTTCTTTAAGAATATTTCAAGAACTCTCTTAACCATAGAATTTAGAATCCTTTACATTTTGTACTAATGAACATTTCAAACACTGTAATATAATTGCACACACATTATACACCCATCTTGATTTCATAAATAAAGACATTTTTTCTGCTTATGTAAATTCCTAAGCTACATTATAGCAAATATCCAGTTGACATTGAGTCAGCTCTGACCCTTGGGGGCTGCATGTATGTCAGAGTAGAGCTGTGCTCCACAGGATTTTCAATGGCTGATTTCTCAGAAGTAGATTGCTAGACCTTTCTTCCAAGGGAACTCTGGGTGGAGTCTTGAATCTCCAACTTTTGGTTAGCAGCTGAATACATTTACTGTTTGCACCAGCCAGGAACTCCATACAGGCAACACACTTCTAAATAAATCTTTCTTCTAACCTTTTGGGATTTGACATCCTGAAAATCGAGCTTTCTCTATGGGACTTTCTCTCTTCAGGTCTCTGGACGAGATCTATTATCTTTAGATCACTGAGCTGCTTACTACACCCCATAAATTCCAGGAGCTCATGATTTCTATGCTCTGTTCAAGCTGAGAACACATCTTCATATCTTCATTGCATGTGAAAGCTCCTTTCTAGAAAGTTTTGTTTTCGCCTAATAAGAAAACCCTGCCATTGCCAGGACCTCAAACTGTGAGTATCTGCTCATAACCACAGTAAGTACTAAAACCTTGGCATTATCACATTGGCGACATCAAACAGCATTCAATGGTTCATCCTAAATTTATTCTAATGTTGGTTTGGTAACATCCTGCAAGAAACATTGACCCTAACCTCTGCCATAGCTGGGTATACAGGTTTGGAGAGCCGTTTGCAAAGACTGTTGGAGCTAGCATTAGAAATTATCAGGGTCATACGGCACTCTAGAAGTTACCCAGTCTATAAAGTACCTGATCATTGGTTATTTAGCTCTGCTGGATTATCTCCAAGATTAATATATTAGCTGCCTAATTATTAAAAAAAGTATTGAAAACAAATATTTTCATTCTGTGAACTCAAACCAATTCCTCCTCTTAACAGTATCACACAAATATTAATCCAGGAATAACACTTAAAAGAAAATGGAGAAAACATCAAAGATATAAGGCTGTGTGTTTGATACAAGGGTGTGTCGAAATTAATGAGGGTTTGGGAAAAGTACCAGGGCTTGTGCAGTAAAATGGGTTACACATTTCTAAGATTTCAAGATGGAACTATCATGCTCAACTGCTTCAGAACACCCATCTAAAGGACCAAAGTAACAGTAATTTTATCTCTAAGACAGTGCCGGTCATTCAGTAAATTTTGCCATGGATATGTTTAGATGATCTTACTTTCCCACAAATCATATCCATCATTAAAGAAGCACAACTTATCCCATCATTAGGAGGTATATGTTTATTCAAACACAGAGGCAGCAAAAAATATCTGAAAGGAAATGTATCTAGCTGTTAAATAAATGTCTTATTGGTTATATTACAGGAGAATCTTAACTTTCCTTGATGTTTTTTAAATGTATTTAAAAGTAATTATACCAACAATAAGGCCATAACAAGTATAATTAAAACTGATAAAATCCTACTTTGACGATGTCATTTAGAAACTTTGGTACATACTTTCCAGGCTTTTTTATTTTTTCTTGCTCATAAACCTTAATAACTTCCACCATGGGAAAAATATTGACAAAGAAATGCCTAAAAAAATCAATAACTTTTGCAAATAGCAAGACTTATGTGTATCTGAAGTGTAGAATGCAAGGAGGTTTAAAGCAAGAGATGATGATGCAAGGAGGTTTAAAGCAAGAGATGAGCTTGTATACCTGAGAGTGCCTTAGATGGTATAAGGGAGTCTGAATTTTATCTGAAGGAAAATATGAAGACGTGAATGCATTTTAAGCAAGAGAGTGACAGTTTTAGAATAATCAGACTGTTGGCAAAAAGAAAGACCTATGGGGATGTGAAAGACAAGTATAACAGGCAAGATTAGGGATGTTAAAGGTTTGAATTCCATCAGAAGAAGTACTACTGAAGAGGGGTGTATATGAATGAAGTAAAGGAAAGAAATTAACAGACTAAGGAAAAGCAAAGACCACAGTGAAACCAGCCGCACTGCGTTAACTCTGACTTATGGTGGCCCCATGTGTGCGGAGTAGACCTGTACTCCCTAGGGTTTTCAAGGCTGTGACCTTTTGGGAGCAGATTGTCAGGCCTTTCTTCTTAGGCACTTCTGGGTGGGTTCAAACCATCAAACTTTTTGCTAGTAGTCAATTGCTTAAATGTTTGCACCACTCAGGGCCTTCCAGACTAAAGATGCAATTGTTTATGAGGGGTGAGAAAAGGGTTGGTGGTTGGTTTGCTGATATCAGGATTGGCTGGCTGAGTGGCTGGTTGGGCCTGTATACAAGATAACAAAGTATATGAAAACCAGTAGAGTTTGAGGCAAGATAATGAGTCTAGTTTTGAATGTGATTCTGATCATGCCATGGCAGTTACTTCAAAATCATGCAAAAGTAATCATTTTTTAAAGTAAGATAAAAAGCATTGTGTTACTTGTACCTAAATTCAGTATTTGTATGTCTTTCTAGGCTCCCTAAGATTCAACCAGGAAAAACAAAACTTCCTAAGGTATTTATCTAATACATGACTCCTTAAATTTATAAATTCGGCCAGGATCATACTTCTTTCTAGCTATTCTTTTGAGACTTCCTAGAAGTCCACACCAAGAAGAATACCAAAGAAAAATAGCCCTCTGCTAATCTGCAACGAGGTTCATGCTTGCAACTCTTTAAAAGGCTGTGATATCAAAGTTTTGGAAGTCTACATAAAACATGAATGGACGTCTATATCTACTTGGAATGGTGCCGCTATAAAATTTAATCTCCAATAATACTGCGTTTTAAAAATCTAGATATCATTAATTAATAAAAATCTGAGTCAAGTACGATTGAGACAAATATGAAAAAAACAAACACCCAAATGACTCCACAAAATTTCTCATGGGACTGAAGAAAGGTTTAGGAAAAAAAAAAAATAGAATCATATTTATGTCGCTGCACTGACCTGGGATAACTGAGAACAATGCAAATAGAGATTTAAAATTCATGCTGAAATTTCCTTGCATAGTAAACATTGATAATTACTAATCTTAAATCTACCTCCTACTAATAAAATCCTAGAACTTCCTGGAATGATCTGAAATTATTATAAGAGAGGGACTACAGAATTTTTTTGGGGGGGGGCAGAACCACATTACACTAGGTGGAGAGAGTTTTAAAGTGATATTTGATGATGTTTATGCTCAGAGGCAGCAGCTGAAAATAATTTTTTTCCTGGAAAAATATGTCTGCAACTCTCAAATTCTCCAACAGCACCAAATTCCAGGTCTCTGAGTTCATCCTGATGGGATTCCCAGGCATTCACAGCTGGCAACATTGGCTCTCCTTGCCGTTGGCACTACTCTACCTCTCAGCAATTGGTGCTAACACACTCATCCTCATCACCATTTGCCACGACTCTACTCTGCAGCAGCCTATGTACTATTTCCTAGGCATCCTCTCTGTTGTCGACATGGGCTTGGCCACCACCATCATGCCCAAGATCCTGGCCATCTTCTGGTTTAATGCCAAGGTCATTAGCCTCCCTGAGTGTTTTGCTCAGATATATGCCATTCACTGCTTTGTTGGCATGGAGTCTGGTATCTTCCTCTGCATGGCTGTTGATAGATATGTGGCTATTTGTCGTCCTCTTCGCTACCCATCAATTGTCACCAATGCCTTAATAGTAAAAGCCACCCTGTTCATGGTGTTTAGAAATGGCTTGTTTGTTATTCCAGTGCCTGTGCTTGCAGCCCACCGTATTTATTGCTCTAAGAATGAGATTGACCATTGCTTGTGCTCTAACCTTGGGGTCACAAGCTTGGCTTGTGATGACAGGAGGCCAAATAGCATTTGTCAGTTAGTTCTGGCATGGCTTGGTATGGGGAGTGACCTAAGTCTTATCATATTGTCATATACTTTGATCCTGCGCTCTGTATTTAGACCGAACTCAGCTGAAGCTGCATCCAAGGCTTTAAGCACTTGTACCTCCCACCTCATCCTCATCCTCTTCTTCTACACCGTTGTTGTAGTGATTTCAGTAACTCACCTGGAAGAGAGTAAGGCCACTTTGACTTCAGTTCTTCTCAATGTGCTACACAACATCATCCCCCCGCCTTAAACCCTATGGTTTATGCACTCAGGACAAAAGAGCTAAGGGCAGTTTTCCGAAAGGTGCTTTGTTTAGGCCTAGAAAAGAAATGATACTAGAGACATTGTCCATGAAGTACATGGACTTCCGCTTCCTCGAAAGTGGATAATAGAACTTCAGTGAGGATGGAGAAGTAAGTAAATTCCTTTGTGATCACTTTTCACATTTTTAAAATATATGATTGTGAAAGCATCTGAGGAAAAAATAAATTCTCGGTGGCTCTAAAATATTGACAAGAACTAAATATGTTTGAGAGCACGGGAGAGCCTTCTACCTAACAAATAAAGGGGATAAACAACCAGCATTAATGATAGATATCTATCCTCTAAAACCAAAAGTAAGGGTAAAAACAAAATACGTATGCATGCATACACACTCACCCACACAACCAAAGAAAGGAATGATTGGGACATGAATTACTGGTCATGCTTGCTAGCTGATAAGTACACTTGCAAAAAAAGAAGCCAGTCTGCCTGAACCAGCATCATTCCAGTAGCATGGAATGCAGAGGCCGGAATAGAAAACATTTCAAATGAGCAGTGCCAAACCAAACTACAATTGGGATCTAGGCAGAACAAGGAGAGATGCCTCAACCTGGACAAAACCAAACCAAAAACCAAACCCACTGCCGTCGAGTCGATTCTGACTCATAGTGACCCTATAGGACAGAGTAGAACTGCCCCATGGAGTTTCCAAGGAGCGCCTGGCGGATTTGAACTGCCAACCCTTTGGTTAGCAGATGTAGCACTTAACCACTACACCACCAGGGTTTCCCAACCTGGACAAGAGAACTCAAAATATATAGATAGCTATAAGGATCTACATCTTGCTTCATTTGCATCTCTGGATCCTTCCTCTGCCCTTTTTGCACTGATCTGTAGCCTGGAGGACTGAACCACATGTACTGTTTGATCCAGGCTCCTAATGATATTCACTTGGATTGAATCAATAAGCAAGGTACACACTTAATTGTCCTTACTTACTAATCTAAGGTGAAACTGTGCACTTCAGGTTAGTAAAACCCAAAACCAAACCCAGTGCCATCAAGTCGATTCCAACTCATAGCAACCCTATGGACAGAGTAGAACTGCCCCATAGAGTTTCCAAGGAGCACCTGGTGGATTCGAACTGCCGACCCTTTGGTTAGCAGCCGTAGCACTTAACGACTACACCACCAGGGTTTCCTTCAGGTTCATAAGCACAATTAAATCCGTGTGTATCTGGCTTGGAAACTCAGGTGGTGCAGCAGTTAATAGCCACAGCTGCTAACCAAAATGTCAGCAGTTCAAATCCACCAGGTGCTCCTTGGAAACCCTATGGGGTAGTTCTACTCTCTCCTTTAGGGTCGCTATGACTCGGAATGGATTCCATGGCAACTTTTTTTTCGTACCTTGCTTACTGTAAGCAGGTACATAACATGCTTAGTGGTTAATTCATCCCTAGGAGACACTGATAGGAAATTAGAGTTCGAGAGGAGAGAGAGTTGGAGTTATTTATTCTCCACTCCCAGCCTTCTTTGACATTAGAGTTCTGACTGCTGTGTCTTTTATAGCACTTGTCAGGCAGCCCTTCCTCTGCAGTTCCAGAACTTACACCTTTACAGTAACATTTTTTTTCCCTCTCTTTTCCCTTCAGGCCAAGGGGCTTATCAATAAAGTCTTTCTGATACTATTTTCAATAACAACTATTATATTTCCCCCAATATTCATTAAATTTTCAACTTCCATTTTATTTCCTTAACCTAACTCACAACTCCATTATAAATGACTTCATTAAACTCTCTTCAGGCTCAAATTTGTGTGTTCCTTTGGTTCTTGCTGGGACCCTGTCTGATCCACCAACTTTATCTGTACTACCACCGCCTCTGCTATAACTGCTTCTACGACTACAGCCACACCAGTTATAGGCATGGCGAGCAGGGAACAAGGAGATCTTTAGACGAACAAAATTAAAAAATCTTGTAAGGCAGGGGCAGATAGAGAGTTTTTGTCCCAGTGAAAAACTTCCCCCTGAAAACTGTCTTCTTGTATTCATGATTGTAAAACCAATGAAAAACAGAAATAAGGTTAGTCTATTATAACCCTGTGTGACCATGCATCTCATTCTGAAATGGTCTCATTTCCATTGGGCCCATACTCACAGTATGTCATTAACTAGCTGAAATATTTTAGGGGTTATCTCTTGCACATTGAAAATTATGTGAGATATAGGCTTATCAGATGCTAGTCACTGTGTCATACATTGTGAAAATGTCAACAATCTATACAAAGACTCACTGAATGGGAATTTTCAAAGTGGAAAGGAAAGGAAGAGGAGCAAATTAATCGAAGAGATAGGGAATATAGACCATGCAGTTCCAAATTAAGCCAGTATGTGCTATCAGAAGGGGTATATAAGTTTTTGTATGAGAGACTGACTTGATTTGTAAACTTTCACTTAAAGCACAATAAAAATTTAATTAAAAAAAGGAACAGATATGCTCATTGAAGATATAATTTGTGGAGCATGTATTACATCCAAATATAGAGTCTTGAGTCTGAAAATCAAAAGAAATCTGATTTTAAGCCATACAATCCCACTTAAACCAGTATCAGCCAAAGTGTGTAGGAAATACATGAATGTAAAGCCATTTCTTATTTCAGGAAGCTCAATTTCGCTTCCACCCTGGATATTCGAATTCCATAAAGTACTACATTTTTCCTGTCACTTTAATCATGGTCTTTAATCTCGTGTGTGTGTGTGTGTGTGTGTGTGTGAATTGGCATAATTTTTCTCTCTTCATGTAGGCCATTTTTCTCTACTTCTCTAAGCATGTGGCCACGTGTAGATCCAGGTTTTCTAGGGCCTGAAGCGCATGAAATTTTAAGGGTATTTTTTAAAGAAAAAAATAAAAGCAAAGTAAACAATAAAATACTTATTTAGCATGAACAAAGAACTAATAACACAGCTGTAAAAGCTGGCAAAAATCACAAACATCACAAAATCCTGAAAAAAATAATATGTTAATTGATGTAGTGCCTGGTATACATTTGTAATAAAATGTGAAGTAAAGGATTATTCTGATAGAATTTCAAGCTTACGGAAAAGTTGCAAGGCTAGTAAAATAAATTCTATAAGCTCTTTATACAGATTCACCAATTGTTTACATTTGCCCTCATTTCTCATTTTTCTCTTTCTATAGGTATGTTTCCATGTATGTGTATGTATATAATTTTTTTTTGAACTATTTGAGAATGATTTGGAGATACTGTGTATCTTTACCCCTAAATACTTCAGTGTGGTTTTTCTAAAAATAGCGTCATTGATTTACAAAACCACAAAAGAGTCATCAATATCAGGGAAATATTTTCTTGTTCTATTGCAGTCTAATCTACAATCTATACTCGATTTTTTTTCTCTGTATAGAAACTCTGTATATAGAGTTATAATGACCTTGCTTGATCCCTGGCAATGACTGAGCACAGCCAGGGCGGTACAATTAGGCTATTCTTGCAAGAAATGGGATGCATTTAATGGAAAACCTTTGCTTTGGAACTCTCCATTGGCTTGACTGAGACTCTCTCAGAAGTGTACTGAAGGCTGATGTGTTCCCTATGCAATTCTTCCTTCCCTCTGTTTCCCAAATGTCAGAACTGCATCATGTCCAAAAGGCTCTCCTCACCTCCCCTGCTTCCTCACTCTTTTCGCTTCACAGGTGTTTCCCCAATAAATCTAGTGATTGTTTAATCCCATCTTGGTGACTGCTTCTTGGAGGACTAGAACCAACAAGGGTGGTAATGGGAGTGGAGTGGTCCAGAAAACATGTGGTAAGAGAAGGTTTAAGACTGATCACTCACATCACAGCTCACAAGGAGAATCCTATCCTGACTGGAATGTGGGACACAGTTAGGCCTTAGATTGAGGTTTGGCACAATTGCTAAAGATTTCAGCAGCGGTGATGTGGGACAACGTCCCTGTGGAGAAAAATATTCTAGCTAGTGTAATGATTTCAGGCATATGAAAGATATGGGGAGACAAGGATTAGAAGGACAGTGGAGTTGGCTGGTTATTACTCTGTTGTATTGACACCATGCACAGGGGTATTAAGAAACTGAAGGTAATAAACAAATAGCAAAAACTAAGTGTGATAGATTGCAGAAAGACCCTTATATCCTGCAGTATGAAACAATATAGGAATAAAAGAATAAATAAGCAATATATAAATGGAGGAAACATTCTCTACTTAGAAGCTTTCAATCTATTTTCCACAGGCCAGTGGGAAAGAAAGGAAAAAATTGTACAATAAATATTAAAATCACTAGTTTTCTTTAAAAAAGTTTGTGTTCATTGTCATCGCCTTTATACATGTGCTAACATACAGACACGCACATGTACACACACATGTACGAAATTATTCACTTATATCCATATCATCATCTGAGCATTAAGAATGGAAATTTCTCACTCTTTTCCTCCTGCCGTAGTGGTTAGCTTGATTTCCATACCAGCAGCTGTGTCTCTGATGCTCTGAAATATCCCCTTGGGATATATAACAAACGTTTTCATTTAAAGGTCCAGGTCTGTTGTATACAGATCAAGGAATTTAGAGGTTGAACATTGTTCGTTGATTCTAAGATTGTGATTTCTTTCAACCAAGGGCCTGGAAACTGGACCATATTCTGCTCATCTCACTGTTTTGCTACCCAGAAACGAAGGTACTAAAGGACGTATGAGTCTAGTGACTAAGTTTTTTATTTATTTGTTTATTTATTTATTTATGGGCAGTAACTTAAGATAAAGTGGAGAGAGGCATTGAATGTATATGAATTTCTTCCGATATTCTCAGAAATACAATCTTGATTTCACCCACCCAGTTTGAAGGAAGAAGTGCTGTGTGAGGTTGGTTTCCTTGGAAAATGTTTATTTCCCAAGCCTTCAGATTACAATTCAGTATAATTTTTCATGATAATTGGGGACATTTGTTATTTTTCTAACCAAATAAGAATACTTAGGTCAGTAGTGGTAAAAGTCAGATATGAATCACCCTCATGACCAGGGAAAATGGGTGACTAGCTAGAAAATAATTTGTGACCAGGAGATTAAGGGTCAGATTACTCTGGACGATTACATAGCCTCCTCTCTAGTTCTCAAAAGGAGAGTCTAATTTCTCTTGGTTCGTTTCTAGCAAGACTTAATTATCACTGTATTTTGTCAATTGTGGGTGGTAACACCTATAATGAGGAAACAGTTCACATATGAGGAGAAGAACATGAGTCTAAAGGATTGATGATGGTTTGGGAAAAAATTAATTTATTGACTAGAGGGCTAAAGAATGAGGATGAACAACAAATGATATCAAAGCTGTACATAAGTACTTTATAAATTCTGTTTCAATATTACTATTCTAGCAACCCCACTCACACCCCAGCACAACAGAAGTCAAATTCTCTTGCAGGAAAAATTAAATCACTATGTATTGAAATCAGTTTAAACGTACTTTGATAAACAGAACTGCTTAAATTTGTAGTCAATATTTTGATTTCTAGTTTAGATCTTTGAGCTCCTTGCAAACATATTGAAGACGGGACTGAAACTGTATAATACTGAAGTGAGTTTTAGTGATTAAAGCTATAAGTATAAAAAGTATAAAAAAGGAAATATGAATATATAAAAAGAAGGTTTATCTGGTATTTTAAAAACTATCCTACAGAACACTGTACATTTAATCCCAGAAAAAAATTTCTCCCTTTTCAATTTATGGCTATGTATGCTTAAAGCCTGGTGTCATACTGGTTAAGTGCTACAGCTACTAACCAAATGGTTGGCAGTTCAAAACCACCAGGGGCTCCTCGAAAACTCTATGGGGCAGTTCTACTCAGTCTTATAGGGTCGCTATGAGTTGGAATCAACAGGATGGCAATGGGTTTGGGTTTTGAATTTTTCTTTGGGTCCCTGTTAGCACAGTAGGGAAGAGTTCAGGGTGCTAACCAAAAGGTCATGAGTTTGAAGCCACCAGCTGCTCCTTGGAAACCCTATGGTGGTACAGTGGTTAAGCGCTCAGCTGCTAAATGAAAGGTCGGTGGTTTGAATCCACCAGATGTTCCAGCTGCAGAAAGATGTGGCAGTTACTTTCCTAAAGATTACAGCCTTGGAAACCCTAAGGGGCAATTCTACTCTGCCCTATAGTGTCGCTATGAGTCAGAATCAACCCAACAGCAGTGGGTTTTTCATTAGAACTCCCTTAATTTGCCTACCTGATTCTGATACACAGATACATGGCTAAAATGTAGTAGAAATATGAAGATAAAACAAACCCATTGCTCCCGAGTTGATTCCAACTCATAGAACCCTATGAGATAGAGCAGAACTGCACCCCAGGGTTCCAAGGCTGTAAATCTTTAAGGAAGCAGATTGCCACATCTTTCTCCCTTGGAGCAGCTGGTGGGTTTGAATCACCAATTTTTAGGTTAGCAGCTGAGTGGTTAACCACTGTCACACTGGGGGATATACTTGGATTAAAAAAAAATATATATTTGCACGGCTGGTAGTTCTTTCTGTGCAGAAATAATTAAGACACTGAACTAACATTGCTCACTCTTGTCATGATATACTTTAACTCCATGAAAAGCTGAAAAACTTCATTCTGTACCGTGATTTATCATGTAACATACAGACGAAATCAAGGAGTTGAATATCACACAATTGTGAGGGGCTCTTCAGTGTATTAAAGGAAGATACAGAGAGAAAAGAATAGTGACCCCAGTTGTCTCATTTATACTAAATTGTCACAAATTATTGAAAGAAATATAAATATCTTATTGTAACAATAATTATGTTTCTGTTAATGACATGTAAAAGCAACCCAAAATTATAATGTTCCCTGCACACATAAATTATGAATTTAGCAAACCGGAAAACTTGCTAAAACTTGATAGCAATTTTAGTCTTCAAAAAAAAAAAAGTCTTATACAGCAAATACCATATTTTATGCATTTATCCAAAATGAAAATTAATGCACTTCTTGAAATTCCAAAGCCAAAATGTTAGGTTATGTACAAGCCACTTCCCTTTACTAGAAAACTGATGGTCAGCTATCAGCTGCCAAGTGATTAACATATCATTTTAAAACCTCCACGCTGTGGTAACAAAATGAGGAAGTGAATTTCAATGCTTTCCATTAATGTGGATTGTGGCGAAACCATATCAAATTTGTAATTAGATAATTTGTTTTAATTAGCTGTAATTGCACACCATCAAGTCCTACATTTCCCCAAAAGTGATCCCGACCTAAATGATTTTGTTTTGAATTTATTTGTCTCTCATTGATATACACTTCCCAATTTTTTGGTATTCCTTCTGTTTACCTAATTATTTTTGTGTGGGTGCACCTTTTTGACCTTTGTGTGTAGTTTTTGTTCTAATGAGCTGTTTTGTACTGCATATGCAATTTTAAAACTTTACTTGGATTATGTCTAAGTTCGTGGACAGTTTAAATGATTTGCTTTTATTGCCAGAACTGATGTATCTGTCCTGCCTCTGTCGTCTTCATTTTTTCCTGTGTTACGTGTAGCGTCTTTCTCTATTTTATGAGGGGGATGTTGGACTTATTGATTTTTCCTAGTAATCTTGAGGAAGATATTCTGCATTTTTTCCTTCAGTGGTTTCTTCAGTGCTTTCCGAGTAATAACACTTAAACTATAATTTAATAATTCTGAATGTCAAGTATGAAATGTGACTCACCGATTTTATTTATTCAAATATTTGTTGAGTGTCCTATATGTACCAGGTGCCATGCTAGAAACCAAGCCAAAAATCAAACCCACTGCTGTTGAGTCAATTACGACTCATAGCGACAGGGTCGAGCTGCCCCACGGGGTGGCCAAGGTGCTCCATGCGAATGTGAACTGCGGCTGCTAGTTTGGTTAGTAGTCATGGCCCTTAACCACTGTGCCACCAGGGTATCCATGCTAGAGACATTGGGATGTAAATATCAATACAAACTGTCCCTAATATCAATGATTTGATTGAATTGTGGAGGATTCACAAATATGAACTGACTTTTATAGTACCATGAGATAAATACAATGAAAGAGAATAATTTCTTTCAGCAAATCAATTGTCTACCTATAAACCCAGTTCTTTGTAGCTACAATATTTTAAGAGTGTTTAGAGGATGGGTCACTATCGCATCCAAGGGACAGACAGATTAGTCTTCCCAAAGAAAGTGTTGCTGAAAGAAATAACGACTGAGAATTAGGTATATTTGACAAGGCAGGGGTTGGGGGAGGGAGAGAGATCAATGAAAAGACCGAGACCACTTATCACAAAGCCAAGAATATCACTATGATGTGAGTATGAGACAACATACAGCATCAAGCAACAGGTGCTGATAGGTCCTCTCATTTTGACCTATCCTTATCATGCTTCAGGTTTAAGAGCATATGTTCTTTCCTCATAACAGCTCTTTGTGATTTTCTAGGTTAGGTACAGAGGTGTTTCTGAGGTATCCTGTGTTTCTCTAAAATTTGGTGATGACATGAAGGTCACAGTAATTAACATATTCAACCTATGTTTCTTTACTATTTCCAAAACAATATGCCTCGTGATATATCTGATTTGTCCTCTTTTGTTGTCACTTTATAATGTACGGAGCCCTGGTGGTGCAGTGGTGAAAAGCTCAGCTGCTAACCAAAATGCTGTCGGTTTGAATCCTCCAGCCACCCCACTGGGCAGTTCTACTCTGTCCTATAGGTTCGCTATTATTCAGAATTGACTCGATGGCATGGGGGTTATAATATACAATTTCTATGGAACTATATGCCCTCTCAGATAATGATCTTAAAATATCGATTTTATATTGGATGCCAGGATGAATATTTCTTCTGATGGGACACAGGAGAGCATTCATTTGGTGGTACTTACTTGCTTTCTACTGCATTTATTTTTGTAGATATTGTCAGAGTAGCTGTCAGCCTGAGAAGAAAAAAAAAGTATGAATATTGAGCACTTAAAGGGGTACAGTGTTTTACATGCTACCTCATTCAATCTTCTCAGAAATAAAATTTAAAAAAAATAAATTATACATATAAAATGAGCACAATTAAGCAAATTACATCTTATGAATTCTTACATCCTGAAACCATACGCTTCACAACTAGATCAAGAAAGAGAATATAACCAACACTCCACAAGACCCCGGTACCTCAGGCTTCCTTCCAATTATCACTCCCTCCCACTTAGAGAAATACCTGCTCTGTTTCTAACAGCACAGATGAATTTGACCCTTTCTGTATTTTATAAAAATGGAATCACACGTTACATGCTCTTTCGCGTCAAGCTTTTTAAATGTAACGCTATGTTTCTGAGATTCATCCATATCATTGCAAGTAGGTGCAGATTGTTTGTGCTCCTTGCTTTGTCAAATCCCATTGTGGAACGTTATCAGAATATATTCACCCATTCTAATATTGATGGGCATTTAGGTATTTTCCAGATTTAGACTGCAAAAAATGGTCTAAATGCTGCGATAAGCCCTCTAGTCCACGTGTTCTGGTGAATGTATGTACATATTTTCATTAGGGATGGAAACTGTTGGATATGAATATGTTCATTGTTACAAGATATGCCAAAAATAGTTGCCTCAGTTTACACGCCAACAGCCATGTATGAAAATTCCAGTTGTTTCATATTCTTTATGTCCTTGGTATTTTAGGTCTGTTTTCATTTTAGCTATGCTGTTTGGTACGTAGCACTATATCATGCGACAATCAGTTTGCGTTTATTTCCCTGATAAGGACAAAGTTGGTGCCTATTTACATTTTTACTGGCACTTTCATTCCTCTTTTGTGAAGTGTGTGTTTAAGTCTTTTGTTCCCACTCCACTATTTATATTGATGTTGTATGAGTATTTTGTATAATTAGGTACTTTTTTTTGGTTGGATATATGCATTATGAATATCTTTTACTTTGTAGCTTAGAGTCCATGGGTGGTGCAAAAAGTTAACATGCTTGGCTACTAACCTAAAGGTTGGAGGTTCAGGTCCATCCAGAGGTGCCCCAGAAGAAAGGCCTGGCAATCTGCTTCTGAAAAATCAGCCATGAAAACCCTATGGAGCACAGTTCTACTCTAACACACACCGAATTGCCGTGGGCTAGAATCACCCGGCAACTGGTTCCTCTGTGGCTTCTGTTTTCATACTTTTAATGGTGTATTTCATTAAAAATTTAATTTTCTTTTTCTTATGATTAGAAGTTTTTGTGTACTGTTTTCAAATCATTGCATATTCCAGATATTAGAGGATGTGTGTTTTGCCTTTTGCATTTAAATCTAGTGTGTTTGTCTAAAATTTACTTTATAATGATGCGATTAAAGGTCAAGATTTTCCCCCTACATGTGTTTCTAATTGACCTAGAAATATTTATTGGAACTATATATATTTTTCCTCTACAACCTGCGGTTTCTCCTTCGTCATAAATTAGGGGACTGGCTGTGCATTTCAGAACTTAGTTTCTGGACTCTGCATTTCTCTCAGTCGAATTTTGATCCATATGTAAAAAGCAATAGGAAATCCGAGTTTTAAGGAAGTTACATAATTTGTAACCTGGTTTCTTAGAGAGATTGAGAGGTCAAAAAGTCCGAGGGGGTTCAGGTGAAGTGACACCTAGAAATCAGGTGTTCTGCCTAACAAATTGGTGGAATTTCCATGATATCATTTGACAATGTTCCTATGGAAAATATGATACACCATTTTCTATTTCTAGTAATTTTTCAGCTGTTAGGGAAGGTGGTTAATGGAGCCAACTGGAATTTTGGGAGTATTTGGTCACAAAGAGTTGCATTCACTCTAGTAAGTAAAAAGCTTATATAAATTTTCTGTTGCCTCAGAGCCTACTAACTAAATGGCAGTCTGGTATCGTAAACCTCTGCCTCATGGCAAGCCCATGTGTTGCAGAGTAAAAACGTGTTCTATAGGATTTTCTCGGCTGTTATCCTTGCAGAAGCAGTTCACTACACCTTTCTTCTGCCGTGCTACTGAGTGGGGTGGAAGCATCAACATTTAGCTTAGTAGTAAAATACAACCACTTGTGCCACCTAGAGACCTATCTGGTACTGTAATCAGCCTCAATTCCTGTCTCCTATTGATTCTCATTTTGCTTACCCATTGGGCAGACTGACTATATCACACAAAGTTTGTCATTTTTTTCCTTCCTTCTTCTGCCTTTACTCCATGGGGAGAAGGTGGGTCCTGACTTCTACATTGCCTGATAAGGTTTCCAGGTGTCACAGAATTAATACATAAGCCTAAAGGATGTTTGTGCATTTTAAATCATTTACCCTCCAATCTGGGCTAGGAGTTTATTCTAAGGAGAAATTCAAATGATGTTATAAATGCATATACACCAGGCCGGAACAAGGGCCAGGGTGAGGCATTAGAAAATGGAACCCAGGTCTTTACACTGAATTTTAGATTCCCAGATCAATTAAAAAAGAAATAATTTAATATTTCCAAAATGCTTATAACAAATCCTGGTTATAGTAAGAAAAAATACATGCCAGTCATTAATCATGAATAAGAATAAAACATCATCAGCATTTCTGTTGGTTCTGTGATTAGAAACTTACATTGTAAGTGATCAGTAAGAATGTGTTGAATGAATTGATGAATTAATCAATGAATAACACCACATAAGCAAAAAAACCTATTTCCTGGCACACAAAATATTTGATTGTTTGATCATAAAAAGTACTATGGAAATAAAAAGCGGGGGTGGGGGGGAGATGGAAACAATGATCATACCTCCATTTTATCTTCCCCTTTTCTCACTCTAGGAAAACACACATAAATTTTAAAGTATTTAATGATCATATGAGACTGGTCATGCTAAAGCTGAATCAAACAGACTTGTGCCCAGCCTTATTCATTCTGAATGGAGTCCCAGGACTAGAAGACATGCATATCTGGATTTCCTTCCCATTCTGCTCTATGTACATTGTGGCTGTGGTAGGCAATTGTGGACTCCTCTATTTCATTCGCTATGAAGACTCTCTGCACAGGCCTATGTACTACTTTTTGGCAATGCTTTCTCTAACTGACCTTGTCATGTGCTCCAGTACAATTCCTAAGGCTCTCAGCATTTTCTGGTTCCATCTCAAGGAAATCAGCTTTGATGAATGCCTAGTCCAGATGTTCTTCATCCACACCTTCACAGGGATGGAATCTGGGGTGCTCATGCTTATGGCCCTGGACCGCTATGTGGCCATCTGCTACCCTCTGCACTACTCAGCAATCCTCACCAATCCTGTCATTGCAAAAGTTGGGCTTACCACATTTCTGAGAGCTGTGATTCTCATCATTCCCTTCACTTTTCTCACCAAGAATCTACCCTATTGCAAAGGCAATATCATTCTCCATACCTACTGTGACCACATGTCTGTGGCCAAATTATCCTGTGGAAATGTCAAGGTCAATGCCATCTATGGCCTGACAGTGGCCCTCCTGATTGGGGGTTTTGACATCTTGTGCATCACAATCTCCTATACCATGATCCTTCGGGCAGTGGTCAAGCTCTCATCGGCAGATGCTCGGCAGAAGGCCTTTAGCACCTGCACTGCCCACATCTCTGCCATTATTTTCTCCTACAGTCCAGCTTTCTTCTCTTTCTTTTCCCATCGTTTTGGGGGCCACATGATCCCTCCATCTTGCCACATCATTGTGGCCAATATTTATCTGCTCCTGCCTCCTACTATGAACCCTGTTGTCTATGGGGTGAAAACCAAGCAGATAAGAGACTGTGTCCTAAGAATACTTTCAGGTTCTAAGGACACAAAACCCCAGAGCATATGAATGGATACTTGCCAGAAATAAGAAGAATTAAAGGAAGAGAGAAGGGTTATTGCTGTCTGTTTAGACAGGGGCAGAAAAAATATTTCTGAGAATACTCTTGGCCATGACAAGAGACTGTGTTAAATGGTACATTCGAATAAGTTAATTAAGAATCCTAACATCACTGAAATGTCTAACATACTGTGAGTTTTCACCTCTTTGGCCCAGTGAAGGTCTGGTCTCATCATTATCCAAAGTTGCCTTGAAAAAATATCTAATGAATCAATTTTCTGGGAAAAGCTGAATAAAGTTGAAGGAGATGATCTGGAGCCTGATTATTGTGTTCTAGGTCCTGTGTGCAATTAATGATTGCAATTTCCAGATTGCAAAGAATGGTAATTCCAGGATACTTAATTGTGCACATGCAGAACCTGTACGTAGACGAAGAAGCAGTCGTTTGAACAGAGCAAAGGAATGCTGCTTGGTTTAAAATCAGAAAAGAGTTGTATTTTTTCACCATACTTATTCAGTCTGTATACTGAGCAAATAACTGGACAACAAATTGGAATCTATAAAGAAGAACACAGCATCAGGACTGGAGGTAGGCTAATTAACAACCTGTGATATGAAGATGACACTATCTTGCTTGTTGAAAGAAAAGAGGACTTGAAGCACTTAACCATGAAGATCAAAGACTATAGCCTTCTGTATGGATTGCACCTCAACAAAAAGGACACAAAAATCATCACAACTGGACCAATAGGTAGTCATGATAAATAGAGAAAAATGAAGTTTTCAAGGATTTTGTTTTACCTGGATCCACAGTCAACGCCCGTGCAGCAGCAGTCAAGAAATCAAATGACATTTCGCCTGGGTAAATCCTCTACAAAAAACCTCTTTACAATATTAAAAACAAGTATGTCACTTTGAGGACTTAGGTGAGCCTGACCTAAGCCATGATATTTTCAATCACCTCATACGCATGTGAAAGCTGGACAATAAATAAGAAAGACCAAGGAATTGGTACCTTTGAATTAAGGCGATGGTCAAGAATATTGAATATACCCTAAACTGCCAGAAGAACAAACAAATCTGTCTTGGAAGAAGTACACACAGAATACCCTTTAGAGGGAGGATGGTGAGATTTTGTCTCACGTACTTTGGACATGTTGTTACCAGGATGGGCCAATCTCTGGAGAAGGACATCATGCTTGGTAAAGTAGAGGGTCAGCGAAAAAGAGGAAGAGCCTCAAGGAGGTGGACTGACATAGCACCAGCAACAATGGGATCAAACACAGCCAGGATTGTGACTGTGGAACAGAAGGGGGCAGTGTTTTATTCTGTTGTGTATAGGGTCACTATGAGTGGGAACTGACTCAACAGCACCTAACAATGACAACAACAGCTACAGTTTCTAGACTGATCACAAGTTGTTACTATATACTGGAAAATATGTGCTATATTTTTCTCATTGTTACCAAAATACCTGTTTTCTCAATAACTTCTGAAGGAGAAAGTGTCCCGTGAAGTCATCAGTACAATGAAGTCTAAATCTCTGAATATCTCACTAGAATTATGTTGTCTGGTTGAACAGGTCTGTCCTAACTGCACAATCTTTTTGGTATTCTCTGCTTCCAGCCAGCATCCATCTGACATCAGCAATGATGTCCCTCATTCCATGTCCTCTTCTCAATCTGGCTTGAATATTTGGCAGCGCCCTGTTGGTATACTGCTGCTCCACCTTTGAATGCTCTTCAGCCAAGTTTTACTTGTGTGTGATACTAATGATATTGTTCCATAATGTCCATATTCAGTTGGATCACCTTTCTTTGGAATAGGCGTAAATATGAATCTCTTCCAGTCAGTTGGCCAGGTAGCTGTCCTCCAAATGTATTGGGATAGATGAGTGAGCGCTTCAGACCTGTATCCATATGTTGAAACATTTCAGTTAGTAGTCTATCAATTCCTGGAGCCTTGTTTTATACCAATATCTTCAGTGCAGCTTGGACTTTTCCTTCAGTAACATTGGTTCTTGATCACATGCTACCTCCTGAAATGATTGAAGATGACTTGAAGTACTTACAGGTGAAGATCAAAGCCTACGGCCTTGAATGTGGATTAACCTGAACATAAAGAAAACAGTAATCCTCAGAACTGGATCAATAAGCAACACCATGATAAATGGAGAAAAGACTGAATTTGATAAGAACTTCCTTTTTCTTGGAGCCACAATGAACATCCATGGAAGTAGCATTCAAGAAATCAAATGACTTATGGTTTTGGGCAAATCTGCTGCAAAAGACCTCTTTAAAATGCTAAAAACAAAGATGTTGCTTTAAGGGCTAACGTGTGCCTGACCCAAGCCAAGGTGATTCAGCTGCCTCCTATGCATTCAAAAGCTGGATAATGAATAATGAAGACCAAAGGAGAATTGATTCCTTTGAATTACCCTGTTGGTGAAGAATGTTGAATATAGCTTGGACTGCCAAAAGAAGGAAAAAATCTGTCTTGAAAGAAGTACAGCCTGAATGTTCCTTACTGGCAAGGATGGTGAAACTTTGTCTCACAAACTTTGGATATGCTATCAGGAGGGATCAGTCCCTGGAGAAGGACATAATTCTTTGTAAAATAGAGGGTCAACGAAAAAGCGGAAGACCCTCGATGAGATGGATTGACACAGTGGCTCTCACCTTGGGCTCAAGCATAACAACAATCATGACGATGGCCCAGGGCCAGGCAGTTTTTTTTTTTTTTTTTTTTCTGTTGTAAACAGAGTTACTATGAGTCATAACCAACTCGAAGGCACCTAACTACAAAAAAAACAGCTACAAAGTACACATAATTATTTTTCACTACAAAGTAATTGAATATTCAATTTCCTTCAACAAGGCCTTTAAAAGCACTCAATATGGACCAAAAGGCAATATGATGTGGATGGTACAGCACCAAGCAGTGTTTTGTTCTGTTCTACATAGGGTCTCTACGAGTTGGGAGCGAAACGTTGGCGCCTAACAACCACCACAAAATAGAGTAGCGATCTCTTAACTAAATGTAAGAAAAGGCACACGTATATATATACGTGTGTGTGTGTGTATCAGAATAGCACCAGAGGAGAGCAAATCGTGCTATTTTCATCTTATTTCCAATCGTGAAAATAAAAAAGAAAATTAAATATATCTCTCTAACAAAGCAGACGATAGACTGAATAAAATAATAGCTTTATATTAATATCTCATAAACTAACCCAATTATATAGAAATATAAACTCAATTTTTTGTTCTTATCTCTCCCTGCCCAACTGATGAAAATACACATTACTTCTCCCCAATTTAGTTATACTATTTTCATTGAATGGAATTTTTTCATGAGTCGCCCTTTACTATCTCCCTTTTTTAAGTACTAGAAAAATGACCCCACCACCTAAAATATAATTACCGTTTATGTATACTCCATTTCTCTGCTCACTTTGACACAAAACTTGTAGGGAAAGTTGTCAACATCCTCTCCCTCTACTTTCTCGGTGAGAAATCCCTCTTCCTCTAGTTTCTTTTTCTCCTATCCCACCAATCACCTAAAACTGTTTTTGTCAATTTCAACGTTGCCTCTGTGATAAACAAATCAAATAGGTCTCCTTCTGTGCTCATCTAATACTGCCTCCTTTACATCCCATTCGATATCCTTGATATCTTGAAATACTCTCATTTTTTACTTCAGAAACAGACCACAGTTTTATAATTTTCCTCAGTCCTGCTGAACACTTCTTCACAGCCTCATTTCCTTTTTTTTTTTTCCCCAAATATTTTTACATGTATGTTATGCCATTGGTCTTAAACTTTTTTTTTTTTTTCCCCTCTTATATTCTTTCCTGGGTATTCTCCTTTGGTATCATGGTATCAAATATTTTCTGTTTACTAATGATTCCCAAAAGGAAGTTTAGATTCAGAGAGCTGCTTTCTATATACTCAATTTCGTGTAACACTATCTTCTTCTGAAAGTGCATAGTCTCTCTTTTTTTTTTTTTGCCCTTCATCCTTCAACTCCATCTATTTTCATCCCCTGCTTCTCCAGTCTTTTTTGATACATAAATGTCTTTAAGAACATGTTATTATTTAGTGTTTTTGTGCATTTTAATCTATATGCATTTTATTGTGTGAAAGAACTCAATCTGTTGCTTCCTTTCTCACTCAATACTTTATTTTATTTTTATGTTGAATTTATATTTCATATTTATTGATTTTTAACTAGTTTATATCACTTGTCTCAAAACACAAAACTTGCAGTTTTGATAGAAAAACTATGTATCCTGGATACACAATTAGGATTATGCAGTTTTGATAGAAAAACTATGGATCCTGGATACACAATTTGGATTATTTCTACTTTACAATCCTTCTAATAACAGTAGAATCAAGCTTCCTGCTTGTAACACTAGAATAAACCTTTGCCTGAATTGAGTTTTTTTGTTTGTTTTTGTTTTTTTAACATATCTACTTTTCTGCCACCAAGACTGAAACAATTATTTGAAGTGTTCTAGCCAGCTCCTCCCCCAGGTGTCTGTCAGTTTGTCATACTGTGGGGGCTTGCGTGTTGCTGTGATTCCAGAAGCTATGCTACCGGTATTCAAATATCAGCAGGGTCACCCATAGTGGACACGTTCCAGCCGAGCTTCCAGACAAACACAAATGAGGAAGAAGGATGCAGCAGTCTACTTTTGAAAAGATTTAGCCAATGAAAACCTTATGAATAGCATTGGAACATTGTTTAATATAGTGCCAGAAGGTGAGCCACTAAGGTTGGAACACACTCGAAAGATGACTGGGGAAGAGCTGCCTCCTCAAAGTAGAGGCAACTTTAATGACGTGGAAGTAGTCAAGCTTTCAGGACCTTCATTTGTTGATGTGGCACAACTCAAGATGTGAATAAGCAGCTGCAAACATCCATTAATAATCAGAACATGGAATGTATGAAGTATGAATCTAGGAAATTTGGAAGTCCTCAAAAATAAAATGGAACACACAAACATTGATATCCTAGGCCTTAGTGACTAAAATGAATTGGTACTGGCCATTTTGACTCAGACAATCATGTGGCCTACTATGCTGAAAATGGCATTTTAAAGAGGAATGGTGCAGCATTAATTGTCAAAAAGAACATTTCATGATCTATCCTGAAGTACAATGCTGCCAAATGATAGGAAAATATCCATATGCCTACTAGGAAGACCAGTTAAGATGACTATTATTCAAATTTATGCATCAAGCACCAAGGCCTAAGATGAAGAAATTGGAGATTTTTACCAGTTTCTGCAGTCTGAAGTTGATCAAACATGCACTCAAGATGCATTGATAATTACTGGTGGTTGGAATGGGGAAGTCGGAAACAAAGAAGGACTGGTAGTTGAAAAATATGGTCTTGGTGATAGAAACAATGCCAGAGATCACACGATTGAATTTTGCAAGACCAATGACTTCTTCATTGCAAATACTTTTTTCACCGATATAGATGGTGACTATATACATGGACCTCACCAGATGGAATACACAGGAATCAAACTGACTACATCTGTGGATGGAGACGATGGAAAAGCTCAATATCATCAGTCATAACAAGGCCAGGGACTGACTGCCGAACAGGGCATCACTTGCTCACATGCAAGTTCAAGTTGAAACTGAAGAAAATGTGAACAAGTCCACAAGAGCCAAAGTATGACCTTGAGTATATCCCACCTGAATTTAGAGACCATCTCAAGAATAGATTTGACGTGTTGAACACTAACCACCAAAGACCAGAGGAGTTGTAGAATGACATCAAGCACATCATACATGAAGAAAGCAAGAGGTCATTAAAAAGACAGGCAAGAATGAAAAGATCAAAATGCATGTCAGAAGAGACTCTGAAACTTGCTCTTGAATGTCAAATAGCTACTGTGAAATGGAATGATGAAGTAAAAGAGTTGAACAGAACATTTCAAAAGGTGGCTCAAGAAGACAACGTAAAGTATTATAATGACATGTTGAAAGACCTGGAGATGGAAAACCAAAAGGGAAGAGCACACTCTGCATTTCTCAAGCTGAAAGAACTGAAGAAAAAATTCAAGCCTCAATTTGCAATAATGAAGAAATCTTTGGGGAAAAATATTAAATAACTCAGGAAGCATCAAACGAAGAAGGAAGGGATACACAGAGTCACTATACAAAAAAGAAGTGGTCAATGTTCAACATTCTAAGGTGATACAGTATGAGTAGGAGCCAACGGTACTGAAGGAAGAAGTCCAAGGTGCACTGAAGGCACTGGCAAAAACAAGGCTCCAGGAACTGAAATAATACCAATAGAGTTGTTTCAACAGACAGATGCAGTGCTAGAAGCACTCACTTGTCTATGCCAAGAAATTTGGAAGACAGCTACCTGGCCAATTGACTGGAAGAAATCCATATTTATGCCTATTTCCAAGAAAGGCGATCCCACCAAATTTGGGAATTATTGAACAATACCATTAATATTACACGCAAGTAAAATTGTGCTGAAGATCACTCAAAAGGACCTGCAGCAGAATATTGACAGGGACTGCCAGAAATTCAAGCCTAATTCACAAGAGGACGTGGAACCAAAGATATCATTACTGATGTCAGATGGATCCTAGCTGAAAGCAGAGAATATAAGAAAGATGTTTACCTGTGTTTTATTGACTTTGCAAAGGAATTAGATTATGAGGATCATAACAAATTATGGATAATTTTACAAGGAATGAGAATTTCAAAGCACTTAACTGTGCTCATGAGGAGCCTGTACATAGATCAAGAGGCAGTGGTTCCAATAGAACAAGTGGATCCTGCGTGGTTTAAAGTCAGGAAAGGTGTGTGTCAGGGTAGTATCCTTTCACCATACCTATTCAATCTGTATGCTGAAGAAGAACAGGGCATCAGGATTGAAGGGAGACTCATTAACAGCCTACATTATGCAGATAACACAACCTTGCTTGTTAAAAGTGAAGAGGACTTGAAGACATACTGATGAAGATCAAAGACCACACAGCCTTCAGTATGGATTGTACCTCAACATAAAGGAAACAAAAATCATCACAACTGGACCTATAAGCAAAAAAAAAAAAAAAAATCCTAATAAATGAGGAAGAGATTGAAGTTGTCAAAGATTTAATTTCACTTGGACCCACAATCAACACCTATGGAAGCTGCAGTCTAGAAATCAAAAGATGCATTGTACTGGGAAAAATTGTTCCTCTTTTACGTGTTGAAGAGCAAAGATGTCACACTGAAGACTAAAGTGAGCTTGACTCATGCCATGGTGTTTTCCATTGCCTTCTATGTGTGTGAAAGCCGGACAATGACTAAGATCAAAGAAGAATTGATGCCTTAGAATTGTGGCGTTGGAAAAGAATACTGAATATACCAGGGACTGCCAAAGAATGAATAAATGTGATTTGGAAGAAGTGCAACCAGAATGCTCCCCAGAAGCAAGGATGGGAAGACTATGCCTTACATACTTTGGATGTGTGTTGTCAGGAGCAATCAGTCCCTGAAGAAGGAAAATCATGCTTAGTGAAGCAGAGGATCAGTGAAAAACAGGAAGAGCCTGAATGAGACATATTGACACAGTGGCTGCAACAACAGGCTTAAGCATAACAACGACTGTGAGGATGGCACAGGATGGGGCAGTATTTCCTTCTGTTGTAAATAGGGTCACTATGAGTTGAAACCAACTCGATGGCACCTAACAACAACAACAATCCAGTTCCTCAACAGCACAATTAATTCGCCGAGAATAAGGTTAGCTGTAGTACCTTTAAAGAGCCCTGGTGGTGTGGTGGTTAAGCTCTAGGCTGGTTACCAAAAGGTCTTCAGTTTGAACTCACAATTCACTCCTCTGCAGAAGAAAGATGTCACAGTCAGCTTCTGTCAATGGGTTACCCATTTCTAAGCTCTCAAGTTGGAACTATTGCACTGAACTCCTTCAGAGCCTTCATCTAAATGCCCAAAGTAACACTAGTTTCATGTCAAAGACTGTGCCAGTCCTTCAATAAAATTTGCCATGAATATATTTAGATGAGCTTACTTTCCCTCAAATTATATCCATCATTATAGAAGGACAATTTATCCCATCATTAGGAGGTATATGTTTATTCAAACTTAGCTGTAAAAAATATCTAAAATGAAATATACTTAGTTGTTAGTAAGAGTCACATTGGTTATATTACAGGGGAACTGTGCCTTTTCTTGCAGCTTTTTATGTATTTAAAAATAATCATATCAACAATAAGCCCATAACAAATATAATTAAAATTGATAATAATCCTGCCTTTAAGATATTACTTAAAAGCTTTGGTACATACTTCCTGTCTTTTTGTATTTTTCCTTGCTTGTAAATCTCAATAGCTTTAACCATAGCAAAAATACTGACAAAGAAATGCTTAAAAAAAATCAATAACTTCTGCAAAGAGCAAGAATTAGGTGTATCTGAAGTGTAGAATGCAAGGAGGTTTGTAGCAAGAGGTGATACTTAGTGGGTTTGTACACCTGAGAGGGCCTTAGATGGTATAAGGGAGTTTGAACTTTATTCGAAGGAAAGCATGGAGACTTGGAAGCATTTTTAGCAAGGTAGTGAGAGTTTTAGAACAAATCAGACCGCTGGCAAAAAGAAAGACCCACAGGAAAACGAGAGACAAGTATAGCCATGCAAGATTAGAGATGTTAAAGGTTTGAATTCCCCAGAAGTAGTAGCACTGAAGAGGGTGTATATGAATGAAGTAAAGGAAAGAAATCAACAGAGTAAGGAAAACCAAAGACCAAACCAAACCAGACGCCGTCAAGTCATCTCTGACTCACGGTGACCCCATGTGTGCAGAGTAGAATTGCAGTCCCTGAGGTTTTCAAGGTTGTGACCTTTCAGAAGGAGATTGTCAGGCCTTTCTTCTGAAGCATTTCTGGCTGGGTTCAAATCAGTAAGCTTTTAGTTAGTAGTCAGCTGCTTAACCATTTGCAATACCCAGGGACTCCCAGGCTAATGAAGCAATTGTTTATGAGGGGTGAGGAAAGGGCTGATTGGTTTGCTGGTGTCAGGACTGGCTGGCTGAGTGGCTGGTTGGGCCACTATAAAAAAAAAAAAAAAAATTATACAAGATAAAAAAGTATATGGAAATCCAACAGCATTTGAGTCAAGGTGACGAATCTAGTTTTGAGCGTGATTCTTATCATACCATGGCAGTTACTTTAAAACTCTGCAAAAGTAATTTTTTTTAATACAATAAAAAGTATCACATTACTTGTACCTAAGTTCTATATTTATATGTATTTCTATGTTCTCTAAGATTAAACTCAGGGAAATAAAAATAAAACATCCTAAGATATGCCTCTAATATATCACTCCTTAAATTTACAAATTCAGCCAAGATCGTTCCTTTTAAGCTATTCTTCTGAGGCTTCTCAGGATTCCACGCAAAGAACATGAAAGAAAAAGTATCCCTCTGCTAATGTGCAACAAGCTTGGTGTTTGCAGCTCTTTAAAAGGCTGTGATAGCAAAGTTTTGGAAGTCTACATAAAACATGAATCCACCCCTATATCAACTAGGAATTTACATAATTTCATCTCCCGTAATTTCACATTTAAAAAATTTAGATATCATTGGTTAATAAAAATCTGAGTCAAGTACGATTGAGACAAATATGAAAAACCAAATATCCAAATGATTCCACAAAATTTCTCAAGGGACTGAAGAAAGGCTTAGGAAATAAAAAAGAATTATATTTATCTCCTGGCACTGACCTGTGATAACTAAAAACAATACAAATAGAGATTTGAAATTCGTGCTGAAATTTCCCTGCATAGTAAACATTGATAATTAGTACTTTTAAGTTTACCTTCTACTAATAAAATCCTAGAACTTCCTTGATCTGTCTTAAATTATTATGAGAGATGGCATACAGGTTTTATTTTTTACAGCACCAAACTACAGAGTGGAGACAGTTTTAAAATGATATTTGATGATGTTTATGCTCAGAGGCAGTAACTGAAAAAAATTTTTCCCCAGGAAAATATGTGTGCAGCTCTCAAATTCCCCAACAGCACCAAATTCCAGGTGTCTGAGTTCATCCTGATGGGATTCCCAGGCATTCACAGCTGGCAACATTGGCTCTCCTTGCCATTGGCACTACTCTACCTCCCAGCAATTGGTGCTAGCACACTCATCCTCATCACAATCTGCCACGACTCTACTCTGCAGCAGCCTATGGTCTATTTCCTAGGCATCCTCTCTGTTGTGGACACGGGCTTGGCCACCACCATCATGCCCAAGATCCTGGCCATCTTCTGGTATAACGCCAAGGTTGTTAGCCTCCCTGAGTGTTTTGCTCAGATATATGCCATTCGCTGCTTTTGTCAGCATGGAGTCTGGTATCTTCCTCTGCATAGCTGTTGATAGATAATTGTCATGGTTTGAATTTTGCCCCCCTAAAAATGTATCAACTTGGTTACACCATGATTCCCAATACTGTGTGGTTGTCCTCCATTTTATGATTGTAGCTATGAGTCGGAATCGACTCGACGGCACTGGGCTAATTTTAAGTTAAAGAGCATTAGGGTGGGATTGCAGCATCATCCTTACTCAGATCACCTCCCTGATCCAATGTAAAGGGAGTTTCCCTGGAGTGTGGCCTTCACCACCTTTTATCTCTCAAGAGATAAAAGGAAAGGGAAGTAAGCAGAGAGTTGGGGACCTCATACCACGAAGAAAGCAGTACCAGAAGCAGACAGCATCCTTTGTTCCTGGGGTCCCTGTGCCTGAGAAGTTCCTGGACCAGGAGAAGTTTGAGGACCAGGAATCTTCCTCCAGTGCTGGCAGAGAGAAAAGCCGTCCCTGGAGCTGACACCCTGAATTTGGACTTTTAGCCTACTTTACTGTGAGGAAATAAATTTTTCTTTGTTAAAGACACCCACTTGGTGGTATTTCTGTTATAGCAGCACTAGATAACTAAGACAGATACATAGCTATTTGTCATCCTCTTCACTACCCATCAGCTGTCACCAATCCCTTGATCTTAAAAACCACTCTGTTCACGGTACTTAGAAATGGCTTTTCCATTACTCCTGTGCCTGTCCTTGCAGCCCAGTGCAATTATTGCTCCAGGAATGAGACTGACCATTGCCTGGGCTCCAACCTTGGGGTCACAAGCCTGGTTTGTGATGACAGGAGACCAAAGAGCATTTGTCATTTAGTTCTGGCATGGCTTGGCATGGGGAGTGACCTAAGTCTTATCGTATTGTCATATACTTTGATCCTGTGATTTGTACTTAGACTGAACTCAGCTGAAGCTGCATCCAAGGCTTTAAGCATTTGTACCTCCCACCTCATCCTCATCCTCTTCTTCTACACCGTTCTTGTAGTGATTTCAGTAACTCACTTGGCAGAGAGTAAGACCACTTTTACTCCAGTTCTACTCAATGTGCTACCCAACATCATGCCCCCTGTCCTAAACCCTATGGTCTATGCACTCAGGACAAAAGAACTAAGGGCAGTTTTCTGGAAGGTGCTTTATTTAGGTCTAGAAAAAAATGATACTAGAGACTTTGTCCGTGAAGTACATGGACTTCAGATTCTTCTAATGTGGAAAAAAAAAAAGTAGACCTTAAATGAGGATGGAGGAGTAAGTAAATGCCTTTGAGATCACTTTTCACATTTTTAAAATAAATGATTGTGGAAGCATCTAAGGAAAAAAAAAATTCTTGGTACCTCCAAAGTATTGAAAAGAACTAAATATGTTTGAGAACATGGAAGAACCTTCTATCAACCATTAAAAAGGGATAAACAACCAGCATTAATGATTGATATCAATGCTCTAAAAACAAAAGTAAGGGTAAAAACAAAATACACATGCATGCGTGCACACTCACCCACACAACCAAAGAAAGGCATGATTGGGACGTGAATTACAGGTCATGCTTGCTGGCTGATGGGTACACTTGCAAACAAAGAAGAAAGTCTACCTGAACCAGCATCATTCCAGTAGCATGGAATGCAGAGGCAGGAACAGAAAACATTTCAAATGAGCAGTGCCAGACCAAACTACAGTGGGGATCTAGGCTGAATGAGGAGAGATGCCTGGGCTTGGACAAGCAGAACCCAAAAGATACGGATAGTTACAAGGATCTGCATTCATGTGCCTCTCCAGATCCTTCCTCTGTCCTTTCTGCTTTGATCTGTAGCCTGGAGGACTGAGTGAACCACATGTGCTGTGTGACCCAGACTCCTTTGTCTAGTGAAATTCACTTGGATTGAGTCAATAAGCAAGATATGAACTTAATTATGCATACTTACCAATCTGAAGTGATATTGTGCACTTCAGATGAGTAAGTAAGTGTAAGTAAGCCTGAACATACCTTGCTTACTGTAAGGAGGTGCATATTGTGCTTACTGGTTAATCTGTCCCTGGGAGACACTGATAGGCAGTTAGAGTGAAAGAAGAGAGAGGGTTTGAGTTATTTTCTTTCCACTCCCAGGCATTGTGTACAGGCAGAGTTCTGACTAGTGTGTCTTTTATAGCACTTGCCAGGCAGTGCTGCCTCTACAGCTCTAGACCTTACAGCTTTCCAGTAACATTTTTTTCCCTGCCTTTTCCCATCAGGCCAAGGGGTTTATTGAGAAAGTCTTTCTGTTATTATTCTCAACCACAATACTTTCCTCAATATCCATTATATTTTCAACATCCGTTGTATTTCCTTAACCTCTCTCAGAACTCCATTATTAACAACTTCATTAAATTATCTTCAGACTCAGATTTGCATGTGTTTTTCCAAGAATAAAGTCACCGATTTACATAACCAGAAAGCAGTCACCAACAGCAGGGAAATATGTTGTTCTACAATAGTCTATTCATAATCTGTACTCAAAATTCCTTTTTATATATAGAGTCACAATGACCTTAATAGCAATTATTTACAGGTTTGAGATCCAATCCATGATTAAATGTTGTGTATTGTTTCTCTGTCTCTTTATTATACTTTAAAATGTGATAGTTCCTCATTTTTCATTGACTATCTTTTTTTTAAAGATTGCATGTCAGTTAATTTTTTCTAAATGTTTCACAGTCTGGGCTTGCCTGATGTTTCTTCATAAGTAGTGTGGTGGCCATGTGCCTCTCACAGGTCCCTTCATGAGAATCTGATGTGACTATCACGGTTGACTGAGACACTGGTTGCTGCGGTTTTGGGTGTGCTATGATATTCACACCGATGTCATACTTCCCTCGATTGAGCCCTGGCAATTACTGAGCACAGCAAGGAAGCCAGAATTAGGCTATTCTTACAAGAAATGAGACTCTTGTAGTGAACAACCTTTGCTTGGGAACTCTCTAGTGGCCTCGCTGAGACTATCTCAGAGCTCTACTGAGGGCTGGTGTGTTCCCTAAGCAATTCTTCCTTCCCTCTATCATTTCACGGGTGTCAGAACTGCATCATGGCCTAACAGCTCTTCCCACCTCTCCTGTTTCCTTACTCTTTACACTTCACAGGTGTCTCCAAAAAAATCTATTGAATGTCTAATCCCATCTTGGTGACTGCTTCTTGGAGGACTAGAACCAACACAGGTGGCAATGGGCGTGGAGTGGTCTAGAAAACACGTAGTAAGAGAAGGTTTAAGACTGATCACTCATATCACAGCTCACAAGAAGAGTCTAGTCCTGAGTGGGATGTGGGGCACACTTAGACCTTATCTGGGTTTTGGCTCATTGCTAAACATTTCAGCAGTGGTGATGTGGGACAATGTCCCCGTGGAGAAAAATACTCTAGCTAGTGCAATGATTTCAGGCCTGCAAAAGATATGGGGAAACAAGGACTAGAAGGACATCAGAGTTGGTTTGTTACTACTATGTCGTAGTCACATTATGCAGAGGGTATTAAGAAACTGAAGGCAATTAAGAAATAGGAAAAACTAAGTGTGACAGCATGCTGAGAGACCCTGATATCCTGCAGTATGAAACAATAAAGAAATTTTTAAAACTTAAAAAATAAACAGTATGTGAATGGAGGAAACATTTTCTACTTAAAAGCCTTCAACCTCTTTTCCACAGGAAAGTGGGAAAGGAAAAAAAATGTGCAATAAATATTAAAGTCACTTGTTTTCCTTAAAAATAGCTTGTGTTTATTCTCATCCTCTTAATATATATGCCAACATACAGAAACCCACATGTAGCTACACGCGTATGAAATTATTCACTTATTTTTCTATCATCATCTGAGCATTATGAATGGAAAGTTCTCACTCTTTTCTTTCTTCCATAGAGGTTAGCATGATATACACACTAGCAGCTGTGTCTCTGATGCTTTGAAATGTCCCCCGGGATATATAACAAACATTTTTCTTTAAAGGTTCGGGTCAATAGCACAGAGATCAAGGAATTCAGAAGTTGAGCATTGTACATTAATTCTAAGATTGTGATTTCTTTCAACCAAGGGCCTGGGCGCTGGACCATATTGCATTCCTCTCACTGTTTTGCAACCCAGAAACTAAGGTATTAAAGGACATACTAAAGAGCCAAGTGACTAAATTTATTTATTTATGGGCAGTGAGATGAAGTGGAGAGAGGCTTAGAATGTACATGAATTGCTGATGATACTCTTAGAAATACAGGTTTGATTTCATCTACCCAGTTTGAAGACAGAAGTGTTGTGTAAGATTGGTTTCTTTGGAAAATGTTTATTTCCTAGCTTTTAGATCATAATTCAGTGCAATTTATCATGCTGATTGGGGAAATCTGGTATTTCTCTAACCAAATAGGAATGCTTAGTTCAGTTGTCGTGGAAGTCAGATGTGAATTGCCCTCATCACAAAGGGAAATGGGTGGCTAGCTAGAGAATAATTTGTGATCATGAGATCAATGGTCAGGTTACTCTTCATGATGCCATAATCTCCCCTTTAGCTCTCAAAAAGGTAGTCTATTTTTTTTTTTGTTTAATTTCCTGCAAGACTTAATTATCACTGCATTTTGTCCATCTTGGGTAGCAACACCTACAATGAGCAAACTGTTCTCATATGGGAAGAAGGACATGAGTCTAAAGGGTTGACAGTCTAAGGAATAAAAGAATTTATTGGCTAGAGGGCTAAAGAATGAGGTTAAACAACAGATGATATCAAAGGTATATTTAATAAATATACTTAATAAGTGGTGTTTCAATAGTACTATTCTAGTAACCCCACTCACACCCCAGCATAAGTCAAATTCCCTTTCAGGAGAAATTAATCATAATGTATTGAAATCAATTTAAATGTACTTGGATAAATAAAACTGGTTAAGTTTGTCATTAATGTTTCGATTTCTAACTTAGATCTTTGTGGTCTTTTCAAATGTATTAAAGATGGGAGTTAATTTGCATAATAATGAAGTACATTTTATTGATTAAAGCTATAAGTATAAAAAGGAAATATGAATATATAAATAGGATGTTTATCTAGTATTTTAAAATATATTCTTCAAAATACTGCACATTGATTCCCAGAAAAATATTTCTTCCTTTTTTTTATGCTTCCCTTGGGGTCCTGGGGTTGCAGTGATTAAGAGCTCAGGCTGCTAACCAAACAGTCTGCCTTTCAAAGCCACTAGCCACTGGCTGGAAACCCTACACTGGCACAGTGACTAAGTGGTTAATTTGTCTACCTGATTCTGATACACAGATACACGGCTAAAATGTAGCAGACATAAAAAAAACGAAGATACATAAAAAAAAAGTTGCCCTGGAATTGATTCCAACTCATAGGACCTTGTAGGACAGAGTAGAACTGCGCCACAGGGTTCCAAGGTTGTAAATCTTTACAGAAGCAGATTGTCATGTCTTTCTCCCAAGTAGCTTTTGTTGGGTTTGAACCACAGGGGTTTGTTTAGGTTAACAGCTGAGTGTTTAACTATTGCACCACTAGGAGATACAGTTGGATACAAAAGAGAACATCTTTGTCTCCACCACAGGTACTTCCCTCTGTGGAGAAATAATTAAGACACTAACTGACATTGCTCATTCTTGTCATGAAATCCTTCAACTCCAGGAGAACCTGTAAAACTTCGTTCTGTACTGTGATATATGATGTAACGTACAGACCAAAACAGGTAGCCGAACATCGCACAATTATGAGAAACTGTTCAATGTATTCAAAGAAGATAGACGGAGAAATGAATAGGGATCCCATTTGACTCATTTATACTAAATTGCCACAGATTATTGAAAGAAATGTATCTTATTGTAACTATAATTAATTTTTTCTATATTTATATATATACATATACTTCTAAATTCATGTTTCGGTTAATGATATTTGTAAAAGCAACCCAAAAATATAATGTTCATTGCACACCTAAATTATGAATTCAGCAAGCTTGAAAGACAGAACCTTGATGGCAATTTTGGTCTTCAAGAAAAAAAAAAAACATTTCTTACACTGCAAATACGACATGTTATGCTTCTATCCAAAATGAAAATTAAACACTCTTGAAATTCCAAAGCAAAAATGTTAGGTTATGCACAAACCACGGCCCTTTAACAGGAAGCTGAAGTCAGTTCTCAGTTGCCAGGTGACTGAAAAGTTTGAAGTCCTCATTTTAAAACCTCCACTCTGTAGTAAGAAAGTGAGGGAGTGAATCTCAGTGCTTTTCATGATTCGCGTTGTGAAGAAACCGTATCAAATTTGTAATTAGACAATTTGGTACCGTGAACTCTAATCGCACACCATCGAGTCCTACATTTCTCGAAAAGTGATTTTGACCTCAATGATTTTGCTTTGAATTTCTTTGTGTCACGTTAATACATACTTCCCAATTCTTGACATTCTTTATGTTTACCTAATTATTTTTATGTACGTACACCGTTTTTAACCTTTGTGTGTCATTTTTATTCTAAGGCACTCTTTTGTACTGCATAAGTGGTTTTTAAAAATTAATCAGGATTATGCCTAAGTTAATGGATAGTTTAAATAATTCATCTTTATTGCCAAACCCAATATATTTGTTCTGCCTCTGTCATCTTAACTTTTCCCTATTGTATTTTTTATTATCTTTCTTTCTCTATTTTATGATGGGGACATTTTGTTTATTTTTCCTAGCAATCTTGAGGAAGATATTCTGCATTTTTTCTTCTAGTGGTTTCTTCAATGTTTTCCAAGTAATAACACTTAAACTATAATTTAATAATTCTAAAAGTCAAGTATGAAGTGTGACTCATTCAATTCAAAAAATATTCGAGTCTTATAAGTACCAGGAGCCTTGCTAGAGACACTGGGATGTAAGTATAAATAACAAACTCTCCCTAGTATCAATGATTCATTGAATTTTGAGGATTTGCAAATATGAACTGACTTTTATGGTACCATGAGGTAAATATAATGAAAGAGAGTAATTCTTTCAGCAAATCGATTTCTACCTATAAACCCAGCTCTTTGTAGCTACAATATTTTAAGAGGATTTAGAGGAAGGGTCACTATCACATCCAAATGACAGACCGCTTAGTCTTCCTAAAAAAGGTTTTGTTGTAAAAAATAACTACATTTGACAGGGGTTAGGGGCAGAATAGAGATCAATAGAAAAATACAGAACCTTATTGCAAAGCCAAGAATATCACCGGGACGTGACTATGAAATAACAAACAGCAACAAGCAACAGGAGAGCATGTTTTTCCTCCCATTTTGAGCTGTCAGAGTCCTGATTATGCTTCAGGTTTAAGGGCATTATGAATTCTTACAACCTGAAACGCATACACTCCACAACTAGATCAAGAAAGAGAATTTAACCAGCATTCCACAAGACCCCTGTACCTCAGCTTCCTTCCAATCATCACTCCCTCCCACCTCTAGAAGCCACTGTTCTGTTTCTAATAGCACAAATGAGTTTGATGCATTTTTGTGTTTTATAGAAATGAAATCACACATTACATACTCTTTTGTGTCAAGCTTTTTAAATATAACACTCTGTTTCTGACATTCAGCCTTATAGTTGCAAGTAGTGGTAGGTTGTTTATTCTTGTTATATAAAATTCCATTGTGGAGTGTTATCAGAATGTATTCATCCATTCTAATACTCATGGGCATTTAGGTATCTTCCAGTTTTAGACTATCAAAAATGGTCTAAATGCTGCCATAAGCATTCTAGTCCATGTGGTCTGGTGAATGTATGTACTTATTTTTATTAGGGATGAAAATTGCTAGTTGTGGATATGGTCATTGTTACAAGATATGCCAAAAATAGTTGATTCAGTTTACACTCCTACCAGCAGTGTACGAAAATTCCAGTTGTTTCACTTTCCCTATGTCTTTGGTCTTTTTCATTTTAGCTATCCTGTTTGATATGTAGTGCTACATCACGAGAAAATCAGTTTGCATTTATTTCCCTGGTAACTACAAAGTCAGTGCCTATTTACATGCTTATTAGCATTTCATTCCTCTTTTGTGAAGTGTGCATTTAAGTCTTTTGCTCCTACACTCTATTCATATTTATGTTTTATGAGTAATGTATACACACTGGGTTCATTTTTTTTGGTTAAATACATGCACTGTGAATATCTTCTACTCTGTGGCTGAGAGTCTGTGTGTGGTGCAAAAAGTTAACACACTTGGCTACTAACCTAAAGGTTGGAGGTTAGGTACCTCCAGAGGTGCTCCAGAAGAAAGGCCTGGCAAACTATATCTGAAAATCAGCCAATGAAAACCCTAAGGAGTATAATTTTACCCTGACATACACACAGCCACCATGATTTAGAATCAACTCCATAGAAAGTGGCTTCACTGTGCATTAACTTTCCATACTTTTAAAGGTGTATTTTCATTAAAAATTTTAATATAATTCTATTTGTCTTTTTTTATGGCTAGTACTTTTTGTGTACTGTTTTCAAATCTTTGTGTACTCTAGCTATCACAGGATGTGTGTTTTGCCTCTCATGTTTTATTGAAAATACATTTTTTTTCCTTATTCTATAATCTGCAGTGTTTCCTTTCTCATAAATTAGGTGGCTGACTGTGTTTCATAGTTGGTTTCTGGACTCAGCATTTCTCTCAGTCATATTTTTATCCATACTTAAAAAACAATGGGTAATCTGAGTTTTAAGGAAGTTATATAATTTGTAACTAAACAGAATCAAGATCTTTGCACTGAATTTTGAGATTCCCAGATTCATTAAAAAATAAATATTTCCTAAATGCTTATAATATATCCTAGATGTAGTAAGTAAAAATAAATATCAGCTATTAATTCTGAATAAGAATAAAAACATCATCATTTCTGTTGAGTCTGTGATGAGATGTGGGGCATAGTAGGTGATCAATAAAAATGTGTTTTATTGATGAAGTAGTCAAAGAATAACACCACATAAGCAAAAAAGCTATTCCCCGGCACTCAAATATTTCCTTGTTTGATCATAAAATGTATTACAGAATTAAATGTGGAGGTTGGGGGAAGGTGAAGACAATAATCTTACCTATATTTTATCTTCCCTTTTTCTTACTCTATGAAAACACACAAATTTTAAGCTATTTAATGATCAGACGAGACTGGTCATGCTAATGTTGAACCAAACAGACTTGATCCCAGCCTTATTCATTCTGAATGGAGTCCCAGGACTAGAAGACATGCACATCTGGATTTCCTTCCCATTCTGCTCTATGTATGTTGTAGCTATGGTAGGCAATTGTAGACTCCTCTATCTCATTTGCTGTGAAGACTCCCTGCACAGGCCTATGTATTACTTCTTGGCAATGCTTTCTTTAACTGACCTTGTCATTTGCTCCAGTACAATCCCTAAGGCCCTCAGCATTTTTTGGTTTCATCTCAAGGAAATTGGCTTTGATGAATGCCTGGTCCAGATGTTCTTCACCCACACCTTCACAGGGATGGAATCTGGGGTGCTCATGCTTATGGCCCTGGACCGCTATGTGGCTATCTGCTACCCTCTGCACTACTCAACAATCCTCACCAATCCTGTCATTGCAAAGGTTGGGTTGACCACTTTTCTGAGAGCTGTGATACTCATCATTCCCTTCACTTTTCTCACCAAGCGCCTACCCTATTGCAAAGGCAACATCATTCCCCATACCTACTGTGACCACATGTCTGTGGCCAAGTTATCCTGTGGAAATGTCAAGGTCAATGCCATCTATGGCCTGATGGTGGCCCTCCTGATTGGGGGTTTTGATATCTTGTGCATCGCAATCTCCTATACCATGATCCTTCGGGCAGTGGTCAGCCTTTCATCAGCAGATGCTCGGCAGAAGGCCTTTAGCACCTGCACTGCCCACATCTCTGCCATTATTTTCTCCTACACTCCAGCTTTCTTCTCTTTCTTTTCCCATCGTTTTGGGGGCCACATAATCCCTCCATCTTGCCACATCATTGTGGCCAATATTTATCTGCTCCTGCCTCCTACTATGAACCCTATTGTCTATGGGGTGAAAACCAAGCAGATACGAGACTGTGTCCTAAGGATTCTTTCAAGCTCTAAGGACACAAAACCCCAGAGCATATGAGTGGATACTTGCCGGAAATAAGAATTGAAGGAAGAGAGAAGGGTTATTGCTGTCTGTTTAGACAGGAGCAGAAAAACATTTCTGAGAATACTCTTGGCCATGACAAGAGAGTGTGTTAAATGGTACATTCAAATAAGTTTATTGAGAATCCTAACATCACTGAAATGTCTAATATACTGTGAGTTTTCACCTCTTTGGCCCTGTGAAGGTCTGGTCTCATCATTATCCAAAGTTTCCTTGAAAAACAAATCCAGAATCAATTTTCTGGGAAAAAGTGAATAAAGTTGAAGGAGATGATTTGGGGCCTGATTATTCTGTTCTAGGTCCCGTTTTCAATTAATGTTTGCAATTTCCAGATTGCAAAGAATGGGAATTCCAGAACACTTAATTGTGCACATGCAGAACCTGTACATAGACCAAGAAGCAGTTGTTTGAACAGAACAAGGGGATACTGCTTGGTTTAAAATCAGAAAAGATATGCATCAGAGTTGTATTTTTTCACCATGCTTATCCAATCTGTACTGGGCAAATAATCGGACGACAAGTTGGAATATATGAAGAAGAACACAGCATCAGGATTGGAGGAAGGCTAATTAACAACCTGTGATATGAAGATGACACTGTCTTGCTTGCTGAAAGCAAAGAGGACTTGAAGCACTTACTGGTGAAGATCAAAGACTATAGGCTTCAGTATAGATTACACCTGAACATTAAAAAAAAAAAAACCTCACAATCGGACCAATAAGCAACATCATGAATAATGGAGAAAATATTGAAGTTATCAACGATTTCGTTTTATTTGGATCTACAATCAACACTCATGGAATCAGCCATCAAAAAAGCAAATGACATATTGCATTGGCAAATCTGCTGCAAAAGACCTCTTTAAAGTGTTAAAAAGCAAAGAAGTCTTTTGAGGGCTGTGGTATGTCTGACCCAAACCATGGTATTTTTAATCACCTCATACACATATGAAAGCTGGACAATGAATAAAGAAGACCAAAGAATAATTGATGCCTTTGAGTTACAGTGTTGGCGAAGAATATTGAATATACCCTGGACTGTCAGAAGAATGAACAAAACTGTCTTGGAAGAAGAACAGCCCACATGCTCCTTAGAAGCGAGGACGGTGAGACTTCCTCTCATGTACTTTGGACATTTTATCAGGGGGACCAGTCCCTGAAGAAGGACAGAGGGTCTCTATGAGTCGGAAAGGACTTGATGGCACCTAACAACAACAGCTGCAATTTTCAGACTGATCACAAATTTTTACTTTCCTCTAGAAAATATGTGCTATGTTTTTCTCATTGTTACCAAAATACCTCTATTTTCTCAATGACTTCTGAAGGAGAAACTAGAAAGCATCCCATGAGTCATCTGTATAATACTGTCTAAATCTCTGAATATCTTACTAGAATCATGTTATGTGGTTGAACAGGTCTCCCCTAGCTGCACAATACACATAATTTTTTTTTCATTATAGACTAATTGAATACGCAATTTCCTTCAAGAGGGCTGTGAAAAGCTCCCAATACGGATCAATAAGCAACATCATGATGATGGTGCAGGATTGGGCAGTGTTTCGTTCTGTTCTACGTAGGGTCGCTATGAGTCATAAACAACTTGACCGGCACTTAACAATGACATGGAGAAGAGAGATAGACTTCTTAACTACATGTAAGAAATGTTTAGCAGCTGTAGCACCAAGCCACCAGGGTTTCCCCTATTCCACCAATCACCTAAAATTGCTTTTATCAATTCCACCATTGCCTCTGCATTAAAAAAAATCGAACAGGCCTCTTTTTCCACTCTTCTAATGCTGCCTCCTTTGCATTTCATTCAATATTTCTCATATCTTGAAACTCTCTATTCTCACTCTCTCTATATATTTATATACATACATATCCAAGTAGCATAAGATGAGAGCAAATAGTACTAGTTTTATCTCATTTCAGATTGTGAAAATAAAAAAGAAAATTAAATCTTTTTCTCACTACTGTTTAAGGTTTTTCTAAATTAAAAAGCAAATGAGAGACTGAATAAAATAATTGTTGTTGTTGTTAGGTGTCGTCGAGTTGGTTCTGACTCATAGCGACCCTATGCACAACAGAATGAAACATCGTTATTAATATCTCATAAACCAAGCCAGTTATACAGAAATGTAGAGTAAACTCAATTTTGTTCTTTTCTTTCCCTACCCAGCTGCCGAGAATACACGGTACTTCTCCTCAATTTAGTTATATTATTCTCAGTGAACTGAATTTTTTCATGAGTCATTCTTTAATATCTCCCATTTTAAAGTTCTAGAAGAATTACTCCATGACCTAAAATATAATTACCCTTTATGTATCACCCTATTTCTCTCTTCACTTTGACCCCAGACTTGCAGGACAAATTGTTAATATTCTGTCCCTCTGTTCTTCCTCTAGTCTCTCTTTCTCCTATCCCACCAAAAACCTGTTGCCGTTCGGTCGATTACAACTCACAACAACCCTATAGGACAGAGTAGAACTGCCCCATAGAGTTTCCAAGGAGCTCCTGATGGATTTGAACAGTCAATTACAACTCACAGCAACCCTATAGGATAGAGTAGAACTGCCCGTAGAGTTTCCAAGGAGCTCCTGGTGAATTTGAACTGTCAACCTTTTGGTTAGCAGCTGTAGCACTTAACCACTATGGCACCAGGGTTTCCCCTATCCTATCAATCACCTAAAATTGCTTTGGTCAATTTCACCATTGCCTCTGCATTAAAAAAATCAAATAGGCCTCTTTCTGCGCTCGTCTAATACTGCCTTCTTTGCATTTCATTCTATATTCCTCAAATCCTGAAACACTCTGATTTTTTACTTTAGAAACACTCCACATTTTTATAATTTTCTTGTCTTGCTGAACACTTCTTCAGAGGCTCATTTCCTTTTTTTTTTTTTTGTCAGAGTTTTACATATATGTCATGCCGTTGGGCTTAGACTTTTTTTCTTTGTTATTCTTTTCCTGGGCATTGTAATTCTGTATCATGGTATCAAGTATTTCCTGTTCACTAAGGGTTCACAAAAGGAAGTTTAGATTCAGAGAGCTGCTTTCTACATACTCATTTCCGTGACACACTATCTTCTTCTGACAGTGCATGTTCTCATTTTTTTGCCCTTCATCCTCCAACTTCACTTGTTTTCAATCCCTGCTCCTCCAGTGTTTTTGGATATATAAATGTCTTCGAGAGCATATGTTATTATTTAGTGTTTTTATGTATTTTGATCTACATACATTTTATTGTGTGAAAGAACTCAGTCTGTTGCTTCCTTTTTCACTCAACACTTTAAGATGATTTTATGTTGAATTTAGATCTCATATTTACTGATTTTAAGTAATTTATATAACTTGTTTCAAAACATGTAGTTTGGAGACACACAGCTTTGATTGAAAAATTATGTATCTGGATATACGATTAGGGTTATTTATAATCTACAAGCCTTATAGTAATGGTAGAATCAAACTTTCTACTTCTAACACTGGAATAAAACTTTGCCTGAATTGTGTAATAAATAATATGCCTCATATTGGCATCAGTTAGTTCCTCTGTTTTCTTAACATGGCTTTAGCATAAGATAGAGTCAGTGACTCATGGGTATAAACCAGAGAGATTGGGTTGAAATACAGCTCACTTATTTAATAGCTGTATGTTTGTATTGCTAGCCATCAGCTTCCCTAACATAGAAATGAAATAATATACATTTCTTGTAGGGTCTTTTTGTAAGTAAATCTAAGTAACTTTTTTTTTTTTTTTTTTAACATAATAGCTACTTAATAATAGTAGCTATTATTATAACAAGGAGCCCTGGTGATACAGTGGTTAAGCGCCCAGCTCCTAACTGAAAGGCCTGTGGTTCAAACTCATCAGTAATGTTTAGCTAAGAAAATGGGAAAAGGAAACATCTGATAGACCATTGCTGCTTATTCCTTAGTTTATCACACAAGGTCAAGAAGAGATTCAAGCCCTTAAAGAATTAGCTGTTTTTTGTTTGTTTGTTTTATAAAAGACTGAGAACAGAGTGAACTATGTAGATATATTACCCTTAGAGCACCTTATTGGTTAAAAAGGACTTTTAGGTATATTTCATATTCACTAACAATTCTAAAATGTTAGCAGAAAAAACAAAAATAAAAGAATTATGTATATGATTATCTCTATCCCCAGGCTGCCACCTCGCCTGCTTAGTGATGAGTTCCTAACAGGTATTTTCCTGCTGCATTTTATGTGTCTTCCGTCTTAGTACCTCTTATGCTGTATCACAATTTTCTATCCATCTTTCATCTGTCTTCTCCCATGAGATTTAAGGACACTGAAAATATCTGAATTATGAACTCGGATATCTGGACCTTAACCCAAGACTTGGGAAACCCACTTAAGATGTCTATAAATGCATGAAATTTATATGTGAATAAACGTTGGTAAGGAAACAAAAATGATTTTTCTACTAAAAACAGCTTAAAATAAATAGCAGTTCTGGGACTTAGGTCTGGTCTTCTGATTTAAGTTTAGCTTTCAACGTTCAGGAAACCCTGGTGGTGTAGTGGTTAAGTGCTACGGCTGCTAACCAAAGGGTCGGCAGTTCAAATCCGCCAGGTGCTCCTTGGAAACTCTATGGGGCAGTTCCACTCTGTCCTATAGGGTTGCTATGAGTCGGAATCGACTCGACGGCACCGGGTTTGGTTTTTTGGTTTTTTCAGTGTTCAACTACCTCACCTCATAACATTTTCCTACCTTTTAAATATCAATCAGCTACACATTTTTTTTTCAATTACTTCGACCTCCTGTTCTTTACCTATGCTACACTGTCTTCCTTCACCTTTCCTCTTGGACGACTCTACCCTCTACGTATTGTTTAGTTAATGTCTACTGATCTTCTGTCATAACTCAGGTCAGATGTCATTTCCTCAGAGAAAGCGTCCTAAACCTGTGTTGCAATGGAAATTTCATCATTCCGTTATTATTTCTTATAGAACATAGGTCATTACTTTAAAAATGTTTGCATACTGCAAATGAAATATTAGATTGGTTTGTTTAATGCCTCTCTTCACAAATAATATTGTGAGCTCGTGGGGAGGGAGCTTCCAGCTATGGCAGAGGGATTGTTGTTGTTAGATGTCATCAAGTTGGCTCCAATTCATAGCAACCCCATATGTAATAGAACAAAACTCTGTCCTGTCCCGCACCACCCTCCTCACAATATGTTTGAGCCCATTGTTGCAGCCACAGTGTCAATCCATTTCATTGAGAGTCTTCTTTTTCACTAACCCTCTATTCTGCCAAGCATGATGTCCCTCTCCAGTGACTGGTTTCCGCTGATAAAATATTCAGGGTAAGCAAGACAAAGTTTCACCATCCTCACTCCTAAGGAGAATTCTGGGTTGTACTTCGTCTAAGACAGATCTGCTCATTCTTCTAGCAGTCCATAGTATATTCAAAATTCTTTGTCAAAATCATTATTCGTACTTGTCATTTCTTTTTCTGTCTTCCTTATTCATTGCTCAGCTTTCACGTGCATATGAGGCAATTGAAAATACCATGGCTTGGGTCAGGTCTACTTTAGTGATCAAAGTAACGTCTTTGTTTTTTAAGATTTTTAAAAAGATCTTTTGCAGAAGATTTGCCTTATGCAATACGTCGTTTGGGCATTGATTATCGATCCAAGTAAAATGGAAGAGGGAAGAGATTGGCAAATTCCTTCCTCAAAAGTCATGTATATAATTAAAAAAAAAAAATGCCAACCTTGTCAAGACTCTGGAATGTTATCAAAGCAAACAATAATTAACTAGTGTTTCTTCATGAAAAGTTGCTAGACCTCCTCTAAAGAACAGCAGGAGTATGTCCTATTCTAGCACAGACTATGTAGGTTACACCCAACTCCCACCCTTGTCAGCTCAATTGGCATGGTAGATCTACCAGGGTGGGAATGACCTGAAATACCAATGCCCTTGCTGCCAGAAAGAACTGATTTGATTTGGTGCAGTTACTAAAAACCTGCAGCAGAGTTGGTATGAAACTTGATCAGAAATTAGAGGGGAAAGTCCACAGCACTGCTGGCCCAAGGTTTTTGTCCTTGTTAGGGCAAGTGGGAGGCTAGTCAGAAATTTAATGGGGCAATCTTGTAAATAAGAGAGGCATAAAAGAACCAGATAAGATCTCCACAAACACCAGGCTGACTGGAAGATTATGTGTGTGTGCAGAAGATCTCCAAGGAGACCCAGAGGAAAGTAAAAGCCCAAGCAGATTGAGGAACTGGCTGAACTTGGAATGAGTTCCCCAACCCACATATAGATTCATCGGTAGAAGATGGAAGTCTTATGGATTTGAGATGTTTAAGCACAATCTCTGCCCAAGTCATTGGTAGACCACTAATCTATATAGACACAAGGAAGGCTAAAAAATCATACGAATAAAAATGCTGAATATAAACATCATTGACTGTACACCACAGGGAGGACAGATTTAAGTCCAGCTAAATTACTGAAAAGTAAATGAACAAAACTCCTCAGGAAAAGTTCCTACAATACATTTTTCAACAAAAGTTAGAAGATGCGCCTGTAAGCTTATAAGACATCATATATTTGGGGAAAAAAGTCAGTCAGTAGAAAGTGACTCTGAGACAGACTAAATGATGAATTTAGCGGCAAAAGGGTCCAAAGCAGCTGTTACAAACGTGTCACAGTTATTAAGGGAAACAATGTTTGGATAATAAATTTAAACATGATGACAGTGACTTATTAAACAGGGATTCTCAACAGAGAAATAAAAGCTGTAAAAGTGAATCGAATAACATAACAGTCACCATCTACCTCACTTGAAATACACTTCCTGAAAACCAGGGACCATGTTATCCCACACTTTTTATGTTGCTCCTAGCCTGGCTTGGGCAGTAGTAAGTACTCAGTGATGTTATTTAAGTAGAGACATGTGAAAATACATGAATAAAAGAAGAAATGAATGGGTGTAGGAAGACTGGAACATTCTCTAATTAAGTGTTTTCAACTTGTTTCCCACTGGGCCTTAGAAAGAAAGAAGCTCTGCAATAAATATTAAAATCACCAGTATTAATTAAAAATAGCTCTTATTTGGACATCCACTCACATCCTCCCCAATATAAACATGCTCACACACACTCACACGCACACAGAGAGCTCTACACACGTATGAGAGTATTCATTCAGTTATTTCTATAACATCATCTCAGCATTAAAAATGGAAAGCTCTCTCTTTTCCATAGAGGTTAACTTGGTTCCCCCATCAGCAGCGGTGTCCCTGATGCTCTGAAATGTCCCATGGGAATATATAACAAACGTTTGCCTTTAAAGGCCCAGGTCAATAGTACAGAGATCAAGGAATTTAGAGGTTGGCCATTGCGCATGTACATTTATCCTAGGATTGTGATGTTTTTCGGACAAAGCCCTGGACATTGGAGCCGATTGCACCCAGGTAGCTGTTTTTCTGTCCAGAAACTCAGGTATTAAAGAACATGCAAAAGAGGACTAGGGAAAGGATTTTTTTTTGTTGTTGTAGGTTGTAAGATAAAGTGAATAGAGGCTTTGAATGTACATGAAGTGCTCAAAATATTCTTAATAATACAGATTTGATTTATCCACTCAGTTTGAAAGACAGAAGTACTGTGTAGGGTTGGGTTTTCTTGGTAAATGTTTATTTCTCCAATTCTCATATTATAATCAGCGTAACTTATCATGATGATTATGAAAATTTATGTTATTTTCCTAACCAGATAGGAATCATTAGTTCTGCAGTGGCGCAAGTCAGGTATGAGTCAAACCTATGAGAAAATGGAAAGATGGCTAGAGAATAGTTCTCGATCGTGAGACCAATGGTCAGATTACTCTCGCTGCTTACTTGGCTTCCATTTGTTCCTCAAAATGAGAAATATTTTTCCTTGGTTAATATCTAGAAAGACTTAATTATCAGTATGTTTTATCCATTTTAGACAGCAACACCTACCTGGAGTGATCCACTCTCATATGGCGAGAAGAATGTGGACCTTAAGGATTGAGAATGTCCAGTGAGGAAAGAAATTTATTGTCTCTGTGCTTAGAAGATGAGGATAGACAACAGATGATATAAAAGTTATATTTTATGAACGGTGATATTTATGTATTGATGTAACTATTTCATTATCTCTGTCCATACCCACAGCATAGTATCAACCAATTTTTCTTACAAGTGAAATTAAATTATGATTCATTGAAAACATTTCAAAGTTGTTCTAGAAAAAAAAAACTAATTTAATTTGTGGTTCATATAATATTATTTTGATATAACCTTGCATCTCTAACTGAGAATATTACAAATGTATTGAGTTGGAATCTAAAATTATTGTAAAAGAATAAAGCTAGTTTTAGTAATTAAATCTATAGCTATAAAAAGTTATCGTTATTGCTTTTCTTGCTTCCAAGGAGAATTCTTCTTCTTGAATGTACTTCAAGGAGCTGTACTTCTTCCAAGACAGATTTGTTTGTCCTTGTGACAGTCCGTGGTATAGTCAATATTCTTTGCCAGCACCATAATAGAAAGGCATCAATTCTTTTGTGGTCTTCCTTATTCATTGCTCAGCTTTCGCATGCATATAAGGCAAATGAAAGTATCATGGCTTGGGTCACATGCACCTTAGTCCTCATAGTGACTTCCTTGCTTTTTAACACTTTAAAGAGGTCTTTTGTAGCAGATTTGCCCAATGCAATACATCCTTTGATTTCCTGACTGCTGCTTCAATGGGTGTTGTGGATTCAAGTAAAATGAAATCCTTCACAACTTCAACCTTTTTTCCATTTATTAGAATGTTGTTTATTGGTTCAGCTATGAGGATTTTTGTTTTCTTTATGTTCAAGTATAATCCATACTGAAGGTATAGCCTTTGATCTTCATCAGTAAATGCTTTAAGTCCTCTTCACTTTCAACAGGCAAGGTTATGTATGGTATCTGCATATCACAGGTTGTTAATAAGTCTTCCTCTAATTTTGATGCCATGTTCTTCTGTAGTCTGGCTTCTGGAATTACTTGCTAAGCATACAGATTGAATATGTATGGTAAAAGATATAACCCTGACCCACGCCTTTCCTGACTTTAAACCGCACAGTAACCTGTTGTTATGTTTTTATGACTGCATCTTGGTCTATGTACAGGTTCCTCATGAGTACAATCAAGTGTTCTAAAATTCCCATTCTTTGCAATGTTACCTGTCATTTGTTATGATACACACAGTAGAGTGCGTTTGCATACTCAGTTAAACACAGGTAAACACCTTTTCTGGTATTCTCTGCTTTCATCCAGGATTCATCTGACATCAGCAATAATGTCCCTTGTTTCAGGCCCACTTCTGAATCTGGCTTGAATTTCTAGCAGCTGTCTGTTGATGTACTGCTGCAACTGCTTTTTAATTATCTTCACAAGAATTTTTCTTGCATGTAATATTAATGATACTGTTCAATAATTTCTGCATTCCGTTGGATCACCTTTCTTAGGAATAGGCGCAAATATGGATCTCTTCCACTAGGTTGGCCAGGTAGCTGCCTTCCAAATGCCTTGGCATAGAGGAATGAGTACTTCCAGCATTGCATCTGTTTGTTGAAACGTCTAAGTTGGTATTCCACCGATTCCTGGAGCTTTGTTTTTTGTCCATGCTTTCAGTGCAGCTTGGACTTCTTCCTTCAGCATTGGTTCCTGGTCATATGTTACGTCCTGAAATGATTGAACGTCAGCCAATTCTTCTTGGTATAGTAATTCTGTGTAATCCTTACATCTTTTTTTTTTTTCTGATGCTCCTTGAGTCTTTCAATATTTTTGTCCATAAAATTCTTCAACATTGAAACATGAGGCTTGAATTTTTTTTCTTCAGTTATTTCAGCTTGAGAAAAGCTGAGCTTGTTCTTCCATTTTGGTTTTCTAACTCTAGGCTTTTACACAATTCATTATATTACTATACTTTGCCTTCTTGAGCTGCTCTTTGAAATCTTCTGTTCAATTCTTTTACTTCATCGTTTCTTCCTTTCACTTTAGCTACTAAATACTTAAGAGCAAGTTTCAGAGTCTCTACTGACACCTATTTTTTTTCCTGTCTTTTTAATAACCTTTTCCTTTCTTCATGTATGATGTTGTTGATGTCATCCTACATCATTTGTGTTCAGTCTCATCTTTGTCTTTGGTAATTAGTATTCAATGGGTCAAATCTATTCTTGAAATGGTTTCTAAATTCAGGTGGAATATACTCAAGGTACTACTTTGGCTCTTTTGGACTTGTTTTAATTTTCTTCAGCTTCGACTTGAATTTGCATATTAGCAATTAATGGCCTGTTCCACAGTTGGCCCCTGGCCTTGTTCTGAATAATGATATTGAGCTCCTCCATCATTTTTTTGCACAGATATAGTCGACTGATTCCTGTGTGTTCCAGCCTGTGAGTTCCATGTGTATAGTCACCATTTATGTTGTTGAAAAGAGCTATTTCAAGAAATAAGGATTTGGTCTTACAAAATTATATCATGTGATTTCTAGAGTTGTTTCTATCACCAAGGCCATATTTTCCATCTACTGATGCTTCTTCTTTTTTTTCCAAGGCTCACATTCCAATCATCAGTAATCATCAGTGTATCTTGATTACATGTTTGATCAGTTTCAGGCTATTGAAATTGGTAAAAATCTTCAATTTTTTCATCTTCAGTATTAGTCGTTGGTGTGTAAATTTTATTAATAATCTTATTAACTGGTCTTCCTTGTAGGTATATCCATATTGGTTTATCTCTGACAGTGTTGTATTTCAAGATAGATCTTGACATGTTCTTTTCGATGATGAATGTGACTTCATTCTTCTTCAGTTTTTCATTCCTGGTGTAGTAGATTATATGATTATCTGATTTAAAATGGCCAATACCAGTCTATTTTAGCATATTAATGCCTAGAATTTTGATCTTCAAACGTTCATTTTATTTTGACAATTTCCAATTTTTCTTGATTCATTTTTCCTACATTCCCCACTCCAATTATTAATGGATGTTTGCAGCTGTTTCTACTTATTTTGAGTCATGCCACATCAGGAAATGAAGGTCCCGAATGCTTTACTCCATCCATGTCATTAAGGTTGATTCGACTTTGAGTAGGTAGCTCTTCCCTAGTCATATTTTCAGTGCTTTCCAACTTTTTTTTTCCAACTTAAGTGGTTCATCTTCTGGCACTGTATCAGACAATCTTCTGCTGCTGTCTATAAGATGCCCAATGGCCAATAAGAAGTAAAAAGTAAGCACAGTGATTACAAACAGGATATTTTTCTCATATTTAGGGAAGATGGTTTCCAGAATAAAGCATAAGTGATCTCAGAGATATATTCCTTTTTATGAATAGACTCAATGGCAACAGGTTTGTTTTGTTCATGCTTCCCTTAAGGAGCCTTGATGGTGCAGTGATTAAGTGCTCAGCTGCCCACAGAAAAGTTGTTTGTTCAATCCTACTGGTGACTCCATGAGAGAAAGGTGTGGCATTCTGCATCTGTAAAGACTTATAGCCTTGGAAACCCTTGTGAGCTGTTCTCCTCTGTCCTGCCAGGTCACTATGAGTCAGAATCGACTTGATAGCAGTTTTTCTTCTTTTTTTTTTTTTTTTAATGTTGCTTCCCTTAATTTCTCTACTTGCTTCTGTTGCATGGGTACACAGAGCTTAGAGTTGATTGCTTGGATGTATTGAGAAGGAAATAGAGTAGTGACCTTATTTTTCAGCAACTTGTGACAATTTGGTATACACTAACGAAATATTTATCAAAAATTAATTTAAAAGGTGATCTTACTTTTTTAGTAATCAATGTGTGTGTATACATAGTTTTTAAAATTTCTTTTAATGATATCTTTGAAAGTAGTCTGAAAAATATGATGTTGTATGAAAATATGCACTATGCATATACGAGCCTGATAGAAAGAACCTTGATGGCAATTTTGATCTTCAAGGAAACACTACTCTTACGTAGAAAACCCCTATCATTCCTTTAACCATAATGCAGATTTCTAGAATTGTTTTAGCCTTGCAATTATTAGCTTCAGATCACAATTAATAGGTTAACTAATACAAAGCTAATAAGCTTCTGTATGATTAAATGAATTTACAAATTTTAAAAACATCTAAGTAATACATAACAAAGGGGGAAAAAGTATTTCAGTATTTTTTATTATTTTGGTTTATTTTAATAAACTTTATTAAACCTGAAGAAAAAAACATTTTGATACAATCAGCTTTAACTGCACTGACTCAAGCCTTTCATGTACTATTTTTCAAAGTGATCTCGATCAACGTTTTCTTGCTTTGATTTCTACTTTACCTTACATTTATATTTTCTCTCAAAATCTTAGGTGTATTCTTGATGTGTTTGATATGTTTTCTGTTTAGTCAGAAAACATTTGTCCATACTTTGAGTGTGGTTTTCTATCTTATCTTTGTCTTCTTTTACCTCAAAAAACATATTTTACGTGAACTCATGGAAATATTGAAAGGGGAAGACACCAGATCCACAAAAGGTGATTTAACACAATGAATAGGTGAAGGGGAATTTTTGCATCAAAATTATGCAACAGCTGAGGGAGTAGTACTTTTCAGAGAAGCAGGAGGACAGAAGCTCCCCAGAAGGAAGATAGATGGTATTGGTGAGGACAAGAATCGATGTGTTTAACTGTCAAGTACATAACAGTAAGAAAACGTTTCACAATTTTGACAGAGAGTTAAAATATTTTGAGATAAGTACATAAAATACTAAGCATAAATAAAAGAAATTATTAATCAAAATGAAATCTATTGAATGAGGAAGAAAATATTTTGTGACTCAGCAAGGGACAATACCTATATGATTATAAAATGTAAACATTAATGTAAACAAAAATATTTCAACTGACATACCAAGAAAAAGCATCATAGGCATATTATTTAGAAATACAGATGTAAGAGCTGGCCTTTAGTTGCTGTCAGGTCAATTCCAACTCAAGGTGACCCCATGTATGTGAGAGCAGAACTGTGCTTCACAGGGTTTTCAATGGCTGATTGTTTTATGAAGTGATCTCTAGGACTTTCTTCTGAGACAGTTCTGGGTAGACTTGAACCACTAACTTTTCAGTTAGCAGCCGAGCTCATTAATCATTTGCAGTACCAAGAGACTCCAAAAGGTAGTAGTACAGAGCTAAAATATCTGAAAGTAACTGACTGTGGGGAGCTGGACTTTAAAAGCTGGAGTATTAGAGCAGATTTTTGCTTTTCATTACTATCCTTATGGAACTTTTTGACTTTTAAAAATAAAGGTACATTTCTTTGATAAGAATTTGAAAAAATAATTTTATAAAAAGTTTAAAAAATGGTACAGTTTTGTGTTGAATGCACAACTGAGAAATTAAGAAGCCTCTTCCCTACAGTGCCTCCATTTACTCAATTGTAAAGTGCCTGATTAATAATAATACTCCCTGGGCTTATAGTGATGATTAAATGAATTAATGTCTGTAAAACGCTTAGTACAATGCCTGTTATATATTAAGCTGAAATACAAACCATAGGAACCCTGGTGGTGCAGTGGTTAGAGCCCAGGCTGCTAACCAAAATGTGGGCAGTTCAAATCCACCAGCTGCTCCTTGGAAACTGTATGGGGCAGTTTTACTCTGTCCTACAGGGTCACTATGAGTTGGAATCGACTTGATGGTAGCAGGTTTTTTTTTTTTAAGTATGATGCATTAAGAACAATAAAAATATCCGTATTATTATCTGTTGGGTTACCGATGAGATGATCAATGAGCTTTTCCTCAAGAAAACTACCAAAGGGAGAAGTGTTTATTTATTAACATTTAAATTAGACATCACAACAACATCATCAGAAAGAACATAACATTATACTTGATTACAAATCTATGAAGATTGAATCTATGTTTTTGTGTTAAAAATAATGTAGATATAATATGATTGAAACTGTGACATTGTTATCATCATTATTGGATGCTCTCAAGTTGATTTCCAACTCATACTGACCCCACAGGGTTTTCTGGCTGTTTTTTTCTTTATATTATGTAACCCTAGTGGCACAGTGGCTTAGCATTTCCTGCTAACTGAAAGGTTGGTGGTTCCAACCCACAAATCACTCCACAGGAGAAACATGTCAGTTTGTTTCCATAAGGATATGCTACCTTGGAACCCTATGAGGCAGTCCTACTCTGTACTGTAGAGTCACTATCAGTAGGAATCACTTTGATAACAATGGGTTTGATTTTTTTTAATCATCCTGAGAGCAGATCCTCAGGTCTTTTCCAGAGGAGCCGCTAGGTGGGTTTGAACAGACAACCTTTTGATTAGCAGCCAAACACTTAACTGTTGTGTTACCAGGGCTCCTTATCTGTGACATAACCACCAACAACTAAACCCATTGCCATCGAATAAATTCCTGTGGCATAAAAACCTGTTGCCGTCAGGTTGATTTGACTCTGTTAAATATGTATTTGTGGAATAAATTGATAAATTAATGAATTAACAAAGAACACATACTTCATTTAAACTATGGTTAAGTAAATATTCCGACATTAAAAATATGGTTATTTTTATATCAAAATGCAACATTTAACAGAGAGACAGAAACAGATGGGGAGAGAGAGAGACTACAAATTGATTTTTTTTTCTTCTTTTCCTAATCTAGAAGGATTAAAAATACAAAAACAAAAACTGATAAACTGCTTAACGATCATACCAGCCTGATCATGTTAATGCTGAACCAAACAGACGCGACCCCAACTTCATTCATTTTCAGAGGGATCCCAGGACTAGAGGACATGCACATCTGGATTTCCTTCCCATTCTGCTCCATGTATGTTGTGGCTATTGTAGGGAATTGTGGACTCCTCTACCTCATCCGCTCTGAGGACTCTCTGCACAGGTCCATGTACTACTTCTTGGCCATGCTTTCCCTCACTGACATTGTCATGTGCACTAGTTCAATCCCTAAAGCTCTCTGCATCTTCTGGTTCCATCTCCAGGAGATCAGCTTTAATGAATGTCTGGTTCAGATGTTCTTCATTCACACCTTCACAGGGATGGAATCTGGGGTGCTCATGCTTATGGCCTTGGACCGCTATGTGGCCATCTGCTACCCGCTGCACTATGCAACCGTCCTCACCAATCCTGTCATTGTAAAGGCTGGGCTTGCCACTTTTCTGAGAGCAGTGTTTCTCATCATTCCCTTGATTTTCCTCACTAAGCGCCTACCCTATTGCAGAGGCAACATAATACACCATACCTACTGTGACCAGTTGTCTGTAGCCAAGTTATCCTGTGGGAATATTAAGGCCAATGTTGTCTATGGTTTAATGGCTGCTTTCCTGATTGGAGGCTTTGATATTTTGTGCATCACAATTTCCTACACCATGATCCTCTGGGCGGTGATCAGCCTTTCATCAGCAGATGCTCGGCAGAAGGCCTTTAGCACCTGCACTGCCCATATCTGTGCTATTGTTTTCTCCTACAGTCCAGCTTTCTTCTGCTTCTTTTTTAACCGCTTTGGAAGCCGTACAATCCCTCCATCTTGCCACATCATTGTGGCCAATCTGTACCTTCTCCTGCCTCCCACAATGAACCCTATTGTCTATGGGGTGAAAACCAAGCAGATACGAGACTGTGTTCTAAGGATTCTTTCAGGTTCTAAGGACACCAAACCCCTCAGTACATGAAAGAGACAATTTTCAGGGAAGAGAAGGGAAGGAAAGGAAATATAATTAATGCAATGCTTCTGTCTGCTGTTTAGCCAGGAGTCAATGATGCCTTCTCAAGACTACAGTTTGTCCTTGACGATGGAATGTGTTGAGTGGTGCACTTTTCTTATGTGTCTTCAGAATTCCAACATTGCTGGAATGCCCACCACCCTCACTATGCAGGTTTACTTCCTCACTCCTGTGAAGGACTAATCTTGTTATTAACCCAAGTTTCCATGAACAAAAACCTAATGGGAAGTTGAGAAAATTGTGAAGAGAAATGAATAAAGTAGGAGATAATCTGCAGCCAGATGCCACTTCGTTTTGTTTTCAGATAGCGATGGGATCTTAAAAGTTGGAATGTGGCCATCAACCACAATGATTGGTCTCTATACACCTGGAACAACAGAGGAATAAAGGGAACCAGGAATAGGAGGAGGATATGGACCTGTGGCTAATTGCTTCCATGAAAATGTGTCTCCTCTGCCATGAGACCAGAACTGGATGGGGCCCAGATATCATTACTGAACATTTTGATGAAAGATTCTATAAACGAATCCTGATCAGGGAAAATTCAAAACAGAATTTTAAATTCTCATGGAATTCAGGTTTTCTGGAGCTATGGAGGTTGGATGAACCTCTGAGGCCATTGCCCTGAGATATTCTTTAAACCTGGGACTGAAAAATATCCCCTGAAGTCTTCTTAAAACCAAGCAATTAAAAAAAAATTACCATCAAGTCGATTCTGACTCATAGCAACCCTATAGGACACAGTAGAACTGCTCCACAGGATGTCCAAGGAGCACCTGTTAGATTCAGACTGCAGACCTTTTGGTTGGCAGCTGCAGCTCTTAACAGTTAAGCCACCAGGGTTTCCTAAAAGCCAAACAATAGTTTAGCTTAACAATTAAAGAATGCCTAGCTTGAGTATTATGCTCTTTTAAGATCTATCTACCCTCCCCCTACAAGGTATTTTTGTAAGCGCCACTATGCCAACTTCTTTACGTTACTGCAAAAAAAATTAGCACAGAGATTATAAAAATACCTGGGGAGGGGGGAGGGAGTGGTTGGCAAAGAAACATATTAAGCATGCGTTATTTGTGTAAAAATACAGTATATGGAATCAAGTTGACAACAGCAACTCAAAAGATTTGATAGAAACCTTAAGAGGCAGTGAGTTTATGTTAATGGGGGAAGAACAACTCAGAAAAGGGGGATGAGAAGGGTTGCACAACTCCATATAATCAATATCACTGAAGCTCTAATTGTTCCTTTTCTATTATTACATCTTGTTTACCAATATGGTTTTGTGTTAATCTATACCTATATCTCGCTATATATTTATTATTGACAATTACATATATTTCTATCTGTGCTTTTTGTATTGACTAGGCTATTTGTAAATCTTTTCTATTCTAAATAAACCTTACAGAAAGTTAAAAATGAGGTTGATATTTATCTGAATTTATGAATTCACCATAATTTGTGGAAATTTGACATCTATGTAATGTTATAATCTTACCCATGAATATATGTCGACAGGCACTGTACCATGAGAATTAAGAGCAAGTCCTCTAGTAGCAGATTGCTACTTCTTAACTAAGTGACTTTGGGCAAAGTGCTTGAATTTTCCATGCTTAACTTATCCATAGTTTTTTCATATATATAGTGGAGACCATTATGGTACTTCCCACAAGCAGTTGTTATTTGATAGATATAGAGATGAATACGGATGTTGATGGATAAAAATTTTAGTGCCTGAAACGAGTGCTCAGTAGTCTACGATACTATTTCTATATTGATTCATGTCTTCCTGTGTTTTTTTAAAGTTTTTAAAATTTTATAGATAAATATATTTACATTCATCTTTCTATTCATTTCTATATGCTATATACAGTATTTTTTGCTACACAGTATTTTTTGCTATTGTAACTGTGATTTTTTTCCTGTTATCTCTTCTACTAGATCAGTGCAGAGGAGAGTAAAATTACTGCTTATTCTAAACTGATGTGCTATCCAACAACTCTGTTCCCCTTTTTTATTTCAACTGTCTGTCCCGGTGCTGTTTATAGATCACACATTATTAGAAAATAGTGACAGTTTTATCTCTCTCTTTCCTAATGGTATACCACTGGTGTATTGTTTTTCTCTCTTTCGTCTTTGTTAAATCCACTAGTATATGGTGATAATGAATATAGTTGTTTTGCTCTTCATGTTAAAAGGATTGAGTTTAAACTGTTTTATTCGAGTATTATGCAAGCTGTGTCTTTTTGGTATATGTGTTTTATCAAACTAAAAATATTCATTCTTTGTTTCATGAGTGTTTTTTAGTTGTAAATAGTTATAATAGAACACTACAAAATTCTACAAATAATAAGATAGTTTGTTGCTTCATTGTTTAAAATTTATAGCAAATGAATAAGTCTAAACATAGTAAATGTTCACCAAATATTCACTGATTGTGTGTTTTTGTGTGACTAATGAATGGATAGGCCTTTTATATTGACCTTTTATATGTGAATTAAACTAACTGAAAGAGTGGAAAGAAAGTTCACTATTTGTGAAGAGTGTATTTTGAAAGCCTATATTTGCTGACAAAGATCAAAGACTGCAGCCTTCAGTATGGATTGCCCCTTAACATAAAGAAAACTGGGCCAATAAGCAACTTCATGATAAGTGGAGAAAAGACTGAAGTTGTCAAGGATTTCATTTTACTTGGATCTACAATCAATGCCCATGGAAGCAGCAATCAAGAGACCAGATGATATATTATATTGGGAAAATCTGCTGAAAGAGACCTCTTTAAAGGGTTGAAAAGTAATGATGTCAATTTGAGGAGAAAGGTGCACCTGACCTAAGTCATGGTATTTTTAATTGCTGCATACGCTTGAGAAGGCTTAACAATGAATAAAGAAGGCCAAAGAGGAATTGATGCCTTTGAATTTTGGTGTTGACAAAGAATATTGAATGGGCTGCCAGAAAAACAAATAAATCTGTCCCAAAAGAAGTACAGCCAGAATGTTACTTAGAAGAAAGGGTGGTGAGGTTTTGTCTCACATACTTTGGATATGTTATCAGGGAGGATCAGTTCTTGGAGAAGGACATCAGGCTTGGTAAAGTGGATGGTTATTGAAAAAGAGGAAGACCATCAAAGAGATAGATTGACACAGTGGCTGCAACAATGGGCTCAAGATAGCAACAATTGTGAGGATGGTGCAGGACTGGGCAATGTTTTGTTCTGTCACTAAGGTCGCTATGAGTCAGAACCGACTTGACAGCACTTAACAACCATTTATTGACATCTATGAAGTATGAAACATTTTGCTAGACACTCAAAACACAGATTTGAATAAGGTTTACCCCTCTACTCAGAGATTTTACAACTGTGCAGGGGCAGGGAGGGGGGTAAAGGTGAAATGAAAAAAACGGGAAAGGCTTAAATAGTTAGGCAGTATTAATATTGCTAGCAGTGAGAAATGTATAAACAGAAGGTTTGTTATAGAAATGGAATTTGAGATAGGCCTCAAAACAAGGCAAAATATGACCAGTAGAAATTTTAATCTAGTCAGAGAAATCACAAAACCTTGGGGTTTTTGGTACAGTTGGAGTCAATGGGAAATAGTGAGTACATGAATTCAAAGTGCAGTACTACCACTTACTAACTCTGTGACATCACACAAACTTCTTAACTTTTATGTGCCTCAGTTTCCCCATCTATAAATTAGAATAAATAATTGTACCTAACACAATGGGAGTTATAATGAGGATAACTTAAAAAAAAATATGTAACACCCTTAAAATAATTTATGGTATGTAGGAAGTACTGCATAAGTGTTCGCTATTTTTATTATGGAATGAGTAAAATACTTCTAAATCTTACTAGCATAAAGTGAGTTTATCTGTCATTTGTGACAAGTGGTTTGGAAAGGTGTGTTGTGGATACTTTACGCTATTAAAATATGTATGTGTAGTGATAAGTCTAAAAAATGAAATATTGTAAAATCACATGGTTTTCTGGGATGGTGTTTATTTGTGTGAGGTGGAGGATAAGACTAGGATGGTTGATTAAACTCTTCCCAAAGACCACTCCTGGGCTTATCCACAAAGAATCAAGTCACCCTGAAGCCTACCACAGAGCTAAGAGCATCTTTTCTTCCCTCTCTATAACGGAGCTCAGTCTTCCCAAACAAAAGGCAACATGATGCAAGAATCACGAGTTTCTTTTCTCTGGTGGTTTATCAATCACTTAATATCATTTGATATCTAGAGCTCACCGAACCAATTATTTTTTGAGTGTCTTCTGTTACTCAAAATTAGACAGGTTCTAGAGACACAAGTTCTAAGAGAACACAGGTTCTAAGACACAAGAAAAAGTGATTATGAAATTTCTGCATTTGCATTTGCAAAAATGGTCAGTATAGAGAGAAGTCATATATATATATTTTTTTCTTCAAAATATTTTCCAAAAGATTCTCCTTAAAGAGAAGGCTACTTAGATATTTGCACCCATGTATACCTACATTTAATAAGATCTAGCTTAACCATTTTTTTTTTTTTAGCTTAACCATTGGCAAATTAGGATGTTAGCTTAATAATATGATCTGAGTATTTGTCCCTAATTATGTCCACCCCTGGGTTTGACTGTCCTCAGGCTGACACAGGTTTTGTGGCTTTGGGGAGTTCACTTTATCTCCAGCACAGCTGATCCCTGAATTTCTCTGCGCTGGTCATAAAAAGCTAGAGTCCATCTGCAGTAGGTGTCAACCAGCTCCTGGTATGCGAAGATCCCTACTCAAGACTGGATGACCTTGCTCCCTGACAGGCTGCAGTAAGTACACAGCTGGGCTGAGGCCAGTCTTTTCAACCTTCTGCAGAGATTTGGAGAAGCCTTACAGAGCTCTGCTGCTAATGTAAAGGTCTGCAGTTTGAATCCACCAGATGCTCCTTGGAAACCCTATGTGGCAGTTCTACTCTGTCCTACACGGTCATTTTGAGTGGAAATTGACTTGATAGAAACAGTTTTTTTTTTTTTTTTTTTTTTTTGGTACAGAAGATTAGGACTCAGCTGTGATAAGAGCATGTGCACTAGTTATTGTTCCTACTAAAAAAAAAAAAAAAACTAAAGCAGCCTGTTTTTTCACAATTGTCACCTCTTGTGTTTTTTTTAAATACCTGTCGCCTCCAATTGATTGATCCTGGACAATGCTTTAGGAATCCTCCTGCACAACTAAGCCAGCTGGTGATATTTAAAACAAAAACAGTTTCAGAGCTAATTTTGCTTCAGGTCCAAAACGCTTATTCGCAAGCAGACACAGGTTCTTAAGACTCAGTCTTTAAATGGCGGATTTCCTTGTTCTCTGCCTTTTTAGGAGCTCCACTAGGACAGTGATGGAATAATACTAGAGGGACAGAATAATCCTCCAATGACTCTTTCAAGTGAGGCACACTCTGAGCCAAATTAACCTGAGTACTGAAAATTTTATAGGAACTTGACATGACTTAATATTAAATGTTCCATATCCACTATGTCCCAATACATAAATATATTAAATTATAGTGAAGTATATTAGCACCAATATTCTTCGGAATCATTCTCATTGTTCTGTGAGATTTTATTAGATTTTTTGAATCTTTATAATTCTTCAGAAAGTTTTCCGAGCCCAGTGTTCAGCAGGCCGTATAGTTTGTACGAATATTCTTCCTAGTTTTTTCTTAGCTCTCTGGCTTCTAATAAACAGGTTCCTGGCGTCAGGTCTTGATGGCTGCTGTCCTGTCTGAGGGAATACTCATCTAGACTTCATTAAATTGAATATATAAATACTAATTTTCATTGTATCTGGAAAGGATCTTAATTAAGAACTTTCATAAATTTCATTCTTATTTAAGGAGCTAGAAATGAATAATCGTTTTTTTTTTAGAATTGATGCCTTTGAATTATGGTGTTGGAGCCCTGGTTTTGAAGTGGTTAAGAGCTATGACTGCTAACCAAAAAGCCAGTAGTTTTGAATCCACCCGCTGCTCCTTGGAAACCCTATGGGGCAGTTCTGCTCTGTCCTATAGGGTCTCTGTGAGTCAGAAAATATCGAATATATCATGGACTGCCAGAAGAATGAATAAATCTGTCTTGGAAGAAGTACAGCCAGAGCGCTCCTTAGAAGCAAGGATGGTGAGAGTTCATCTCACGTACTTGAACATGTTATCAGGAGGGACCAGTCACTGGAGAAGGACATCATGCTTGGTAAAGGTCAGCAAAAAAGAGGAAAACCCTCAGTGAGATGGATTAACACAGTGGGTGCAACAATGGGCTCAAACATAGCAATAATTGTGACCATGGCACAGGACTGGGCAGTGTTTTATTCTGTAGTACATGGGGTCACTATGAGTTGGAACCAACTCCTTGGCACCTAACAACAACAACTTATAGATTACAGCCATGGATTCTAGGGGTTAAGGAAAAATTTCAGGTTCATAGGGCCACATATAGCCACATTTTTATCTAAAATATTTGATCATTTGTAAGAATGACATAGTTTTTCACATTTCTAAAGGGTTGTCTACAGAATTTCTTGGTGTTTCAGTCTAGATCATTATGTTTTCTAAGGTAGATGCCAGGTGTACTTCTTTCTTACTAATCCACTAGCATTTTGCACTAATGCAATATAGCATACTAGGCTACAGCAATCAGTAGAAATTGAGATTGTGGGTGCCCCTGACTTGTTCATTCAATAAGCAGTTATCTTTGAATTTTCACTAGATAATACATATTATATTATAAAAGTCCTCCTTTTTCCTTGTTTAAGTTAGTAAAAAAGTTATAAATGGATATAATCGAATACTTCTCTGATCCATCTGAGCTGTTGTTACTGTTTCCTTTTAATTTCTTAATGTAGTGAATTACAATTAAAATATTTCCAGTGTTAATCCTTACTTCGTGATGCGTGAAATGTGTTTTTATATTTTGCATAATTAGATTTGCTAATATTGGGTAATTGTAGTTGAAATAGTCTAATTTTTTTTCTCTTAAAATGCCTTTTCCAATTGGAAATTGTCTTAGTTGAGCTTAGTCTTACGACTCCTTGACAACATACACAGGGTAGTAATTATATAATGGAAGATTTATTAAAATTCTTTGGCATATTTTTCTGGTGTTTTTAGATTTCCAATTTATGTTTTACTTTCATCCATTACTTTTACTCAGTTTTAGAGAATTACGTAGTCTCTGAAAATTATACTGGAATTCTAAATTTTTAATTTTCAATGGTAAAGTAATTTACTATATTCTTTAAACCAAAACCAAATCAAACCTGTTGCCGTCCATTGGATTCCAATTCATAGTGACCCTATAGGACAGAGTAGAACTGCCCCATAGGATTTCCAAGGAGTGGCTGGTGGATTCAAGCTACTGGCTTTTTGGTTATCAGCCAAGCTTTTAATAAGTTCTTTAGTATTTTTAAAATTAATTTTTCTGCATGACGTTTCCCGATTCCTGTCTTAGTTATTGTTTTTGTGTCTTATCTTTGTTTTCCCTTACACAGTTATTTAGATTTGTCTATCTTATGACTGTCTTTAAATAATAAGGCTTTCATTTTTAGAGAATTCAAATTATTTTCTAATTCCAGTAATCTGTATTTTTGCTTTCTTTATGTTTACTCTATAACCAGTTATTACAATTCCTTGAGTTAACTGATTAGTCCACTAATTTCTAAACAATTTTTTGTTTGTAATATATATATTTAGAGTTATGGATTTATCAAATAAAATTTTAACCATATTCTTAAAATTTTTAGATTCTCATTGTTCTTTAATTTTTGTCATTTCTATTATTACTTTATATTGGAGTCATTTATTATTTCATAGCATAGTTAATTTTTTTCCAAAGGTTATGCATTTTTTTAATTTCATTTATATCAGTTATGCTGATTTTGCGTTTTGCTTTATGATATTAATGGTATTAATTCTTTGTTATTTCTTGCTTATGACCTAACACATGGTTGATACTCATAAATATTCTGTATGCTTAAAATAATCTGTAATCTCTTATCTTTTGCATGTAGGTTTATAGGGTAATTTGATTTTAACGGGCCTTCTGACAAAATATTTATCTCACACTCATTGTTTTCTTCACTTCTGCTCTCTTCATTGTGTAGCTGTGCTGACTGCTCCAAGAAGCATGAATATTCCCAAGTAGGGGAAAGTTAGGAAACGCTGGTGACATAATGGTTAAGATCTATGGCTACTAAACAAAAGGTCAGCAGTTGAAATTCATCAGACGCTCGTTGGAAACCATATGGGGCAGCTCTACTCTTTCCTATAGGGTCACTATGAGTCAGAATTGACTCGACAGCAATTGGTTGCCTTGGTTGTTTTTTAGGGGGAAGTTAAAGAATACTGGGATTTCCAGTCTGTATTTCCCTCTTTTATAGTTGCTTGACTTTAGTCAACTCATTAGCATTTCTGTATATCAGTTTTCACCCACGATATTGGTATACTAAGCTACTTCATATATTTTAAATGAAAATTAAATAATACTCATTTGTGTTTCACAAACTCTCAAGTATTGAAATAACAAGAAGACTTTTTATGCTATTCTATATTCTTAAATATATATTAAATGAAGCAGGAAGCATCAAAAGAAGATGGAAGGAATACACAGAATCATTATACCAAAAAGAATTAGTCGATATTCAACTATTTCAAGAGGTGGCATATGATCAGGAACCGATGGTACTGAAGGAAGAAGTCCAAGCTGCTCTGAAGGCATTGGTGAAAAGCAAGGCTCCAGGAATTGGTGGAATATCAACTGAGATGTTTCAACAAACAGATGCATCTCCGGAGGTGCTCACTCGTCTATACCAAGAAATATGGAAGACAGCTTCCTGGCCAACTGACTGGAAGAGACCCATATTTATGCCTATTCCCAAGAAAGGTAATAGAACCGAATGTGGAAATTACAGAACAATATCATTAATATCACACACAAGCAAAATTTTGTGAAGATTATTCAAAAACGGCTGCAGCAGTATATCGACAGGGAACTGCCAGAAATTCAGGCTGGTTTCAGAAGAGGACGTGGAACCAGGGGTATCATTGCTGATGTCAGATGGATCCTGGCTGAAAGCAGAGAATACCAGAAGGATGTTTACCTGTGTTTTATTGATTATGCAAAGGCATTCGACTGTGTGGATCATAACAAACTATGGATAACACTGCAAAGAATGGGAATTCCAGAGCACTTAATTGTGCTCATGAGGAACATTTACGTGGATCAAGAGGCAGTTGTTCTGACAGAACAAGCGGATACTGATTGGTTTAAAGTCAGGAAAGGTGTGCGTTAGGGTTGTATTCTTTCACCATACCTATTTAATCTATATGGTGAACAAATAATCCGAGAAGCTGGACTATATGAAGAAGAACGGGGCATCGGGGTTGGAGGAAGACTCATTAACAACCTGCGTTATGCAGATGATACAACCTTGCTTGCTGAAGGTGAAAAGGACCTGAAGCACTTACTAGTGAAGATCAAAGACCACAGCCTTCAGTATGGATTACACCTCAACATAAAGAAAACAAAAATCCTCACAACTGGACCAATGAGCAACATCACGATTAGTGGAGAAAAGATTGAAGTTGTCAAGGATTTCATTTTACTTGGATCCACAAGGAACAGCCACGGAAGCAGGAGTCAAGAAATCAAAAGACGCATTGCATGGGGCAAATCTGCTGCAAAGGACATCTTCAAAGCGTTGAAGAGCAAAGATGTCACCCTGAAGACTAAGGTGCACCTGACCCAAGTCATGATATTTTCAGTCGCATCATATACATGTGAAAGCTGGACAATGAATAAGGAAGACCGAAGAAGAGTTGACACCTTTGAATTGTGGTGTTGGCGAAGAACATTGAATATACCATGGACTGCCAAAAGAACGAACAGATCTGTCTTAGAAGAAGTATTGCCAGAATGCTCCCTAGAGGCAAGGATGGTGAGACTGCGTCTTACATACTTTGGACATGTTGTCAGGAGGGATCAGTACCTAGAGAAGGACATCATGCTTGGTAGAGTACAGGGTCAGCGGAAAAGAAAAAGACCCTCAATGAGGTGGACTGACACAGTGGCTGCAACAATGAGCTCAAGCATAACGATTGTAAGGATGGCGCAGGACCGGGCAGTGTTTCGTTCTTTTGTGCATAGGGTCGCTATGAGTCGGAACCGACTCGATGGCACTTAACAACAACAACAACATATTCTTATTTGTTGTCTGAAAGTCACCATGCATGTGTACTTCTACTGTGAGTCTATGCATTAACTCTAAAATTAAACCAACCCATTAACAAACCCAAACTGAGGGGTCCAGGCTGTGGTATCATCGCACTTTCATCTTGTCCTGTTTCTGGGACTTACTAGATGGAAGATCATGAGCCAGGACTTGGTTTTCTCCAAAGTTCTATTTTCTGTTATAAGAAGGTAGAAATAATATGACCTGTCTTACAGAGTTTTTGTGATGATTAACTGAATTAGCTCATAGAATGTATTATCACAGTTCCTGTTTCATAAGAAATGCCCAACAAATGTTTAGTGGGGTAATGAGAATAATGAAGATGATGGTGATCTCTCTTTTAATATCATGATTGGGAACAAAAGCTTTAAAAAAAAAAACTGTGATAGACTTAATCAAGAATAATAACCTTGAATAATTTTCCTTTTAGGGAAGCATGTTCCAGTCTCTCAGAAGTTCCAATAGCTCTAAGTTCCAGGTCTCTGAGTTCATCCTGATGGGATTCCCAGGCATTCAGGAGTGGCAACACTGGCTCTCCCTGCCCTTGGCTCTGCTCTACCTCTTAGTTCTTGGTGCCAATATCCTTATCCTGATCACCATTAACCAAGAGGCTGTATTGCACCAGCCTATGTACCATTTTCTGGGCATCCTGGCTGTGGTGGACATGGGCTTGGCTACCACCATCATGCCCAAGATTTTGGCCATCTTATGGTTCAATGCTAAGGCCATCAGTCTCCCTGAGTGCTTTTCTCAGATGTATGTCATACATTGTTTTGTGACCATGGAGTCAGGCATCTTCCTCTGCATGGCTATTGATAGATATGTAGCCATTTGCCGACCTCTACAATATTCATCAGTAATTACTGAATCTTTTGTGGTCAAAGCAACTGTATTAATGACACTCAGAAACAGCCTGTTAACCATCCCAGTACCTGTGTTGGCTTCTCAGAGGCACTACTGCTTCCAGAATGAAATTGAGCATTGTCTGTGCTCTAACCTTGGAGTGACTAGCCTCTCCTGTGATGACAGGACAATCAACAGCATCTACCAGCTACTTCTGGCTTGGACACTCATGGGCAGTGACCTGGGTATGATTATTTTATCATATGCTTTGATACTGCAGTCTGTGCTAAGGTTGAATTCAGCAGAAGCTGCCTCTAAGGCCCTGAGCACCTGCACTTCCCATCTCATTCTAATTCTTTTCTTCTACACAGTTGTCGTTGTCATTTCCATTACTCACAGTGCAGCAATGACAGTTCCCCTCTTCCCAGTTCTACTCAATGTGTTACATAATGTCCTTCCTCCTGCCCTCAACCCTGTGGTCTATGCACTCAAGAACAAGACACTCAGGCAGGGCTTGAGGAAGGTACTTAGACTGGGGATCAAGAATAACTAACGTGGAGATGGTGCTCATGCTTGTTAATTTCCCCGTATACTTATCAACATATTCTCTGAAGATTGCTGAGTGCAGAAGAGATAAGGAAAAGGGATACTATGCCAGATCTTCATTAGTATAAGGAATCAGTGACAACTACTGAAATTTAAAAAAGGGAGGAGGGATCACTAATATTTGAAATCTTTGTAAGTTAAGCAAAAATCTTAATAGAGTAACATAATGATGTTGATTGTCTCAAAGAATCCAAGAAAAGAACAACTGGGATATGTGGATATGTTGCCTGAACTTCCTCAGGCCTCTCTCGTATTACTTCCTATGGATTTTCTACATTCTTTGTTCTTGCTGCAGAATATCTTTCTTCATTTCTCAGTTGACAAGCGAAAAAAAAAAAAACACCTATTGCCAAAATGGATCACATTCGTTAGTTCAAGAAATTTCAGAATAATTTGGAATATACTATCCCTATGTCAGTTATCCAGGGAACCATTCTCATTGGTCTAGTTTGGATTGGGTAATCCATTCTGGAATAATTGACTATGGTCGAAGAGTCATATCCTTGATGGATCGCTGAATAGAGTAATTAAATAGCCCTTACAGTACCAATGAAACAAAAACTCCTAAAATCATGATCATAGTACCCTTTCACTGAACTTAATGAAAACTATTACAACCTGAATGTCTAGAAGAAAAAACTATATGTATTTTTATATTTTGGTAGAACTTAAAAAATTTATATGGTTTAAGCACTCCCAAAATTTCATATTTTGAACACTCAGGACTTCTAAATTTATTGTACTGCAAGATGGCTTCCAAGGTTTCATGTTGATAAATTGGTAAGAGATGAAAGGGCAGTGCCAGAGAGAGGAGGAGTGTTACTGAGCAAGCAAGCAAAACAAAATAAGATAAAACAAATAACACTTGATATATTTTATATTGGGGTGGGGAAACATTCTCATAACTTCACTGTTATAAAATACACAGTGAGCATTAAAAATGAAAAAGCATCAGAACTGGATTTCATACTGCCAGTGCCATGGTTTCATTATCCTTAAAATACTTCACAGGTGATTATCACCAAAAGACCAGGGTCTTGTTCAAGATAATTTTTTTTTCATTTTTCATTTATTCTCCTACCTTAGGTCATCCATCATGTCACGGATGCTTCATTTACTCAAAGCCACCTCCCATTCAACTCAAGCTTATTTGGGGAACTTCTCTAAGTCATCTAATTGCAAAATCAAGTCATCTTGTGTTTTATTTACAGTCTATTATTTATATATAATGTAATTTATTTAACTGGTGAATTGACATGGATTACAAACTGCATGTGATAAACAAGAAAAAATTGAAATTGATGGAAATAGGACCTAAGGGATATATAAACAGGGAAATATAGTCTAGTTATACCATTATTAGACCTTTACACATCATGGCTACAAAAACCAACAATTCTGGTAAATTATAAAGTTTGTAAAACCTAATTAAAACCAGTCATTCTGAGGAAGCCCATCATTTCTAATTCTGAGATGTGAGTGGCATTATTTTAAATGGTACCAAATCAAGATTGCAGAGCCCTGGTGGTGTAGTGGTTAAGAGTTCCCCTGCTAACCAAAGGCTGGCAGTCAGCTGTTCCTTGGAAGCCCTCTGAGGCAGTTTTACTCTGTCCTATTGGAAACCCTGGTGATGTAATTGTTAAGTGCTAAGGCTGATAACCAGAAGTTCAGCAGTTCGAATCCACCAGGTGCTCCTTGGAAACTCTGTGAGACAGTTCTTCTCTGTCCTGTAGGGTCACTATGAGTTGGAATCGACTTGACAGGAACTGTTTCTTTTTTTTTTTTTTTATAGGATTGCTATGAGTCAGAATCGACTCCATGGCAATGGGTTTGGTTTTGGTTAACAGGTTATAGGGTCACTATGAGTGGAAATTGACTCGTCTGCGATGGGTTTTTTTTTTTTTTTGGTTTTAATTAAGATCCAGTTGGTGTCTTGGAAGTGCAGTTGTTAAGAGTTTGGCTGCTAACCCAAAGTAGTTCAGTTCTACCAGTTGCTCCTTAAAAACCTTATGGGGCAGTTCTACTCTGTCCAATAATGTCCTTGTGAGTTGGAATTGACTCCACGGCAACAGGTTTTTTTTTTTTTAATCAAGGTACTAGTGGTATAGTTTATTGCCTTTCTAATAGCATTTCTACAATAAATATAATTGGATGTTTCTTATTGTTGTTTAATATAGTGCACCTAGCAAGGCTAAGGAAACAAGAAAAGGAAATTCATTAAGAGCAGTTTTATAAGGATGCAACATTGTGTTTTTGTTATAAAGCTCTCTATTATTCTTTCTCATTTAAGTGTAAAATTTAGAATATATAGATGAGTGCAGAAATTGCATTTTCTTCAGCCAATTCTTTATAAACATCACTTTTATCTGAGTTTTTCATATAAATTCAAGACTATCAATGCTAGTAGGATTGAGAGTATAGCTAGAATAATGTGTTGCTGATTAAGGATTGAGCTATATTTTTTACAATCACCTGGTTAAAAGGTAGGTACAGGCTTGCCATAAAAAACTGCATTAAATGCTCCCTCAACAACATAATCATAGAACCTTCTTAGTTCTCCCAATAATGCAATTTATATCGTAGCATATGTATCTGTTATATATCTATCTGGGCCTCTGGACCAATTATCTTATGAAAGGAGCAATGACTAACTAATAGCCAGCTATTAACCACTATGCCACCAGGGCTCCATACTTATAATAGTTGTTTTAAATTTCTTATATGCTAATTCCATCATCATATAATTCTGGATCTGATTCGATAGGTAGAATCAATACAAGTCATCGCTCATGTTTTCTACCTCTTAATATATCAAGTAAAATTTTTTACTGTATTCTAGACCTTGAGTTTTATGTTCTCGGTGTTTTCCTTAAAGAGTGTTCTTGCTTGCAGTTGAGTTATTTGTGGATCAGCTTCATCATTCTGAAGTTTGTTTTTATTATTTGTTGGGAAAGCCTAGAGTAGCACTTACGTGAGGGCTCATTTTGCCCTACAGCTAAGAAGTGTCCTTGCTGGGGTCTGCAGAGAATGCTCTGCATCTTCAACAAGGTCTCCTAATTCTGAGTCAGAGCTCAGTTCCACTTGCTATGACAACTGTCCAGTCTACAGCTTTCCAGTTGTTCTTTATCCAGCCTCACTCCCAGAGTTTCATCTATGGTTAGTATTCAGCAACAGACTTAAACATTCACTTATGAAGATTTATGGAATTTTCTCTGCATTGCTCTCTCCTCTCCAGTATTCTCATCCCAAACTTCCAGCCTCCTCAGTCTTCCTGAATTCCAAGTCTCTCTTCTCTGCTCAGTGATAATGTCATGCTCTGTTTGGGCTTCCCTTCCCTGTACTGTGGCCTAGAAAGTCCTTCAAGGCAGAAAGCCATAGCAATAATAGATCTCACTTCATTTTTTTTTTTTTCCTTTCTTTCTTTTAGGGATTATATTCCTTCACTGCAAGTTGTCCAACATCTTAATAAATTTCTTTCATATATTTTGTCCAATTTTCTAGTTGTTTGCATTGATAGTACAAGTTTTAGTCCCAGTTACTCTCTTGTATCTAGAAGCAGAAATCTCTTATGATTTATATGACTTTGAAAAAAATATTTAGTTTCTTTAAAACAAGTTCTATTATATCAAATGTGAATAATAGGTGACTATCTTACAAAATGCCTATGAAGATTACATCAGAGAATGCAGGGATTGCAACATCACCACTACCACTATCTTCTTGCTAGACAACACTAACTATATTTAAATATAGAAACTTATAAAACATAACTTCTTTTTTTTTTCCAAAAGGGAGGAGGAAATCCTTTTAAAAAGAAATGTATAGGAAAATAAGCTAGAGGTTATATCACAGGGAAAATATGCCTGATTTTGCAAATAGAGAGAAATAAAAAAGCAAGGCCCTGAAGTTCAGATAGAAAAGAATATGTCTTTCCCTGAAACAAAATCAAAATGGTTCAGCAAGAGCTTATGATTGGCAAGTGTTCTAGACTTCTAGAATTAGAATACCTAAGCACAGAGGATCCTGAAATTTCGAGGTGGAGAAACCAGGAATCTGAGTCACAGATACAGGCAATTTTGTCCTTCAACGAAATCACAGAGGAGTCTTGAGCACCAATTTACTCCCTTATGTTTTGCCACAACTGCATTTTTAGCTATTTTCCAACCCTCTGTTTTACCAATCAAGCTAGATATTTACATGAATTATGGAATTTCCTATATTCTTTAGGTAGGGACACTGATGGTGAGTAAATCTCTCAGCTTTGTTCATGCCCCTGCCCCCAAACACGAACATGAGTAAACACAAGATTTACTTGATACTTCAGAAGTGCAGCCTTGGGGAATTTCTGCTTGCTTTTTCCCCCTCCACATTTCCCTATTTTAGATTACACACGCTGATCCAGATCCTGCACCATCTCAGGCTCCTCTGTTAATCCCTACTTCTAAAAAATCCCACAAGTGGCACATTGTAGGTGTAAACAAAAACGTCATCGTACCTGGAAATGGATATCGTGAAGAAAGGTCCTTAGACAAAGCCCTGCGGTGATTAAACTTACAGGCTTAATATCCTCTGTGGAATTAAATGCAGCTTCTTAAGGACTGTACAAATGTGACAATGAAGTACTATAAAGAAATTTTGAAAAAAAAATGAAGAACATGTGAAAAGCTAAATGACTGTGGATAGGAAAATGCTGTTCTCATTTCCAAATATAGGGAGAAAGTGGACGTCACGAACTGGTAAGCTTATATAAATATAAATGATGAAAAATATAAGTTGAAGGCTTAGTTTCTTCATAGAAGAAAAGAAAATATGGAAATGAGGACAGAGAATTCTCAGGGATTAATATCAAGGAATTATCCTCAGAGAGAATAAACAAACCAGTATGAAATATCAAAAAATAAGAAAAGAATAACTTTTCAAAAAGTAGACTGTGCTCAGAGGTGTCAAACTCTGCAGTGTAAATAAATGAAATGAGGCTGAGCAGTACCTCCTGGATTTATAGTATCACTGCTAACATTACCAAGAAGCAAGTTCTCATTCCACTGAACTGAGCAATAAATGTGGGCAAGGGAAGGGAAGGTAGAAAATATTGTTTCTTGTGCAGAAGTTTGTTTTTTAAATGATGGACACAGATGAGTTGAGGGAGTATTCTTGGGGAATCTGAGAGACTATGTAAGCAAGGGAAAACTGAAAGAAACTTCAATATGTTTATTGCTTTCAAAAAATAAGCCACAGGAATGTATTCAATCATTCATGCAATAAACATGTATTGAATGCCTATTTTCAGTCACATTCTTAGATGCTAGTGACTTACACTAAACACAATATGCATGACAGGGAACAAAGACAAAAGCCCCTTCATCTTGTAATTTTCAGTTCTTTATATTGAAGAACATCTCCAGTGGAAGTGAGACAGTAAATGAAGCTATGTTCAGAAACCGATATTAACTGTTTAAGATTTCAGAGGTAACACATTGTGAAGGCGGCAAGTTGATTGGACCAGAGTTGATGTGAATATTACTGGCTTTGAGATATTCAAGAACTTGGACATCTTTATTTCTCTTTTCTTTTCCTTCAAGATTGAAACAATTATTTGAAGTGTTCTAGCCAGTTCTGCAACAGCACAATTAATTTGCTGAAAATAAGTTTAGCTGTGGTATCTTTAAGGAATCCTGGTGGTGCAGTGGTTAAGCACTCAGCTGCTAACTGAAAGGTCTACAGTTTGAACCCACCAGTTGCTCGCTATGAGGAAGATAGATGTGGCAGTCAGCTTCTGTAAAGGTTACAGCCTTGGAAACACTATGGGGTAGTTCTACTCTGTCCTCATCAGAATTGACTGCATTGCAATGGATTTTTGTGTACTTTTTAGTGGTTCACTCATCTATAAAAAAAACAAAAACCCACTGTTGTTAGGTCGATTCCAACTCGTAATGACCCTGTAAGACAGAGTAGAACTGCCTCGTAGAGTTTCCAAGGCGCGCCTGGCGGATTTGGACTGCCAACCTCTTGGTTAACAGCTGTAGCACTTAACCACTGTGCCACCAGGGTTTCCATATATATATGTATATTTAGTACATATATGTACTCTTTTACCTTAGCATATATAGCAGCAAACACATAAAAATGAAAATGAAAAACAGGCAAAAATCCTTGATCTTAATGAGCTCTTTTTGGAAGGTAAGTACACCAAAGAAGTTAGAAAAACACATACTACCTGTCAGATGCTAATACGTTCTGTGATAAAGGGTAAAGCAGGGAAACGGGTAAAGGTGTAAAGGATAATTTAAAATACAAGTGTCAGGAAACCATTTATAGGTGTGATATTTGAGCTAAGCCTGAAGGAAAGGAGAGAACAAGTCCTTAGGCTCTCAGGCGAATGAGTACTCCAGAAAAAAGAAAAAAAAAATCCTAAAGGCAGAATGTGCCTGGATAGAATGAGAAGCAATCAGAAGGCCAGTATGCTTATATGGTATGAGGAAGGGAAAGATTACAGGAGGTGAGGTCAGATAGCAGTAGGATACCAGGATTTTGTGGATCCTTAAAAGCTGTTGGAGCCCTGGTGGTATAGTGGTTAAGGGCTTGGCTGCCAACCAAAAAGTCGACAGTTTGAATCTGTCAGCCACCCCTTGGAAACCCTATGGGGCAGTTCTACTCTGTCCTATCGGGTCACTATGAGTCGACAGCAACAGAGTTTTCAGAGCTCTTGTGAGGACTTTGGCTTTTATTCAGAGTTAGGTGGAGTAGAGTGAAATGAATTGATCTGTATTCTTTAAAAGGATTTCCTCAAAAACTGTTCTGAAAATAAATGAGATCATAAGAATTCCTTGTGTTATTACTCTTTAAACAATGGTCACATGCTCTACCAAAGTGACTTCCTCTCCTTTTTCCCTCAGATACCAAAACCTGTGAATTTAAAACTAAATCAAGCTGATCTTCTATAGTAAGTTAGGGCAGCAATTAAATATGGTTGTGAGGTTAGAAGAGTATTTCTCAAATAGTAGAGAATTGAACATATTTAGATGTTATTTAGAAGGAACAAGTTGAAAGATAGGTAGAGAGAATAAAGAATATAGTGAGATCTCTCAAAAAGTGGGAGTGATGTAGTCCGGTGTATGAGTGGAGAGCCTTAATGAGTAAAAAAGAATCACTTTTTCACTGTAATAGAAGGAAAAAAGGTTGGGTGCAGATTTAGTTACGTGTGGTTTTATTCAGGGCATTGGTGGCTCAGTGGTAGAATTCTCATCTTCCATGCAGGAGACTAGGGTTTGATTTCTGGGCAATGCACCTTATGTGCAGCCACCATCCATCTCTCAGTGGAGGCTTGTGTGTTCTTATGATGCTGAACAGGTTTCACAGAGCTTCCAGACTAAGACAGACTAGGAAGAAAGGCTTCATAATGAACTGTGAAAAAAAGTCACAGAAATGGAGAAGCACACCATACTTACGAATGAGAAGACAATGCCGCAAACACACAAGGTGCCCCTAAGCTTTTTTTTTTTTTTAAATTAATTTTTATTAAGCTTCAAGTGAACATTTACCATTCCAATCAGTCTGTCACATGTAGGTTTACATACATCTTACTCCCTTCTCCCACTTGCTCTCCCCCTGTTGAGTCAGCCCTTACAGTCTCCCGTTTCCTGCCAGTTTTGACATCTTCCCTCTCTCTCTATCTTCCCATCCCCCCTCCAGTCAAGAGTTGCCAACACACTCTCCAGTGTCCACCTGATTTAATTAGCTCACTCTTCATCAGCATCTCTCTCCCCGCCACTGACCAGTCCTTTTCATGCCTGATGATTTGTCTTCAGGGATGGTTCCTGTCCTGTGTCATCAGACGTTCTGGGAAGCATTGTCTCTGGGATTCCTCTAGTCTCAATCATACCATTAGGTAAGTTCTTTTCATGAGAATTTGGGGTCTGTATCCCATTGGTCTCCTGCTCCCTCAGGAGTTGTCTGTTGTGTTCCCTGACAGGGCAGTCATCGATTGTGGCCGGGCACCAACTAGTTCTTCTGGTCTCAGGATAATGTGGGTCTCTGGTTCATGTGGCCCTTTCTGTCTCTTGGGTTCTTAGTTGTCGTGTGACCTTGGTGTTCTTCCTTTGCCTTTGCTCCAGGTGGGTTGAGACCAATTGATGTATCTTAGATGGCCGCTTGTTGGCATTTAGGACCCCAGGCGCCACAATTCAAAGTGGGATGCAGAATGTTTTCATAATAGAATTATTTTGCCCATTGACTTAGAAGTCCCCTTAAACCAAGTTCCCCAGACCCCAGCCCCTGCTCCGCTGACCTTTGAAGCTTTCATTTTATCCCGGAAACCTCTTTGCTTTTAGTCCAGTCCAATTAGGCTGACCTTCCTTGTATTGAGTGTTGTCTTTCCCTTCACCCAAAGCAGTTCTTATCTACAGATTGATCAATAAAAACCCCTCTCCCTCCCTCCCTCCCTCCCCGCTTTGTAACCACAAAAGTATGTGTTCTTTTCCGTTTCTCAAGATCTTATAATAGTGGTCTTATACAATATTTGTCCTTTTGCAACTGACTCATTTCGCTCAGCATAATGCCTTCCAGATTCCTCCATGTTATGAAATGTTTCAGAGATTCGTCACTGTTCTTTATCGATGCGTAGTATTCCATTGTGTGAATATACCACAATTTATTTACCCATTCATCCATTGACGGACATCTTGGTTGCTTCCAGCTTTTTGCTATTGTAAACAGAGCTGCAATAAACATGGGTGTGCATATATCTGTTTGTGTGAAGGCTCTCGTATCTCTAGGGTATATTCCGAAGAGTGGGATTTCTGGGTTGTACGGTAGTTCTACTTCTAACTGTTTAAGATAACGCCAGATGGATTTCCAAAGTGGTTGTACCATTTTACAATCCCACCAGCAGTGTATAAGAGTTCCAATCTCTCCGCAGCCTCTCCAACATTTATTATTTTGTGTTTTTTGGATTAATGCCAGTCTAGTTGGTGTGAGATGGAACCTCATCATAGTTTTAATTTGCATTTCTCTAATGGCTAATGATTGGGAGCATTTTCTCATGTATCTGTTGGCTGCCTGAATATCTTCTTTAGTGAAATGTGTGTTCATCTCCTTTGCCCACTTCTTGATTGGGTTGTTTGTCTTTTTGTGGTTGAGTTTTGACAGAATCATGTAGATTTTAGAGATCAGGCGCTGGTCTGAGATGTCATAGCTGAATATTCTTTCCCAATCTGTAGGTGGTCTTTTTACTCTTTTGGTGAAGTCTTTAGATGAGCATAGGTGTTTGATTTTTAGGAGCTCCCAGTTATCTGGTTTCTCTTCATCATTTTTGGTAATGTTTTGTATTCTGTTTATGCCCTGTATTAGGGCTCCTAGGGTTGATCCTATTTTTTCTTCCATGATCTTTATCGTTTTAGCCTTTATGTTTAGGTCTTTGATCCACTTGGAGTTAGTTTTTGTGCATGGTGTGAGGTATGGGTCCTGTTTCATTCTTTTGCAAAAGGATATCCAGGTATGCCAGCACCATTTGTTAAAAAGACTATCTTTTCCCCAATTAACTGACACTGGTCCTTTGTCAAATATCAGCTGCTCATACGTGGATGGATTTATATCTGGGTTCTCAATTCTGTCCCATTGTTCTATGTGCCTGTTGTTGTACCAGTACCAGGCTGTTTTGACTACTGTAGCTGTGTAATAGGTTCTGCAATCAGGTAGAGTGAGGCCTCCCACTTTCTTCTTCTTTTTCAGTAATGTTTTGCTTATCCGGGGGTTCTTTCCCTTCCATATGAAATTAGTGATTTGTTTCTCTATCCCCTTAAAGTATGACATTGGTATTTGGATTGGAAGTGCGTTATATGTATAGATGGCTTTTGGTAGAATAGACATTTTTACTATGTTAAGTCTTCCTATCCATTAGCAGGGTATGTTCTTCCACTTAAGTATGTCCTTTTGAATTTCTTGTAGCAGAGTTTTATAGTTTTCTTTGTATAGGTCTTTTACATCCTTGGTAAGATTTATTCCTAAGTATTTTATCTTCTTTGGGGCTACTGTGAATGGTATTGATTTGGTTATTTCCTCTTCGGTATTCTTTTTGTTGATGTAGAGGAATCCAAGTGATTTTTGTATGTTTATTTTATATCCTGAGACACTTCCAAACTCTTCTATTAGTTTCAGTAGTTTTCTGGAGGATTCCTTAGGGTTTTCCATGTATACGATCAAGTCATCTGCAAATAGTGATAGCTTTACTTCCTCCTTGCCAATCTGGATACACTTTATTTCTTTGCCTAGCCTAATTGCCCTGGCTAGGACTTCAAGTACGATGTTGAATAAGAGCGGTGATAAAGGGCATCCTTGTCTGGTTCCCGTTCTCAAGGGAAATGCCTTCAGGTTCTCTCCATTTAGAGTGATATTGGCTGTTGGCTTTGCATAAAAAAAAGCATAGATGCCCTTTATTATGTTGAGGAATTTTCCTTCAATTCCTATTTTGGTAAGAGTTTTTATCATAAATGGGTGTTGAACTTTGTCAAATGCCTTTTCTGCATCTATTGATAAGATCATGCGGTTTTTATCTTTTGTTTTATTTATGTGATGGATTACATTAATGGTTTTTCTGATATTAAACCAGCCTTGCATACCTGGTATAAATCCCACTTGATCAGGGTGAATTATTTTTTGGATGTGTTGTTAGATTCTATTGGCTAGAATTTTGTTGAGGATTTTTGCATCTATGTTCATGAGGGATATAGGTCTAAAATTTTCTTTTTTGTAATGTCTTTACCTGGTTTTGGTATCAGGGAGACGATAGCTTCATAGAATGAGTTGGGTAGTATTCCGTCTTTTTCTGTGCTTTGAAATACCTTCAATAGTAATGGTGTTAAGTCTTCTCTGAAGGTTTGGTAGAACTCTGCAGTGTAGCCATCTGGGCCAAGACTTTTTTTTGTTGGAAGTTTTTTGATTACCGTTTCAATCTCTTTTTTTGTTATGGGTCTATTTAGTTGTTCTACTTCTGAATGTGTTAGTTTAGGTAGGTAGTATTGTTCCAAGAATTTATCCATTTCTTCTAGGTTTTCAAATTTGTTAGAGTACAATTTTACGTAGTAATCTGAAATGATTCTTTTAATTTCATTTGGTTCTGTTGTGATGTGGTCCTTCTCGTTTCTTATTCGGGTTATTTGTTTCCTTTCCTGTTTTTCTTTAGTCAGTCTAGCCAATGGGTTATCAATTTTGTTAATTTTTTCAAAGAATCAGCTTTTGGCTTTGTTAATTCTTTCAATTGTTTTTCTGTTCTCTAATTCATTTAGTTCAGCTCTAATTTTTATTATTTCTTTTCTTCTGGTGCCTGATGGATTCTTTTGTTGCTCACTTTCTATTTGTTCAAGTTGTAGGGACAGTTCTCTGCTTTTGGCTCTTTCTTCTTTTTGTATGTGTGCATTTATCGATATAAATTGGCCTCTAAGCACTGCTTTTGCTGTGTCCCAGAGGTTTTTATAGGAAGTATTTTCATTCTCGTTGTTTTCTAAGAATTTCCTTATTCCCTCCTTGATGTCTTCTATAACCCAGTCTTTTTTCAGGAGGGTGTTGTTCATTTTCCAAGTATTTGATTTCTTTTCCCTGGTTTTTCTGTTATTGATTTCTAGCTTCATTGCCTTGTGATCTGAGAAGATGCTTTGTAATTTGGATTCTGCAAAGATTTGTTTTATGACTTAATATGTGGTCTATTCTAGAGAATGTTCCATGTGCACTAGAAAAAAAAAATATACTTTGCAGCAGTTCTGTGGAGAGTTCTGTATAAGTCAATGAGGTCAAGTTGGTTGATTGTTGTAAGTAGGTCTTCTGTGTCTCTATTGAGCTTCTTACTGGATGTGCTGTCCTTCTCCGAAAGCGGTGTGTTGAAATCTCCTACTATAAATGTGGAGGTGTCTATCTCACTTTTCAATTCTGTTAAAATTTGATTTATGTATCTTGCAGCCCTGTCATTGGGTGCATAAATATTTAATATGGTTATGTCTTCCTGATCAATTGTCCCTTTTATCATTATATAGTGTCCTTCTTTATCCTTTGTGGTGGATTTAAGTCTAAAGTCTATTTTGTCAGAAATTAATATTGCTACTCCTCTTCTTTTTTGCTTATTGTTTGCTTGATATATTTTTTTCCATCCTTTGAGTTTTAGTTTTTTTGTGTCTCTAAGTCTAAGGTGTGTCTCTTGGAGGCAGCATATAGATGGATCGTGTTTCTTTATCCAGTCCGTGACTCTCTGTCTCTTTATTGGTGCATTTAGTCCATTTACATTCAGCGTAATTATAGATAAATAAGTTTTTAGTGCTGTCATTTTGATGCCTTTTCATGTGTGTTGTTGGCCATTTCATTTTTCCACATGCTTTTTTGTGCTGAGACGTTTTTCTTAGTAGCTTGTGAGATCCTCATTTTCATAATGTTTAACTTTGTGTTTGTTGAGTCGTTACGTTTTTCTTGGCTTTTTTCTTGAGTTATGGAATTGATATTCCTTTTTCTGGTTACCTTATTATTTACCCCTATTTTTCTAATTAAAAACCTAACTCGTATCCTTCTATATCGCCTTGTATCCCTCTCCATCTGGCAGTTCAATGCCTCCTATATTTAGTCCCTTTTTTTGATTATTGTGATCATTTATCTATTGATTTCCATGATTTCCTGTTATGTGTATTATTTTGTTTATTTATTTATTTTTTAGAATTAGTCTTAATTTGTTTGTTTCTGTGCTTTCCCTATTTGAGTTGCGTTGATATCAGGACGTTCTGTTTTGTGACCTTGTATTGTGCTGGTACCTGATATTATTGGTCATCAGGCCAAACAATCTCCTTTAGCACTTCTTGCAGTCTTGGTTTAGTTTTTGCAAATTCTCTAAACTTGTGTTTATCTGTAAATATCTTAATTTCTCCTTCATATTTCAGAGAGAGTTTTGCTGGATATATGATCCTTGGTTGGCAGTTTTTCTCGTTCAGTGCTCTGTATACGTCATCCCATTCCCTTCTTGCCTGCATGGTTTCTGCTGTGTAGTCTGAACTTATTCTTATTGATTCTCCCTTGAAGGAAACCTTTGTTTTCTCCCTGGCTGCTTTTAAAATTTTCTGTTTGTCTTTTGTTTTGGCAAGTTTGATGATAATATGTCTTGGTGTTTTTCTTTTTGGATCAATCTTAAATGGGGTTCGATGAGCATCTTGGATAGATATCCTTTCGTCTTTCATGATGTCAGGGAAGTTTTGTGTCAGGAGTTCTTCAACTATTTTCTCTGTGTTTTCTGTCCCCCCTCCCTGTTCTGGGACTCCAATCACTCGCAAGTTATCCTTCTTGATAGAGTCCCACATGATTCTTAGGGTTTCTTCATTTTTTTTAATTCTTTTCTCTGATTTTTTTTCAGCTATATTGATGTTGATTCCCTGGTCCTCCAGTAGTCCCAGTCTACATTCTAATTGCTCGAGTCTGCTCCTCTGACTTTCTATTGCATTGTCAAATTCTGTAATTTTATTGTTAATCTTTTGGATTTCTATATGCTGTCTCTCTATGGATTCTTGCAACTTATTAATTTTTCCACTATGTTCTTGAATAATCTTTTTGAGTTCTTCAACAGTTTTATCAGTGTGTTCCTTGGCTTTTTCTGCATTTATCCTAATTTCATTTGTGATATCTTTAAGCATTCTGTAAATTAGTTTTTTATATTCTGTATCTGATAATTCCAGGATTGTATCTTCATTTGGGAAAGATTTTGATTCTTTTGTTTGGGGGGTTGGAGAGGCTGTCATGGTCTGTTTCTTTATGTGGTTTGATATGGACTGCTGTCTCCGAGCCATCACTGGGAAACTAGATTTTCCAGGTAATCAGCTAAAAAAAAAAAATGCCGTCAGATCCCTATCTGAATTCTCTCTCTGATTCCGGGTATTTGGATGTTAATGGAGCCACCTGGTACGCTGGCTCCTAGTTCTGAAAACGGTCGCTGTCTGCCCATATTTGTTCGTTTTCTGTCTCTAAGTCTGTGCTTGTTGTTCAGAGTTCATAGATTGTTATGTATGTGATTGATTCCCTTGTTTTTCCGAGTCCGCCCCTAAGCTTTTATATAAGCCTCCAACATAGTTCTTTTGAAGATTCCAAATTGCAATAGAAATTTTGAAAAGATACAATGGAAAGAATGTAATTAAATTAATTCTAAAACTGTCTTCAATTACATACACATAATTGGCCTAATGGGCGTGATATATGACTGCCTTCTAGAACAGATTAATTTAAATTAAAAGAGAAAAATCAAATACAATTTAGACTGAGAGAGAGAGTGTATTAGTGCTTCTCCACTTTGAAAGAAAAGCAAGTATAATATACAAAAACATAAAAAGAAAAAAAAAGGAAGATGAGACAGAGAAAGAGACAGAGATTCAGTTAGAAGGTTTATTCAGGAGATACTAAGGGAGAATTTTTGTATAAATAGCTAAGTGTGCATCTTAGATTTCAGCCAAACTTGGTTACTCATTCTTGTCTGAGCAGGACAATAATTTTTTCTTTGCCCTGTTAAAATTTTAGATTTTATACTGGGAAAGCATACCAATTCGCCCAAGGCAAGGTCATGGAAACTCCATAGACACATCCAAACACCCTGAGGGACTAAATTACTTGGCTGGGAGCTGTGGGGACCATGGTCTCAGGGAACATCTGGCTCAATTGGCATGTTACAGATTATAAAGAAAATGTTCTACTTTCTACTTTGGTGAGTAGAGTCTGGGGTCTGATAAGCTTGTGAGCGGCCATCTAAGATACTCCACTGGTCTCACCCTGTCTGGAGCAAGGCAGAATGAAGAAGACCAAAGACACAAGGGACTAACGGACTACAACTACCACGGCCTCCACCAGACTTAGTCCAGTATAACTAGATGGTGCCTGGCTACCACCACTGACTGCTCTGACAAGGATCATAATAGAGGGTCCTGGGCAGAGTTGGAGAAAAATGTAGAACAAAATTCTAACTCACAAAAAAAAAAGGCCAGACTTACTGGCCTGACAGAGACTGGAGAAACCCTGAGAGCATGGCCTCTGGACACCCTTTTAGCTCAGTAATGAAGTCACTCCTGAGGTTCACCCTTCAGCCAAAGATTAGACAGGTCCATAAAACAAAACGAGACTAAAGACGCACACCAGCCCAGGGGCAAGGACTAGAAGGCAGGATGAGACAGGAAAGCTGGTAATAGGGAACCCAAGTTGAGAAGGGAGAGTGTTGACATGTTGTGGGCCTGGTAACCAATGTCACAAAACAATACGTGTGCAAATTGTTTAATGAGAAGTTAATTTTGTCCAGAAACATTCATCTAAAGTACAATAAAAAAAATAGATTTTGTATTTCTAAAGAAATGAATGTAATTACACTTGTAAAATGCTAAACACAAGCTTATACAAACAGATAGCTAAGGATTTTTATTTTCTTATGCTTTATGATATTCTAAGCGTGAATACTTTTTCTTTTTAGAAGAATGCCTACATACTGCAGAGTTTCCAACAGTTCTCAATGGCATGTTTCAGTTTCTCCCGATGGGACTCCCAGGCATTCATAGCTGACAGCACTGGCTCTTTCTACCTCTGGCAATGCTCTACCTTTCAGCATTTGGTGCCAACCTCTTCACTCTTCTTACCACCTACCAAGTGACTGCTCTGCAACCTATGTACTATTTTCTTGGTATCTTGGCTGTGGTAGATATAGGCTTAGCCAGTGTCATCATGACTAAGATCCTGGCCATCTTCTGGTTTGATAACAAATCCATCAGTCTTCCTGAATGTTTTGTTCAAATTTATGCCACCCACTGTTTTCTGTGCATGGAATCTGGTATCTTTCTATGTATGGTTATGGATAGATATGTGGCCATTTGCCATCCATTGAGATACCCATCTGTCATCCCTGAATCCTTTGTAACCAAAGCCACCATGGTCATGGTGCTCAGGAGTGGTCTCTTGGTAATCCCAAAGCCTGTGTTGGGATCCCAGAGAAATTATTGCTCCAGGAATGAAATTGATCACGGTGCTCCCACCTGGGTGTCACCAACCTAGCCTGTGATGATATAAGTCCAAATGGACCCTGCCAGTTGATTCTGGCTTGGTTTGGTATGGACGGTGACCTGGCCTTGATCATCTTGTCATACACTTTTATCTTAAGATCTGTGCTGAGATTGAGCTCTAAAGAAGCATCATCTAAAGCCCTAAGCACATGCTTTTCCCATCTCAATCTCATCCTCTTCTTCTATACAACCATTGTTGTAGTGTCTGTCACACACCTGGCTGAGAGAAGGGTGACCCTCATACCTGTGCTTCTCAATGAGCTACACAATATCATCCCACCAGCCCTGAATCCTGTGGTGTATGCACTCAGGACCCAGGAGCTCAGGGTCAGTTTCTTGAAGCTCCTAAAGTGCAACAGAAAGAGCAAATGATATTATTTATGTTTAAAGTGTCCCTACCCTCCCTAGTAAACAGTAGAGTTTGTGTATGTTAACATCAAACTGCATTGAAAACTATAACATTCATTGATTAAGGAGTGGATTAGGAAATGAAGTAAACTTATTTCAACCCCATTCAATTAACTCCATGTTTGGTAGCAGTTTATCAAACAGATTCACTGGAACCTAGACTTCATGTAATAACATGCTGGGTGATGTGCCTTGAAGCTTAACTTGTAAACAGGTTCTTTAGAATTTTGACTATAAGAGAACTGGATATTATTCTATGTATAAAGCAGAGTAATTAATACTATTTGAACAGGAGAATATATAATGAAATAAATATTTTTTTATAAGATTTTAGAAGTTGGGTGCAAAGTGAGTTTGATTATAGTCATAGAGACCAATTGTTTTGGATAATTTTATATTACATAAGAAAATCTTATAATAAGGCCCAACATAGGGCTATATCAATGAAAGATATAAGAAAAAAAAAAGCAATATTGTGAAAGAAAAAGTACACTTCATAATCTGATGGTTTGGAGTAAAAAATGGTTCTCGAGATTTTATTCTTGGTAACTGGTTGAACTGTGGTTCTGTTAAGTGAGAAAAATCATGGCAGAGTGCTTCAGGTGGAAAAGCCATTGAACTAAAATTTTAGTAACTCTCTCAAATCAACACAAATATTGGCATATCCAAATTATCATTTATAGGTTGATGTATGGTCACATGATATGATTATGAGGAGTTTCCCAAGAACTAAATGGAGACATCAAGGACTCAAAGACAGTCATTCCTTGACAATGTAGATTGACCTGTAAAAGATTAAAGGATTAGACATTAGGGTGGTTTAGAAATTATAATTATTTCCTTGTCTTAGCTGTTTAGCTTTTATAGTTGTGTGATTGTGTAGACAAGTTTGAATATTTACTCTTATAGATTTTGGAAGAACCAAGGGTGATCACAAGAAAAATTTTCCTTTGTTTATGGTTCTGTTGAAGAACTTAAAAATAAATGTAGGAGGTAGAAATGTAAGGATGTTGAAGACTGTAAAAAAAAAAAAAAAGAAACCACACTTAGAAAATCTAGTTAGGACTTACAGAATATGCCAGGGTTCGTGGTCATTAAAGTCTAATAATAATGGTAATAATAATGGTAGGTGACTGGAAATAGATATTGGGAAAAGCTGATAATTCCTTTGATCCTAGTTGCATTATCATTAGGTTTACCTGTCTATCGTTATATCTACATTCCACTTACTTCTGAAATCTCTTAACTTTCATCCATGTATGTTATAACATTAATTCTCTCCAAACTTGTCTATCACAAATGATGAAACTTCTCAAGAGCAAGGACTCTGCCTTGCATCCACCTCTCTGAACAGGGAAGTGCAGCACTCTTGTGACATCCTTGGTTTAGAATTATAACTACTAAATAACTTTTCCCCCACAACTTTGCCAAGAGACAGTGTGTTAAAATATTAAGAAGCTTCAGATGGAACTCTGCCACAGATCTAAACATCTATTAACAAGCAATCATAGAGTCATATAACTTATTGTTTATCTTCAGTGACTTCCTAAATTTGTGTCCTTTTAGATAACTCTACCACCTTGTGGGAAACCCTGGTGGTGTAGCAGTTAAGTGGCACAGCTGCTAACTAAAAGGTCGGCAGTTTGAATCTACGAGGAGCTCCTTGGAAACTCTACAGGGCAGTTCTACTCTGTCCTACAGGGTCGCTATGAGTCGGAATCGACTCAATGCCAGTGGGTTTGGTTTGGTTTTGGTTACCACCTTGTGTGAGACAAATATGACAATATTTTGAAACCAGGATAAGTCATTATCTCAAGCTAACTAGCCACTCTTAGAACATGGATTTCTGATAAGAGTATTTCTTATATCAGCAACTTGCCCCAGGTTATTGAGGAAAATAAACCACACTGTCTATAATGAAATGTTGTGAAGGAAATTAAGCACAATGAATCAACAGTTCTTTCTGTCTTACTAGTATTAATATGAATAAACCTTCTTAAAAATTAAGTCCTCTTGACCTTCAGTCATTAAATAAAATGTTATAGCATGGTTCATTTAAAGATACCCAAATTGCAGTAGAAATTTTGAAAACGTACTGTGGAAAGAATGTAATTAAATTAATTCTAAAAGTGTCTTCAATTACATACACATAATTGGCTGAAAGGGTAAGATATAAGACTGCCACCTAGAACAGATAAATTTAAACTAAAAGAGAAGAGTAGAATACAATTTAGACTAAGAGAGAATGTATTGGTGTTTCTCTGCTTTGAAAGAAAAGCAAGTACAACATACAAAAAGATAGAAAAAAGAAAGAAGATAAGAGAGAGAAAGAGACAGAGAATCAGTTAAAAGATTAAAGATTCATTTAAAAGGACCATTGAAGGCTTTCAAGGGAAGAACAAAAAGTACTCAGAGGCCAAATCTCTTCACGCATCATAACCTCTGGAGAAGGGTGAAAAATTTTCTCGATCAGATCAAACACAGGAGGAAGTTGTGCTATGGTCTCGTATACAAAAAATACTACTCATATAAATTCAGAGAAAGGAATAAGGTGCTGTGGGCAAATTAAAGGCTTCAATTGAGTTTAGGATCCACTGATCCCAAGATAGGAAAAGTCACTGACAAAAGTGTTATCATATCCCCTGTACCCTAGTGTATGGAGAACGTATTATTTTGTAGTCAAGTACTAGCAAGAATGTTAGCTTTTTTTTTTTTGTAGATGTTTGATTTAATATATTACCTCCCATGACTTTCACAATCTACTTTTTTCTGTTTATTAGAACTCCACATCTTCTAGTTTCCTTGAACTTCTATTCCAAATCCATACCAAAGCTTTTTCTTAGCTTCTAGTTTATTCTCCTATTTTACTTAAATTTTTTACATTAACATATTTTCCTAATAACTTAAATGCACAGACCATATAAAAAAAGTCCAAGTAAATTCTAATATATGGATTTATATATATATATTTAAATTTTATTTTTAAAAAGGAGGTAGATAATAACCCAATCAAAATATGTGTGGTAAAAATCAACATTATCCTGATTGACAGATGTACAATGCTTTAAACCCCAAAGTCCTACTCAAGGAGTGTTCAATTTTAGATAAGTCTCCTCTCCAAGCTCAGCCTTTTTACATACATGTACACAAAGCTAAGGAGGTTCTGCACCCAGCTAGCCTGGCTGTCTGCTATGACCACCTCACTGAGCCTGCTGCCTCTCTTCAACTCAGGCTTATACACTTCTCAACAAAACTATGGAGCAGGTATGGTATAGTACACACTGGCATGAACAGAGCTCTCACTTATTCTTAGTCCCTTTAAACGTATAAATATAGAGCTTACTTTTGGACAAGTCATCAGGAAAAACCAATTGCTGGAGAAAGGTATCTTGTTTGGTAAAGTAGAGGATCAGTGAAAACAAGGAAAACGCCCAATGACATGAATTGACACAATAGTTTCAACAAAGGGCTCAAATACATCAAAGATCATGGAGATAACACAGGACTGGGCAACACTTCATTCTTTTACACATAAGGTTGTCATGAGTTGGAGCCAACTCAATGGGAACTAACAATAACAACAACAACATAGGGCCTAAAAAATATAGACTCATTCATTTAGCCACTTAATATATACTAGTTTTAGTCATGCCTTGTGCCTTACAATATGTGGGACTTGGAAATACAAAGATAAATATATATCCAGTGCTTTCAAAGATAACACGTTCTAGTAATAGACAAACTAACATGTAATAAACAAACTAAACAAACATAATAATAAACTAAACATGTAATAAATAAACTAAACTAAACAAACATGTAAATAAATAAATACATTATTATGTGTATTAAGATAATACAGTGTATGTGGTAACCAGGAAGATGGAGAGATTAGTTCTATTCTAAGCTTTAGTTGGGCTGTTAGCAATATATCACTGCTATGAAAAATAAAATAATGAAAAAATGAAGCATGAAAAAAGTAATGAATCAACCAATTATCTCACCAATTGGCTAACATTCAATTGAGAAACCCACGCTGTATATCAAATAGCAGCTGTATCTTGATTCCTGGAGTATTCAAGCCTTCAGATAAGTAAGTCTTCTGTGTCAGTGCTAGAAATTATGTCGACACTGCATAACTTCTGAACTGAATACACAAAGGAAAATCCGGAATTAATCTGTAAACAAATTTTTACCTTTAGGGACATCCCAGGATACAAAATGTCATTTATTATGTATATAGATGATTACCACCATAGCCAAGAAACATGCAGATGCTCTGACATAGTTAGGAAAAAATCTTAGACAGATATAAAAGAGGAAAGTAGTTGTTAGCCCATATCAAAGACTTCGTTAAAACAAGCGATGGAGAAAAAATAACGGAAGGCACCAAGCTAAGTAAAAATTCAGAATTAGTTATAAATTTCTCCACTAACTTTGCAGAAAACATACTCTGGGCAAGATAATGGGAAATACAAAAAACTGCACATATAAGTGAACAACCAGTTTCTTCTTTGCTGTTTTTCATTTGTATTTCTTCTATCTAATTTCAGTTGTCCTGGATCAACTTGCACATTTCTCTCCATGGAAGAGATGTACGACATTGTCTCAAATCTGTTTTGTCTTTACTCCAGAAACAATAGGGTTCAGAGTTGGGGGGAGAAGCAAATATAGATTAGCCACAATGATGTGAAGAGAAGGAGGAACAGTGTGTCCCCCAAAACGATGAGTAAAGAAAGTGAAGAATGCTGGAACATAAGTGATAATGATGGCAGATATACGAGCAGTGCAGGTGCTGAAGGCCTTCTGACGAGCATCTGCTGATGAGAGGCTGACCACAGCCCAGAGGATCTTAGTGTAAGACACAGAGATACAGCAGATGTCAAATACTCCAACCAAAAGAGCAGCCATCAGACCATAGATAACACTAACCTTGATGCTGGCACAGGATAACTTTACCACAGACATGTGGTCACAATATGTATGGGAGATAATATTGCTCTGGTAGAAGGGCAAACGTTTGACCAAGAATGGGAAAGGAATCATCAACATCACACCCCTTAGGAAGGTGGCAAGCCCAGCTTTGGCAATGACAGGGTTAGTGAGTATAGTAGCATAACGCAATGGGTAGCAAATGGCCTCAATGGATCCTGCTGCTTACAATTTCTTCCCTGCACAGCATTATAGAAAAGAGCAAGGGGATAATGTTAGATAATTCATACTGTCTCTTTCAAAGAATTGAAGATCTGGTTACAAGTACCATTTACACTTACCCTGAGCCCCTGCCCTCTTTTTATACTTGTGGTTCTGGGGGAGTAAAAAGGAGACAGGATTTAGGAATATGATGAAAGTAAAATCATGACAAAACCGCAGGGAAAGACATCCCCCTGGCTGAGGGTCTTGCCTTAGTGTTACATCAAGCCTTTTTCAATGAAAAAGACAAACAACATGCTGTAACTAGAAAACAGCATGCCACATCTGGACATGATGCATCATCCCAATACATATCAGTCACAATTCCTCTTCCCTCCTCAATGACAGTAGGTTCCGTTACCTGATCCAGGTGTCTGAGCCCCCAGGACCTGATGGAAGGGATAGAGCTTGATGCTATCATTGCCAGCTCTTTTGCTGTTTCCTCATCCCACACTGGGCTTCCATTTGACACAAAGAGTGTGCCGCACCCACGGTTGCCTCTGACTGTTGAAAACAGAAAAGAGGTCCCTTTGGATTATCACTTAATCTCAGTCTTCAGAAAAATCAGGATGAAGCAGGCACTGCTTAAGAGCTAGGAAAGCCTAGGAGTCTTGCTTTTTAACTTCTTTTTCTTTTCCATGTTATGCTTCTCTAGTGATGGCCTAGATAAGCATTTTTTTTTTTTTTAAGGAAAAGTCAGGAACTGTACCACAAAATAAAATCCTACCACCCATCTAAACAATGCTTTCCTGAATTCCCTAGAGAGGAATGTCAGGAAAGACCTGAATACAGAAAAGAGGGTTCTAGATTCCCTGCTACTGCTTCATCTTCATCTTTTTTCAGAAATATCATATCTAGCCGTTTAGTAACATGAAGTGCTATCACTGAGCCTGAATGTATTAAGTGTATGGACTCTAAATTAAGTTAAAATTCGTTTAAGGATCTACAATTTTCCAGGCAATGTACTTTTGGCACTTAGCAGAAGGCTTCTTGTGCCTCTACTCTACTACTTTTAGATTTAACTTGAACATAAATAATCAACTTGCATACAAATTCAAATATTTACCCACATGCCTGGAGAAAACCAGCAATAGTACTATTTGAGCATTTGTACTTACAAGTTACTATTTAAGTTAATTTATGAACTTATTCATGTTCTTATAATGAGTCTACTAATTCATAACCATTTATCTGAGATCAATTTATTCAATGGTTTGTCCAAATGTATGCAATATTTGTGATCTTTATATAAAACACTGGTGAAACACTTGCCCATCTCTTTATTTGACAGTTACTTTTCTTCATTATGCTCCCCTTGTTCTTTCTCCTTCCTTCATGATGGTTATAACTTGGTGGCCTGGGCCAGAGCTACCTGGGTATTTATCATGTCTCTTTACTTACCTGTAAACTGTTTTAGCCCCCATGTATCTGTCAGTTTGTCATACTGTGGGGGCTTGCATGAAGCTGTGATACTGTAAGCTATGCTACTGATATTCGGATACCAGCAGGGTCACCCATGGAGGACATGTTTCAGCTGAGCTTATAGACTAAGACAGACTAGGAAGAAGGACCTGGCAGTCTACTTCTGAAGAGCATTAGCCAGTGAAACCTTATGAATAGCAGTGGAACATTGTCTGATATAGTGCTGGAAGATGAGCCCCCCAGGTTGGAAGGCACTCAAAAGACGACTGCAGAAGAGCTGTCTCCTCAAAGTAGAGTTGACCTTAATGGCGTGGATGAAGTAAAGCTTTCAGGACCTTCATTTGCTGATGTGGCATGGCTCAAAATGAGAAGAAACAGCTGCAAACATCCATTAATAATCAGAACCTGGAATGTACGAAGTATGAACCTAGGAAAATTGGAAATCATCAAAAATGAAATGGAACGCATAAATATCGATGTTCTAGGCATTAGTGAGCTGAAATGAACTGGTATTGGCTATTTTGAATCAGACAGTCATATAGCCTACTATGCTGGGAATGACAACTCAAAGGGGAATGGTGTTGTATTCATCGTCAAAAAGAACTTTTCAAGATCTATCCTGAAGTATAATGCTGTCAGTGATAGGAAAATATCCATACACCTACAAGGAAGACCAGTTAATAATACTGTAATTCGAACTTATGCACCAAACACTAGGGCCAGAAGATTTTTATCAGCTGCTGCAGTCTGAAATTGATCGAACATGCAATCAAGATGTATTGAAAATTATTGGCAATTGGAATGCAAAAGTTGGAAACAAAGAAGAAAGCTCAGTAGTTGGAAAATATGACCTTGGTGATAGAAACAATGCCAGAGATCGACTAATAGAATTTTGCAAGACCAAGGACTTCTTCATTGCACAAACCTTCTTTCACCAACATAAATGGCGACTATAAACATGGACCTCAACAGATGGAACACACAGAAATCAAATTGACTACATCTGTGGAAAGAGACGATGGAAAAGCTCAATATTATCAGTCAGCACAAGGACAGGGGCTGACTGTGCACAAGATCATCAAGTGCTCATATGTAAGTTCGAGATGAAACTGAAGAAAATCAGAGCAAGTCCACGAGAGCCAAAATATGAACTTAAGTATATCCCACCTGAATTTAGAGACCATCTCAAGAATAGATTTGATGCATTGAACACTAGTGACTGAAGAACAGACGAGTAGTGGAATGACATCAAGGACATCATACATGAAGAAAGCAAGAGGCCATTGAAAAGAGAGGAAAGAAAGAAAAGACCAAGATGAATGTCAGAGGAAACTCTAAAATTTGCTCTTGAGCGTTGAGGAGCTAAAGCAAAAGGAAGAATTGATGAAGTAAAAGAACTGAACAGAAGATTTCAAAGGGCATGTCGAGAAGACAAAGTAAAGTATTATAATGACACGTGCCATGAACTGGAGATGGAAAACCAAAAGGGAAGAATATGTTTGGCGTTTCTCAAGCTGAAAGAACTGAAGAAAAAGTTCAAGCCTCAAGTTGCAATAGTGAAGGATTCTATGGGGAAAATATTAAACGAAGCAGGAAGCATCAAAAGAAGATGGAAGGAATACACAGAGTCATTATACCAAAAAGAATTAGTCGACGTTCAACCATTTCAAGAGGTGGCATATGATCAGGCACCGATGGTACTGAAGGAAGAAGTCCAAGCTGCTTTGAAGGCATTGGCGAAAAACAAGGCTCCAGGTATTGATGGAATATCAATTGAGATGTTTCAACAAACAGAGGCAGCACTGGAGGTGCTCACTTGTCTTTGCCAAGAAATATGGAAGACAGCTTCCTGGCCAACTGACTGGAAGAGATCCATACTTATGCCTATTCCCAAGAAAGATGATCCAACCAAATGTGGAAATTATAGAACAATATCATTAATATCACACACAAGCAAAATTTTGCTGAAGATCATTCAAAAATGGCTGCAGCAGTATGTCGACACCAAACTGTGAGAAACTCGGGCTGGTTTCAGAAGAGGATGTGGAAGCAGGGATATCATTGCTGATGTCAGATGGATCCTGGCTGAAAGCAGTGAATACCAGAAGGATGTTTACCTGTGTTTTATTGACTATGCAAAGGCATTCGACTGTGTGGCTCATAACAAATTATGGACAACATTGCAAAGAATGGGAATTCCAGAACACTTCATTGTGCTCTTGAGAAACCTTTACATAGATCAAGAGGCAGTTGTTCAGACAGAACAAGAGGATCCTGGGTAGTTTAAAGTCAGGAAAGGTGTGCCTCAGGGTTGTATCCTTTCACCATACCTATTCAATCTGTATGCTGAGCAAATAATACGAGAAGCTGGACTATATGAAGAAGAACGGGGCATCAAGATTGGAGGAAGACTCATTAACAACCTGCGTTATGCAGATGACACAACCTTACTTGCTGAAAGTGAAGAGGACTTGAAGCACTTCTAATGAAGATCAAAGACCACAGCCTTCAGTATGGATTGTACCGCAACATAAAGAAAACAAAAATCCTTACAACTGGACCAATGAGCAACATCATGATTAGTGGAGAAAAGATTGAAGTTGTCAAGGATTTCATTTTACTTGGATCCACAATCAACAGCCATGGAAGCAGCAGTCAAGAAATCAAAAGGTGCATTGCATTGGGTAAATCCTCTGCAAAGGACCTCTTGCAAGTGTTGAAGAGCAAAGATGTCACCTTGAAGACTAAGGTGTGCCAGACCGAAGCCATGGTATTTTCAATTGCATCATATGCATGTGAAAGCTGGACAATGCATAAGGAAGGCCGAAGAAGAATTGACATCTTTGAATTGTGGTGTTGGCGAAGAATATTAAATATACCATGGACTGCCAAAAGAACTAACAAATCTTTCTTAGAAGTACAACCAGAATGTTCCTTAGAGGCAAGGATGGCAAGACTGCGTCTTACATACTTACTTTGCGCATTTTGTCAGGAGGGATCAGTCCCTAGAGAAGGACATCATGCTTGGCAGAGTACAGGGTCAGCGGAAAAGAGGAAGACCCTCGACGTTGTTGATTGACACAATGGCTGCAAAAATGAGCTCAAGCATAACAACGATTGTAAGGGTGGCTCAGGACCAGATAGTGTTTCTTTCTGTTGTGCATAGAGTCACTATGGGCTGGAAATGAATCAACGGCACCTAACAACAACAACAACAACAAACTGTTTTAGCGTATGGGTCAAAAAATCTTTCTCCTGTTTTGCTCCATGAATGAGGGAAGTACCTGAATAAAAAACAAAACAAACAAACAAAAAAGCATATTCAGTAAGGTGGAGTCAGATTGGCTGAGTGCAAACTGTGACTAAATTGAAGAAGGAAATGGGTATGGGGAAGGGTGGGCTAGTGACTTAGAGGAAAGAAGATGTATGTACATCTTTCCTTGATTTGGGTGTACTCAGAAATTTTGCTACCTAATTCTCTGTCTCTGGCAGTGCACCCTGTTTTTGAAAAACAATGAATAAACAGGAAAAGAAGAATTCTCTATGCTCTTGACTTGTCCCTTGCCCACAAGAGCACACATCTGTTGCCAGTCCTATCTTTGCTTTTAATGTGAAATGATCGTGATTTTCTTAATTGTTCACACACAGAGACCTGTGAGACATGAAGTGCAAAATTCTCTGTAGAGCAGTTCTCCTGATCTCTGTGATAATACAGACAGACTGGGGCAATTCTAGGAGCCCTTGTCGTGCAATGATTAAGAACTACGGCAAGCTGTTGCTGCCAATAAAATGTCAGCAGTTCAAATCCACCAGCTGCTCCTGGGAAACCCTAAGGGGCAGTTATACTCTGTCCTATAGGGTTTCTATGAGTCAGAAATGACTTGACAGCAGTGGGTTTGGTTTTGGGTTTTCGGACAATTCTAGACTTTGTCATACATTAATTGTCAGGAAGGTAGAAAGTGTTCCTTACCCACAGTGCAGCTTCAAAGAAGAAAGAATGTGAAGAGTGGTCATGTCAGAGTAAGGGCCCAGAATGCATGCTATGCCAGCTTATAGACCTTGGATTAGAAGTGTTTAGCCCAGCTGTCTTCCCACAGGAAATATGCATAACCTCTGAAATCCTCAGGAGTCCTGAGTTTTCTCAGTGTGAACAGAGCTTAGGCGCTCCCAGAGAACACATGGCCCTAGGAGAAAGCAGGATGCTAAGTTTCACATATTTGGGGAGGGTGGGGGAAGCTGCCTCTACCATAGTTGGGCCCCAAAAGATGACAACCCAGAAAGGAACTCCTATGCCAGATAGCCATTTGGAGTAGAAGTTGGAAATTTGTCCTTGTGCAATTAAAAATAAAGCAAAGATGCATAAATGTGTGGGAGTGTAAAAAAAAAAAGAGTAGTTGCTTATTATTCTGACTTCTGAAATAGTAAATGGTCATTGATTAAAATGACATGTACTACTTTACACTCAGAAATACCTGCTATTAGGACTTTATTGTCTTTGTTATAACAATTAAAAAAAAATCAGGATCATAATTTACAGACTATTTTACAACTGTTTGCTTCCACTAAAAATACGTCATGAAGGTTTCATCAATAACTCTTCTTCAACATGAATTCCAAAGTTAGCATAATATTCTACTGATGGTTATAACCTTTCCTTTAAACATTTAGTCCTCTAATTTAGGACTTTGAGTTCATTTTCAACATGTTTTTTTAACAATAATATTGTAATAAATATCAACATATTCATAATTAATTCCATAGGAAAATCCATAGATAAGGAAATGTTGCAACAAAAATTAACTAATTTTAAAGGATTTATATTGCCATATTTTCCCCCAGAAAGGTTACACCAAAACTCTCTACTCCATACCCCTGAACAATGGCAATTATATATTTCACCTCTTTCAGGGAGGTTTCCTAAGCGTAACTGGTCTCCTTTGCCTCTGGGAGCATTTTTCTTGCACATTGATTTCATGTTATTTTAAAATGTCCTAAAAATCCTTTTTACCCAATTATTATTGTTAGTTGCCATTGAGTTGGCTCCAACTCATGGTAACATGTACAACAGAACAAAACCTTACACGGTCCTGCACAATTCTCACGATCATTGGTATCCTTGAGTTCATTGTTTCAACCACAGTGTATTTTGAGTTCCTTTCAATCTATGGGGTTTGTCTTCCAGCCACTATATTGGACAATATTCTATTGTGATATATAGATTTTTCCATTGGCTAATTTTTGGAAGTAGATCACTAGGCCTTTCTTCCCAGCCTCTCTTAGTCTCAAAATTCCACTAAAGCCTGTCCACCATGGGTGACCCTGTGGGTATCTGAAATACTAGTGGCATAGTTTTCAGCATCATAAAAAACTCGCTATTGAGTGGATTCCTACTCATAGCGACCCTATAGGACAATATAGAACTGCCCCACAGGGTTTCCAAGGAACAGCCGATGGATTCAAACTGCAGATCCTTTTGGTTAGCAGCTGAGGCCTTAACCACTGTACCACCAGGGTTCCAAGCAACATGCAAACCACCACAGTATGACAAATTGACAGGTGGTGGTTCTCTTTTTTCCTGTTCTTAACCTTCTGTGATCAGGCCTATTGTACTCTTGCAGCACCTGCAGAGCTGTAGGGGTTCTTTCTTTCTTTTCCTAGACTGATGCCACTAATCCCATATTTCAGTCTACTTTGGTTTATTCTCTAATTTCTCCTGAGTACGTCCTCACATAGCTTACTAAGAAAAGTTGCTATGCATGTCAATTTTCTTCATTTTTTCACATCTGAATATCTTTACTGCTTTCACAGTTGATTGATTATCAAGTTGGGTACAGAATTTTGGTCTAATGATGTTTATTTTCCTAAGTAAAAAACACTGCTCCTTTGTATTCCAGCATTCGTTTTTTTTTTTTGGTAGATATCCTTTTTCATACGCTTAAATGTGACTTGCTTTTTTCATGCTTGAACTTACACTTCAAAGTTTTTGAGCCTTTGTATTATGTTTATGTACTTCAATTTCATAGTGGTAGGTCCAGGTTTCAGTCTTTTTTAAAGAATTTATCTGGTTATTTTGTGGGCTACTTCAATTAAAAAATCTGAATTTAGTTCTAGGAAATATTATAATTGTTTGAGTAAACTATTCACTTTGTTTCAGTACTTTTCTCATTTTAGGGTAATCCGAATTAATTTGACCTCCTGCAATTATCCTTTGTTCTTGGGTATAATCTTAACAACCAATATTATAGGTTAGAAGTTTTAGGTAAAGGGAACTTTATATAATATTTTGTAGGCATAAGTAATTGACAGATAATGTAATTAAGTTAAATCCTTACTGTCTAAAACAGAGGGTAGGTAAGCTAATTGAAGCTCAGGCATGGCTTGAAGTAAAAGGAGTAGTCACCAGAAGAACAGCATCAACACACACGCACACACATCCAACAATTTAAGAGTCTGTCTCTCAAAAGGAGATAGATGGAAACATTTTAAAGAGGGAGGCTTTTTTTTTTAAATATACAGTTGTATTGTGTTATGATAATGTGTACAAATATTCACATATTATTTACACTAAATTATTTGCTTCTCACAGAAACCAAACTACACATATTTTGTAAACCAGAGACAGGCAGTATAGGAGGCAGGGAAGAATCATGTTTTACAATTTAGAGAGGTCTGAGTATGTGCTCCAGACATATTCTTTTAAAGAAGTATTTTATTGGAGGGTAGTATGCATGCAGAAAACACAGCAAGCCATACAACCACAGCTTCACGAAATATCACCAACTGGACACACCCTGAGCTGCCATACAGGTGAAGGACTAAACCATTGGCAGACCCGCAGAGGCACATCTCATATTCTGTCCAATCACTACCTTTTCTCTTATTCTCAAAGGTATACATTATTCTAATTTTCAACACCGTATGTTAGTTATGGAAACCCTGGTGGTGTAGTGGTTAAGTGCTACGGCTGCTAACCAAAGGGTCAGCAGCTCAAATCCGCCAGACACTCCTTGGAAACTCTGTGGGGCAGTTCTACTCTGTCCTATAAGGTCACTATGAGTCAGAATTGACTCCGCGGCACTGGGTTTGGGTTTTTTTTTTTGGTTTGGTTGTTAGTTATGCCTGATTTTGAACTTTATACAACTGGAATCATATAGCATATATATTTCACTCAATATTATATTTGAATACACTACAATTATTTTACACACTCTGTTGCTGATGAACATTTGGGTCATTTCTGTGTTCTAGATGTTCTGAATATTCTGCTATTAACAAGTTTTACAAGACTTTTTGATGATCACGTGTATGATTTACTACTGGATATATAGCCGGTGAGACTGATATAGAAAGCAGATCAGAACTTCAGAAATATGAATGAACTCCAAATGGTCTTAGAAGGAGATTCCTGAAATAAATTAGCACAGACATAGATGAAAATGGCTCATATTTTGCTAGGGAATTAAAAAAAAAAAAAAGTTCAGCTCCAGTCCTAGTGATCCAGCCACTGGGCTGCAAACTCATACAAGTTGTCATTCAAGGTAGTGTTCTCTCTCCTTGATAATTAAATACAATGAACTTTGAAGTCCCCTACAAGTAAAGAGACTTTGGAGAACATGAAATTTCAGAAGAGTGGATCTTTGCCTACATGAGCATGGTGGTACCCTTTCAAAAAAAGTTGAAATACTTGAGTCATGTAAAAATATTTTGTGTGACTAAATATCTCGTTTCCTTTGCTTGGTCCCTTATTGACTTGCTGATCTCAATCTGGCTAAGAAATCTCACAGAAGGTTCTTTAAATGTTATGAGAAGAAATGTCCTTTCTCTTAAACAGGAACCTAATGACTCTTTCTCGTATCTGCTTGGTTTTCACTCTGTACACAATAGGGTTCATTGTGGGGGGCATGAGTAGATAGAGGTTAGCCATGATAATGTGTATGTGGGGTGGAATGGTATGCCCCCCAAAACGGTGTGTAAAGAGGGTGAAGAAGGCTGGAACATAGGTGATGACGATGGCACAAATGTGGGCAGCGCAGGTGCTAAAGGCCTTCCGTTGAGCATCTGCTGATCACAGACTCACCACTGCTCGAAGAATCATGGCGTAGGAAATTGTGATGCACAAGATATCAAAACCCCCAATCAGAAGGGCAGCCATCAGACCATAGACAGCATTGACCTTGACATTACCACAGGATATCTTCGCCACAGACATGTGGTCACAGTAGGTCTGGGGTATGACATTGCCTCAGCAGTATGGTAGGCGTTTAGTGAGGAAAGTGAAAGGCATGGCAAGCATTACACCTCTAAGAAAAATGTTGAGCCCAGCCTCGGCAATGACTGAATTAGTAAGAATAGTGACATAGCTCAGGGAGTAGTAGATGGCCACATAGCGGTCCAGGGCCATGAGTATGAGCACCCCAGACTCCATCCCGGTAAGCATGTGGACAAAGAACATCTGGGACAAGCAGGCATTAAAAATCAATCTCCTTGCAATTGAAATGCAGAGGGTGTGGGGGGGTGTGCTGGTGCACATGAGCACATCTGTGAAGGACAGAAGGGCTAGGAAGATGTACATAGGTCTGTGTAAGGCCTTTTCAGAGTAGATGAGGTACATAAGGCCAAAATTCCCTGTAATGGCAATGCTGTACATGGTACACAGGGGAAAGGAGATCCACAAATGCACTTCTTCCAGCCCAGGGATGCCTTTGAGGATGAATGAAGCTGGGATTAGGCTGGTATCATTTAGAAATGACATAACAACTGTTGGAAGTTCATAGTACAAAAGTTACAGAATTCCATCTGTAAGCAGAAAATAAAATAAAATAGATCAGAGTAACTGACAACCAAGATTTTCCCCATGATACCTAACTTAACTTTCTTATAGATCAATAACCATATATGCTCTCCTATGTTGAATATGTGGTATATACTCTGTTTGGCTCCATGTCTTAAGCATTAGATTTTCACCAGATGAATTAACTTGAGCCTAGCCGATGTGCCTGGATAGGGCCTTTTCTTATAATGTAGTTCATTCCCCAGGCTGAAGTTGGCCACCACTTGAACAACTGGATGACCAAGGGTTGATTAAATATTTACTGTCTTCTAGGTGCTCACCACCATAGAGATGTCTATTTTTTTCTGAAATGCTGACATTCTTCATTGTATGCCTTTCACATTTGATCAGTCTTATGTTGTAGACAAGCTGACTATGACATTTTAGCCGAAACATCCACCTGCTGGCATGCAAAAAATTACGAATTAGTTACTTTGTACCAACAGCTTTCTTTAAGCTGAATCATAGAATTATCCTAAATGTGAAAAAATTATCCCTTCCCAGTATCATCAAAAGGCCATCTCTTGGTGGCCTTGCACCACAGCTGAACTTCAGCACTGGAGGCAGGTGTGACTCACAGGCTAAGTTATCCTTATTAGTTAGGTAAATACTTTTTAAGGAGCCCCAGTGGCACAATGGTTGAGTGTTCTGCTGCTGGCTGAGGGGTTAGTGATTTGAGCCTACATGCCACTCTGCTCTAATGGGCATTGCAGCCTGGGGGACCTTTTGGGGCAGTTCTGCTCTGTTGAATGGGGTCACTATGAATCAGAATCCACTGAGCAGGACCTAACAACAACAACAACAACAAGCACTTTCATTGAAGAATAACAACCAAACAATAGTTTAGCGTAACTGGTAAAGAACTTGTTGAGAGCTACACGTTTCTAAGAACTACCTATATTGGATTAAATTGACAAGAGCAACTCAAAAGATTAGAGAAGAACCTCAGGGAGCAGTGAGTTTATGTTAATGGAGAGAATCAACTCAGAAAAGGAAGGTGAGAACGATTGCACACCTAGAAGAATGCAATCAATGTCACTGAATTGCATGTGTAGAAACTGTTGAATTGGTGTATGGTTTCTTGTATATATATTCTCAACAACAAGAAAAAATAAAACAAATTTAAAACACATGCAAAGAAAGGTTATCTATTAACCCCTTTGATATTTAAATCAACATCACATTAAATAGATGGCGAAGAATCATTGGAAATGCAATAAATCATGAGATGCTAATGTTTTTCTAAAGTTAGAGACAAATATGTAATCCAATAAGGATAATATTTATCATTTTAAACTAAATTGATTGAAATTCCATTTAGAACATGGTCTGTATTTTTTACTCATATCAAAAATCCAGAGAGCCATAGAGTCAAATGGTTCTCTGGCTACATAATAGCCAAACAATTCATTCTAGCAAAAAAAAAAAAAAGAAAGAAATACTCAATACATTTTTTTAAGTCCATAGAAAAAGAGGATCTGGGAGAATAAAGAAGGACAAAACACTTACAAGCAGTGAGGCAGAGAAGATTGGTGTGATGGTATGTTGTGAAGAAATAAGGACAAAGTGGTGACCGAAGGATGGAAGCACCTATGATGCACAAATCTGAAGAAGCAGCCTATGTTGTGCTGGCATGTGCTGCTTTATAAAAAAAAATGTACAAGAAGAATGACAAGGAGTGCAGCCCTGTGGAGGGGGCTATTGGAGGGAAGATAAATAGGCTCTTTAAATACAAAATATCAAATTTGATAGTGCTTCCTGGGCACATGGGAGGTGGGCTGCCTATTGCTTCAGAAGTGTCTCCTGTTGGAAATTAAAGGTGGGGTGGAGTTGTTTCTCCTTTCTTCTCATGATTTTAAATAAAATTTTATCTCTTTATTTATTTTAAGGGTGTGAACTGAGTAGATGACATGTAGGGTCATATGAATTGAAAACTAATTCAAGTATCATAGCTATGAAGCAAAATGCAGGCGATAGTAGGAATAATAGACAAGTAACAGAAATTAAGGAGGAGAAATTCCTTTTTCTCTAAAATCCTGTTTTTAGCTTTCACAGCCAGTGGAACTGACTACTTCTCATAAGAACACACCCACAAGAGTATGTTACAGTAGTTGAAACATGAATGTTTTATCCAAATCGAAAATGGATCAAAGAAGCCAGCATTTTAAGCAGCCATATAGTATGGTACATTGCACCTTTTCAAAAGTTTAGAGAATAACTCTATCTGACAACTCTCATATTCATTTTCCACCACTCCCTCAGCTATTAAAATCTGCACTCATTCCTTTATATTAAGAATGCAATGTTAATTTAGAAATGTGCTCACCCTGAAAGCTACTGGCGTTCCTACAGAAACTATAAAGCTGTATTCACAAGTTAAGTCATATTCCCATCTGTGGAATGCTCTTGGTCCTGAAGGAGAGATTTAAGACCTATATTGAGAGCACAGGGGGAAGGTGGAAGAGGGGACGTTTCTACTATGTGTGTGTGCCTGTGATATTTGTGTGTAAATGAGTATATATTCTGAAGTGAAGTAAGGGAAGCTTAGTTGTTACTGTCTCATCTACTATAGTCTCGAAGGAGAAATATTCCCCAAGTGTTATTTTTTTATAATATGAAAAAAAGAGACAGACTTGGGAATCAAGTGTATCTGTGCCATAAGATCTTTGGCTGTGCTACTGGGAATTGCCTTAGGAGCTAAAACATCATAGTTTAGGATTCTTACCTAGGAAAGACATAATCTAGTCCCACATTCTGGGACATAATATTTTATAGGTACAACAGAGAAGGTGTGGGCCTGAAACCATTTTGGAATTTCAGAATGAGATCCTTTTGGAACACAGACCTATTTTCTACCTTTTTCAAAGCTCAGCACAAGGTCATATGCAAAATGGGTATGGAAAAATATATATTTTTAGAGAAAAACTAAATTATACTGATATAAAAACAATTGAGTTTTATATGTGATCTTATGCTCAGCAAACTTGATAAACTTTCTTATAGATTATAACAATTTTTCTATAGATTATTTTGGATTATCTAACCATTAGATGGCAATGGTATATTTGATCTCCAGGAAGTATCAATTCATAACCGATATCCAGAAATCTCCCAAACCCCTCATTTCTCTTTGCCCAAAGTACACTCACCTGGTAAATGGTTGCAGGTCCTTAGGAGGAACCAAAACCAAACCTGTTGCTATCCAGTCAATTCTGACTCATAGTCGATTCTGACTCAGTGACCCTATCGGATAGAGTAGAAATGTCCCATAGGGTTTCCAAGGAATGGCTGGTGGATTTGAACTGCCAACCAGGGCTCCTTATTGGAAATACTGGAAGAAAATTCTACAGTGGAATTTCTTGGCTATTTAACAGTGTCTTCCTTCAAAGGACTGTGACTTTCCCATTTACTCAAAGGACTTAGAATTGGTTGAGGGACCATAAACCTTCATTGTGGTGATTTAGATAACACTTCTATTGCCAGATCTAGACCTTTTCTGCTTATATAATTTAAGAAAGACCACAGTGTGCTGCCTATCTCTTTTGGTTATAGGTATACCATGATAAATTTGGCAACACCAAAGATTTCTGCAAGTTGAACCATTCTGGTTACTACTTAGGATCTGTTACTGTCCGTTGGAGTAACCATTCTCATCTGTGTCTAGCAATTAAGTGCTGCCACTTAGCCCATGATACCCCAAGATCCGATCATGCCCATTGAATTCAGTGAGAACAATTATATGGTATATTTTCTCACTGCTACTCATCTTCTTTTGAGTAAAACCATGCCAGAACTCTTCAAGAAAACCCATGTTCTCATCAACAAAATATCTGATATCGATTTGGTGATGAAATTGTCCTCTGGTCTTTCCTGGTTGACATATTTAGGGGATGGGTGAGCAAGGTGTATGTAATGAATCTGGAAGAAGCTAGAAAGATAAAAGCCTGAAAGAGTAGCTAAATTATTAGAGAAAAGCCATGGAAGGGAATCTGGGAAGTTAGCTGTGCTCGGGTGCTGGAGTGGAAACAAAAAGGTGAGAAAGTAGAAAAGTCTAAAAATAAGTTGATTGGCTCTGCAGAGCAAGTAGTCTGCTGGTGACTTCGGGGCTGTTTTCGGTCAGCAGGGGTGGTGGTTGGGAGAAGAACCAGATGTAGAGTAGGGTAGTGCAAGGACCAGCTGGAGCCAGCCTTCACCTCTGTGCCTGTTTTTCACCACATATGTCCATGATAACCATAAAAGAGTAACAGAAGCTGCTGCACTTCTGCCTTCCAAATCTCATTCAAATTCTTCTGTTGATCAGCTCTAAGCACCAGCATACAAGAAGAAGATTCCAGGAAATGTAGTTCCATCTTAGCCAAATTAACATTGTACAAACCACCAGGGAGTTAGTTCTTCTCTAACAAAACAAACACAGTTGAAAGTCATTTCTCCATGTGACAAAACTCATGCTTTGATTATTTCTTATTTAAAAGGCAGGGCTGTGTGTTTACGACAAATAAAAAGAAGGAAAAAAGACCCATTTTTTAAGTTCATGTGACTCTACATTCAAGAAATTGACTGAAAATAGTATATCTTGTTTAGGAAAAGACATTTTTCGAAGGCTACTTGCATCTGTTATTATCTTGCTAGAAATAAATTGAATATTTTATTATTTTAACTACTCTACATATTTGCGCTTTATTTACATTGTGAATTAAAAGGTTGGAATTGCTTGTTTTTATTTTAAAAAGAGAATTTTTATCAGAGGTGTTTCTCTGGCTCTCAATTATCAGAGTCGCTTTTGTTCCACCCCTTGCATTTAAGTTTTTCAGGATATAACTTTTATAAATTAACTAGAAGAGTCCAACAATTTTGATAAGGTAGATAAAAAAAATTTGCAATATTAAATACCAAACACTGAAAGAAGATAGGAAATATCTAAAGAAGCCTGTATGTATTAAAGAAATAAAATCTGTAATTAAATTCTTTCCATAAAGAAATCTCCAGACCCAGTTGACATTAATGATGAATGCTTACAAATATTTAAAGAAGAATTAACAATTTCAGAGACTAGAGAAAGATGAAACACTTGCTATCTTGTTTAATTAGGCCATAAGACTTCTAAATAAAACCTTACAAAGATACTACAAGAAAGAAAATCTACAGGCCAAAATATTTTTTAAATACAGATACAAAAAAATTCCAAAGTGTTACTATTAAAAATTAAACCTAGCAATATTTTAATTAGTTTTTAATATATTAAAAGGATAATTCCTCATAACCATTTGGGGTTTATTCCAGAAATACAAGGATGGGTTAATATTAACATATCAATTGATGTTTTTCTTAATATTAAGAGGAGAAAAGAAGAAAGCCATATATATATCTTTAGATGCATTATATCCTTCAAAACTTGAAACACAACTTTGAGATACCGTTGTTGTTAGGTGCCATCAAGTTGGTTCCTACTTATGATGACGCTGTGCAGAACAGAACAAAAGACTGCCCGGACCTGTGCCATCCTCACAATTGTTGTTATGCTTGAGCCCGTTGTTGCAGCCATTGTGTCAGTACGTCTTGTTGAAGGTCTTCCTATTTTCTCTGGCCCTCTACTTTACCAAACCTGACATCCTTCTCCAGAAATTGATCCCTCCTGATAATATGTCCAAAGTATGTGAGACAGTCTCGCCATCCTTGCCTCTAAGGAGCGTTCTGGATGTACTTCTTCCAAGACAGATTTCTTTGTTCTTTTGGCAGTCCATATATTCAGTATACTTTGCCAACACCACAATTCAAAAGTGTCATTTCTTCTTGAGTCTTCCTTATTCATCGTCCAGCTTCTGCATGCATATGAGGCAAATGAAAACAACATGGCTTCAGTCAGGTGCACCTTACTCTTCAAGGTGACACCTTTGCTTTTATTTTGAGATTGATATCATTATTATAATCTTACAGAGATTAAAATGGATCATACTATTGAACACTGCAGATGATAAGAAACCTAACAGAGCCCATACAGACGTTGAGTAGAATTTAAAAGACTCATTGTCATTGAGCCCTTATGATTTACGGTGATCCCACGTTATAGTAGAAGTTCTCTACCGGGTGATCTTTACACAAAATTGGTTACAATCTTTACGGAAGCTTATTGCCCAGCCTTTCTTTTGTGGTGCTTCTGGATGGGTTCGAACCACCAAACTTTACATTAGTAGTTGAGTGCAAACCATTTGTGCTACCCTAGAACATTTGAGTAGAATAAAACAATTAAAATTCAGATCTATCTTTTGCCAAACACTGTGTTATACACACCTGCAACGCATGGCTTTTACACACCAACTTTCTGCCTGCTGCAGCCAAATGTGTTATAACTAATACTGAACACACACCATCAATCCTACAAACCATGGCTCAGGAGTCATATTTCAGGGTGTTTTTGTCTTACATAATTTTATGAGAATCTCTTGGGTAGTCGACGTATCTCAGACAAAGTAATCAGGGAACAATTTAGGCCAAATTTGACTCAGAGAGGCTTTCTCAAAGAAAGCAATATTAACAAATTCCTGAGCCCTTATATATTCATTATATCCCATCTATATAATACTGGAACTGTTGCCATTCATATAACGGGATAAACAGAGAACTTTCTAATTCCCTCCTATCAGTTGGAATTCCTGCTTATTTATTAGTCTCCTAAGAAACCAAAAATCCTCACAACAGGACCGATAGGTAACATTATGATAAACAGAGAAAGGATTGGAGTTGTCAAGGATTTAATTTTACTTGGATCCACGTTCAAAACTCATGGAAGCAGGAGTCAGGAAATCAAACGGCATATTGCATTGGGCAAATCTGCTGCAAAAGGCCTCTTTAAAGTGTTAAAAATAAATAAATAAAAAGGTGTCACTTTGATGGCGCAAGCCATGATATTTTCTGTTATCCCCCCACCTGCCCTGTTCTGGTACTCCAATCACTTACTGGTTAGTCCTCTTAACAGAGTCCCATATAATTCTTAGGGTTTCTTCATTTTTTTTTAATTCTTTTATCTGGTTTTCCTCAAATAAACTGGTGTCAAGTGCTTTACCTTCCACCTCACTAATTCTGAATTACATTGCTTCAATTCTGCTCCTATGACTTTCTTTGTGTTGTGTAATTCTGAAATTTTATTGTTAATCTTTTGGATTTCTATTTGCTATCTTTCTATGGATTCTTACAGCCTGGTAATTTTTTTTTTTTTTTTGTAATTTGTGATTTTGCTCCATATAACCTTTTTAAATTCCTCTGTTGCCTTACCTGTGTGTTCCTTGGCTTAGTCTGTGTTTTGCCTGATCTCCTTCCTGGACTGTTCAAGAGCTCTGTATATTAACCTTTTCTGAATTTTATCTCCAGTGATTCTAAGAACTTACCTTCCTCCAGGAGGTTTCCTGGTTCTTTGTTCTGGTTGCTTGGTGGAGCCATCCTGGTCTGCCTCTTTCTGTGATTTGATATTGACTGTTGTCTCCAAGCCATCAATAATTTATTATATTTATTTATTTTACATTTGCTTACTGTGTCCTAGCTTCTTGTTTTGGTTTGTTTTGATATGCCCAAATAGGCTGGTCATGTGAGCTACTTTGATTATTAGCATCCTTGAAGCTCTAACGTCCTGTCACCAGGTGGTTAGAGCTGCTACTAGGTATGTGACCCCAGGAGTCTGTTTACTTTTTTTTTTTTTTTGGTTAGCAGCTAAGCTCTTAACCACTGCTCCACCAGGGCTCCAACCTACTCAGAGGATCCTCGAAATACAGGCCTGGTGATCTTCTGAAAGATCATAGCCTTGAAAAACCTATGGAAATGTTGTACTCTGCACACATGAGTAGGACTGGACAGCAGATTAACAACAGCAATCTTAGAAGCAGCTGTCCTTGATTAATATAGTCTTTTTTTGGTACTTTAGGAGAAAGTTTACAGAATAGTTGATACATAAATTGTTTTTGACATTGGTTGCCAACCCCACAATGTATCAACACTCTCCCCTTCTTCTTCTCGAGTTCCTTGTTTCCATTCCTCCAGTTTTCCTGTCCCTTCCTGCCTTCTTATCTTCAACTTTGGGCTTGTCTGCCCATTAATCTCATATACGTGGTTGAACTATGAAGCAAGTTCCTCATGTGTGTTATTTTTGGCACTATCCCAGAAACCCAATACCGTCAAGTTTGGCACTATAGATCAGCCTAATCTTTGGCTGAAGGGTGAACCTCAAGAGTGACTTCAGTACTGAGTTAAAAGGGTGTCTGGGACCATACTCTCAGGGTTTCTCCAGTCTGTCAGACCCACAAAGCCTGGCTTTGTGTGTGTGTGTGTGTGTGAATTTGAATTTTGTTCTACATTTTTCTCCTGCTCTGTACAGGACCCTGTACTGTGATCCCTGCCAGAGCAGTCAATGGTGGGAATCAGGCACTATCTAGTTGTTCTGGGCTCAGTCCAGTGGAGATTGTGGTAGTTGTGGCTCATTAGTCCTTTTTCCCTTGTGTCTTTGGTTTTCTTCATTCTCCTTTGCTCCAGCCAGGATGGGACTAGTAGATGTATTTTAGATGACCACTCACAGGCGTTTAAGACCCCAGATGATACTTACCATGGTTGGATGTAGAACATTTTCTTTATGGACAGTGTTATGCCAGTTGAGCTAGATGTCCCCCGAAACCATGGTTCTCAGTTCTCAACCCAGTAGCTCCATACCTCAGGAAATTTAAATGTGTCTGAGAAGCTTCTGTGACTTTGCCCTGGTCAAGTTGTGCTGACTTCCCTGTATTGTGTACTGCCTTACCCTTTACCAAAGTTACCACTTATTCACTACCTAGCGAGTATTTTTCTCTCCCTACCCCACCCTCCTAACCATCAATAATTGTTTCTTTCTGTGTGGAAACATTTTCATGTGTTTTTTATAACAGTGGTCTTACACAGTATTTTTCCTTTTGTGATTGACTTACTTCACTCAGCATGATGCTTTCCAGATTCATCCATGTTGTGAGATGTTTCACAGATTCATCATTGTTCTTTATCACTGCCTAATATTCCATCTGTGTATATACCATAGTTTGTTTATCCATTCATCTGTTGATGGGCACTTAGGTTGTTTCCATCTTTTTGCTATTGTGAATAATGTTGCAACAAACATGGGTGTGTATATTTCTATTCATGCGATGGCTCTTATTTCTCTAGGATATATTCCTAGGAGTCTGATTGATGGATCATATGGTATTTCTATTTTTAATTTTTTAGAGAAGCTTCATATTGTTTTCCAAAATTGTTTTTACCATTTTGCATTCCCACTAGGAGTGTGTAAGAGTTCTAAACTTCCTGCAAGCTCTGTGACATTTGTTATTTTCTGTTTCATTCATGCCAGCTTTGTCATGGTGAGATGGCATCTCATTATAGTTTTGATTTGCATTTCTCTAATGGCTAGTGATCACAAGCGCTTCCTTATGGGTCTCGTAGCTGCCTTAATGTCTTCTTTGGTAAAGTGCCTATTCATGTCCTTTGTCCATTTTTATTTGGATTATTTGTCTTTTTTGTTGTAGAGGTGTTGGATTTTCATATAGATTTTAGAGATAAGACCTTTGTCAGGCATGTCGTAGCCAAAATTTTTTTCCTCATCTGTGGGTTCTCTTTTTACTCTTTTGGTGAAGCCTTTGATGAGTGTGTTTAATTTTTAGACAACCCCATTTATCCTGCTTATTATCTGGTGTTTGTATATTATCAAGTATAATTTATATCTTGTTTATGCCATATATAAGGGCTCTTAAAAAAAATTTTTTTTAGTGCAGACCTAATTTTTTTTATCCCATGATTTTCATAGTTTTTGGTTTTATATTTAGCCCTTTGATCCATTGGGAATTAGTTTTTGTGTGTGACGTGAGGTGTGGGCCCTGTCTCATTTTTTTCAAAAATGAAGATCTGGTTTTTCCAGCAGCATTTCTTAAAAAGACTGTCTTTTCCCCATTTAATGGACTTTGGGCCTTTGTTAAAGATCAGGTGGTCGTAGGTAGATGGATTTACATCTGGGTTCTCAATCCTGTTCCATTGGTCAACATATCTGTCATTGTATCAGCACTAGGCTGTTTTGACTATTATAGCTGTATAGGTCAGGTATCGAGAAGCCATTCTTCTTCAAGAATGCTTTTTTTATTTATCCAGGGCCTTTTTCCTTTCATAAAAAATTAATGAGTAGTTTTTCTATCTCCTTAAAGAATGCTGTTGTTATTTGGATTGAAATTGCTTTGCGTTTGTAGATTGCTCTGGGTAGAATTGACATTTTCACAAAGTTAAGTCTACTTATCCATGATCATGGCATGTTTTTCCATTTATGTAGATCTCCTTTTATTTGCTTGATACAGTTTTTAACTAGAAACACAAAGATACAAAAAGGACTTCAGGCAAGTATATTGCTATTCAAAGTTTTCATAACTTGGGAAACTTTCTAGCAGAGCCTAGGACTTGGAGCATATCTTCCCTTGCTAGTTTACTATTTATTTTATTTAAATATTACTTTACACAATGCTATTAATACTGAAATTCAGCATATTTCAAGTGGCAGGTTTGCCTTCTGTTTTTTTCATTTATGTATGTAGCTGTCTGCTCTCGATGAGATTTCTGATTATTGGTGACTCTCACTCTTCCTGTGGTGTACGGCTTGTTTTGTTTTGTGTTGTGTGCTTGGGCTAGCTTGGTTCACTGCCAGAGAAAATGCAGATTTTCTGGGTTCCTGCTCACTGTAGCTGCCTGTTCAAAGAGGAAGATGGACAATTGCACCAGATTTCTCCTTACTGTTTTTGCCTTCCCATAGACTGCACTCACTTTGACCAACTACCTACTACTAACAGTTGTAGCAGAGTCATTCCTCTTCATGGCAACCCCTAAATATCATGGAGGAGTCCTTGGGTGGCGCATATGGTTAAATGCTTGGCTACTAACTGGAAGTTTGGTAGTTCAAACACAATGAGAGATGTCTCAAAAGAAAGACCCTTAGATTTGCTCCTGAAAGGTCACAATCTTGAAAACCCTTTGAAGCACATTTCTCTGAAGTATATGGGGTCACCATGAGTCGACAACTGGGGCGTGATATTAAATTCTGTTCACAATGTTTTCTATCTCCTCCCTGGAAATCTTTTCACCATTGGGACAGTTTCATTTCAGCCTTCCATGTTTCGTGTCAGAATAAACAAATCTGATTTGGAAGATGTACAGATTAGATAGTAATATGAAGAGATTTTGTCTCAAGTACTTTGGACATGTTATCAGGAGGGACCAGTCCCTGGAGAAAGACATCATACTTGGCAAAGTGGAGTGTCACAGAAAAAGAGGAAGTCCCTCAACAAGATGGATTGACACAGTGGCTGCAGCAACAGGCTCAAACATAGTAATGACTGTGACGATGCTGCAGGACCAGGCAGTGTTTTGCTGTGTTGTTCATAGTGTCGCTATGAGTCCGAACATACTCGATGGCACCTGACAACAACAACGTTTCCTTACATTTGATTAAAAAAAAAAAAAAAAGAGCTAGTAAAAAAACATCACGTAGAGAATATTAGATTTCTTCTGAGACAGAGGGGAGCAGGAAGGGATAAACAATGCATTTAATACTGCATTATTTCAAATGAACAATAGAACCCCACTTTATTGCAGAAAATTTATTTTAATGAGTCTCCATCATAGAAGATTCTGAAAGTGTTTATTCTTAATATTTTTGAGAAAGCTTTGAAACCCATACATGCCATGTGGATAAAGCTAGGCCAGAAGTTATAAAGCTGGAATTGAAGTCCACTGGGAAGTTCGGTATAACCCCATGTTTATAATTCAGTAGGTGTCTTTTCCCCACAGGGAAAATATGCTAAATCTTAAGGTTTATATATTTTTTTCCTCCTGCTCAAATATAATCTAAATATAGGTCTAGTTCGAGCAAAACTAAAATTTAAATCCTCTCCTAACAGAAACCTATGGGACATCTATCTGTGAAGCCCCCCAAAATTTTTTGTGCTTTTGCTTGAAAACTCCCCAGAGATCCTGGCAAGTGTTGTTATTTAAGGTTTCTAATGCATTGCAATTGTCTCTGAGTAATATCAGTCATGAACGTGGCGATATCTGGTGACACGGTGAGTTTGGATAATACAGAAGGAGAAGCAAAACAATTTTATAAGAAGAACAAGCAATCTTGCTACTAAATAGGAGGGATTTGAATCAGAACATGGTTCTATAAGAAACACTCTGAATTATCTCACTTTTTAGACTTCTGAAACCAAAGAGATTTTCAAACTGTCTTTAAAATAAAAAAACCAAACCCACTGCCATCGAGTCGTTTCTAATTCATAGGGAACCTATAGGACTGAGTAGAACTGCCCAGTAGAGTTTCCAAGGAGCGCCCGGTAGATTTGAACTGCCAACCTCTTGGTTAGCAGCTGTAGCACTTAACCACTACGACACCAGGGTATCCAAACTGTCTTTAGGAGAGAGAAAAATAAGTGCAAAAATTAAACATTGTTTAGACACTGGAAGGACCGTTGGTGGCACAGTCATTAAACCCGCCATTCACCCCATGGGAGAAAGATGTAGCAGTCTGCTTCAGTAAAAATTACATCCTTGGAGACACTATGGGGCAGTTCTACCCTGTCTTATAGGGTTACTATGAGTTGGAATTGACTTGATGGCAATGGGTTTTAGCCACTGGAGGAAGGAGACTCCATGATGCTCATACGATAACAGAGACCAAAGAGATAACTTTACAGGCAAGGACATTTTTGTACAATAATAAAATAAATGTTTCTACTCTCCATAAATGTAGAAGGTTTCCTTAGACAGTGGTAAGATCTCTATTACTGAAAATGAATTAGTGCAAGAGTTGGAAGGAATTTCAGTGTAGCTTTACATCCCAATGAGAAAACTCACAACACGTGCCATTCTCCCATTGCTTGGATACATGTGATGACAGTAATCTCGTTACCTTACTAGGAATTTCTAACTGCATGAATAAGTTCAATATTACTGGAAACCAAATCTATTTTTCTGTAACTTTTCCTCTTTATCATGTACTGGCTCTTAGGACGTGCAAAATGACACACGAGGCAATTGCTTGAACTACTGCATATACTCTGTTGTTGTGTGCTATTGAGTCAATTCTGACTCATAGTGACTATATATGACAGAGTAGAACTGTTCCATAAGGTTTCCTAGGCTGTAATCTTTGTGGGAGCAGATCGACACATCTTTTCTCCTGAGAAGCCGCTGTTGGGCTGCAGCCACGTGATTAATCACTGTGTTACCAGGGCTCCCCATACACTCTAGCCAGTTCTATATATCTCCAATTTCATTAAAAAATATATTTAAGTCCCAGATATCATAAAACCATGTTTGCCTTCCTCTAGATGCACCCTTAGTTTTTAATATGTATATTAAATTATTAAGGTATTTATGTACGAATAGAACAAAAAAAGATTTGAAATATATTTATCCATTTAATCATTCATTCCACACATTTTTATCATGCCAGTAACTACTTTAAGTGCAAGACATAAACAGTAAACAAAAGAGACAAAAATCACTGTGCATATAAATTTCACATTCACAAGGAACAACAGACAATACTAATTGCTGTGGAGAAAAAAAAAAACCTGGAAGGTAAGATGTGTAATGTCAATATTGGCAAGAGAGGTGCATTTTAAAATTCGGAGGCAAAGAAAAACTTTACTTTTGTATTGACACTGAGTAGAGAATCCTGAAACCATCAAAGTACCCATCATGGTAATACCTGGGGATGAACTAATCAGACGGTGAAGTGCAAAGGCAAGTTCAAAGGTCTAAAGTTGTACACATGCTTGTTTGGTTTAAAAAACTCCGGTAGGTATGGATGGACTAAGACAGTCAGAGTTAAAGTAGTGGGAGACATAATCTGAGATTTAAAATGCTCCTAATCATGTACGGTTTTGCCAACAATAGTAAGGACTTTGGATTTTACTCTAAGTGAGATGAAAGAACACTGGAGGTTTTGAGGAATGGCTAGGCATGATTTTACTTTTTTTTTTATAAGCAAAATAAAATTACTAAAATTAATTGTGATAGTATTATATATATTATTACATTCCAGGCTGTGCTGAAAATATCCATGGTTTACTCTAGTCAATGGTTAGAGTATTTTAGAGCTGAGCAAATTGAAGTTTAGAGTTACTGCATTCACAGGGCTGGTAAGTGACCAAGAATTTAACATCAATCTGTTTCATTCCAAACAAACAAACAAAAAAACCCATTGACATCAAGTAGATTCCAACCTATAGAGACACCCTACTTTTTACTCCTTATTCCAGATGAAAAGAGTGCTGTCTTCTCAGAATTTCGGTATCTAGAATTAAAACATTTTCCTTCTCCCTGAGGTAGAGCTATCTTAGGAGAGGAAGAGACTGGCCTTCCCAAAATTCCACATAAGTCTGTGCTCTGTGGAACCCCACAAACATGTTCCATTTAGTTCATGTATCACCATAAAGAGCTCCTCATTAAAGGGGTTGGGGGGAGAAATAAAGAAAAAGAGAGTGAAAGAGACAGAGAAAGGAAGAAAGAAAGAGAGAAAGAGAACGAAAAAAAGGGGCGGGGGGAGAGAGGGAGAGAAAGAGAGAAACAAAGAAAGAAAGAAGAAAATCTTCACTTTAGAAACCATTAAAATAAGATTACCAAGACTGGGTATGGCATAGATGCAATGCTATTTTTAGAGCTAAAATAGATTTACAATCATAGTCATGCTTTTAAAATGAAAATAAGTCAATTATTTACACCAAGGTGTGCTACAAAACAGTAAGGAAGAAATGATGGAGAGGAGAAAGAAAATTGTGTCAGCAAAATTTTTATTAAATACCAGAAATCAGGAAAAGATTAGAGCTGATGATTTTTTAAAGCAATTTTTGCAATGAAAAAGGGCAAAACTCAAGATAAAATGCAGGTCAATGGTTTTCAACCTTTGGCTTTCAGGAAGAGCCAAAGTTGGCACTTTTCAGAGCCTCTCTGTACCTCAATTAGGACTATATGAATTTATCCTTTTTTACATTGAGAATGTTTATATGATGTCATTTAAAAAATCTTTTATGGTTACAACTAATGGTTAAAACATAACTCCTATGCAATAAAAAAGAAAAAAAAATAGAAGTATCAAAATGAAAACTGCAGTACAGACTGGGTAGGTGTTATATTAAAAGATAATAGAAGGTGATATATAATAATTTGTGAAAATGCAATACAATGTCCAGTGCTTTGGGAAAATGGATAACTCAAGTTCATGGTCTAAAACCAGCAATAACTAAGGAAGAAATTTAAAAAATATAAAGAAGAATTTTCTCAAAAGATAAATAAAAGACCGTAGAGTCTTATGATTTTAATCAGGAAAGGTTTCATGTTAGATCCATGTTCCAAAACATAGAAAAAAGGTGGAAAGCCAACAGTTCTCAAAAAAACAAACCAATACATTAATAAGGATTGGCTCTTTTCCAATACAGTTTTTCATATTTATTTGGGGGCTGGAAATAATACACCAAAAGAAAACATTAAATTATGATCATTATAGATCTTGCACTAACCTACATAAAAATTTGATGAGAATCATTAGAAACTATAAGAATTAATTAAGAGTTTAACAATATTATTGGTTAAATGTAAATACTACAAAAACTTTTCATGTTTACCGGCAACAAACAATTAGAGAATGCAAAGGCACACAGCAACACTTTATAAGTTGTAACTTATTATATAACTGTCTGGTCTTCTGTTTTTGATAATTCTGACTTAAAAAACCTAGACTTGACAGGTTTTAGACTTGTAGGTAGGTTAGGCTGAGTCCCATAATATGTTTGTGTAATAAGTAGGTACTTACATACTTAATTGACTATAACCCATTGGGGACATATAAAAAACTTCTTGGAGGAAGGAAAATTATGTGTGTGGGGTGGGGGGAGAAGAGAATCAGTAGTATTTAAACAGGCTTGATAACCTGGAAATTGTTGAGGTGACAAAAGCTGGCCTGGGAATAAGAACAGGTGCATATAGACAAAAGAGCCTGAGTGGCGCATGCTGTTTGTCATCAGCTGTTTACCTAAAGGTTGGTGGTTCCAACTCACTTATTAGCTCTGAGGAGGAAAGTCCTTGCAAACTGCTTCTCCAAATATTAAAGCCAAGAAACCCCTAAGAAACAGTTCTAGTCTGTAATATATGGTTAAATAAGTCAGAATGTCCTCAGTGGCAATGGGTTTGTTGGCTTTTGTTTGTTTGTTTTTAGATGTTGGGTTTTTTTTTTTTTGCTTGTTTTTTGTTCTTTTTTAGACACACATGTAGACAGAGTTTACAGTATAAAATCAAGCCAAGCTAAGGTTTTCTTACTATGCTTTCATTTTCTTAGATCCTTCAGTGGCACAAACAGATTGTGCTCATCTACTGACCCAGAGGTTGAGGGTTCAAACCCACCCAGCAGTGCCACTGAAAAAATGCCTGGGAATCTGCTTCCATAAAGACTACAACCAAGAAAAAACTATGAAGCAATTCTACTCTGTAACACGTGGGGTCAGCATGAGATGGAATTGGCTGAATGGTAATTGTTTTTTTTTATTCTGTTGATTCAGTAACAGAATCAGGATCACTCAGTAGAATCAAAGACTATAGTCTGGATACAAAGAGATGATTTTTTTTTCTTAAATCCATGTCTTCGGCACAACGGTGCTCTCGTCTTCTGCAGAACGGTGCAGACAGTAACATGCCGTCCAGCTGACCACCATGCATGGAGCCAGCACCTCCAGTCTGACACCAAAGTACTTCATCCTCAGTGGAATTCCCAGGCTGGAAGATGCACACATCTGGATCTCCCTGCCATTCTGCTTCATGTATGTTGTTGCTGTAGTGGGTAACTGTGGGCTCGTCTACCTCATCAGCCATGAGGAGAACCTGCATCGGCCCATGTATTACTTTCTAGCCCTGTTGTCCTTTACAGATTTTAGTGAGTGCACTTCATTTGTCCCCAATATGTTATGCATCTTTTGGTTCAGTCTCAAAGAGATTGACTTTAATGCTTGCCTTGCACAGATGTTTTTCATACATATGCTGACAGACATGGAGTCTGGGGTGCTTATGCTCATGGCTGTGGACCACTGTGTGGCCATTTGCTACCCTCTACACTATTCCACCATCCTCACAAACACTGCAATTATCAAGGTTGGGCTTGCCACCTTCATGCGAAGTGTGTTGCTCATAATCCCATTCACTTTCCTGATCAAGCGCCTTCCCTACTGCAGGGGCAACCTTATCCAACACACTTATTGTGACCATATGTCTGTGGCCAAATTATCCTGTGGCAATGTTAAGATTAATGCTATCTATGGTCTCATAGCTGCCATATTGATTGGGGGATTTGATATGTTCTGTATCTCTCTGTCTTACATCATGATCATCCGTGCTGTACTGAATCTGTCATCTGCAGATGCTCGCCACAAAGCCTTCAGCACTTGTATATCACACATATGTGCTATTGTGATTACCTATGTTCCAGCTTTCTTTAACTTCTTCACTCACCGCTTTGGTGGAAGCACCATACCTCACCATATCCACATCTTTATTGCCAACCTCTATGTATTGCTGCCTCCCACTTTGAATCCAATTGTCTATGGATTGAAGACCAAGCAGATCCATGAAGAAGTGATGAAATTGTTCTCTAGAGAGAAAGGTATTTTGACTATGAGATAAATATATGATATAGAATTCTGCATTTAGCATACAGATAAAGAAAGAAAAATTATTGATGTAGAGAGCAAATGCAAAATTCAACAAAAATGAGCTCATTACAGGATAAAATGCCTGTGGATTTTTGCCATAAAAGGTACTAAACAAAAGCAAAATTTTTAATCCAAGACCTCTAATATGATAGGAAAAAAAAAATGAGATAGAGAGGAAAGAAGTATACCTTTCACAAATAAACTAAATGTTAGTGAGAATTTGTGGAAAATACACACAGGTTGGTATAGTTACGATATTCAACTTTAATTAAAACTGTTGGTGATTAATGCACCTTGGTCTAGGTACTGCCTGTAATAATACAGGAAAGGATAAAGAATGTCAGATTACCTAGAAAGGCTCAAGAAAATTGTGGAAGGGACATAGGGGACACTGCAGGAAAGCATGAAACTCTTCCCAAGAGCAACTGTGCTAAATTTCAGGGTCCTATCATCTTTCTTATTCCATATTTATACACAGTTTGTATCCCCATTGACCCCCATTGTCATTGAGTCAGTTACAACTCATAGTTACACTGTATAACTTTACAAAAAAAAATCCCTTTGTCTGCACATTGATATCCTATGGCCCATTTAGACTCATAGGACTATACCAGTGTGTACAGAAATGAAACTGGAGTAAGTATCATCACTGGAGTTCAACATGAGCTGTGAAGTACTCCTTGGAATTAATATCCAGCAGAATTTTCAAAAAGAGTGGGTACCATTTGCCAGCTGTTTGAAGACAGTATTTAGAAGCAGGACAAAGGAGACTAAAGAAAATCTATGTAATTTACCAAGTATCACTGCTTTACCTGTATTTATTTATTATTTTTTTTGTAGAGGGGAAACAGTTGAGTGGTCAGGGACAATGGAGAAATGAGTACCTTACTCAGATTTCTGGAACTAGCTGAAGAATAAGAAAAGGGAGGTGAAAGGACTAGTGTGGTATTCAGAAATAGTAAGATTGAGTGGAAAAAGAGAAAGAAAAAGAGCATAGCCCAAGAGATAATGGGAGTAATAAATTGAATGTGATCATGAAATGGATATAAATAGATACGCAGTTAGAGAGATTAATTATATTGGTAAAAATTAATTTCCTTTTATCTCAATATAAATGATATATTTTAATATTATGCTGTATAGGATAAAATGATTGTGAAATATATTAATCAAATGTATTTTTACAATACAATTTTCACACATTTGACAGCAAGACCTGACATTTTAAAAAATACTAAAATTACAGAAGTGACCCCACCTAAAATAAATTGTAGGATGTTGAGTAGCTTATCACTAATAAATTTATTATATCTTGGGATTATGTTTTTGGTTTTGGAAATTTTGTTCATCAGAGTGTTTTCACTGAACCCATACCAAAACACTATCAAACTGATCAAGAAAGTACTTTTCCTAAAATGTCATTTATTAAACAGACGAATTTGTCAGGAAGTATAAAGGTTTATATATTTTATTCCATTAAACTTTTACATCAAAACTATGGGATAGGCTTAATTATCTCCATTTTATAGATGAGGAATATGAACTATACAAAAAGCAAGGCTAGATATATCTCAAAACATCAAGATGGAATATTAATAAAAATAACAATAACAATACGCAGTGGGGTGGGAGTTGGAGGCAGCAGCTGCAACAACAGCAACAAAATAAAACCAGAACATAAACTGAAAATCCGCAGAAATAAAATGCAACAAGCAAACTTGATTTGAGAAACCTAACAACCTCCAATTCGTTTTATATCATTTTCCCCATTACACACACAAAAAGTTATGGATAACCATGACAAATCATACCTTTGAAAACTAAGACACAACTGAATTAGGCCCAACAAGCTAGAATCTATGAGTCAACACACTAGAGGGTGATATTAATTTCTGGTCACAATGTTTTCTATTTCCTTCCAAGAAATATTTTCACCATTGGGACGGTTTCATTTCAGCCCTCTTTGTTTCTTGCCGGAAGAACCAACACATCTGTTTTGGAAGACGTACAGCCAGAATGTTCCTTAGGAGGGGAGGTGGAGAGATTTTGTCTCAAGCACTTTGGACATGTTATTAGCAGGGACCAGTCCCTGGAGAAGGACGTCATGCTTGGTAAAGCAGGGGGTCAGTGAAAAAGAGGAAGACCCTCAACAAGATGGATCAACACACAGGCTGCAACAATGGGCTCAAACATAGCAACGATTGTGAGGATGCTGCAGGACCAGGCAGTGTTTTGTTCTGTTGTGTACAGTGTCGCTGTGAGTCGGAACTGACTCCATAGCACCTGACAACAACAACGTTTCCTTACATTTGATTAGGAGCAGATAAAGTAACATCACGTAAAGAATGTTAGATTTCTTCTAAGACAGGGGGGATCAGGAAGGGATAAACAATGCATTTAATACTGCATTATTTCAAATGATCAATAGAACCCCACTTTATTGCAGAAAATATATATTTTTTTTTATAATAACTTTTATTAAGCTTCAAGTGAACGTTTACAAATCCAATCAGTCTGTCACATATAAGTTTACATACATCTCACTCCCTACTCCCACTTGCTCTCCCCCTCTTGAGTCAGCCCTTTCAGTCTCTCCTTTCGTGAGAATTTTGCCGGCTTCCCTCTCTCTCTATCCTCCCATCCCCCCTCCAGACAAGAGTTGCCAACACAATCTCAAGTGTCCACCTGATATAATTAGCTCACTCTTCATCAGCGTCTCTCTCCCACCCGCTGACCAGTCCCTTTCATTTCTGATGAGTTGTCTTCGGGGATGGTTCCTGTCCTGTGTCAACTGAAGGTCTGGGGAGCATGGCCGCCGGGATTCCTCCAGTCTCAGTCAGACCATTAAGTTTGGTCTTTTTATGAGAATTTGGGGTCTGCATCCCACTGATCTCCTGCTCCCTCAGGGGTCCTCTGCTGTGCTCCCTGTCAGGGCAGTCATCAATTGTGGCTGGGCACCAACTAGTTCTTCTGGTCTCAGGATGATGTAGGTCTCTGGTTCATGTGGCCCTTTCTGTCTCTTGGGCTCTTAGTTGTCATGTGGGCTTGGTGTTCTTCATTTTCCTTTGCTCCAGGTGGGTTGAGACCAATTGCTGCATCTTAGATGGCTGCTTGTTAGCATTTAAGACCCCAGACGCCACATTTCAAAGTGGGATGCAGAATGATTTCATAATAGAATTATTTTGCCAATTGACTTAGAAGTTCCCGCAAACCATGCTCCCCAGACCCCCGCGCTTGCTCCGCGGACCTTTGAAGCATTCATTTTATCCCGGAAACTTCTTTGCTTTTGGTCCAGTCCAATTGAGCTGACCTTCCATGTATTGAGTGTTGTCTTTCCCTTCACCTAAAGCAGTTCTTATCTACTGATTAATCAATAAAAAAACCCTCTCCCACCCTCCCTCCCTCCCCCCCTCGTAACCACAAAAGTATGTGTTCTTCTCAGGTTTACTATTTCTAAAGATCTTATAATAGTGGTCTTATACAATATTTGTCCTTTTGCCTCTGACTAATTTCGCTCAGCATAATGCCTTCCAGGTTCCTCCATGTTATGAAATGTTTCAGAGATTCGTCACTGTTCTTTATCGATGCGTAGTATTCCATTGTGTGAATATACCACAATTTATTTAACCATTCATCCGTTGATGGACACCTTGGTTGCTTCCAACTTTTTGCTATTGTAAACAGAGCTGCAATAAACATGGGTGTGCATATATCTGTTTGTATGAAGGCTCTTGTATCTCTAGGGTATATTCCTAGGAGTGGGATTTCTGGCTTGTATGGTAGTTCTATTTCTTACTGTTTAAGATAACGCCAGATAGATTTCCAAAGTGGTTGTACCATTTTACATTCCCACCAGCAGTGTATGAGAGTTCCAATCTCTCCGCAGCCTCTCCAACATTTATTATTTTGTGTTTTTTGGATTAATGCCAGCCTTGCTGGTGTGAGATGGAATCTCATCGTAGTTTTAATTTGCATTTCTCTAATGGCTAATGATCGAGAGCATTTTCTCACGTATCTGTTGGCTGCCTGAATATCTTCTTTAGAGAAATGTGTGTTCATATCCTTTGCCCACTTCTTGATTGGGTTGTTTGTCTTTTTGTGGTTGAGTTTTGACAGAATCATGTAGATTTTAGAGATCAGGCGCTGGTCGGAGATGTCATAGCTGAAAATTCTTTCCCAATCTGTAGGTGGTCTTTTTACTCTTTTGGTGAAGTCTTTAGATGAGCATAGGTGTTTGATTTTTAGGAGCTCCCAGTTATCGGGTTTCTCTTCATCATTTTTGGTAATGTTTTGTATTCTGTTTATACCTTGTATTAGGGCTCCTAGGGTTGTCCCAATTTTTTCTTCCATGATCTTTATCGTTTTAGTCTTTATGTTTAGGTCTTTGATCCACTTGGAGTTAGTTTTTGTGCATGGTGTGAGGTATGGGTCCTGTTTCATTTTTTTGCAAATGGATATCCAGTTATGCCAGCACCATTTGTTAAAAAGGCTGTCTTTTCCCCAGTTAATTGACACTGGTCCTTTGTCCAATATCAGCTGCTCATACGTGGATGGATCTATGTCTGGGTTCTCAATTCCGTTCCATTGGTCTATGTGCCTGTTGTTGTACCAATACCAGGCTGTTTTGACTACTGTGGCTGTATAATAGGTTCTGAAGTCAGGTAAGGTGAGGCCTCCCACTTTCTTCTTCTTTTTCAGTAGTGCTTTGCTTATCCGGGGCTTCTTTCCCTTCCATATGAAATTGGTGATTTGTTTCTCTATCCCCTTCAAATATGACATTGGAATTTGGATCGGAAGTGCGTTAAATGTATAGATGGCTTTTGGTAGAATAGACATTTTTACTATGTTAAGTCTTCCTATCCATGAGCAAGGTATGTTTTTCCACTTAAGTATGTCCTTTTGAATTTCTTGTAGTAGAGCTTTGTAGTTTTCTTTGTATAGGTCTTTTACATCCTTGGTAAGATTTATTCCTAAGTATCTTATCTTCTTGGGGGCTACTGTGAATGGTATTGATTTGGTGATTTCCTCTTCGGTGTTCTTTTTGTTGATGTAGAGGAATCCAAGTGATTTTTGTATGTTTATTTTATAACCTGAGACTCTGCCAAACTCTTCTATTAGTTTCAGTAGTTTTCTGGAGGATTCCTTAGGGTTTTCTGTGTATATAATCATGTCATCTGCAAATAGTGATAACTTTACTTCTTCCTTGCCAATCCGGATACCTTTTATTTCTTTGTCTAGCCTGATTGCCCTGGCTAAGACTTCCAACACGATGTTGAATAAGAGCGGTGATAAAGGGCATCCTTGTCTGGTTCCCGTTCTCAAGGGAAATGCTTTCAGGTTCTCTCCATTTAGAGTGATATTGGCTGTTGGCTTTGCATAGATGCCCTTTATTATGTTGAGGAATTTTCCTTCAATTCCTATTTTGGTAAGAGTTTTTATCATGAATGGGTGTTGGACTTTGTCAAATGCCTTTTCTGCATCAATTGATAAGATCATGTGGTTTTTGTTTTTGTTTTATTTATGTGATGGATTACATTAATGGTTTTTCTGATATTAAACCAGCCTTGCATACCTGGTATAAATCCCACTTGATCAGGGTGAATTATTTTTTTGATGTGTCGTTGGATTCTATTGGCTAGAATTTTGTTGAGGATTTTTGCATCAATGTTCATGAGGGATATAGGTCTATAATTTTCTTTTTTTGTAATGTCTTTACCTGGTTTTGGTATCAGGGAGATGGTGGCTTCATAGAATGAGTTGGGTAGTATTCCATTATGTTCCACGCTTTGAAATATCTTCAGTAGTAGTGGTGTTAACTCTTCCCTGAAAGTTTGGTAGAACTCTGCAGTGAAGCCGTGCGGGCCAGGGCTTTTTTTTGTCAGAAGTTTTTTGATTACCGTTTCAATCTCTTTTTTTGTTATGGGTCTATTTAGTTGTTCTACTTCTGAATGTGTTAGTTTAGGTAGGTAGTGTTTTTCCAGGAATTCATCCATTTCTTCTAGGTTTTCAAATTTGTTAGAGTACAATTTTTCATAATAACCTGAAATGATTCTTTTAATTTCATTTGGTTCTGTTGTGATGTGGTCCTTCTCATTTCTTATTCGGGTTATTTGTTTCCTTTCCTGTATTTCTTTAGTCAGTCTAGCCAATGGTTTATCAATTTTGTTAATTTTTTCAAAGAACCAGCTTTTGGCTTTGTTAATTCTTTTAATTGTTTTTCTGTTCTCTAATTCATTTAGTTCAGCTCTAATTTTTATTATTTGTTTTCTTCTGGTGCCTGATGGATTCTTTTGTTGCTCAGTTTCTATTTGTTCAAGTTGTAGGGACAGTTCTCTGATTTTGGCTCTTTCTTCTTTTTGTATGTGTGCATTTATCGATATAAATTGGCCTCTGAGCACTGCTTTTGCTGTGTCCCAGAGGTTTTGATAGGAAGTATTTTCATTCTCGTTGCTTTCTATGAATTTCCTTATTCCCTCCTTGATGTCTTCTATAACCCAGTCTTTTTTCAGGAGGGTATTGTTCATTTTCCAAGTATTTGATTTCTTTTCCCTCGTTTTTCTGTTATTGATCTCTAGTTTTATTGCCTTGTGGTCTGAGAAGATGCTTTGTAATATTTCGATGTTTTGGACTCTGCAAAGGTTTGTTTTATGACCTAATATGTGGTCTATTCTAGAGAATGTTCCATGTGCGCTGGAAAAAAAAGTATATTTTGCAGCAGTTGGGTGGAGAGTTCTGTATAAGTCAATGAGGTCAAGTTGGTTGATTGTTGTAATTAGATCTTCCGTGTCTCTGTTGAGCTTCTTACTGGATGTCCTGTCCTTCTCCAAAAGTGGTGTGTTGAAGTCTCCTACTATAATTGTGGAGGTATCTATCTCGCTTTTCAGTTCTGTTAAAATTTGATTTATGTATCTTGCAGCCCTGTCATTGGGTGCGTAAATATTTAATATGGTTATGTCTTCCTGATCAATTGTCCCTTTTATCATTATATAGTGTCCTTCTTTATCCTTTGTGGTGGATTTAAGTCTAAAGTCTATTTTGTCAGAAATTAATATTGCTACTCCTCTTCTTTTTTGCTTATTGTTTGCTTGATATACTTTTTTCCATCCTTTGAGTTTTAGTTTGTTTGTGTCTCTAAGTCTAAGGTGTGTCTCTTGTAGGTAGCATATAGATGGATCGTGTTTCTTTATCCAGTCTGTGATTCTCTGTCTCTTTATTGGTGCATTTAGTCCATTTACATTCAGGGTAATTATAGATAAATAAGTTTTTAGTGCTGTCATTTTGATGCCTTTTTATGTGTGTTGTTGACAATTTCATTTTTCCACACACTTTTTTGTGCTGAGGCGTTTTTCTTAGTAAATTGTGAGATCCTCATTTTCATAGTGTTTGACTTTATGTTAGTTGAGTCGTTACGTTTTTCTTGGTTTTTGTCTTGAGTTATAGAGTTGTTATGCCTTTTTGTGGTTACCTCATTATATACCCCTATTTTTCTAAGTAAAAACCTAACTTGTATTGTTCTATATCGCCTTGTATCACTCTCCATATGGCAGTTCAATGCCTCCTGTATTTAGTCCCTCTTTTTGATTATTGTGATCTTTTACCTATTGACTTCCATGATTCCCTGTTATGTGTATTTTTTTTTTTTAATTAATCTTAATTTGTTTGTTTTTGTGATTTCTCTATTTGAGTTGATATCAGGACGTTCTGTTTTGTGACCTTGTGTTGTGCTGATATCTGATATTATTGGTTTTGTGACCAAACAATATTCTTTAGTATTTCTTGTAGCTTTGGTTTGGTTTTTGCAAATTCTCTAAACTTGTGTTTGTCTGTAAATATCTTAATTTCGCCTTCATATTTCAGAGAGAGTTTTGCTGGATATATGATCCTTGGTTGGCAGTTTTTCTCCTTCAGTGTTCTGTATATGTCGTCCCATTCCCTTCTTGCCTGCATGGTTTCTGCTGAGTAGTCAGAACATATTCTTATTGATTCTCCCTTGAAGGAAACCTTTCTTTTCTCCCTGGCTGCTTTTAAAATTTTCTGTTTATCTTTGGTTTTGGTGAGTTTGATGATAATATGTCTTGGTGTTTTTCTTTTTGGATCAATCTTAAATGGGGTTCGATGAGCATCTTGGATAGATATCCTTTCGTCTTTCATGATGTCAGGGAAGTTTTCTGTCAGGAGTTCTTCAACTATTTTCTCTGTGTTTTCTGTCCCCCCTCCCTGTTCTGGGACTCCAATCATCCGCAGGTTATCCTTCTTGATAGAGTCCCACATAATTCTTAGGGTTTCTTCATTTTTTTTAATTCTTTTATCTGATTTTTTTTCAGCTATGTTGGTGTTGATTCCCTGGTCCTCCAGATGTCCCAGTCTGCATTCTAATTGCTCGAGTCTGCTCCTCTGACTTCCTAGTGTGTTGTCTAATTCTGTTATTTTATTGTTAATCTTTTGGATTTCTACATGTTGTCTCTCTATGGATTCTTGCAACTTATTCATTTTTCCAGTATGTTCTTGAATAATCTTTTTGAGTTCTTCAACAGTTTTATCAGTGTGTTCCTTGGCTTTTTCTGCAGATATCCTAATTTCATTTGTGATATCATTAAGCATTCTGTAAATTAGTTTTTTATATTCTGTATCTGATAATTCCAAAATTGTATCTTCATTTGGGAAAGATTTTGATTCTTTTGTTTGGGGGGTTGGAGAAGCTGTCATGGTCTGCTTCTTTAAGTGGTTTGATATGGATTGTTGTCTCCGAGCCATCACTGGGAAACTAGTTTTTCCAGAAAATCCGCTAAAAAAAAACTGCAGTCAGATCCCTATCAGAGTTCTCCCTCTGGCTCAGGCTATTCAGATGTTAATGAAGCCGCCTGGGGAGGGTGGGGGAGGGAACAGAGAGATAGGAGAGTAGCACCTCAGAATATAGCCAGAGTTGCTTGTCTTGCTTGGAATGACTGTTATATCTGAGATTCCCGCAGGCGCGTCGCCTGTGTGCTGGCTGTGTGGAGATTGCCCCCAGGGGGTCTGGCCCGCTGGAGTCACGGTCAGATCCTCCGCTTCCAGCCCCACGCCCAGCGTCAAGGCTCCCCTACTGGGACGGTACACTCTCAACTCCAAAATCAGTCGCTGCCTCCCAGGGACTTCTCGTCCCTCCAGCCGCGTGGCCGTGCCGCCCCCGTGAACCAGGTGGGCCCCCTCCCGGGGTTAGTTCAGATGGGTGGAGTAGCTCCCCGTGCTTGTGCCGCGACCAAGTGTCCCGGCTGGAATGCTGTTCTCCCCACTCCAATACCAGTCGCTGCCTCCCGGGGACTTCTCCTACCGGCTGCGTCCCACGCCGCCCGCGCGACCCGGCTGGTCCCCTTCCCGGGGTTAGTTCAGGGGGTGGAGCAACTCTCCGTGTTTATGGCGTACCTGCGAGCAGTCCAAATCCCTGCGGGATGGTTCCCCGGCTCGGATGCTGCTCTTTCTGCTCCAAGATCAGTCACTGCCTCCCGGGGACTTCTCCTACCGGCTGCGTCCCACGCCGCCCGTGGAACCGGCTGGTCCCCCTCCCGGGGTTAGTTCAGGGGGGTGGAGCAGGTCTCTGTGCTTGTGCCGTACCTGACTGGTACGCTGGCTCCAGGCTCTGGAAACTATCGCTGCTTCCCTGTATTAGTTCGTTCTCCGTCTCTAAATCTGTATTTGTTGTTCAGGGTTCGTAGATTGTTATGTATGTGATCGATTCACTTGTTTTTCCGTGTCTTTGTTGTAAGAGGGATCCGAGGTAACGTCTGCCTAGTCCGCCATCTTGGCTCCGCCTCTCCAGAAAATATATTTTAATGAGTCTCCAGTATAGAAGATTCTGAAAGTGTTTATTCTTAATATTTTTGAGAAAGCTTTGAAACCCATACATGCCATGTAGATAAAGCTAGGCCAAAAGTTATAAAGCTAGAATTGAAGTCCTCTGGGAAGTTAGATATAACCCCATGCTTATAATTCAGTAGATGTCTTTTCCCCCCATGGAAAATATGTTAAAATTTGAAGTTTATATATATATTTTCCTCCCGCTCAAATATAATCTAAATATAGATCCAGTTTGAGCAAAACTAAAATTTCACTCCTCTGGTAACAGAGACTTTGGGAAATCTATCTGTGAAGCTCCAAACAATTATTTGTCCTTCTGTGTAGAAACTCCCCAGATAACCTGGTATGTGCTGTTATTTAAGGTTCCTAATGCGTTGCAATTTTCTCTGAGTAATACCAGTCATGAACGTGGGGTTTAAAGCATCTGGTGACACGGTGAGTTTGGTTGATACAAAAGGAAAAATAAAACAAGATGAACAAGCAATCTTGCTACTAAATAGGAGGGATTTGAATCAGAACATGTTTGAATAAGGAATACTCTGAATTATCTCACTTTTTAGACTTCTGAAACCAAAGAGATTTTCAAATTGTCTTTAGGACAGAGAAAAAGAAGTGGGAAAAATGAAACATTGTTTAGACACTGGAAGGAGCCTTGGTGGTCCAGTGGTTAAATGCTTGGCTGCTAACCAAAAGGTTGGCTGTTCACTCCGTGGAGGAGAGATGCAGAAGTCTGCTTTGATAAAGAGTACATCTTTGGAGACCCTATGGGGCAGTTCTACTCTGTCTTATACGGTTACTATGAGTTGGAATTGACTTGATGGCAATGGCTTTTAGCCACTGGAGGACGGAGACTCCGTGATACTAATGTAACAACAGGGACCTAACAGATAATTTTACAGGCAAGCACACTTCTGTACGGTAATAGAATAAATGTTTCTACTCTCCATAGATGGAGAAGATTTCCTTAGACAGTGGTAAGATCACTATTGCTGAAAATGAATTAGTGCAAGCGTTGGAAGGAACTCCAGTGTAGCCCTACTTCCTGACAAGAAAGCTCACGACACATGCCATTCTCCCATTGCTTGGATACATCTAGTGACAGTAATCTCATTACCTTATTAGGAATTTCTAACTGCATGTATAGGTTCAATATTACTCAAAACCAAATCTGTTCTTCTGTAACTTTTCCTCTGCATCATACACTTGCCCTTAGGGCATGTGAAATGACAGGAGAGGCAAGTGCTTGTATCTATTCCATATACTCTGTTGTTGTGTGCTGTTGAGTCCATTCTGACTCATAGTTACTGTATATGACAGATTAGAACTGTTCCATAAGGTTTCCTGGACTGTAATCTTTATGGGAGCAGATTGCTGCATCTTTTCACCTGAGAAGCTGCTGATGGGTTGGAATGGCTGACCCTTCCGTTAGTATCCAAGCACTTAACCACTGTGTTACCAGGGCTCCCCATATTCTCTAGCCAATTGTATTATCTCCAATTTCCTTAAAATTATGTTTAATTCCCAGGTATCATAAAATTGTGTTTGCCTTACTCTAGATGCACTCTTAGTGTTTAATATGTACATTAACTTATTAAAGTATTTATGTACAAACCAGAGAACAACAATAAAGAAAAAAATGGTTTGAAATTTATTCATCCAGTCAATCATTTATTCATTCCACACATTTAATTATTTATTCATTCCACACATTTTTATTGTGCCAATAGCTATTTTAAGTGCAAGAAATACAACAGTGAACAAAAGACAAAAATCACTATGCATATAAATTTTACATTCAAAAGGAACAACAGACAATACTACTTGCTGTGGAGAAAAAAAAAAAACTGGAAAGTAAGATGTGTAATGTCAATATTGGGGAGAGTGGTGCACTTGAAAATTCGGAGGCAAAGAAAAGCTTCACTTTTGTGTTGACACTGAGTAGAGAGACCTGAAATCATCAAAATACCGATCATGGTAATACCTGGAGATGAACTTATCAGACAGTGAAGTGCAAAGGCAAGTTCAAAGGCCCTAAGTTGTACACATGCTAGTTGAGTTTGAGAAACCTCCGGTAGGTATGGATGGACTAAGAGAGTCAGCATTAGAGTAGTGGGAGGCACAATCTGAGATTTAAAAGGGTCCTAATCATGTAGGGTTTTGCCAACAATAGTAAGGACTTTGGTTTTTGCACTAAGTGAGATGAAAGAACACTGGAGGTTTTGAGGAATGGCTAGACATGATCTTAATTACATTTACTTTATAAGCAAAATAAAATTACTAAAATTAATTGTGATAGTATTATACTTATTATTACATTCCAGGCTGCGCTGAAAATCTCCAAGGTTTACTCTAGTCAATGGTTAAAGTATTTTAGAGGTGAGCAAATTGAAGTTTAGAGTTACTGCATTCACAGGGCTGGTAAGTGACCAAGAATTTAACCTTGATGTGTTTCATTCCAAAGAAAAAACAAAAACCCATTTCTGTCAAGTAGATTCAACTTCTAGAGGCACCTTAATTTTTATTCCTCTGTTGAGATGAAAAGATTTTTGTCTGCTCAGAATTTCTGTATCTAGAATTACACCATTTTCCTTTCCCCTGAAGTAGGGCTATTTTAGGAGAGGGAGAGACTGACCTTCCCAAAATTCCACTTAAGTCTGTGGTCTGTGGAACCCCACAAGCATGTTCTATTTGGTTAGTTCATCATCATAAACAGCTCCTAATTGAAGGGGGGGGGGAAGAGGGAGAAATAAAGAAAGAGAGAGAGCAAAGGAGACAGAGAAAGAAAGAAAGAAAATTAGCATTTTAGAAACCATAAAAATAAGATTACCAAGACTGGATATGGCATAGATGCAATGCTATTTTCAGAGATAAAACAGATTTACCATCATAGTCATGCTTTTAAAATGAAAGTAAGTCAATTATTTAGACCAAGGTGTTCTACAAAACAATAATGAAGAAATAATGGAGAGAAGAAAGAAAATTGCATCAGCAAAACTTTTATTAAATACCAGAAATCAGGAAAAGACTAGAGCTGATGATTTTTTAAAGCAATTTTTGCAATGAAAAAGGGCAAAACACAAGGTAAAATGCATGTCAATGGTTTCCAACCTTTGGCTATCAAACAGAGCCAAAGCTGGCACTTTTCAGAATCTCTCTGTGCTTCAATTAGAACTATTTGAATTTATCTTTTTTACACATTGAGAATGTTTATATGATGTCATTTTAAAAATCTTTTATGATTAAAACTAATGGTTAAAATATAGCTCCTGTAGAAAACTCTAGGCTAAATCCTGTCAAAAAAGAAGTACCAAAATGAAAACTGCAGTACAGACTGGGTAGGTGTTATATTAAAAGATAACAGAAAGTGATATATAATAATTTGTGAAAATGCAATACAATGTCCAGTGCTTTGGGAAAATGGATAACTCAAGTTCATGGTCTAAAACCAGCAATAACTAAGATAGAAGTTAAAAAAATATAAAGAAGAATTTTCTCAAAAGATAAATAAAAGACCCTAGAGTCTTATGATTTTAATCAGGAAAGATTTCAAGTTAGATGCATGTTCCAAAACACAGAAAAAAGGTGGAAAGCTAACAGTTCTCAAAAAATAAAAAAACAAATAAATTAATAAGGATTGCACCTTTCCCAATATAATTTTTCACAGTTACTTCAGGGCTAGAAATAATACACCAAATCACTAAATTATGTTTATTATAAATTTTGCACTAATCTACATAAAAATTTGGTGAGAATCATTAGAAACTAGGAGAATTAAGAGTTTAACAAAGTTATTGGTTCAATATAAATGCTACAAAAATTTTTGATATTTACCAGCAACAAACAATTAGAGATTTAATGCAAATGCAGATGGCCACACTCTATAAATTGTAACTTATTATATAACTGTCTGGTCTTCTGTTTTTTGATAGTTCTGACTTAAAAAACCTAGACTTGACAGGTTTTAGACTTGTAGGTAGATTCGGCTGAGTCCCATAATATTTCTATAATAAGTAGGTGCTCACATACTTAATTGACTATAACCCATTGGGCACATACAAAAAACTTCTTGGAGGAAGGGAAATTATGTGGTGGGGTGGGGCGGGGAAGAGAATCAGTAGTACTTAAACAGTGTTGACAATTTGGAAATTGTTGATGGAACAAAAGCAAGTATTAGTAGCTGGCCTGGGAATAAGAGCAGGCACATATTCACAAAAGAGCCCGGGTGGCACAAGTGGTTTGTCATCAGCTATTAACCTAAAGTTTGGTGGTTCCAACTCACTCAGAGGCTCTGAGGAAGAAAGGCCTGGTGAACTGCTTCTCCCAAGATTAAAACGAAGAACGCCCCGTGAAGCAGTCCTACTCCGTAACACACGCTCACATGGGTCAGGGTGGACTCCACGGCGACGGGCTTGTTGGCTTTTTGTTGTCGTTTTTGTTTTTAGGTGTTGGCTTCTTTTTTGCTTATTTTTTTGGTCTTTTTTTAGACATACATGTAGATAGAGTTTACAGCGTAAAATCAAGCCAGGCTAGGGCTTTGTTAATATGCTTTCATTTTGTTAGATCCTTGGGCGGCACAAACGGTTTGTGCTCATCTACTAACCCAGAAGTTGGGGGTTCAGATCCCCCCATCAATGCTACCAAAGAAATGCCTGGAAATCTGCTTTCCACAGCCAAGAAAACACTATGAAGCAATTCTATTCTCTAACACATGGGGTCAGCATGAGTTGGAATTGGCTGAATGGTAATTGATTTTTTTATTCTGTTGATTCAGTAACAGGATCAGGATCACTCAGTAGAATCAAAGAATATAGTCTAGATACAAAGAGATGATTTTTTTTTTTCTCAAATCCTTTATTTATACTGTGAAAAATACTTGTTCATCTTTTTCCTCTGGCTGAAAATAGCAACAGTGCTCTCTTCCTCTACAGAAGAGTGCAGAGAGTAACATGCCCTCCAGCTGACCACCATGCATGGAGCCAACACCTCCACTCTGACACCAAGATACTTCATCCTCAAAGGAATTCCTGGGCTGGAAGATGCACACAGCTGGATATCCCTGCCATTCTGCTTCATATACATTATTGCTGTATTGGGAAACTGTGGGCTCATCTACCTCATCAGCCGTGAGGAGCCGCTGCATCAGCCCATGTATTACTTTCTAGCCCTGTTGTCCTTTACAGATGTTATTGGCTGTACTTCATTTGTCCCCAATATGTTATGCATCTTTTGGTTCAGCCTCAAGGAGATTGACTTTAATGCTTGCTTGTACAGATGTTTCTTATACATATGCTGACAGGCATGGGGTCTGGGGTGCTCATGCTCATGGCTCTGGACGGCTATGTGGCCATTTGCTGCCCTCTACACTATTCTACCATCCTCACCAACACTGTAATTATCAAGGTTGGGCTTGCTGCATTCATACAAACTGTGTTGCTCTTGATCCCATTCACTTTCCTGATCAAGTGTCTTCCCTACTGCAGGGGCAACCTAATCCAACACACTTATTGCGACCATATATGTCTGTGGCCAAATTATCCTGTGGCAATGTTAAGATTAATGCTATCTTTATGGTCTCATAGCTGCCATATTGATTGCGGGATTTGACATGTTCTGTATCTCTCTGTCTTACATCATGATCATCCGTGCTGTACTGAATCTGTCATCTGCAGATGCTAACCACAAAGCCTTCAGCACCTGTACAGCACACAAATGTGCTATTGTGATTACCTATGTTCCAGCTTTCTTTAACTTCTTCACTCACCGCTTTGGTGGAAGCACCATACCTCACCATATCCACACCTTTATTGCCAACCTCTCCCTATTGCTGCTTCTCGCCTTGAATCCAATTGTCTATGGAGTAAAGACCAAGCAGATCCGTGAAGAAGTGATCAAATCTTCCTTTAGAGAGAGAGATTTTGGGTGTGAGATAAATATATGATATAGAATTCTGCATTTAGTATAAAGATAAGGAAAAAAGTTATAAATGAAGAAAGCAAATGCAAAATTCAACAAAAATGAGCTCACTACAGAATAAAATACCTGAATTTTCTGCCATTAATGCAATAAACAACCACAGATATTTTATTCTAAAACCTCAAATTTGATAGAGAAAACATGAAATAGAGAAGAAACAAGGACACTTTTCACACATAAAATAAAATTTAGTGAGAATTTGTGGAATAAACACACAGGATGGAATAGTTAGGATAGTCAACAAGTGAAACTCTTGGTGATTAATGCCCTTTGGTCTAGGTCCTGTGGGTAAGTACAGAGGAAAGGATAAAGAATGTCAGATAAGAGGCAGGACCAAGATGGCGGACTAGGTGGATGCTACCACGGATCCCTCTTGCAACAAAGACTCGGAAAAACAAGTGAATCGATCACATACATAACAATCTACGAACCCTGAACAACAAACACAGATTTAGAGATGGAGAACGAACAAATATGGGGAGACAGCGATTGTTTTCAGAGCCTGGAGCCAGCGCACCACTCAGGTGACCTTCGGCGCCCGATTTGGGGCAGAGCCTAGGGGGGCAGACGGCACAAACAAGGGGCCCAGCCCTGACCCCCGAACTCATTCAAGGAGGGGGTCCAGCCAGTTCACGCTGCTGGCGTGGCGGCGCAGCCGGTAGGAGAAGTCCCCGGAAGGCAGTGACAGGTCTTGGAGCGGGGAGAGCAGCGTCCCAGCCGGGGAGCCGTCCCGCCGGAATTTTGACTGAGCGCAGGCAAGGCATAGAAGCGGGAGCTGCTTCACCCCCCTGAACTAGCCCCGGGGGGGGCCAAGCAGGTTCGCAGGGGCGGCATGGCGACGCGGCCGGTGGGGGAGGTCCCCCGGGGGCAGCGACTGGTCTTGGAGCGGGGAGAGCGGTGTCCCAGCCGGGATGCGCGGTCAGGGCGCAGGCGTGGGGAGATGCTCCACTCACCTGAGCTGACCCCGGGGGGGCCAAGCCGGTTTTCGGGGGCTGCGCGGCGATGCGACTGGCGGGAAGGACAGTCCCCAGGAGGCAGCGACTGATTTTGGAGTCGGGAGTGCACCGTCCCAGTAGGGCAACCTTGACATTAGGCGTGGGGCTGGCAGCGGAGGATCTGACCATGACTCCAGCGGACCAGACCCCCGGGGGGCAATCTCCACACAGCCAGCACACATAGGCGACGCACCCCGCGGAAATCTCAGATATAATAGTCATTCCAAGCAAGACAAGCAACTCTGGCTATATTCTGAGGTGCTACTCTCCTATCTCTCTGATCCCCTCCCCACCCTCCCCAGGCGGCTTCATTAACATCCAAATAGCCTGAGCCAGAGGGAGAACTCTGATAGAGATCTGACAGCATTTTTCCTTTAGAGATTTTCTGGAAAAACTAGTTGCCCAGCGATGGCTCGGAGACAGCAGACCATATCAAACCACAAAAAGAAGCAGACCATGACAGCTTCTCCAACCCCCCCCAAAAAAGAATCAAATCTTTCCCAAATGAAGATACACTCCTGGAATTATCAGATACAGAATATAAAAAACTAATTTACAGAATGCTTCAAGACATCACAAATGAAATAAGGCAAACTGCAGAAAAAGCCAAGGAACACACTGATAAAACGGTTGAAGAACCCAAAAAGATTATTCAAGAACATAGTGGAAAAATTAATAAGTTGCAAGAATCCATAGAGAGACAGCATGCAGAAATCCAAAAGATTAACAATAAAATTACAGAATTAGACAATGCAATAGGAAGTCAGAGGAGCAGAGTCGAGCAATTAGAATGCAGACTGGGACATCTGGAGGACCAGGGAATCAACACCAACATAGCTGAAAAAAAATCAGATAAAAGAATTAAAAGAAATGAAGAAACCCTAAGAATTATGTGGGACTCTATCAAGAAGGATAACCTGCGGGTGATTGGAGTCCCAGAACAGGGAGGGGGGACAGAAAACACAGAGAAAATAGTTGAAGAACTCCTGACAGAAAACTTCCCTGACATCATGAAAGACGAAAGGATATCTATCCAAGATGCTCATCGAACCCCATTTAAGATTGATCCAAAAAGAAAAACACCAAGACATATTATCATCAAACTCACCAAAACCAAAGATAAAGAGAAAATTTTAAAAGCAGCCGGGAGAAAAGAAAGGTTTCCTTCAAGGGAGAATCAATAAGAAAAAGTTCAGACTACTCAGCAAAACCATGCAGGCAAGAAGGGAATGGGACGATATATACAGAACACTGAAGGAGAAAAACTGCCAGCCAAGGATCATATATCCAGCAAAACTCTCTCTGAAATATGAAGGCGAAATTAAGATATTTACAGATAAACACAAGTTTAGAGAATTTGCAAAAACCAAACCAAAGCTACAAGAAATACTAAAGGATATTGTTTGGTCAGAAAACCAATAATACCAGATACCAGCACAATACAAGGTCACAAAACAGAACGTCCTGATATCAAGTCAAATAGGGAAATCACAAAAACAAACAAATTAAGATTAATTAAAAAAAATAATAATACACATAACAGGGAATCATGGAAGTCAATAGGTAAAAGATCACAATAATCAAAAAGAGGGACTAAATACAGGAGGCATTGAACTGCCATATGGAGAGTGATACAAGGCGATATAGAACGATACAAGTTAGGTTTTTACTTAGAAAAATAGGGGTAAATAATAAGGTAACCACAAAAAGGTATAACAACTCCATAACTCAAGATAAAAGCCAAGAAAAACGTAACGACTCAACTAACATAAAGTCAAACACTATGAAAATGAGGATCTCACAATTTACTAAGAAAAACGTCTCAGCACAAAAAAGTATGTGGAAGAATGAAATTGTCAACAACACACATGAAAAGGCATCAAAATGACAGCACTAAAAACTTTTTTATCTATAATTATGCTGAATGTAAATAGACTAAACGCACCAATAAAGAGACAGAGAGTCTCGGACTGGATAAAGAAACACGATCCATCTATATGCTGCCTACAAGAGACACACCGTAGACTTAGAGACACAAACAAACTAAAACTCAAAGGATGGAAAAAAATATATCAAGCAAACAATAAGCAAAAAAGAAGAGGAGTAGCAATATTAATTTCTGACAAAATAGACTTTAGACTTAAATCCACCACAAAGGATAAAGAAGGACACTATATAATGATAAAAGGGACAATTGATCAGGAAGACATAACCATATTAAATATTTATGCACCCAATGACAGGGCTGCAAGATACATAAATCAAATTTTAACAGAACCGAAAAGTGAGATAGACACCTCCACAATTATAGTAGGAGACTTCAACACACCACTTTTGGAGAAGGACAGGACATCCAGTAAGAAGCTCAATAGAGACACGGAAGACCTAATTACAACAATCAACCAACTTGACCTCATTGACTTATACAGAACTCTCCACCTAACTGCTGCAAAGGATACTTTTTTTTCTAGCCCACATGGAACATTCTCTAGAAGAGACCCCATATTAGGTCATAAAACAAACCTTTGCAGAGTCCAAAACATCGAAATATTACAAAGCATCTTCTCAGACCACAAGGCAATAAAACTAGAAATCAATAACAGAAAAACTAGGGAAAAGAAATCAAATACTTGGAAACTGAACAATACCCTCCTGAAAAAAGACTGGGTTATAGAAGACATCAAGGAGGGAATAAGGAAATTCATAGAATGCAAGGAGAATGAAAATACTTCCTATCAAAACCTCTGGGACACAGCAAAAGCAGTGCTCAGAGGCCAATTTATATCGATAAATGCACACATACAAAAAGAAGAAAGAGCCAAATTCAGAGAACTGTCCCTACAACTTGAACAAATAGAAAGTGAGCAACAAAAGAGTCCATCGGGCACCAGAAGAAAACAAAAAATACAAATTAGAGCTGAACTAAATGAATTAGAGAACAGAAAAACAATTGAAAGAATTAACAAAGCCAAAAGCTGGTTCTTTGAAAAAATTAACAAAATTGATAAACCATTGGCTAGACTGACTAAAGAAATACAGTAAAGGAAACAAATAACCTGAATAAGAAACGAGAAGGACCACATCACAACAGAACCAAATGAAATTAAAAGAATCATTTCAGATTACTACGAAAAATTGTACTCTAACAAATTTGGAAACCAAAAGAAATGGATGAATTCTTGGAAAAACACTACCTACCTAAACTAACACATTCAGAAGTAGAACAACTAAATAGACCCATAACAAAAAAAGAGATTGAAACGGTAATCAAAAAACTTCTGACAAAAAAAAGCCCTGGCCCGCACGGCTTCACTGCAGAGTTCTACCAAACTTTCAGGGAAGAGTTAACACCACTACTACTGAAGATATTTCAAAGCGTGGAACATAATGGAATACTACCCAACTCATTCTATGAAGCCACCATCTCCCTGATACCAAAACCAGGTAAAGACATTACAAAAAAAGAAAATTATAGACCTATATCCCTCATGAACATTGATGCAAAAATCCTCAACAAAATTCTAGCCAATAGAATCCAACAACACATCAAAAAAATAATTCACCATGATCAAGTGGGATTTTTACCAGGTATGCAAGGCTGGTTTAATATCAGAAAAACCATTAATGTAATCCATCACATAAATAAAACAAAAGATAAAAACCACATGATCTTATCAATTGATGCAGAAAAGGCATTTGACAAAGCTCAACACCCATTTATGATAAAAACTCTTACCAAAATAGGAATTGAAGGAAAATTCCTCAACATAATAAAGGGCATCTATGCAAAGCCAACAGCCAATATCACTCTAAATGGAGAGAACCTGAAAGCATTTCCCTTGAGAACGGGAACCAGACAAAGATGCCCTTTATCACCACTCTTATTCAACATCATACTTGAAGCCCTAGCCAGGGCAATTAGGCTAGACAAAGAAATAAAGGGCATCTGGATTGGCAAGGAGGAAGTAAAGTTATCACTATTTGCAGATGACGTGATCTTATACACAGAAAACCCTGAGGAATCCTCCAGAAAACTACTGAAACTAATAGAAGACTTTGGCAGAGTCTCAGGTTATAAAATAAACATACAAAAATCACTTGGATTCCTCTACATCAACATAAAGAACACCGAAGAGGAAATAACCAAATCAATACCATTCACAGTAGCCCCCAAGGAGATAAAATACTTAGGAATAAATCTTACCAGGGATGTAAAAGACCTATACAAAGAAAACTACAAAGCTCTACTACAAGAAATTCAAAAGGACATACTTAAGTGGAAAAACATACCTTGCTCATGGATAGGAAGACTTAACATAGTAAAAATGTCTATTCTACCAAAAGCCATCTATACATATAACGCACTTCCGATCCAAATTCCAATGTCATATTTTAAGGGGATAGAGAAACAAATCACCAATTTCATATGGAAGGGAAAGAAGCCTCGGATAAGCAAAGCATTACTGAAAAAGAAGAAGAAAGTGGGAGGCCTCACTCCACCTGGTTTCAGAAGCTATTATACAGCCACAGTAGTCAAAACAGCCTGGTACTGGTACAACAACAGGCACATAGACCAATGGAACAGAATTGAGAACCCAGATATAAATCCATCCACGTATGAGCAGCTGATATTTGACAAAGGACCAGTGTCAGTTAATTGGGGAAAATATAGTCTTTTTAACCAATAGTGCTGGCATAACTGGATATCCATTTGCAAAAGAATGAAACAGGACCCATACCTCACACCATGCACAAAAACTAACTCCAAGTGGATCAAAGACCTAAACATAAAGACTAAAATGATAAAGATCATGGAAGAAAAAATAGGGACAACCCTAGGAGCCCTAATACAAGGCATAAACAGAATACAAAACATTACCAAAAATGATGAAGAGAAACCGGATAACTGGGAGCTCCTAAAAATCAAACACCTATGCTCATCTAAAGACTTCACCAAAAGAGTAAAAAGACCACCTACAGACTGGGAAAGCATTTTCAGCTATGACATCTCAGACCAGCACCTGATCTCTAAAATCTACATGATTCTGTCAAAACTCAACCACAAAAAGACAAACAACCCAATCAAGAAGTGGGCAAAGGATATGAACACACATTTCACTAAAGAAGATATTCGGGCAGCCGACAGATACATGAGAAAATGCTCTCGATCATTAGCCATTAGAGAAATGCAAATTAAAACTAGGATTAGATTCCATCTCACACTAAGAAGGCTGGCATTAGTCCAAAAAACACAAAATAATAAATGTTGGAGAGGCTGCGGAGAGATTGGAACTTTTATACACTGCTGGTGGGAATGTAAAATGGTACAACCACTTTGGAAATCTATCTGGCGTTATCTTAAACAGTTAGAAATAGAACCACCATACAACCCAGAAATCCCACTCCTGGGAATATACCCTAGAGATACAAGAGCCTTTACACAAACAGATATATGCACACCCATGTTTATTGCAGCTCTGTTTACAATAGCAAAAAGCTGGAAGCAACCAAGGTGTCCTTCAACGGATGAATGGGTAAATAAATTGTGGTATATTCACACAATGGAATACTACGTATCGATAAAGAACAGTGACGAATCTGTGAAACATTTCATAACATGGAGGAACCTGGAAGGCATTATGCTGAGCGAAATTAGTCAGAGGCAAAAGGACAAATATTGTATAAGACCACTATTATAAGATCTTGAGAAATAGTAAAAACTGAGAAGAACACATACTTTTGTGGTTACGAAGGGGGGAGGGAGGGAGGGAGAGGGTTTTTTATTGATTAATCAGTAGATAAGAACTGCTTTAGGTGAAGGGAAAGACAACACTCAATACATGGAAGGTCAGCTCAAGTGGACTGGACCAAAAGCAAAGAAGTTTCCGGGATAAAAAGAATGCTTCAAAGGTCAGTGGAGCAGGGGCGGGGGTCTGGGGAACATGGTTTGAGGGGACTTCTAAGTCAATTGGCAAAATAATTCTATTATGAAAACATTCTGCATCCCACTTTGAAATGTGGCATCTGGGGTCTTAAATGCTAACAAGCGGCCATCTAAGATGCATCAATTGGTCCCAACCCACCTGGAGCAAAGGAAAATGAAGAACACCAAGGTCACACGACAACTAAGAGCCCAAGAGACAGAAAGGGCCACATGAACCAGAGACCTACATCATCCTGAGACCAGAAGAACTAGTTGGTGCCCGGCCACAATCGATGACTGCCCTGACAGGGAGCACAACAGAGAACCCCTGAGGGAGCAGGAGATCAGTGGGATGCAGACCCCAAATTCTCATAAAAAGACCATACTTAATGGTCTGACTGAGACTAGAGGAATCCCGGTGGCCATCCTCCCCAGACCTTCTGTCGGCACAGGACAGGAACCATCCCCGAAGACAACTCATCAGACATGAAGGGGACTGGTCAGCGGGTGGGAGAGAGATGCTGATGAAGAGTGAGCTAATTATATCAGGTAAACACTTGAGATTGTGTTGGCAACTCTTGTCTGGAGGGGGGATGGGAGGATAGAGAGAGAGGGAAGCTGGCAAAATTGTCACGAAAGGAGAGACTGAAAGGGCTGACTCAATAGGGGAAGAGCAAGTGGGAGTACGGAGAAAGATGTATGTAAACTTATATGTGACAGACTGATTGGATTTGTAAACGTTCACTTGAAGCTTAATAAAAGTTTATAAAAAAAAAAAAAAAGGAGCAGAGATGACACACATCTCCAGTTGTTCAGGAGAATGGTAAGGATGGAAGGTAGAGAGAGATGAGAAATTGAGAAAAGAAAAGAAAAAGAAAAAAAACCCCAAGGGATCCCACTGGCTTGGCAGCATGAACTGGGCAAGTGGCTCAGAAGTCACTAGGCACTGCACAGCCTGTCTAGAAGGGGCAGAGATGGCACACAGTGCCAGGTATTCAGGAGACAGGAAAAGAAAGAAAGTAGAAAGAGAGATGAGAAACCGAGAAACAAAAAAAATAAAAAGAAAAAAAATGCCCCCAAGGACCCCTCTGGGATGGCGGAGTGAACCTTCAAAGTGGCTCCCAAGCCATGAGGCACACCCTGCCTGTCTAGAAGAGGCAGAGATGACACACAGTGTCAGGTGTTCAGGAGATAGGAAAAGAAGGAAAGTAGAAAGAGAAAAGAAACTGAGAAATGAAGAAGAACAAAAAGGAAAAAAGAAAGAGAAAAAGAAAATGTTTCCAGGAATCCCACTGGCAGCATGGACTGGGAGGCAGTTCCCCAGATAAGCAGTGCTGCACAGCCTGTCAAGAAGAAGTGGAGATGGCACATCCAGCCAGGTATTAGAGAAAGGAAGGGAAAAATGTGAGAGAGAGAAGAAACCAAAAAAAGCAACAGCCAAAAAAGAAAAAAATAAATAAAAACCAAACCCAGTGCTGTCGAGTCGATTCTTATTCATAGTGACCCTATAGGACAGAGTGGAACTGCCCCATAGAGTTTCCAAGGAGTGACTGACAGATTCGAACTGTTGATCCTTTGGTTAGCAGCCATAGCACTTAATCACTACACCACCAGGGTTTCCAAAGCAACAACAGCATAAAAAAAACGGCACTGAAAGAATGGGCCAGTGTGGGCAGAGTGAATCCAAGAGGCACAGAGCTGGTGCCTCCCCAGCTGAGTGACCATTGCCTGCTGGGATGCAGTGGAGGTTGAGCAGCGGGAAGAAGGGTATGGGTGGGAAAGCCTGTATCCCTGGGTACAGGGTGCCCTGACTCTTGCTGAGAGCTCTGTGGACTGCCTTCCATACTCCCTGTCTGCTAATCTTGGTGGCTGAGGAGTTCAAGATGGTGAATCTGAGCCATGTTAACTCATAGGTGACCCCCACTGCTTATCTCTCACTGCTGTCTGCTCTCTGTCAGTTTCTTACTCCATTTGGTGTTTGGTCGAGTTTTTTTATTTCTTTATTTGACACTTAGGGTTCCAGGATTGACACTTGTCTCTGTTTTACTTAGTTTCTGAGGTGTTTGTTTGGAAGGAAAGTGTGATGCTTCTGTCTGTAGTGCCATTTGGCTCTACCCCCTGATAATTTTTTTCCTGTTCACGTAAATTTACTGCCTGAAACTTTATAGCAAAAATACACCTTCCAACCATCTGAAATCTTTAGGTCTTTAATCACTGCATTTCTAGAATGTAAGCTCTTTCAATTCTGGCTGACTGTTTACTTTCACCCAGTGCCATCAGTATGAAGTATAGGCAATGGGTCTGTGGGCAGGGTGAAAGGACTGTTCCCATTCATACAGGAATGCCCCTGCCGCAGCTAGTATTACTTAAGATCAGGAAAGCGTGATGCTACCACATCAATTCAAAGATTGAAAGTATTTGATGGCATTTCAGAGTGATAGCCTTGAAAATCCTTGGAGTAGCCACTTCTGAAGGGCTGCCTAAGAGTTGGCGTGAGCCTATGGATGATCCCTGGTAACCAGAGCCAAGTGGTGGTGAGGAGATAGGGTAAACAATCTCTGCTGTTGTAACTGCTATTGTTGGATGCTGTAGATAGGAGACAGCACCAGAGTCAGAATGCAGGTAGGTGAGAGCCAATATACAGCTCTATGCTCATGGCTAAAGGCTAGAGATGAGTAGTGGATCATGGGTTGCCCAGAGGCCTGAACTCATCTTATGCCTGACATGAGTGGGATGAAGAAAACCAAACCCACTGCTGTGGACCTGATTCCAACTCATAGCAACCCCATAGGGTTTCTGAGGCTATAAATCTCCACAGAAGCAGACAGCCACATCTTTCTACCATGAAGCCAGTGATGGTTTCAAAGTGCTGACGTTTTGGTTAGCAGTTGTTCACTTTTACTACTGCGTCACCAGGGCTCCTTGACACGAGTGAGACTCACCCTAAATCAACATGTCAGCACAATTCTGGCAGTCCCATTTTATATAGATTTCATGAAAGAACTATGGTGTCCAGAGGGAGTTTTCTGCTCTCCAGGCCGCCCCCTTGAAATCAGGTCCCAGACACAAAGCCCTTGGAAAAACCTATAGATGTGGGTTGCAGAGCATCTTAAGACAAATGATCAACCCCATGAGCTAGTAGACATTGGGGAAAGAGAGTTATAGAGTTCTCAGAAGAGGAGAAATGGGGACTGACCTATGCATGTTTATTCTGGGCTTCGGGTACCCCACCCAGATGGCATTGATGACACCAGCTACTGTGAAGCACCAGAAGGGGACTTAACTGTTTTTGAGTAATCTACTCCAAAGCACAGAGGATCCCTAAGATGGGTGTCCAGGTCAGGGGCTCTGCTCACCCAGGACTAAGCAGGATACTGCAATTTGTGAACTTCTTCATGGCCACCATTATTGTGCACTCTAATCCACATTGTGCACATTGTTATGTTTATATTGAATCTTTTCCTACTCCCAGTTACAGATTTAACCAGAAGATTGCTTTATACATGCCACAGACCCCTTCTTATCATTGCCAGTAGAAAAAACATAGCCTTTATTTAGCATGTTATGTGTGGTACATGTGTTGCAGACCAGGGAATTGGTCATTTCTTGCCACTCAGCACTTACAAATGCAGTAATGAAGGCTATACCAATTTCTGCCACTCTTTGGTACTACCCTACTTGCACTTGCACTCAGAACTTTTGTAACTTCCATTTTCTCATTACTAACCCCGGGCCCAGGCTACTTGCTTTATCTCCTGCTTTTCTAGATATCCCCACCTGGGCCCAATGGTGGAGCCTCACATACATACATAAAATATTTTCTGCTCCAAATAGTTATGAGTGTGTGGTCAAAAGAATTTATCTGCATGATTGTCCACCTCTTGTTACTTGAAAATGATATTAAGGATGGGTGCAGTTTATATATTTTGTGAAAATAAGTTCCTGTCTTTCTTTGCAACTCAGTTTTCTCATTTGTAGAATGAAGAGGATAGATCAGTTGAGCCTCAACATTTTTTCCATCTTTAATATTCTGTGTTCTGATAAAATTTAGGGGCAGGAGGTAGAGAGAAGAAAAAACAAAAACACAAACAAATTTTAACCCATGCTCACAGACATAACAAAATCTCACAAGGTGCTTTTCAGTGCTGGAATTGTGCTTTAGCCAGTATCGAAGTTCAGATGAAGGCCTGACCAGGTTCACAGAAATTGCACAGATAATGTTGCTATCCTTGTCTACTTGGCTGCATATGCCCCCATTTCTTAGTACCCTACCGTGGTGTGCTGCTAATTGCTTGTTATCATCATGCAGGTCTAAAGAGTGGAGCTAAATCACGGAACAATATGGAGGCTTCTCATTTCTCAGCAAGAGTGCTCTGCTCAGTTACAAATCTCAGCTGAATACCTCTTTCAATTTACTTAAGGACACCTTATTATCCAGGTATATCTGCAGTTTGGAAATGGAACTAAATATTGAGTATCTACAGGATTAATAAATATACTTAGATTATTCTGATTTTGGTATCACACTGATACTTACGCTTGAACCTAAGAAACTATGATTTCATTTTATGATTTTTCTAAAGTCCTGTGTAAATGGTATAGAAGAGAAGGAAAATTGTAAGACAAAAGTCAGTTAGACTTAGACCTGGGCACACATACAATTACTTACATCTAAAACAACTTTGCTTCGAGTGAGGAAACAATATCATGTCTCCTTAATGCCCATACCTTAGTCTCTCATATTCCTCAATTCACAAAAACTAGTTTATTGGAAAAAGAGTGAATAAAGGAAAGGGACAGAGATTGAAGGGAAAGAAAAAAGAGGAAAGAGAGCAAGAATGGCAATGAGAACACGACTAGAGAATATAAAAATATAAATGCGTCAATTATTCTAAAGAAGGGGGAAGAAATTTGAGGAATACTATAAATAATGTAAAGGTGTGGATCAGGAGATGTTCTAATTCAGACATTGTCACAAACTGATGGATAAGCTTATTTTATGCATAAAAATTAGTTTATTAGTTGAGAGTTCCTTCAAGTTTTAATCTTACGTATAAGAGAAGACATATGAAGAAATGAAGACATTGCACTCTTCTCCATCTGTTGTTCTACTTCAAAACCACTGCTCTCACGACATCGGTTTTCTCCATTACTCTCTGTCCTTTGCCCAGTTACACACAGAAGGAGTAAAATAGCTTTCCTTTGTCTGCCAACCCTAAACTACTGCCAATCAAAATGAAAAGTTTGGCCAGCACTACCCTGTGTTAGAGAAGATGTAAAAGACAGCTCAGATTATTTATTTTGGGTAGGGTATGCATATATGTTTTCACTCTTTAGAACTATTTTTTCTGTGCAAATGTCTTTACAACCTGTCCCCGGATCTGCCTGGTCCTGACTCCATAGATGACTGGGTTAAGAGCAGGTGGGACAACAACATATAGATTAGCCAAAAGAATGTGGATATAGCAGGGAATGTTCTGACCAAAACGATGGGTCATAAAAGAAAAAAATGCTGGTGTGTAGAAGCACAGCATGACACAAACATGGGAACCACAGGTATTGAGAGCCTTTAGTCGGGCATCCTGAGAGGGAAGGCGAAAAACGGCTCGGAGGATGAGCACATAGGAAGAGGCAATCAGGATCACATCCACAATAATATTAGAAATCACCATGAGCCCATAGATGATGTTGACCTTGATGGGAGCACAGGCCAATCGGGCAAGACCCATGTGCTCACAGTAAGTGTGAGGGATGATGTGATGCCCACAGAAGGGCAGCCTCAGGATGAGAAACACAAATGGGGTCACAAGAACTAAATTCCTTCCAACAACAACGGAGCCTAGAATGGTGATGGCTTTATTGGTGAGGATCATGGTGTACTGGAGAGGTTTGCAGATGGCAACAAAGCGGTCATAGGCCATGGCCACCAGTAGAACAGTCTCCATGCCTGTAAACATGTGGATAAAGAACATCTGAGTAAGGCATCCCCCAAAGCTGATCTCCTGGAGATTGAACCAGAGGATCCCCAGCATTTTGGGTATCGTGGATGTGGACAGACCCAGATCAATCATAGACAACATGGCCAGAAAGTAGAACATGGGCTGGTGGAGACTGTGTTCTGTCTTGATCACAAAGAGGATGGTGATGTTCCCCACAAGGGTGACCAGGTACACAATACAGACTGGCAAAGAAATCCAGATATGCACAGCTTCCAGGCCTGGTATTCCCAGTAGGAGAAAGGAGGGAGGATGGAACTGGGTGTCATTGATTGAAGGCATTCTCCTAGCAAATGTCATTGAAATCCTGTTATGAACGAAGGATCTCACTTACTTTAATATTTTCTGTTGTCAAGGTCCTGGAGGGATGGGAAGACCTCTAATCAGTGTGCTGGAGGTAATGGTAGAAATAGTTAACTTACTAACATTGGAGATTTCTTCTTTTTTAGATAACTGAGCAAAGCCTTCAACACCCATTATTGTTTTAAAGATCCATCATAGGAAATATTGTCCCCAGGCTTTATTTATTTTAATATTTGATATCTTTGAAAGAACTGGCAATATTCAAGAGGAATATAAAAGTGGATGTTTACTTTTTTTTTCGGCACTCTCTTATTCCTTTTGCAAATAACCCCTTTGTACTTTTGGAAAATTTTCTTACCCAGTGGTTCTCAAAGTGCGGTCTTGGTAACTCTTTCAAGGAGTCTGTAAGGTCAAAGCTGTTTTCACAATAAGACATTATATTTCATAATAAGACATTATATTCCCTTTTTACTATCATACTGTCATTAGCGCACCCTGGAGATTTTCAGAGCCTATGTGAAATGTGACATCATAATAGACAAAATGCAGATGTAAAAAAGAGATTCCAGCTCTCTTCTATTAAATCAGACTTTACGGCAATTTGAAAAATGTAAAACAATATCATTCTTCTCACTATTCTTAAAAATAGATTTACTTTAAAAGAAAAAAGTGTAATTTATGTTTATATAATGGGTTTATCAGTGCTATTTTTAAATAATACATAAAATGTTTTTGAATTTTCAGTTTTACATTCCAATGTGGTAAATATTTTGATAGATATAGTTCAAATGAACTAAAGCTCTTTGAGTTTTATAATAATTTGTAGAAGTATTAAAGAATACTAAGTCCAAATGGGCACTGCTGCCTTACACCATTGTCTATGTTTTGATATGATGTAGATCTAGCCATTTGCCTCGCTAATGTTTAGACAGTGAAGTGGATAAGGAAATTCACTCAGATGGTCTCCTTTAGTCATTTTCTTATTCTAATTCTGTTATTCTGAGCAGACTCTTTCTGAGACCAATGTTGTTTTTGATGCTTACTAATCTCCTGTTGGAGCCTGATCGCAAAGTGGTTAATTGTTCAGGCTAACCAAAACGTTGGCAGTTCAAATCTACCAGCCACTCCTTGGAAACCCTGTGCATAGTTCTACTCTGTTCTATAGGGTTGCTATGAGTCATAAGTGAATCAAAGGCACACAACAACAACAATAATAACAACAACCATCTTCTGAAATTGCTTTAGTTTCTAATCCCATTTCTCCAGCCTTCTGTTCATTCTGTGAGCCTGATGTCCTTCCAATAGATTGCCTTCAGCTTGTCAGCCAAATCAAGTTAAACTTCCTCACAACCTCTAACACAAATAATCACATACAAAATTATACCAGCCTAAATTTGCACATAGTTTATAAGCAGATTAAAAATATAGCAAATTTTAGTGATACAGAAAGTAAAAAGTTTTTAAGGAATCTTAGATTCCTGTAAATGAAATTACTTTTTTATAAAAACTCTTTTTGCCCCTACAACTCTGTAGCAACTAATGTAACCTGAATTGTATACTATTATATAATATTCATTATGTATTTTCCTTATCTTTATCAACAAAACAGTGTTACTAGGGGCAAAAAACCAGGAGGGATTGATTTTAATGTTCCCAACACAGCCATATGAGTGTTTGCTTCTAGTTCTTCGGTATTCAGCTGTTGAATTGAATCAAGTGTTGTGTGTTTGTATCTGTGTGTGTGTTTGGAGAGAGAGAGTGAGAGAGAATACGAAAGAGAGAGAATATTTTTTAGTATGTATTTCTACTACTCAATCACTATCTGCAAATTTGCAGACCAACCATATAAGTTGGTCTGCAAATTTGCAGATAGTGATTGAGTAGTAGAAATACCAAGGCAAGTGAGTTAGTATTCTGTTTTCTATGAGAAGGAAAGCAGAATCTCTCTAGAGGAGCTGGAGAGAAAGTTGTCCCTGTGTAGAGCAGAGCACCGAGTTTGCCAGTGCTAAGGGGAAAATTCTAGGCTGGGAAATCAGAGGGCAGTGCTTTCTGGGTCTTGACTTGAAGAGATGTTTCCTCAGAAATTATGTAGGATGACACATCATGAGATTTACAGTCTAGAGTCAGTCCTTTCTTCAGTGCTGCTTTTTCTCAATGTGACACTTTCCCGCATCAAGAAAAGTATTCAGACTAGTGTCAGAGGGACCAATCTGTTACAGTAGAGTTCAAAACCAACGAGACTTCCACCCTCTCAGATTTTTGACAAGAATGTCTCTCCACGGCTGTGTGCCATAGACAATGGCAGACCCTGTGTGACTAATAAGCCCAAAGATCACTCCTGGCAGGCAAAGTAATAAGGCCACCCTTTCCTAGATGTTTACACTGACAGAGCCCAGCCTGAAAGTTCATTTCCAAAGCTAAATTGATAATAGCTTTAGTTATATATATACATTATATGCCATAAGATCTTTCAGCCAGAGATCCTCCTCCTTTAGCGCCCAACATCTCTCAATTCTATGAGCTTGCGATTTGTTTTTACCCTCTGACCGTTTTTCCTGTTTACTCTAATGGCAATGTATTACAGGTGGTTTATGTGGACTTGGAAGTAAGACAAGGCTTGAAATTTTGTGATGCCATTTACTAGATGGAGATCTTGGAAAACGTCCTTAACTGACTGCACAGTTTCTTCTCTTGTAAAATTAGGATAATAAATGCTAACTAACGTGTTTCGTTTTAAACATAAATAAAACCAATATATGTAAAGAGACTGGCTCATAGCATAGCCTCAATAAAAGCTAGTTATTTAAATTATTAATGCTCTCCAATATTTTATTTTTATTTTAGCTGCAGTTAGCTAAAACTCATTCATCTAATGGATGAAATATCACTTCACTACAAAGAGTCCACACTTTATATTCAATGAACCATAAAGTGAGGAGAAGGAGGTGTAGAGGGAGCGATGGCACAGAAGAAGTCAGAGTGAAGGAGTAGCACACAGCCACTCAGATCTATGTTTCTCTAGATTTCTAAGAATACATATATAACCTAATGCTTCTTGGTTTGAAAAGAAACAATTTATTCCCTTCTTTCTTCACAGGTTTCTCAAGCTGGGTGGGACCAGAGCAATTCTTGTTGTCATTAGGTGCTGTCAAGTTGGTTCCAACTCATAGCGACCCCATGGCTAACAGAACGAAACACTGCATGGTCCTGCACCATCCTTACAATCATTGTTTTGCTTGAGCCCATTGTTGCAGCCACTGTGTCAATCCATCTCATTGAGGGTCTTCCTCTTTTCCACTGGCCCTGTACTTTACCAAGCATGATGTCCTTCTCCAGGTAAGACAGGGAATCTGGAGGCTCCTGAGGTCGACTCTAGCCTTGTATGTAACCAGAGTTGCAAATAGATGATAAGGGACAGACAATCACCAACAGACCAAACACATCCTGGAACGAGTCAAGGAGACCTAATGATAACACTCACAGGTTTCCTCAAAGCTATTTTTTTCTTTTTTCAGGAGCAAACGGATGGAACCAGTCCCAGGGACATGAATAGGACATCCACCTCTGACCGCTATGTGACCTTCCACCAGGGGAACAGAGAGCTACAGTCAGATCCGCGGAATCGAACTCTGGGACCAAAAGACTGTTCAGCTCCAGCACCCTAAAATAAGTCCTGCTATGAATCCGAGAAGCCCCCAGGACTGGAGCTATCTTGAAGCCATCCTAGAAAACTGCTGCTCAAGCACCATACTTAACATATCCCTGCCCACAAAAGCCACTTTCTGGAAAACCCTGCCTTTACTTATGAGTAAACATAAATCTTTTCCCCCTCAAAAACCTTTAAAAATCCATGTAAGCTCTTTGTTCTGGGAGACGGGGGTAAGCATTGCCTAGGCCCTCCTTGTCTCTGCTTGCAAGCCTCTTTTAATAAAGCTTTGCTTGTGTGGAAAAATTCTCAGAGCCTTACCTGCTCATTCTTAACCAGTGAGAGGCAAGAACCTTATTCAATTAAAGGCATAGGCATCAGCAACGCAGGGCTTGATCCTTCCCGACAACATGTCCAAAGTATGTAAGACCCAGTCTCACAATCCTTGCTTCTAAAGAGCATTCTGGCTGTACTTCTTTTAAGACAGATTTGTTCATTCTTTTGGCAGTAGCTGGTATATTCAATATTCTTCACCAACAGCACAATTCAAAGGCATCAATTCTTTTTTGGTCCAGCTTTGCATGGCTTGGGTCAGGCACACCTTAGTCTTCAAGATGACATCTTTGCTGTTCAACACTGTAAAGAGGCCCCCTGCAGCAGATTTGCCCAATGCAATGCATCTTTTGATTTCTTCACTGCTGCTTCCATGGGTGTGGATTGTGGATCCAAGTAAAATGAAATCCTTGACAACTTTAATCTTTTCTCTGTTTCTCATGATGTTGCTTATTGGTCCAGTTGTGAGGATTTGTGTTTTCTTTATGTTGAGGTGCAATCCATACTGAAGGCTGTGGTCTTTGATATTCGTTAGTAAGTGCTTCAAGCACTCTTCACTTTCAGCAAGCAAGGTTGTGTCATCTGCATAATGCAGGTTGTTAATGAGTCTTCCTCCAATCCTGATGCTCCATTCTTCTTCATACAATCTAGCTTCTCAGATATTTGCTCAGCATACAGATTGAATAGGTATGGTGAAAGGATTCAACTCTGATGCACATCTTTCCTGACTCAGTATCCCCTTATTCTGTCCGAACAACTACCTCTTGATCTATGTAAAGGTCCCTCATGAGCACAATTAAGTGTTCTGGAATTCCCATCCTTCACAATATTATCCATAATTTGTTATGATACACAAAGTCGAAAGCCCTTGCATAGTCAATAAAACACAGGTAAACATCCTTCTGGTATTCTCTGCTTTCAGCCAGGATCCATCTGACATCAGCAATGATGTTCCTGGTTCCATGTCCTCTTCTGAATCCTGCCTGAATTTCTGGCAGTTCCCTGTCAATATACTGCTGCAGCGGCAATTGTAGGAGTAAATAACAACCTCCATTCAGGTACTTTCATGATTGGGCCATGAAGCAGAGTCAGAACTTTCAATTTGCTGGCGCCCAAGTCTGCTCGAGCGGTCACATGGAGAAAACTTTATAGCCAGAGATGGTGTTCCTAAATGTAGGGATGACCCAAAATCCCTGAGTTCTGTGTGATCTAGTAGGTATATTGGTCTTACAATAAAAAGGCTTGGATAGGTCTTCATAAAACAATATGGGCACTCAGGGTCCAAGCCACAATTGACAATCTCTAAATTCACTAAGGTTGTGAGAGAGAGGAAAGAAGAAAATAGTGAAGACCACATGGATAACACCTAGATCATTTTCTTTGAATATTGACACTGGTCAAACCTCCACTCCCCTCCCCAAACACAGACATACAACAGTGGTCTGCATCAAACATTCTTTTCCTTCAGATGAACCACAGGAAGTCCAGTTAAAGGAACTGGTTCCCTGCCAACAATTAATTTGCTGGCCAGAAAAATCTAAACTATTGTGTGACAGCAAGTAAACTCATGTTACTACGAGACTGTATTTGTCATGGTCTAGTTGTGAGCAGTGTGCTGTGTGAGTATGTGTGTACACGTGCATGTGTGTGTGTGTGTGAACCTGTATGTGTGTGTGTGTGTGTGTGTGACAGAGAGAGAGAGATTTACCCCTGTAATACTTCTATTCCTTGTTCTCACCTGAAGCTGAATCATGAGCATGGGAGCAGATGCTTAAAAATGGTGATGGGGAACACTTCCAAGTTGCTGGGCCCCAAGTGTCTATCCAGTCACATGGAGAAAAACTTTAAAGCCAGTGATGGTGTTCCTAAGTGTGGATATGCCCCAAAATCCCTGAGCTTAGTCTTCAGAATCCTCTGGAGATAAATATGGCTGCAGAGAAACACCAAGTCAAATATAACTCTTTAGCTCATGAGAAAGTGTAAGGTTAGCTGCTAGCAAGGGGACTACCCTTTACGGAGTTGAAGGCTGGATGGGGGATGATATTGATTGCGTCTTCCTCAAGAGCCATTAAAGCATTAAATTTATGGCATGAAGTCTTCATGGTGTGACTTAAGAAACTGTCATTAGCAAATCTTTCTGTTTTGTGTTTTGTATTATATATATATATATCTAAACCAAACCCACTGCCGTTGAGTCGATTCCGACTCATAGTGACCCTGTAAGATGGAGTAGAACTGCCTGATAGAGTTTCCAAGGAGAGTCTGGTGGATTCGAACTGCCAACCTCTTGGTTAGCAGCCATAGCACTTAACCACTAAGCCATCAGGGTTTCCATATATATATATATGTGTGTGTGTGTGTGTATGTGTGTGTATATTCATATGCGTGTATATACATATGTCTGTATTCACACATACACTGTTATAATGTTAAAATAGTGGTAACAACTCTTATGAAGATACAAATGACAGAGAGATCACACCTGGTTGGTTCACATGGAAAATTATCGTGGAGAAAGCAGTAATTGAGGGAAGAGTTGAAGGCAAATCGAAATGAGAGGTGATAACTTTTATGGAGGTCACTTGGTGACCAAAGACCAGGATATGGATTAAGGAGCCATGAAGTGCAAGTAAAGGTTAAAAAGTTGATTGGGCAATAAGTGAAGGACTTCGATTATTTTGGTGTTTGTATTTTTATCATATAATGCCTACATACAGTATACAATGCAGAAAATGGGAGTCTCTGGAAAGATTTTTAAGCAGAGATTGCATAGAATCAGACTTGATTTGGGAACATAAATTTGAGATAATGGGGAGGATGAGTACCATGAGGAACAGACTGGAGACAAGGGAGTAGGCTCTGCATTAATCTAACAGACAAGTTGTGAATGCTAGGACATAGGACATCAGTGTGCATGTGTGTGTGTACGTATACGCATGTGTATATGTACATATAGAAAAGAGATCCCTGTGGGCACAGTGGTTAAGATCTGGGCTACAAATGAAAAGATCAGCAGTTTGAGTACACCAGCCACTACCTGGAAACCCTATGGGGCAGTTCTACTCTGTCCTATAAAGTCGCTATGAGTTGAAGTCAACTTGACAAACATGGGTGTGTATATATATATATATCTATATATATAAATATATATATATACACACACACACACAACCAAAAAAATGGAAACAGTGTATATACATACAGAGAGGAAGTCTTGCATGGCACAAATGGTTAAGTGCCTAACCACTAAATAAAAGGTTGGCTATTCGAACCCACCTGGAGGCATCTCAGAAGAAAGGCCTGCTAATCTGTTCTGAAAGGTCACTGCCTTGAATACCCTATGGAGCTCTATTATAGTCTGCAACACATGGGCCACCATGAGTTGGAATTGACAACAACAGGTTATATGCATGTCTTTTTACAAATAGTTGTCATATACATTCCCATTCTCTTAATAGACTGATATTATAATGAAGTTTAACTCAGTTCTATCCTTTGATTCTCACCAAGCAAAATGACTTGAATGTAGGAGGTGCTCAGGCATTGCCAAATTACATTATTTTGGGACATGAAAACTGCATTTCTGCTAGGCTGTCATTATGTTCTCTAATCTGATCCTATATTCTATACTTCTGCTATTCAAAATTCTTCTACTGTGTCTTCTGGAAACATTTTTTTTATTGATGTAAATATAAATGTAACAAAGCATTTGGCTCTTCAACTGTCTTCACATTTACAGTTCGATGACATGAATTACGTTCATCAAGTTGTTCAACCACCACCATTTTGGAGGGAAGTTTTCCAGGGGTGTGGAAGAGGGTGCTAATCTCTGACAGTATAGTCCAAAGCCAACAGGCCTTCTTCCCTCACGATCTTATCCAGAATGTTCTAGTTACACTGTGTTTACTAATATCAAAGGACACATCACATACCCAACCAAACTAAAGAGGCAGGAAAAATGGCTCCATCTCTTGATGAGAGGATATTAAACATCATATTGAAAGGGCACTCCTCAGGGAAGCAAGAATTTAAGGTCGTTTTTACAACTTGTACACCTATTAGGAAATATTCACCTACACTGAGATCATAAAGACATTCTTCTATGGTTTATTCTAGAAACTTTATTTCTATATATTTCATCTTTTTATCAACATTCCATTTTGAATTAAATTTTCTTTATGGAAGGAAGTGAGGTCAAATTTTATTATGTTTAAATATCCAATTGATTCATATTGGCTATTAAATTGACTCTTCCCATTTGTCTAAAAGTCTATTCCTTCTTCACTGTTCTTCAGTGCTATCTTTGTGATAAATCATGCATTCATGTATATGTGGTTCTGTTTCTAGACTATTGTGCTGCCCATTTACCTATTCTTGAACCAATATCCAACAATTTTAATTAATGAAGCTAAATTCGTGAAGATTGTCTGGTAATTTGTGACCTATTACTTTTTGTTTGTTTCAATTCTTTTTTTAATTGTACTTTAGATGAAAGTTTACAGAACAAACTAGTTTCTCATTAAACAGTTAGTACACACATTGTTTTATGACGTTGTGTAACAAACCCATGACATGTCAACACTCTCCCTTCTTGACCTTGGGCTCCCTGTTACCAGCTTTTCTTTCCCCTCCAGCCTTCTAGTCCTTGCCCCTGGGCTGGTGTGCCCCTTTAGTCTCATTTTGTTTTATGGGCCTGTCGAATCTTTGGCTGAAGGGTGAACTTTGGGAGTGACTTCATTATTGAGTTAAAAGGGTGTCCAAGGGCCATACTCTCAGGGTTTCTCTGATCTTTTTTTTGTGAGCAAGATTTTTGTTCTATGTTTTTCTTCAGCTCTGTCCATGACCCTCTATTGTGAGCCCCATCAGAGCAGTCAGAGGTGGTAGCTGGGCACCATCCAGTTGTAGTGTACTCAGTCTGGTGGAGGCCGTGGTAGACATGGTCCATTAGTCCTTTGGGCTAATCTTTCCCTTTTATCTTTAGTTTTCTTCTTTCTCCCTTGCTCCCAAAGGGGCAAGACCAGTGGAGTATCTTAGATGGCTGCTCACAGGCTTTTGAGACCCCAGATGCTACTCACCAAAGTAGAATGTAGAACATTTTCTTTATGAACTATGTTATGCCAATTGAGATGGATGTTCCCCGAGACCATGAGACCTACTGCTTTTTAATATATATTACAGTTTGAAAACAAATGGACAAACAAGCCCTCAAGAATATTTAGTACATTGAATACATAGCTCAGTATAGAGGATAATTAAAAAAATTATCTGTTTTTGCAAACCATGTACATAGTGTATGTCTTATGCATTTATTTTTAAAAAAATTATGCTCAATAATTTTTATAATTTTATTATAGAAATATTGCAAATTGTTTGCTAGATTTAGCCCAAAGTAAGTGATATTTTGTGTTATTTTAGATTTTATAATTTAAAGAGTTTTTCTTGTTTATTTTTGCCGTAAAGAAATATAGTTGATTTTGGATATAGTTCTTATATCAAGCTGGCCTTCAAAGCATTCAGTTTATTCTGGAAATTTCTTTGCTTTTGGTTTAGTCCAGGCAACTTGAATATTTTATTATGATTAGGGAAAAGAGTTTCCAGATAAATGAGAGAGAGAGAATTAATGGATAAGGTAATGAGGATATGATAGAGCCAGGGCCAAAAAGCAAGAACTTTAAAATTAAATCTTGAAAGGAGAAATCATATCACAAATTCTATCAGTGTTGGTAAAGGAATGGATTATTTGGTAAAAGTAAAGAAGTAATGAAAAATTTTGCTTTTTAGTCTTAGAAAAAAAAATTAGTCTTAGCTAGGTAAATTAGAGGGTCAGGGAAAAGGAGGAATACTTTCAACTAGGTAGAAAGACACAATGGCTGCAACAATGAGCTCAAAAATATCAATGATCGTGAGGATGGTGCAGCACCAGGCAGTGTTTCCTTCTGTTGTACAGAAAAAAAAAAAAAAAAAAAAAAACACAGCACCTAACGACAACAACAAGCCTTAGTATTAGGACCACAATGCAATGGTTATAGCCCTCGACTGTTAATTGAAAGCTATTCAAACACAGCAGTGGGTCTGTGAGGAAAAAGACCTGGAGATCTGTTCCCATAATGATTACAGCCTAGGAAATCCTTTGGGGCAGTTCTACTCTGTCCTGTAGGGTCATTAGTAGTCAGAATCTACTCAAAGGCACGTAACAACAACACTAACAGGCTTAATGTAGGGAGAAGGAGATTGCAAAGAGAATTCTCCAGTGCCTTTAATTAAATGTCCAGTTCTCAAAGATACTATAGTTCCCATCCCAAGGGAACTAGGGCTGCAATAACAATGTATATAGGTACTTCTCTTAAGCATTGGAAATTGGGTGCCCCAGAGAGGTGTCAAGGGTTTTGTTCAAAGTTCTGCTCTTAGAGATTTGGTGATCAAGGTAAGTCATCTTATGGTTGGGCTGTGAAAAATAGCAAGAGAGATGAGGAAAGGGTTTATGCCAAGCTAGCATGGAGAAATGGAGGATTAGATGAGTGAAAATATGAAAAAATGATGAAGAAAGAAAGCACATTCTTTTAATGATAACCCCTCAAGTCTACTCTTGTTTTTTTATATATGCATATACCTCTGGCAGTGGGTGGTGGGTTTTATACCTCTGCAAAGTTTCACACACACAGCCACAGGGACAGTGAACTGATGATGGAGAGGTACCTCTATATCCTGTATGTTTGGCTATTGTTTCCCTAATTTCTAGAATTGTACCAGGTATAGAGGTGATATATACATATATGTTGTTGTTGTTAGGTGCCATTGAGTCAGTTCCGACTCATAGTGACCCTATGCACAACAGAATGAAACAGTTCCCAGTCCTGCACAGTCCTTACGATTGTTGTTATGCTTGAGCTCATTGTTGCAGCCACTGTGTCAATCCCCCTCATTGAGAGTCTTCCTCTTTTCTGCTGACCCTGTACTCTGCCAAGCATGATGTCCTTCTCCAGGGACTGATCCCTCCTGACAAAGTGTTTCAGAGTTATGTTCTAGTCTCATTTTCCCCAAAAGCCCTCTGGGTGTTTTTTTTTTTTTTTAATCATCTATTTATTTATTTTTTAGGGGCTGGGAGGAGCTAGGACAGTCTTATTGCCAAACCCAGCACAGATGGGATGGTATATGGATATATTTTGAAATAAGATATCAGTATACATTTATGTAATGATTAAGCAAGAGCAAAGATTATTGACTTTTGAAACAGTGTTTTCACAGAGAGAAGGAAAGCATCAGTTTTGAGAACCTTCCTGGAAATTCCACAGGGATAAGTGAGTAGTTTAGTTTTTTGGGATATATATGTACTTTTTTTTTTTTTTTTTCCTGAGTCTCTGCTGTATGTGGCCCCTATGGCTGATTTGGCCTTGAGCCCTTAAGAGTTTGCTCATTAATCTACTGAATCTTTGGACAAGATCATAGAAATGACAACAAATTCCTTTTTTATATTCTTACTGGTCATTTTGCTTTCTTTTCCTTGTTATTCTCTCCAAGTGGCATGAAATTTCTTTTCTTCTTTTTTGTAATTTAAAATAGTCTTTGTATAAGCCTAACCTCTTCCATGTAATTTTTATTAACCCAACTCTAAAACATTCTGTGCATACTCTGACCATAACGCTTGAAATCCAGTTTTCAAATTTTATCTTTGGAATGTATCTTCCTCACTACAAGTAATCCTCTTGAGGGTACATGGTGGATCTTATTCAAATTTATATCCTTTGCCCATCAAGACTGGCACATAGAAGAGTTCAGTAACATTTGATGGAAAACATTATGACAGATACCCCTCCACTTCCATTGTTTTTCTACTAAAGAGAAATAGGAGAATTGTACCCTTATCTCTGGCAGTTGACTGAGCAACATGATTGATGTAATTGGTTTTAATGAATTGTACACACAAAAAATGCTGAATTGGCAAATGTGTTCTCTGTATTTTTACAATTAAAAAATCACTAAAAACTTCAGTTATCCCCTCCTAAGCCCCAGTAACAATCCAGTAACTGAAGTTTATATATATATATCCAAAGAAAACCCCTTGACCTCAAATAGTCCAATAGATTCCTACTCATAGCAACACAATAGGATAGAGTAGAACTGCCCCATCATGTTTCCAAGGCTGTAAATCTTTATGGAAGCATACAGCCACGTCTTTTTCCCCTAACGCAGCTGGTGGGTTCGAACAGCCCACCTTTTGGTTAACAGCCAAGTGCTTTAGCCTCTGCACCACCAGCACTCATATATATATTCTAAGTCCTATGTGTATATCCTCCCTGAGAAAATTTCCCAAATTATCTATCATTTCTTCTATTTTTTCATATGCTTCAAATCAGCTCAGTTTTTTTTTTTTTTTTCTTTTTGCCAGGCACTTGTGGATTTAAAACAGTGTGTACTAATCTTCATTTATCTCTTACGGTTGCCTCTCAACTCTGACTTACTCCAACCTCCAAGTATTCCATCAAATTTGAATCAAACTGTGCAGCTGCACACATCACATTTGACCACTTTTATATTTTCTGTAGAACTAGTTTTACCCACAAAGTTTCCCAGTAATGATTTCTCCGAAGTTTGTTTCTAATTTACTGTAAATTCAGAATTTCCATAGAGTCTGGATAAGTGCTGTAAAACAAAATCACTTAATAGTTCTTTCTGTGTTGCTAAAGAGGGAGCATCCATAAAGACACTAAGATCTGGGATAGAGTCTTTGTAGGAAGTAAATTGTAGGGTATCTAAAGTGCTTCCTCCTCTCATCATACAAGGCTAACATACTATTTGAAAATTATCTAGCTCAGAAAATTTAACCCCTCCCTCTGTAGCTTGTCCTTCTTTGGACACTATCTTTACTAGATGTATTTCCTGTGGCGTGTCTAAGAGATAGACTTATCTAGATTAAAATAATCTCTCAACATATGTTTCATCATAACAGCAAAATACTCTTTGTCAAGCATCTCACTTTCCTTGTCTTTATCCATTTTTCAAATCTAATGGATATGATTTTTTTTTTTCAAAAACCAGTTGTGATGAGACCTAAATTGTTTAATGTCTGAAACACTACTTTGAAATTAGTTGTTGTCTTGCCTTCTCTTACTGAAATCCTGTATTTATGGAACTTTTAAAATTGAGAACATTTATGTGGTATTCAATAACACACACACAATAAGCACATACAGAAAGTGTTAAACACATTAAATTTTTAGGATTTTACATTCTCAAATAGAGGGATCATTGGCATTATAAATACCCAAGAAATTATCATGCTTATTAACCAAAAATGTGTTTAAAAATACCAAAAATACAGACTCTGTATCTTTATTTCCCATTTATTTCTGGATACACTCCTGACTGTAAATTTCCATCTGGCTGATAGATATTCTTCTCTGGTCTCTTTTTCATGCCCAATCTTGCTGGTAGGGAAAGTGGCAGTAGAGTGAGGCTGACTCTATTCTTGGTGTTGACTAATGATCAGGTGGGTCTAGCATAATTTAACAAGAGTGTTTTAACTCCTTTTTGAATGGGAATGATGGAAGATGACCATGTTATTTTGTATTTTAAAAGGAATCTGGAAAAAAGAAGGAAGTGGAGCAAGAATCACTAATTGGAAGCCAAGAACTGTCTCTGGCATGCCAGAACATCTAATTTGGGCAGGAAGAATGTCAGTGCTTAATGACACCCAGTTTTATCCTCCTTCATTCCTCCTAGTGGGGATCCCAGGGCTAGAAGACGTGCACATCTGGATTGGATTTCCATTTTTATTTGTGTATCTCGTTGGGCTCCTGGGGAATGCTGTTGTTCTGTTTGTGATCCAGACTGAGAACAGCCTCCATGAGCCCATGTACTACTTCCTGGCCATGTTGGACTCCATTGACCTGGGCCTCTCCACAGCCACCATCCCCAAAATGCTGGGCATCTTCTGGTTTAGCCTCAGGGATATATCTTTTGGATGTTGCCTTTCCCAGATGTTCTTCATCCACTTCTTCACTGCCATGGAAAGCATTGTGCTTGTAGCTATGGCCTTTGACCGCTACATTGCCATTTGTAAACCTCTTCGGTACACCATGATCCTCACCAGCAAAATCATCAGCATCTTTGCAGGCATTGCTATCCTGAGAAGCCTGTACATGGTGCTTCCACTAGTGTTTCTCCTCCTTAGGCTGCCCTTCTGTGGGCACCATATCATCCCTCATAGCTACTGTGAGCACATGGGCATTGCCCATCTGGCCTGTGCCAGCATCAAAATGAACATTATGTTTGGCCTAGGCAACATTACCCTCTTAATATTGGATGTGCTTCTTATTGTCCTGTCCTATGTCAGGATCCTCTATGCTGTTTTCCACTTGTCTTCTTGGGAAGCCAGGCTTAAAGCTCTTAATACCTGTGGCTCGCATATTGTTGTTATCTTAGCCTTTTTTATGCCAGCATTTTTCTCTTTTTTAACACATCGTTTTGGTCACAATGTTCCCCAATATATCCACGTCTTCTCAGCCAGTTTGTATGTGGTTGTGCCCCCAGCCCTCAACCCTGTAATCTATGGGGTCAGGACTAAACAGATTAGGAAACGAGTGCTCCGGATTTTCTTCAAGAAAGAGAGCTAACCAGACAACGCAATGGAGGGTCTATCTTAGAACTCATATTTCTTCCATTATTAAAGGTAGAATTATCTACTGCATAAGCTGTGGCTGCTAACCAAAAGGTCGGCAGTTCAAATCCACCAGGTGCTCCTGGGAAACTCTATGGGGCAGTTCTGCTCTCTCCTATGGAGGTCACTGAGTCAGAATCCATGCGATGGCAACGGGTTTGGTTTTTTTTTTTTTTTGGAACGTATTAAAAAGTAGGAAGACAAAGGGGAATAATGGGACTAATAATATTATTTATCCATCAATTTAAACTTTTGTCTTTAAGTTTAATAACAAGAATATTAGTGTTGATTTTTTTCTTTTTTATACTATACTTTAGATGCATATTTACAGAGCAAACTAGCATCTCATTAACAATTAATACATATCTTTTTTGTGACAAGGGTTGCCAACCCTACGACATGTCAGCACCGTCCTCTTCTCTACCTTCAGTTCCCCACTACCAGTTTTCTGTGCCTTTCTGCCTTCTCGTCCTCGTCCCCTGGGCTGGTTAGTGTTGATTTTATAATTTATCTTAAAAAAAGACACTGTTTTTACAAGCACTATAGTTCTATGAAGTATACACTATTTTCCCCACTTTTTAGATATATGTATGTCTATATATATTCATATTTAGACAAGTTAAATTATTTCTTCAAATTCCATTATTAGTAACAAAGGGAAATTTAAGCCAAATATTAAATTTCTTTGCTGTTATGTGTGTGTACACATATATGAGTTTCTAATTGAGTAGATTCCCTAAAGTGGAAATTAGGTCATGTACTATGCATGAGCTCATCTTTGGTAGATACTGTAAAATGGTGTTCCAAGTTGTTTATCTCAATTTATACTGCCATCAGCAGGTGTGACAGTTCTAGTTGCTTCATAATCTCACCAACACTTGTATTATTATTCTATTTAATTTGGAAAGTCTTGGAGTGTGTGCATGTGTGGGTATGTGTATAGTAGTAGTAATAGTAGCTCATGGTTTTAATTTGCATTTTCCTGATAAACAAAGAAATTTAATACCATTTCATATGCCTATTGGCAATGGGGTTGTTCTTTTTTTTCCTTTTGAAGGGCTTATTCAATATTGTGTTTTTTCTATTGATTTTTAGGAATTTGAAAGTTGTATATATATGTTTATTTGAATAGATGTATGGATACACACACACAATATGTATGTATTCCCCCACTATAAACTTGACTTTTTACTCTCTTTGTGCTGTCTTTTCATGAACAGTAGTGTGTTATTTTAACATTTATTTATTTTTTGGTTAATTGCTTTTTCATCCTGTTTAAGAAATCTGTGCCTATTTCCAATATACATATACAATATACCTGTAATAGATATTTTGGATAAGGTGGACAGTAGAAGTCATGATTTAAATGTTAAATTATCCCAGCATTTATTGGAAAGAGCTTCCTTATACAAATGCACTGCTGTGGCACTTTCATAATAAGTCAACTGACCTTTTATGAAAAGGTCTGTTCCTTGATTCTCTAGTCGTTTATATTATTTGCCTACTCAGCAACACTATACAATTAGAAATTGTGTACCTTTACAATATGTGTTGACATATGATCATGTAAATCCTACAATCTTTCTTTTCTTTTTCAATATTATCTTTACTGGATCTTCTTAGTTCTTTGATTTTCTAAGTACGAATTATAGAGTCAGCTCGACAGGGCATACATAGTGCATATACACACACATGCACACAGCTTGCTGATATTTTGATAGGGTTTGTTTGAACCTATTGATATAATTAACCTTCATACTATGTTTAGCTTTCAAATCCCTAAATAAGGAAAATCTTTATTTCATTAAGTCTCCTTTAAAAAGGATTAATAAATCACCTGATATTTGAAAAGGGAGCAAAGATAAGCCAATGGAGCAAGGATAGTCTTTTCAACAAATGGTTTTGAAAAAACTGGACATCAACATGCACGAAAACTAAATGTAGACACTGACTTTTATACCTCTCACAAAAATTAATTCAAAATGGATTATGATGTAAATGTAAAATGCAAAACTATGCAACTTCTAGAAGATAGGACAAAATCTGAGTGATCTTGGTTTGATGATAACTTTTAAGATACAACCCTAAAGCACAATTCATGAGAAGAATAAAAAAATTGATAAGTTGTACTTCATTAAGATTAAAACCTTCTGTTCTGTAAAAGACACTGTTAAGAGAGTGAAAAAACAAATCACAGACTGAGACAAAATATTTGCAAGACACATATCTGATAAAGGACTTGTATCCAAAAAAAGAACAAGAAAAAAATACTTATGTATGAGCTCTTAAACAATTAAAAAGTGGGCAAAAGATCTGAATAGGCAGATCTATAGAGAGTAAATAAACATGTTAAAAGAAGGTGTATAGATGGTAAATAAACATATCAAAAGACGCTCAACATCATAAGTCCTTAAACCAAGAACAAACAAACAAGAAAAAAACAAACCCATTGCCGTAGAGACCATTTCAACTCATAGGGACCCTATAGGAAAGAGTAGAACAGCCCCATAGAGTTTCCAAGGAGCTCCTGGTGGATTGGAACTGCCAACCTTTTGGCTAGCAGCCATAGCTCTTAACTACTACTCCACCGGGGTTTCCCATAAGTCCTTGGGAATTGTGAATTAAAACAACGATGAGATACCACTACACACCTATTACCAAAATAACAGCAATAACAAGAATCCAAACCCATTGCCATTGAGTCGATTCCAACTAATGGCTAAAATCCAAAATGCTGATAACACCAAATGCCGGTGAGGATGTGGAGGAATAGGAAGTCTCATTCATTGTTGGTGAGATTGCAAAATGGTACAGCCACTTGGAAGGCAGCCTGGCAATTTCTTACAAAGCTAAACATAGGCTTACCATACATGCAACAATTGCGCTACTAGGTATTTACCCCCAACAAGTTGAAAAAGTTGGTTCATGAATGTATATGCAAGCTTTATTAGTAATTGCCAAAAATTGGAAGCAACTAAGATGCCCTTCAATAGGTAAATGAATAAACACATTGTGGTACACCCATTCAATGGAATACCATTCAGTGATAAATAAGAGATGAGACATCAAGCATCAAAAACAGATGAAGACCTTTATTGCTAAGTGAAAGAAGCCAGTTGAGAAGGCTACATACTGTTATGATTCCAACTATATGACATCTTGGAAAAGGCAAAAATATACAGAGAGTAAAAAGATCAGTGGTTTCCAGGGGATTCTGGGGGAGGGAGGAAAAACGAATAGGTGGAGCACAAGGGATTTTAAGACAGCGAAACTGTTCTGTATGATTATGCACCTGTCAAAATCCATAGGACTGGACAACAGAGTGAACACTAATGTAAACTATAGACCTTAGTTAATAAGAATTTATCGGCACTGGTTCATCTATTTATAAAATTAACCACACTGACCCAAGATGTACAGGGGAAACTGTAGTGGGAGAAAGGGTATACGGGAACTCTCTATACTTTCTCCTCGGTTTTTCTGTAAACCAAAACTGTTCTAAAAAATGAGGCTATTATTTAAAAAGAAAAATATATATATATACACATACACATTTTTTAAAGGCAAAGAAAAAATGCAGTGTAGTAGAGTTTTGATGTTACTTGGAGCTCTTGCATATTTCCTTTAGATATTTGATGTTTTTCTCTTTATTCTAAATTGTATCATTTGAAAATGTTTATATTCTAATTTTTTATTTCTACATAGAAATTCAATGGATTCTTGTATTTTGACTTTATATGTAGGGACCTTACAAATTCTAATAATTTCTCTGCTAATTATATATATTAATTACCTCCTATGTGAAAAATGACAGTATTATTTCCTCCTTTCAAATCTTTATTCCTCTTACTTTTTGATGTATTCCTCTTGTCTTTAAAAAGAGCTATGATGTCTAGTAAAATTAAGAATGCAAATGGTTGTTGTAATTACTGTCTGTATCTCATTTCTCCTCTTCAGAGAGAATATTTCAAAGAATTAGCAGCCATGATGCTTGCTGTAGCTGTTTTAGGGGCATTGGTCCTACACAGGTTTTCTGTTTCTTCCTGTGTCATTTGGTTGAGCTCACTTCCCTAAAAATTAGTTGTTTTATGTCAAATTGCAAATACACTTAAAATCAGTGATTTGTAGAAACTTACTATTTTTTAATGTATGATAGCATTAATTATTCATCTCTTCAGGATTGATATTGCTAAGTTTTAAAAAGTTTTTCTGGAACCTGATACTGTTTCTCGTTGAGTATTTCTATTACGTTTGCTCTTTACTTCATTAAGCAATTTGATTCTCTTTGTTATTCTTACTACCTTTTGTGTTTCAGTTTACTGTTTTTTCCTATTAACTAGAACGGCTACTTAGATAACTTATTTTCATCATTTTTTCTATCCTAATGTTTGCACTGAAAGGTATACTATTTTTTTTTTTTTTAATATATGAATAGCTGTGGCTGTATCACGCAAGATTTTTGGGACAAATACTTTCTGAATACCTTATACTTGAACTCTCACCAGTGAGGTATAAGTAAACTTTTCTTTCACATAAACCTGATGAGGACACCATGTTAAGAAGGGGATAGTGATTAATATTGTGATGTCCAAGAAAAAGTGAAAAAAACTTCTTTAAAGAGTCAGTGTGTATTGAGTTATGAAAACATATGGCCCATAAATAGGTATTGAGGAGAGAGCAGGTGGTAAGAAATATTTTCTATTGTGGTTAGATCCCTCCCTCTGGATTTATTTTACTATTTATTCATTAAAGAAATATTAATCATGCAATTGTTATTTTTCAGACTGTTCTAACAACTGGGAATACAACCTTGAAAAAGGTAGTCACAGTCCCTGCTCCCATGCACCTAATATGCACATAGAAATGAGAGAAAAAAGAAATGAATACAGATATAATTTTAGGTAGGTGGGAATGTTATGAAGCAAAATAAAGCTGGCTAAGGGAAGAGAGTTGGGAGGATGACCATTTTAAATGGAGAGGTCAGGGAAGGTTTCTTTGCAGCAGAGGAATTTGAGGAGGACCTGAATAAAGTGAGGGAGCGAGGCTTTAGCATGAATTGGGCAATTGTGTTCTAGGTGTGTGACTGGCAAAAACATAATCCCTGGGACAAGAATGAGTTTAAAATATTTGAGAAAGAACCCCAAATATCATGTGCCTGGAGTGGAATAAGTGATGAAGTAAGTGGCAAGAAATATCTTTGAAGACTACTTCAAGGGCAAGCAAACCATCTTAAGAAGTTTGGACTGGATAACGTGCAGATTAAGTGAAAGGGGTAAATACATGAGTGGAGATTGAGTCCACTGAATAACTGTATTAGAGATTCTGTTTAAATTGTAAACTTGAATGTCCTAAATATTTGCAAGGATTAAGAACAGGGTCTGTAATGGTCTATAAAAGTAGATAAATACTTTAAGATATGGGACTGAAAGTGAGAGAGGGAGGGAAAGAGGGAGAAAGAGAGAGATTGTGGAGGTGGGGGGAAAGAGAGGGACATTGCTTGGATAAAGGTAATGAAGAAGATGGGATAGGTTAGGATCAAAGCCAATACATCAGGTGTTCACCAGAAATTTTGAAATTTCACTTGGAAAACAGAAATCATAAAATTCTATTAGTGTTGATAAAGGAATGGATTATGTGTACAAAATAATCAATAAAATATTCTTGCCCAGTAGTCTCAATGCAGAGAGAGAGATTTCTAAAGAGAATTCTCCAGTGCCAATTAATGGAACTATCAAGGGCTCAAAGACATTATTGTCTCCCACCCCAGGGGAAGTAAGGCTTTAGCAAAAGTATAAATACATTCTCTTCAGCATATTAAATGGTGTGCTGGAGAGAGAAGCTAAGCCATGTTTTCAAAGCGCTACTTTCCAGAGATTTAGAGATGAACGTAAGTCATATTGAGGGTAAGCTGTGGAAAACAGCAGGAGTGATTGGGAAAGGGCTTATGACAAGCTAGTATGAAGAAAAAGAGAGGACAATTCAAAGTATGAAGAGGGAGGAAGGAGATGAACCAACTGATCCTCTATCAATCAGTTAAGATACTTTTCTAAGCCTGTATACATATTTCTAAACCTTGTAAATGGGTGAATAGCAAAATGACTGCCTTCTCCAATTTTCTAGAACTGTACCAGGTACAGTAAAGATGATCAATAAATATGTTTTTAAATGAATAAATTTGTCAATAAATGAATCATGGAAAATGGCCTGGAGGGATAGGCTTTTGTAAAAATAGGACCCAGGACTAGGGTGATGAAGCAGCTAACAAAGGAAGTGAGAATAACAGACTGGCCATGAGATTGGTGATTAGGCAGAGGTGAGATGAGAAGGGGCATATTATATTTTCTCCTTACCTTCATCAGATACAGGATATGCGATGAGCTGTGTATGTATGTTCTGTTGAAGTGGTTAGACTTAAGTAGAGACAGAGAATGCCAATTTGAGAAAATAGCTGCTGGATATGTCTGTTTAGGGCTTATTTATGGGCTGGGAGGAGCTGGGACTCAGTCATATCTCCAAATCCAGCACATGCTGGAGGACATATGAATACATGTTGCAATAAGTGCTTGTCTGCTAACCATAGATCATGGGTTCTAACCCATCAGCCGCTCTGTGGGAGAATAATGTGGCAGTCTGTGTCTGTAAAGATTACAGTCTTGGAAACCCTGTGGGGCAGTCCTACTATAGAGTAGCTATGAATTGGAATCCACTTGATGACAATGGGTTTGTTTTTTTTTTAAACACATATTTAGACTACCCTTGGTAATACATGGTTAATCACTGGACTGATAACTAAAGACAGAGGATCTATCTCACAGGAGAAATATACACAATTTGTTTCTGGAAAATTCTACAGCCTTGGAAACACTGTGGGACAGTTCTAATCTGTCCTATAGGGTTGCTATGAGTCAGAATTGACTGGAAGGCAACGGGATACATATACAAGTCCCTGGGTGGTGCAAATGGTTAATGAACTCGGCTGCTAACCCGAAACATTGGAGCTTCAAGTCCACCCAGAGGCACCTCAGAAGAAAGGCCTGGCAATCCATTTCTGAAAAATCCAACTATTAAAAACCTTATGGAGCACAGCTCTACTTTGATACACATGGGGTTTTGGTAAGTCAGAATTGACTTGATGACAACTGATGGTGGTAATGGTACAGACATATAGAATGATTGAGTGGCTGGTTGCTTTGAGCAGTGTGTATGGACTCGGAAATTATGTTGTTCTAGAGAGGAGGAAAATCCCACTTTTGAAAACCCTCCTGGTAAATTCTCAAGGATAAGTGGGAGAAATTGATTTTCTTGTGATGTAGACATGTGTTCTTTTTCTGACTTTATGCTGTATGCAGCCGCTAAGAGTGACTGAAATACCAGACACTTAAGAATCTGTTCATGAACCTATTGACACTGGAAAAGGTCACAGAACAGACAACAGTTCCAGAATTCTGTCCCGGCTGCCCAGTGTGGTTCCTTTTCTCACTTTTGCCTTGCTCCTCTCTCCACCTTGAATAAAATTCCTTTTCTTCTTTTTCTAAATAATTGCTTGTCTAACCTCCTCCATGGAATTTATCTTGACCCATCTCTACCCTTACATAATTTCATGCAAGGTAGTATTCAGATTTCTTCTTTGCAACTTCATCTCCCTCACTACACAGTGGTCTTCTTGAGGATAGGACAGGTCTTATGCAAATTTGTATTCAGATTGCCTAATCACGGCTGTCACATGAACAACCAAACCAGTAGCTGTTGAGTGGATTCCGACTCCTATAAAACCCATGTGTGCACAATAGAACCCTGTTCCATAGGGTTTTTGAGGCTGTGACCTTTTATAAGCAGATTGCCAGGCCTTTCTTCCAAGCTACCTCTGGGTGGGTTTGGACCACCAACCTTTTGGTTAGTAACCAACCACTTAGTTGTTTGCACTACCTAGGGACTTCTTACATGGAAACCAAAAAAAAAAAAAAAAAACCCAAACCCAGTGCCGCCAAGTCAATTCCAACTCATAGCGACCCTATAAGACAGAGTAGAACTGCCCCATAGAGTTTCCAAGGAGCGCCTGGAGGATTCGAACTGCCGATCCTTTGGTTAGCAGCCGTAGCACTTAACTACTATGCCACCAGTGTTGCTCTTAAATATTCAATAATATGAATTGTGAAAGGGAAACCTCCGCATCCCTTGTGTATTCTTCGCTAATCAAACGATCTACAGAATTTAACCCAAATTATGGAGCCCTGGTGGTACAGTGGTTCAGAGCTCAGCTGCTAACCAAAAGATCAGCGGTTCCAATCTACCAGCTGCTCTTTGGAAAACCTGTGAGGAAGTTCTACTCTGTTCTACAGTGTGGCTATGAGTCATAATCAAGTGGATGCCAATAAAAAAAAAAAAAGTTATATAAATGTGTATGAATATGTATATATTTTTATCCATTCTGAGAGAATGTCCCAAATTATCTTTCATTTTTGTTACCCTCCCAAGTGCTAAAATGAGTACAGTTGTTTGCCAGGCACTTGCCTTGATTTTAAGGTAGAGTATACTCACCTTCATATACATTTGTCTCTGATGGGTGCCGCCTAAGTCTGTTGAGACATCCAAGTGTTCCTAAATTTAAAGCTTTTGAACAATTGCAAAGATCACATTCAATCACTTCTACCTTTTCTGTAGAATTAGTTTTACCCCAAATTGCCCAGTAATAAAAAAAAATAAGTAAATAAATTCACTCTAAACAAATTCAGAAATTTCTATAGCTCAGATGAGTGCTATAAAATAAAATCACTTAACAATACTTTTTTCTGTGTTACTGAAGGAAAGATATTCATAAATACCATTTCAAAATCCATTGCCATCAAACCAATTTCAATTCATAGCCACTCTATAGGACAGAGTAGAACTGCCCCATAGGTCTTCCAAGGAGTGGCTGGTGAATTGGAACTGCCGACCTTTTGGTTAGCAGTCTTAGCTCTTAACCACTGTGCCAGTAGCCCAGGAAATAATCTTAGTAAGAACTAAACTGTAGAGTATCTAAAGTGCTTCTGCCTTCTACCCATCATGTGAGGCTAAGATAATATTTAAAAATTGTCTAGCTCAGAAAATGTAGTACTTCCCTCCTCCTTAGCTGGACCATCCCTGGACAGTTTCTCTACTGGAGGTGTTTCCTTATGGGGCATATAAAACCTAGGCTTGTACAGAGTAAACTAATTTCTCAACCCATGTCCCTTCATAACTTTAAAATATTCTTTGTCAAACGTCTCACTCTCCTTGTCTTTATTTTTCATATCTAATTGATAAATTTGCTTTTTTTGCCTTTTTTTTTCTGAACCCTGACTTTGAAATTAATTGCTGTCCTGCCTCTTCCTACATATTAATTTAATGAACTTTTAAAAAGTTGAGAACATTTATGTGGTAGACCCTTTTCAAGCATATGAATAAACAAAGATTTAGGTGTCTTTGCACTTAGAATCAGACTATCTAGTATTCAGTTACACACACTCAAAATACACGCACATGCACACACACACAAAGTGTTAAACACATCACATTTCAAGGTTATCAGGTACTCAAAGAGGTGAATGTAAATGTCCAAGATATCACCATTCACATTAGCAAAAATGACTTCAAAGTTACTAGATACACAGATTCTAGACATTTATTTTCCCCATTTATTTCTGGTTACACTCCTGGTTATGAATTTAAATCTGGAAGACATACCTTTGTCTCCACTCCTTTTTTCATGTCCAATCTTTCCAAGAAGAGAAAACACCAGACGGAGGCTGATTCTATCCCTGGTACCGTTTGAAGCTTAGGTAAGACTAGCAGAACTTAAGGAGACTATTTTAACTCTTTCCTGAATGGAAACAAAGGACGATTATAATGTTATGTCTCATTTTACCAGGAATCTGGATGAAGGGAAAAATGGAGCAAGAATTACTACTGAGAAGTCAGTAACTAGCTCTGGCACATGAAACTTCTAATTTTGACAGGAAGAATGTCAATGCCTAATGACACCCAGTTCCATCCTTCTTCATTCATCCTAGTGGGCATCCCAGGGCTAGAAGACGTGCACATCTGGATTGGGGTCCCCTTTTTATTTGTGTATCTTGTTGCGCTCCTGGGGAATGCTGTTGTTCTGTTTGTGATCCAGACTGAGAACAGTCTCCATGAGCCCATGTACTATTTCCTGGCCATGTTGGACTCCATCGACCTGGGCCTTTCCACAACCACCATCCCCAAAATGCTGGGCATCTTCTGGTTTAGCCTCAGGGATACATCTTTTAGAGGCTGTCTTTCCCAGATGTTCTTCATCTACTTTTTTACAGTTATGGAGAGTGTTGTTCTTGTGGCTATGGCTTTTGACCGCTACATTGCCATTTGCAAACCCCTTCGGAACACCATGATCCTCACCAGCAAAATCATCAGCATCACTGCAGGCGTTGCTATCCTGAGGAGCCTGTACATGGTGCTTCCAATAGTGTTTCTCCTCCTTAGGCTGCCCTTCTGTGGGCACCATATCATCCCTCATAGCTACTGTGAGCACATGGGCATTGCCCGTCTGGCCTGTACCAGCATCAAAGTGAATATTGCATTTGGCCTTGGCAACATTTCTCTCCTATTATTGGATGTGTTCCTTATTGCTCTGTCCTATGTCAAGATTCTGCATGTTGTTTTCCACCTGCCATCCTGGGAGTCTCGGCTCAAGGCTCTTAACACCTGTGGCTCTCACATTGGTGTTATCTTAGCGTTTTTCACACCAGCATTTTTCTCTTTTTTGACACACCATTTTGGCCACAATGTCTCCTGATACATCCATATTTTCTTGGCCAACTTGTACGTGGTTGTACCCCCAGCCCTCAATCCTATAATCTATGGGGTCAGGACCAAGCAGATTCGAGAGCGAATGCTAAGGATTTTCTTTAAAAAAGACTGATAAATAGTCAGAGGCCATGGATGGGTCTGTATTAAAATTCATGTTTTTTTTTTTTTTTTCTACATGTTAAAAGTGATGTTTTCTACTCTGTAACACAAAGGAAAATAGGAAAGCATTGAAGAATACTGAGACTAATAACATTTTTTCTTGCTTTTTGGGAGCTGGCATAGTGAGATATCCACATTTAAAAAGATAAATTTAAATCCTTACCTCATGCTGTATAGAAAATTTAACTCCAAATGTATCAGAGACCCAAATATAAGAAAAAATTTTGAAGGAAAACATAGGAGAAAATATTCATAACCTTTGATCAGGCAAAGATTTCATAGATACAATAACAACTGCAAGGAAATTAAAGAGAAATCATAAAATAGACTTTATCAAAATTAAAAACTATTGTGTTTCAAAACACTACTTTAAGCAAATGGAAAAAGTAATATTCGGACTGAGAGAACACATTCACAAGTCCTCTAAATGATAAAGGACTTGTATCCACAATATATAAAGTCTTACAACTCAGTTATAAGTGACACATTACCTGACTGAAAAATGGACAAAATGTTTGTATATTCATGTCGTCAAAGAGGATATACATCTAGTCGAAGAACACATAAAATGATACTCCACACAATTAGTCTTTAGGGAAATGTATATTAAAATCACAATAAGAAACTTTTTTACACCCACTAGAAGCCCTGGTAGTGCAACAGTAAAGTGCTGAATCAACTCAACAGTACCCAACAACAACAACAGGAATACTATAACCAAAATAGAACAAGTGTTAGTGTGGATGTGAAGTATCTGGAACCCTCATACAGTGCTGCTTTGGAAAACATTTTTGAAGTTTTTCAAAAGTCAAACATAAATTACTGTATGGCCCAACAATCCCATTCCTAGCTATTTTCCTATAAGAAATGAAAATATATGTCCACCCAAAGACTTGTCATGAATGTCATAGGAGCATTATTTTTAGTAGCCAAAAAGTGTAATCAATCCAAATGTCCATCAACTGGTGAATAAATAGACATATAATGGAATAATTTACAGCAATAAAAAGGAATAAACTACTGTTACATGCTACACAATGATTGCGCTTCAGAAACATTATTCATGTGAAAGATGCTGAACATAAAGACCACATGTTGTATCTTTTCCTTTTTATAAAATATTTCCAAATGCAAATCTATAGAGATAGTAAGTCAGTGGTTGCCGGAGGCTTGGGGTGGATGGAATTAAGAATAGACTGCAAGTGGAGACCACAGATACCTTGGGATGATTAAATTGTTCTAAAATTCGATTCTGGCAATGATTTCTTAAACCTTTAATTTTACTAAAAATCATTGAATTGCACCATTAAAATAGCTGAATTTTATGGTATATGAATTTTACCTCAATAAAACTGTTAAAAATAGATGATCAGGAAGATGAGTTCTGCTCTCTCTATGAAATGTCATGATTCCTTGCTCAGTTTCTCTATCTAAGCCAGTTTTTAGCTTTAAAACCCATTGGTTAAGGAAAAGTCCGGATCCTTATGTGAACGGACCCTGCCACCCTACGGCAAATATATTCAGTAATGATTTTCCCAGTCTTTCTCTAAAGAAACCTACCACCATTTTTTTGGTTAATCATGCATTAAGGAACAAGGAATAGAAGGAACTTTTGAAGAATTTTGGACACAAGGTGTAAACTGATGTTACTACTGAATGTATTAACTCTCTCTCTTCCACATGAGAGTAAAGGGTGTATAAAGAAACCAAAACAAAACTCATTGCTGTCGAGCCATTTTCAACTCATAGTGGCCCTGTGTGTTACAGAGTAGAACTGCATCATGAGTTTTCTTGGCTGTAATCGTTATGGAAGCAGATTTCCAGGCTTTTCTTTCATGGTGCCTATGGATGGGTTCAAACCACCAAAAATTACTAATCAAGAGCACCACTCAGGAACCAAGGGGTATATAAAATCAAAAAACCATTGCTAGTGAGACGATTCTGACTCATAGCAACCCTATAGGACAGAGTTGAATTAATTATCCCATTGAGTTTCCGAGGCTGTAATCTTTACAGGAACAAACTGCCACATCATTCTTCTGTGGAGTGGCTGGTGGATTCGAATCACCCACCTTTAGGTTAGCAGCCCAGTGCTTTAACCACTATGCCACCAGGGCTCCTTTAGGGGTATGTAACTCATTGCCATTGAGTCGGTTCCAATTTATAGTGACGGGGCCTAGGAAATACATGAAGGTCTGGCCCTGATTCAGCTCAGAGAGGATACAATAGATCTGGGGACAAGTCTGATAATAATTTTCAAATTTGACATTTCAAATTTATTATTGGGATAAATATATTGGTAGCTGGTGAAACCTTCATATGATTTCCTGAATTGTGGTGGATTGTCTTAAGCAAGACCAGGTAGACGCCTCTGACAGTGCACCTTCTCTTGTCCCATTCAAAGTAGTAAATCAAAGCAATACTACATTGTAGGGGTGGTGGTTCCCGTCATATGCCCATTTAATTCACCAGTCTGACCTTAAAAAGTCTAAATGGGTATTGATCAGTTACAGAAGACTTCTGAAAATCTAACCAAATAACTTCAATTGTGGAAAGACAAATGGTTGTATTTAATGATGCATATGAACTCATGTACAGGAAAGAATTGCCTGATTGTTTGATAAAGGCTTCAAAGGAGAAATATTAGTCAAGATCTGGGCAAGAACGTCTGGTGAAGAGTCATATGGATAGACCTACAGGAGCGGACATTAAATCTCGAGGTCTTTGTTTTGCAACTTGCCAGTAACAAAGACAATGAGCTTGCAATATGTCACCATCATGCAAAGAAACTTATCATCCGCCTCCACCCTGGGAGAAAAGGAAACAGTTAATCTTTTGTGTATGTAGTTTTAAGATATTTTCTTAGCGGTTACCTGGGACTCACAATAATATCCTAAATCTACAACAATTTAGTTGGAATTGATACCAGTTTAGTTTCAATATCATATAAAATCTCTGCTCCTACATAACTCCGTCTCCCCCCTTTATGTTGTTCCTGTCACAGAGTACACACACCACACACACACATTGTATACCCATTAACATAGATTTATAATCTTTGTTGTATGCATTTGTCTTTTGAATTATGTGGGAAAAAAAGAGTTAGAAAACAAAATAAAATAATACTGACTTTTATATTTACCTATATATCCACTTTTACTGAAGTTTTTTGTTTCTTTATATGGTTTTGGGTTACTGTGTAATGTCCTCTCATTTCATCCTCTCATTTCACTCCCTTTAGCATTTCTTATGGAGGCATATCTATTAGCAAAGAACTTCCTCTACCTTTTTTATTTGGAAATACCATAACTTCTCCTTGATTTTTTGAAAGATAGTTTTGCTGGGTATAGCATTCTGGCTTGATTTTTTTTTTTTTTTTTTCTTTTTCTTCCAGCACTTTAAAAATATCCCACTCCCTTCTGGCCTCCATAGTTTCTGATGAAAAATCTATTGTTAATGTAACTTTCCAAGGGTTTTTATTATGCTCCATCCTCCTTGGTATGTCCTGAACACTAATCTTTGTCTTGTTAGCACCTTAAGACAGCCATCACTAAAATGCTCTGTTTTTTGTCTGCTTTCTCCACTTGCCCTATACAGATTAAGAATTAGGAAATGGCTCTAGGAGAAGAGTGGTATAGATGTTTGGTTTCACTTCTTTGTGCCTGTTTTCACTCTGGGATCTTGGTTCTTCAAGTACAGGCTAAAAAAGCCCCTAAGTGCATTTTTTTCCATCTAGCACTGATAATTTGACAAAACTCTGCACGTTTCCCTGCTTCTGAGTGATTTACCACTGCCCTGGTCCTCAGCTTTTTTCTCTGTTCTTACAGTCATTAAATATCTGGGGGTAAAATGGGAAGTATAAAATTAGGCTTCTCTTAGTGAGTTTCCTTCTCTCTAGGAGGTTGGCCCCTCCCATCTTTGTTGCTTTAGCAAATCTTTCACCTAAATAGTTCAAAAGCAATAGGGCAAAAGGATTATAGATATATCAAGATTTAAGCTATGACAGAGATGATTTATTAAAAAAATAGGAAGGGAAGATTGATACAGCAGGTCATTGAAGAAGATGGCAGAGAACTATCTTAACAGCCCAGGTGTTAACCAGGATCGTAGGCTTTTAATCTGGAAAGCAGAAAATGCACAGTCTCTTTTTGGGTGGGAAAGAGTAGATGATTCTTGCCTTTTAGCTCCAGTGTATGATGGGAAGTTTCTTAGGAGAACTCTCCAGTGAATATCAGTCTTTGCCAGAAACCCAGGGAGACCATAGTCCCCATCCTAGTGGTTGCAGGGCTGCAGGACCAATATAAATGCCTATTCCTCGGTTAAGAAAGAAAGTGTAATCCCAGAGAGATTCCAGATGATGTTTTCAAAGCCCAACCTCTCAGAGAAATTTGGAAATCAAGGTAAGGCTGTGTTATTCTGGTTGAGTGGTGGGAGATAGCTTGGAGATGGAGAACGAGTTCACACTAAGCTAGAATAGAGAGAAGGTGGACAAGTAAGTGTATAATTGAGATTTGGGGGGGAAAAAGGAAGAGCACAGGCAAGATTTAAGCATGGCAAATTTTATACCCACAGACTACCATAGCTACATAAAAGTTTCTACCTATGCATGTATTTCTTTGTGTCCATAATCCCACACATGCAGCCATAGGTGAGATGCAGAAGAAAATTATGTACAAATCAGGTATTTTTTCTCTTCTTATACCAAACTCAGTGCCATTGAATTGATTTTGATTCAGAGTGACCCTATATATACTAGAGGCTAAATGTGACCATTGAGAGATCAAAGACTATGTTTCCTCTGTACTTAGCACATTGCCTGGCCTAATATATGAGATCAACAAGTATGTTTTTAAATAAAGGAATTCATGAATGAATGAATTGTGGAGGATGTTCATGAATGTTCGTAGTGGTTTTTTTTTTTTTTTGCTTTTGCTGCTTGTTTTTAATAGAAGCAAATACAAAGGTGAGAAGCAAACACTAAGGTGAGGAGGCAGCTGAGAAATGGAATAATGTGCAAGAGTTAAGATAGTTTCATAGCAGCATCTATCATGAGACTAGGAATTAGAAAGATGTCAGATATAAAGGTGTATAACAGGGTTTTTCAACCTTGGCATGGCACTACGGACATTTTTGGGCCAGATAGTTCTTTGTCCTGGATGGCTATCCTATGAATTGTAGGATGTTTAGCAGCATCCCTGGCCTCTGCCCAGTAGATTCTAGCAGCACTTTCCCCCAGTTTTGACAACTAAAAATATCCCCAGGCATTGCCAAATGTCCCCCGGGGGAAAAATTGCTCTGGTTGAAATTCTCTTCTTATCTTCATCATTTACAGCACATAAGATGGTGTTTTGCACTTAGGTCAAAGGGTGTGTGTGGTGGGATGCTGCAGAATATGGTAGAGTAACAAGATGAAGAATTGAAAAAATGACTATTTGGAGTAAGTTATTTTCAGGACTTTAGGACATTGGAAGTTGTGGTCTCATGGAGAAGAAGCTATGTCTCAGGCTCATCACTATACCTGGCAGAGACTGGAGGATACATGAATATATGTTGCTAGAATAGATGTGTATATACTTTTGGAATGAATAAATAATTGGCTGCTTCGCACACTGTTGATCAAGTGGGAAATATGGCTATTTTGGTACTCAGAAGGGAACCAATTCTGGGGACCCCTCCTAGAAAATCATCAGGTAGAATAGGACGGTCTTCTTTGTTTTGGAATTTTAGAAAAAAATATATATTTCTATGACCTCAGGTGCTAGGCAGGTATTGAGGGTGATCTAGATACTCTTCAATATCCAGAATCTGGAGAAGGTTGTATAGAGGGCCATAGAGTTCAGGTCCTAGATGGCAAAACAATGAGCTTACCCTACAAAGTAAAGCCACTGATAATTTTTCTTCCTATTCTCCATTCATACGTGCTCTTCTCTCCACCTTGAATAAACTTCTCATACTTCTTTCTCTAGAAAAACTATAGTTAAATCTTTGATTTATTTTACCTCCTCCATGAAGCTTTTTGTTTTTGTCCTAACTCCATACCCACAATTTTTTCTGTATTTTTTTTATCATAACACAATATTTTATTCAAATTAACTTGTGAGAATATGAGCAAAGTCTTATTTAAATTTTCTATTCAAATTCCTTAAGTGAAGGCCTAGTACATATCAAGAAGTAAATAAATATTTGCTAAAATGAACTGTGAATGGTCCTTCCCCACCTCTCTTATTGATCCTTTTATATCTGACAGTTTTCTGGTACAGAACTGAGAAAAGAAATCAATTTTTCCTATAATATCTCTTTCTCTGCCTCAGCAACTGCTTTACTGTTTTTGATATACTGTCCCAAATTATTTCTCATTTCTGCCATGCTTCATAGGCCCCAGATACACCACATTCTTTGCTAGAGGTTGATCTTATCTGGAGTTAAAGAAAGGCATGATGCCATTTCTATGTATCCATCTCCAATGGGTGGCATTCAAATATGAACTACCCTAATTTCCAGGGATCTTCAGAGCCTATCACTTCTACACAGTTTGCAAAATCAATTCAACTAAGGCATAGCTACCCAATAATGAAAGCCTCAAGATATTAATTCACAATAAATATATTCCACATTTGACACTCAAGCTAGTTGCCGTATAAAAAAAATCAGTTAACACATTCCTATTTATTTAGTATCAAAGAGAGAATATCCAGAAAGACACAAAGATCTGGGCGAGAGGGCTACTTTGTTGGACTCTAATCTTAAGAGAACCTCGAAATGATACCCCTTTCCCATATACAAGTAGGGTTAGTTTAGGTAGGATTTAAACAGGGTAAGTTGTTGTTATTAGGTTCCTACTTATAGCGATCCTGTGTACCACAGAACAAAACATTGCCCAGTCCTGTGCTATGCTCACAATCCTTGTTATGCTTGAGCCCATTGTGGCAGCCACTGTGTCAATTCATCTCATTGAGGGGCTTCCTCTTTTCCACTGACCCATTTTACCAAGCATGATATTCTTCTCCAGGGGTTGATCCCTCTTGACAACATGTCCAAAATATGTAAGACGCAGTCTCACCGTTCTTGCCCCCGCAGTACGACAAGTTGACAGACACGTGGGGTTTACAAGGTGTAGCTCAGGAAATTGGAAACTTTCTAAGTATCCCTAATTGATTCCTCAAAGACAGCTTTTTAAATGAATTTGAGATTTTGTGGATTCAATGAATTATAGGACCATTACCATCTCAATTTAAAATAGTTCATAAGCACAAGTTGCAGCCTAACTTTAAAAGTCCTGTTTAAAATATTTCTATATCCTTGTCTTTTTTCAAGATCCAAAATATTCCAGATGAAGATGGCTTTTGGAAGACCTAGTTAAGATGAAAATATGAAAATTTTTTGTTAATCATCTGAGGCATAACTGGTTGTTCTTCTGCCTTCCCTCTATCACTGATTAATTTAACAAACATTTTATTTGAGAGTTTGTATATGTCAAAGTATTGACATGAATAAACAAAAGTGAATTTGTGATCTCTGCTTTCAGAATCAGATAGAAGAATACACACACACACAAACATATATATTTTAAAGGTCCTTAAGTAGCCCCCTAAGAGAATGGGTGGCGTTACATGCACTCTTCACGTATGTTAAATGCACTGTATATAACAACAACAGATGCATAGAACAAAGACCTTTGTTATTCTCATTTGTTTTATTCTTGATTCCTTACCACTCATTTCTTGTTCAACCTTTTATGGGTGGAAATGATCTGGGGAAGAGTGAGGCTTGCTCTATTCCTGGAGCCATCTTATGCTCGGGTAAAGATGGCAGAAAAGTTTGGATAACACTGAACAGGAAAAAAGGAATATTAAAATCTTATTTTGCATTTTATCAGGAATCTGGAAAAGGAAGGAAGTGGAGCAAGAATTCCTAATGAGAAGTCAACATCTAACTCTGGTATGCACAGGAGCTAACAGTGGCAGGAAGAATGTCTATTCCTAATGACACCCAGTTCCAACCTTCTTCATTCCTCCTAGTGGGCATCCCAGGCCTAGAAGATGTGCACATCTGGATTGGATTTCCATTTTTATTTGTGTATTTTGTTGCACTCCTGGGGAATGCTATTGTCCTGTTTGTGATCCAGGCTGAGAACAGTCTCCATGAGCCCATGTACTACTTCCTGGCCATGTTGGACTCCATTGACCTGGGCCTCTCCACAGTCACCATCCCCAAAATGCTGGGCATCTTCTGGTTTAGCCTCAGGGATATATCTTTTGGAGGCTGCCTTTCCCAGATGTTCTTCATCCACTTTTTTACAGTTATGGAGAGCATCGTTCTTGTGGCTATGGCCTTTGACCGCTACATTGCCATTTGTAAACCCCTTCGGTACACCATGATCCTCACCAGCAAAATTATTGGCATCATTGCAGGCATAGCTATCCTGCGGAGCCTGTGTATGGTTGTTCCACTGCTGTTTCTCTTGCTGAGGCTGCCCTTCTGTGGGCACCATATCATCCCTCATAGCTACTGTGAGCACATGGGCATTGCCCGCCTGGCCTGTGCAAGCATCACAGTCAACATAATGTTTGGCCTTGGAGGTATGTCTATTTTATTATTGGATGTGCTCCTTATTGTTCTGTCCTATGTCAGGATTCTCCATGCCATTTTCCGCCTGCCCTCCTGGGAGGCCCGACTCAAAGCTCTCAACACTTGTGGCTCTCACATTGGTGTTATCTTAGCTTTTTTCACACCAGCATTTTTCTCTTTTTTGACACACCGTTTTGGCCACAATGTCCCCAGATATATCCATATCTTTGTGGCCAATTTGTATGTGGTTGTGCCCCCAGCCCTCAATCCTGTAATCTATGGGGTCAGGACCAAGCAAATTAGGGAGCAAATTTTGAGGATTTTCTTCAAGAGAGGAAACTAAGCAGTCAAGACCATGGAGGGTCTGTCTTAGAATTCATATTTCCTTCATACACTCATAAGAATGCGTTTACTGTCTAGACAAAATCAGCGGAGCAAAGGTGAGTATGACAAATTGAAGCCTTGGAGTTTAAGGATATTAATGAGTGTTTTGGATTCTGTAAGGATTGAATGTTTACAAAATCTGCTCACGTGCATTGTTTAATCATCAAAGTAGCCCTACAGAGACTAGTTTCTCTAGTTTTCAGATGAATAGTTTGATATGTAGAATTCTTAAATGCCTCATCTCAAAATTGCAAGTAACTAAGCCAGATCATTTTTAAATTGTAGCAGTTTCTGGGGCATCATAGGGAATATGAAAGCGACAGAATGAAACTTGCTCAGAGATTATAGACAGTTTTGAAGACAAGATTTTAGAAATAAAATAATGATAGTATATAACTGTTTTTAGTATTTGCTGCTCTAAACAATGAACTTATATTAACACATGTATTTCTTACCAGGATGTTATGATGTAGTTGCAATTATAGTTTCTATTTCCACTTGAGTAAACTCTGGTTCAGAAAATTCTCCATAACAGATTGTAAATGAAAGTTTAGAACCTAGAACCCAGGGGAAGAGAAGAAGACATGCATTTAGAAATGGAATACAGAAAGCAGAGAATAATGGTGCCTGACTACCGAAGACATATTCATTAAATTAATATTTATGAACATCTACAGGTGGCTATTTAGTGACAGAAAAATGAAAGGACAGAATCCTATGTCCTAAGAAATCAATGGTTGGTGATATAGGTTACTAAGGTTACAAATTTTATGCTATGGGATTACATATTAATTCATATGGGGTATTAGAAACTTTGGAATAATATAAGGTAAATATTCCAGAAGCTGGGGACAAGATATTGAAGACAGTCACACAAAACTACTTTGCCATGTGATTATTGTAAGAGTGGAAAGACGCAACTTATTTCTACTGTTGTAATAATCATAGGGCTAAGTATTGACCTGTAAAGAAAGGAGTCATTTAAAAATACACTCAAGGGGGGGCCAAGATGGCTGACTAGGTAGACGCTACCTCAGATCCCTCTTGCAACAAAGACTCGGAAAAACAAGTGAATCAATCACATACATGACAATCTACTAACCCTGAACTACAAACACAGATTTAAAGAGTTGACCTGAGTGAGAGAGACGGAGAACAAACAACTACGGGGAAGCAGCGACTGTTTTCGGAACCTGGAGCCAGCGTTCCAGTCAGGTAACCTTGGCGCTGGGCTTAGGACTGGGCGCAGGGGAGCTGAACACGACATCTGTGATGGCGCAAACACGAGGCACAGCCCTAGCCCCTGAACTGACCCCGGGAGGGGGCTCAGCCGGTCCGCACGGGTGGCACGGCCACACGGCTGGTGGAAGGAGAAGTCCCTGGGAGGCAGTGACTGGTTTTGGAGCCAGAAGTGCAGCCTCCCAGCCAGGGAACCTTGGCACCGGGCTTTGGATTGGGCGCAGGGGAGGTGAATGAGGAATCTGGTCATGGTGCAAACACGGGGTGCAGCCCTACTCCCCTGAACTAACCCCTGGAGGGGTCCCAGCTGGTCCGCCGGGGCGGCGCGGCGATGCAGCTGGTGGGACGAGAAGTCCCTGGGAAGCAGCAACTGATTTTGGAGCCGGGAGTGCAGCATCCCAGCAGGGGAACCTTGATGCTGGGCTTTGGATTGGCAGCGGAGGATATGACCGCGGCTTAGCGGGCCAGACCCTTGGGTACAATCTCCACACAGCCAGCACACATAGGCAACACGCCCCTCAGGAATCTCAGATAAAATAGTCACCCCGAGCAAGATAAGCAACTTTGGCTATATTCTGAGGTGCTACTCTCTGCTGTTTTTCTGAACCCTCCCCTCCCCTCCCCTTCCCAGGCAGCTTCATTAACATTGGAATTTCCTGAGTCAAAGGGAGAACGGCTCCTGGCTCCGCAGCTTTGCTTTTCCTTTTTTTTTTTTGGTCTTTTCCTAACCCATTCTTCCGGCCTGAGAGAAGCAACCACAAAAAACCCAGGGACCAAAAATCCTTCCCTAATTGGACTAAAGACACAGAACCAGCTCCAGCCAAGCATATATGATCCAAATCTCGGGCTTTCATCCTTACAGGGAACAAGGTGGCTGTTATAATGCAAAAGTAGCTCTGATAGGGATCTGACTGCATTTTTTTTAGCGGATTTACTGGAAAAACAAGTTCCCCAGGTCTAATATCTCTGCTTATTCAACAGAGCCCTACTAAGTTGCAAGAATCCATAGAGAGACAGCATTCAGAAATCCAAAAGATTAACAATAAAAGTACAGAATTAGACAATGCAGTAGGAAGTCAGAAGAGCAGACTCGAGCAATTAGAATGCAGAGTGGGAAATCTGGAGGACCAGGGAATTAACATCAACATAGCCGAAAAAAAATCGGATAAAAGAATTTAAAAAAAAGAAGAAACCCTAAGAATCATGTGGGACTCTATCAAGAAGGATAACTTGCAGGTGATTAGAGTCCCAGAACAGGGAGGGAGGACAGAAAATACAGAGAGAATAGTTGAAGATCTGTTGACAGAAAACTTCCTTGACATCATGAAGGACCAAAGGATATCTATCCAAGATGCTCATTGAACCCCATTTAACATTGATCCAAAAAGGAAAACATCAAGACATATTATCATCAAACTTGCCAAAACCAAAGATAAAGAGAAAATTTTAAAAGCAGCCAGGGATAAAAGAAAGGTCTCCTTCAAGGAAGAACCAATAAGAAAAAGTTCAGACTACTCAGCAGAAACCATGCAGGCAAGAAGACGATGGGATGACATATACAGAGCACTGAAGGAGAAAAACTGCCAGCCAAGGATCATATATCCAGCAAAACTCTCTCTGAAATATGAAGGTGAAATTAAGATATTTACAGATAAACACAAGCTTAGAGAATTTGCAACCCCCCCCCCCAAAAAAAAAAGCTACAAGAAATACTAAAGGAAATTGTTTGGTCAAAAAACCAATAATATCAGATACCAGCACAACACAAGGTCACAGAACAGAACATCCTGATATCAACTCAAATAGGGAAATCACAAAAACAAATTAAGATTAATTAAAAAAAAAATGCTCCTAACAGGGAATCATTGAAGTCAATATGTAAAAGATAACAATAATCAAAAAGAGGGACTAAATACAGGTGGCATAGAACTGCCATATGGAGAGGGATACAAGGCGATATAGGACAATACAAGTTAGGTTTTTACTTAGAAAAATAGGGGTAAATATTAAGGTAACCACAAAGAGGTAGAACAACTCCATAACTCAAAATAAAAGCCAAGAAAAACGTAACCACTCAACAAACATAAAGTCAAATACTATGAAAATGAGGATCTCACAATTTACAAAGAAAAACATCTCAGCACAAAAAAGTAAGTGGAAAAATGAAATTGTCAACAACACACATAAAAAGGCATCAAAATGACAACACTAAACACTTACTTATCAATTATTACGCTGAATGTAAATGGACTAAATGCACCAATAAAGAGACAGAGAGTCTCGGACTGGAAAAAGAAACACAATCCGTCTATATGCTGCCTACAAGAGACACACCTTAGACTTAGAGACACTAACAAACTAAAACTCAAAAGATGGAAAAAAATATATTAAGCAAACAATAAGCAAAAAAGTAGTAGCAATATTAATTTCTGACAAAATAGACTTTAAACTTAAATCCACCACAAAGGATAAAGAGGGACACTACGTAATGATAAAAGGGACAACTGATCAGGAAGATATAACCATATTAAATATATATGCACCCAGTGACAGGGCTGCAAGATACATAAATCAAATTTTAACAGAACTGAAAAGTGAGATAGACACCTCCACAATTATGGTAGGAGACTTCAACACATCACTTTCGGAGAAGGACAGGACATCCAGTAAGAAGCTCAATAGAGACACGGAAGACCTAATTACAACAATCAACCAACTTGACCTCATTGACTTATACAGAACTCTACACCCAAGTGCTGCAAAGTATACCTTTTTTTCTAGCGCACATGGAACATTCTCTAAAATAGACCACATATTAGGTCATAAAACAAACCTTTGCAGAGTCCAAAACATCGAAATATTCCAAAGCATCTTCTCAGACCACAAGGCAATGAAACTAGAAATCAATAACAGAAAAACTAGGGAAAAGAAATCAAATACTTAGAAACTGAGCAATACCCTCCTGAAAAAAGACTGGGTTATAGAAGACATTAAGGAGGAAATAAGGAAATTCATAGAATGCAAGGAGAATGAAAATACTTCCTATCAAAACCTCTGGGACACAGCAAAAGCAGTGCTCAGAGGCCAATTTATATCAATAAATGCACACATACAAAAAGAAGAAAGAGCCAAAATCAGAGAACTGTCCCTACAACTTGAACAAATAGAAAGTGAGCAACAAAAGAATCCATCAGGCACCAGAAGAAAACAAATAATAAAAATTAGAGCTGAACTAAATGAATTAGAGAACAGAAAAACAATTGAAAGAATTAACAAAGCCAAAAGCTGGTTCTTCAAAAAAATTAACAAAATTGATAAACCATTGGCTAGACTGACTAAAGAAATCCAGGAAAGGAAACAAATAACCCGAATAAGAAACGAGATGGGCGACATCACAACAGACCCAACTGAAATTAAAAGAATCATATCAGATTATTATGAAAAATTGTACTCTAACAAATTTGCAAACCTAGAAGAAATGGATGAATTCCTGGAAAAACACTACCTACCTAAACTAACACATTCAGAAGTAGAACAACTAAATAGACCCATAACAAAAAAAGAGATTGAAACGGTAATCAAAAAACTCCCAACAAAAAAAAAGCCCTGGCCCGGATGGCTATACTGCAGAGCTCTACCCAACTTTCAGAGAAGAGATAACACCACTACTACTAAAGGTATTTCAGAGCATAGAAAATGACAGAATACTACCCAATTCATTCTATGAAGCCACCATCTCCCTGATACCAAAACCAGGTAAAGACATTACAAAAAAAGAAAATTATAGACCTATATCCCTCATGAACATTGATGCAAAAATCCTCAACAAAATTCCGGCCAATAAAATTCAACAACGTATCAAAAAAATAATTCACCACGACCAAGTGGGATTTATACCAGGTATGCAAGACTGGTTTAATATCAGAAAAACCATTAATGCAATCCACCATACAAATAAAACAAAAGACAAAAACCACATGATCTTATCAATTACTGCAGAAAAGGCATTTGACAAAGTCCAACACCCATTTATGATAAAAACTCTCACCAAAATAGGAATTGAAGGGAAATTCCTCAACATAATAAAGGGCATCTATGCAAAGCCAACAGCCAATATCACTCTAAATGGAGAGAACCTGAAAGCATTTCCCTTGAGAACGGGAACCAGACAAGGATGCCCTTTATCACGGCTCTTATTCAACATCGTACTTGAAGTCCTAGCCAGGGCAATTAGGCTAGACAAAGAAATAAAGGGTACCCGGATTGGCAAGGAGGAAGTAAAGTTATCCCTATTTGCAGATGACATGATCTTATACACAGAAAACCCTAAGGAATCCTCCAGAAAACTACTGAAACTAATAGAAGAGTTTGGCAGAGTCTCAGGTTATAAAATAAACATACAAAAATCACTTGGATTCCTCTACATCAACAAAAAGAACACCGAAGAGGAAATAACCAAATCAATACCATTCACAGTAGTCCCCAAGAAGATAAAATACTTAGGAATAAATCTTACCAAGGATGTAAAAGACCTATACAAAGAAAACTACAAAGCTCTACTACAAGAAATTCAAAAGGACATACTTAAGTGGAAAAACATACCTTGCTCATGGATAGGAAGACTTAACATAGTAAAAATGTCTATTCTACCAAAAGCCATCTATACATATAACACACTTCTGATCCAAATTACAATGTCATATTTTAAGGTGATAGAGAAACAATCACCAATTTCATATGGAAGGGAAAGAAGCTCCGGATAAGCAAAGCACTACTGAAAAAGAAGAAGAAAGTGGGAGGCCTCACTCTACCTGATTTCAGAACCTATTATACAGCCACAGTAGTCAAAAGAGCCTGGTATTGGTACAACAACAGACACATAGACCAATGGGACAGAATTGAGAACCCAGATATAAATCCATCCATGTATGAGCAGCTGATATTTGACAAAGGCCCAGTGTCAGTTAATTGGGAAAAAGATAGTCTTTTTAACAAATGGTGCTGGCATAACTGGATATCCATTTGCAAAAAAATGAAACAGGACCCAGACCTCACACCATGCACAAAAACTAACACCAAGTGGATCAAAGACCTAAACATAAAGACTAAAACGATAAAGATCATGGAAGAAAAAATAGGGACAACCCTAGGAGCCCTAATACAAGGTATAAACAGAATACAAAACATTACCAAAAATGACGAAGAGAAACCCGATAACTGGGAGCTCCTAAAAATCAAACACCTATGCTCATCTAAAGACTTCACCAAAAGAGTAAAAAGACCACCTACAGACTGGGAAAGAATTTTCAGCTATGACATCTCCAACCAGAGCCTGATCTCTAAATTCTATATGATTCTGTCAAAACTCAACCACAAAAAGACAAACAACCCTATCAAGAAGTGGGCAAAGGATATGAACACACACTTCACTAAAGAAGATATTCAGGCAGCTAACAGACACATGAGAAAATGCTCTCGATCATTAGCCATTAGAGAAATGCAAATTAAAACTATGATGAGATTCCATCTCACACCAACAAGGCTGGCATTAATCCAAAAAACACAAAAGAATAAATGTTGGAGAGGCTGCGAAGAGATTGGAACTCTTATACACTGCTGGTGGGAATGTAAAATGGTACAACCAGTTTGGAAATCTATCTGGCAGTATCTTAAACAGTTAGAAATAGAACTACCATACAACCCAGAAATCCCACTCCTTGGAATATACCCTAGAGAAATAAGAGCCTTCACACAAACAGATATATGCACACCCATGTTTATTGCAGCTCTGTTTATAACAAAAAGCTGGAAGCAACCAAGGTGTCCATCAACGGATGAATGGTTAAATAAATTGTGATATATTCACACAATGGAATACTACGCATGGATAAAGAACAGTGACTAATCTGTGAAACATTTCATAACATGGAGGAACCTGGAAGGCATTATGCTGAGCGAAATTAGAGGCAGAAGGACAAATATTGTATTTTTTTTTTTTAAATACAATATTTGTCCTAAGACCACTATTATAAGATCTTGAGAAATAGTATAAACTGAGAAGAACACATACTTTGGTGGTTATGAGGGGGGGAGGGAGGGAGGGTGGGAGAGGTTTTTTTACTGATTAATTAGTAGATAAGAACTGCTTTAGATGAAGGGAAGGACAGTACTCAATACATGGAAGGTCAGCTCCACTGGACTGGACCAAAAGCAAAGAAGTTTCCAGGATAAACCGAATGCTTCAAAGGTCAGCGGAGCAAGGGCGGGGTTTGGGGACCATGGTTTAAGTGGACTTCTAAGTCAATTGGCAAAATAATTCTATTATGAATACATTCTGCATCCCACTTTGAAATGTGGCATCTGGGGTCTCAAATGATAACAAGCGGCCAACTAAGCTGCATCAATTGGTCTCAACTCACCTGGATCAAAGGAGAATGAAGAACACCAAGGTCACACGATAACTAAGAGCCCAAGAGACAGAAAGGGCCACATGAGCCAGAGACCTACATCATCCTGAGACCAGAAGAACTAGTTGGTGCCCGGCCACAATCGATGACTGCCCTGACAGGGAGCACAGCAGAGGACCCCTGAGGGAACAGGAGATCAGTGGGATACAGACCCCAAATTCTCATAAAAAGACCAAACTTAATGGTCTGACTGAGACTAGAGGAATCCCGGCGGTCATGGTCCCCAAACCTTCTGTTGGCACAGGACAGGAACCGTTCCTGAAGACAACTCATCAGACATGAAAGGGACTGGACAGTGGGTAGGAGAGAGATGCTGATGAAGAGTGAGCTAATTATATCAGGTGGACACTTGAGACTGTGTTGGCATCTCCTGTCTGGAGGGGGGATGGGAGGATAGAGAGAGTTGGAAGCTGGCAAAATTGTCACGAAAGGAGAGACTGGAAGGGCTGACTCATTAGGGGGAGAGCAAGTGGGAGTACTGAGTAAGGTGTATGTAAACTTATATGTGACAGTCTGACTTGATTTGTAACGTTCATTTGAAGCTCAATAAAAGTTAATAAAAAAAAAATACATTCAAGTGAGTCTGCCAGAGTTATATTCTCTCTCTTACTTTAATTAAAACTGGTTCATTATCAATTCATATGTGTAGAACTTCTATTGCATGACCAAAATAGATCAGAGAGAAATACAGAATTTGCTTCTAAATTTGGTAGTTAATTCTCTCAAAAATGTTGTAAACAGGGTAACATATAGATGTTTATGTACCATATTTGTTAAAAGAATATCCAAAGGCTACAGTTATTTTTGTTTGTTTGTTTAGAAGATCCCAGATCAGCTGAATAAACGGATGTCAGAAAAATTAATTAAGTCAAGCTGGTCTGTATATTCAGAAAATTCTGACCCAGGAAAGCTAAGAAAGCTTTAGCTACCCAGGTAGACAGAACAGGAGCTTATAGATTAGTACATTAAGAAATTAAAATAATATTACTCCCTTCACATATAAAGAAATACAAAAATTAATAACTGCTTCTACAGCAACTTGAATCTTTGGAAAAATAATTACAGGAAGAAAAAGAATTTTTCTGAAGATTTTTCAAAGGAAGTACAGCTTGAAAATATGTTTTTCAGTAATTAGAAAATAAAAACTAGAAATATCTGCTTATTATTCTTGGGGTAGTAATTACTGCATTTACCAATATTTCCAATTCTTTTCTTCTTCCAAGAATATGGAAGGACCACACATGTCCAGTCTTGTGAAGTTAGACTTGACCATATGACTTGCTTTGGCAAGTCTAATATTTGTAGAAGTGACCTGTGTCAATTAAGGGAGAAAATAATTAAGAGTGATTAAGAGCTTCTCCATGTTCTCTCCTCCTCCTTTTTTGTACCCTGAAGATTTTTGTTAGGCTACCATCTCATAAAATGCTAGTGCGTTCATCAGAATAGGCCCCTGATTGACTGCGATACAGTGTTTCTTCACCCCAAGAGCCTGCATAGTTACATAGTCTGAACAAGAAGTAAACCTTTGATTCTTTAGCACGCTGAGATATAGGAGTGGGGGTGTGTTACCTCAGCACACCTTAGCCTATCCTGACTGATAGTATTATCGCTGGATTCTGTAAAACAGGAGTAGGAACTGAGAAAGAACTGGCTAAGGTAATGACACAAACTCACACAAAGCTGGCTGAAATACAATATGCACATAAACGAAAAGTACATTGGCAGAATCAAATTCAAGAAAATTATGGTAGATCTAACATTGACAAAATTGTATCAGTGCTGTAGAGTTACTGTTATTATCTGGGAGAAGGAGGCATTTGGTCTTTTTGTCTTTTTGTGTCTGTTCAGACATTGTCATGGATTGAATTATGTCCCCCCCCAAAATTAGTGTATCAACTTGATAAGGCCATGATTCCCAGTATTCTGTGGTTGTCCTCTATTTTGTGATTGTAATTTTATGTTAAAGAGGCTTAGGATGGGATTGTAACACCCTTACTAAGGTCACATCACTGATTCAATGTAAAGGGAGTTTCCCTGTGTATGGCGTGCACCACCTTTTATCTTAAGAGAGATAAAAAGAAAGAGAAGCAAGCAGCGAGTTGGGGACCTCATACCACCAAGAAAGAAGTACCAGCAGTCGAGCGCATCCTTTAGACCCAGGGTCCTGTGCAGAGAAGCTCCTCAACCAGGGGAAGATTGAAGAGAAAGACCTTCCTCCACAGCCAATAGAGAGAGAAAGTTTTCCCTGAAGCTGACACCCTGAATTTGGACTTCTATCTTACTAGACTGTGAGAAAATAAATTTGTCTTTGTTAAAGCCACCCACTTTCTGTTATAGCAGCACTAGATAATTAATACAGACATAATTATAGAACACTCTTATTTTCATCTCTGATGTTGATGTTTTGTGAAATTGCTTATGTTACGTGGCTATCAGTATGACCAGCCACGACCAAACAGCTGTTAGGGCTGCTTTTTGTTTTCTCAGAAGAAAGTCAATCTTCCATCAATTCTTTATTTCTTCAGTCTAGACACACTATAAAATCTCCCCGAGTCCTCATATAATATCTGTTTCTATTTTACTTTGTAATTTTCGTTGTCTCAGCTTCAAACTTTCTTTTCTAAAGGAAACTGAGTTAGAAAGAGTAGGCGATTTCACATTTCTCTGAATCTTCGTAGCTCTGTAGATAGCAACATACAACTTAACATTTAATTCTTTGCATATTTATAAGTGGTTAATGTTATCTATACGACTAGAATATAAGCCTCTTGGGGGAAAGAATAAAGGATACAAGACATATCCAAGTACACATTTAATCTTCAGTAATGATTCAATGGCTTAACTGATTTCTAGATCAAGTAAGTGTTGTTTGTTGAACAAAGTCACTGGAGAAAATGACAGCCTTGGGTAACAAGATGTGAAATTACAGGGTGCCTCAGATATCATTCCTGCAGATCTGATGGCAAGACAGCAGTTAGAAATAATACGACAGTTCGAGAATAAGAACTTCTTATAAGTTGGGGACATACGGCAGAAACTGGAAAATTCCAAGGGATTCCTTTGCAAATGTGTTTTTTGTGCCCATAAACTTGTGGTTACAACCTGTTGATGCTTTGTTTCTCGTGCTGTCACGCCATGGAGTCCCAGAAGAGCAACTATTCCTGTTCAGGGAGAGGATTTTCAATCTAACTACAGATTGCCCTCCCTGGATCACAGTTAATGGAGCTGAGACACTTTAAGCAGGTATTAGTCAGGATTGCAGGTTCCCTCAGTAGTGGCTGTACCTGAGGCTGGTGAGTTGGGTAGAGGCTGGGCTGTTACGTGTGTTTGACCATAAATATTGGAAAGGTCTGGACTTCAACTTATTGATTTAATCCCCTCATTCACTCTATTTATGATACAAATATTAATTTGGAAGAATAAACCAAAATATTTTACAAATGTGTTTCTAGCATGTAGAATTACAGGCGATTCTGCATACCTTTGTATTTTATCTTTTTTTTTTTTATATAAGAATGCCTGCATTTTATGATAAGGAGGAAAAAAAATCACCAGCTAAACAGACATCTATCTGTCTTTCTCCCCTAACTTCCTCATTTAGCTTAATTTATGGAACTGTACAATGTTCTGGTTATTTAGGAATTTTTAAAAATTATTATCCAAAAAATGACATCCTCAAAATTTTTCCAAATCAAAAATTTTTCTATTTTTATTTCACGGTCAGTAATAACAAAGAGCAGCAGTATTTGAATACTTCCAGATTCCAAACAGTTGCATATAGCTACTTAATCGCACACGATTTTTTCCATTCTGATGTGTGTATTTACAGCTTCATGTTTACATGCACACTTACTATTGCTTTACAGCCTTCCATGGTATCAAGTTATTTTAGCACCAAATGTATATGCTTCAGAGAAAAAACATGCAGAAGCTGAAAAATAATATTTTATGACATCCCTTTCCTTTCATTATAAAAATTCCTGTTATTAGCCGAACTCACTCATTCACTTACTCATTCAAGCTCCCAGTCTATTTTTTACTGTATATATATATATATATATATTAATATTAGGGCTTCATTTGGAAAAGGTAAGATGATTCTCTCTCCCTTTTCTGTCATGAGACTTTATAAATTATTTATTATTGTTTATAAATAATACTATTCACCTATCTCCACCACCTGTCTGTCAGTTTATGATCCTGTGGTGGCTTGCATTTTGCTGTGATGCTGGAAGCTATACCATCAGCACTTCAAATTCCAGCAGGGTCACCAATGGTTGACAGGTTTTAATAGAGCTTCCAGGCTAAGACAGACTAGGAAGAAAGGCCTGGTGATTTACTTCCAAAAAATGGCCAGTGGAAATCTTATGGATTACAACAGGATATTATCTGACTCACTTGCTTTGGACACATCATAGAGCAGGGATCAGTCACTAGAGGACATTGCGTTTGTTTAATTAGAGGGCCAGCAAGGGTGAGGGAGAACTTGGTGAGATGGATTGGCATGATAGACTCAACGATGGACTCGAATATTCGAATATGCCAGTGATCATGAAGATGACATAGGACTGGGCAAAGTTCCTTTCCATTTTACCGATGCCCTGAATTTGGACTTGTAGCCTACTATGCTGTGAGAAAATAAATTTCTCTTTGTTAAAGCCGTCCACTTGTGATATTTCTGTTATAGCAGCACTAGATGACTAAGACACCCTCCCTCAGACAGAGACAGACTCCTGAGAGATAAGCAGTTGTTCCTGAGCTAGGCCTACTTAGTGTCTTGCAGAGGAATGATTCTGGTCTCAGAGAGAAGCTCCCTTTTATCCATCACTACGGTATTGCTGACAGACATATTTCTGGCTGTCATGCAGTTTTTGAGTGTTTGTTGTTCATCCTATAGAAGGACAAGTATTTCCTAGGTCTCCTAGGTGGTGGCATAGTAGTGGTTAAGAGCTATGGCTGCTAACCAAAAAGTCAGCAGTTCTAATCCACCAGGCACTCCTTTGAAACTCTGTGGGGCAGTTCTACTCTGTCCTATAGGGTCTCTATGAGTCAGAACGGACTTGACAGCAACAAGTTTGGTTTGTTTGTTTGTTTGTTTTAGGTGTATTTTGCAGAATGAGGCTGTTTTACAGCAACTCCTTTCCTAGTCTATTCCTCTAATTCTCTCAAAAGGCTAAGGCTTTTATTACAGACTTTATAAGTCTCTGTCACCATCCTTTAACCCTTGCTTAGGCATTCTAATATACAGTGAATAATTATTTTATATGCTGAAAATATGTGGATATTATAAAAAGTTAAATAACTCAGATTTTGGAAAATAAACTACCATGAAGCTATTTTATTGAGGTTTCATGAATGCTATAAAGCAGCACAATAGGCAGGATTTTTAATGGAAAGAATGTTGTACATAAGTAAATCCATCAATTATTTTAGTTCCCATTTCTTATCGATTGTCACATCATTTACTTTTTTTTGAACTCTTCTCAGAATGTCTGCCCCTTATTCTCTCTTTATTACATCACAAGACCATTGATAACTCCTTTGTTAGGAAAGCGTCTGATCTAAGCATTATCTTTCTTATATACCCAAACTATCCTCTTATGGGAATTATGGCTTTCCTTCTCATTTATCCAACTTTTATACTCGGGAATGTTTTGTGATTACTATTCCCATCCCTCCTAACATCGGATCTTGTGACTAGGAATTCAACTTAATAACCATCTGTTTATTTGCTATTCATTAACAAATACGTTTTAAGTAGTAGCTGTCTGCCAGACGCTGTAGTAGATAAATAACGAAGAACAAAACCACCCACCCTCATGAAGCTTACAAATTAATGGGAACGCTCAGACACTGATTAAATAAGTACACATATAAAGGTGTATCCACCATTTTGATTAGAGCAACGTCATGGAATAATGGGTCCCTGAGAGAGAATATTAGAAGCAATTGCACTGACATGAGCAAATGCCTTTCTGAGACTACGTCATTAACGTGCAGCCCTAGAGGCTCAAAAGGAAAACGATGCTGGTTCTTCTTTTCTTCTGCTCACACTTATCTTGGGGGATCTCTTGTATGTTATGCTTCCATATTTTAAGATTTTATCTCCTCTGTTTTCTCTCACAGATCTCTTTGTTACAGAGTTGTGCTTCTGTTATTGCTGAAATCTTCTGCTTTGGTTTCCTAAAACCTCCAGTACAGTGTATTGCGTAAGATCCTGACTTCCTTGGTTCCTAGGAAAAGGCCATGTCTCCCATTTTAAAGACGATTTCATCCATCTTCAGAAGGTTATTTCTTGTAATTAAGAGCATACTCAACCTTTGTCCCTCTTCTATAGAAACATGTCTTTTGGGCTGACTAGGTTAGTCAAGTAGGTAAGGGGGACTAGAGAATAAGGAAGAGTAAATTGGAAAGAAACCAGGGTTTGCCAATCGGGATGGGTAATGTGGTTCAAAGAGCTAAATGAAGGATTCAGTGCTTGAGAGTAAACAAAAGTCCTATGAATAAGGGATACTTTTGGAAAGAGTCTTAGGAATACTAAGTGGTGAGAGGAATGAATGCCCATGACAGAGTAGCTTTCTTCTGAGTATGGATGTATGCATCTGTGATCCAGATATTAAAAGAAGAAATTCATTTATTCAGAAATCAGAATCTTTCCAGTTTTTCTCGTGTGGCTGATGTGAATAGCAAGTGACAATATAGCTGATATATCCTTGTAAAATTAATATTAAACAATTACATGGCAACATTATTTTTATAGTTATTCTCTTGCTTCTAATAGCAATGATAGTAATAATAACAATAACCATGATTCCCATTTAGGAATGAGGTTGTTCAAAGGCCCAGCATACGGAGATTCTAAATCAGAAGGCTTGATATTGAGACAAAACTTATCATGGTCAGAAGCAAGTGGAAAGCAATTACTGTAATGAGCAGCAAGACCAGATGGCATCTAGGAGGGCCCAATCTAAAGAGAGCTATACAGAAGGTTGACAGAATGTGGTATTGCGTTTATAGAGAGAAGGTAGTGGCACAGCCAACATGAGTATTTCTCAGTTTTTACAATCAAAAAAGCAACCAACTATTGGGAGGCAAGACCAAGATGGCAGACTAGCCAGATGCTTCCCGTGATCCATCTTATAACAAAGACCTGAAAAAACAAGTGAAACAATTATATTTATGACAAGCTAGGAGCCCTGAACATCAAAGACAAAGTTAGAAACCAGACTGAGCAGCAGCGGGGAGGGAGAGATGGTTCAGAAGTGGACAGAAGTTAGCAGAGCTGAATCACTGGGATCCCTTAGGCCCCATTCCTGGGAGCACCTTCGGCAGGCTGGTGGTAGTGTTTGGTCTCAGTTTCCTCAGGGAGAAGCAGCCAACTGCACAGCCTACTCACACCTCCAAAACCAGAGAAGAACGGTGCTCTCAGCAAAAGCTAAGTGCTTGTGTATATTTTATTGTGCCCCAGGCCCCAAGCTGGCTTTAGTGACTGTTGAGTCCCCTGAGCCTGAGATAGGCTCTGTTTAGCGCCATAAACCATTCTTCTGGCCTTGGAGTAGGAAAAAATTCACAACTGTGGGAAAAGATAATTTGCCGGCTCCACTAACTGGAGGAAGCTCAGGACAGAAGTGCCTCCTGTCCAGGCATAAATGGTCCATGGACTTTGAATACGTTTCCCCGCTGCATGGACCTGTGTGGGCCTATTTCAGGAGAATAGGACCTTGTTGGCAGACTGCAATGATTTCAGCTGTGCGGTGGAGAGGTGGGTGTTTGCTATTTGACACTGCTTTGAATATGAAATAGAGTCCTCACCTCCCCACATCAGGGGCCTAAGGACTGGTGGCTCCACTCAGGTCACCCAGCCACTCATCACAGGGGTCCAAGGATAACTGGTACCTCCCAGTCCTTAAAACCAAAAGCATTGGGTGTGCATGGTCTGTCTGCAGGGCCCACCCACCTGTGCACTCTAGGTAACAGGGACATGCTTTCCTCACAGATATTTGGGGGATGGTTGTCAGCTCCCTGCCTTGTTTAGAGCATGACCCCCTGCTGCAACCAAATACTGGTACCTACACCAATCACCCTTGCCCCTCTAAGACTGGAGGAGAGAACCTGTATCACACACTTGAAGATCAGCTACCTGGACTCCTGAGCTGAAGTCATACAAGAAAAGCAAATGGACTTTGAGACTGATATGCCTGATAATAGCCCTAACCATCTGGTGACAGGATGTCAGAGCTTCTAAGGCAAAATTAATCAAGCTAGCTCACTCAAGCAACCCATTTAGGCATATTAAAACAAAACAAAGCAAGAAGCTAGGATACAGTAAGCAAATATAAAATAAACTAATACGATAACTTATAGATGGCTTGGAGACAACAGTCAATATCAAGTCACATAAGGAAACAGACCATGATCTCCTCAACAAGCTCTCAAAACAAAGAATTAATGGATCTTCTGCATGAAGGTGCCTTCCTGGAAATACCAGATGCACAATACAAAAGATTAATATATAGAACTCTTCAAGACATCAGGAACAAGATTAGGAAGGAAATCAGGCAATAGACAGAACAAGCCAAGGAACACACAGATAAAGTAGTTGAAAAAGTTGCAAAGGTTATTGAAGAACATAATGAAAAATTTAGTAAGCTGTAAGAATCCATAGAGAGAGAACAATCAGAAGTTCAGAAGATTAACAATAAAATTACAGAATTAGACAACCCAATAGAAAGTCAGAGGAGTAGAATTGAGCAAGTGGAAGGCAGAATTGGGGTGATTGAAGCTAAAGCATGTGGCACCAATATATTTGAAGAAAAATCAGAAAAAAAGAATTAAAAAAAATGAAGCAACCTTAAGAATCATGTGGGACTCTAACAAGAAAAATAACCTACGAGTGATTGGAGAACCAGAACAGGGAGGGAAAACAGAAAATACAGAGAGAATTGTTGAAGATTTCTTGACAGAAAACTTCCCTAATATCGTGAAAGGTGAGAAGACATCTATCCAAGATGCCCATCAAAATCCACATAAGGTAGAATTTAGAAGAAAGTCACCAAAACATATTATAATCAAAGTTGCCAAAACCAAAGATAAAGAGAGAATTTTAAGAGTAGCTAGGGATAAACAAAGAGTCACGTACAAGGGAGAGTCAATAAGAGTAAGCTCGGACTACTCAATAGAAATCGTGCAGGCAAGAAGGCAATGGGGTGACATATAAAGCATTGAAGGAAAAAAAAAAAAAACTGCCAGCCAAGAATCATATACCCAGCAAAACTGTCTCTCAAATATGCAGGTGAAATTAGGATATTTCCAGATAAATTGAAGTTTAGAGAATTCATAAAAACCAAATCAAAAGTACAAGAAATACCAAAGGGAATTCTTTGGTTAGAAGGTCAATAATATTAGGTATAAACTCAAGACTAGAACACTGGACAGAGCAATCAGATGTCAACCCAGATAGGGAAATCACAAAAATAAGTTAAGATTAAAACAATGCTCAAAACAGGGACACAGTGTTGTCATTATAGAAAAGAAGACAACATTAAAACAACAAAGAGGGACTAAGAAATGTAATCATAGATCTTCCATATGGAGAGGAAGACAAGGCAATATAAAGAAATAAAAGTTAGATTTAAACTTAGAAAAATAGGGGTAAATATTAAGGTAACCACAAAAGAGACTATCCTACTCATCAAAATAAAATACCAGAAAAAAAAAGAGAGACTCAGCAGAAACAAAATCAACAACAACGAATAAGAGGAAGAGACAATATATAAACTACTCAGGACAAAAAATTAAGTGGGAAAAAGAAACTGTTAGCAATACACACAAAAAAGACATAAAAATGACAGCACTAAACTCATACCTATCTATAATTACACTGAATGTAAATGGACTGAAAGCACCAATAAAGAGACAGACAGTGGCAGAATGGATAAAAAAAACATGATCTGCCTATATGCTGCCTAAACAGACATACCTTAGACTTAAAAAAAAACAAACTTAGAGACACAAAAAAACTAAAACTCAAAGGATGGAAAAAAATGTATCAAGCAAACAACAATTAAAAAAGAGCAGGAGTGGCTGTATTAATTTCCGACAAAATAGACTTTAAAGTTAAAACCACTACAAAGGATAAGGAAGGTCACTATATAATGATTAAAGGGACAATATACCAGGAAGGTATAACAATACTAAATATTTATGGTCCTAGCGACAGGGCTGTAAGATGCATAAAACAAGCTCTAACAGCACTGAAAAGTGAGATAGACAGCTCCACAATTATAGTAGGATATTTCAACACAGCACTGTCGGTGAAGGACAGGACATCTAGAAAGAAGCTCAATAAAGACACGGAAGATCTAAATGCCAAAATCAACCAACTTGACTTTATAGACATGTGTACAGAACACTCCACCCAGCAGCAACCAAGTATACTTTCTTTTCTAGTGCACGTGGAACATTCTCTAGAATAGACCACATATTAGGTCATAAAGCAAGCCTTAGCAGAATCCGAAACATTGAAATATTACAAAGCATCTTCTCTGACCACAGGGCTATAAAAGAAGAAATCAATAGCAGAAAAAGCAGGGGAAAGAAATCAATACCCTGCTCAAAAGCAACTGGATTATAGACTACATTAAGGATGCAATAAGGAAATTCCTAGAATTCAATGAGAATGGAAACACTTCCTCTCAGGACTTTGGGACACAGTGAAAGCAGTGCTCAGAGGTCAATTTATATCAATAAATGCACACATACAAAAAAGAAGAAAGGGCCCAAATCAAAGAATTATCCCTACAACTTGAACAAATAGAAACAGAGCAACAAAAGAAACCCTCAGGCACCAGGAAAAAGCAAATAATAAAAATTAGAGCAGAATTAAATGAAACAGGAAAACAATTGAAAGAGTTAAGAACACCAAAAGCTGATTCTTTGAAAAAATTAACAAAATTGATAAACCACTGGACAAACTGACAAAGGAAAAACAGGACAGGAAACAAATAACCCGAATAAGAAGTGAGTTGGGAGATATTACAATAGACCCAGCTGAAATTAAAAGAATCATATCAGATTACTAAGAAAAATTGTACTCTAATTTGAAAACCTAGAAGAAATGAATGAGTTTCTAGAAACACACTACTTACTTAAACTAACACAAACAGAGGTAGAACAACTAAACAGACCCATAACAAAAGAAGAGATTGAAAAGGTAATCAAAAACTCCCAACAAAAAAAAACCCTGTCCCGGATGGCTTCACTGCAGAGTTCTACCCAACTTTCATAGAAGAGTTAACACCACTAATACTAAAGGTATACCAGAGCATAGAAAAGGATGGAATAATCCCAAACTCATTCTATGAAGCCAGCATATCCCTGACATCAAAACCAGGTAAAGACTCCAAAAAAAAAGAAAATTAGAGATCTATATCCCTCAAGTAAAAATCCTCAATAAAATTCTAACCAATAGAATTCAACAACATATCCAAAAAATAATTCCCCATGACCAAGTGGGATTCATACCAGGTATGCAGTGATGAAAAACAATTAATGTAATCCATCATACAAATAAAACAAATGACAAGAACCACAGGGTTTTATCAATTGATGCAGAAAAGACATTTGACAAAGTTCAACAGCCATTCATGAGAAAAAAACTCTTAGCAAAATAGGAATGGAAGGAACGTTCCTCAACATAATAAAGGGCATTTATACAAAGCCAACAGCCAACATCATCCTAAATGGAGAGTCTGAAAGCATTCCCCTTGAGATCAGGAACCAGACAAGCATGCCCTTTATCACCAACCTTATTCAACATTTTGCTGGAGGTCCTAGCCAGAGCAATTAGGCTAGATAAAGAAATAAAGGGCATTCAGATTGGTAGGAAGAAGTAAAAGTATCTCTATTTGCATATGACGTGACACAAGGTAATTATGAGCCCAATAGACAGGAAAAGCCCATAAACCAGAGACTACCTCAGCCTGAGAGCAGAAGAACTAGATGGTGCCTGGCTACAAGTGATGACTGCCCTGCCAGGGAACACAACAGAGAACCCCTGAGGGAGAAGGGGAGCAGTGGGATGCTCAAATTCTCATAAAAAGACCACACTTAATGGTCTGACCGAGACTAGAAGGACCATGGAGGTCATGGCCCCCAGACCTTCTGTTAGCCCAAGACTGGAAACATTCCCAAAGTCAACTCTTCAGACAGGGATTGGACTGGACAAAGGGATAGAAAATGATACTGGTGAAGAATGAGCTTCTTGCATCAAGTAGACACATGAGACTATGTGGGAAGCTCCTGTCTGGAGAGGAGATGAGAGGGCAAAGGGGTCAGAAGCTGGCTGAATGGACACAGAAGTAGAGAGTGGAGGGAAGGAGTGTGCTGTCTCATTAGAGGGAGATCAACTACTAGCATATAGCAAAGTGTATACAAATTTTTGTATGAGACTGACGTGATTTGTAAAGTTTCACTTAATGCACAATAAAAATTAAAAAAAAAAAAGAGGTAGCTTTATTAGACACCTGAGAATCTTCCAGCATGCAGGTAATTTTCCGCTCATGGTATTTGTGTAATTTCGCTCTGTGCAAGAGTCAGATTAAATTGTATGTTAAATCCACTGAAAAGCAGAGCAGAACTTTCAGACATGCCATGTGTCAAAGATTAGAGTGTGCCCATCAGAGGGAGGGCCACAGTGAAAACAGGCTCTCTGTTGAAAACCCTGATGGGAGAGGGGTGATCTAGACATACAGTGTATCTTATGTAGACTGCAACCCTAAATGGGTTGAAGTGGTCAGCTACGACTCTACCAGGAAGAAGATAACCTTATCTGGAGCTTGCGGTTCCTTTTTTTTTTTTTTTACTCCAACTGTCTGGCAATAAAATTAGACAAAAGACTAAATATAAGACCCCAACAACCCAAGAAACAATGGAATACTATGCATTGATAAAGAACAGTGACGAATCTGTGAAACATTTCATAACATGGAGGAACCTGGAAGGCATTATGCTGAGTGAAATTAGTCAGATGCAAAAGGACAAATATTGTATAAGACCACTATTATAAGATCTTGAGAAATAGTATAAACTGAGAAGAACACATTCTTTTGTGGTTACAAGAGGGGGAGGGAGGGAGGGTGGGAGAGGGTTATTTACTGATTAGTTAGTAGATAAGAACTATTTTAGGTCAAGGGAAGGACAATACTCAACACAGGGAAGGTCAGCTCAACTGGACTGGACCAAAAGCAAAGAAGTTTCCGGGATAAACTGAATGCTTCAAAAGTCAGCAGAGCAAGGGAGGGGGTTTGGGGTCTATGGCTGAAGGGGACTTCTAAGTCAATTGGCAAAATAAATTCTATTAAGAAAACATTCTGCATCCCACATTGAAGTGTGGCGTCTGGGTCTAAAACGCTAACAAACGGCCATCTAAGATGCATCAATTGGTCTCAACCCACCTGGATCAAAGGTGAATGAAGAACACCAAGATCACACGATAACTATGAGCCCAAGAGACAGAAAGGGCCACAGGAACTAGAGATTTACATCATCCTGAGACCAGAAGAACTAGATGGTGCCCAGCCACAACCGATGACTGCCCTGACAGGGAGCACCACAGAGAACCCCTGAGGGAACAGAAGAACAGTGGGATGTAGACCCCAAATTCTCATAAAAAGACCAGACTTAATGGTCTGACTTAGACTAGAAGAATCCCGGCAGTCATGGTCCCCAAACCTTCTGCTGGCCCAGGACAGGAACCGTTGCCGAAGACAACTCATGGGACATGGAAGGGACTGGACAATGGGTTGGAGAGAGATGCTGATGAAGAGTGAGCTACTTGTTTCAGGTGGACACTTGAGACTGTGTTGGCATCTCCTGTCTGGAGGGGAGATGGGAGGGTAGAGATGGTTAGAAACTGGCAAAACTGTCATGAAAGGAGAGACTGGAAGGAGGGAGCAGGCTGACTCATTGGGGGAGAGTAAGTGGGAGTATGGTGTAAGGTGTATATAAGCTTATATGTGACAGACTAACTCTTGCATCTTAGGGTGTACTTGTTCTCTGTGATTTCTTAGGCCAGACACGGTATATTATTTCTCTGTGATATACTCAAGTATATCTTATTTCCTTTTCCTTGAACTTTTTATTAGACCTCCTCCAACCCCTTACTACTAGAAACAGTGGTTAGAAACCCTAGAAGATTTTATGCTTCTCTGAATGTCTGTCCCTTTGTAGTTAGCACCGTGTAACTTAAAACTTAATTATTTGTGTATCATAAGTGGTTAATATTATCTATGCAATTCAAATATAATCTTCTTGGGCAAAAAATCATGGATACAGAACAGAACTGAGAACACAATAAGCCTCCAGTAAGTGCTCAGTGGTTTAAGTGATTTCTAGATCAAGTAACTGATATTTGCTGAAAAAAAGTGGCATTGTCATTAAGGAAAACAACATGCCTGGTGAAGCAGAAACTTACACTATGACTTCCGTCCCGTGGGACAGAAGGCAAGGGAGTAATCAGAAATAGTAGGGCAGTTACAGGGGGGAAACCTAACAGTGGGGGAATCTATGTGGAGGAACATGAATGTCACAGGGGGTTCACTTGAATGTGTACCTTTTGAGAGGCTCATAAAACTGTAGTCAGAACTCGTGAATTCTTTGTTTCTCACATTCTGGTCCTGTGAAGCCCCAGTACAGCAGGTACTCATAATCAGGGGAAATATTTTCAGTCCCAGGTAAACCTTCCTCCTCGGACCACAGTTACGGAGTTAACACTTGGGGAAGTCATTAATCAGGGATTTCAGATTCCCTCAATAATGGCTGTACTGCAGGCTGGTAAGTGGGTATTAGCTCAGCTGCACTATATGTTATAACAGTTATTGGGGAGACACCATCGCTGGGAGCATGAGGACTTGACAGTATTTTAATCCTTCATTAACTTCATCTATTATAGAAATATTAACTAGGAGAACATATAGCAAAGCATTTAATGGTAAATAGCAACAATAGTTAAAAACATCCAGCACCCAAATATTTTTATGTATCTTCTTAATAACACACAACGAAATTTTTTACATTCTGAAGTGTGCGAGTATAGCCACCTGTTTTCATACACATTTACAATCTTTGATAGGATCAAGATGCTTTAACATTAAGTATATAAACTGTGGGTAAAACCATGCATCAACTTAAAAAAGTATATGAGTTTTGTAAAATGACATACCCTTTCCTTCATTATAATAATTTCAATTCTTATCAGAAGAAATCTCTTAGTCTGTCATTTATTTGCTCTCCTGGCCAATTGTTCTTTTAGTACCCTGCTAATATCAGGGCCTTTTTTGGAAAAAGAAAGATAATCTTCTATTTTTCTCTATTCCAGAATGTAAGAGTTTCTCTTCCTCTCTTTCTCCACCTCTTTTTTTTCTCTATGGTATAGGTTGAGAGAGTGAATCTTAAAGGAGCTGCTATATTCCAGCATATAATTCTCACAGTGATAACTCTCTTGAATAACATGTAACCTGTGTATTTTTAACATACTCTCTCCAAAATTTTCCGGGAGAGAGACAAATGAGTCTATGAAAGAAATATGCATCTGTTCCTGAACTAGGCTTGCTCAGAGTTGTGGAAAGATAATTTTAGTCTCATTGAGAGGCCCTACTTTGCTAAGTATTTCTGAATATAAAATGAATAGCATTTCTGGCTCCAAAACAGTTGTTGTTCATTTTATATAAGGATGAGAATCTTCTAGATGACATAATACAGAATGAGGTTGTTTTGCAGCAATTCTTATCCTACTTGCTCATGTTCTTGAAAACCCAAACCAAACCAAACCCATTGCAGTCGAGTTGATTGTGACTCATAGCGACCCTATAGGGCAGAGTAGAACTGCCCCATAGAGTTTCCAAGGAGCGCCTGGTGGATTCGAACTGACGTCCTTTTGGTTAGCAGCCATAGGACTTAACCACTACTCCACCAGGGTTGAAGACCTCCTGAATTAATTCTGCAGCCTAAGGCTTTGATTACAGATTTCAGAGTTTCTGTCACAATTATTCTGTCTCATGCACAATTCTATTTAGTTAGGCGTTTTAGTATATGTATAGATATTAATTCTATTTATATACTGAAATCAAGGTCACCTTATAAAAGATTGAATTACTTAGACTTTGGCAAATGGATCAACAACAGGAAAATTTATGCCTATATCATTGATGCCAAGGGGCAGTCTGGTAGGCAGGTTGTTCTATCAAAAGAGTAAGTTATACATAAATAAATACAGCTATCATTTTACTTCTCTCTTCTGATTGGTTGTAATAGTCACCTACTTTTACTAAAATCATTTCAAAATACCTGCCCTTTATTCTCCCTTTATTACATCACAGACCCACTCATAGTCCACCTTGACAGGAAAGTCTCTGATCAAAGAGTCATCTTTGGATATATAAGAATTATGGATACCCTGCTCATTTCTCCATTATTTATACCCAGAAATATTGTGTGATTTCTGTTTCCTTCTCTTCTTAAGATCTTCTGAGCAGGAGATCGAACTAATAATTACCTAATTATTAATCTGTCGTTAACACATATGTTTTAAGTGGCAACTACCTGCCAGATGCTATACTGGAGAAATAATGCTGAAAAAAATAAGCCCCATATCAAGCTTAGAATTAAATAGGAACTCAAATACTGATTAAACAAACACACATATGAAGGTGTACCCACCACCTTGATTAGAGTTAGTAGAATAATAGAGTCCTGAGAGAGAATATTATAAGCCATTGTACTGAGATCAGTAAAGGCCTTACTGAGAGTGTTTCGTTAAAGGCAGACTTGGAGGCCCAATAGGAGGATGATGATGACTCTTTTTTTTTTTTTTTGCTCACACCTCTTTTGGGAGGTATTTCCAACAGGTGCATTTCCATATTTAGAGATTTCATCAAATATCCATTCTATATTCTCTCACAGATCACATGGTCACAGAGTTATGCTTCTCTTGTTCCTAAAATTGGTCTGGAGTGCACTGTGTTATGCAGAGTCCTGGTTTCCTTGGCTCCTAGGAAGAGAACATGTCTCCCATTTTAAATCCTATTTCATCATCTTAAAAAGGTTAGTCTTTGTGGATTGTGATTAAAAACATACTCATTCTTGGTTCTCTCTTCTTCAGATATGTGAATTTAGATCCAATAGGTTACTAAAATATGCAAGAGAAAATAGAAAATAAGACACAATAAATTGAGAGGAAACATACAGATGCTGATCATGATGAGTAATGCAGCTCAAGGAACTGAATAAAAGGCTGAACACTTGAGATCATGCAGAAGTCCAGTGAATAAAGGATGTTGCATTTGGACAGAATCCTAGGGATATCAGATGGTCAGAGAACTGGACTACTGACAGGGCAGCTTCATTTTGAGGATGGAGACATGCACCTGTGATCCAGGCATATGAAACTTATTTAGGAATCAGAATCTGTCCTATTTTCTCATGGTGTTTATGTGAGTTGCAAGATGTATAATAGCTCTGACATTTCCTTGTAAGATAAATAATATTTAAAATTATATGGTTCTATTATTTCTTTTAAAGTTGTTCTCTTCTATGTGACAAGGAAGCAGCAGTCAAGAAATCAAACAACGTAATACATTGGGCAAATCTGCTGCAAAAGACCTCTTTAGGGTGTTAAAAAGCAAAGATGTCACTTTAAGGACTAAGGTGAACCTGACCAAAGCCATGATGTTTTCAATCACCTCATATGCATGTGACAGCTAGACAATGAATAAGGAAGACCAAAGAAGAATTGAAACCTTTGAGCTACTTTGTTGGTGAAGAATAGTGAATATACAATGGACTGCCAGAAGAACAAATCTGTCTGAAAGAAGTACAGCCAGAATGCCCATTAGAAGCAAGAATGGCAAGACTTTGCCTCACATCCTTTGGACATGTTATCAGGAGGAACCTGTCCCTGGAGAAGGACATCATGTTTGGTAAAGTGGAGGGTCAGTGAAAAAGAGGAAGATCCTCAATGAGGTGGATTGACACAGGGGCTGCAACAATGGGCTCAAGCATAACAATGATTATGAGTATGGTGTAGGACCGGACATCATTTCATTCTGTTGTATCTAGTGTCACAAAGAGTTGGAACTGAATCTACGGTATCTAACAACAGCAACAAGTAACAAGAATGATAGTAGAAGAAATCATAATAACCATGATTTTCAGATTAGTCACAAAGTGCTAAGTAATTTGAATTGTTTAAAAATAAAATGGTCTACACAGTGTCTGTTGCAGGAATATCCATTGCTGTCTAGTCAATTCTGGTTCATAGCAATCCCATAGGACAGGGTAGAACTGCCCCACAGGGTTTCCAAAGCTGTTATCTTTATGGAAGCAGAATGTCAAAACCACTGATCTTTTGGTTAACAGCAAGGGCTCCTTGTTGCCAGGAATAGGGAGAAAAAATGTGGAGCCTGAAGGATTCCATCAGCTCTTTAGGATTCTGTCATTCCTTTAAGTGTTTGGCAGTGTATTTGAATAGTGGGCATTCCTGAGCTAAGATAGACTACATTGTATTGAATTTGTGAATTCAATGGTTTGATAGAGGATGAGTTCTTACCTCAAAGGAAAAGGCACATATCTTAACTTATTGATGAAAAGCATACAAAAACATAAAAATTAAGGCAAAAGAACAAAACAGATTTATAAAATTATGAGGCATTAACGAGTAGGTGAAAGAAAGGGATAGGCGATACGGAGCAATACAATAAAAGGTCTACTCGACATAAGTGGAAATGCTCAGAGACATATAATTAACTCATATTTCTTGTCAAATACATAACCTTTAAAGGGTTCTTCTGAAATATACAATATGTGATTAAGATCCCAGCCTCTAATCATCTATCAGTGCGATACCAATGTCTGCATTTTCTCCTAATTTATAATTAAAAATTTCAAAAATTAGCGGCTGACATAGAATGCTATATCAAACTCTTGGCCTATGTTTTCATTAAAGTTAACTTAGGTAACCTGGTCCGATGTTCAAGAATATCTTCAAGCTGTTGGCAGCAAAACTCCAAACTCCCAGTAACTTATTGCAGAGATAAACTAAAAAATTTCCCCCTTCCAGTACTTCTATATCAGCCTTTCTATGGACCCTTTGATTCAGAATCAAAGCTCATTAATATGGTCTCTTAAGGAATATTCTCCTTCATTTGCCATGTATATCAATGAGAAGTATAAGAGAAAAATTGAAGTGGGAGGAAATCTCATCTCTCTTCTGGACTCTAAGAAAAATACACTAATTATATCTTTTTTGTTCTTATTCTATATTGACAGGATTGATTAGGTATTGGGGAGCCTTATATGAAACCGCACATTGCTTCAAATGAGTGTGATCAAGTGAGACTTGCCAGAATGTCCCCAGTCAATAGCTCATGGATTCACCCCTCATCGTTCCTGCTATTGGGAATCCCAGGACTGGAAAACATACAGCTCTGGCTTGGTCTCCCATTTGGTGCAGTGTATCTGATTGCCCTTCTGGGGAATATTATCATCCTGTTTGTGATCCAGACTGAGCAGAGCCTCCACCAGCCCATGTTCTATCTATTGGCCATGTTGGCTATGACTGACCTGGGCCTGTCCACTGCCACCATTCCCAAAATGCTGGGCATCTTCTGGTTTGGCCTCAGCAAGATTGCCTTTGGTGGCTGCTTAGCTCAAATGTTCTTTATACACATGTTTACAGGCACTGAAGCATTCATGCTTGTGGCCATGTCTTTTGACCGCTATATGGCCATCTGCCACCCTCTCCGGTACAACGCAATTCTCACCAGCAAAAGGATTGGTATCATTGGTGTAGCAGGGATTCTGACAAATGTCGTTTTGCTTATTCCACTAGTATTTCTCCTTCTGAGGCTTTCATTCTGTGGACATTATATTATCCCCCACACCTATTGTGAACACATGGGCATTGCCCGTTTGGCTTGTGTCAGTATAAGAATCAACATATTATTTGGATTAATTCTTATTTCTATGATTCTTTTTTGTGTTATTTTGATTGCTATCTCCTACGTGAAGATTCTGCATATTGTTTTCAAGCTCCCTTCCTTGGATGCCAGGCATAAGGCTCTCAATACTTGTGGGTCCCATGTGTGTGTCATTTTAGCTTTCTTCACTCCAGCATTTTTCTCCTTTATGACCCATAGATTTGGTCACAATGTCCCCCATTATATCCACATCCTCCTGGCTAATTTATATGTGATCGTTCCGCCTTCTCTTAACCCCATTATTTATGGAGTGAGAACCAAGCAGATCCGAGATCGGGTGGTGATGATCTTCCTTTCTAAAGAAATCTGATTCTAAGTACTTGATTTGGAGAAATTCTTTAAGTTTTACTCTTTATTTCTTGTCTTCCTTCAAAATGGGGAATTTAAGAGCCATCAAGTTTTTCTGGCCTAAATGCTTTGTATGCTATGTTGTTAAACACAATGTTTCCTTTCTGGCGTGCAATATAACATTGAAGATAAATTTGCATAGGAAATACTTGTATTTAGACTAAACATAAATAACATTCTTAAATAAATAGGTGTCATTTATTTTTGTGAAAGGTATTAAAATATTCTTTCTGTAAAAAATATTAAAATCAGTATTTGGGGATAAAGTCTTAATGCAACTCATAGTCTCTTTAAACAGAATTCATTTCTTATGATTGAAGGATGCTATGGTGTCAAGAACTATCCTAATTTTAATGGGATAAATAGATAATGCTGCAGGAGTGGGGATTCCAGGAACACTAATTAAAGGAATCAAGCACAGCTTTTATCTCTTCCAGGGTAAAAATACCTAATAACCCATGACAGACAGGGCTGGTTCTTATAATTGTGTAATCACAGAAAAGAAAATAATCAATAAAATATCCTTGGCCTTGCATACTGAGATACTAAATTAGACAGTCTGGTATTAAGACTTTTCTTCTCATAACTAGTAATCTAGGATAGGAGCCTGGTAGTGCATTGGTTAAGAGTGCGGCTGCTAATTGAAATGCTGGTTGTTCAAACTCACCAGCCGCCTCACAGGAAAATGATGTGGCAGTTCACTTCCGTAAAGATTTACAGCCTTGGAAACCCTATGAGGCAGTTGTACTTTGTCCCACAGGGTCACTATGAGTCAGAATCAACTTGGTGGCAATTGATTTGGTTTCTTTGTTTTTAGTAATTTGGGTAAATTTGATGAAGACAATCCTTGGAAAAATATTTGAGAAATTTTATTCTAGGAATTCATTTCTACTAATCCTCCCATTTCTTGAGTTGAGGAACCCAAAAGAGTATCTTCAAGCTGTTAGTAGCAATACTCCAAACTCCCAGTAATTTATTGCAGAGATGAATTTAGAATTTCCTCCCTTCCAGTTCTTCTATGCCAGCCTTTCTATGGACCCTTTTATTCAGAATCAAAGCTCATTAATATGGTCTATTAAATAAAGAATAATTTACTATGGTTCCTAATTTAGCAGTAGAAGAGACATAAAAAATTTTGACAATCCAGATTTTTGTTAACAATTTCTTAAATAACAGGTAAATATTTAATGAAGACTCTGGGTTAAAAGCACTTGTAGTCTTTCTCTCCCATTACCAGTCCCTGTAAGACGTGTGTGTGTGTGTGTGTGTGTGTGTGTGTGTGTCCGGAGCGGGGGTAGGAGGGGAGGAAGAGGTCACTGTAGTAGATATACGGTTTTTTGTCTAGCATCCCTCTTGGACAAAGCACAGTAATGGTATTCAATTTGATCCTGGTTAGGATGTTAATCAGAGAATCTCACCCCATCTCTTTCTCCTATTAAGAGTTGAAATATTATCCAAGTTAGACACAGTCTGACCTTAGATTTGATTTTTGGACCTTGGTAACATACCGTATGACACCCATTGTCATTGAGTCAATTCCAACTCATAGCAACCCTACAGAACAGAGTGGAACTGTCCCATAGGGTTTCCTAAGCTGTAATCTTTATGGATGCAGACTGCTACATCTTTCTCTCATGGAGCAGCTGGTGGGTTAGAACTACCGACTTTCCAGTTAGCAGCCAAGAGCTTAACCAGAGAGCCACCAAGGCTCCTTTAGACCCTTGGTAGACAGAGTTTTTGGATCATAAGTTGTAAGATTTGGTAATGCTAACATCTCACTGTCACAAGTAAAGAGATTTTTCCTGAGGAATTAATCCAGTGTAGAGAGGGAAACAAAGCTTATAGAAGGAGAAAAGGTCAGGAGCATGACAATACTTTTGAATCACAGCATCTAGTCATATCTATTCCCTGACCTGTGAAGTCACATAAAGAAACATATTACCGCTGTTTTAAACTAGTTAAAATTGGGTTGTTAACCATCAAAACCAAAATATCTCTAACAAACAAAAAGTCAGTAAAGAGCTACAAGACCCATGTCATAGTATATTACAGAGCAAAAAAAGAAGAGAAAGAGCTTTAAACTTCCATTTAAATTGAGTTGATTTTCCACTCATAGTGACTCCATGTAACAAAGTAGACCTGACGTATAGGGTTTAATACAATAAAAGAGATAATATTTTTCCCCTGAGAATTGGGCAGAATTGCAACTAATGACTACGTCAAAAGAGTGGATAAGGAAATAAAACTTATGGCCAACCTACATGTAGTGCCTTGAAATAGAGAAAAGATACTGGCTTGGAACTTATCATACGATTCATTACCTATCTGCAACTATCTTTATCTTTCTACTATACAATTATTGCTTTCTAACATAGAAATATATTTTATCTCCCTCTCATTGATATTTGCACCTTCTTTAAACATTACTTGGGTTATGGCAGCAATCAGAACATAATGTGACAGGAAGAAAAGGGAAAGTTTTGGTACAAATCAGACTATAGGAAGCGTATTTCTCCCAAATAGGTTTTTATTGAGGAGTGCTGAGAAATAAAGTGCCCTGATACCTATGCATAAAGATGTTCTCAAGTACTTCATGTATTAAAAATGTCAAGGAACAAGGAAACGGTGTTAAAAATCCTTACTTCTTACCTCATTTTCAACAAAAGAAATTCAATGAGGAGAGTGTTTTCAAGAGAAGGTGCTAAAATAACTGAACATCAACTGAAACATTAAATCTTACTTCACACCATGTTGTTGTTAGGTGCTGCTGAGTTGATTTTTGACCCATGTGACCTAGTAGAGCTCTGTCCCAAAAGGTTTTCTAGGCTGTAATTTTTTAATCTTTTATGTGAACAGATTGACAGGTCTTTCTTCTGGGGAGTGGCTGAGTGGGTTTGAACCACCCACCTTTCAGTTAGCAGGAAAGTGCTTAACAGTTGTGCCACCAGGGCTCCTACTTCACACCATACCAAATAAATCAATAAATAAAAAGAAGCAGCAGAAGAAGAAGACAAATGAACTCAGAATGATTGGTCAGAGTCCTAAACATAAGATCTAAAACTATAAAATCTCTAGAAGAAACTTATTCTAACCCTGGAGAAGGAGTTATTGTTTAGATAGTATGCAAAAAAACAAAAAACACGAACTGCATTAAAATATATATATATATAAAATGGACTAAAAAATAAAAGCACTTATAACCAAATATTTATATAAAACTTTGGCAACTTACCAACAGAAATACAAAATAACCGAATTAAAAAACAGCAAAGGAACTGAATAGACATTTTACCAAAGAGGGCATTCAAATGGCCACCAAACACAATAAAAAGATGTAAAATAGAACACAATGAGATGCCATTTCTCTCCCACTGGGATGTTGTTGTCGTTGTTATTAGGTGCCATCGAATAGGTTCGAACTCATAGCGACCCTATGCACAACAGAAGGAAACACTGCCGGGTCCTGTGCCATCCTTACTATCGTTGTTATGCTTGAGCTCATTGTTGCAGCCACTGCATCAGTCCACCTCGTTGAGGGTCTTCCTCCTTTCCACTGACTTTGTACTCTGCCAAGCATGATGTCCTTCTCCAGGGACGGATCCCTCCTGACAACATGTCCAAAGTATGTAAAAAGCAGCCTTGCCATCTTGCTTCTAAGGAGCATTCTGGTTGTACTTCTTCCAAGACAGATTTGTTCGTTCTTTTGGCTAAATAAAATAAAATTGGCAGTCCATGGTATATTCAATATTCTTCACCAACACCACAGCTGAAAGGCATCAATTTTTCTTTGGTCTCTTTATTCATTGTCCAGCTTTCACATGCATATGATGCGATTGAAAATACCATGGCTTCAGTCAGGTAAGTTTTAGTCTTCAAGGTGACATCTTTGCTCTTTAACACTTTAAAGAAGTCCTTTGCAGCAGATTTACCCAATGCAATGCATCTTTTGATTTCTTGACTGCTGCTTCCAGGGGTGTTGATTGTAGATCCAACTGGGATAGTTAAAATTAAAATAATAATAATAATAACAAATGTTGGTGGGGATATGGGGACACTGGGGCATTGTTCTTTGCTGGTGGGAAGGCAAAATAGTATAGCCCTTGTGGAAAACAGTGTGGTGGTTCTTCAAACATATAAAAATAGAACTACTGCATGACCCAGCAATTTCACTGCTAGTACTATACCCAAGGGACTTGAAAGCAGTGGTGCAAACAGACATATGCATGCCAGTGTTCATTACAGCATAATTCATGATAGCAAAATGTGGAAACAACCTAAATGCCAATCGACGCATAAATGGATGAACAAAATGTAATACGTACGTACACTGGAATACTACTCAGCCAGTGAGGAAATGAAGTCTTGGTACGTGCTACAGTATGGCTGTAGCTTGAAGAAATTATGCTGCTTGAAATAAATCAATCTCAAAAGGACGAATATTGTATGGCATCACTTATATAAAAAGACAAGAACAGGCAAATGTATAAAGAACAAAATTTATTAATGTTTACTGGGGTGGAAAAAGTAGGATTATTGCTTTTGGAGCAATGAGTTTCAGTGTATGGTGATGGAAAAATTGCACTGATTGAGGGTAGGGTTGCACAGGTGATTAATACAATTGCTGTCAATAAGTGTGTACCTATAAAGAGTTGAACTGGCAAAAGTTGTGTGATAGATATATTTACAACAACAAAAAAACAGCTGCTGAGGCTGCTTGAGCACAACCAAACACCTCATGGGTTCCTTGATTTGGAGGTTTAGTTTTTTGGTTTCATGGGACGTCCCAGTTACTTAGCCTAATGCCATGTTTAGTGGTTCTGTTCTACCTCCTAGTTTGTTTCACAGTGCCTGGGGTCTTAAAAGCTTGCAAGCAGCCATCCAAGGTACAACAATTGGTCTCTATTTGCTGGAACAACAGAGGAAGGAGAGTCAGGAATAGGAGGAGGATATGGAATGTGTGGCTAATTTTCTCCAGAAACAACTGCCTCCTTTTCCGTTAGACCAGAAGAATTGGATGGTGCCCAGCTAACATTACTGAGTATTTTGATCAAAGATTTTATGGAAGAATCCTGAACAAAAGGGAGAAAATGCAGAACGGAATTTCAAACTCTCATGGAATCCAAATTTTCTGGAGCCATGGAGGGCTGAATAAACTCCTGAAACTATTGCTCTGAGATAATTTTTAAATCTTAAACCAAAAATAATCCCTGAAGTCTTCTTTAAATCAAACAATAGTTTAGCTTAACTAGTAAAAAAATGTCTGCCTTGACCACTCTACTCTTTTAAGAACTATCTATAGGGAATCAAATTGACAACAGCAATTTGAAAGATTCCATAGGAAACTTAGAGGATAGGGAGTTTATGTTGATGGGAGAGGAAGAGTTCAGATAAAGAGAGTGAGAATGGTTGCACAACTTAAAGAATGTTATCAATGTCACTGAAGTGTACATGTAGAAAGTCTTGAACTGGTGCATGTTCTGCTGTGTATATTCTCAGCAACAACAAAAAATAAAATAAATTATAAAATAAAATAAAAAAATTTTGCTTTTCAAAAGGGACTAATGAAAAATGATAAAAATGCAAGTCATAGTCTCTAAGGAAATGTTTGTAGCACAAATATTTGACAATGAATTTTTATCCAGAATAAACCTTTTACAAGTCAATAATAAAAGGACAAAAAACTCAAATAAAAAGTGGAGAAAATATTTAAAGAGAGATTGTGGGAGCCAACACAGTGCTATAGACAGAAGCACCACACCACCCTCTGCAGCAAAGACCCAAAAAACTAAGTAAAACAGAGACTAACATTGATTCTGGAACCCTAAGCATCCAATGATGGGATAAAGAACTCAGCCAAGCACTGAATGCAATAAGAAACTGACAGAGAACAGAGAGTGAGGAGAAATATGGAGTGGAGGTTCCCTATCAGCTAACATGGCACTTATTCACCATCTTGGACTCTTCAGCCACCAAGAACAGTGGACAGAGACTACAGGAAGGCAGCTTCATGGAGCTACCTGCAGAGACAGAGCACACAGTAACCAGTGATACATGCTTTCCCACCTCCCACCATTCTTTCTTGCCACTTAGATTCACCCTGCCCACATCAGCTGGCTCCTTCAGCGCCATTTTTTTTTTCCCTGCAGTTGTTTTTTTTTTGGCTTTTGTTTGTTTCTTCTCTCTCTCTCATCTTCTTCTTTTCCATTCTTTTGAACATCTGGCTCTGTGTGCCATCTCCACTACTTCTTAACAAGCTGTGAATCACCACTCAGGTTGGAACCACTTCCCCAGTCCAAGCTGCCATGCTGGTGGTCTCCCTGGGGACACTTTTTTTTTCTTTTTTCCTTTTTGTTTTTCTTCATTTCTCTTCTCTCTCTACTTTCCTTCTTTTCCTGTCTCCTGAATACCTGGCACCGTGTGCCATCTCTGCTTCCTCTAGACAGGATGTGCAGTATCTCAGGGCTGGGAAGCCACTTCCCTGGTCTGTGCCACCACACTTGTTGACTCCCTTGGGGCTTTTTGTTTCTTTTCTTTTCTTGGTTTCTTGTCTCTTTCTACCTTCTTTCCTTACCCTTCCCCCAAACACTTGGTGCTGTGTGATGTCTGCACTCCTTCTTGACCAGCTGTGCAGTGCCACTCAGCTAGGAACCCATTTCAGGTGGGCTCCCTTGGGGCATTTTTTCTCTTCTTTTTTTTCCTCTCAGTTTCTTGTCTCTTTCTATCTTCTTTCATTTCCTTCCACCCAACCACATGGCATCTTTTTTTTTTTTTTTTTTTCTCTTTCTTAGCTTCTTGTCTCTCTACATTTCTTCCAATCCTTTTTCCTGACCACCTGGTTGTGTGTGTCTTTCTATCTTTTCTTAATATAGTTTCTTATCTCCCTCTCCCTTCCTTCCTTTCCTTTCTCACCTCACTGAGCTGTGTGTGCCATACCTGGCCCTTCTTGACTGGCTGTGCCTCACCACCCAGCTAGAAAGCCACCAGAACATGACTTCCCCAGGTCTGTGCCACTTCAACTGCAGGCTTCCTAAGAAATTTCTTTTTTTTTAGCCCCTGTTTCTCTCTCCTCTTTCTCTTCTTTCCTACACACACTTAGCTCCATACATCACAACCTCCCCCTTCCTGCCCATTGGCATCAACTGGATTCCTATACACCAAAAAAGAGAATAACAAAAAGGAAATCAAGAAAACAATACCATTTATAATTGCTCCCCCAAAATAAAGTACTTAGGAATAAAACTTACCAGGGATGTAAAACCCCCTTACAAAGAAAACTACAAGACACTACTGCAAGAGACTAAATCTACATTAAGGGAAAAAAACATACCATGCTCATGGGTAGGTAGAGTCAACATTGTGAAAATTTCAATTATACCAAAAGTGATCTACAGATACAGCACATCCCCGATCCAAATACCAACAATATTCTTTAAAGAGATGGAAAAACTAATCATTAACTTTATATGGAAAGGGAAGAGGCCTCACACAAGTAAAGCACTACTGAAGAAGGATAAAGAAGGAGGACTTACACTACTTGACCTCGAAACCTACTACACAGCTGTGGTAATCAAAATAGCCTGGTACTGATACAATGATGGATACATTGTCCAGTGGAACAGAATTGAGAACTCAGGTATAAATCCACCCACCTACAGTCACCTGATCTTCCACAAGTGCCTAAAGTCCATCAAGCGGGGAAAAGACAGTCTTTTTAACAAATGGTTCTGTCAAAACTGGATGTCCATTTGCAAAAAAAATAAAAAAGGAACAGGGCCCGTACCTCTCACCATACACAAAAACTAATTCAAAATGGATCAAAGACCTAAATATAAAGTCAAAAACTCTAAAGATCATGGAAGAAAAAATATGATCAATGCTAGCGGCCCTAATATACGACACTAACAGGATACAAACCATAACTAATAACACACAAACTCCAGAAGATAAGCTAGATAACTGGGACCTTTTAAAAATTAAACACATGCTCATCAAAATACTTCACCAAAAGAGTAAAAAGAGAAACTACAGACTGGGAAACAATTTTTGGCTATGACAAAGGCCTAATCTCTAAAATTTACAGGAAAATCCAACACCTCTACAACAAAAAGACAAATAATCCAATTAAAAAATGGGACAAGAATATGAACAGAAACTTCACCAAAGAAGACATTCAAGCAGCCAACAGACACATGAGGAAATTCTCTTGATCACTAGCCATTACAGAAATGCAAGTCAAAACCACAATGAGATACCATCTCGCCCTGGCATTACTGACACACACACACACGCACAAAAACAAAACAAAACCCCAGGAAATAGCAAATGTTGGAGAGGCTGCCGGGAGATCAGAACTTTTATGCTCTGCTGGAGGGAATGCAAACGGTACAACCATTTTGGAAAATGATATGGTGCTTCCTTAAAGAGTTAGAAATACCATATGATCCAGCAATTCTACTCCTAGAAATATATCCTAGAGAAATAAAAGCTGTCACACAAATAGACATATGCACATCCACGCTCATTGCAGCATTATGCACAATAGCAAAAAGATGGAAACAACCTAGGTGCCCATCAGCAGATAAATGGATAAACAAACTATGCTACATACTTACAATGGAATACTATGCAACGATAAAGAACAATGATGAATCTGCAAAGCATCTCAGATCTTGGATGTATCTGGAGGGCATTATGCTGAGTGAAAAAAGTCAATCACAAAAGGACACCGTATGGACTCCACTACTATAAAAATTCATGAAAGGATTTACACACAAATAGAAACCACCTTTGATGGTTACAAGGGAGGGAAGAGGTGGAGATGGAAAAACACTAAACAGACAATAGATTAGTGATAACTTTGGTGAAGGGTAAGACAGTACACAGCACTGTGGAAGCCAGCAAAACTTGATGAAGACAAAGTCATGGAAGCTTCATAGATACATCCAAACTCCCTGTGGGACTGAATTACTGGGCTGAAGGCTGTGGGGGCCATGGTCTCAGGTAACATCTAGCTCAGTTGGCATAACAATTTATAAAGAAAATGCTCTATATTCTGCTTTGGTGAGTAGCATCTGGGATCTTACAAACTTGTGAGTGGCCATCTAAGATACTTCACTGGCATCACCCCACCCACAGCAAGGAAGAATGAAGAAAATCAAAGACACCAAGGAAAGATTAATCCAAAGGACTAATGGATCACAACTACCACAGCTTCTACCAGACTGGGTCCAGCACAGCTAGATGCTGCCCAGCTACTGAAGCAGGCAGTCATGAAAGGGTTATGAACCATGCCATAATAGTTGTTTTCAGAAAATCCACTCTTGCTACATTTTTGTTAAAACTTTTGTTACAGCCTTTTGCCATGATTGGTCAAATCCTCAGGTTTCTTCTCTTCTCCTGGCAGAAGGCTGAGGTGCATCCATACTGACTCTGAATTTATCCACTATATGACCTTCCTCGGGTGGTAGTAGCAAGCTGTAGCCATTTTTTTAGGGCTAAAATTATGCAGACTATGTGTGCATCACAAGACTAAAGATCCTCTCCTCACTGTTCATGCATATGTACTTCACTCCCTAAAAAAGGAGCAAATTTGCCCTGGTTCAGGGAGCTGGCAGCCTTAGGTCACAAGACCCTGCCTGTCTCCCAGTTTGCAAACTGTGAATAAACCTTTCTCCTCTTCCAACCCTGCATCTGGCAGACTTCAGTTTGCCAGCCTGCTTGGCAAGAACCTGTTAGTTGACGGCTTCACTGGCACCACTGACTTCTCTGACAGGGATCACAATCGACGGTCCTGGACAGAGCTGGAGAAAATGTAGAATAAAATTCTAACTCAAAAAAAAAAAAAAAAAAGACCAGACTTACTGGTCTGACAGAGACAGGAGAAATCCCAAGAGTATGGCCCCCGGACACCATTTTTTTTTTTTTTTTTAATGAAATCACTCCTGACATTCATCCTTCAGTCAAAGATTAGACAGGCCTATAAAACAAAATGAGACTAAATGGGCACACGAGCCCAAGGGCAAGGGCGAGAAGGCAGAAGGGGACAGGAAAGCTGATAATGGATAATCTAAATTTGAGAAGGGGAGAGTGTTGATGTGTTGAGGGATTAGCAACGAATGTCACAAAACTATATGTGTATTAATTATTTAATGAAAAGCTAGTTTTCTCTGTAAACCTTCATCTAAAGTACAATAAAAAAAAAAGAGATTTAAATGGATACTTCACAAAGAAAGACAAATGGCCAATAAACTTGTGAAAATGTGTTTGATATCACTAGCCATCAGGGAAACGCAAACTGAAACCACAATTAGATAGAAATACATGCTCTTTAAAATTGGTTAAGCTAACAAGATTAGCCATATTAAGTGTTACAAAGATGTGGAGAAACTGTACTCTCAAACATTGCTAGTAAAAAAAAAAAAAAAAACTAGTAGAAAGGCAAAATGACACAAAGATTTTGGGGAATGGTTTGGCAGTTTCTTAAAAATTTAAATATACATTTGTCCTATGACCCAACCAGTGCAGTTCTAAGTATTTACCCAAAAGAAATGAAAAACCCTTTTCATACAAAGACTTGTACATGGGTATTCGTAGAAGGTTTATGCGTAATAGGCCCAAACTAGAAATAACCTGAATGCTTACCAGAAGGTGAACAGCTAAAAAAAAAAAAAATTGTGGTATATACATACAATTTCAGAACATTCAGCCATAAAATAAAACAATCTATTGATATACAGAAAGGGAGGAATCTTAAGATAATTGTGCTAAGTAAAAAGACTCGAAACAATTTATACTCCGTGACTTCATTTGTACAAAATTCTATAAAAGGCAAATCAACCTCCAAAGTCAGAAAGAAGACCAGTGGTTGCCTTTGGTCAGGGTTGAGGGAGGGAGGGGTTACAAAAAGTCATTAAGGAACTTTTTGTGGGGTAGAAATGTTCATTATCCTGATTATGGTAACAGTTTCAGAGTTGTCTTGGTTATCTAGTACTGCTGTAACAGAAATAGCACAAGTGGGTGGCTTTAAGGAAGAGAAATTTATTCTCTCACAGTTAGGAGGCTGGAAATTCAAACTAGAGGGCAGGCTCCAGGGGAAGGGTTTCTCTCTCTGTGATTCCTGGAGGAAGGACCTTGTCAGCAATCTTCCCCTGCTCTAGGAAGTTCTCATCGCAGGGACCCCAAAGGACATGTGCTCCTGGCTCTACTTTCTTGGTGGTATGAGGTCCCCACGTCTCTCTGCTTGTTTGTCTTTTCTGTATCTCAAAAGGGATTGATTTAAGGTGCAAACTAATCTTATAGATTGAGTCCTGTGTCATTAACGTAACTGTTGCTAATTCCACTTCATTACCATCACAGAGGTAGGACTTACAATGCTTAGGGAAATCACATCAGATACCAAAATGGTGAATAGTCATGCAATACTGGGAATCATGGACTCTTGAAGTTGACACACATTTTGGGGGTCACAATTCAATCCATGCGAATGTGTATATCCCAAACTCACAAACTGTATGCCCTAAATATGTGTACTCTATTATTGGTAATATGTGCTTATTTCTTTTGAGTATGTGTGTGTATACATATATATAAACAAAGTAGCTGCCTTCGAGTTGATTTCAACTCATAGCAACCCTTTAGGACAGAGTGGAACTACCCCATAGGGCTTCCCAGGAGTGGCTGGTGGATTCGAACGGCTGACATTTTGGATAGTAGCTGAATTCTTAACCACTAAGGCTGAACGCTGTGTCAACAAGTTGACATAAGTCACCTTTGCCTATGTGCTGGCATGTGTGGTTACTTTCAGTTGAACATCTGACTTTGTTTATTCAAATTTTAGAATTCTTCCTACATAGAGGTATTACAGTTTTACACTTCCCTCTGCTATTCAGATGAAGTGGGAATTGATCACCTTTTTTTTTTTTTTTTTTTTTATGGAACTTGGGTTGATGAAAACTCAAATCTTGGTTTCAGTTTTGAAAGAATTTGTTTCCCTCCAATCTCTTCCCATGGCTAATGTTTAGTATTATAGAACTTTCAACTAAAACCCAGGTGTGATCATTAGGATTCCTTCATGGCACATCCATAACTCTAATGCTTGTCCCTTTAGTACTTCCAGACTGCTGAGAACTAGCAGCTGATTTTCAGAGGGTTTTTGCTTATTGTTTTACTCTGGTGTCCCACACAGGTACAAAAGTAAAAGAGAAATAAATTGGAAGAAAGGAAAAACAGTCATATTTACTGCTTTCCTCATTTCAACAGTATCTTGACATATAAGATTGAAACTCTGTTGGTTTCCAGTTTCTTCATCCTCTTATAGCAGCCATGCACTCAGGCAAAACTTGGATTCTAACTACTTTGTTGAAGTTTCAAATCAACAATGCCATCTGGTAACAATTCAATAGGTTAAGTATCCCTATGTGGTATAATATTGCCTTTCAAGTCTTTGGTGCTTCAGCAACTTTGGGATGCATCAAAACGATTATTTTTTACATTATATTCAAGCTTTCTAGCTATTTTGAATGGATCTGCCATAAACTGTTGTGGTTACGTGCCAAAGTGTTGGTTCTAACTCATGACCACCTAATGTACAACAAAACAAAACACTGCCCATTTTTGCACCATCCTCACAATCCTTGCTGTGTTTGAGCCCATAGATATAGCCATTGTGTCAATTCATCTCTTTGAAGGTCTTCCTCTTTTTTGCTGACCCTCCACTTTACTAAGCATGATGTCCTTCTCCAGAGACTAGTCCCTCCTGATAAAACGTCCAAAGTACTGAGATGAAGTCTCGCCATACTTGATTCTAATGAGCATTCTGGCTGCACTTATTTCTCTAGGATATACACTTTCAAAGTCCTGGAGTTCAAATACCAAAAGGAAAGAACATGCTCAGTATTCTCAAGCTAAAGAACTGAAGAAAAAATTCAAGCCTCAAGTTGTAATATTGAAGAATTCTGTGGGGAAAATATTAAATGACACAGGAAGCATCAAAAGAAGATGGGAAGAATACACTATACAAAAATAATTGGTTGATATTCAGTCATTTCAGGAGGTAGCATAAGACCAGGAACAGATGTTGGTGAAGGAAGAGGTCCAAGCCGCACTGAACCCCTTGTTGAAAAACAAGGCTCCAGGAATTGACAGAATACCAAATGAGATGTTTCAACAAATGGATGCAGCACTGGAAGGCCTCACTCATCTATGCTAAGAAATTTGAAAGACAGCTACCTGGCCAACTGACTGGAAGAGATCTATATTTATGCCTATTCCAAAGATGGTGAACCAACCGAATTTGGAAATTATCCAACACGATCATTAATATCACACAAAAGTAAAATTTTGCTAAAGATCATTCAAAAGTGACCCCAGTAGTACATAGACAAGGAATTGGAAGAAATTCAAGCCAGATTCAGAAGAGGACGTGAAACAAAGAATATCATTGCCAATGTCAGATGGATCCTTGCTGAAAGCAGAGAATACCAGAAAGATGTTTATCTGTGTTAATTGACTATGCAAAGGCATTCAACTGTGTGGATCATAACAAATAATGAATAACATTGTGAAGAATTGGGAATCCAGAACACTTAATTGTGCTCATGAGGAACAGGTGCATACATCAAGAGGCAGTCATTCAGTCAGAAAAAGGGGATACTGCATGGTTTAAAATCAGGGAAGGTGTGTGTCAGGGTTGTATCCTTTCACCATACTTATTCAATCTCTATGATGAGCAAATTATCCATGAAGCAGGACTATATGAAGAAGAACAGGGCATGAGGATTGGAGGAAGGTTCATTAACAGCTTGCATTATGCAGGTGACACAACCTTTCTTGCTGAAAGTGAAGAGGACTCGAAGCACTTACTGAAAAAGGTCGAAGACCACAGCCTTCAGTATGGATTGCCCCTCAACATAAAGAAAAAAAAAATCCTCACAACTGGACCAATAAGCAAAATCATGACAAACGGAGAAAAGACTAAAGTTATCAAGGATTGCATTTTACTTGGATCTATAATCAACACCCACAGAAGCAGCAGTCAAGAAATCAAATGATGCATTGCATTGGGCAAATCTGCACAGAATACCTCTTAAAGTGTTAAAAAGCAAAGATGACACCTTAAAGACTAAGGTGCACCTGACCCAAGCCATGGTGTTCTCAGTCACCTCAAATGCATTCAAAGACTGGCAAATGATTAAGGAAAACTGAAGAACTGATGCCTTTGAATGATGGTGTTGGTGAAGAATATTGAGTATAACAAAGGAACAAACAAGTCTGTCTTGGAAGAAGTACAGCCAGAATGTTCCTTAGAAGCCAGGATGGTGAGATTACATCTCACACACTTTGGACAGGTTATCAGGACAGATCAGCCTTTGGAGAAGGACATCATGCTTACTAAAGAAGTGGGTGTGTGAAAAAGGGGAAGGCCCTCAACAAGATGGATTGACACAGTGGCTGAAACAGTGGGTTCAAGTATAACAACGATTGTGGGCAGTGTTTCATTCTGTTGTGCAGACTCAAGGGCACCTGTCAACTAACAACATATTCCTAGGATTGGGATTGCTGGCTCATATGGTATTTCTATTTCTAGGTTTTCAAGGAAGCCCTGTATCATTTTCCAAAATGGTTGTACTGCCAGCTGTGCATAAGAGTTTCAGTCTCTCCAAAGCCTCTCCAGCTTTTGTCGTTTTCTGTTATTTTGGTTCTTGCCAGTAACGTCAGGGTGAGATGGTATCTCGTTGTGGTTTTGATTTGTATCTTTCTAATGGCTACCGATCTCAAGCATTTCCTCGTGTGTCTATTAGTCTCCTGAATGTTTTCTTTGGTGAAGTGTCTGTTCATATCCTTTGTCCATTTTTTAATTGGATTATTTGTCTTTTTCTTGTAGAGGTGTTGGATTTTTGTATGTATTTTAGGTATTAGGCTTTTGTGGGATTATCATAGCCAAATTTTTTTTTCCCAATCTGTAGGTTCTGTTTTTACTCTTTTGGTGAAGTCATTTGACGAGAATAAGTGTTTAATTTTTAGAAGATCCAGGATATCAAGCTTAACTTCTGGTGTTTTGTATTGCTAGTTATGATTTGTATTCTATTTATACCATGTATTAGGGCCTGTAACATTGATCCTATTTTTTCTCCTCTGATCTTTATTGGTTTTGATTTTATATTTAGGTCTGATCCATTTTGAGTTAGTTTTTGCACATGGTGTGAAGTATGGGCCCTGTTTCATTTTTTTGCAGATGGACGTCTGGTTTTGCCAGGACCATTTGTTTAAAAAGACTGTGTTTTCTCCACTTAATGGGCCTTGGGCACTTATGGCAGATCAGGTGACCATAGGTGGATGGGTTACATCTGGGTTTTCAACTCTGTTTCATTAGTCAATGTGTCTGTCATTGCATCAATCCCTGGCTGTTTTGACTACAGTGGCTGTATAGAAGGCTCTATGGTGAGGTAGTGCAAGTCCTCCTACTCTATTTTTCTTCAGTAGTGCTTTATTTATCTGAAGCCTTTTTCCTTTCCTTCCGCTAATGATTAGTTAATGATTAGTTTTTCCATCTCTTTAAAGAATGTCATTGGTATTTGGATTGGGATGTGTTTTATTTGTATATTGCTTTAGGTAGAATTGATATTTTCACAATGTTGTGCCACTCAGGGGTGCACTAACTTCTGGTGCAGTATGTGATGTCTGGACTTAAGTGCATGTGGGAAAGAAGAGAGAGCAGAATCCAAAAACAAAAAAGAAAAGAAAAAATAAATAAAATAATTTAGAAAATGCCTCAAGGGAACATAGTGGCCTGGACTGGGGAAGCCATATTCCAGTGGCTCCCTGGCTGAAGGGTGGTCACAGCCTGTCAAAAAGCAGTGGGTGGCACATGCAGCCAAGTGGTCAGGAGGAAAAAATGGAAGGAAGGTAGAGAGAGACAAGAAAATGAGAAAGAAAAAAATTATATATATATATATATATATATATATATATATATATATATATATATATATATATATATATATATATATATATATATATATAAACTTCCAGTGAGAGCCCACCAACATGGCTGCACATATGGGGAAAGGGCTGCTCAGCCAAGTGGCCCAGCACAGCCAGTCAAAATGCTACAGAAATGGAACACAGCACCAGCTAGTTGAGAGAGAGAAAGACAAAACAAAAATAAGCAAACAATAACGAAATGGCACTGAATTAAACTGCTGGTGGGGGCAAGGTGAATCCAAGTGGCAAACAGCCAGAAAGTGGCAGAGGCAGTGCAGAGAGTAGCAGTGTGGGGGGTGAAAAAGCATGTACCCTTGGTTAACGGGTGCTCCGTCTCATGCTGAGAGCTCCGTGAAGTTGCCTTCCCCTACCCACTATCCTCAGCTCTTGGTGGCTGAGAGATCCAAGATGGTGTGTCCATGCTTGCCAGCTGGCAGGGGACATCCACTTTGCAGCTTTTCTCATTCTCTGTCAGCCTTCTATTCCATTCAGTGCTTGGTTGAATTCTTTATTCCCTCATTTGCAACTTAGGGCTCCAGGATTGATGACTGTAACTGTTTTATTTAGTTTTTAGAGTCTTTGCTATAAAGGAATGGTGTGGTGCTTCTGTCTATAGCAAAATGTTGGCTCTGCCTCCTGGTATATTATTGTTAAATTATGAAAATATCTTGGGTCTAGGAAACTCTCAGGGATGGCTCTTCTCCATCCAGGAGCATGCTGAGACTGGGCCATCTCAGCATGAGTACTCCTTCACAATAATTGCAGGAGTAAAAGTAGTGAGACTCTCAGGATTTTTTCCCTGCTTCTCCATTATCTGAGTTCTTGACTGCTTCCATGGGCACTGATTGTGGACCCAAGTAAAATGAAATCCTTGACAATGTCAATCTTTTCTCCATTTATCATGATGTTGCCTATTGGTCCAGTTGTGAGGATTTTTGTTTTCTTTATGTTAAGATGTAATCCATACTAAAGGCTATAGTCTTTGACTTTCATCAGTAAGTGCTTCAAGTCTTCTTCACTTTCAGCAAGCAAACTTGTGTCATCTGTGTATTGAAGATTGTTAACGATTCTTCCTCCAGTCTTGATGCTGTAATCTTCTTCCTATAATCTAGCTTCTCTGATTATTTGCTCAGCACACAGATTGAGTAAGTATGGTGAAAGAATACAACACCGACACACACCTTTCCTGAATTTAAACCATGCAGTATCTTCTTGTGTTTGCAGCTGCATCTTGGTCTATGTTCACGTTCCACGTGAGCACAATTAAGTGTTCTGGAATACTCATTCTTTGCAAAGGTATCTGTAATTTGCTATGATCCACACAGATGAATCCCTTTTCATAGTCAATAAAACACAGGTAAACATCTTTCTGGTATTCTCTGCTTTCAGCCAAGATCCATCTGACATTGGCAATGACACCCCTCATTTCATGTCCTCTTCTGAATCAAGGTTGAATTTCTGGCAGTTCTCTGTGGAGGCACTGCTGCAACCTTTTTTGAATTATCCTTCTGTGAGATAGATTGACACAATAGCTGTAACATTGGGTGCAAATATACATGGGAAAGCTGAGCAATGAATAAGGAAGACCGAAGAAGAATTGAGGCCTTTGAATTGTGGTGTTCACATAGAGTATTCAATGTACCATGGACTGCCAAAAGAACAAACAAATCTGTCTTGGAAGAAGTACAACCAGAACGCTCTTTAAAGCAAGTATGGTGAGACTGGGCCTTACATACTTTGGACATGTTGTCAGGAGGGGTCAGTCCCTGGAGAAGGACATCACGCTTGGCAAAGGACAAGGTCAGTGGAAAAGAGGAAGACCCTCAACGAGGTGGATTGACACAGTGGCTGCAGCAATGAGCTCAAGGATAACAAGGATTGTAAGGATGGTGCAGTGTTTATTTCTGTTGTGCATAGGGTTGCTATGAGTCGGAAGCAACTCAATGGCACTTCACAAGAACAACAACAACAACTTGACTACAGAAACCAAAGAATCCTTATTGTGTGTAAGACAGTATTAAATTTTGCTCTTTTCCATGTTCAAATATTTGGAGAGCTGCATTGGAACAGATATCACAAAAGTGGATGAACCTCTTTGTGTTCCCAAAGGGTCTTAGCTAACTAATGAAGCAAGAAATGGAGAAAACAGACTATTTCAGAGATGACAAATCAAATGTCTTTGGGGAGTGGTAGATTCTCTATATATTCATGCTCCTACTTGTCCAACTGTATTAAATTCTATTTTAAAATATTAAGTAGTTCAAATAAAATAGTGAAGCAGGTTGGACATTGTCTATGGAATTAGGGTAGATCAATTTCAGAAGGCATTATTTTGCCAAACAAAAGATCTATTACTTTCCGCCCTAAGCTGCAACTATAGGCTGAGATCTGAATAAGCACTCGACATTATCTCCTAAAAAGGAGACTGACTTTATCGGGCCTACACAGTACAAAGAAGACGTAATGATAGCAACCACCTTTCCACTCACATTCCCCAAATCCCTCCCTTAATCTCATGTCTGCGTATTCTCTCTGGGATGGATGTCATTGCGGTGGGGAAGATGGTGATGTCTCCTCTTAGACTATGCCCAAGTACCTCATCCTCAGCAGTTCAGGTGCTTGGCGAATGGAAAATCTGAGAAATCAAACTGAGTCCCAAAGTGTCATGTAAGCAAACAGGACACAATACACAACAATGTCAATCTTCTTATAATCCTTTTCGTGCTCTCCTGCCACTGTGGATGGGCACTTGTTTCTTACTACCTCAGCTCCCCCAAGATTTCTACATCAGAAGTGGGAGTTTATATCTCATTAGCATTCATACCTCTAAAATGAATTTATTTCAGAAGACCTAATTGTTTTGTGTGCTAAAGTAAAATTTAATTTCACTAAGATTTGAACTATTTAGGTGAACATTAGTGATTGAGACAAATTTGTTCATTTCACTTTGTTTTTGCAGTGTTTATTTTCTGTCCATAAACAGTGGCATTTGCTCTTATTTCCTCACTCTTAGCAAGAACAGAACCCAAAATTAACTTTAAGGAATCTCTTATACAAGCTGTTGTCAATCACAATGTTTGAGAAGTGTAAATAAGCCTGCCATCCAAGAGTTAATTAATTCAATGATTGCCATGCTAAACACAGAGATATTCAAAGACACCTAAAAGGGATGTCACAACCCTCAGGTAAAATTGAACTTGACTGAAATTTGATAAAAACTAGCTACAAATAACACACACTCAAATCACACAGAAAAGAGAGCAGCAGATAATATATCAGCTCATACCTGGAATTGGTAGTGAGAAAGTACACTAACACAAGGACTCAGCTTTTCTGGGTTCTCCTACTTTCATGCAATTAAACCCTCAAATAACAAAAACCCTTCCCATTGTTCAGAGATCCAGGTTAGCTAAACAATCATCTGATTGTATTGCGGACTCTCACACAACTTGACACAAGGGAGAGATACTGTTGTGACTGTATCGTCTCCTCAGCAGTTGGGTTTTTAATAGTTAATGAGTAGATTGACAAACTAGCTTTCCACATTTGTTTCTGTAAACTAATTTATTGAAAGTATGCTGAGAAATCGGTCTTTAAGTGTGCTAGTATACCATTCTTGCACATCTGAGTGCTAGATACTGGAGCTCGGTGACAGTTTGTTCAAACAAGGAGACCCATCTGCATTTCTATTTAAAGGCAGCCATTTGAGAGGGTATTTTCTTTGTCCTAAAGACACACTCCATTTAATGCTGATGTGGTTTCTGCTTGTCTATCTATGATCTGAATGAAATTGTTGAATATCTGATTCTCGTTCATAATACTTAGTGAGCATTCAAGTTTTCGCTGAGGAAAATATTCAGCTAGAAACCAAAATGGTGACTAAGTGCAAATCTCCTGCTTTCAGTAGACCTAAAATTTTGACATCATTACCAAGTTAAATCCTTTCAGGTTGGTTTGGTGCTTCACAGACACGGATCTCACCCAAGATGACCTAAAAAGAAGAGCTCATAAATATGTTCCCTCAGTTCATAAATGTTTAAAACTGCTTTTCTCTAACTTGGAGTTTTGATAAGGAACAGTAGATACCGATCCCTGGCTCACACATATTCCCTTGAGTTTCCCGAAAATGCTACTCCACAGTTGCCTGAAAATGCTACTCCACAGTTGCCTTAAAACTTTCTTCAAAGTTATGTCAGTCTAGCTTTCTTCCCCTAATAATTACCTTGTCCTTTTGTACTTGAGGCAATGACAATTTATTTTTATTTTATTTAATCCTAATAGATTTAATAGGATGTGTCTGAGTTTACTGCTCTGGGTTACTTTTTCCAGGTGCATAATGGGTACAGGTCAAGGAGTAGATCTATCCTTTTTCCTGGGGGAAAATTTGAAGTGATTGGCTTATGTGGACATGACAATGTGTCTAGTGAAACCGTTTTCAGCATTTACTTCTGTTTGATCTCATTATTGTCTTACTGAATTATTGTGGGAGATCTCTTACATAAACATCACTGGCTTTTAGGGTTAACCATCCTTAATACACGCTCTCTTATCTGTTTTGTCCTGACCCCATAGATAAGAGGATTAAGGGCAGGGGGAACAACCACATACAAATTGGCCAGAAGGATGTGGATGTAATGAGGGATGTTGTATCCAAAGCGATGTGTCATGAAGGAGAAGAGAGCTGGCAGATAGAAGGCCAATATGACACAGACATGGGAGCCACAGGTACTGAGTGCCTTAAGCCGGGCATCCCAGGATGGAAGATGGAAGATTGCTCTGAGGATTTGGACATAGGAAAATCCAATCACAGAAAGATCAATGTATCCCACTGAGAAGGCAATCAAACCATAGATAACATTGACCTTAATACCGGCACAAGCTAACTTTGCTAAGCCCATGTGTTCACAATAGGTATGGGGGATAATCCGGACACCACAGAAAGGCAACCTCAAGATGAGGAATATGAATGGAGTCGCAAAGACCAAAGTCCTGACAATGATGACTATGCCCAGAATTGCTATCACCTTGTTGGTGAGGATCATGCTATATCTTAGGGGGTTGCAGATGGCAACATAGCGGTCTATGGCCATGACTGTCAGCACCACAGACTCCAGGCCAGTGCATACATGGATGGTGTACATCTGTGTGATGCAGGCACCAAATACAATCTCCCTGAGATTGAACCAGAAAATGCCCAGCATCTTGGGGATGGTGGCTGTGGATAGACCCAGATCAATGCCAGCCAGCATGGACAGGAAGTAAAACATGGGCTGGTGGAGGCTGCTTTCAGTCTGGATCACAAACAGGATAGTGATGTTCCCCAGGAGGGCTGTCAGATACACTGTGAAGAAGGGGAAGCCAATCCAGATATGTGCATCTTCAAGTCCTGGAATTCCCATCAGAAGGAAGGAAGAGGGGTGGAACTGTGTATTGTTGTGATGAAGGATATTGAAGGGAATTGGTTATTGCCACATTTCTTGCAGTAGTTATCTTGCTTCCAGGAACAGACCCCAACCTCTTTCATAACACATTGCCTAATTCTTGGAGAAACATAAAATCCATTCTTTAATTCCATAATACAACAGAAGAGACCTGGAGAGGGAATATGAGGCACAGTTAAAGAGACACTTGGACTTTGAAATCTTTGCCTCACCTATATATATAACTGTGCAGAAAATTTCTAAATAGCAACAGTCATGCACTTCCTATGTTTCTCTTCCCTTCAATCCTTAAAGGCAAACCTGCACATGACATTAAATTAGCAAAAAATTTGTTGAATTAACTTCAACTAGTCCAAAGAGCCACCTTTTGGAAATAGAGCCAGAGTTGCTTTTCCTAAAGATATTTCCTTCTCTAGATTTCTCCTTGAACTACTTTACTCACTTCAGGAAACATTCTTGCAAAATATGACTATAGACATTTTGGTTACAGGATGCTCCTGTTTCCCAAAAAGTATGTTGGAGATATGTCTCAGGCTACCTGTTAATCAGGATGTAAAGAAGAAACAAGATGAAGTGTGCGTGTGTGTGTGTGTGTGTGTGTGTGTAAAATATCACTATATCGCTGAACTAGGATTGAGGTGGAGGTGACACAGCCAGTCTGATGGTTGAGGAACACAATGCATTTTTGAAAAGCAGACCTGAGAAGTTAGGAAGATGCTATGTGGGAGGGGTTGTGATGAAGGTGAAGGATCAGACAGCTGGTGTTTGGATCTGAGCTGAGGAATGAAATTAATAAACTCACGCGTATTAGGAGACTTTTACATAATTCCAGCAATACAGTGCTCCTTCTAGAGCGACAAGACAATGTACCATCATTTCACTATACTACATTCCCTTTCTAGAAAAGATTAGCATTGGATGTCCCCAGCTATTTTAAGAACCTATTGTGATCTATGATTTGTGAACGTCTTTTCTGCCTTTTTCTTGTTGAATTATAAATATGGACAGTCCTATCATGCCACCTCAACAGTGGCACTGTTGATATCTCTGTCTTTTTTAAAGTTAGAGTAATAGCAAAGTCAGAGCGTGCCTTAACATGGAAACGTTGTATAGTTTGTGTTTATTGATGCTGTAGTCAGTTTCGCTGATGTAGTGATGGTTGAGAATATGTTTAAGTTGGCAGGAGACTTGTTGAACTGAAACAGTTGAACCTCTCTTGTGTGCCTTGCCGCTGATTCTGAGTTGTAACTGGTCCTGTGCCATGAGTGTTATCTGTAACAAGACTGGATCTGTACAGCACTTGGGTGTGTGCAAATGAGAGTGGGAGAAACTTTGTCATTGCTGATGTGTTCTTGGGTAGACTTTGGGCATGGGTAAAACACCTATAGTATTGAGCTTGTGGGATCTGGGAAGCGCAGTGTCTAGAGCACACCTATGTGTTGCCTTGAGTGCAATGAGATCTGATGTGGTGGCAACAATTAAAAAAAAAAAAAATCTCTTGCCTTGACTCTAACAGAGGCTCCAAGAGCTGTTTAGGAGGTATACTGGCATGTGCCATTTGAACTCTTTGCTTTCTCCAATTTTCTGTAATAATATACTGCGGAATTGTTTCAAAAATGTCGTGATCCTGCTGTAGAAAAGGAAGATAATTTATGACTCTTTCACTCCCTAAATTGCATTAGTCAAATCTTTTTCTCTGATGGGTTCCGATCCTATGAAAGTCACCCACTAACGAACTTTGATTAGATTTACCTTTTTATTCTCGTCTTCCCCTGACCTAACTTTCAATCTGCCAGAGATTCTTTTAATTTCACTCTCTAATAAAAAAGAATTCAGGTTGTGTTAGGGAGAAAAAAGTCGACCTAACATTATGTTGCAGGCGTTTGCTCAGTGTTTTGCAAGTATTATTTTATTAAAGTTAATAACAAGCCTAAAATTGGCACTACTGTTGTCCCTACTATGGAGCTCTGGTGGCACAATGGCTAAGTGTTCAGCTGCTAAGTGAAGGTCAGCTGTTAGAACACAGCTAGCAGCTCCGTGGGAAAAGAGACCTGGTGATCTGCTGCCATAAGATTACAGCCTAGGAAACCCCATGGAGAAGTTTTACTCTGTCCTATAAGGTCGCTACGACTTGGAGTCTACTCAACGATACACAACAACAACGTTGTCCCCATTTGGTCCCTGGGTGGCACAAACAGCTGAGCGCTTGATTACTAACCTAAAGGTTGGAGATTCAAACACGTCCAGAGGTGCATTGGAAGAAAGTCGGGGCAATCTGCTTCCAAAAGCTTCTACCCTGAAAACTCCAGAGCACAGTTCTTGCCATGAGTTAGAACTGACTTGACAGCGACTGGTTTCTATTGCCCCCGTTTACGGAGAAGTCATATCCGGCTTACAGCGGTTAAGTCACATCCCCAAGAAATTCAAAACTGTGTCCGTCTGACTCAATGGCTACGGCTTTTAAGTAGCATTGTCTTATTAATATGTAAAACTGGGCTCATAATGCTGATTATGTGGAGCTGTTCTGAGAATTAAAATTTATTGACATGTGATGTGCCTTCTCTGCCCTGCATGTCTCTAAATAAATGTAATCATTATTATTACTATTACTCATGACGAGCAGAAAGAGAAATATTTCCCCAGACCATCCCTTTTCATCTTACCTGTCGCTTACTGCATTTAAACTCTTATTATTTTTCATGCAGTTATTTCATTTCTCTACTAATAATGTGTAACTTCTTTCCAGCTACAAAGATTTAAAACATTAAATTTTTTTTTTATTAATTCTAACTTATGCCTTCCTTTATAATCAGCTATTAAGCCCTTTTGGTTCTGTTTTGAAATTTGTGTCTAGTTTTATCTGTTCTTCTACCTATTCTTATTTTCACTAATATACTTCAAATGAGCGACATTGTTAACCTGACCTATTATTATCAAATTGTCCTACCTTCGTAAGGGTGATTCCATTCATTTTCATGACTCCAAGTGCTGCTTTTTTTTTTTCTTCTGTTGATTTTGACAGTATTTTCCTAGTATACTTTTTCCCTGGACTCTCTCTCTCTCTCTATTTCCAGCTGCTTACAGAATATCTTCATCAGTTATAATCAAGGCACATCTCATTTAATAAGCTCTGTACCAAGTTCATTATCTCTACTCTGAAGCCATTCTTCTCCGCTTTCCCCAATCCCAGTTAATAGTATTACATACATTATCCCAGAAAAGAAACCTTGGAAACATCCTCAATATTTTCCTCCATATCCCTCGAACTTCAGATCCAAATGCTCATCATTAATTATTGTCGATTCTTCATTTACACAACAAACAAATATTACTAGATAACCTCTAGGTGCCAACTGACAGTGTTCAAGCTGCTGGGTGATAAAAATTAAGCCCAAGATCTGCTCTCATGGATCATATAGTCTAGTTAGGGAGACCAACATTAACCAAATAATCACCCAAATAGATGGTAAGGAACAACTGGGCTACAAAGAAGACGTACTATACAGTAAGAGCTTATGTAACCAAATCAGGGTTAATGGGGGATGATTTCCTGAGGAAATGCTGATGGAATTGATAACTGAAGGATGAGAATCCATTAATAAGTGGAAGCAGAGCAGGGAAAAGTATTGTACTTAGCAAGAACAGGATATGCACAGGCCGAGTAATGGGAAATGGCATGGTACATACGAGGAAGTGAAAAATCAGCATGAGTAGGGCTTGGAAGGCACAGGGTAGGTGAGATGAAAGAGCGGTAAGGAAAGATCATGCAGGCTGTAGAGGTTAACTTTAAGAAACTTTATCTTTATCCTAGAAGCAATGAAAAGAAGCTGTAGGATTTGTAGCAGTGGTTTAACAAAATCCAATTTACATTTCAAAAAATAGCGTCTGACTGTGCCATCGAGAACACATTAAAAGCAGCTAGAGCCTTTGCACTAGTTTTTTTTTTTTTTTAGAGCCTTTGTAGGCAAATGAGTCAGGAGGTTGTCACAGAAGTCCAGGTTAAAGATGTTGTTATCTTGGACCATGGTGAGAGTGACAGTCTCATGAATTGGAGCAGGTAAATTTTAAGATCGTTTAGTAGGGTTAGTTCTCAGAAATAGCTGCCTAATCCAATTTTCTTTCACAATTGCTGCATTAGTTAAGGCATCTATAATCTTTTAACTGGTTTCTCTAATTCATCTGTCTTTACCGGTGGCCCTTGATATTTTTCATTTTGAAAATGCCCGAGGGATCAGTGCAGTCCCATTAATAAAGCACGATTGAGAAGCACCGACTTATACCTTAAGAGGAGAGGGCAGGGAGCTATGTGGGGGACTAAGGGAGAGATATAAAGGGGTTATATGTCGGGAGACAGGGACGTCATTTGAAAAAGTACTCCATTGATTCCTAGGGTAACATGTAGGGTGGGCAGGAGGGTGAACCTTATTTCACCTGTTTGGGTTTGTTGCATCGTTTTTGCAAAATAAATTAGTCTGCATGTTTTTTGGGATTTTATAGACTGTGACACAGTCTTACAATTGCTCTTAATGACTTGGGTTTACTTACCACTATTTACCACCAACCTCTGCTCTGATCTGTTCCATTATAGGAATTTTCAGTTATTAATTGTTGAGTTCATTTCACAAATACTTACAGTGTGCTTAACTAGTGCTATACATATACAGTACAGCAGAGATTCAGTTGTTCTAAGTAATGAATCTTAGATTATAATAATGCTAGTATTTTCTTTCTTGCCTCCAAACTATGTCTCTACTGTCATAATTCTTTTTTTTTTTTCTTAATACTTTGTAGGGAAACTTTATAGAAGGCCCTTTGGTATTCTGAAAATGTAGATTCCAAATGCTCCAGGTCACAAGATTACCATCGGCAAAACTCATTGTCTATGCTTCAAACACTGCTACCATTACTTTGCAGTCATCTTCGCCTTTTAGGTGTACAATAGCTTTTTCTGTTTAACAAGGACTTCCATGTATATTATCTAAGTATATCTTCACCATAATTTTCAGAGGCTCTCTTTGCCCCTTCCTGAATCTCTCTCTCCTTTCATATACTTTATGTCCTTGGTAAGCTCTGATGAGCTTCTCCCAGGGACTGATTTCCATTCTTTGCAGCAGAATGTAATTATATCTTTACCTGTTACCGCGAATTGTGTACGCCACGTGCTGCAAAGCTAATACTGAGACAGGAGGAGGTAAGCAGCGAGAGGGCTTTACTGAATACCGGTGTCCAAGAGTCAGAAGGGTCAAATTCCTCCCAAATTCTAACCCTAAAGGGCTAACTGGAGGGTTCTATAGGGAGAAAGTCAGGGTTTAGAGATTTCCAGGAATGTTGATTCTTCTTTGAGGTGGACACGATAAAGTGATCTATTATTGAAGCCCTGCAAGTCTCTTCACACCATCTTTGAGTCTTGCAAGGATCTTCATGCCGTCCTGGTTTCGGTCACAAGGTGGATCTGAGTTTTGTTCAGCTACGTCAGTCCTGTGTGTTTTGCCTCTTGGAAGAGGAACATAGTTTAATCAACAACAAAAAATCGATTATTTTTCTTTAAAGGAACAATCACGAGACAGATTTCAGAGCAACTAAGTATGTTTCAAAGACTAGAGATTACTCACGGCTTATACAGCTGTACTAAAACATTAGGAAATATATTCTCTCTACTTCAATACTAAAACACTAAAGAAAAAAAAATATATATTTTTTTTCTCTACTTCATACCCAGGCTCCAAGGCCTCCTATCTCCCAACCTCTTTTGTGCCTCATTTCAGATATGCTACAACCTTCTCCCACTAAGTGACTGATTACTCAGAGTAAAAGTTTCCTTTCTGAGATGAGAAAATAGAAGGAAAGGCTTCATTTGTTCTAGCAGACGAGCATTAGCATTGATAGTTCCCTCATGTTTGCATACAGTGCTCCTCCTTCAGGTGCTTGTGTCTCTCTGTGTGTTCCTGTGTTTATTGACACCGGTTTGTTTGTTTATCACTGTGTATGCTTTGCCACGTACTTTTGTGTTAGTGCCTGCTGTGTTGATATGAATCCAGGTTCTTCTCAGCCCACCTTCTATCTCTCTCTCTTCCTAGTCTAGTCATTGTTTTGTGCTGTCGAACTGATTGTCAACTCACAATGACCCCCTGTGACAGAGTGGAACTTCCCCATATGGTTTTCTAGGTTGTAATCTTTATGGGAGCAGATTGCCAAAGTCTTTCTCCCATGGAGCCACTTGCTAGGTGGGTTTGAATTCTCAACTTTTGAAAAGCAGCTGAGTGGTTAACTGTTGTGCCACCAGGGCTCCTTTCTCTATTGCTACTTCCCTTGAAGATGGCCCTATCTAACAGAGACTCTGGCTGAGTCACTGGAGCACCACAATTCAATGAATCTCTTTAGTTACTGCCACATGAGCCCTCTTCCAGCATAGCCAGGAGCTGACTCACCTACCTCTGCGCAGCATCAAGAAATAATTTGTCGGGAACTGGATGCCACAGATGGAAATCTCTAAGTGACCAAATTTTCAATAGTCAGGGCCAAAGAGTTATTTCAGAGCTCTAGATCCTTGGCAAAAGCATCTGAACAGTGGGATGTCTCTGTACCTGGAGACTCCCATATCCCTGAGGACAGAGCTCTGTGCTTTCTGGTCACAGGTACCGTCTGGTTTCAGAAGACCTGTGTGCATCCTCTCAGGCAGTACTTTCCCCAATCAAGTCCCAGGAGTCCAGTCCTTCAGAGGCGTAATGGCCTCACACCAATGCTTTAAATATCATTGTAGTACGAAGTGAACAGTAGTTTTTGGCACATAGGCAGTGAATTCAGGAAAAGATCACTACAGAAAACAAACCAGAATTTCTTCAAAGTCAGCTTCGGACATTTATTAAATGGCAGAGCCAGAATTCTAACTTAAGAATTCTAAATCTTGAGCTACATCTGTTTAGAAAAAAATACACTTTCTGTGAAAATATAGTACAGTACCTCTTATGCTATACATATAATTACTAATATTAACATATAAAAATATATTTATATAAATATGTGCATAAATATATTTATGTCAAGGAGATATTTATTTTTAGAAACATACTAAATAAGGATATGGCTCTTTGTCCACTTACATATTCTGTGATCTTGGTCAATGTTATTTGCTGTTCTAAGCCTTGGTGTTTTTCACATATAAAATGAGTAAAATTGTATCTACTTATAGAACTGTTGTAATGATATGATAAGATAATGCCTAGAAAATGCTCAGGACACTGTTCACCAGAGATGAATTGATAAACAAACACTGGCTGTTATTAGTCATCTTTATGGAATCAGGCAGCTTAAATTTAAATCCCTTTTCTGCCATTCACAGCTGGGATATTTGAACACATTTCTGTACCTCTGTGAACCTCATGTTCCTCCTCATAAATTCACAAAGGTGATGAAAATAACAATTCACCTTTCACATGGCATTTCTCATAACTGGAGTGCTGGTGGTACAGTGGTTAAGAGCTTGGCTGTCGATGAAAAAAAAATTGCAGTTGGAATTCACCAGCTGCTCCTTGGAAACCCTGCAGGGCAGGTCTACTCTGTAGGGTCTGTGGAGTAGCTAAAAGTCAGAATCAACTACAGAACAATGGGTAATGTGTTTTTCTCAGAATTAAATATGATAATGCATTTGACTAAAATGAAAGAAATTTTGACAGTTTATTAAAAGGAACATTGAATTATTTGAAATATATATATATTTGGTGTTGAATTTGAATAGAAAATGTGCAGGTACTTTTTAGTTAACTGTTGTTGTTAGGTGCTGTCAAGTCGGTTCCGACTCACAGCAACCCTGTGCACCACAGAACGAAACACTGCCCAGTCCTACGCTGTCCTTACAATCTTTGTTATGCTTGATCCCATTGTTGCAGCCACTGTGTCAATCCATCTCGCTGAGGGTCTTCCCCTTTTCCTCTGACCCTCTGCTTTACCAAGTATTATGTCCTTCTCCAGGGATGGATCCCTACTGACACCATGTCCAAAGTATGTGAGAGTAGTCTTGCCATCCTTGCTTCTAAGGCGCGTTGTGGTTGTACTTCTTCCAAGACAGATTTGTTTGTTCTTTTGGCAGCCCGTGATATATTCAATATTCTTCACCCACATCACAACTCAAAGGCGTCAATTCTTCTTTGGTCTTCCTTATTCATTGTCCAATTTTCACATGCATGCGATGCGAAAGAAAACACCATGGCTTGGGTCAGGCACATCTTAGTCTTCAAGGTGACGTCGTTGCTTTTTAAGACTTTAAAGAGGTCCTTTGCAGCAGATTTGCCCAGTGCAATGGGTCTTTTGATTCCTTCACAGCTGCTTCCATGGGTGTTGACTGTGGATCCAAGTAAAATGAAACCCCGAACAACTTCAATCTAATGAGATTGCTCATATTAACTACTCTCTTATTTGTTCAGGAAACCCTGGTGGTGTAGTGGTTAAGAGCTACAGCTGCTAACCGAAATGTCGGCAGTTGGAATTTACCAGACACTCCTTGGAAACCGTACGGGGCAGTTCTACTCTGTCCTTTAGGGTCCCTATGAATTGAAATAGACTCCATGGCAACTGGTTTTTGCTTTGGCTTATTTGTTTAAGAAATGTATTTGGCTTGACCACTAGATGTCAGTAATGCTCAAGGGTTAGGCAAAGCTTTGGTTTTTCCACTCATGTTTATTGATCATCTGCTATGAGCCAGACAACATGTTAATTAGGGGCTCGATAAACTTTAGTTGAATCAATGAAAGTTTGATTGCTATTCGGACAGCAACCCTATGTGCTTTGAGGACTAAGGTGTGCCTGACCCAAGCCATAGTATTTTCAATTGCCTCGTATGCGTGTGAAAGCTGGACAATGAATAAGGATGACTGAAGAAGAGTTTGGGCATTTGAATTATGGTGTTGGTGAAGAACACCAAATATACCATGAACTGCCAGAAGAAGGAACAAATCTGTCTTGGAGGAAGTAAAACCACAATGCTCCTTAGAAGTAAGAATGGCAAGACTTTTTCTTGCTTACTTAGGACATATTATCAGAAAGGACCAATCCCTGAAGAAGAAATCATGCTTGGTTGAATAGGGGGTCAGTGAAAAAAGGAAGATCCTTGATGAGATGGATTGACACAGTGGTTGCAACAATGGCTCAAACATAGCAAAGATGGTGAGAATGGCACAGGATGGGGCAACATTTTTTCTCTTACACATAAGGTCGCTGTGAGTTGCAATTAGCTCGATTGCACCTAACAACAATTGCACATATATTTTATTTTACTGGTGTTAATGTTAACTTTTGTCACAGAAGTTTTATCTCTGAACTTTAATTTCTCAAAGGTATTGGGACTAAATGCAAATATATCTCAAGTAGTTAATTTTGCAGCTTCGGAGAAGACTAACACAAACTTCAGAAAAGAAGATTTAAGGATGGCAGGTAAGTATTGAAAATTTGCTCAACCTTAGTCATCATCAGAGAAATGAAAATTAAAACTACAATCAGATAGCAGTTCCCTCTCACTAGAGCAGCTAAAATTCAAAAGACTAGAAAGAGCAAATGCTGGTGAGAATGTATAGCAACCAGAATACTTACATCTTGTTGGTAGGAGTATAAAATGGGGAAATCACCTTGGAAAACTGTTGAGGATTTTATTCAAGCTTGGCACCTGGAGAATGGAAGGTCTCAAAGCATCTGAAATTTTTTATAAACTTCTATGAAATAGAATAATATCAAGGCTCTGGCTGGATATTGTAAGTTGTGGGTCGATAAGTTGATTGAGTAGATCAACTTTAGAAGGGATTTGAGAAAATATTGCACCTGAGTTAAACTTCAGAGAAGTTTACTTCTTTGAATTAGAGCGAGCTATGTCTGTTTCTATGAGTTGGAATCAACTTGGCAGCAAGGGTTTTTTTTTTTTTTTTCTTCTTCTTATGTCTGTTCCCAAGGTGCTGTTGGATAATGAAGCATCAAAAAAATGCACTAATATTATATGAGTTCTACTTGTTTCTATGTCCTGTAAAGTATCATGAAATAATACATAAAGTTCTCCCAAGGAGAAGGAAGTATTTGGGAGAGTAAGAGAGGTTTATGGAAAAGTGACATTATATTAGAACATTTAATCCTAGTAGAATATAATTAACTTAACTTCATCTCATCTCTTGTCACTATTTCTTAATCTATTTTTATGTTTTGTATCTTTTTTCTTCTTATGATATCATCTATATTTTTATTAATCTGTGTGTGAGTGCATGTAATATTCTTAGCACTGGCATGTCCATGCCATATTTAATGCATAAACATTAGCCTGTGTGCATACATACTCATGCACACAGCTTGATAAGGAAATGAGTACTCAAACTGCATACAGATTATTTCCAGAATTCTAGGGCCATGTTCCAGTCCCGTAAAACTCTTTGCCATTGAGTTGATTCTGACTCATAGCAACCCAATAGGACAGAGCAGAACTGCCACATAGGGTTTCCAAGGAGTGCCTGGTGGATTTGAACTGCCAACCTTCTAGTTAGCCCCTGTAGCTCTTAACCACTACACCACCAGGGTTCCAGTCTGGGGCAGTAATACTTTGAAACAGATCACACAAGTGAGTGAAGCTTGAAGCTAGATACTGGACATTCAGAGGCTAAATGTAAAAAAGTATGCAGGGCCTTCCCTAAGGTATGTGGTGTCCAGGACAAATTTTTATGTGTGTGTGAGTCCTTTACTATATAAACTCTTTGACTAAAAATGTATTACTAATTTGTGGACCCATATGATATACCGTGATTTATCACTGAAGATTTAGAATAATGGGTAGAGAAGAAGTGCTCATATGTTTCGTTGTTGTCAAATCACCACACATGAAGGCTCTACAGTGTCCAAGTACCTTCTCTTTCTATTCAGGCCCAAGGATTATCTATTCGTGCTTCTTATTGTCAAACACGCCATTCCTGGCCATTTCAATATTCCTGCCACAAGCAAAAGTTAGCAACAGTGTTATTACTTACAATGTCATGGCTCTTTAGAACAAAACAGACCTTGCCTCTACCAAGAATTTAATTTATTTAATGCTGATTTGCACCATTGCTTATGACACTGCTTCATTCATTGTGCTGCCTGTGAATAAAGCCTTCCAATGACTGTCTCAGAGGTTGTTTCTGTGTTTCTGTGTTTCATTGATAATGTCCACAAACACCAATCTTAAGCAGAGCAATCAGAAAAATGTGAATTATAGCTCTTCCTCTGTTCATGTAAATTTACCATCTGAAATTTTATAGCAAAAACATATCTTCTAACCATCTGAAATCCTTAGGCCTTAATCACTGCGTTTCTAGAATGTGAGCTCTTTCAATTCTGGATGACTGTTTACTTTCCCCTGGTGCCATCAGTGTGAAGTATAGGTGATGGGTCTGTGGGCAGGGTGAGACAACTGCTCCTATTCATACAGGAATACCCCTGCCTCTTCTACCATTACTTAACACCAGGGAAGCATCATGCTCCCACATCAGTTCAAAGATTGGAAGTACCTGGTGGTATTGTAGAGCAGTAGTCTTGAAAATCCTTGGAGTAGCCTCTTCTGAAGGACTGCCTGAGAGTTGGCTTGAACCTATGGGATGATCCCTGGTAACCAGTGCCAAGTGGTAGTGAGGAGATAGGGTAAAGAATGTCTGCTGGTCAGAATGCAGATAGGTGAGAGCCAGTGTACAGCTCTATGCATGTGGCTCAAGCCCAAAGGTTAGCAGTAGATCATGGGTAGCCCAGGGGCCTGAACTCATGCCTGACATGAGTGAGACCAAAAAAAACAAACCTACTGCCTTGGAGTTGATTCTGACTCATAGCGACCGTATAGGGTTTCCAAGGCTATAAATCTCTACAGAAGCAGACTGCCACATCTTTCTCCTGCAGAGCCACTGATGATTTCAGACTGCCAACCTTTTGTTTAGCAATCAATCACTTTAACCACTATGCCACCACCACGCCACCAGGGCTCCTCGACATGAGTAAGGCTCACCCTAAATCAACATGTCAGCACAATTCTGTCAGTTCCATTTTATATTGACTTCATGAAAGACCTATGGTGTCCAGTGCGAGTTATCTGTCCACCAGCCCAGCCTCTTGAAATCAGGTCCCAGACACAGGGCCCCTGGAACATCCTTAGGGCAAATGGTCAACCCCACGAGCTGGTAGGCATTGGTGGAAGAGCGTCATAGAGTTCTCTAAAGAGGAGAAATTGAGACTGACCTATGGGTGTTTACCCAGATGGTACTGCTGACCCCAGACGGTCTGAAGCACCAGAAGGGGACTTAACTGTTTTTTAGTAATCTACTTCTCCAAAGTACAGAGGTTCTTGAGCTGGGTGCCCAGGACAGGGGCTCTGCTTACCCAGGTCTAAGCATGATACTGCAATTTGTGTGTAAACTTTTTCAGGGCCAGCATTATTGTACACTCCAATCCACGTTGTGCACAGAGTTATGCTGCTATTAAATCTTTTCCAACTCCCAGTAACAGATTTAACCAGAAGATTGCTTTTTACATGCCACAGACCCCTTCATATCATTGCCAGTAGAAAAAAATCATAGGCTTAATTTAGCATGCTTATGTGTGCTATGGAAACCCTCGTAGTGTGGTGGTTAAGTGCTATGGCTGCTAACCAAAAGGCCGGCCGATCAAATCCACGAGGCACTCCTTGGAAACTCTATTAGGCAGTTCTACTCTGTCCTATAGGGTCTTTATGAGTTGGAATTGATTTGACGGCAATGGGTTTGGTTTTTTTTTTTTTGGTATGTGTGGTCCAGGTATTGCTGACCAGGGAGTTGGTCATTTCTTACCACTCAGAACCTATGGACATAGTGATGAGGGCTATACCAATTTTCATCACTCTTTGGTACTAGCCTACTGGCGCTTACACTCAGAGTTTTCATAACTTCCCATTTCTCATTACTAACTCCAGTCCCAGGCTACTTGCTTTATCTCCTGCTTTTCTAGATCTTTCTACCTGGGCCCAATGGTGGAGCCTCACATACATACATAAAATATTTTCTGCTCCAAATCTCCTGTAAGAGTTACGAGTGTGTGGTCAAAAGAATTTATCTGTATAATTGTCGACCTCTTGTTACATGAAAATGATGATAAGGATGGGTGCAATTTATATATTTTATGAAAATAAGTTCCTGCTTTTCTTTGGAACTCAGGTTTCTTATTTGTAAAATGAAGGGGATAGATCAGTTGAGTGTCAACATTTTTTCCATCTTTAATATTCTGTGTTCTGATAAAATTTTAGGAGCAAGAGGTAGAGGGTGAAAAAAAAATAACCAATGGTCACATCCTACAAGATGCTCTAGGATGCAGGAATTGTGCATTTGCCAGTGTCAAATTTCAGATGAAGAGCTGACCAGATTCACAGAAATTACACAGGTAATGTTATCCTTGCCTACTTGGTTGCACATGCCCCTATTTTTCAGTACCATATTGTAGTGTGCTGCTAATTGTTTGTCATCATAGAGAGTAGATCTAAATCGTAGAAGATGATGGAGACTTCTCATTTCTAAGAAGAGTGCTCTGGTCAGTCACAAATGTCAGCTGAGTACCTCTTTCAATTGATTTAAGAAAATCATATTCTCCAGGCATATCTGGAGTTTGTAAATGGAACTAAATATTGAGTATCTACAGGTTTGGGTTTTTTTGTTTTTACAGGATTAATAAATTATAGTCAGACTATTCTGATCTTGATGTCCAGCGTGGCCTTGTGCTTAAACTGTGGAATGACTATGATTTCATTTTATGATTTTTCTAAAGTCCTGTGTAAATGGTATAGAAGGGAAGGGAAATTGTAAGGTAGGAGCCAATTAGACTTACACCTGGGCACACATAAACTTATTTATATCTAAGATGACTTCACTTCAAGCAAGGAAATAATAGCATGTCTTCTTAATGTCCATACCTTAGTCTTTCATATTCCCCAATTCACAAAAACTTAGTTTATTGGAAAAAGAATGAATAAAGGAGAGGGACAGAGAAAGAAGGGGAAGAAGAAAGAGGACAGAGCAAGAATGGCAATGAGAACAAGACTAGAGAACATAAAAATATAAACGAGTCAATTATTTTAAAGAAGGAAGAAGAAATTTGAAGAGATGTAAATAATGTGAAACTATGGATCAGGAGATGTTCTGATTCAGACATTGCCAGAAAACAATACATAAGCCTTATTTTCTTTATCTATAAAAATGAGTTTATGCCCCAATGGGGAACACAACAGAGAATCCCTGGTGGAGAAGGGGAGCAGTGGAAGGCAGACATCAAATTCTTGTTTAAAAGAAAAAAAAAAAAAAAAAGCAGACTTAATGGTCTGACTGAGACTGGAAGGAAATGGGAGGTCGTGGTCCTCAGACCTTCTGTTAGCCCAGGGCTGGAACTATTCTCAAAGCCAACTCTTCAGAGAGGGGTTGGACTGGTCTATATGATAGAAAATGATACTGGTGAGGAGTGAGCTTTGTGGCTCAAGCAGACACATGACACTATGTGTGCAGCTCCTGTCTAAAGTGGAGAGGAGAAGGCAGAGTGAGACAGAAACTGGCTGAGTGGACATGGGAATACAGGGTGGAGAGAAGGAGTGTGCTTTCTCATTAGGAGAACAGCAACTAGAAGTACATACCAAGGTATGTATAAGATTTTGTATGAGAGACTCGTTGATTTGTAAACTTTCAATTAAAGCACAATAAACTTAAAAAAAGTGAGCTCATTAGATGAGAGTTCCTTCAAGTTTTAATCTTACCTATAAGAGAAAATTTTTTTTTTTTTTTTTATAAGAGAAGGCATACAAAGAAATGGGGACAATTTGCACTCTTCTTTGCCTGCCATTCTGCTCTAAAACCACTGCTCTCAGGATATCTGTTTTCTCCATTACTCTCTGTCTTTTGCCCAGATACATGTGGAAAGAGGAGTATTAGTAGAGATAACTTTCTTTTATCTGCCTACTCTAAACCACTGCCAATCAAAATGAAAAATTTGGCCATCATTACTCCGCGTTATAGAAGATGTAAAATAGAGCTCAGATTATCATATTTTGGGTAGTATATGAATATATTTTTCCACCTCTTTGGAATTGTTTTTTCTGTACAAATATCTTCACAACCTGTTCCCGGTTCTGCTTGGTCCTGACTCCATAGATGACTGGGTTAAGGGCAGGTGGAACAACCACATATAGATTAGCCAAAAGAATGTGGATATAGCGGGGAATGTTCTGACCAAAACGATGGGTCATAAAAGAAAAAAATGCTGGTGTGTAGAAGCACAGCATGACACAAACATGGGAACCACAGGTATTGAGAGCCTTTAGTCGGGCATCCTGAGAGGGAAGGCGAAAAACAGCTCGGAGGATGAGCACATAGGAAGAGGCAATCAGGATCACATCCACAATAATATTAGGAATCACCATGAGCCCATAGATGATGTTGACCTTGATGGGAGCACAGGCCAATCGGGCAAGACCCATGTGCTCACAGTAAGTGTGAGGGATGATGTGATGCCCACAAAAGGGCAGCCGCAGGATGAGAAACACAAATGGGGTCACAAGAATTAAATTCCTTCCAACAACAACGGAGCCTAGAATGGTGATGGTTTTATTGGTGAGGATCATGGTGTACTGGAGAGGTTTGCAGATGGCAACAAAACGGTCATAGGCCATGACCACCAGTAGAACAGTTTCCATGCCTGAAAACATGTGGATAAAGAACATCTGAGTAAGGCATTCCCCAAAACTGATCTCCTGGAGATTGAACCAGAAGATTCCCAGCACTTTCGGGATCGTGGATGTGGACAGACCCAGATCAATCATAGACAACATGGCCAGAAAGTAGAACATGGGCTGGTGGAGACTGTGTTCAATCATGATCACAAAAAGGATGGTAATGTTTCCCACAAGTGCAATCAGGTACACAATACAGAATGGGAAAGCAATCCAGGTGTGTACAGTTTCCAGGCCTGGTATTCCCAGCAGGAGAAAGACGGGGGGATGGAACTGGGTGTCATTGATAGAAGGCATTCTTCTAGCAAGTGTCATTGAAATCCTGTTATGAAGAAGGGACCTCACTTTTTAAAATGTCTTCTGTTATCAAGGTCCTAGAGAAATGGAAAGATCTCTAATCAGTGTACTAGAGGTAATGGTGGAGGTAGTTAACTTACCAACATCAGAGGGTCTTTTCTTTCTGGATGATAACTGAACAAATATCTCAGCACCTGTTTTTGTTCTATGAGATCCATCATAGACAGTATAGTCCCAGGTTTTATTTACTTATTTTAAAATTTGAGATCTTTGAAAGAACTGGCAATATTTCACAATGAATATAATGGGGGGATATTTACATGTTTTGGGGGGGGACATTCCTTTTTATTCCTTTTGTAAGTAGCCCCTTAGTACTTTTAGAAAATTACCTTATCCAATGATTCTAAAGCATGGTCTTGTGATATCTGGGCATTCCCAAGACTCTTTCAAGGACTCCACAAGGTCAAAACTATTTTCATGAAGGACATTATATTCCCATGTTACTCTCATTCTATCATGAGTGCACCGGGGAGTTTTCCAGACGGTATATGGGATGTAATATCATAACAGATAAAATGCTGATGTAAACAGGAGATTGCAGCTCTCTTCTATTAAACCATACTTTAATGAAATTTGCAAAATGTAGAACAATGATATTCTCACTATTTCTGAAAATACAATTACTTTAAAAGGGAAATTTTAATTTATGTTTACATATAATGGTTTTATTAGTGCTATTTTTAATTAAGAAATAAAATGTTTTTGAATTCTCAGTTTTTCATCCTAATGTGGTAAATATTGATAGATATAATTCACATAGACTAAAGCCCTTTGGGTTCTTTAATAGTTTTTAGAAGTGTTAAAGAATCTTAAGTCCAAATGAGCACTGCTGCCTTACACCATTTTCTATGTTTTGATACAAGGTAGATCTCGGCATTTGCCTCACTAATGCTTAGGCATTCACATGGCACAAGGGAGTTCACTCAGATGTTTTTAGATTTTTTTCTTGTTCTAACTCTGCCTTCATGAGCAGACTCGTTCGATTATGAGACCATTGCTGTTTTTGATGCTTCCTAATCTTCTTAAATTTGATTTGTTTCAAACCCCGTTTCTCCAGCCTCCTGTTCTTTCTGCGATCCTGATGTCCTTCCAATAAATACCTTGGGCTTGTCAGCCAAATTAAGTTCATCTTCCTTACAACCTATAACATGAATAAGGACGTACAAAATTATACCAATCTAAATTTGTGAGTAGTTTATGAACAGATAAAATATATGGCAAATTTTATTGATATGGCAACTAAAATATTTGTATCTTCGATTCCTGTATATGAAATTACCTGTCTTAAAAAAACTCTTCATGCCCCTACAACTCTGTAGCAACTAACATAACCTGAACTGTATAATATTATATAATATTCACTATGTATTTTCCTTATCTCTATCAACAAAACACTGGTACTAGGGGCAAAGAACCAGGAGGCATTGATTTTAATGTTCCCAACACTGCTGTATGAGCTTTGCTTCCAGTTGTTCAGTATTTAGTTGTTGAATTGAACCAAGGTTCATGTAAGTGTTTGTGTGTGTGTTCAGAGAGAGTGAGAGACAATAAGAAAGAGAAAGAATATTTTTTAGTATGTATGTGATGCACATATAATTTGTCCAGCAAATTTGCAGATAGCGATTGTGTAGTAGAAATACCAAGGAAAGTGAGTTAATATTCTGTTTTCTATGAGAAGGAAAGCAGAATCTCTCTAGAGGAGCTGGAGAGAAAGTTGTCCATGTGTAGAGCAGAGCACCAAGTTTGCCAGTGCTAAGGGGAAAATTCTAGGCTGGGAAATCAGAGGGCAGTGATTTGTGGGTCTTGACTTGGAAGAGATGTTTCCTCAGAAATGTGTAGGGTGACACGTCATGAGATTTACAGTCTAGAGTCAGTCTTTTCTTCAGTGCTGCTGTTTCTCAATATGACACTTTCCCACATCAAGAAAAGTATTCAGGCTATGGTCAGAGAGACTAATCTTTGACAGTATATAGTTCAAAACCAATAGGACTTTCACCCTCTCACAATTTTGACAAGAATGCTTCTCCACGGCTGTGTGCCATAGACAATGGCAGACCCTGTGTGACTAATAAGCCCAAAGATCACTCCTGGCAGGCAAAGTGCTAAGTCCACCCTTTCCTAGATGTTCACGCTGACAAAGAGCCCAGCCTGAAAGTTCATTTCCAAAGCTAAGTGGTAACAGCTTTATTTATATATATATATATATATATATATATATATATATATATGTTATATGCATTATACTATCTTTTATTTAGAGATCTTTCCCCTTTAGTGCCCAGTTCTTTGAGCTTGTGATTTTCTACCCTCTGACTCTTTTTCCTGTTGACTCTAATAGCAATATATTACAGGTGGTTTGTGTGCACTTGGAAATCTTTCAGACAGGGGTTGAAATTCTGTGATGCCGTTTACTAAAGGAGACCCTTGGAAAAATTCCTTAACTGACTACATCAGTTTCTTCTTTTGTAAAATTGGAATTATAAATGCAAACTAATGTGGCTTATTTTAAACATAAATAAAACCAATATACGTAAAAAGACTGGCTTATAGCATAACCTTAATAAAAGGCAGTTATTTAAATTATTAATGCTGTCCAGTATTTTATTTTTATTTTCGCTACAGATAGCTAAAACACATTCACCCAATGGAAGAAATAACACTTCACTATAAAAAAGCCCAAACTTTGTAATCAATGAGCCATAAGGTGAGGAGAAGGAGGTGTAGAGGGAAGAATGGCACAGAAGTGGGAGTGAAGGAGTAGCAGAGGGCCACTCAGACCTATGTTTCCCTAAATTTCTAAGAATACATATATAACCTAATGCTTCTCTGTTTGAAAGGGAACTATTTATTTCCCCCTTTCTTCAACCTGGAGGGGACCAAAGCAATTGTAGGAGTAGATAACAACCTTCATTCAGGTACTTTCATGACTAGGCCATGAAGCAGGAGCCAGAGGAGGAGCTGGTTCTGTGTGATCTAGTAAAGATATTGGCCTTAGAATAAAAAAGGCTTGATAGGTCTCATAAAATAGTGGGGGCACTGGCGGTCCAAGTCACAATTGACAATCTCTAAGTTCTCTAGGGTTAAGAGGTAGAGGAAAGAAGAAAATAGTGAAGACCACATGGATAATACCTAGATCGTTTTATTTGAATATTGACACTGGTCAAACCTCCACTCCCCTCCCCAAACACACACACACAACAGTGGCCTGCAACAAACATTCTTCTACTTCAGATGAACCACAAGAAGTCCTGTCAAAGGACCTTGTTCCCTGCCAACAATTAATTTGCTGGCTGGAAAAATCTAAACTTTTGGGTTACAGCAAATAGACCCATGCTACTATGAGACTGTTTTTGGGGTGCTATACTTGTAAGCAGTGTGCTGTGTATGTGTGCATGTGTGTGTGTTTGTGTGTGTGTATGTGCGTGACAGAGATTTACCTGTGTAATATTTCTACTCCTTGTTCTCATCTGAAGCTGAATCATGAGCATGGGAGCAGGTGCTTAAAGATGGTGAGGGGGTGCACTTTCAAACTCCTGGGCCCCAAGTCTGCCCAGTCACATGGAGAAAACCTTTATAGTCAGTGATGGTGTTCCTAAGTCTAGGTATATCCCAGAATCCCTGAGCTTAGTGTTCAGAATCCTCTGGGGATAGATATGGCTGCAGAGAAACACCATGCCAGATACAACTCTTTAGCTCATGAGAGTGTGTGAGGTAGCTACTATTGAGGGAAATATCCTTTAGGGAGTTGAAGGCTGGATGGGGAATGATATTGATTGTGTCTCTCTCAGAAGCCATGAAAACATTAAGTTTATGCCATGAACTCTTCATAGTGTGACTTATTAAGAAACTGTCCTCAGCAACTCATTCTGTTTTGTATAATATATATGTATGACATATATATACACACACACATATTATAACAGTATATGTGTATATATACATATGCATATACACATATATGTATGTATATACACACACATACACTGGTATAATGTTAAAATAGTAGTAACAACTCTTATGCAAATACAAAGGACAGAGAGATCATACCTGGTTGGTTCACATGGAAAATTATCATGGAGGAAGTAGTAATTGAGGGAAGAGTTGAAGGCAAATCGAAATGAAAGGTGATAACTTTTGTGGACATGACTTGTTGACCAAAGACCAGGATATGGATTGGGGAGTCATGAAGTGCAATTGAATACTAAAAAGTAGATTGGGCAATAAGTGAAGGACTTCGATCATTATGGTGTCTGTGCTTTATCATATAATGCCTACAGTACACAATGCAGAAAGTGGGGGATCTTTGGAAGGATTTTTAAGCAGAGACTGCATAGAATCAGATGTGATTTGGGAAGATAAATTTGAGGATAATGGGGAGGATGGATACCATGAGGGAGAAACTGGAAGACTAGGGAGTAGGCTTTTAACTAATCAAATCGAGAAGTTATGAACACTAGAACATAGGACATCAGCGTGTGTATATGTACATATATGTATGTGAATATGTATATACATAGAGAGAAAACCCCGTTGGTGCAGTGGTTAAGACCTGGGCTGCAAACAGAGAGATCAGCAGTTTGAATCTACCAGCCACTCCTTGGAAATCCTGTGGGGCAGTTCTACTCTGTCTTACAGGGTCATTATGAGTCAGAATCGACTTTACAGCAACAAGTAGACAGACGATAGATAGATAGATGATAGATAGATAGATAGATAGATAGATAGATAGATAGATAGATAGATAGATAGATAGATAGATAGATAGATAGATGATAGATAGATAGATGATAGATAGATAGATGATAGATAGATAGATAGATAGATGATAGATAGATGATAGATAGATAGATAGATAGACAGACAGACAGACAGACAGACAGACAGACAGATAGATAGATAGATAGATAGATAGATAGATAGATAGATAGATAGATAGATAGATGATAGGTAGGTAGGTAGAGAGATGTAGGTAGGTAGGTAGATAGGTAGGTAGAGAGATAGGTAGAGAGATAGAGAGATAGATAGATAGATACACACACAACCACAAACAAAAAAATGGAAACAATATATATATAGAAAGAAAGAAAGTCATGTGTGGCACAAATGGTTAAGCTCTTAACTGCTAAACAAACAGTTGGCTATTTGAACTCACCTGGAGGCATATCAGAGAAAGGCCTGGCAATCTATGCTGGAAGCTTACTGCCTTGAAGACCCTATGGAGTGCTATTACAATGAGTTGGATTTGACAGCAACTGCCTATATATATATCTTTTTAGGAATAGTTGTTACATGCATTTCCCATTCTTTTAATAGACTGATATTAACAATGAAGTTTAACTCAATTGTGTTCTTTGATTCTCACCAAGCAAAGTGTCTTGAATATAGCAGGGGCTCAGTCATTGCTGAATTATGTTATTCTGGGACATAAAAATTACGTTTCTGTTAGGGTCTCATTATATCCCCTAATCCAATCCTATGTTCTATGCCTCTGCTATTCAAAATTCTTCCACTGTGTCTTCTGGAAACATTTTTTTTTTTTAATGATCAGGAATATTATTTACACATTAACCTTTTTTATTGATGTAGATAGAAATGTAATGAAACATTTGACACTTCAACAGTCTTTACATTTACAGTTCAATGACTTGAATTATGTTCATCAGGTTGTTCAACCACCACCTTTCTGGAGGGAAATTTTTCAGAGGAGTGGCAGAGGGTGCTGATCTCTGAGAGTATAGTCCAAAGCCAACAGGTCTTCCCCCTTCAAAATCTTGTCCAGAATGTTCTAGTTAGACTGTATTTACTAATGTAAAAGGACACATCACATACACAGTCAAACCCAAGCGGTAGGAAAAATGGCGCCATCTCTTGTTGAGAGGATATTAAACATCATATTGAAAGGGCACATTTTAGGGAAAGCAAGAATTTAAGATCATTTTTATAATTAGTACACTTGTTAGAAAATATTCACCTACACCAAGATCATGAAGATATTCTACTATGTTTTATTTCAGAACCTTTATTTCTATATATTTCATATTTTTATCCACATTTCCTTTTTAATTAATTTTTTTATTGCATGAAATGAGGTCAAGTGTTATTTTTAAATATCCGATTGATCCATATTGGCTATTCAATTGGCCCTTCCCATTTATCTCAAAGTCTATCCCTTCTCCCTCCCATGGGTCTGTCAGTTTGTGTGTTGCTGTGATGCTGGAAGTTATGCCACTGGTATTCAGATACAACCAGAGTCATCCATGGCAGACAGGTTTCAGCTGAGCTTCCAGATTAAGGCAGACTAGGAAGAAGGACCCGTCAGTCTTCTCCCAAAAGGAATTAGCCAGTGAAAACCTTATGAATAGCAGTGGAACATTGTCTGATATAGTGCTGAAAGATGGGTCTCCCAGGTTGGAAGATACTCAAAATACGACTGAGGAAGAGCTGCCTCCTCAAAGTACAGTTGACTTTATGACATGGATGGAGTCAAGCTTTTGTAACCTTCATTTGCTGATGTGGCACGATTCATAATGAGAAGCAACAGGTGCAAACATCTATTAATAATAATAGAGAAGTGAAATGTGTGAAGTATGAATCTAGAAAAATTGGAAATCACCAAAAATGAAATGGAATGCATAAAGATCTATATCCTAGGCATTAGTGAACTGAAATGGACTAGTATTGGCCATTTGGAATCAGACGATCATATGGTCTACTATGCTGGGAATGACAACTTAAGGAGGCATGGCGTTGCATTCATTGTCAGAAAGAACATTTTAAATTCTATCCTGAAGTACAGCTTTGTTGGTGATAGGATAATATCCATACATCTACAAGGAAGACCAGTTAATATGACTATTATTCAAATTTACACACCAACTACTAAGGCCAAAGGCAAAGCAATTGAAGATTTTTACCAACTTCTGAAGTCTGAAATTATTCAAACACGCAATCAAGGTGCACTGATAATTACTGGTGCTTAGAACGTGAAAGTTGGAAACAAAGAAGGATCAGTAGTGGAAAAATACGGCCTTGGTGATAGAAACCATGCCGGCGATCGCTTGATTGAATTTTGCAAGACCAACAGCTTCTTCATTACAAATGCTTTTTTTCACCAACATAAATAGCCACTATACACGTGGCCCTCACCATATGGAATACAGGAATCAAATTGAGTACCTTTGTGGAAAGAGATGATGGAAAAGCTCTATATCATCAGTCAGAACAAGGCCAGGGGGTGACTGCAGATCAGACCATCAATTACTCATATGCAAGTTCAAGTTGAAACTGAAGAAAATTAGAACAAGCCCACGAGAGCCCAAGTTGAACCTTGAGTATATCCCACCTGAAATTAGAGACCATCTCAAGAATAGCTTTGACGCATTGAACACTAGTGACCGAAGACCAGACGAGTTGTGGAATGACCTCAAGAACATCATACATAAAGGAAGCAAGAGGTCATTAAAAAGACGGGAGAGAAAGAAAAGACCTAAATGGATGTCAGAAGAGACTCTGAAACTTGCTCTTGAACGTAGAGCAGCTAAAGCAAAATGAAAAAAAAAAAAAAAATGGTGAAGTAAAACAGCTGAATAGGAGATTTCAAAGTGCTGCTTGAGAAGACAAGGTAAAGTATTATAATGACATGAGCAAAGACCAGGAGATAGAAAACCAAAAGGGAAGAACATGCTCAGCATTTCTCAAGCTGAAATAAATGAAGAAAAAATTCAAGCTTTTAGTTGCAATACTGAAGGATTCTACAGTGAAAAATATTAAGTGACGCAGGAAGCATCAAAAGAAGGTGGAAGGATTACACAGAGTCACTACACCAAAAGGAACTGATCAACATTCCACCATTTCAGGAGGTACCACATGAGCAGGAACCAATGGTCCAAGTTGCACTGAAGGCATTGGTGAAAACAAGGCTCCAAGAATTAATGGAATACCAACAGCAATGTTTCAACAGCAGCGCTGAAGTGTTTACTCGTCTATGCCAAGAAATTGGGAAGACAGCTACCTGGCGAACCAACTGGAAAAGATCCATATTTATGCCTATTTCCAAGAAAGGTGATCCAACCAATTACAGGAATTATTGAACAGTATCTTTAATATCACATGCAAGTAAAATTTTGCTGAAAATCATTCAAAAGTGGCTGCAGCAGTGTATTGACAGGGAATTGCCAGAAATTCAAGCTGGATTCAGAAGATGACATGAAACCAGGGACATCATTGCTGATGTCAGATGGATCCTGGCTGAATGCAGAGACTACCAGAAAGATGTTCACCTGTGTTTTATTGACTATGTAAAGGCATTCGACTGTGTGAATCATAACAAATATGGATAAGATCGTGGAGAATGAGAATTCCGAAACACTTAATTGTGCTAATGAGGAATCTGTACGTGGATCAAGAGGCAGTTGTTGGAAGAGAACAACGGGATACTGCATGATTTAAAGTCAGGAAAGGTGTGCGTCAGGGTCTTATCTTTTCACTGTACCTATTCAATCTGTATGCTGAGCAAATAATCTGAGAAACTGTGCTATATGAAGAATGGGGCATCAGGATTGGAGGAAGACCCATTAACAACCTGAGTTATGCAGATGACACAATCTTGCTTGCTGGAAGTGAAGAGTACTCGAAGCACTTACTGATGAAGATCAAATACCACAGGCTTCAGTATGGATTGCACCTCAGCATTAAAAAAAATTCTCACAACTGGACCAATAAGCAACATCATGATGAAAAGAGAAAAGACTGAGGTTGTTCAGGATTTCATTTTACTTAAATCCACAATCAACAGCCATGGAAACAGAAGTGAAGACGTCAAAAGACACATTGCATTGGGCAAATCGGCTGCAAAAGACCTCTTTAAAGTGTTGAAAAGCAAAGATGTCACCTTGAGGACTAAGGTGCCCCAGAACCAAGCCATGCTATTTTCAATCACCTCATATGCATATGAAAGCTGGACAATGAATAAGGAAGACCAAAGAAGGATTGATGCCTTGAATTGTGGTGTTGACGAAGAACACTGAACATACCATGGACTACCAAAAGATGAACAAATCTGTCTTGGAAGAAGTACAACCAGAATGCTCCTTAGAAGCAAGGATGGTGAGACTATGTCTCACATGCTTTGGACAAGTTATCAGGAGGGATCAGCCCCTGGAGAATGATATCATGCTTGGTAAAGCAGAGGGTCAGCAAAAAAGAGGAAGACCTTCAATGAGATGAATTGACAAAGTGGCTGCAATAATGGGCTCAAGCATAGCAACAATTGTTCGGATGGCACAGAACTGGGCAGTGTTTAGTTCTGTTGTACATACTGTTGCCATGAGTCAGAATCTTCTCAACAGCACCTAACAACAAGAATTCCTTCTTCACTGTTCTGCAGTGCTATCTTTGTCTTTGCAACGCCTCTCCCCATCCCAACACCCACTGTCATTGAGTCGATTCTGACTAAGCAGCAATGGCAAGACTAGTCTCACATACTTTGGGCATGTTATCAGGAGGGATCAGTCCCTGGAGAAGGACACCATGCTTGGTAAAGTAGAAGGTCAGCAAAAGAGAGGAAGACCTTCAGTTAGGTGGATTGACACAGTGGCTGCAACAACGGGCTGAAGCATAACAATGATTGTGAGGATGGCGGCAGGACAGGGCAGCGTTTCTTTCTCTTGTACATAGAGTTGCTATGAGTTGGATATGCCAAGAAATATGGAAGAAGGCTTCCTGGCCAACTGATTGGAAGAGATCCATATTTATGCCTATTCCCAAGAAGGGTGACCCAACAAAATGTGGAAATTATAGAACAATATCATTAATATCACACAAGCAAAATTTTGCTAAAGATCATTCAAAAACAGCTGCAGCAGTATATCGACAGGGAACTGCCAGAAAATCAGGCAGGTTTAGAAGAGGACGTGGAACCAGGGATATCATTGCTGATGTCAGATGGATCCTGCCTGAAAGCAGAGAATGCCAGAAAGATGTTTACCTCTGTTTTATTGATTATGCAAAGGCATTCAACTGTGTGGATCATAACAAACTATAGATAACACTGTGAAGAATGAGAATTCCAGAACACTTAATTGTGCTCATGAGGAACCTTTACATAGATCAAGAGGCAGTTGTTTGGACAGAACAAGGGGATACTGATTGGTTTAAAGTCAGGAAAGGTGTGCGTCAGGGTTATATTCTTTCACCATATCTATTCAACCTGTATGCTGAGCAAATAATACGAGAAGCTGGACTATATGAAGAAGAATGGGGCATCAGGATTGGAGGAAGACTCATTAACAACCTGCGTCGTGCAGTTGACACAACCTTGCTTGTTGAAAGTGAAGAAGACTTGAGGCACTTACTAATGAAGATCAAAGACCACAGCCTTCAGTATGGATTACACCTCAACATAAAGAAAACAGAAATCCTCACAACTGGACCAAGGAGCAACATCATGATAAACGGAGAAAAGATTGAAGTTGTCAAGGATTTCATTTTACTTGGATCCACAATCAACAGCCATGGAAGCAGCAGTCGAGAAATCAAAAGATGCATTGCATTGGGTAAATCTGCTGCAAAGGACCTCTTCAAAGTGTTGAAGAGCAAAGGTGTCACTCTGAAGACTAAGGTCAGTCTGACTTAAGCCATGGTATTTTCAATCACATCATATGCATGTGAAAGCTGGACAATGAATAAGGAAGACCAAAGAAGAATTGATGCCTTTGAATTGTGGTGTTAGAAAAGAATATTGAATATACCATGGACTGCCAAAGGAATGAACAAATCTGTCTTAGAAGAAGTGCGGCCAAAATGCTCCTTAGAAGCAAGGATGGCGAGACTGTGTCTTACATACTTTGGACATGTTGTCAGGAGGGATGAGTCTCTGGAGAAGAACATCATGCTTGGCAGAGTACAGGGTCAGCGGAAAAGAGGAAGACCCTTAACGAGGTGGATTGACACAGTGGCTGCAACAATGAGCTCAAGCATAACAAAGATTGTAAGGATGGCGCAGGACTGGCCGTGTTTCGTTCTGTTGAGCATAGGGTCGCTATGAGTCGGAACTGACTCAACGGCACCTAACAACAACAACAACATTAATTCTAATTAATTATTATTTTATTGTACTGCAAAAGCTTCCAGGTCTATGTTGGATAGAAATGTTGTTAATGACATCCTTATCTTGTTTCTGATATCAGAGCAAATATTTTTATACATTACGTTAATGCACATAACTTTTCATTTTTTGAGGTCTGCGCATTTTCTCAGGTTTAGGAAGACTACTTCATGCTTAGTTTGTTTAAGAGGTTTTTGAAAATAATAGGTACTAGATTTTATCGGCTACTTTATCTATTGAACTGATCACATTTATTTTTCTGCTCCGTTCTGTCACTATTTTTATTTTCATTAATTGCTTATTGAATGTTAAGCCACCTGGCATATTTTGGAATAATTCCAAGTTGGCCTTCACCTTGTGCACAAGGGGAAGAAAGATTATTGGCCCATGTACTCTATGAATACAACCATAAATTAAGTACCCTGGTGATGTTCTAAAGGTCTGCTCACTGGTCGAACTGAGTTTGAAATTGATTTTGTCTTGTTTGGAAAAAAAGTATCACTCTTTGCTGTGGGTAGCCTGATATTTTACTTGCTTTAGATTGTTTTGTATATTTTCTATTTTTTCCACCCATATTTTTTCTCTTTTCTTCATTTTTCACCATAATATCTCATCTATTGTTGACATACTCTTTCCCAATACTGTTATATAGTTATTATTTTACTTCTAGCTTATCTCTTATTTAAATATGTATTTGTAAGAGATCAGAGATAAGTACTCGTTCCCATAAAATGACATGGAAATTTAGTCAGAATTTAAAATATATTTCCAATTATAAAATGGCGTCATCAGTTGAGTGCTTGGCACTCCATCACTTTAAGGAATATAAACTAGATAGCATACACTGATGCTTGTCAAAACTTGTGGATATGTAGTTCTTAGAGTATTTCTTTTCTTTTTTTACTGTTACCTCAATATTAACTCTTTTTACTGAGATTAAATGATCATCACCAGATAATACATTTTGAAAATATTGGTTGTATTTGTTAAATTAATGAAGCTCACTAGGAATGTCATAGAATTGGGTTATTAATTACTATAGTCACATGTAAAGTCAAATATGAACCAATCTCTGTCTGAACATTTTTCTACTTAGGACATTTAATTTTTTGAAATTTCCTTTAAGTTCCATTCTTTCTTTTTTATTGCCATTTTTGATAACCGTGAACACATTGTTTAAACCTTCCCCACTTATTTTTTATACCCCTGTCATACTCACTTACATCCTCATTTTCTACGTTTCCTTACAATCTGATTTCTGCCCACCCCTTTTCTACAATTCTGTTTGCTTTTTTAAAATCCATAAATAATTTTCTTCTGAAACATTTCAATGATCAACCAAAGTCATCCAGCTTCAAAGCAAACACACACACACACAAAATAAATGGTCGCCTTGTTATCTCTCTCTAATTTGTGGTTAAATCTTGTCCATTATGCCTCTCCCTGTATCTCATATCTGGTATGCCTTCTCTTTATTTGCATTATGACAACCCAGATTCCAGTTCTCCTTGAATTATAAAATTACCTGAATTACCTTTTTGCCCCACTAATTGCCTACTTCCTACCCATTCTAACTGGAGTAAGATAAAACTTTCTGTATTATCATCTCATTAATTTAGTTATAGACTAAAAAACTCAAGGCTACAATATATATATTTTAATCTTTCTAAAATATGGCCCCAATTGTGAAGTAATATTCCATATTTTTATTATCTCTATCTTCTAACCAAATTACTTTTTTTCCATTTTGTTTTAAAAAAAATGCTTTATGATGATTTTCACTCATTCCACGAGCACGCTTAAATTCCAAGAAGAAAGAGTCATCACAGATGACATAGTGCTAAATATCCCGTCCAAGAACAGGAATATGTGGTATGGGGCTAACTTCTGTAAAACTTCAAGGTATCAGAAACTTAAAGTTTAAAAAAGGGTAAAAAAAAAAAAAATCTAATTTAAACTCTATCCTTTGCTTGTATATCCTTCAATAAAAAATATACTAATTATTTTCTGGAAATATCTTATTATTTACAGAAAATGTTTGCATTTTTGTCAATACCTGTAAGTGGCCAAATTATCTCTATTTGAAAAATTCTATGAAAAAAGTATTATTGTCACCTTAAAGATATCTAGAACACCAGATAGTTGTAACAGAAAGTTCTTGCTCCAGTGAATCCAAACAGTTATCCTTGAAATTTACTCTTTTATGTCAAATTATGTTCCAGTGAGGATACAGGGGTCAACAGAGAATGGTAATGCAAGTACACATCCAGAAACACAAAAAAACGCTTGCCTCCAAAAATTTCTGCCACTATTTATTTGTTTTTCTAAATTTGATTTATTTTGTTGTTGCTGAGAATATACACAACAAAGCATACAACAATTCAGTAGTTTGTGCATGCACAATTCCGTGACATTGATTACATTCTTGGTTGTGCAACCATTCTCACCCTCCTTTTCTGAGTTGTTCCTCCCTTATTAACATAAACTCACTGTCCCCTAAAGTTCCTATCTGATCTTTGGGTTGCTGTTGTCAATTTCATCCCCATACAGACAGTTCTAAATGAGTATAATGCTCAAGGCAGACCTCTTTTACTAATTAATTTTTTTTATTGTTAGGTTTTAAAATGACTTCGGGGGATATTTTTGGTTTAAGGTTTAAAGATTATCTTAGGGAAACAGTTTCAGAGGTTCATCCAGCCTCCATGGCTCCAGGAAGTGTAGACTCTATGATAATTTGATATCTTGTTCTGCATTTTCCCTCTTTTGATCAGGATTCTTTCATGGAATCTTGGATCAAAGTGTTCAGTAACCGTAGCAGGGCATCCTCCAGTTCTTCTGGTTTCATGGAAAAGGAGGAAGTTGTTTATGAACACAATTAGCCACACATTCCATATCCTCCTCCTATTCCTGACTCTCCTTTTTCCTGTTGCTTCAGGTGAATAATAGAGACCAATTGCTGTGCACTGGACGGCTGCTTGCCAGCTTTTAAGATACAGGGCACTATGCAACAAACTAGGAGGTAGAACAGAAACACTAAGTATGTTATTAGGCCAGTTAACTGGGATGTCCCATGAAACTGTGGCCCTAAACCTCCAAACCAAGGAGCTGAATCCCATGAGGTATTTGGTTGTACATAAACAACCTCAGCAGTTACTCCTTTTTTTCTTTTTTGTCATTGTTGTAAATATATCTATCACACAACTTTTGCCAATTCCACTTTTTACAGGTGTACAACTTGTTGACAGCAATTACAATTATCAACTGCACTTAATTTCATTTTTCTGTCACCATTAATCCCCTTTTCCCTCTCTCTCCTGCCCCTGGTTACCACTAATAAACAGTTTGTATAAACTTGCCTTTTCTTATCTTTTTATATAAGTGAGGTCATATAATATTTTTCCTTTTGTGACTGGCTTATTTTGCTCAGCGTAATATCTTCAAGCTCCATCCATACTGTACTGCAGCATGTATCAAGACTTCATTTCTCCTGCTGGCTGAGTAATATTCCATTGTATGTATGTACCACATTTTGTTTATCCATTCATCTGTTGATGGACATTTAGGTTGTTTCCACCTTTGGCTATTGTAAACAGTGCTGCAATGAGCACTGGTGTACAAGTCTCTTTTGGAGTCTCTGCTTTCAAGTCTTTTGAGTATACACCTAGGAATGGAATTGCTGGGTCATATGTTAGTTCTATTTTTAGTCTTTTTGGAATTGCCACACTGTTTCCACAATGGATGCACCATTTTGCATTCCCACCAGTAGTGGATAAAGGTTCCAATTTCCACACATCCTCACCAACATTTGTTATTTTCTGTTTTTGTTGTATCTTAGCCATCTTAGTGGGGGTGAAATGGTACCTCACAGTGGTTTTGATTTGCATCTCTCTGATGGCTAATGATGTTGAGGATCTTTTCATGTGTCTGTTAGCCATCTGAATGTCCTCTTTGATGAAATGCCTATTCAAGCCCTTTGCCTATTTATGATTGGATTACTTGTCTATTTGTTGTTAAGTTGTTGAGTTTTATATATGTTCTATTACATTCCTATCAGATATATGGTCTCCAAAGATATTCCCCCAATTGGTAGCTTGTATTTTTAATTCTTTGGTAAGGTCATTTGATGAATAAAAGTTTTTAATTTTTATGAGGTCCCATTTACTTTTGTCTTTTGCTGTTTGTACTTTTTTATTATATTGGATAATTGTTGAAAGCCAGCCCTGAGAGCTTGGTCCTGCTAGTTTTTATAAGAATTTTACAGTTTTAGCTTGAACATTTAGGTTCTTAATCCATGTTGCCACTATTTATTTTTCATATACATAAATAAGTAATTCATAATTAGTGATACCAATTTCTTTACTCATTTTATCACAATTAGAAGACTTCTCAGGCTTTATACCTTCATAGCCTGAATTTATTACCTGTTATTCAGACTTTTTTTAATGAAGAGATTCTGTACCTGCTCCTGGATCTGCTTGGTCCTGATCCCATAAATGACTGGATTGAGAGCAGGGGGGATAACCACACACAGATTAGCTAGGGGGATATGGATATACTGAGGGATACCATGACCAAAGTGATGAGTGAGGAAGGAGAACAGAGCTGGGCCAAAGAAAGCTATGATGACACAGATATGAGAACTACAAGTATTGAGAGCCTTCAGGTGGGCATCCTGGGAAAGAAGCAGGCAGAAAGTGTATAAGATCTTAGCATAGGAGATAACACTAAGCAGCACATCCAGAAGCAAGACAGAAATGTTCCCAAGACCATAGCAGACATTGATATTGATGCTGGCACAAGCCAGGTGCGCAACTCCCATGTGCTCACAATAGGTGTGAGGGATGATTCTATGTCCACAGTAAGGCAGTCTCAGGAGGAGAAAAACAGTGGGAGCAATCATGAATAAACTTCTTAGGACTACAAGCACACCAATCACACCAACAGTTCTGTTAGTGAGGATCATGGTGTACCTGAGGGGGTTGCAAACAGCCACATAAAGATCAAAGCTCATGGCAAGAAGTACAATGCTCTCCATGACTGTGAAAAAGTGGATAAAAAAGACTTGTGCAACACAGCACCCAAAGCGCAGTTCCCGGAGGCTGAACCAGAAGATGCCCAGCATCTTGGGGATGGAAGCAGTAGAGAGACTCTGGTCGATCCCTGATAACATAGCCAGAAAGTAGAACATGGGTTGGTGCAGGCGATGATCAGCCCAAATCAAAAACAGAATAATAACATTTCCCACAAGAGCAGTTAGATACAAAACACAGAAGGGAAAGCCAAGCCAGGTTTGTGCAGCCTCCAGTCCTGGAATCCCCAGCAACAGGAATGAAGAGGGATGGGACTCAGTGACATTGAGAAAAGCCATTCTTCTGCAGACTAACGGTGACCATAATCTTTAAAGTCATTGTCTGTTCCCATTGAGCAATTCGTCCACATGTAACTGAGATCTATAAAAATGAAAAATAAAAAAGTTCAAGATAAAGTATTAATATTAGGATTAAATTTCTTTAAAAATCTTTGGTTCTTTTCCCTTCTTGAGCTCTCCAGATATAAACCTAGTATTACTTCTCACCTGCACCATAAGTGTGAAAGGCTGAGGTGCCAAGCAGAAGCTAACACTGTGTCTTCAGAGTAAGTAAATACAATTCTTCTTTATTTCTTCATGAAATAGACATTATTAGGAAATATTAAAAATCATGATAATTTTAACCATAATAATAATAATAATAACTATCATTAATTGTGTACCCACTGTTTTCTAGGCACAGTGCCCACCAATATTTACATGAATTACCTTGTTTAGTTCTTCCACAATTTCATGGCACAAGCTCTGCTGTCATCTGGTTTTATGCAAGAGAAAGGTTTTGGGGAGTTAATTAACTTCCTATTGCTTGAAACACTAATTAACCGAAGAGTTGAGGTTTGAAACTAGGCTATGTGAAATAAATCTGGATCTGTCTTGGCAATACTTGCTAGTGGGAGACGTGAAAGAAAAGAAAGGAAGGCAGAAGAGTAAAAAAACAAGAATACCAGAGCTATCTTGAAGATGAATAGGTCTGGAGCATTTACATTAGCAGCTACTAAGACTTTCTGTAAAGCTATGATGGTTATGACAGTGTGTTACTGGCAAAACAGACAAACAAATAAGCCAAAAGGAAAAGAGACAACAGAAGAGAATTGAGAGTCTGGAAGCGAATCTACACATTCCTTAGGGTTCAGATATCTAAAAGCAAGGTCTTACCAGGTGAGAGCTAAAGTAAATTGTCGAAGAGGAAGATTTATCCATAAAGATTTTTTCCCATATGAAGTTTCTTTTTTTCTAGACTGTGTTGGCTCTTGTAAGTTGAGAGAGACATCAGACCTCCTGATCCATTCATTTAATTCCAAGATATTCTTTCATCTCACTTCTCGTCTTGGGTCCTGGCCTCCATCTTGAAGTTATGTTCCCCCAAAATCAAGCTTGAATTTGTTTCAATCTTTTTGAAACACGAAGCGTAGTGAAAGACTGATAGCTGATCACAGTATTGAATGCTTTTCTGTATCAGGTATATGTAGTCACTTTTAAGCATAAGGAGGTTCAAGCTCGTTACTTGATCCTCCTTTGCCTACTATGTTTTTCTGTTTTTCCCCACTTTGTGTCTCACTTCCTGTCAAGGTATTATGCGTAGGAAAAAGAAGTGAAAGTAAAGGGAATTTAATAATTTTGCCATTGTGACATGGAATGGAGTACTGATTTTGTTCTTACTGGTTTTATAACCTTGGAATAATTACATCATTTTCTGCTCTTCAGTTTCATTTAGAAAAAAAGCACAGCACCACTGATCTGTGCCATTTTGTTCTCTCTCCCAATAGCGTAGGCCTTGATTCAGTTCTATGAATCCAAATGCCAATCTCAAGGATGCATAGCACCAACTCCTCACTGATTACCAGCACTTACCAAGATCTCTGCCTTCTGTCCTAGGGACTCTCGGAGTAACTGTGCACCCACCTGCTGAAGTATTTGTGTGGTTTAGAACTGAGCCTCAATAGCCCTAAGAGATATCACCACAACGCCTCTGTTTGTGGGACCTGCAGTGGAGTCCGCAGGAACCAGAGAGTTGGGCACATCTAGATTAAAGTGCCTAGGGATTCCCTTGGGTCACTGCACCAGCCGAAGAGAAGCTCTGGGGGAGTCGGAGCTTGCTGCTAGCCCCTTGGTCAACTGTCAGTTCTTGTTATTTCACATAATATTCATAACACATTCTATATTTCCTTTTTCTCTCCTTCTGTCTTCCTTATCCTTCTTTCCTTTAGTCTATGAATTGCTTGAGTTAAACCTTAAAGCTCTGTTGGGCCTCTAGATAGCCAGTACACAACTCTTTTTTTTAATGTGCGAAAATACACACAAAATGTACTAATCATGTACAATTTAGTGACATTTAGTATATTCACAATGCTGTGCAGCCATCACCACTATCTAGCTCCAGAGATGAAGAAGAGGTGGCAGTTTGCTTCTGTAAAGATAAAAAAAAAAACCCAAACCCATTGCTGTCGAGTCGATTCCAACTCGTAGCAACCCTGTAGGACAGAGTAGAACTGTCCTGTAGGGAGCACTTGGTGGATTTGAGCTGCTGACCTTTTGGGTAGCAGCTGTGGGTCTGAACCACTAGTCACCAGGGTGTTCCCTGTGGAGCTTACAGCCTTGGAAATGCTATGCGGCAGTTGTGCTCTGTCCCAGGGGTTGCTGTGAGTCAGAATCCACTTGATGACAAGGTTTTTTTTTTTTTTTTTTTTAAGTATTTAGAAGAGCCCTGGTAGCGTATGGTTAAGCACTGGGCTGCTAACCATAAAGTTGGTGGATCGAACCCATGGGAGAAACATACAGCAATCTGTTTCTGGAAAAATTTATAGCCTTGCAAACCCTGTGGGGCAGTTCTTTTCTGTTTTACAGGGTCGCTGTTAGTTGGAATCGACTTGACAGCAATGGAATACATATGTAAGTCCCTGGGTGCTGCAAGTGGTTAATGCACTTGGCTGCTAACCCAAAATGTTGGAGGTTCAAGTCCACCCAGGGACACCTCAGAAGAAAGCCCTGGCAATCTACTTCTAAAAAATTCAGCTATTGAAAGCCCTATGGAGCACAGCTCTACTTTGATACACATGGAGTCGTCACGAGTCAGAATGGACTTGATGGCAACTGATGGTGGTCGTGGTACACCCACATAGAATGACTGAGCAGCTGGTTGCTTTGAGAATGTTTGTGGACTTGGAAATTATGTTGTCCGATACACGAGGAAAGTCTCACTTTTGTAAACTCTCTTCATAAATACACAAGGGTAAGTGGGAGAAATTGATTTTCTTAGGATGTAGACATCTTATTTTTCTGAGTTCCTGTTGTATGTAGCCTCTAAGAGTGACTGAAATACCAGACACTTATGAGTCTGTTCATGAACCTATTGATGCTGGAAAAGGTCACAGAGAGGACAACAGTTCCAGAATTCTGTCCCAGGTGACCACTGTGATTCCTTTTTTCACTTTTTCCTTGCTCCTCTCTCTACCTGGAATAAAATTCCTTTTCTTCTTTTTCAAATAATTGCTTAGGTTTTAGCCTAAACCTAACCACCTCCATGGAATTTATCTTGACACATCCCTATATTTACAGGACTTTATGCAGGAAGTTTTCAAATTTCTTTTTTGCAATTTCGTTTCCCTCATTACACAGAAGTCTTCTTGAGAATATGTGACAGGTCTTACTCAAATTTATATTCAGATTGCCTAACCATGGCTGGCACATTAAAAAAAAAAAAAAGAAAAAAAAAACCAGTAGCTGTTGAGTTAATTCTGACTCCTGGCAAACTCAAGATGTGCACAGCAGAACTGTGCTTCATAGGGTTTTCGAGGCTGTGACCTTTCCTAAGCAGATTGCCAGACCTTTCTTCTAAAGCACCTCTCAGTGGCTTTGAACCACCAACCTTTCAGGTAGTAGTCAAGCACTTAATTGTTTACACCACTTAGGGACTTTTTATATAGAGGAGCTCTTAAATAGTTGATAAAATGAATTGTGAAAGGGACACCTCCACATCCTTTGCCTATTCTCCACTAATGAAAGAGATTTCAGAATTTAACTCAAATTATGGAGCCTTGATGCCATAGTGGCTTAGAGCTCAACTGCTAACCAAAAGGTTGGCAGTTCCAATCCACCAGCTGCTCCTTGGAAACCCTATGGGGAAGTTCTACTCCGTCCTACAGGGTCGCTATGAGTCGGAATCGACTTGACAGCAGTGGGCTATATATAAAAAAAATATATATATATATGTATGTGTAAATATGTATTTTTTTTTTCCATTCTGAGAGAATTTCCCAAATTGTCTTTCATTTTTATTACCCTTCCTAGTGTTAAAATGGGCACAGTTGTTTGCCAGGCACTTGTCTTCATACACACTTATCTCTGATGGATGTCACTCAAGCCTGACTTACCTCGACAACCAAGTATTTCTAAATTTAAAGTTTTTGTGCAATTGCAAAGATTGCATTCAATCACTTCTACATTTTTTGTACAGTTAATTTTACCCAAATTGCCCAATAATAAAACAAAATTTTAAATTCACTATAAACAAGGAAACCTGGTGGCGTGGGTTATAAACAAGTTCAGAAATTTCTATAGTCCAGGTCACTACTATAAAATAAAATCACTTAATAGTCCTTTTTTCTCTGTTACTGAAGGACAGACATTCATAAAGACAGTTCCAAAATCTGTTGCTATTGAGTTGATTCCAACTCACAGAGACCCTATAGGACAGAGTAGAATTTGCCCATAGGGTTTCCAAGGAGCCGCTGGTGGATTGGAACTGCTGACCTTTTGGTTCGCAGCCACAGCTCTTAACCACTGCACCAATAGAGCTGGGAAGTAATCTTAGTAGGAACTAAACCGTAGAGTATCTAAAGTGCTTCTGCCTTCTCCCCATCATACAAGGCTGAGATACTATTTAAAAAGTGTCTACTCAAAAGGAGAATGAAGAAACCAAAGACATAAGGTAATTATGAGTCCAAGAGACAGAAAGAACCACATAAACCAGAGACTACATCAGCCTAAGACCAGAACTGGATGGTGCCTGGCTATAATCGATGACTGCCCTGACAAGGAACACAACAGAGAAGCCCTGAGGGAGCAGGTGAGCAGTAGGATGCAGACCTCAAATTCTTATAAAAAGACCAGACTTAATGATCTGTCTGAGGCTAGAAGACCCCAGAGGCCATGGTCCCCAGACCTTCTGTTAGCCCAAGACAGGAAACATTCCCAAAGCCAACTATTCAGACAGGGATTGGACTGGACTATAGGATAGAAAATGATACTGGTAAGGAGTGAGCTTCTTGGATCAAGTAGACACATGAGACTATGTAGGCAGCTCCTGTGTGGAGGGGAGATAAAAAGGCAGAGGGGGTCAGAAGCTGGTTGAACAGATACAAAAAGAGGATGGAGAGAAGGAGTGTGCTGTCTCACTAGGGGGAGAACAACTAGGAGTATATAGCAAGGTGTATATAAATTTTTGTATGAGACACTGACTTGATCTGTAAACTTTCAAAAGCACAATAAAAATTAAAAAAAAAGAAAGACTGTCTAACTCAGACAATGTAGTATTTCCTCCTTTTATAGCTGGACCATGCCTGGACAGGTTCTTCACTAGAGATGTTTCCTCATGAGGCATCTAAAACCTAGGCTTATCTAGAGTAAAATAATTTCTCAAACCTTGTTTCTTCATAACTCTATTTTTTGTCAAATATCTCACTCTCCCTGCTTTTGTTTTTCATAACTGATGGATAAATTCGCTTTTTATTTTGCAAAAAACTGTTATGAGTGGAACTGAATTGTTTATTTTCTGAACCCTGACTTTGAAATTAATTGCTGTCCTGCCTCCTCCTATTTATTAATTTAATAAACTCTTTTAAAATTGAAAACGTTTATGTAGCCAACCTTTTTTACACATATGAATAAACAAAGATTAAGTTGTCTTTGCTCTTCGGGGTCGGAGTATCCAATATTCAGTTACACATACTCAGAATACACACACACACACACACAAGTGTTAAATACATGACATTTCAAGGTTATCAGGTTCCCAAATAGGGGAATGTAAATATCCAAGAAGTTATCATGCACATGAAGCAAAAATGAGTTTAAAGCTACTGGATACACACGTTCTAGAGAGTTATTTTTCCCATTTATTTCTAGCTATTATTCAGATTATGAATTTAAATTTGAAAGGCAAGTATTCTTCTCTGCTCCTTTCCTCATCCCCAATCTTTCCTAGAAGAAAAAACAGCAGAGTAAGGCTAATTCTATCCCTGGTACCTTTTGAAGCTCAGGTAAGACTAGCAGAATGTGCTGAGAGTACTATAACTCCTTTCTGAATGGGAACAAAGGAAGATTATAATGTTATTTTTCTTTTCACCAGAAATCTAGATGAAGGGAAAAATGGAGCAAGAATCACTAATGGGAAGTCAATAACTATCTTTGACACATAAAACGTCTCATTTTGGCAGGAAGAATATCAATGCCTAATGACACTCAGCTCCATCCTTCTTTATTCCTCCTAGTGGGCTAGTGGGCATCCCAGGGCTGGAAGATGTGCACATCTTGATTGGATTCGCTTTTTATGTGTGTATCTTGTTGCACTCATGGGGAACGCTGTTGTCCTGTTTGTGATCCAGACAGAATAGTCTCCTTGAGCCCACATACTACTTCCTGCTATCGATGTACATCGACCTGGGCTTCTCCACAGCCACCATCCCCAATATGCTGTGCATCTTCTGGTTTAGCCTCAGGGATACATCTTTTGGAGGCTGCCTTTCCCAGATGTTCTTCATCCACTTTTTTACAGTTATGGAGAGTGTTGTTCTTGTGGCCATGGCTTTTGACCACTGCGTTGCCATTTGCAAACCCCTTTGGTACACCTGATCTTCACCAGCAAAATCATCAGCATCACTGCAGGCATTGCTATCCTGAGGAGCCTGTACATGGTGCTTCCAATAGTGTTTCTCCTCCTTAGGCTGCCCTTCTGTGGGCACCATATCATCCCTCATAGCTACTGTGAGCACATGGGCATTGCCCGTCTGGCCTGTGCCAGCATCAAAGTGAATATCGCATTTGGCCTTGGCAACATTTCTCTCCTATTATTGGATGTGTTCCTTATTGCTCTGTCCTATGTCAAGATTCTCCATGCTGTTTTCCACCTGCCAGCCTGGGAGTCCTGGCTCAAAGCTCTTAAGACCTGTGGCTCCCACACTGATGTTTATCTTAGCCTTTTCACACCAGCATTGTACTTTTTCTTTTTGACACACCGTTTTGGTCACAATGTCCCCTGGTATATCCACATCATCCTGGCCAGTTCATTTGTGGCTGTACACCCAGCCCTCAATCCTGTAATCTATGGGGTCAGGACCAAGCAGATTTGAGAGGAAGTGCTGAGGATTTTCTTCAAGAAAGACAGATAAATAGTCAGAAGCCATGGATGGGTCTGTATTAAAATTCACACTTTTTTTTTTTTACATGTTAAAAGTAACATTTTTACTGTGTAATACAAAGGAAAGCAGGAAAGCATTGAAGAATATTGAGACTGATAACATTTTTTTGTGTGTGCTTTTTAGGAGTTGGCACAGTGAGATACCCACATTTAAAAAGATAAATTTAGATCATTACTTCATGCCATAGAGGAAATTTAACTCAAAATGTATCATAGACTTAAATATAAGGGCTAAAATTATTTAAAAAATTTGAAAGGAAACATGGAAGAAAATCTGCACAACCTTGAGTCAGGCAAAGATTTCATTGACATGACATCAATCACTGGGTTTCCAAGGCTGTGTTTTTTACAGGAGTAGATTGCCACATCATTCTTTTGAGGAGGGGCTGGTGAGTTCGAACCACCCACCTTTAGCCTAGCAGCCAAGTGCTGTTACCACCAGGGCTACTTTAAAGGCATATAAACTGTAGAAGCCTCTGGCCCTGCACCTTCTCCTGCACTGTCCAAAACAGTAAATCAAAACAATACTACATTGTAGGGATGGTGTTCCCTGTCATATGCCCATTTAATTCACTGGTTTGACCCTAAAAAGTCTAAGTGGATATTAATCAATTATAGAGGACTCCTGAAAATCTAATCAAATAACTTCAATTGTGGAAAGATAAATGGCTGTATGTAACAATACATATGAACTCAGGGACAGAAAAGAATTGCCTAATTGTTTGATAAGGGCTTCAAAGAAGATATATTGGACAAGGTCTGGGCAAGAAGGTCTGGGCAAGAAAGTCTGGGGAAGAGTCATGTGGATGAACCTACAGGAGTGGACATTAAATATCAAGGTCTTTGTTTTGCCACCTGCCACTAACAAAGACAATGAGGTTCCAGTATGTCACCCTCATGCAAAAAAACTTATCAACCACTTCCACGCTAGGAGGTGAAACAGTTATTCTTTTGTGTATATCAAACCAAAACCAAACCCAACCCATATAGTTTCATGATATTAATTAGTGGTTACTAGGGAACTTGATGGCACTGGGTTTGTTTTTTTTTTTTTTTTTTAGGGAACTCATAATATCATCCTAAATCTACCACAATTCAGTTGGAATTGATACCAATTTGGTTTCAGTATCATATGAAATCTCTGCTCTTGCATAGCTCTATCTGCTTTATGTTGTTCCTGTCACAAAGTGCATACACATGTGTACATACATTGTATACCCATTAACATAAGTTTATAATTATTGTATGCATTTGTTTTTAAGATTATATAGGAAATAAAAAGAAAATTTAGAAATCAAAATAAAATATTACTGACTTTCATATTTACCTATGTAACCATTTTTACTGTTTTTTTATTTCTTCGTATGGCTTTGGGTTACTCTCTAACATCCTCTCATTTCATCCTCTCATTTCACTCCCTTTAGTATTTCTTATGGGGGCCTATCTATTAGCAAAGAATTCCCTCCACCTTTGTTTATTTGAGAATGCCATAATTTCTTCTTGATTTTCAAAAGATAGCTTTGCTGGATATTGCTTTCTGGGTGTTTTTTTTTTTTTCTTCCAGTACTTTAAAAATGTCATCCCACTCCCTTCTGACCTCCATAGTTTCTGATAAGAAATCTGTTGTTAATGTAACTTTCCTTGGGTTTTCACTATGCTCCATCGTCCTTGGTATGTCCTGAACACTAACTTTTGTCTTGTTAACACCTTAAGACAGCCATAACTATGCTCTGCTTTTCATCTGCTTTCTCCATGTGCCCTATGCAGTTTAAGAATCAGGAAATGGCTCTAGGAGAAGAGTGGTATAGATATCTGAGTTCACTTCTTTGCATTTGTTTTCACTCTTGGATCTTGGTTCCTCAAGTCCTGGCTAAAAAAGCCCCTAAACGCATTTTTTCATCTAAAAAACCCACCCTAGCACTGATAATTTGACAAAACTGCAGGTTTCCTTGCTTCTGAGTGGTTGCCCACTGCCCTGGTCCTCAGCCTTTTTCTTTGCTCCTACAATCACTAAATACCTGGAGGAAAAATGCTAAGTATAAAGTTAGGCTCCTCTTAGTGAGTTTCCTTCTCTCTAGGATGTTGGCTCCTCCCATCTTTGTTGCTTTAGCAAGTCTTTCACCTAAATAGTTCATAAGGAGTAGGGCAAAAGGATTATAGATATATCAAGATATAAGCTATGACAAAGATGATATAGAAAAAAAGAGCAAGGGAAGATTGATAGAGTGGGTCATTGAAGAAGATGACAGAGAATTGTTTTAACAGCCCAGGTGTTAAGCAGAATCTGAGGCTTTCAATTTGGAAAGCAGAAAATGCATAGTTTTCCTTTGGAAGGCAAACAGTAGATGATTCTTGCTAAGGTGATCCTCAGTTCCAGTGTATAGAGGGACGCTTCTTAGGAGAGCTCTCCAGTGAACATCACTTAGTCTATGCCAGAAATTCAGGGAGACTACAGTCCCCATCCTAGTGGGTGCAAGGCTGCAGGATCAATATAAATGCCTATTCTTTACTTAAGAAAGAAGGTGCAATCTCAGAGAGATTCCAGGTGATATTTTCAAAGTCCATCCTCTCTGAGAAATTTGGAAATCAAGGTAAGGCTGTGTTATTCTGGTTTGAGTGGTGGGAAATCGCTTGAGGGATGGAGAATGAGTCCATGCTAAGCTAGAATAGAGAGAAGGTGGACAGTAAGTGTATAATAGAGAGTTGGGGGGAAAAAAAGGAAGAGCAAAGGCAAGATTTGGGCATAGCAAATTTTAAACCCACAAACTACCATGGGTACACACGAGTTCCTACATATGCATATATTTCTTTGTATCAGTAGTCTAACACATGCAGCCATAGGTGAGATGCAGAAGAAAATTATGTACCACCTCAACTATTGTTTCTCTCCTTATAACAAACCCACTACCATCGAGTAGATTCTGACTCTTAGTGACCCTGTATATACTAAGGAGCAAATGTGACCATCAAGAGGTCAAGGACTATGTTTTCTCTGTACTTAGCACATTGCCTGGCCTCATATAAGAGATCAATAAGTATATTTTAAACAAAGGAGTTCATGAATGAATGAATTGTGGAGCATGGCTATGAATGCTGGTAAAGGTTTGTTTTCTTTATTTCTTGCTTTTGTTGTTGCTTGTCTGTTTTTGGTAGAAGCCAAGACTAAGGTAAGAAGGCAGCTGAGGAATAGAATAATGTGTGAATGTTTAAGATAGCTTAATAACAACATAAATCATGAGATTAGGAATTAGGAAAACATCAGATAAAAAGGTGTATACGAGGGTTCCACATCCTCAGCATACCACTACAGACATTTTTGGGCTAGATAGTTCTTTGCCTTGGAGGGCTGTCCTATGAATTGTCACATGTCTAGCAGCATCCCTGACTCTATCTAGTAGATTCTAGTAGTGCTTCCCCCAAGTTTTGACAGCCATAAATATCCCCAGTCACTGCCAAATATTCCCCAGGGGCAAAATTGCTAATTTGAGAATCTCTTCTTATCCTCCTCAGTTACAGCACATAAGATGGTGTTTATGTACTTAGGTGAAAGGATGTGTGTGGTGGGATGCTCCAGAATATGGTAGAGTAACAGGATGAAGAATTGAAAAAAATAACTATTTGGTGTAAGTTCTTTTCAGGATGTTAGAATTTGTGGTCTCAAAGAGAAGAAGCTGTCTCAGGCTCATCACTATACCTGGCAATATTGGAGGATATATGAATATATCTTGCTAGAATAGATCTGTATATACTTGCGGAATGACTAAGTGATTGGCTGCTTTGCACATTGTGGATCAAGTTGGAAATATGACTATTTCGGTGCTCAGAAGGGAGCCAATTCTGGAGACTCTTTCTGGAAAATGATCAGGGAAAATTGGATGGTCTTCCTTGCTTTGGAACTTTGGAAAAAGTAGTAATATTTCTATGAGATCATGCTCTAGGCAGGTATTGAGAGTGATTCAGATGCTGTTCAATGTCCAGTTGTACAGAGGGCCATGGAGTCCAAGTCCTGGATGGCAAAACAATGAGCTTACCCCACAGAGTACGGCCATACTCCTTTCTCTAGAAAAACACAGTTAAGTCTTTGATTTACATTACCTCCTCCATGAAGCTTTTTGTTTTTGTCCTAACCCACACCCACAATTTTTTCTGTATTTTTCTATCACAACACAATATTTTATTCAAATTTCTCATTTCATTTATGTCTCCCTCATTATATTGTAAGAAGATGTGCAAAGTTTTATCCAAATTTTCTGTCCAAATTCCTTAATCCAAGGCCTAGTACATAGTAGGAAGTCAATAAATATTTGCTAAAATTAAACTGTGAATGGTACATCTCTACTTCTCTTATTGATCCTTTTATATCTGACAGTTTTCAAGTACAGAACTGAGAAGAGAAATCATTTTTTTCTTCAAATATCTCTTTCTCTGCCTCAGCAACCCAAGTTATTTATATAGCTTCACTTTTTTTGATACACTGTCCCAAATTATTTCTCATTTCTGCCATGCTTCACAGGCCCCAGATGTACCACATTCTTTGCTAGGAGCTGATCTTACCCAGAGTTAAAGAAGGATATGATTTCTTCTCTGTGCATCCATCTCCAATGAGTGGTATTCAAATATGAACTACCCCAATTTCCAGGCATCTTCAGAGCCTATCACTTCTACACAGTTTGTAAAATGATTTCATCTCAGGTATAGTTACCCAATAATGAACTTCTATCTTGATTGCCTCAAGATATTAATTCACAATAAATATATTCAACATTTGACACTCAAGCTAGTTGCCATATTAAAAAAAAAAAAATCACTTAGTAAATTACTGTTTATTTAGTATTGAAAAGAGAATATCCAGAAAGACACAAAAATCTGGGACAGAGGGCTGCTTTGTTGGACTCTAATCTCAAGAGAATCTCAAATGATACTCCTTTTCTGTATGTAAGTAGGATTAGTTTAGGTAGGATTTAAACAAGGTATTGCTCAGGGAATTGGAAACTTTTTAGTACCCTCAATTGACCTTAGAAAGACAACTTTTTAAATGAATTTGAGATTTTGTGGATTCGATGAATTATAGAACCATTACCACCCCAATTTAAAATATTTCATAAATACAAATTTCATCCTAACTTTGAAAATCCTGTTTAAAATACTTCTATTTCCTTGTCTTTATTCATGATCCAAAATATTGCAGATGAAGATGGCTTTTGGAAGACCTGGTTAAGATGGAAATTGTGCTGCTAATCATTTGGGGCATAACTGGTTGTTCTTCTGCCTTCCCTCTACCTCCCATTCACTTAAGAAACATTTTATTTGAGAGTTTATATGTCTCAAGTATTATTTTAGGTACATGAATAAACAGAAGGGAATTGGTGGTCTCTGCTTTCAGAATCAGATAGTCTGAAGAATACACACGCACACACACACACACTGGAACATATATATTTTAAAGGTCCTCAAGTAGCTCCCTAAGAGAATGGGCTGGGTTACATGTATTATTCATGCACATTAAATGCAATGTTTATAACACCACCAGATGCAAAGAACAAAGACCTTTGCTATTCTCATTTGTTTTATTCTATATTCCTTACCACTCTTTTCTTGTTCAACATTTTATGGGTGGAAATGGCCTGGGGAAGAATGATGTTGGTTCTATTCCGGAGCCATCTGATGCTCAGGTAAAGATGGCAGAAAATCTTGGATAACATTGAATGGGAGAAAAGGAATATTAAGTGTTATTTTGCATTTTATCAGGAATCTGGAAAAGGAAGGAAGCAGAGCAAGAATCGCTAATGAGAAGTCAACATCTAACTCTGATGCGCACAGGAGCTAACAGTGGCAGGAAGAATGTCTATTCCTAATGACACCCAGTTCCACCCTTCTTCATTCCTCCTAGTGGGCACCCCAGGCCTAGAAGATGTGCACATCTGGATTGGATTCCCATTTTCTTGTATCTTGTTGCACTCCTGGAGAATGCTGTTATCCTGTTTGTGATCCAGACTGAGAGCTGTCTCCATGAGCCCATGAACTACTTCCTGGCCACATTGGACTCCGTCAGCCTGGGCCTGTACACAGTCACCTTCCCCAAAATGCTGTGCGTCTTCTGGATTATCCTCAGGGATATATCTTTTGGAGGTTGCCTTTCCCAGATGCTCTTCATCCACTTCTTCACTGCCATGCAGAGCATTGTGCTTGTGGCCATGGCTGTTGACCACTACATTGCCATTTGCTCTGCACCAAACCTCTTTTGTACACCATGATCCTCATCAGCAAAATCATCAGCATCATTGCAGGCATTGCTATCCTGTGGAGCCTGTGTGTGGTTGTTGCACTAGTGATTCTTCTTCTGAGGTTGCCCTTCTGTGGGCACTATATCATCGCTCATAGCTACTGTGACCACATGGGCATTACCCGTCTGGCCTGTGCTAACATCAAAGTCAACATAATGTTTGGCCTTGGGGATATGTCTATTTTATTACTGGATGTGCTCCTTATTGTTCTGTCCTATGTCAGGAATCTCCATGCTGTTTTCTGCCTGCCCTCATAGGAGGCTCGAGTCAAAGCCCTCAACTCTTGAGGCTCCCACATTGGTGTTATCTTATCCGTTTTCACACCAGCATTTTTCTCTTTTTTGACACACCGTTTTGACCACAATGTCCCCAGGTATATCTACATCTTCTTGGCCAATTTGTATGTGGCTGTGTCCCCAGTCCTCGATCCTGTAATCTACGGGGTCACGACCAAGCAGATTAGGGAGCAAGCGCTGAGGATTTTCTTCAAGCAAGATAGCTAACCATGGAGGCTCTGTCTTAGAAATCATATTTCCTCCATATACTCTTACGAATACGTTTACTTCTAGTCAGTGGCGCAAAGGTGTGTATGACAAGTTGAAGCCTTTGAGTTTAAGGATATTAATAAGTGTTTTGGATTCTGTAAGGATTGTATGGTTACAAAGTCCTCTCAGGTACCTTGTTTAATCATCAAGGTAGCCCTATAGAAACTAGTTTCTCTAGTTTACAGATGACTAGTTTCATATGTTGACTTGTTAAACAACTCATCTCAAAATTCCACTGAGTCCGAGGTAAATAATTAAGCCAGATTACTTTTAAATTGTAGCAGTTTTGGGGGTATCATATGGAATATGAAAGCAACAGAATGAGATTTGCTCAGAGATTATAGACATTTTGGTGATAATATTTTAGAAATAAAAATAATGATAATATATAACTCATTTTATTTAGTATTTGTTATTCAAAACAATGAACTTACATTAATACATGTATTTCTTACCAGAATGCTATGATGTAGTTCCTTTTATTGTTTCCCTTTTCATTTGACTAAACTGTGGTTCAGCCAGAAAGTTCTCCATAACAGATTGTGATTGAGAGTTTAGAACCTAGAACCCAGGACAACAGAAGGAGTCATGCATTTAGAAATGGAATACAGAAAGCAGACAATAATGGTGCCTGGCTAAGGCAGATACATTTATTTATGAACATCTACAAGTGCCTAGTTGTATATGGCTACTTACTGATAGAAAAAAGGAAGAGCAGAATTCTATGTCTTGAGGAACCCATGGTTGATGATATATAGGTTATAAGGCTACAAATATTACGCTAAGGGATTACATATCAATTGATATGGGGGTGTTAGAATCTTTGGAATAATATATAATAAATATCCCAGAAGCCGGGGACAAGATATTGAACACAGTCACACAAATGTACTTTATCCTATGATTATTACAAGAGTGGGAAGAAGCAACTTATTTCCATTCTTGTAATAATAGTCACAGGGCAAAGCACTGACCTGTAAGGGAGGGATTCATTTAAAAATACTTTCAAGCGAGTCTGTCAAAGTTATGTTCTCTCTTACGTTAATTCACACTGTTTCATTATCAATTCATGTGTATAGAACTTCTACTGCATGACCAAAATAGGTCATAAAGAAATAAAGAATTTTAGAATTTTCTTTTAAATGTGGTAGTTGATTCTGGCAAAAATATTGTAAACATGAGAGCAGAGATGATTAAGTTCCAAATTTTTAAAAAGAATATCCAGAGGCTACAGTTAATTTTTTTGTCTAGAAATCTAAAAATAGATTAAGAAATGATTCCACATCATGCTCAGCATACAGATTGAATAGGTATGGTGAAGGGATACAACCCTCATGCACACGTTTCCTGACTTTAAACCACACCGTATTCCCTAGTTCTGTCTGAACGACTGCCTCTCGATCTATGTACAGGCTCCTCATGAGCACAATTAAGTGTTCTGGAATTCCCATTCTGCCCAAAGTTATCCATAATTTGTTATGATCCACACAGTCGAATGCCTTTGCATAGTCAATAAAACACAGGTAAACATCCTTCTGGCATTCTCTGCTTTCCACCAGGATCCATCTGACATCAGCGATGATATCCCTGGTTCCACGTCCTCTTCTGAAATTAGCCTGAATTTCTGGCAGTTCCCTGTCGATATACAGCTGCAGCCACTTTTGAATGATCTTCATCAAAATTTTGCTTGCGTGTGATATTAATGATATTGTTCAATAATTTTTGCATTCAGTCAGATCAGTTTTCTTGGGAATAGGCATAAATATGAAACTCTTTCAGTTGGCTGGCTAGGTAGCCATGTTCCAAATTTCTTGGCATAGACGACTGAACACTTTCAGTGCTGTATCGATTTGTTGAAACACCTCAATTGATATTCCATCAATTCCCGGATCCTTATTTTTTGCCAGTACCTTCAGTGCAGCTTGGACTTCTTCCTTTGGTACCATTGGTTCCTGATCATATGCTACCTCCTGAAGTGGTTGAACGTCAACTAATCTTTTTGATATAATGACTCTGTGTATTCCTTCCATCTTCTTTTGATGCTTCCGGCATTGTTTAATATTTTCCCCATAGAATCCTTCACTATTGCAACTCGAGGCTTAAACTTTTTCTTCAGTTCTTTCAGCTTGAGAAATGCCGAGCATGTTCTTCCCTTTTGATTTTCTATCTCTAGCTCTTTGCACATGTCATTATAATACCTTACTTTGTCTTCTGGACTGTCCTTTGAAATCTGTTCAGCTTTTACTTTGTTACATCTTCCTTTTGCTTTAGCTGCTCAACACTCAAGAGCAAGTTTCAGAGTCTCTTCTGGCATCCATTTTGGTCTTTTCTTTCTTTCCTCTCTTTTTAATAACCTCTTGCTCTGTCCATATGTGATGGCCTTGATGTCATTCCACAACTTGTCTGGTCTTCTGTATTAGTGTTCAACACATCAAATCTATTCTCGAGGTGGTCTCTAAATTCAGGTGGGATGTACTCAAGGTCATACTTAGGCTCTCACGGGCTTGTTCTAATTTTCTTGAGTTTCAACTTGAACTTGCATATGAGCAACTGATGGTCTGTTCCACAGTCGGCCCCTGGCCTTGTTCTGACCGATGATATTGAGCTTTTCCATTGTCTCTTTCCACAGATATAGTCTATTTGATTCCTGTTCATTCTGTCTGGTGAGGTCCCAGTGTATAAAAAAAAAAGTGTATAGTAGCTATTTATGTTGATGAAAAAAGGTATTTGCAATGAAGAAATCTTTGGTCTTGCAAAATTCTGTTATGTGACCTCTGGCTTTTTTTATGTCACCAAAGCCATATTTTCCAACTACTGATCCTTCTCTTTGTTTTCAACTTTCTCAATCCAATCATCAGTAATTACCAATGTATCCTGATTGCATGTTTGATCAATTTCAGACTGCAGCAGCTGATAAAAGCCTTTGGTTTCTTCATCTTTGGCCTTAGTTGTTGGTGTGTAAATTTGAATAATGGTCATATTAACTGGTCTTCCTTGTAGGTGTGTGGATATTATCCTATCACCAACAGCGTTGTACTTCAGGATAGATCTTGAAATGTTCTTTTTGACAACGCCATTCCTCTTCAAGTTGTCATTCCTGGCATAGTAGACCACATGATTGTCCAACTCAAAATGGCCAATACCAGTCCATTTCAGCTCACTAATTCCTAGGATATCAATGTTTGTGTGTTCTATTTCATGTATGACGATTTACAATTTTCCTAGATTTGTACTTTGCTCATTCCAAGTTCCAATCATTAATGGATGTTTGCAGCTGTTTCTTCTCATTTTGAGTTGTGCTACACAGGCAAATGAAGATCTCGAAAGCTTGACTCCATCTATGTCATTAAGGTCAACTCTTCTTTGAGGAGGCAGCTCTTTCCCAGCAATCTTTTGAGTGCCTTCTAACCTTGGGAGCTCCTATTCTGGCACTATATCAGACAATGTTCCACTGCTATTCATAAGGTTTTCACTGACTAATTATTTTCAGAAGTAGACTTCTGGGTCCTTCTTCCTAGTCTGTCTTAGTCTGAAAGCTTAGCTGAAACCTGTCCACCATAGGTGACCCTGCTGGTATCTGAATATCACTGGCAAAGCTTCCAGCATCACAGCAACACACAAGCCCTCACAGTACAACAAACTGACAGACAGGTGGGGATTATAAGTGGTTAATATTATCTATATAACTGGAATATAACCTTCTTGGGGGAAAGAATTATGGATGCAAGACATTTCTGAGGACGCATTTAATCTTCAAAAATGACTCAATGGCTTAACTGATTTCTAGGTCAAGTAAATGATACTTTTTGAACAAAAAGTCTTTGGAGAAGATAATAGTCCTGGGTAACTAGATGTGGAAATTACAGGGTGCCTCAGATATTATTCCTGTGAGTATGATGGCAAGAGAGTAATTAGAAATAATGAGACAATTAGAGAATAAGAATTTCTAGCAAGTTGGGGATTCAAATGCAGAAACTTGATGGTCTCAAGGGATTCCTTTGCATATGTGCTTTTTTATGCCCATTAACCTGTGAGCACAACCTGTTAATGCTTTGTTTCTCATGCTGTCATCCCATGGAGTCCCAGAAGAACAACTACTCCTGTTCAGGAAGAGCATTTTCAATCTAAGTACAAATTGCCCTCCTTGGATCACAGTTATGACGCTGAGACACTTTGAGCAGACATTAGTCAGGATGCAGATTCCCACAGTAGTGGCTGTCCCTGAGGTTGGTGAGTTGGGTACAGCCTGGCCTGTTATCTCTATTTGATCATAAATATTGGGAAGGTTTGAACTTCAATCTGTAGATTTAATACCTTCATTCACTTTAGTTATGATAAAAATATTAATTTGGAAGAATAAACCAAAATATTTTACAAGCTTATTTCTAGTTGGTAGAATTTTAGGTGATTCTGCATACTTTAGTGTTTAATTTTTTTTTTAATAAGTATGCCTACATTTTATGATAAGGAAAAGAAAAAATTAAACAGTCAGCTCTTTCCCTCTCTCCTAACTTTCTCATTTAGCTTAATTTATGGAACTGTATGGTGTTTCTGGTTATTTTGTCATTTCCAAAAATGACATCCTCAAAATTTTTCCAAATCAAAAATTTTTGTTTTTATTTCGTAGTCACTAATGATGAAGAACAGCAGTAGTTGAATGCTTCCAGATTCCAAATAGTTGCACATATGATTTTTTTCCATTCTGAAGTGTGCATATATAGCTTCATGTTTACATACGCGCTTACTATTGCTTTACAGCCTTCCATATTACCAAGTCATTTTAGCACCAAATATATAAATTTCAGAGAAAAATACTCAGAAATTGAAAAATAATATTTTATGACATCCCTTTCTTTTCATTATAAAAATTCCTGTTATTAGCCGAACTCACTCATTCACTTACTCATTCACACTCCCAATTTATCCTTTTATGTATATATTTTGGCTTCATTTGGAAAATGCAAGACAGTTCTCTCTCCCTTTTCTATCATGAGAGTTTATTTATTTATTTATTCATCTGTCTCCATCACCTGTCTGTCAGTTTGTAATGCTGTGGTGGCTTGCATGTTGCTGTGATGCTGGTAGATATGCCACTAGCATTTCAAATACCAGCAGGGTCACCAACGGTGGACAGGTTTCAATGGAGCATCCAGACTAAGACAGACTAGGAAGAAAGACCTGGTGATATACTTCCAAAAAATGGCCAGTGAAAATCTATGGATCACACCAGGACATTGTCTGACTCACTTGCTTTGAACACATCATCAGGAGAGATCAATCCCTGAAGGACATTGTGTTTGGTTAAGTAGAGAGCCAGCAAATGTGAGGGAAACCTTTGGTTAGCTGGATTGGCATAATAGCCTCAACAATGGACTCGAAAGTGCCAGTGATCATGAGGATGACCTTGGACTAGGCAACATTTCTTTTTGTTTTATTAAGGTCACCATGAGTCAGAGTGGACTTGATGGTACCTATCTATCTATCATCTATCTACCTATCTATCTGTCCATCCATCCACCTATCCATCCATCCATCTACCTATCTATCTGTCTGTCTGTCTACCTCATGACTGATGATGACTCCATGTGTGCAGAATAGAACCATTCCACAGAGTTTTCAAGGTTGTGAATTTTGGGAAGCAGATCATTAGCTTTGTCTTCTGAGGCGAGTTCCAACTGCCAGCCTTTTTGCTAGTAGTTGACTAACTATTTGCACCACCCAGGAGCTTGATGGCAACTAACAACAACATTTATCTATCTCTTCATCTATCTATTTCTCTGGTATGGATTGGGAGAGTGGGTCTTATTTGAGTTGATATGCTCTGGCATATAGCTCTCACAGTGAACATTTCCTTGGGTAACGTATGACCTGGTTATTTTAAACATTACCCTCCCTCACATAAAGACAGACTCCTGAGAGACAAGCAGATCTTCCTGAACTAGGCCTGCTTAGTGTCACACAGAGGAACAATTCTGGTCTCAGAGAGAAGCTCCCTTTTATCCATCACTGTGGTATTGCTGACAGAACACATTTCTGGTTGTCACTCAGTTTTTGAGTTTTTGTTGCTCATTCTATATAAGGATAAAAATCTCCTAGATAGGTGTAATAAGGATCTCTTAGGTAGGTATTAAAACCCTGGTGGTGCAGTGGTTAAGACCTACAGCTGGTAACCAAAGGGTCAGCAGTTTGAATCCACCATCTGCTCCTTGGAAACCTTAAGAGGCAGTTCTACTCTGTCTTATAGGGTCAGAGGCTGAGTTTTAAGAGCTATTATGAGTCAGAGTCAACTTGATGGCAACAAGTTTCTTTCTTTTTTTTTAGGTGCATATATGCAGAATGAGGCTATTTTGCAGCAACTCCTCTCATAGTCTATTCCTCTAATTCTCTCAAAAGGCTAAGGCTTTGATTACAGATTTCACAAGTCTCTGTCGCCATCCTTTTGCCCTTGCTTAGGCATTCTCATATATAGTGAATAATTATTTTATAGGCTGAAAATATGTTGACATTGCAAAACATTAAATAACTCAGATTTTGGAAAATGTACTACCATGAAGCTATTTTATTGAGGTTCCATAATGCTATAGAGTAGCACAATAGGCAGGGTTTTTAATGAAAAGAATGTAATACATAAATAAATACATCAATTATTTTAGTTCCCATTTCTTGTTGACCTATCATTTACTTTTATTAAACCCTTCTCAGGATGTCTACCCTTTATTCTCTCTTTATTATATCACAAGACCTTCAATGGCTCCTTTGTCAGGAAAGCATCTAAGAGCTATCTTTCTTATATACCCAAAGTGTCCTCTTATGAAATTACAGCTTTCCTTCTCATTTAGCCAACTTTTATACTCGGGAATGGTTTGTGATTTCTATTCCCATCCGTCTTAACATGGGACCTTCTGACCAGAACTTCAACTTAATAGCCATCTGCTTGTTTGTTATTATTAAATATGTTTTGAGTAGTGGCTATCTGCCAGATGCTATAGTAGGTAAATAACAAAGAACAAAACCACCTGCCCACATGAAGTTTGCAAATTAATGGGAACTCTCAGATACTGATTAATTAAGCACACATATAAAGGTATACCCATCATTTTGATTAGAGCTATGTCAGCTGGGTCCCTGAGAGAGAATATTACAAGCAATCGCACTGACATGCCTTTCTGAGAATATCTCATTAATGTGCAGTCCTGGAGGCTCAATAGAAGAACGATGCAGGTTCTTCTTTTCTTCTGCTCTCACTTAGCTAGAGGGATCTCTTCATCAGTTATTTTCCATATTTAAAGATTTTATCCTCCTTTCTTTTCCTCTTTTCTCTCACAGATTTCCTGATCACAGAGTCAGGCGTCCATTACTGCTCAAATCTTCTACTTTGATTTCCTAAACTCTTGAGTTCACTGTGTGTTGTGCAAGATCCTGACTTCCTTGGCTCTTAGGAAGAGGCCATGTCTCCCACTTTAAAGACTATTTCATCATTTTCAGAGGGTTATTTCTTGTAATTAGGAACGTACTCAACCTTTATCTTTCTTCTATAGAAACGTGTCTTTAGAGTGACTAAAAAACCAAACTCATTGCAGTCGAGTTGATTCTCTCATAGAGGCCTTAAAGAACAGAGTAGAATTGCCCCATAAGGTTTCCAAGAAGCACCTGGTAGATTCAAACTGCTGACCTTTCGGTTAGCAGCCTTAGCTCTTAACCACTACACCACCAGCGTAGACTGACTAAGGTAGTAAAATATGCAAGAGGGAACAGAAGAGTAAATTGGAAAGACACAAGGGTGTGCTGATCAGGGTGGGTAATGTAGTTCAAAGTGCTAAATGAAGGGTTAAATGCTTGAGACTAAACAAGTCCTATGAATAGAGATACATTTGGACAGAGTCTTAGGAACACTAGGTGGTGAGAGATCTGACTAAGACAGAGTACCTTTGTTTTGAATATGGATATATGCACCTGTGATCCAGACGTTTAAAAAAGAAGAAATCCATTTATTCAGAAATCAGAAACTTTCAGCTTTTCTCACATGGCTGATGTGAATAGCAAGTGATATAATATAGCTGATACATCCTTGTAAAACTAGTATTAAACAATTATATGGCAGTATTATTTTTATAGTTATTCTCTTGCTTGTAATAGCAATGATAATAATAAGAATAGCCATGATTTCCATTTAGGAATGAAGTTGGAGATAAAACAGATCACTGAAAATTGATGAGCCCAAGCTGTGTGCTGCAAAGAATATGGGAAATGGAGAACCTGAAGGATTTAGTCACTGCTTTAACCCTGGTCAATTTCTCTAAAAAAAATGATTGTTTTATATGTGATATCAATTACATTGTCTTAAATTTTGTGAAACCAGTGGCCTCAAAGGACAAAGCCTTTGTTTCAAAGGGCAAAGAAAATGTCTCTACCCACTGATGACATAAGTATAAAGTAACAACAGAAATTAGAAGAAACAGAAAAAATGATTAGATTTGATGAAAGTTATTTATAAGCAGGTCGAGGTAGAAAGATAGGCCATATTAAGTAGCAGAAATAAAGGCCCATTAATCATAAGCGGAAATGTCCAGAGGCATATATTGAGCTCATAATTCTAGTCAAATAAAGCACCCTTAAAGGATGCTTCTGAAATCTATAATATTGTCTATGCTTCCAGCTTACAATCATTTATCAGTGGAATACCAATGTGTACATCTCTTCCTAATTTATAATTAAATTTTTCAAAAAGTTAAGACCTAACTTAGAAGGCTGTATCAAGCAGCTTGGTCTATGTTCTACCTTATATTAACATAGATAATCTGATCCAATGTGCAAATATCCACTCACTCCTTAGGGAATATTTTTCATTTGCCTTTTGTATCAATGAAAAGTAAAAGTAAGGAAACATAGTATAGGGGGAAACATATCTTTTCTGGACTCTAAGAGAAATGCACTAATTACATCTTTTTTCTTATTCTGCATTAGCAGTATTGATGAGGCATTAGAAAGCGTTATATGAAACTAAAGATTCCTCCAAATGAGTATGATCATCAGAGGTCCTTCGCAGTATGTCCTCAGTCAATAGCTCATGGATTCACCCCTCATCCTTCATCCTGCTGGGAATCCCAGGAATAGAAACTATGCAGCTCTGGCTTGGCTTCCAATTTGGTACAGTGTATCTGAGTGCCCTTCTGGGGAATATCATCACACTCTTTGTGATCCCGACTGAGCGCAGCCTTCACCAGCCCATGTTCTACTTATTGGCCATGTTGGCTATGACTGACCTGGGCCTGTCCACTGCCACCATCCCCAAAATGCTGGGCATCTTCTGGTTTGGCTTCAGCAAGATTGCTTTTGGTGGCTGCTTAGCTCAAATGTTCTTCATACACCTGTTTACAGGCATTGAAACATTCATGCTTGTAGCCATGGCCTTTGACCGCTACGTTGCCATCTGCCACCCTCTCCGGTACAACACAATCCTCACCAACAAAACAATTTGTATTATTGCTGGAGTAGGAATGGTGAAAAATTTTGTTTTGGTTTTCCCACTGATATTTCTCCTTCTGAGGCTGTCATTCAGTGGACATTATATTATCTCCCACACCTACTATGAGCACATGGGCATTGCCCGTCTGGCCTGTGTCAGTATAAAAGTCAATATATTGTTTGGATTAATCTTTATTTCTATGATTCTTTTGGATGTTATTTGGATTGCTCTTTCCTGTATGCAGATTCTGCATGCTGTCTTCAAGCTCCCATCTTGGGAGGCCAGGCTCAAAGCTCTCAATACCTGTGGTTCCCATGTGTGTGTCATCTTAGCTTTCTTCATTCCAGCCTTTTTCTCCTTCATGACTCATAGATTTGGCCACAATATTCCACGTTATATCCACATCCTCCTGGCCAACTTGTATGTAATCATTCCCCCTGCCCTTAACCCCATTATTTACGGAGTCCGAACCAAGCAGATCCGAGATCGGGTGGTGATGATCTTCCTTTTTAAGGAAGTTTGATCTGAACACTTGATTTGGAAATAGTTTCAAATATCTTTCCTTTGTGTTCTTAAAAAATGGAAATTTAAGTGTCATCAACCTTTAGTGGATCAAGTGCTTTATGGAATATAAAGTTAAACATGTTTTATTTCTTTAGAAAATATTTGTTCCTAGACTAAATGTACATTTTCTTATGTAAATAAATTGGTATCTTCGTGTTGCTGTAAAGGGTATTTAATCAGGATTTGTGAATAACACGTTAATGCAACTCAAGTACTAAAATACAGCCTCATTAAACAGAATTCACTGTTTAAGATCAAGGAGTGTTATGGTGTTGAGAACTTTAATAACTCCTTTCCAAGAAAATCCTAGAGAAAATGATATTGTGTTTTTTCGTGTGAGGTTAAGATTTGCAAAACCATTTCCAGTGCTTTATCAATAACTATGAAACTTGTATGACTCAAAAGTTGCCCTTTCCCAAATTGGAAGTATGTGTGTGTGCGAGAGAGAGAGACAGAAAGAAGAGAGAGAGCATGAAGCCTCGGCCATAGCTGGAGCAAGAGCTCTTTAGATTCTCAAACTAACTTAGACATCCAAGTCTGGGAAGATTTTCTTTTTCTAAAGCTCTGCTAGCACTCTCTTGCTATCAGAGTTCTTTGCCAAAGAACTGTAACTATTGCTGCAGTAGGACTGACAAGGCAATGCTGCAGGGGTATAGGTTTCCAGAGTCTTGATAAAAGGTATCAACCACAGCTTTCACTCTGCCTTGACCCAAAATAACTATGTTACTAATTTTCAGCATTAGCTCTCTAAGTGAGATCGACAATTTGTGGCGTAGTGGGTTCCCAGACTTATCCGACTACCACAGGGCAGGAAATAGACAATATAACAAAATAGTCATCGCTGCATCTCATGCTGTATTTTATAAATTTTGAAATAGCAGCTGCATCAATTACACAGGGTCAGGTATTTCAAAGGACTCTTCAGACTCCTCACGGTCTACTCATTTAAGGCTTTAATAAAAGTCAAGATAAGGTGTGGCTGGAAAAGGAAAGTGCAGGCAAACAGAGAATTCTGAAAACCCAAGTGCAACTCCCAGAACTTTTGCTCAGTACCAGAGGATGCACTTTATCTTTGGGTTGTAAATTACCAAACTATATGCAAAGGTAACTTGGCCCCAGGGAAACCAAGGTACAAGTTTACTGCAAGGTCTTTTAGACTCTCCTGGTTGCATAGCTAAAATTGGGCTATATAACCTTTTAAAACATGTATAATGTATATATTTTCAGTTAACAATGTGGGCTAGCTAGTATAGGATGCCTGCAGGGGAGTTTCAGACTTCAGACTGCGCGTTATAAATCAATAGTTAAGACATTTCATGTTTATCTTGACCAAGGGACAGTATCAGACAACCAGACTATGCTGCAGATAAGCCTGGAGCTGTCACAGACTGGCTGCAAGTCAACCCTGTCCTTTCACAGCTGCCATGATGTGATAAATACATTTATGTGCATTTACATAGTATGTTGGGTTTGGAAGAACTCTTTATGGAAATGGGCTGAAATTTAGTGGTGTACTAGACATATGATAAGAAACAAAATATAGTTAATTATTTGTTGCACAGCTTCTTCTAATTTCTCACTAATATACCGTAGAAAAATCTTGCCCCTTCCCCCCAATCAGGCAAAAACCAGGTGAAATGATGAACATGATAATTGATCAAAATATTTTTACCTGAATATTAGAAGCGTTTCCTCTAGCAGTAACCCACTCATGCATTGCCATCGAGTAATTCTGACTCATAGAGACCCTATAGAACAGCACAGAACTTCCCCATAATGTTTCCAAGGAGTGGCTGGCAGATTTAAACTGCAGATCTTTTGGTCAGCAGCCAAAAGCTTAACCCCTGTGCCACCAGGGCTCCATTAGCAATAACAAGGAAGTAAAATAAGAAGCAACTTATCTGACTATTCGTCTTGTATTTCATTTTTTTAAATTAATTTTTATTAAGCTTCAAGTGAATATTTACCATTCCAATCAGTCTGTCACATGTAGGTTTACATACATCTTACTCCCTTCTCCCACTTGCGCTCCCCCTATTGAGTCAGCCCTTTCAGTCTCTCGTTTCGTGCCAATTTTGCCATCTTCCCTCTCTCTCTATCTTCCCATCCCCCCTCCAGTCAAGAGCTGCCAACACACACTCCAGTGTCCACCTAATTTAATTGGCTCACTCTTCATCAGCATCTCTCTCCCCCCCACTGACCAGTCCTTTTCATGCCTGATGAATTGTCTTCGGGGATGGTTCCTGTCCTGTGCCATCAGAAGTTCTGGGGAGCATTGTCTCTGGGATTCCTCTAGTCACATTCATATCATTAGGTGTGGTCTTTTTATGAGAATTTGGGGTCTGTATCCCATTGGCCTCCTGCTACCTCAGGAGTTGTCTGTTGTGCTCCCTAGCAGGGCAGACATGGATTGTGGCCGGGCACCAACTAGTTCTTCTGGTCTCAGGATAATGTAGGTCTCTGGTTCATGTGGCCCTTTCTGTCTCTTGGGTTCTTAGTTGTCGTGTGACCTTGGTGTTCTTCCTTTGCCTTTGCTCCAGGTGGGTTGAGACCAATTGATGTATCTTAGATGGCCGCTTGTTGGCATTTAGGACCCCAGGCGCCACAATTCAAAGTGGGATGCAGAATGATTTCATAATAGAATTATTTTGCCCATTGACTTAGAAGTCTCCTCAAACCCTGTTCCCCAGACCCCAGCCCCTGCTCCGCTGACCTTTGAAGCTTTCATTTTATCTCGGAAACTTCTTTGCTTTTAATCCAGTCCAATTAGGCTGACCTTCCTTGTATTGAGTGTTGTCTTTCCCTTCACCCAAAGCAGTTCTTATCTACTGATTGATCAATAAAAAACCCTCTCCCTCCTTCCCTCCCTCCCCGCTTCGTAACCACAAAAGTATGTGTTCTTCTCCGTTTTTTCTATTTCTCAAGATCTTATAATAGTGGTCTTATACAATATTTGTCCTTTTGCCTCTGACTCATTTCGCTCAGCATAATGCCTTCCAGATTCCTCCATGTTATGAAATGTTTCAGAGATTCGTCACTGTTCTTTATCGATCCGTAGTATTCCATTGTGTGAATATACCACAATTTATTTAACCATTCATCCGTTGATGGACACCTTGGTTGCTTCCAACTTTTTGCTATTGTAAACAGAGCTGCAATAAACATGGGTGTGCATATATCTGTTTGTATGAAGGCTCTTGTATCTCTAGGGTATATTCCGAGGAGTGGGATTTCTGGGTTGTATGGTAGTTCTATTTCGAACTGTTTAAGATAACACCAGATAGATCTCCAAAGTGGTTGTACCATTTTACATTCCCACCAGCAGTGTATGAGAGTTCCAATCTCTCCGCAGCCTCTCCAACATTTATTATTTTGTGTTTTTTGGATTAATGCCAGTCTAGTTGGAGTGAGATGGAATCTCATCATAGTTTTAATTTGCATTTCTCTAATGGCTAATGATCGGGAGCATTTTCTCATGTATCTGTTGGCTGCCTGAATATCTTCTTTAGTGAAATGTGTGTTAATATCCTTTGCCCACTTCTTGATGGGGTTGCTTGTCTTTTTGTGGTTGAGTTTTGACAGAATCATGTAGATTTCAGAGATCAGGTGCTGGTCTGAGATGTCATAGCTGAATATTCTTTCCCAGTCTGTAGGTGGTCTTTTTACTATTTTGGTGAAGTCTTTAGATGAGCATAGGTGTTTGATTTTTAGGAGCTCCCAGTTATCTGGTTTCTCTTCCTCATTTTTGGTAATGTTTTGTATTCTGTTTATGCCCTGCATTAGGGCTCCTAGGGTTGTCCCTATTTTTTCTTCCATGATCTTTATCGTTTTAGTCTTTATGTTTAGGTCTTTGATCCACTTGGAGTTAGTTTTTGTGCATGGTGTGAGGTATGGGTCCTGTTTCATTCTTTTGCAAATGGATATCCAGTTATGCCAGCACCATTTGTTAAAAAGACTATCATTGCCCCAATTGACTGACACTGGTCCTTTGTCAAATATCAGCTGCTCATACATGGATGGATTTATATCTGGGTTCTCAATTCTGTTCCATTGGTCTATGTGCCTGTTGTTGTACCAGTACCAGGCTGTTTTGACTACTGTGGCTGTATAATAGGTTCTGAAATCAGGTAGAGTGAGGCCTCCCACTTTCTTCCTCTTTTTCAGTAATGCTTTGCTTATCCGGGGGTTCTTTCCCTTCCATATGAAATTGGTGATTTGTTTCTCTATCCCCTTCAAATATGACATTGGAATTTGGATTGGAAGTGCGTTATATGTATAGATGGCTTTTGGTAGAATAGACATTTTTACTATGTTAAGTCTTCCTATCCATGAGCAGGGTATGTTCTTCCACTTAAGTATGTCGTTTTGAATTTCTTGTAGCAGAGCTTTGTAGTTTTCTTTGTATAGGTCTTTTACATCCTTGGTAAGATTTATTCCTAAGTATTTTATCTTCTTGGGGGCTACTGTGAATGGTATTGATTTGGTTATTTCCTCTTCGGTGTTCTTTTTGTTGATGTAGAGGAATCCAAGTGATTTTGGTATGTTTATTTTATAACCTGAGACTCTGCCAAACTCTTCTATTAGTTTCAGTAGTTTTCTGCAGGATTCCTTAGGGTTTTCCATGTATACGATCATGTCATCTGCAAATAGTGATATCTTTACTTCCTCCTTGACAATCTGGATACCCTTTATTTCTTTGTCTAGCCTAATTGCCCTGGCTAGGACTTCAAGTACGATGTTGAATAAGAGTGGTGATAAAGGGCATCCTTGTCTGGTTCCCGTTCTCAGGGGAAGTGCTTTCAGGTTCTCTCCATTTAGAGTGATATTGGCTGTTGGCTTTGCATAGATGCCCTTTATTATGTTGAGGAATTTTCCTTCAATTCCTATTTTGGTAAGAGTTTTTATCATAAATGGGTGTTGAACTTTGTCAAATGCCTTTTCTGCATCAATTGATAAAATCATGTGGTTTTTATCTTTTGTTTTATTTATGTGATGGATTACATTAATGGTTTTTCTGATATTAAACCAGCCTTGCATACCTGGTATAAATCCCACTTGATCAGGGTGAATTATTTTTTTGATGTGTTGTTGGATTCTATTGGCTGGAATTTTGTTGAGGATTTTTGCATCTATGTTCATGAGGGATATAGGTCTAAAATTTTCTTTTTTTGTAGTATCTTTTCCTGGTCTTGGTATCAGGGAGATGGTAGCTTCAAAGAATGAGTTGGGTAGTATTCCATCTTGTTCTATGCTTTGAAATACCTTTAGTAGTGGTGGTGCTAAGTCTTCTCTGAAGGTTTGGTAGAACTCTGCAGTGAAGCCGTCTGGGCTAGGAATTTTTTGTAGGAAGTTTTTTGATTACCGTTTCAATCTCTTTTTTTGTTATGGGTCTATTTAGTTGTTCTACTTCTGAATGTGTTAGTTTAGGTAGGTAGTATTTTTCTAAGAATTTATCCATTTCTTCTAGGTTTTCAAATTTGTTAGAGTACAATTTTACGTAGTAATCTGAAATGATTCTTTTAATTTCATTTGGCTCTGTTGTGATGTGGTCCTTCTCGTTTCTTATTCGGGTTAGTGGTTTCCTTTCCTGTTTTTCTTTAGTCAGTCTAGCCAATGGTTTATCAATTTTGTTAATTTTTTCAAAGAACCAGCTTTTGGCTTTGTTAATTCTTTCAATTGTTTTTCTGTTCTCTAATTCATTTAGTTCAGCTCTAATTTTTATTATTTGTTTTCTTCTGGTGCCTGATGGGTTCTTTTGTTGCTCACTTTCTATTTGTTCAAGTTGTCGGGACAGTTCTCTGATTTTGGCTCTTTCTTCCTTTTGTATGTGTGCATTTATCGATATAAATTGGCCTCTGAGCACTGCTTTTGCTGTGTCCCAGAGGTTTTGATAAGAAGTATTTTCATTCTCATTACTTTCTAAGAATTTCCTTATTCCCTCCTTGATGTCTTCTCTAACCCAGTCTTTTTTCAGGAGGGTATTGTTCATTTTCCAAGTATTTGATTTCTTTTCCCTAGTTTTTCTGTTATTGATATCTAGCTTCATTGCCTTGTGGTCTGAGAAGATGCTTTGTAATATTTCGATGTTTTGGATTCTACCAAGATTTGTTTTGTGACCTAATATGTGGTCTATTCTAGAGAATGTTCCATGTGCACTAGAAAAAAAAGTATACTTTGCAGCAGTTGGGTGGAGAGTTCTGTATAAGTCTATGAGGTCAAGTTGGTTGATTGTTGTAACTAGGTCTTCCGTGCCTCTATTGAGCTTCTTACTGGATGCCCTGACCTTCTCCGAAAGTGGTGTGTTGAAGTCCCCTACTATAAATGTGGAGGTGTCTATCTCACTTTTCAATTCTGTTAAAATTTGATGTATGTATCTTGCAGCCCTGTCATTGGGTGCGTAAATATTTAATGTGGTTATGTCTTCCTGATCAATTGTCCCTTTTATCATTATATAGTGTCCTTCTTTATCCTTTGTGGTGGATTTAAGTCTAAAGTCTATTTTGTCAGAAATTAATATTGCTACTCCTCTTCTTTTTTGCTTATTATTTGCTTGATATATTTTTTTCCATCCTTTGAGTTTTAGTTTGTTTGTGTCTCTAAGTCTAAGGTGTGTCTCTTGTAGGCAGCATATAGATGGATTGTGTTTCTTTATCCAGTCCGTGACTCTCTGCCTCTTTATTGGTGCATTTAGTCCATGCACATTCAGCGTAATTGTAGATAAATAAGTTTTTAGTGCTGTCATTTTGATGCCTTTTCATGTGTGTTGTTGGCCTTTTCATTTTTCCACATACTTTTTTTGCTGAGACGTTTTTCTTAGTAGATTGTGAGATCCTCATTTTCATAATGTTTAACTTTATGTTAGTTGAGTCGTTACGTTTTTCTTGAGTTATGGAATTGATATTCCTTTTTGTGGTTACCTTATTATTTACCCCTATTTTTCTAAGTAAAAACCTAACTTGTCTTGTTCTATATCGCCTTGTATCACTCTCCGTCTGGCAGTTCAATTCCTCCTATATTTAGTCCCTCTTTTTGATTATTGTGACCATTTATCTATTGATTTCCATGATTTCCTATTATGTGTATTATTTTGTTTATTTATTTATTTATTAGAATTAATCTTACTTTGTTTTTGTGCTTTCCCTATTTGAGTTGAGTTGATATCAGGATGTTCTGTTTTGTGACCTTGTATTGTGCTGGTACCTGATATTATTGGTCATCAGCCCAAACAATCTCCTTAAGCATTTCTTGCAGTCTTGGTTTAGTTTTTGCAAATTCCCTAAACTAGTGTTTATCTGTAAATATCTTAATTTCTCCTTCTTATTTCAGAGAAAGTTTTGCTGGATATATGATCCTTGGTTGGCAGTTTTTCTCCTTCAGTGTTCTGTATATGTCGTCCCATTCCCTTCTTGCCTGCATGGTTTCTGCTGAGTAGTCTGAACTTATTCTTATTGATTCTCCCTTGAAGGAAACCTTTCTTTTCTCCCTGGCTGCTTTTAAAATTTTCTTTTTATCTTTGGTTTTGGTGAGTTTGATGATAATATGTCTCGGTGTTTTTCTTTTTGGATCAATCTTAAATGGGGTTCGATGAGCATCTTGGATAGATATCCTTTTGTCTTTCATGATGTCAGGGAAGTTTTCTGTCAGGAGTTCTTCAACTATTTTCTCTGTGTTTTCTGTCCCCCCTCCCTGTTCTGGGACTCCAATCACTTGCAAGTTATCTTTCTTGATAGAGTCCCACATGATTCTTAGGGTTTCTTCATTTTTTTAAATTCTTTTATCTGATTTTTTTTAAGCTATGTTGGAGTTGATTCCCCGGTCCTCCAGAAGTCCCACTCTACATTCTAATTGCTCGAGTCTGCTCCTCTGACTTTCTATTGCGTTGTCTAACTCTGTAATTTTATTGTTAATCTTTTGGATTTCTACATGCTGTCTCTCTATGGATTCTTGCAACTTATTAATTTTTCCACTATGTTCTTGAATAACCTTTTTGAGTTCTTCAACAATTTTATCAGTGTGTTCCTTGGCTTTTTCTGCAGTTAGCCTAATTTCATTTGTGATATCTTTAAGCATTCTGTAAATTAGTTTTTTATATTCTGTATCTGATAATTCCAGGATTGTATCTTCATTTGGGAAAGATTTTGATTCTTTTGTTTGGGGGGTTGGAGAAGCTGTCATGGTCTGCTTCTTTATGTGGTTTGATATGGACTGCTGTCTCCTAGCCATCACTGGGAAACTAGATTTTCCAGGTAATCAGCTAAAAAAAAATGCAGTCAGATCCCTATCTGAATTCTCCTTCTGGCTCAAGGTATTCAGATGTTAATGGAGCTGCCTGGGGTGGGTGGGGAAGGCATCAGAGAGCTAGGCGTGTAGCACCACAGAATATAGAGCTGATCCCCGCGTTCACGCTCCGCTCCTGTCCGCCAGAATCCCGGCAGGACGGCTCCCCGGCTGGGATGCTACTCTCCCCATTCCAAGATCAGTCACTTCCTCCCGGGTATTTCTCCCTTCTGTGCGCTGCACCGCTAGCGCGAACTGAGTGGGCGTGGCCCTCACGAACAGCTGGGCCCGCCCCCGGGGTCTATTCAGGGGAATGCGCTCACACCCCACCCGCTCTTGCCAAGATCCCAGGGGGATGGCTCCCCAGGTGGGACGCTGCTCTCCCCGCTCCGAGACCTGTCACTTCCTCCCAGGGATTTCTCCGTCCGGTGCACCGCACCACTCGTGCGAACTGGGTGGACGTGGCCCTCATGAACATCTGGGCACCCCCCCCGGGGTCGCTTTAGGGAAATATATGTGATCCCCACGCTTGCGCCTCCCCCGCCTCCTGCCAAACTCCCAGTGGGACGACTCCCTGGCTGGGACGCTGCTCTCCCTGCTCCAAGATCAGTCACTGCCTCCCGGGTGTTTCTCCCACCAGCTGTGCTGCTATGCCGCCCGCGCCAACCAGCTAAACTTCTTCCCTGGATCGGTTCAGGGGGAGTAGGGCTGGGACCCTTCTCTGTGCCGTCTGCCCCCCTGGGCTCTGCCCCAGCCTGTGCTCTGAAGGTCACCTGCCTGGTACGCTGGCTCGTAGTTCTGAAAACGATCGCTGTCTGCCCGTATTTGTTCGTTCTCCGTCTCTAAGTCTGTGTTTGTTGTTCAGAGTTCGTAGATTGTTATATATGTGATGGATTCACTTGTTTTTCCGAGTCTTTGTTGCAAGAGGGATCCGCGGTAGCGTCCACATACTCCGCCATCTTGGCCCCGCCTCCTTGTATTTCATTTTAAATTAAGTCACTAAATCATCCAGCTTTCTAAATTAATACTCATTCATATGAAAATAAAATAGTTCATATTCTAATGTCACATAATTATAAGAAAATGAAAACATTCCCTTAACATATTACTGTTAATTCTTGCCCAAAACTGTGAGATAAGATAGTTTCTCTACTTTTTATCTTTCTACCTAATTATTACATATTCACCCCGTTCTAGTCTTTTTTTTTATTTATCTTGTTCTTAAGTGTGAACATAGTCCTCCATTTCTATCATTTCCTAGTGAAACTATTTTGGTTATATCCGAGAGAACTTTATTGAAGTTTTGAGGGGCCTGAATAGGAACAAAAAGAAAAGTTTTCACATAAATATCAGCCAACCCTCTCTGAATGGCATCGGCCCTTGTTCACATAATCCTTAGCATTTGATCTTAAAGGATTTTTACAAAATGCCCTATATACAGAGATTCTAAATTACAAGGCTTGATATTAAGACAAATCTTATCATGGTCAGAAGCAAGTTGAAAACAGTTATTGTAATGAGCAGCAAGACCAGATGGCATCCATGAGGGCCCAATCTAAAGAGAGCTATAGAGAAGCTGACAGAATGTAGGACTGAGGTTATAGAGAGAAGGTAGTGGCACAGCCAACATGAGTATTTCTCAATTTTTACAATCAAAACTAATCAATGATTTCAATAAAATGTCAAGACACCTTTCCCAGTATGTGGACTTACTCAGGTTTCAGACCCTGCAATACCGTGCAAACTATATTCACTGGTTATTCTTTCACTCCTCATCAAAAAGAATTTATGACTATTTTTGTTGGTAAATATATATTGGGTAAAGGAGAACATTCAGATTTTCGAAAGATTTTTGGACACAGGTTTTTACTTTACATTACTATCTGAGGGACAAATTGACATTATGGGCCTCCTATTAAAGTAGGAACATATGAGATCCCTATAATAAAGAGAGCATTAAGGCGGAGCCAAGATGGCGGACTAGGCAGACGCTACCTCGGATCCCTCTTACAAAAAAGACACGGAAAAACAAGTGAATCGATCACATACATAACAATCTACGAACCTTGAACAACAAACACAGATTTAGAGATGGAGAACGAACTAATACGGGGAAGCAGCGATTGTTTTCAGAGCCTGGAGCCAGCGTACCAGTCAGGTACAGCACAAGCACAGAGAGCGGCTCCACCCCCTTGAACTAACCCCAGGAGGAGGACCAGCCGGTTCTGCGGGCGGTTTGGGACGCAGCCAGTAGGAGAAGTCCCTGGGAGGCAGTGACTGGTCTTGGAGCAGGAAGAGCAGCGTCCCAGCCAGGGAACCATCCCACCGCGATTTGGACTGCATGCAGGTATGGCATAAACGTGGAGAACTGCTCCACCCCCCTGAACTAACCCCGGGAAGGGGCCCAGCCGGGTCGCGGGTGGCGTGGGATGCAGCTGATAGGAGAAGTCCCCGGGAGGCAGCGACTGGTATTGGAGCAGGGAGAACAGCGTCCCAGCCGGGACACTCGGTCACGGCACAAGCACTGGGACCTGCTCCACCCATCTGAACTAACCCCGGGAGGAGGCCCAACTGGTTCTCGGGGGCGCCACGGCCACGCGGCTGGAGGGACGAGAAGTCCCCAGGAGGCAGCGACTGATTTTGGAGTCGAGAGTGCACCGTCCCAGTAGGGGAGCCTTGACGCTGGGCGTGGGGCTGGAAGCGGAGGATCTGACCGTGACTCCAGCAGGCCAGACCCCCGGGGGGCAATCTCCACACAGCCAGCACACATAGGCGACATGCCCACGGGAATCTCAGATATAATAGTCATTCCAAGCAAGACAATCAACTCTGGCTATATTCTGAGGTGCTACTCTCCTATCTCTCTGTTCCCTCCCCCACCCTCCCCAGTCGGCTTCATTAACATCCGAATAGCCTGAGCCAGAGGGAGAACTCTGATAGGGATCTGACTGCAGTTTTTTTTTAGCGGATTTTCTGGAAAAACTAGTTTCCCAGTGATGGCTCGGAGACAACAATCCATATCAAACCACTTAAAGAAGCAGATCATGACAGCTTCTCCAACCCCCCAAACAAAAGAATCAAAATCTTTCCCAAATGAAGATACAATCCTGGAATTATCAGATACAGAATATAAAAAACTAATTTACAGAATGCTTAAAGATATCACAAATGAAATTAGGCTAACTGCAGAAAAAGCCAAGGAACACACCAATAAAACTGTTGAAGAACTCAAAAGATTATTCAAGAACATTGTGGAAAAATTAATAAGTTGCAAGAATCCATAGACAACATGTAGAAATCCAAAAGATTAACAATAAAATTACAGAATTAGACAATGCACTAGGAAGTCAGAGGAGCAGCCTCAAGCAATTAGAATGCAGACTGGGACTTCTGGAGGACCAGGGAATCAACACCAACATAGCTGAAAACAAATCAGAAAAAAGAATTTAAAAAAATGAAACCCTAAGAATCATGTGGGACTCTATCAAGAAGGATAACCTGCGGGTGTTTGGAGTCCCAGAACACGGAGGGGAGACAGAAAACACAGAGAAAATAGTTGAAGAACTCCTGACAGAAAACTTCCCTGACATCATGAAAGACAAAAGGATATCTATCCAAGATGCTCATCGAACCCCATTTAAGATCGATCCAAAAAGAAAAACACCGAGACATATTGTCACCAAACTCACCAAAACCAAAGATAAACAGAAAATTTTAAAAGCAGCCAGGGAGAAAAGAAAGGTTTCTTTCAAGGGAGAATCAATAAGAATAAGTTCAGACTACTCAGCAGAAACCATGCAGGCAAGAAGGGAATGGGACGACATATACAGAACACTGAAGGAGAAAAACTGCCAACCAAGGATCATATATCCAGCAAAACTCTCTCTGAAATATGAAGGCGAAATTAAGATATTTACAGATAAACACAAGTTTAGAGAATTTGCAAAAACCAAACCAAAGCTACAAGAAATACTAAAGGATATTGTTTGGTCAGAGAACCAATAATATCAGATATCAGCACAATACAAGGTCACAAAACAGAACGTCCAGATATCAACTCAAATAGGGAAATCACAAAAACAAAGAAATTAAGATTAATTAAAAAAAAAATACACATAACAGGGAATCATGGAAGTCAATAGGTAAAAGATCACAATAATCAAAAAGAGGGACTAAATACAGGCGGAATTGAACTGCTATATGGAGAGTGATACAAGGCGATATAGAACAATACAAGTTAGGTTTTTACTTAGAAAAATAGGGGTAAACAATAAGGTAACCACAAAAAGGTATAACAACTCTATAACTCAAGATAAAAGCCAAGAAAAACGTAACGACTCAACTAACATAAAGTCAAACACTATGAAAATGAGGATCTCACAATTTACTAAGAAAAACGCCTCAGCACAAAAAGATATGTGGAAAAATGAAATTGTCAACAACACACATAAAAAGGCATCAAAATGACAGCACTAAAAACTTATTTATCTATAATTACCCTGAATGTAAATGGACTAAATGCACCAATAAAGAGACAGAGAGTCACAGACTGGATAAAGAAACACGATCCATCTATATGCTGCCTACAAGAGCCACACCTTAGACTTAGAGACACAAACAAACTAAAACTCAAAGGATGGAAAAAAGTATATCAAGCAAATAATAACCAAAAAAGAAGAGGAGTAGCAATATTAATTTCTGACAAAATAGTCTTTAGACTTAAATCCACCACAAAGGATAAAGAAGGACACTATATAATGATAAAAGGACAATTGATCAGGAAGACATAACCATATTAAATATATATGCACCCAATGACAGGGCTGCAAGATACATAAATCAAATTTTAACAGAATTGAAAAGTGAGATAGATACCTCCACAATTATAGTAGGAGAATTCAACACACCACTTTTGGAGAAGGACAGGACATCCAGTAAGAAGCTCAACAGAGACACGGAAGATCTAATTACAACAATCAACCAACTTGACCTCATTGACTTATACAGAACTCTCCACCCAACTGCTGCAAAATATACTTTTTTTTCTAGTGCACATGGAACATTCTCTAGAATAGACCACATATTAGGTCATAAAACAAACCTTTGCAGAGTCCAAAACATCGAAATACTACAAAGCATCTTCCCAGATCATAAGGCAATAAAACTAGAGATCAATAACAGAAAAACTAGGGAAAAGAAATCAAATACTTGGAAAATGAACAATACCCTCCTGAAAAAAGACTGGGTTAGAGAAGACATCAAGGAGGGAATAAGGAAATTCTTAGAAAGCAACGAGAATGAAAATACTTCCTATCAAAACCTCTGGGACACAGCAAAAGCAGTGCTCAGAGGCCAATTTATATCGATAAATGCACACATACAAAAAGAAGAAAGAGCCAAAATCAGAGAACTGTCCCGACAACTTGAACAAATAGAAACTGAACAACAAAAGAATCCATCAGGCTCCAGAAGAAAACAAATAATAAAAATTAGAGCTGAACTAAATGAATTAGAGAACAGAAAAACAATTGAAAGAATTAACAAAGCCAAAAGCTGGTTCTTTGAAAAAATTAACAAAATTGATAAACCATTGGCTAGACTGACTAAAGAAAAACAGGAAAGAAAACAAATAACCCGAATAAGAAACGAGAAGGACCACATCACAACAGAACCAAATGAAATTAAAAGAATCATTTCAGATTATTATGAAAAATTGTACTCTAACAAATTTGAAAACCTAGAAGAAATGGATGAATTCCTGGAAAAACACTACCTACCTAAACTAACACATTCAGAAGTAGAACAACTAAATAGACCTATAACAAAAAAAGAGATTGAAACGGTCATCAAAAAACTCCCAACAAAAAAAGGCCCTGGCCTGGATGGCTTCACTGCAGAGTTCTACCAAACTTTCAGAGAAGAGTTAACACCACTACTTCTGAAGGTATTCCAAAGCATAGAAAATGACGGAATACTACCCAACTCCTTCTATGAAGCCACCATCTCCCTGATACCAAAACCAGGTAAAGACATTACAAAAAAAGAAAATTGTAGACCTATATCCCTCATGAACATAGATGCAAAAATCCTCAACAAAATTCTAGCCAATAGAATCCAATAACACATCAAAAAAATAATTCACCCTGATCAAGTGGGATTTATACCAGGTATGCAAGGCTGGTTTAATATCAGAAAAACCATTAATGTAATCCATCACATAAATAAAACAAAAGGCAAAAACCACATGATCTTATCAATTGATGCAGAAAAGGCATTTGACAAAGTCCAACACCCATTTATGATAAAAACTCTTACCAATATAGGAATTGAAGGAAAATTCCTCAACATAATAAAGGGCATCTATGCAAAGCCAACAGCCAATATCACTCTAAATGGAGAGAACCTGAAAGCATTTCCCTTGAGAACAAGAACCAGACAAGGATGCCCCTTATCACCACTCTTATTCAACATCGTGTTGGAAGTCCTAGCCAGGGCAATTAGGCTAGACAAAGAAATAAAAGGTATCCGGATTGGCAAGGAAGAAGTAAAGTTATCACTATTTGCAGATGACATGAGTATATACACAGAAAACCCTAAGGAATCCTGCAGAAAACTACTGAAACTAATAGAAGAGTTTGGCAGAGTCTCAGGTTATAAAATAAACATACAAAAATCACTTGGATTCCTCTACATCAACAAAAAGAACACAGAAGAGGAAATCACCAAATCAATACCATTCACAGTAGCCCCCAAGAAGATAAGATACTTAGGAATAAATCTTACCAAGGATGTAAAAGACCTATACAAAGAAAACTACAAAGCTCTACTACAAGAAATTTAAAAGGACATACTTAAGTGGAAAAAACATACCCTGCTCATGGATAGGAAGACTTAACATAGTAAAAATGTCTATTCTACCAAAAGCCATCTATACATTTAACGCACTTCCGATCCAAATTCCAATGTCATATTTGAAGGGGATAGAGAAACAAATCACCAATTTCATATGGAAGGGAAAGAACCCCCGGATAAGCAAAGCACTACTGAAAAAGAAGAAGAAAGTGGGAGGCCGCACTTTACCTGACTTCAGAACCTATTATACAGCCACAGTAGTCAAAACAGCCTGGTATTGGTACAACAACAGGCACATAGACCAATGGAACAGAATTGAGAACCCAGACATAGATCCATCCACGTATGAGCAGCTGATATTTGACAAAAGACCAGTGTCAATTAATTGGGGAAAAGATAGCCTTTTTAACAAATGGTGCTGGCATAACTGGATATCCATTTGCAAAAGAATGAAACAGGACCCATACCTCACACCATGCACAAAAACTAACTCCAAGTGGATCAAAGACCTAAACATAAAGACTAAAACGATAAAGATCATGGAAGAAAAAATTGGGACAACCCTAGGAGCCCTAATACAAGGCATAAACAGAATACAAAACATTACCAAAAATGAGGAAGAGAAACCCGATAACTGGGAGCTCCTAAAAATCAAACACCTATGCTCATCTAAAGACTTCTCCAAAAGAGTAAAAAGACCACCTACAGATTGGGAAAGAATTTTCAGCTATGACATCTCCAACCAGCACCTGATCTCTAAAATCTACATGATTCTGTCAAAACTCAACCACAAAAAGACAAACAACACAATGAAGAAGTGGGCAAAGGATATAAACACACATTTCACTAAAGAAGATATTCAGGCAGCCAACAGATACATGAGAAAATGCTCTCGATCATTAGCCATTAGAGAAATGCAAATTAAAACTACGATGAGATTCCATCTCACACCAACAAGGCTGGCATTACTCCAAAAAACACAAAATAATAAATGTTGGAGAGGCTGCGGAGAGATTGGAACTCTCATACACTGCTGGTGGGAATGTAAAATGGTACAACCACTTTGGAAATCTATCTGGTGTTATCTTAAACAGTTCGAAATAGAACTACCATACAACCCAGAAATCCCACTCCTCGGAATATGCCCTAGAGATACAAGAGCCTTCATACAAACAGATATATGCACACCCATGTTTATTGCAGCTCTGTTTACGATAGCAAAAAGTTGGAAGCAACCAACGTGTCCATCAACGGATGAATGGGTAAATAAATTGTGGTATATTTACACAATGGAATACTACCCATCGATAAAGAACAGTGACGAATCTCTGAAACATTTCATAACATGGAGGAACCTGGAAGGCATTACGCTGAGCGAAATTAGTCAGAGGCAAAAGGACAAATATTGTATAAGACCACTATTATAAAATCTTGAGAAATAGTAAACCTGAGAAGAACACATACTTTTTTGGTTACGAGGTGGGGAGGGATGGAGGATGGGAGAGGGTTTTTTATTGATTAATCAGTAGATAAGAACTGCTTTAGGTGAAGGGAAAGACAACACTCAATACATGGAAGGTCAGCTCAATTGGACTGGACCAAAAACAAAGAAGTTTCCGGGATAAAATGAATGCTTCAAAGGTCAGCGGAGCAAGGGCGGGGGTCTGGGGAACATGGTTTGCGGGGACTTCTAAGTCAATTGGCAAAATAATTCTATTATGAAATCATTCTGCATCCCACTTGGAAATGTGGCGTCTGGGGTCTTAAATCCTAACAAGCGGCCATCTAAGATGCATCAATTGGTCTCAACCCAACTGGAGCAAAGGAAAATGAAGAACTCCAAGGCCACACGACAACTAAGAGCCCAAGAGACAGAAAGGGCCACATGAACCAGAGATCTACATCATCCTGAGACCAGAAGAACTAGTTGGTGCCCGGCCACAATTGATGACTGCCCTGACAGGGAGCACAGCAGAGGACCCCTGAGGGAGCAGGAGATCAGTGGGATAAAGACCCCAAATTCTCATGAAAAGACCAAACTTAATGGTCTGACTGAGACTAGAGGAATCCCGGCGGCCATGCTCCCCAGACCTTCTGTTGGCACAGGACAGGAACCATCCCTGAAGACAACTCATCAGACATGAAAGGGACTGGTCAGCGGGTGGGAGAGGGATGCTGATGAAGAGTGAGCTAATTATATCAGGTGGACACTTGAGATCGTGTTGGCAACTCTTGTCTGGAGGGGGGATGGGAGGATAGAGAGAGAGGGAAGCTGGCAAAATTGTCAAGAAAGGAGAGACTGGAAGGGCTGACTCAAGAGGGGGAGAGCAAGTGGGAGTAGGGAGTGAGATGTATGTAAACTTATATGTGACAGACTGATTGGATTTGTAAACGTTCACTTGAAGCTTAATAAAAGTTATAAAAAAAAATAAAGAGAGCATTAGCTAAGATCCATTGGACAATTCTATTGACCCACTTGCTTGTCATTTTTGTAGTCCACGGATATATAATTAGATTATAAATTCTTGGTCAGTGTCAAAACACTCATTTAGTCCATTGACAGGTAAAGGAAAAAAATATTGTAGAGGAAAAGGTCAGGTTTAAGCCTCTGAAATCCTCCCTCCCTCCTAGATAAGACAGTAAATTAAAAAAAAAAGAAAGAAAGAAACAAAACACTGCATCCTGGAAATAATTTAAAAAAATTTAGTGGCCCTCTCATCAACAAAGAATTCAGGCATGGTTGTCTCTATCATATTCCCATTTTAATGATGCCTGACGTCCCCCAAAATTGGATGGAACATGGCCTATAAAATGCACCACTCCAAAACTCAAGTAGAAGCCCAAATTTTACCTGTAGTGCTGATGTGGTATCTTTGCTAGAGCAAATTAACACAGCCCTAAACAAATGGCTTGTAGCCATTTTTCCCACACTATTACAACATCTATCCTGAAGTACAACGCTGTCAGTAATAGGATAATATCCATACCCCCTACAAGGAAGACCAGTTAATATGGCCATTATTCAAATTTACGCACCAACCACTAGGGCCAAAGATGAAGAAATAGAATATTTTTATCAGCTGCTGCAGTCTGAAACTGACTGAACATGCAATCGAGATGCATTGATAATTACTGGTGATTAGAATGCAAAAGTTGGAAACAAAGAAGAAGGATCAGTAGTTGGAAAATATGGCCTTGGTGATAGAAACAATGACAGAGATAAATATGATAGAATTTTGTGAGACCAACGGCTTCTTCATTGCAAATACCTTCTTCCACCAACATAAACAGTGACTATACACATGGACATTGCCAGATGGAACAAAAAGAAATCAAATAGACTATATCTGTGGAAAGAGACAATGGAAAAGCTAAATATCATCAGTCAGAACAAGACCAGGGGCCGACTATGGAACAGACCATCAATTGCTCATATGCAAGTTCAAGCTGAAACTGAAGAAAATCAGAGCAAGTCCACAAGAGCCAAAATACGACTTTGAGTATACCCCCCTGAATTTAGAAACCATATGAAGAATAGATTTGATGCATTGAAAACTAATGACCAAAGACCAGTCAAGTTGTGGAATGACGTCAAGGACATCATATATGAAGAAAGCAAGAGGTCATTGAAAAGACAAGAAAGAAAGAAAAGACCAAGATGGATGTCAGAGGAGACTCTGAAACTTGTTCTTGAACATCCAGCAGCTAAAGCAAAAGGAAGAATTGATGAAGTAAAAGAACTGAACAGAAGATTTCAAAGGGCAGCTCGAGAAGACAAAGTAAAGTATTATAATGACATGTGCAAAGAGCTGGAGTTGGAAAACCAAAAGGGAAGAACAAGCTCGGCGTTTCTCAAGCTGAAAGAACTGAAGAAAAAATTCAAGCCTCGAGTTGCAATAGTGAAGGATTCTATGGGGAAAATATTAAACAATGCAGTAAGCATCAAAAGAAGGTGGAAGGAATACACAGAGTCATTATACCAAAAAGAATTAGTCGGCATTCAACCATTTCAAGAGGTAGCATATGATCAGGACCCGATGGTACTGAAGGAAGAAGTCCAAGCTACTCTGAAGGAATTGGAGAAAAACATGGCTCCAGAAATTGATGGAATATAATTGAGATATTTCAACAAACAGATGCAGTGTTGGAGGTGCTCACTCGTCTAAGCCAAGAAATATGGAAGACAGCTTTCTGGTCAACTGACTGGAAAAGGTCCAATTTTATGGCTATTCCCAAGAAAGGTGATCCAACCAAATGGAAATTATAGAATAATAACAATAAATTCACAAGCAAGCAAAATTTTGATGAAGGTCATTCAGAAACGGCTGCAGCAGTATATCGACAGGGAACTGTCAGAAATTCAGGCCGGTTTCAGAAGAAGACTTGGAACCAGGGATATCATTGCTGATGTCAGATGGATCCTGGCTGAAAGCAGAGAATACCAGAAGGATGTTTACCAGTGTTTTATCGACTATGCAAAGACATTCACCTGTGTGGATCGTAACAAATTATGGATAACATTGGGAAGAATGGGAATTCCAGAACACTTAATTGTGCTCATGAAGAACCTTTACATAGATCAAAAGGCAGTTGTTCAGACAGAACAAGGGGATACTGATTGGTTTAAAGTCAGGAAAGGTGTGCTTCAGGGTTGTATTCTTTCACCATACCTATTCAATCTGTATGCTGAGCAAATAATATGAGAAGCTGGACTATATGAAGAAGAACGGGGCATCAGGATTGGAGGAAGGCTCATTAATAACCTGCGTTATGCAGATGACACAATCTTGCTTACTGAAAGTGAAGAGGACTTGAAGCACTTACTGATGAAGATCAAAGACCATAGCCTTCTTTATGGATTGCACCTCAACATAAAGAAAACAAAAATCCTCACAACTGGACCAATGAGCAACATCATGAGAAACAGAGAAAAGATTGAAGTTGTCAAGGATTTCATTTTACTTGGATCCACAATCAACAGCCATGGAAGCAGCAGTCAAGAAATCAAAAAACACATTGCATTGGGTAAATCTGCTGCAAAGGACCTCTTTAAAGTGTTGAAGAGCAAAGATGTCACCTTGAAGACTAAGGTGTGCCTGACCCAAGCTGTGGTATTCTTAATTTCATCATATGCACGTGAAAGCTGGACAGTGAATAAGGAAGGCCAAAGAAAAATTGACGCCTTTGAATTGTGGTGTTGGCGAAGAATACTGAATATACCATGGACTGCCAAAAGAACAAACAAATCTGTCTTGGAAGAAGTGCGGCCAGAATGCTCCTTAGAGGCAAAGATGGTGAGGCTGCGTCTTACATACTTTGGACATTTTGTCAGGAGGGATCAGTCCCTGGAGAACGACATCATGCTTGGCAGAGGGCAGGGTCAGCCGAAAAGAGGAAGACCCTCAATGACGTGGATTTGACACAGTGGCTGCAACAATGGGCTCAAGCATAAGAATGATTTTAAGGATGGCACAGGACCGGGCAGAGTTTCGTTCTATTGTGCACAAGGTCGCTATGAGTTGGAACCGACCCAACGGCACCTAACAATAACAACAACACAAGGTGGCTCTGAGTCAGAATAGACTTGACGACAGTGGGTTTAGGTTTTTTTTTTTTTCCTTTTAGTCTGATCCTATTCATAAGAACTTGAAAAATATTTCATCAGTTTATCCTTCAAATCTTTATTGACTTATTCTGGAATACTTTTTCTGGCAGAGCTTTCTAGTATTAGCATTTCAGCTTTTAGAACTTCTTTAGGTCCAGCTTAGATATGTTATTCCTCCTCTCCTCACTCAAATTCCCAACAAATCAATATTTATACACAGATTTTCTCTTCGAGGGCTTCTAGGTTTCTACACTCAAGTCCTTCAACTGGGTTCCATTTTTTTTTTCCACACAATAGTTAAATTACCAAGGACAAACTTCTGTTTATCTACTTTCCTCGTACATCGAGCTCCCAGAGGAAGCCAAGCGATTAAGAAAAGTCCTCTTGTCACATAGGACACAGTCTCTGCTGCCTCTGTTCAGACTACTCAAGCAGCCCTGATCATAAAAGGACAGGGATACACATCTGGGCGGAAGAGATGGAGCCCATCTGCATTCTGGCTAATCTTGATGCCCGTGCTTCTCAGGTTCCTGTCCAGGTTTCCGTTCCCAGACTCACTTTGGAAAGATATAGAAGCATGGGGTCTGGCTCCACTGATGTTGGAGCTCTGACCAGATACCGCTATAGCTGAGACTGTTTCAACCTCAGTGGCGTCCGGAACCCTCCCATGGGGGAACCTATCCATTCCTGTTCCCTTGGGAAGGAGGTGGAAATTAGGAACAGCCAGCCCACAAGGGCCTCCTGGGATAGAAAGGCATGTGGTTTGGGAAGAGAATGGTTATCTCTTAGCCTTAGAAAAGAGCCTTTAGTGCCCAGCCCTAGGAGATGCTACATGGTCTGTGTGAACTGCAGGCAGTGAGTATTTTCCCTGAATATCAAGCACTTACATATACACCCCCCCCCCGACATTCTCATCCATATGTGCAGGTATACTCTCAGCCCCCTCCAAGGATACAGTAAGTTTATCCACAAGTTCTTGTGGGCTTCAGGCACATACTCAGTGGAGGATAGGTATACTCCATCCGTGCTGTTGAATGGATAGATGATAACTTATCATGATTTTAACCATGACATTATTGTGATAAAAATGAAATGAAACAAAATAAAACAAAAATAAGTACTTATTGAGATATAAAGTGTTTTTCCACAGAGGATATTCGTATAAAGGTACTTTTGATCCAGTGAAACAATAAAAAATGTGATTTGATTTGAACTTGATTGTTGTTATGGGAAATGGTTTGTTCCTTTATTTATTCATTTTCCTTTTGCTGAGAGTTGAGGTACTCACACTCCTAGCATCATGGTACACTAAAATCATGACCTCTCTTAAGCTTTTTGCTAATAGTTTTATTTATTAATGTTAATAATTAAATATTATTATTCTTTTATTTCTATCTCTCATTCTCAATCCCTATCTCCTCCTCTTCCGTAAGCACACACTTTATTTTATTTAATACTGATCTTTCCTAATTTGCCTTTAATTATTCATCTATAGCTGTATTTATAATAAAGCGTTTTTCTCAATGTGGGTGTTTCATTTTTAGAGATGATATCTATTATAAATATCATTTTACTTTTAATATTTTACTCAACACACTCTTAAAAAAAAATCTGCCCAAGGTACTACATATATACAAATCTAGTTCATTTCTTGAACTCTGAGTGTATTGCATGGTATGTACAATTTTTTACTTATGTAGGCAACACTTGAGACCATGTTGTTAACAAATGATATTGTGAGGAACATTCTCATTTACAATTTTTTATGAATCTGTCAATTTTTTTTTTATGGTATAGACATAGGAGTGGAGTTGTTGAAACATAAGATGCAAACATTTTTGACTAGGATATCTCTAAAACATCTATGCATTTAACCAGAATTGCAGGAATTTTCTTGATTTCTTATATCTTCAGCTGCGAAAGATTTTATGGAAACATTTTTATGGATATAGTGATTGAAAATATTTCTCATTACTTTAATTTATTATTTTTTTTGATTGCCCAATAATGTTTTTAAAAAATAAACTCTTTAATCATTGTAGTTTTCATTTCTGTGAATTATTCATTTCCGCTCTTTCCCATTCCTGGTCTTCTTGTACACTGATGGCTCACAGAAGCTCCTTGTCTGTCCTAGAATTGAAGCTTTTGACCATTTTTATTTTAATTTTAGATATTGCTGATATCTTCTTCCAATTACCACACATTTGTCTATTTTTTAATACAATGAATTCTGTTAAAAAGAAATCTTTGTTTTGATATAGGCAAGCCTATCTGTTGTTATTAGGTGCCATTGAGTCTGTTCAGACTCTTAGTGACCCTATGGACAACAGAAATAAGCACTGCCCAGCCCAGCCCTATTATTACAAATATTGTTATGTTTGAGCCCATTGTTGCAGCCACTGTGTCAATCTATCTCATTGAGGGTCTACCTCTTTTACTCTAACTATCTCCCAAGCATGATGTCCTTCCCCAGGGACTGGTCCCTCCTGATAACATGTCCAAAGTATGTGAGAAGAAGTTTTGACATCCTCACTTCTAGGAAGCATTCTGGCTATACATCTTCAGTGACAGACATTCATCCTTTTGGAAGTCCTTGGTATATCTAATAATATTCCTCACCAACACCATAATTCAAAGGCATCAATTCTTCTTCAGTCCTCTTTATTCATTGGCCAGCTTTCACACACACATGAGGCACTGAAAATACCATGGTTTAGGTCAGGCCCACCTTAGTCTTCAAGGTGACATCTTTGCTTTTCAACACCTTAAAGAGGTCCTTTAGAGCAGATTTTCCCAAAGGAATGCGTCTTTTGATTTCTTGACTGGTGCTTCCATGGGTGTTGGTTGTGGATTCAAGTGAAACAAAATCCTTGACAACTTGAATCTTTTGTCCATTTATCATGATGTTGCTTATTGGTCCAGTTGTAAGAGTTTTTATTTTCTTTTGTTGAGGTGTAATCCACCTTCATCAGTAAGTACTTCAAGTCCTCTTCACTTTCAGCAAGAGTGGTTGAGTCATCTGCATAGTGTAGGTTGTTAATGAACCTTCCTCCAATTCTGATGTCCCATTCCTCATCATATAACCCAGTTTCTCAGATTATTTGCTTAGCACACAGATTGAATAAGTGTAGTGGAAGATACAGACCTCTGACACACACCTTTTCTGATTTTAAGCCATGCAGTATTCCCTTGTTCTGTTTGAATGACTGCCTCTTGGTCTATGTTCAGGCTCCTCATGAGCACGATTAAGTGTTCTGGAATTCCCATTCTTCACAATGTTATCCATAATTTATTATGATCCACACAGTTGAGTCCCTTTGCATAGTCAATAAAGCACAGGTAAACATCTTTCTGGTAGTCTCTGCTTCCAGCCAAGATCCATCTGACATCTGCAATGATATCCTTCATTCCATACCCACTTCTGAATCTGGCTTGAATTTCTGGCAGTACCCTGTCAAAGTACTGCTGCAATTGCTTTTGTATGAATTTTTTACTTGTGTGTGATATTAATGATGTCGTTTGATAATTTCCACATTCTTTTGGATCACCTTTATTAAGAATGCAACAAATATGGGTCTCTTCCAGTCAGTTGCCAGGTAACTGTCTTCCAAATTTCTTGGAATAGATGAGTGAGTGCTTCAAGCATTGCACCATTTGTTGGAATATCACAATTGGTATTCTGTCAATTCCTAGAGCTGTGTTTTTCACCAATGCCTTCGGTGCAGGTTGGACTTCTTCCTTCTGTACCATTGGTTCTTGATCATATGCTGCCTCCTGAAATGGCTGAACATCAGTCAATTCTTTTTGGCACAGTGATTCTGTGTATTCCTTCCATATTCCTGCTTCTTTCAACATTTTGCCCACAAAATCCTTCAAAATTGCAACTCAAGGCTTGAATTTTTTCTTCAGGTCTTTCAGCTTGAGAAATGTCGAGCATTTCTTGCCTTTTGTTATTCTAACTGCAGGTCTTTGCACATTTCATTCTAACACTTTACTTTGTGTTCTCCAGCTGCCCTTTGCAATCTTCTGTTCAGCTCTTTTACTTTATCATTTCTTCCATTCACTTTAGCTACTCTACATTCAAGAGCAAGTTTCAGAGTCTCTTCTGATATCCGTTTTGGTCTTTTCTTTCTCTCCAAAAGATCTTTTTAATGACTTTTTACTTTCCTCTTGTATAGTGTCCTTGATGTCATTCCACAACTTGTCTGGTCTTCAGTCATTCGTGTTTAATGTGTTGAATCCATTCTTCGAATGGTGTCTAAATTCAGGTGGGATATACTCAAGGTCATACTTTGCTTCTCGAGGACTTGTTTTAATTTTCTTCAGCTTCACCTTGAACTTGCATAGGAGTAACTGGGGGTCTGTTCCATATTCGGGCCCTGCCCTTGTTCTGACTAGTGAAATGGAGCTTCTGCATCATCTCTTTCCACAGATGTAGTCGATTGGATTTCTCTGTATTCCACCCACTGAAGTCCATGTGTATAATCACTCTTTGTGTTGTTGAAAAAAGATACTTGCAATGAATAAGTCATTGGCCTTTCAAAATTCTATCATGCAATAAACAGGTATTGAATTTTATCAGTTTTTCTCCATCTTTAGAGTTAATCGTACAATTTGATGCATTAGTGCATTAATGTGGTAAATTATATTGATAAATTATCTACTGTTAAAATTATTATTGCCTTCCTAGGACAAAAGATCAAAGTTAATAGATAAAAATATATCATTTTTTTCACTCTACTGTTGAGTTCCATCTATGAATATTTTGTTAGGATTTTCATATTCATAAATAAAAGTATTTTTCAGCTGTCATATGATTTTGGAGACAAGATTATACTAGCCTCATAAAATGAGTTGGTGCAAGTTTCCCTCTTTTTCTATTGTCTTAAAGAATATGTACAAGGTAAACATAATCTATTACTTGAAATTTTAGTAGAACTCACTTATAAACCTATAGTCTCCTGGAGCTTTGCTTTGGAAGAGGTCTGATTAATATTTTACCTTTTTAATTGTTATTACTATACTTAGGTATTCTATTACTTTCAGTTACTGATATTTTTATATGTTTACAGAAACCAAATTTCCCTTTCTTCCACATTTTCAAATCTATTACCATAAAAATTATTTAGGTCATTATATAAATTTTATTATCTTCTTTTTTGGCAGAACGTGATAGCTGCCTATTCAACATTTATTCCCATCTCTCTATTATCCCCCTCAATTTCTTTCTCGATGGAAAAAAAAAATCTGATTAATTTCAAGTATGTATCCTCTCATGAGCTTATAGAAAAAGTTTCCTCTCAACCCAAAACATGATAAATCCAATTCTGTAGTGGAGACTGTGTGACATTTGGAATCCCCTTTCAGGTCTTGTCACTCTTTCCCCCAGGTACCACACAGCTGGCTGCTGACAGTCTCAGCCCTGTTCCTATCAAGACATAGGCCTTGGCAAAAGGAAGCTGCCTCCTCCATGATTACGCGTCTTTCCTGAGGTGACTCCCATCCAATGACTAGTTGATGAGAGAAGAAAAAGGCTAGCATACATGTTTCAATTTACAAAACTTTAAGACCATCTAGGTTGTGTGAGTTCTTGTTTTTGTTTCATTTCCTCAAATATTTTGGGATGAGTTTTTCCCTAGTCTTGGGTAGTTTCCTCATATGGATGTGTGAACCAGTACTCTGCTGAATACTGAGAGGACCCTCTGCAGGTCTTTCAAGTTCTCTCCCTGTGTAGCTCTCTCTTCTCCAATACACTGCTCTGCCAGTTCTAGCTGTTTTGGCCTTTCCTGACTTTCAACTTCTTTTTTTCAATACTGAAAGATCATCAGGATCCATGAGAGCTCATGCTGCCTCTGATATGGCCTGGAATCTCTCTCCCGTAGGCAGTGGGATCTCTCTCTGGTAAATAGGACTACCTCATTTCTTTCCCATCTCTAAGGGATCACTGTCCTTTATTGCCTGATGTCCAATGCCTTGAGAGCCATTGTCTCTATATTATGTCCAGGTTTTTTTGTTTTTGTTATTTAAAATGAGAGGGTAAATCCAGTCCCTGTTACTCCATCTTTGTCCATTTTTTATTACGCTTTAGATAAAGGTATACAGAACAAACTAATTTCTCATTAAAAATTAATACACATATCGTTTTGTGACACTAATTGCCAACCCCACAACATGCCAACACTCTCGCCTTCTCCACCTTGGATTCCCCTTTAGCAGTTTTCCTGTCCCCTCCTGCCTTCTCATCTTGCCCCTGGACTGGTATGCCCATTTAGTCCTGTTTTTTTTTTTTTTTTTTTATGGGCTGGTGTAATTTTTGGATGAACGGTGAACCTCAGGAGGGACTTCATTACTGAGCTAAAAGAGTGTCATAGGGGCCATACTCTCAGGGTTTCTCCAGTCTCTTTCAAACCAGTAAGTCTGGTCTTGTGTGTGTGTGTGTATGAGTTAGGATTTTGTTCTACAGTTTTCTCCAGCTTTGTCCTGGACCCTGTATTGTGATCCCTGTCAGTGTTACTTCATCTTAGAAAGCTAAAGTCTCTCTTGATTAAATAAAACCATGCTGAACAAGCAGCTGAAAGCACTATCCAACTCTTGACTCTTCTCTGTGCAAAGGGCTTGACTTATGGCTGCATAAAGCCTCATCTTCTCCCCACAGTCAGGAGATCTCTGTTTCACAACTAAAGCCTTAGATTTATAGGCAAACTATTCATCATAATGAAGGGGAATGCATCTCTGAGGAAACCCAAGGTCACAGTTATTTGGGGAAGCCAAAAGATGCCTAAAATATTTGGGAAAAAAATAGATTTTAGAATTAGGAAAAGGAGAGTAGTGGACAGAAATGGGAAATCAAGTGGAATGTGACTAATTCAGAACCTTCCAAATTAAGAATAGCATTTAGATTTGTTTTTAAAACCACCAAAACTTTCTACCTTCTGTATGAAGACAATTGGATATGTACTCAGAGTTAATATGAGTGTTTCAGGGAAGAACTTATGAATGTGAGCCTTTTCTCACACAGGTAAGCAAGGAGAGCAGTATGACCAGCCCTCCAGGCTAATTGTGTTTGACTCTAGGAGGCCAAATCTCTGGTCTCATCTGCAAGAGTAGAAGCTGAATATTCCTTAAGAACCAAAATCCTTAACAACCAAAGTCCTATTACACAGACTTCTCATCATACAAGCTCGAAAATGTAGTCATCTTTGACTCCTCACACTCCCCTACTGTGTGCATTCTACTGGCAATCAAATTCTGCTCTTTTTTTCAAAGAATTTCCTTTAAAAAATTCTTTTCTAACCACTTTTTATACCCTTTGGAGGTAAAGGAATCAAGCAAATTACAATCTCCCCACCTTTTACTAAGTTCTTGTAATACTTCAACTCTGTATAATATATACCTATTTTCTAATATTTGCAATTTATGAAACATTTCATAGAATTAGATTGTATTTGATGAAAATAAGAAACTATCCAAACTTGTTGCTGTCGAGTCAATTGCAACTCATAATGACCCTATAGAACATGGTTGAACTGGTCCATAGGATTTCCAAGGAGCAGCTGGTGGATTCCAACTGCCAAGCTTTTGGCTAGCAGCTGAACTCTTAACCACTACACCACCACGGACTAAAACCCATTGCTGTTGAGTTGATTCAGACTTAGAGCACCCTAAAGGACTAAATAAAACTGTCCCATAGGGTTTCCAAGGAGTGGCTGGTGGATTCAAACTATAGACCTTTGGTTAGAAGCCAAACACTTAACCACAGCACCGCCTGTGCTCCACCACCCAGGGACTTCTTGTGTTGCTGTTAGGTGTCTTCGAATCAGTTCCTCCTCATGGTGATCTTATGTACAACAGAACAAGAAATTGCCAGGTCCTGGGCCATCCTGATAATCGTTATTCTTAAGCCCATTGTTGCAACCACTGTGTCAATCCATCTCATTGAGGGACTTCCTCTTTTTCACTGATCCTCTACTTTATTTATTTTTTCCTATTTTACCAAGCACAATATCCTCCTTCGGGGACTGATCCTTCCCGATAACATGTCTAAAGAGTGTGAGACGTAGTCTTGCCACCCTTGCTTCTAAGGAGCATTCTGGTTGTATTTCTTCCCAGATTTGTTCGTTCTTTTGGCAGTCCACTGTATATTCGATATTCTTCACCAATACTACAATTCAAAGTCATCAATTCTTCTTCGATTTTCCTTATTCATCATCAACATTTCCCAAGATTATGAGGTTATTGAAAAAAACATGGATTGGGTCAGGTGCACCTCAGTCTTCAAGGTGACATCTTTGCTTTTCAACACTTTAAAGAGGTCTTTTGCAGGAGATTTGCCAGTGCAATGCATCGTTTAAGTTCTCGACTGCTGCTTCCATGTGTATTGATTGTGGATTGAAGTAAAATGAAATATTTGACAACTTCAATCTTTTCTTCAATTGTTGTGATGTTGCTTATTGGTCCATTTGAGAGGATTTTTGTTTTCTTTATGTTGAGATGCAATCCCTACTGAAGGCTGTGGTCTTTGATCTTCATCAGTAAGTGCTTCAAGTCCTCTTCATTTTCAGCAAGCTAGATTGTGTCATCTGATAACACAGGTTGTTAATGAGCCTTCCTCCAATCCTGATGCCCCTTTTTTCTTCATATAGTCCAGCTTCTGGGACTATTTGCTCAGCACACATATTGATAAGGTATGATGAAAGGATACAGCCCTGATGCATAACTTTCCTCACTTTAAACCAAGCAGTATTCCCTTGTTCCATCCGAACATCTGCCTCGACCTCTGTACATGCTCTGATGAGCACAATTAAGTTTTCTGGAATTCCCATTCTTCACAATGTTATCCATCATTTGTTATGATCCACACAGTCGAAGGCCTTTGCATAGTCGATGAAACAGGTAAAAAGTCTTTCCGATTTCTCTGCTTTCAGTCAGAATCCATTTGACATAAGCAGGGATTAGTACCCTCTAAATTTCAAATGCCTTTAATTTGAAGAAGTTTGAAGTTTACTCAGCAGAAGAAGTGCTACATCACGGAACGGATCCAGAATCAGACAGACCTGAACTGTCTGATTATAACTGTCTGGACTATAAACCAAGTTTAATCAAAACATTTTGTATCTTTTAGGCAGTGTTCTTTATTTGTAATGCTATTAAGTTAAAAATCCGTAATGAAATTATACATAGAAAAATCTCATACATTTTCTAAATAATTCTTGAGTTAAAGAATTAAAATAAAATTTTAAAATAAAACAAGTGATAATAAAACACTAAATATCAACACCTATTTAATGAATCAATGTTGTTTGTATTTAAAATAAAAACCATGCACTTGAAAGCTTAGACTGTAAGAAAATATCCAACTGTAAATTTAGAAAAAGAGAAATATAAAGACAGAAAGAATGAAATAACAACAGGTAGAAATTAATGCATCAAAATCCAGAAGCATATTATAGATCAATAAACTCAAAATATAGTTCTTTGAGAAAAAAACTAACAAAATGATAAACTCTGGCAAGATTTACCAAATAAAAAGAGATAGGAGAGAACAAATAAAAAATTTAGAAATGATAAAGAGGGGATATTAATAAATGCTATAGATACTAAAATGGAATAAGTGTATTAAAAATTATTTGAAAATTTAGGTAAAATGGAACAATTACTAAAAATAAAAATATATACCCTACCAAAACTGAGTACCTCTAGGGTCTAGAAAGTTGTTTTCAAATATCTCTGAGGAAAACTTACAAGTGCATAAGGTCACGGGAATTTGTAACTCATTCAGCAATGGAAACAGCTTATATCCATCCTCTGTAACCCACTCCATGTGCCAGGCATATTAAAGATCTAACACCCAGGTTCTGTAACAGAAAACTATTTATTAGGGGTAAAATTTCCAAAAAAAAAAAAAAAAAAGGAAAGAGTAGAAACATCAGCCAAGTACTTAACCCTTCTATAAATATGGAATCTCAATATGTTACTCTCATCACCTCAGCATTCTACCTCAAGGTAGCAAAGACTTGACATCTGAGACTGAAAAAAAGTGTTACTTTTCAGGAACACGAAAGAGTTACACCAGGTCTTAAGGGAACATTCAACAAACCAGAAATAATCCGCCGATAGATACAGGCCCCTTGCAAAGTTGAATCCAGTTCCTGTTATCAGAATTGGGAATCTGACTGACATATCTTCATATTCAACATTTCAGAAACAGAAACTAATTTTCCAATTAGCAAGACTTAATAAAGCAATGGTTAGTAACACTAGAATCTAGCACATTATAGAGTTTATTAAATACGATAAATGCACGCTTAATTTGTTGTATTAAATTCATACTCATAAAACATACACAGGTTCAATACTTGGTCTTACTCCCTCTTTACCCTAAGCAAAAATATAATTTTTGTAAATCCACACATACATTCTTTTAAAGAAATCCCCTGCAAGCGTGTGTTTTTTAGAATCTATTAAAGATCTTATACGACTTACCTTTTTTTTTTAATAAATGAGAAACACCCATATTGCAATGAAAATTGATCTCTCACTTTGTAACTCTCTCAGGTACTTTGAGAGAGACCTGACTTCTACCCAGGAGCCCACTGATGTAGAGCTCACAGAAATAGAGAGTTTAAAGATACTCTAAGACTGAAAAAAAAAAAAAAAAAAAATTTTTTTTTTTTTTTTTTGAAGCCAGGCAAAATTTGAAGTTTTCATTTCCATTCCAGGTGGTTCTGCATTGTCAGTTCTGGGTAAGGGCAGGAAAGATAACACATCCAAAGCTGTCATCTATTTTTCCCATATATTTTTCCCATATCCAAGACCCTCTGACACTGTAAGTGAGGAAATATTGGGGTCAGGAGCAAAAAAAAAAGTATGGGGAAAGTATTCACATATTCAGCTAGCCAGGTACATCCCAGTAGCCTATGGAGCCAGGAGCCCATGGATGTTCTTTAACATGGGACTACTAGAACTGGAAGGACCACTCACTGTGAAATGGCCTCTATCTATATGGCCTAGACCAGCTGTGGGCTTCTGGTAGTGTTCTTGAAAGGAGCCTCACAAGAAGATACTTAGGGTGTGTTTAGATCTATGCTTTTATGTAGAATATCCTGAGTACCCGCTGACTAATCTGTCTAGTCTTCACCCCATAGACAAGAGGATTGAGGGCAGGTGGCACAAGGAGGTAAAGTGCAGCCAAAAGAACATGGATGTGATGAGGCACATGGTGGCCAAAGCAGTGAGTGAGGAAGGAGAACATTCCAGGGACATAAAAGACCAGAATAATTCAAACATGGGACCCACATGTGCTAAAGGCCTTAAGTCGGGCCTCGCCTCCTGGTACCTTCAGAACTGCCTGGAGAATGAGAGCATAGGAAATAGCAATGACCAGAACGTCTAGTCCAACCACAAGCAGTGCCACTGCCAGCCTGTAGGCTCGGTTCACTGTGGTGTCAGAGCAGGCAAGTTTTACCACAGCCATATGTTCACAGTAGGCATGGCCTATGATAATGTCCTCACAGAAGATGAAGCACTGCAACAGGTTGGGGAAAGGGGTGAGAAGGAGTAATCCCTGCACCAATACTGCCACTCCAATGCACCGTATGACCTCTGGATGCAGAATGGTGCAATGGTGCAGAGGGTGACAGATGGCTACATAACAATCTAGAGCCATGGCCACAAGCACACCTGACTCCATGGAAGAGAATGCATGAATGAAGAACATCTGGATCAAGGATACAGTATACCCAATATCATGGGCCTGAACCAGGAGTACTGCAAGGGTTTTCGGTGCAGTGGCAGAGGCCAGGATCATGTCAATGGTAGCAAGCATGGCCAAGAAAATGTACATGGGCTGGTGCAGGGTGGATTAGTCCAGATGATGAAAAGAATGGTAACATTTCCCACCAGAGCAAGGATATAAAGGACACCTAGGGGCAAGGCTATCCAGTGTTGGCTTTCCTCCAAACCTGTTATACCTACCAGGAAAAAAGGAAGTTGAGGTGGCCTCCAGCTGGAATTGCTAAGGGCCATCATCAATGACTTAGAGAAGAGAGAAAAGAAACAAAAATCGTGATTTCTCCACTCCTGATGAGTTCTCACATTGTCCAGAGCTGGATACCATCTTGAGAAGAATAAAAATGCTTAAACTGCAACACGGAGAATAAAGATGGAAAAAAGAAAAGGAATCTCCTGTTATTAAGATAATATTTTTAAAGGGGAGACATCATATATCTAAATTAAGATATCTCTAGTTTTATCCAGAGTTAAGAGTAAACAGATGTTCCTTTTAAACTCTACCATTCAATTACTTATATCTTGGAAATGTCAACACTAAAAAATTCTCTTTATTGACATCTTAGTATTACCGACCACAATAAATAAATGTGTTACTTTTTAAATTAGTCTCTTCACTTTCTATGACACAGTACTCTACAATTATTCTTTCTACATTCCCAGTGCCCAATCTCAGTCCCTTAGGGCTTCTCCATCTGCTTGTTCTCTATTCCAGAGCTCCATCCTCTTCTCTCTTCCCAATTCTGTACATGGTCTATGATTTAGTTCATTCTTTTTCATGATTTTAACTATTTGTATACTTTCATTTCTTCCAGATCTTGTTTATAAATAAAAGATGTTGCTGAAACACGAGTCTATCTTTTCATTTGTCATCTATACTACATACTCAACAGATTCAAAATTGAATTAACTCACCTATTATGATGAAGTAAAAGAGCTGAAGAGAAGATTTCAAAGGGTGGCTGGAGAAGACAAAGTAAAGTATTATCACGAAATTTGTAAAGACCTGGAATTAGAAAGCCAAGCTGAAAGAACAGGAGAAAAAATTAAAGTGGGGAGTTACAATATTGCCAGATTCAATGGGCAAAATGTTGAACAAAGCAGGAAGCATGAAAAGAATATAAAAGGAATACACAGAGTCACCATACCAGAAAGAACTGATTGATATTCTATCATTTCAAGAGGCAGCATATGATCAAGAACTCATGGTACTGAGGATGAAGACCAAGCTACACTGAAGACATTGGTGTACAAACAAGGCTCCAGGAATGCATGGAATACCATTTGAGATATTTCAACAAACAGACAAAATGCTGGAATTACTCACTTGTCTATGCCAAGAAATTTGGAAGACAGTCATCTGGCCAACTGACAGGAAAAGATCAATAGCTGTGCCCATTCCAAAACAAGGTGATGCAACAGAATGCAGAAATTACCAATCAATATAATTAATAAATAAAATTTTGATGAAGATAATTCAATTAATGAGATGGAGAAATAATTAAACAAGTTCATAAGGAAGAGAAAGATGCCCTGGATAACTAGAGCACTACTGAAAAAGAAGAACAAAGTGGGAGGCCTCACTCTACCTGATTTTAGAACTTCTTATACTGCCACTGTAGTCAAAAAAGCCTGGTACTGGGACAACAACAGATACATAGACCAATGGAACAGAATTCTGAATCCAGACATAAATCCATCCACATATAAGCAGCTCATATTTGACAAAGGTTCAAATCAGTTAAATGGGGAAAAGACAGTCTTTTTAAAAAATGGTGCTGGCACAACTGTATATCCGTCTGCAAAAAAAGAAACAAGACCCATACCTCACACCATCCATAAAAACTAACTCAAAATTGATCAAAAACCTAAACATAAAATCTAAAACAATAAAGATCGTGGAAAATAAAATAGGGAAAATGCTAACAGCCCTAATAGATGGCATAAACAGCATACAAAACATTACTAACAATGCAGAAGAGAAACCAGATAACTGGGAGCTCCTAAAAATCAAACACCTATGCTCTTCCAAAGACTTCACCAAAAGAGGAAAAAGATTACCTACAGACTAGGAAAAAGGTTTTTTTTTTTTTTAGGAAAAAGTTTTTAGCTATGACATTTCCCATCAGTGTCTGGTCTCTAAAATCTATATGATACTGCAAAAACTCAACTACAAAAAAAACAAACAGACAACCCAATTAAAAAATGGGCAAAAGATATGAACAGACACTTCACTAAAGAAGACATTCAGGTAGCTAACAGATATATGAGGAAATGCTCATGATCTTTAGCCATTAGAGAAATGCAAATCAAAACTACAATGAGATTTCATCTCAGTCCAACAAGGCTGGCATTGATCCAAAAAAACACAATATAATCAATGTTGGAGAGGTTGTGGAGAGACTGGAACACTTATACACTGCTGGTGGAATGTAAAATGGTACAACCACTTTGGAAATCGATTTGGGGCTTCCTTAAAAAGCTAGAAATAGGAGCAGGGGGCCAAGATGGCTGACTAGGTAGACGCTACCTCAGATCCCTCTTGCAACAAAGACTCGGAAAAACAAGTGAATCAATCACATACATGACAATCTACAATCCCTGAACAACAAACACAGATTTAAAGAGTTGACCTGAGTGACAGAGATGTAGAACAAACAACTACTGGGAAGCAGCGACTGTTTTCGGAGCCTGGAGCCAGCGTCCCAGCATGAGAACCTTGGCGTGAGGCTTTGGACTGGGCGCAGGGGAGCTGAGCAGGACATCCTGTCACAGCACAAACACGGAGCGCAGCCCTACCCCCCTGAACTGTCCTCGGGAGGGGGCCCAGCAGGTCCACGCAGGCAGCGTGGTGACGCGGCTGGCGGGAGGAGAATTCCCAGGGAGGCAGTGACTGATTCTGGAGCCGGGAGTGCAGTTTCCCAGCCAGGGAACCTTGATACTGGGCTTTGGATTGGCAGTGGCGGAACTGACCGCGGCTTCTGCGGGCCAGACCCTCGGGGGCAATCTCCACCCAGCCAGCACACATAGGCGACACGCCCCTGGGGAATATCAGATAAAATAGTCATCCCAAGCAAGATAAGCAACTTTGTCTATATTCTGGGGTGCTACTCTCTCCTGTTTTTCTGAACCCTCCCCTCCCCTTCCCAGGCAGCTTCATTAACATTGGAATTTCCTGAGCCAGAGGGAGAATGGCTCAGTGGCTTTTCTTTTCCCTTTTTTTTTTTTTTTTGGTCTTTTACTAAACCATTCTTCTGGCCTGAGAGAAGCAACCACAAAAAACCCAGGGACCAAAAATCCTTCCCTAATTGGACTAAAAACACAGAACCAGCTCCAGCCAAGCATATGTGATCCATATCTCGGGCATTCATCCCTACAGGGAACAAGGTGGCTATTATAATGCAAAGGCATTTCTGATAGGGATCTGACTGCACTCTTTTTTTAGTGGATTTACTGGAAAAACAAGTTTCCCAGGTCTGATATCTCTGCTTATTCAACAGAGCCCTCACTGGCCCACAACAGGGAACTGAGGGCAGAAGCACCCCCCAGACCACCTAGCCTTCTGCCTTAGGGGTCTAAGGAGGGTGACACCTACCAATCTGTAGAGGTGCTTGCATTGGGGGCCTAAGGTACAGCTGCAGACCTCTCCCACCAAGGTGCTTTAGGAATAGAGACACACCTACATCACTGACACTTGGGGGAAGACTGTCAGCATCCTGTCCCCCCTGGAGTGTGAACCCCAGCTGCTACTAGCATCTGGTGCACACAACTATCACCACTACTTCTCAAGGTCGATAGGTGTTAGGGTGCAGCACACACTTGATGATCCAAAATCAAATTCTACTCAAGAAGAGTGAATAGACTCAGGCATATATATCTGGCAACAGCCGAAACCAGCTGGTAATAGGTCATAAGTAAGTCAAGGGTTACAACAATCAACACAGCACAATCTAGTAGTCCATCCACGTATATTGAAAGAAAACAAAACAAGATAAGACTCAGTGAGCAAATATAGAATAAATCACTACAATATCTTAGTGATGGCTCGGAGACAGCAGTCGATATCAAACCACATAAAGAAGCAGACCATGACAGCTTCTACAACCCCCCAAACAAAAGAATCAAAATCTTTCCCAAATGAAGATACAATCCTGGAATTATCAGATGCAGAATATAAAAAAACTAATTTACACAATGCTTCAAGACATCAGGGATGACCTCAGAAATGAAATAAGACAAACTGCAGAAAAAGCCAAGGAACACACTGATAAAACAGTTGAAGAACTCAAAAAGATTATTCAAGAACATAGTGGAAAAATTAATAAGTTGCAAGAATCCATAGAGAGACAGCATGCAGAAATCCAAAAGATTAACAACAAAATTACAGAATTAGACAATGCAATAGGAAGTCAGAGGAGCAGACTCGAGCAATTAGAATGCAGAGTGGGAAATTTGGAGGACCAGGGAATTAACACCAACATAGCTGAAAAAAATTAAAAAAAATGAAGAAACCCTAAGAATCACGTGGGGCTCTATCAAGAAGGATAACCTGCGGGTGATTGGAGTCCCAGAACAGGGAGGGAGGACAGAAAACACAGAGAGAATAGTTGAAGATCTCCTGACAGAAAACTTCCCTGACATCAGGAAAGATGAAAGGATATCTATCCAAGATGCTCATCGAACCCCATTTAAGATTGATCCAAAAAGAAAATCACCAAGACATATTATCATCAAACTTGCCAAAACCAAAGATAAAGAGAAAATTTTGAAAGCAGCCAGGGATAAAAGAAAGGTCTCCTACAAGGGAGAATCAATAAGAATAAGTTCAGACTACTCAGCAGAAACCATGCAGACAAGAAGGCAATGGGATGACATATACAGAGCACTGAAGGAGAAAAACTGCCAGCCAAGGATCATATATCCAGCAAAACTCTCTCTGAAATATGAAGGTCAAATTAAGATATTTACAGATAAACACAAGCTTAGAGAATTTGCAAAAACCAAACCAAAGCTACAAGAAATACTAAAGGAAATTGGTCAGAAAACCAATAATATCAGATATCAGCACAACACAACGTCACAGAACAGAACATCCTGATATCAACTCAAATAGAGAAATCACAAAAATAAATTAAGATTAATTTAAAAAAAAAGCTCAAAACAGGGAATCATCGAAGTCAATATGTAAAAGATCACAATAATCAAAAAGAGGGACTAAATATAGGTGGCACAGAACTGCCATATAGAGAGGGATACAGGCGATATAGGACAATACAAGTTAGGTTTTTACTTAGAAAAAAGGGGTAAATAATAAGGTAACCACAAAAAGGTATAACAACTCTATAACTCAAGATAAAAGCCAAGAAGAACGTAACGACTCAACTAACATAAAGTCAAGCACTATGAAAATGAGGATCTCACAATTTACTAAGAAAAACGCCTCAGCACAAAAAAGTATGTGGAAAAATGAAATTGTCAACAACACACATAAAAAGGCATCAAAATGACAGCACTAAAAACTTATTTATCTATAATTACCCTGAATGTAAATGGACTAAATGCACCAATAAAGAGACAGAGAGTCACAGACTGGATAAAGAAACACGATCCATCTATAAGCTGCCTACAAGAGACACACCTTAGACTTAGAGACGCAAACAAACTAAAACTCAAAGGATGGAAAAAAGTATATCAAGCAAACAATAAGCAAAAAAGAAGAGGAGTAGCAATATTAATTTCTGACAAAATAGACTTTAGACTTAAATCCACCACAAAGGATAAAGAAGGACACTATATAATGATAAAAGGGACAATTGATCACGAAGACATAACCATATTAAATATTTAAGCACCCAGTGACAGGGCTGCAAGATACATAAATCAAATTTTAACAGAATTGAAAAGCGAGATAGATACCTCCACAATTACAGTAGGAGACTTCAACACACCACTTTCGGAGAAGGACAGGACATCCAGTAAGAAGCTCAACAGAGACACGGAAGATCTAATTACACCAATCAACCAACTTGACCTCATTGACTTATACAGAACTCTCCACCCAACTGCTGCAAAATATACTGTTTTTTCTAGTGCACATGGAACATTCTCTAGAGTAGACCACATATTGGTTCATAAAACAAACTTTTGCAGAGTCCAAAACATCGAAATATTACAAAGCATCTTCTCAGACCACAAGGCAATAAAACTAGAGATCAATAACAGAAAAACTAGGGAAAAGAAATCAAATACTTGGAAAATGAACAATACCCTCCTGAAAAAAGACTGGGTTAGAGAAGACATCAAGGAGGGAATAAGGAAATGCATAGAAAGCAACGAGAATGAAAATACTTCCTATCAAAACCTCTGGGACACAGCAAAAGCAGTGCTCAGAGGCCAATTTATATCAATAAATGCACACGTACAAAAAGAAGAAAGAGCCAAAATCAGAGAACTGTCCCTACAACTTGAACAAATAGAGAGTGAGCAACAAAGAAATCCATCAGGCACCAGAAGAAAACAAATAATAAAAATTAGAGCTGAACTAAATGAATTAGAGAACAGAAAAACAATTGAAAGAATTAACAAAGCCAAAAGCTGGTTCTTTGAAAAAATTAACAAAATTGATAAACTTTGGCTAGACTGACTAAAGAAATACAGGAAAGGAAACAACTAACCCGAATAAGAAATGAGAAGGACCACATCACAACAGAACCAAATGAAATTAAAAGAATCATTTCAGATTATTATGAAAAATTGTACTCTAACAAATTTGAAAACCTAGAAGAAATGGATGAATTCCTGGAAAAACACTACCTACCTAAACTAACACATTCAGAAGTAGAACAACTAAATAGACTCATAACAAAAAAAGAGATTGAAACGGTAATCAAAAAACTCCCAACAAAAAAAAGCCCTGGCCCGGACGGCTTCACTGCAGAGTTCTACCAAACTTTCAGAGAAGAGTTAACACCACTACTACTAAAGGTATTCCAAAGCATAGAAAATGACGGAATACTACCCAACTCATTCTATGAAGCCACCATCTCCCTGATACCAAAACCAGGTAAAGACATTACAAAAAAAGAAAATTGTAGACCTATATCCCTCATGAACATTGATGCAAAAATTCTCAACAAAATTCTAGCCAATAGAATCCAACAACACAACAAAGAAATAATTCACCCTGATCAAGTGGGATTTATACCAGGTATGCAAGGCTGGTTTAATATCAGAAAAACCATTAATGTAATCCATCACATAAATAAAACAAAAGACAAAAACCACATGATCTTATCAATTGATGCAGAAAAGGCATTTGACAAAGTCCAACACCCATTCATGATAAAAACTCTTACCAAAATAGGAATTGAAGGAAAATTCCTCAACATAATAAAGGGCATCTATGCAAAGCCAACAGCCAATATCACTCTAAATGGAGAGAACCTGAAAGCATTTCCCTTGAGAACGGGAACCAGACAAGGATGCCCTTTATCACCGCTCTTATTCAACATCGTGTTGGAAGTCCTAGCCAGGGCAATTAGGCTAGACAAAGAAATAAAAGGTATCCGGATTGGCAAGGAAGAAGTAAAGTTATCACTATTTGCAGATGACATGAGTATATACACAGAAAACCCTAAGGAATCCTGCAGAAAACTACTGAAACTAATAGAAGAGTTTGGCAGAGTCTCAGGTTATAAAATAAACATACAAAAATCACTTGGATTCCTCTACATCAACAAAAAGAACACAGAAGAGGAAATCACCAAATCAATACCATTCACAGTAGCCCCCAAGAAGATAAGATACTTAGGAATAAATCTTACCAAGGATGTAAAAGACCTATACAAAGAAAACTACAAAGCTCTACTACAAGAAATTCAAAAGGACCTACTTAAGTGGAAAAACATACCTTGCTCATGGATAGGAAGACTTAACATAGTAAAAATGTCTATTCTACCAAAAGCCATCTATACATTTAACGCACTTCCGATCCAAATTCCAATGTCATATTTTAAGGGGATAGAGAAACAAATCACCAATTTCATATGGAAGGGAGAGAAGCCCCGGATAAGCAAAGCATTACTGAAAAAGAAGAAAAAAGTGGGAGGCCTCACTCTACCTGATTTCAGAACCTATTATACAGCCACAGTAGTCAAAACAGCCTGGTATTGGTACAACAACAGACACATAGACCAATGGAACAGAATTGAGAACCCAGACATAGATCCATCCACATATGAGCAGCTGATATTTGACAAAGGACCAGTGTCAATTAACTGGGGAAAAGATAGCCTTTTTAACAAATGGTGCTGGCATAACTGGATATCCATTTGCAAAAGAATGAAACAGGACCCATACCTCACACCATGCACAAAAACTAACTCCAAGTGGATCAAAGACCTAAACATAAAGACTAAAACGATAAAGATCATGGAAGAAAAAATTGGGACAACCCTAGGAGCCCTAATACAAGGTATAAACAGAATACAAAACATTACCAAAAATGATGAAGAGAAACCCGATAACTGGGGCTCCTAAAAATCAAACACCTATGCTCATCTAAAGACTTCACCAAAAGAGTAAAAAGACCACCTACAGACTGGGAAAGAATTTTCAGCTATGACATCTCCGACCAGCGCCTGATCTCTAAAATCTACATGATTCTGTCAAAACTCAACCACAAAAAGACAAACAACCCAATCAAGAAGTGGGCAAAGGATATGAACACGCACCTCACTAAAGAAGATATTCAGGCAGCCAACAGATACATGAGAAAATGCTCTCGATCATTAGCCATTAGAGAAATGCAAACTAAAACTACGATGAGATTCCATCTCACACCAGCAAGGCTGGCATTAATCCAAAAAACACAAAATAATAAATGTTGGAGAGGCTGCGGAGAGATTGGAACTCTTATACACTGCTGGTGGGAATGTAAAATGGTACAACCACTTTGGAAATCCATCTGGCGTTATCTTAAACAGTTAGAAATAGAACTACCATACAACCCAGAAATCCCACTCCTAGGAATATACCCTAGAGATACGAGAGCCTTCATACAAACAGATATATGCACACCCATGTTTATTGCAGCTCTGTTTACAATAGCAAAAAGTTGGAAGCAACCAAGGTGTCCATCAATGGATGAATGGGTAAATAAATTGTGGTATATTCACACAATGGAATACTACCCATCGATAAAGAACAGTGACGAATCTCTGAAACATTTCATAACATGGAGGAACCTGGAAGGCATTATGCTGAGCGAAATGAGTCAGAGGCAAAAGGACAAATATTGTATAAGACCACTATTATAAGATCTTGAGAAATAGTAAACCTGAGAAGAACACATACTTTTGTGGTTACGAGGCGGGGAGGGGGGAAGGATGGGAGAAGGTTTTTTATTGATTAATCAGTAGATAAGAACTGCTTTAGGTGAAGGGAAAGACAACACTCAAGACATGGAAGGTCAGCTCAATTGGACTGGACCAAAAGCAAAGAAGTTTCCGGGATAAAATGAATGCTTCAAAGGTCAGCGGAGCAAGTGCGGGGGTCTGGGGAACATGGTTTGCGGGGACTTCTAAGTCAATTGGCAAAATAATTCTATTATGAAATCATTCTGTATCCCACTTTGAAATGTGGCATCTGGGGTCTTAAATGCTAACAAGCGGCCATCTAAGATGCAGCAATTGGTCTCAACCCACCTGGAGCAAAGGAAAATGAAGAACACCAAGGCCACACGACAACTAAAAGCCCAAGAGACAGAAAGGGCCACATGAACCAGAGACCTACATCATCCTGAGACCAGAAGAACTAGTTGGTGCCCGGCCACAATCGATGACTGCCCTGACAGGGAGCATAGCAAAGGACCCCTGAGGGAGCAGGAGATCAGTGGAATACAGACCCCAAATTCTCATAAAAAGACCAAACTTAATGGTCTGACTGAGACTAGAGGAATCCCGGAGGCCATGCTCCCCAGAGCTTCAGTTGACACAGGACAGGAACCATCCCCGAAGACAACTCATCAGAAATGAAAGGGACTGGTCAGCGGGTGGGAGAGAGACGCTGATGAAGAGTGAGCTAATTATATCAGGTGGACACTTGAGATTGTGTTGGCAACTCTTATCTGGAGGGGGGATGGGAGGATAGAGAGAGAGGGAAGCCGGCAAAATTGTCAAGAAAGGAGAGACTGAAAGGGCTCACTCAAGAGCGGGAGAACAAGCGGGAGTAGGGAGTGAGATGTATGTAAACTTATATGTGACAGACTGATTGGATTTGTAAACGTTCACTTGAAGCTTAATAAAAGTTATTAAATAAAAAAAAATCCAATTTGACTGTATTTTTGGTTTGTAACTTTGTTATATCCTGTTGTTGTTATTCCAAAAAAAATGAAACCAATTGCCAACGAATCAATTCCAACTCATAGCGACCCTATAGGACAGAGTACAACTGCCCCATAGGGTATCCAAGGAGCAGATGGTGAATTAGAACTGCTGACCTTTTCATTGGAATCTGCTGTTGTTGCCGTCAAATCAGCTGTGACTCATGGTGACTTCTAGTGTGCAGAATGGAACTGCACTCCATCAGGTTTTCAAGGATGTGACCTTTTAGAAGCAGATCACTAGGTTTTCATTTGAGGTGCCTCTCCCCAGACCACCAGCCTTTCTATCTCCCAGAGGGCAGGAGAGCTCATAGACTTTAACATCTCTGAGAAATAGATCTGGAGGAGCAAACAGAAGATATTTAGCCAAGGAGGCTTCTGCATTTTTTATATAGATGAGAAAAACATAAAGCAGAAGAGGTACAACTGCTGCATTATATTCCCTAAAGAGGCTGAAGGGAAGCCTGGGTGTTTGAGTGGGAAGGGCAGGCATTCAGGGACTAAAACAGGAGGAGGGACACCTCTTCCTAAACCTTCAGCACCACAGAGCTGCTCATCTAATAGTGCTTCCCATGAGAGTGGGGGCTGAGTACTCTTTTCCCTAAGCTGAGCTTGGTGCACCTCTAAGATCAATGGAATCCATTTGGGGCTGCAGTGTAAAATCACCAAGGCTTGTGCATTCAGGAAAAAGATTAGAGAGAGGCTCATGGAGGATCTAGGAAGTAGCAAAGAAGGTCCAGGTCATCTCAGGGCTCCAATTTGTACAATAGCCCAGGCCCCAGGGGAGAGGCGGACATGTTCTCTCAGCAACAAAAACATAAAAGAGTTATAGCCAATAGAACAGAAGCAGCTACAGAAGACGGTTCCATTTGGAAAGGATCTCTCCTGGACATTTCTGTGGGGAGTAACCAAGGGGCCAAAGGTGAGGGGAAGGAGGCAGTTTCCTTGTTCTGTGTTTCTAGATCTCTGTCCTGATTGTCTTTGCCTCTCTCCTCCATCCTTGGTTTTCTCAGTGTGCTTCCTTGGTTTGATTCTTCCTACTCCGGCTCTATTTTCCCTCAAGATCTTCACCTGTGCAGAGACAAAGACCTGAGGACTGGAGAACAAATGATAAGAAAGAGAATGACCTCTTCCCTGGACATTTAAGAATGGAAGTCCCTACCATTGGAAAGTGCAGCTAAACTCCCAACTCATGAGATCTGACCCAGAGGAGGCACTGTAAATGCTGAACTAAAAACCAAACCAAAACCGTTGACATCCAGTGGATTCTGACTCATAGTGACCCTATAGACAAGAGTAGAACTGCCCCGAAAAGTTTCCAAGTAGGGGCTGGCGAATTCGAACTGCCAGCCTTCTGGTTAACAGTCGGGCTCCTAACCACTGCACCACCAGGGCTCCAAGGGACTGAGGAAATCAGAAGAGCTTTCATTTTACATTGTGGACCCAAGACTCCTGAAAAGAAATACTCATCGAACTTACTCATTTCTGATTTTATTTTCAATTGGGAGCTAGACGTTCATGTCAAATTACCTAAATTCATAAAGATGATTTATCAAAAAAGCAGTAGCCAATACCACACTTAAGACAGAACTCTAGAGCCTCTTTAAAGTTCAGAGCCAAATAAGGATGCTGACTCTCACGGTTCTTTTATATTGTTTTGAAAATTCGAAACATTTTAAGAAGATGTAAAATAAGGACTCAAAGTTATTGTAATGGTAAGTAAGATGTTTTACTAAAAAAAGAAAAAATCCAAGAAGGAGAACTTACTGAAAAGCTCTTAGCTTTGGCAAGTAGTACTATAAAAAACTATATTTTGGAGTATGCTTTAAAAATAATTATCAGAGAATTTCTTAAGCAACAATAACTAGCTAGAAAATATAAAGAGGGGAAAAGTAATAATGGAAAAAATGTTTTAAATATCTAGAAATAATATATATATATAATTTTTTTTTAATTGTAAGACTCATATGATGTCAAGGAAAATGCATGAGATTTCTAAACGGAGATAATGGTGTAATGGAAAGAGTCAATAGTGTAAAGACCATAATTGGTTTATATGTTTAACATAATATCCAAAAAAACTGCAACCAGTCTTTTTTATTTAAAAAACAATTATTTGAAGTTATTAGTAAGAATCTCCCCTACCATATGTAGAAAATCTTGCAACACAACAATCAGGCATACCTATACATGATAATGTGGAACCCACTCTAAGATAATTCAGTTAAAAAAGAAAGGAAAGGAAAGAAAACAAGGATATAATTAATATGCTAACATTTGTTTTTGTCTTGTATGGGGAAATATACACATATATTCTTGTCCATGCAAAAGCTATCTCTGGAAGGATCCTCAAAAAACTGATATTACTGGATGCTTCTGGTGAAAAGAAAAAGGACTTAGGAGGTTCAAGCGTGGGCGATCTTTCCATTGTTTGTAATTTTTCATTTTATTTGAATTTTTACCATGTGTATATATTACATCTTACAATTGAAATACTATTAAAAATAAAAGTTAAATATGGTTATGCCATCTATATATATGAGTTTTGTATCACTTGAAATTCTATTCAAAGTAAATAATGTGAATAACTGGCAAACATAATAGCATCATATTGGTCAGTAAATTATAGAATAAAGAAATAAAAATATAAGACAGCCATTAAAATTAAGATTACAACTAGTTTTTAATGATATTGGTAAGTCTTCCATTCATTTACTCGTCCATTCAACAATTTTTTGCTGAGTACTTACTTTCTATCTTAGAACATACTGTTTAGATACAAAGGTAAAATACAAATGTATCTCTATATAATGACATAAACTGCTTAAAAATAAACCAGAAAAACGGAAGTATAAACCAAATATTAGTATTTGCTATCTGTTAGTAGTAAAATTATTGTTGATAGATTTGGACCTGCTTATTAGACATATGGAAACCCTGGTGCTGTAGTGGTTAAGTGCTATGGCTGCTCACCAAGAGGTCTGCAGTTCGAATCCACCAGGTGCTCCTTGGAAACTCTATGGGGCAGTTCTACTCTGTTCTATAGGGTCACTATGAGTCGGAATTGACTCAATGGCAGTGGGTTTGGTTTTGGTTTGGTTTATTAGACATATGGGTGAAGATGACAAATACCTATTTCTACCTTTCTATTTAAAACTTATATGGGCTTTCTTTGCTGCTTCTCTGTGGAATGTCTCAAAGAAAATTTTAGAGTCAGTCACGAACAAAAGGAACTGGGTCATTAGAGGATGGTCTCTAATCAGGGTCTTAAGCTGTGCTTTCAAACACAACTTTCTTCCTCTTTCAGTTTTAAGGACAGAAACTGAGAGTAGAGCACCTGTGCCATGTTCACCTCCACCAACAGTTCCGGCCCTCAGGTTTCCCAGTTCATCCTGATGGGTCTCCCAGGCATTCACAATCGGCAGCACTGGCTCGCCCTGCCCCTGGCTCTGCTCTACCTCTTAGCTCTTGGTGCCAATCTCCTCATCATGATCACCATCCAACATGAGCCCACACTACATGAGCCCATGTACTATTTTCTGGGAATATTGGCAACAGTAGATATTGGTCTGGCCACCACTGTCATGCCCAAGATTCTAGCCATCTTCTGGTTTGACTCCAAGGCCATCAGCTTCCCTGAGTGTTTTGCTCAAATCTATGCCATCCACTGCTTCTTCTGCATGGAATCTGGCATCTTTCTCTGCATGGCAGTGGACAGATATGTAGCCATCTGTCACCCGCTTCGATACCCCTCCATAGTTACTGAAGCTTTTGTGGTCAAAGTCACAGGGTTCATGGTGCTCAGGAATGCCCTGTTGACCATCCCAGTGCCTGTCCTAGCTGCTCAGTGACACTACTGCTCCAGGAATGAGATTGAGCACTGCCTCTGCTCTAACTTGGGAGTTATCAGCCTAGCTTGTGATGACATTACTGTGAACAAATTTTATCAACTGGTCTTAGCATGGATCCTGGTTGGGAGTGATATGGCTCTGGTGTTTTCTTCCTATGCTCTAATCCTCCGCTCTGTGCTGAGGCTAAACTCAGCAGAAGCAATGTCCAAAGCTCTGAACACCTGCAGCTCTCACCTCATCCTCATCCTCTTCTTCTACTCAGGTATCATCGTGCTGTCTGTCACACATCTATCAGAGAAAAAAGTTCTCCTCATCCCTGTGCTCCTCAACGTGCTGCACAATGTCATCCCTCCTGCACTCAACCCCATGGTCTATGCACTCAGGATGCAGGAGCTCAGACTGGGCTTCCAGAGACTACTTAGCCTGGGTGAAGATGGGTCAACCAAGTAACTCCAGCAGTAGGAGACCATGAAGACTTTAGGAAAGCACAGGGGTTTTGTTCTCAATACTCCTGAGCTGTGATTCTGCTTTCACCTCTCACTAGGAAAAAAAAAAAAAAAAGATCAAGAAAATTGTGAAATTGTCAACCTCACTAATCAAAATATGCATATTAAAACTACAATGATATTTCCTAGGAAATAAGTGACTAGGTAAGGCAGAAAATCAAAATGTCCCTGACTGTTGATGCCACCCAAGATGAGACATTTAAAATATTCCAGCCTCCACCCATTTGATCAGCCTCAACTGTTTGAGTCCTCCAAGCTGAGGCTACAAATATTGTGCAGTAAAAGCAAGCCATCCATACTGTGCCCTTTTTCAATTTTTGACCCAAAGAATCTATGAAAGCAATAAAAGAGTTGTTTTATGTCATTATGTTTAGGGCGTATGGTTATATGGAACTAGAACACTAGATTTTGCTGCTTAAAGATGTTTTCAGAGATTCTAAGACACAGGCAAACTCTGGAAAGAAAAGATATATTTTGAGTGGCATAGACTTTAGAATCTTCCTATAATTATGAATATTATTCAACAAAGAGGAATGTATTACACTGGGGAGCCTGATTGGAAAGCGGTCTATCTGGTGGGGATTCTCTGGGACCCAGTCTGAATGGATCTGCTCCCAGAAATGATTTGGATAAATCCTGAGAGCAATGGGGCCCTTTCCTCATTGCAGTGTAAAAATTAGGCCCTGGAGGATTCTTGGAATAGACTGGGGAGGGCCTCAAGAGCAGCACATAACCAGGGTATCTAAAGGATCTAATTTTCTAAAACTCATTGTCATGGATTGAATTGTGTCCCCCCAAAATATGTGCCAACTTGGTTAGGCCATGATTCCCAATATTATGTGGTTGTCCTCCATTTTGTGATTTTCCTATGTGTTTTGAATCATAATTCTGCTTGTGGTTAAAGAGGATGAGGGTGGAAGGTAATCCCCTTGCTCAGGTAACCTCTCATCATACAAGAGATAAAAGAAAGGGAGGCGAGCAGAGAGTTGGGAACCTCATACCAGCTCCAGGAGCAGAGCACGTCCTTTAGACCTGGGGTTTCTGCATAGAGAAGCTCCTAGTCCAGGGGAAGATTGGACCTTCCTCCAGAGACGACAGAGAAAGCCTTCCCCTGGAGTTCATGCCCTAAATTTGGGCTTCTAGCCTAATAAACTGTGAGAAAATAAATTTCTCTTTGTTAAAGCCAACTACTTGTGGTATTTCTGTTATAGCAGCACTAGATGACTAAGACACCCAGACTCCAGGGATGGCAAGCAAAGGCAAGGATCTCTCTGAACAACAAAAACCTGGATACAGGCAGTTGGTCCAGAGGAGCAGAAGTAGAGAAGGAAGTGCCAGAGAAAGCCTCTTCATAGCAACTGCTGACGTAGTGAGTAAAGAGATGACATGCCTCCTGAGAGGTGGGAGAATGGATGTGGTTTATGTTCCTAGAATTCTGTCCTGATCTCTGAATTTGATTCTGTGCCTTATCTTTAGCTTCTATGGTTGGCTTTTCTTGTTTGATCCTTCACATTGAGTGCCTCTTTTTTCTCAGGCTCTTCACATTTGTAGGGCCTAAGGTCTGTGATCAGGAAACAGGAAAGAAATAAGCTCTGAGCTCTAAGGTGGTCACACTTGAGAAGATGAAATTTTCCAGTCAGAAAACTTTGCAAATAAAACATAGCAAAACAAAGCAAAATCATTCACAAAACAGAGACAAAAGCATGCATTTCATAATGATACCTAAGAGACTCTTGGTAAAGGTTCGGTGAATAAATATTAAGTCAAAGGGTCAAGAATAATAGATTCTAGATCCAAGATTCCCAAAACAAAAAAAGTAACTTCGAGAATCATTGGTAACCAATACAGCACAGATGAAGAGAGAATTAATTGGGGAACTGGGAGTTAAAAAACTACCGAAGGTGAAACAATGAGAGGAAAGGAGAAAATATAAAAGAAGAATTAATTATGAGGTAGGAAGATTAGAATGACAAGTATATATATTTGACACAAATATATATTTAATTTACATAAAAATCATTGGTATCAACTAAAACTTTTAAACACAAAAGAAAACTTCCTTACATTTGACAAAATGCATATAACTTTAAAAACAAAAAAAATCATACTTGAGTTCTACCTGAATTTCCATTAAATTTAAGCAACAAATTGAAGTTCTATGGAGTCACAATTATTTTATATTGATTATGAACTCAAGGAGACATAAAAAAATTACAAGAAGCTAATACTTCTAAATTATGGAGCCCTGGTGTCGCAGTGGTTAAGCATTCGGCTGCTAACCAAAAAGTCAGCAGTTCAAATCCACCAGCTATTCCTTGGAAACCGTATGGAGTGGTTCTACTCTGTCCTATAAGGTAACTATGAGTCTGAATCTACTCGACAGCGATGGGTTTTTGGGTCAAGCTCCCTTTGGTCCTCAAAGTGACAACTTTGCTTTTTAACACCTGAAAAGGTTCTATTACAGCACATGCCCAATGCAATTTGTCTTTGATTTCTTTTTAAGTGCTTTTAATTTTTGTGTGTGTGTGTGCATTAAGTGAAATTTTACACATCACATCAGCCTGTCATATAAAAATTTATATAAAACTTGCTATATACTCCTACCTCGATGTGTCTGTCAGTTTGTCGTACTGTGGGGGCTTGCGTGTTGCTGTGATGCTGGAAGTTATGACACCGGTATTCAGATACCAGCAGGGACACCCATGGAGGACAGCTTTCAGCTAAGACAGACTAGGAAGAAGGACCTGACAGTCTACTTCTGAGAAACATTAGCCAGTGAAAAATCTTATGAATAGCAGCAGAACACTGTCTGATAATAGTGCTGGAAGATGAGCACCCCAGGTTGGAAGGCACTCAAAAGATGACTGGGGAGGAGCTGTCTCCTCAAAGTAGAGTTGACCTTAATGACCTGGATGGAGTACAGCTTTCGGGACCTTCATTTGCTGATGTGGCATGACTCAAAATGAGAAAAAGCTGAAAATATCCATTAATGATTGGAACTTAGAAAGTACAAAGTATGAATCCAGGAAAACTGGAAATCATCAAAAATGGAACGGAACGCATAAACATCGATATCCTAGGCATTAGTGAGCTGAAATGGACTGGTATTAGCCATTTTGAATTGGACAATCATATTCTACTCTGCTGGGAATGACAACTTGAAGAGGAATGCTGTTGCATTCATCTTCAAAAAGAACGTTTCAAGATCTATCCTGAAGTACAACGCTGTCAGTGATAGGATAATATCCATATGCCTACAAGGAAGACCAGTTAATAGGACTATTATTCAAATTTATGCACCAACCACTAGGGCCAAAGATGAAGAAATAGAAATTTTTATCAGCTGCTGCAGTCTGAAATTGATCAAACATGTAATCAATATGCATTGATAATTACTGGCGATTGGAATGCAAAAGTTGGGAACAAAGAAGAAGGATCGGTAGTTGGAAAATATGGCCTTGGGGATAGAAACAATGCCGGAGATCGAGTGATAGAATTTTGCAAGACCAACGACTTCTTCATTGCAAATACCTTCTTTCACCAACATAAACGGCGACTGTACACATGGACCTCACCAGATGGAACACACAGAAATCAAACTGACTACATCTGTGGAAAGAGACAAGGGAAAAGCTCAATATCATCAGTCAGAACAAGGCCAGGGGCCAACTGTGGAACAGACCATCAATTGCTCATATGCAAGCTCAAGCTGAAACTGAAGAAAATCAGAGCAAGTCCACAAGAGCCAAAATATGACCTTGAGTACATCCTATCTGAATTTAGAGACCATCTCAAGAATAGATTTGATGCATTGAACACTAGTGACTGAAGACCAGACGAGTTGTGGAATGACATCAAGGACATCATACATAAAGAAAGTAAGAGGTCACTGAAAAGACAAGACTTTTACAAATGAAGATCAAGGACCACAGCCTTCAGTATGGATTGCACCTCAACATAAAGAAAACAAAAATCCTCACAACTGGACCAATGAGCAACATCATGAGAAACAGAGAAAAGATTGAAGTTGTCAAGGATTTCATTTTACTTGGATCCACAATCAACAGCCATGGAAGCAGCAGTCAAGAAATCAAAAAACACATTGCATTGGGTAAATCTGCTGCAAAGGACCTCTTTAAAGTGTTGAAGAGTAAATATGTCACCTGGAAGGCTAAGGTGTGCCTGACCCAAGCCGTGGTATTTTCAGTTTCATCATATGCATGTGAAAGCTGCACAATGAATAAGGAAGACTGAAGAAGAGTTGACACCTTTGCATTACGGTGTTGGTGAGGAATAATGAATGTACCATGGACTGCCAAAAGAACAAACAAATCTATCTTGCAAGGAAGTACAACCAGAATGCTCCTCAGAAGCAAGGGTGGTGAGACTGCCTCTTACATACTTTAGACATGCTATCAGGAGGGATCAGTCCTTGGAGAAGGCCATCATGCTTGGCAAAGTACAGGGTCAGCAGAAAAGAGGAAGACCCGCAACAACACTGTGGATTGACACAGTGGCTGCAACTATGAGTTCAAGCATAACAAGGATTGTAAGGATGGTGCAGGATCAGGCAGTGATTCGTTGTTGTGCATATAGGGTCACTATGAGTTGGAACTGACTCAACAGCACCTAACAACAACAACAACAATTAGATACAGATGGAGCCCTGGTTGCACAGTAATTAAGAGCTACGGCTGCTAACAAAAAGATTGGCAGTTTGTATCTACCAGCCATTCCTTGGAAACTCTATGGGGGATTTCTACTCTGTCCTATGAGTTGGAATGGACTCAACCGCAATGTTTTTTTTTTTTTTTATGTTAGATACAGAGCATCTGAACTGGCCATTTCAAGTTTCCATGACAATGGAGCTGCACATCAAGAGTTATATTCTGTCAGACCACTAAGTCATGAAGTTGGGTTGCACATCTCCAGTCCCTTGATGCCCTTTTGGCAAATGAAATGTTCGTAAAGTGACGCGTATAACTTCTAGGAGAAAACATTTAAGAGCGATTATGTGTTTCTTCACGTTCTCTTCCTCTGCTATTGTATTCCTCATAGACTTTAATTAAGATGTCATGTCATGGAATTAATTTTTAAAAAATATTAAAGTCTGTCAGCTAATCCCAGTACCTGTCCACTTATGTTTTTTTTTTTTTAAAATTCCTTAAAATGAATTGGTAGATTTGTAGAATTTAACCTGTACTGGTAGAATTTCAGGTGATTCTGCATATTTTAGTGTTTTATCAGTTTTCCTTTTCAATAATCATACCTTCCTTTTATACAATTAAAAAAAAACTGAATTGTTTAATAAGCACCCAATTTTTTTTTTTTTTTACGTTTTGCTGAGTTTTTCTCAATTTTCTCTTTTAGCTTAATTCACTGAATTTTATCATGGTACTTTGTTACTTGTTATTTTGAAGTGATTTTTGTAATTAAGATCTTAAAAAATTTACATTCTCAAAATCCCTCCAAATCAAATATTTTTCTATTTCTCATTTCATGGTTATTAATGATGGATAGCAAAAATAGTTGAAAACATCCAGCACACAAATAGTTTTATGTATCTTCTTAATAACACACAATGAAATTTTTTATATTCTGAAGTGTGCAAGTATGGCCACATGTTTAATACATGTTTACAATCTTTGATATGACCAAAATATTTTACCATTAAGTATATAAACTGTGGATAAAAACACCCAGCAGTTAAAAAAGATTGAGTTTTATAAAAAGATATACACTTTCTTTCATTATATTAATTCCAATTCTTATCGGAAGAAATCTTTCTATCATTTACTTACTCTCCTGGTCAGTCATTCTTTTAGTATCCTGGTAACATTAGGGCCTCTTTTGGAAAAAGGAAGATAATCCTCTATTTCTCTCTATTCCAGATGATTAGACTTTCTTTCTCTCTCTCCCTCTCCATTTCTCTCTCTGTCTTTTTTTTTTTCTTTCTTTATCTTTCTCTATGGTATAGGTTCAGAGAATGGATCTTAAATGGGTTGGTATATTCCAGCATATAATTATCACGATGAAAACTCTTGAATAACATGTGATCTGGGGATTTGTAATACACTCTCTCCAAAATTTTCCTCAGAGACAAATTCTTGAGTCTATGAAAGGAGTAAGCATCCGTTCCTGAACTAGACTTGCTCGGGGCTCTGGAAAGAATTCTAATCTTACTGAGAGGCACCTCCTTGCCAAATATTTCTGAATATAAAATGAATACTATTTCTGGTTCCAAAACAGTAGTTGTTCATTCTATATAAGGATAAGAATCTTCTAGGTGGTATTACGCAGAATGAGGTTGTTTTACAGCAATTCCTATCCTACTGGCTCATGTTATTGAAGACCTCCAGAATTTGTTCTCTGGCCTGAGGCTTTGATTACAGGTTTCAGAGTCTCTATCAATTATTTTGCCCCATGAACAATTCTATTTATTTAGGCATTTTAATATATGTATAGATATCAGTTCTATCTATATACTGAAATCAAGGTGACCTTATAAAAGATTGAATTGCTTAGACTTTGGCAAATGGACTAGCACCAGAAAAATTTAAGTCTATTTCCTTGATGCCAAGGGGCAGCCCAATAGGTAGGTTTTTCTATAAAAAGAATAAATTATAGATAAATAAATATACCTATAATATTTTATTTCACATTTCTGATAGGTTGTAATTATCACCTACTTTTACTAAACTCTTTTCTGAATGCCCGCCCTTTTTTCTTCCTTTGTTACATCACAGACCCACTGATAGTCCCCCTTGTCAGGAAAACCTCTGATCGAAGAGTCATCTTCCTTATAAGAATTATGGATTCCGTGCTCGTTCCTCCATCCTTTATACCCAGAAATATTGTGTGATTTCTATTCCCTTCTCTTCTTGGGATCTTCTGAGCAAGGGTTCAAATGAATAATTACCCAATTACTCCATATTTCATTAATATAATCACGCATTTACTGCCTCTGAATAAAAACACGTGTTTGTGTGTGTGTATAAGGGATTTGTATATGCTGGGCTCACAACAGAAAGTCTTGGGACAAACCTCATTTATTACCTAATCCCCATAAACTCTAAACCCACCCAGTAGGTTTCATTACCTTTCTGTATTCTGAGGAGAAGTTATTAGTTCATAGCAATGTCTAAAAGTTTCTGAAATTGTTTGGGCATTTCTCTTTTCCTAGAGCCCCCAACTGGCAATCTGGTAAAGAGCCTATGGTTCTTTCAGGGAAAAGATAGGCGTTAAGATTTGTAATATGCTCATATTTACCTTGTGGTTGAAGAAGCCTTTCTCAAGATCACCTCGCTTTCCTTTCGCTTAAAAGGTGCTGCATCTCTGAACTAATTCATGTCAGGGAATTGGAGGAAGAACCATTAATTTTTATTACAATCAAAACCGTGTCTGTTTGAAAAATCTCTAGTTTTAACACTATAAATCAAGTAGTCCCTTAGCAAGCAATCCACTTATTTTAGGTATAAAAAAATACCCCAATTGCCGTGGAGTCGATTCCGACTCATACTGACCCTAAAGAACAGGGCAGAACTGCCCCACAGGACTTCCAAGGCTGTGAATCTCCATAGAAGCAGACTGCCACATCTCTCTCCTGCCAAGCAGCTGGTGGGTTCGGACCACGAACCTTTTGGCAACCATTGCACCACCAGGTCTCAAATCACTGTTCTTTAAACCTGATGCATATTATTGTAATCACGCCTAATCTACCTCTGGCTTTATAAAATTCTATTCGGCTTCTGCCAGTGTGATAAAACATCATTTCCAACAACAACAAGAATCTGGGGTGGCATATCAACGGTAATATCTTCTACCTTAATCCCAGCCTTTTGTAGACAGAAATTTCAATGCTTTTCCATGATACTAGTACTACCCAATTCTATGATTCAAGTCATCTTTGGGGATATATTTAAGGGTGTGTCAGAGTATAATATGATAACTCTATGTCATTTGATTCATTTCTCCACATAACAATAAGTAATGTTTGATAACTCAGCTTCATTAGGGAAGGACATTTTAGAGTCCATGTTTTAGTCAACCAATCATGTAAAGACCTGGTACAAATAATATATTAATTTAGCATTTGGGGCAAGTGTGTTCTTGCTGATAAAGGAGCCACATCTAAAATTATATGCCTTCCTTCCCATTCCTGCATCCTGAGTATAATATTAGGATTGTTATGAGAATTAAATGAATTAATATTTACAAAGCTTTAAGGAAAATTACTATTCAACAAACTGTTCCTATGCAATTGTTTGTTACACAAAAAGTCAGAGTACGTAAAAGTCCTTGAACAGCTGGTTTTCGTATGTGTATGTTCTTTGACCTTTTGATGTCATGCTTTTTCTAGATGCTTTTTAAAAAAATTTTTTAGATTTTTATCATTGTGCTTTAGTTGAAAGTTTACAGCTCAAGTTAATTTCTCATTCAAAAATTTACACACATACTGTTTTGTGACATTGGTTGCAGTCCCCACAATGTGACAGCATTCCCTCTTTCACCCCTCCATTCCCTGTGTCCATTCGTCCCATTCCTTTCCCTTCCTGCCTTCTCATCCTGCTTTTGGACAGGAACTACTCATTTGGTCTCATATATTTGACTGAACTAAGAAGCATGTTCCACGCGTGTATTATTTTTTGTTTTATAGTCCTGTTTAATCTTTATCTGAAGAGTGGGCTTCAGGAATGGTTTCAGTTCTGGGTAAACAGAGTCCAGCGCCTGTAGTTTCAGGGGTTCCTCCAGTCTCTGTCAGACCATTGAGTTTGGTTTTTACGTGAATTTGAATTCTGTTCTTTATTTTTCTCCTGCTCTGTCCATTACTCTCTGTTGTGTTCCCTGTCAGGGCACTCATTTGTGGTAGCCGGACATCGTCTAGTTCTTCAGGTTTCAGGCTGGTGAAGTCTCCGGTTCATTTGGTCCTTTAGTCCTTTGGGCTAGTACTTTCCTTGTGTCTTTGGTTTTCTTCATTCTCCTTTGCTCCAAGTGGGATGGGACCAGTAGATGTATCTTAGATGGCTCCTCATAAGCTTTTAATATCCCAGACGCCACTCACCAAGGTGGAATGTAGAACATTTTCTTTATAAACTGTGTTATGCCAGTTTACCTAGATGTCCCCCAAAACTATGGTTCCCAGGGCCCAGTCTCAGCTACACTGTCCCTCAAAGTGTTTGGATGTGTCTAGGAAATTTCTTTGCTTTTACTTTGATCCAGTTGTGCTGACTTCCCCTGTATTGTGTGTGGTCCTTCCCTTCACCAAAGTTGATCCTTGTCTACTTTCTAGTTAGCGATTTCCCCTCTCCCTTCCTCCCCACCCTCATAGCCATCAAAGAATGCTTTTTCCTGTGTTTAAAACTTTTCTTGAATTCTTATAATAATGGTCTCGTAAATATTTGTCATTTTATGACTGACATTTCACTCAGCATAATGCCCTCCAGGTTCATCCATGTTGTGAAGTGTTTCACAGACTCATCACTGTTCTTAAACATTGCATAATATTCCATTTTGTGTATGTACCATAATTTGTATGTCCATTCATCTGTTGATGGGCATTTAGGTTGCTTCCATTTTTTACTGTTGTGAATAGTGCTGCAATGAACATGGGTGTGCATATGTCTATTTGTGGGACAGCTTTTTATATTCTTAAGAGCGAGATTGCTGGTTCATATGGCGTTTCTATTTCTAGCTTTTTAAGAAAGTGACACATCATTTTCCAAAGTGGCTGTAACATTTTACATTCCCACCAGAAGCAGGTAAGAGTTCCAGTCTCCCCACAACATCCCCAACATTTGTTATTTTGTGTTCTTTGGATTACTGCCAGCCTTGTTAGGGTGAGATCGTATCTCATTGTAGTTTTGATTTGTATTTCTCTAATATCTAATGATCATAAATATTTCCTCATGTGTCTGTTAGCCGCCTGAATGTCTTCTTTGATGAAGTTTGTTCATATCCTTTGCCTATTTTTTTTTTAATTGGATTGTTTGTCTTTTTGTTGTTGAGGTGTTGCTGTATCTTGTAGATTTTAGAGATTAGTGCCTGATAGGATATGTTGTAGCCAAAATTATTTTTTCCCAGTTTGTAGGTTCTCTTTTTACTCTTTTGGTGAAGTTTTCTGATGAGCACAAGTTTTGATTTTTGGGGGCTCCCAGTTGTCTAGTTTCTTTTCTGGTGTTTGCACATTGTTAGTTATGGTTTATATACTATTTATGCCATGTATTAGGGCCCCTAGAGAGTCTCTATTTTTTCTTCCATGATCTTTATCGTTTTAGATTTTTAATTTAGTTCTTTGATCAATTTTGTGTTAGCTTTTGTATGTGGTGTGACGCATGGGTCCTGTTTCATTTTTTTGCAGATAGATATCCGGTTATGCCAGCACCATTTGTTAAAGAGACTGTCTTTTCCCCATTTAATGGGCTTTGGGCCTTTGCCAAATATCAGCTGCTCATGGGTGGTTGGATTTGCATCTGGATTCTCAATTCTGTTCCATTGATCAATGTGTCTGTTGTTGTACCAGTACCGGGCTGTTTTGACTACTGTGGCAGTATAATAGTCTCTAAAATCGGGTAGTGTGAGGCCTCACACTTTATTCTTCTTCCGTAAAGCTTTAGTTGTCTGAGACCTCTTCCCTTTCCATATAAAGTTGGTGATTTGATTCTTCATCTCTTTAAAAAATGCCTTTGAAATTTGACTTGGGATTACATCGTATCCGTAGATCTTTTTGGGTAGAACTGACATTTTCACAATGTTGAGTCTTCATATCCACGAGCATGGTATGTTTTTCCACATATTTAGGTCTCATTTGGTTTCTCGCAGTAGTGTTTTGTAGTTTCCTTTGTATAAGTCTTTTATATCTCTGGTTAGATTTGTTCCTAAGTACTTTATCTTCTTGGGGCCTATTGTAAATGGTGTTGATTTGGTGATTTCCTTTTCAAAGCTCTCTTTGTTGGCATAGAGGAATCCGACTGATTTCTATGTGTTTATCTTGTATCCCACTACTTCGCTGAAATCTTCTATACTTTCAGTAGTTTTCTTGTGGAGTCTTTGGGGTTTTCTGTGTAATAAGATCGTATAATCTGTGAATAGGATTACTTTTACTTCTTTCTTATCAATCTGGATGCCCTTTTTTTCTTTTTCTTGCCTTATTGATCTGGCTAGGACCTCCAGCACAATGCTGAATAAGTGGTGATAAACACCATCCTTATCTGGTTCCCTTTCTCAGGGGAAATGCTTTCAGTCCCTGTCCATTTAGAATGATGTTTCTGTTGGCTTTGTATAAATGACTTTTATTATGGCAAGGAATTTCCCTTCTATTCCTATTATGCTGAGAATTTTTTATCAGGAATGGGTATTGAATATTGTCAAATGCCTTTTCTGTATTGATTGATAAGATCGAGTGGATCTTATCTTTTGTTTTATTTATGTGATGGATTATGTTGATTGATTTTCTAATGTAGAGCCATCCCTGCATAAAAAGCTGGCATGAATCCCACTTGGTCATGATGAATTATTTTTTTGATATGCTGTTGAATTCTACTGGCTAGAATTTTGCTGAGGATTTTTTTGTCTATGTTCATGAGGGACATTGGTCTGTAATTTTCTTTCTTTTTTTTATTGTGGTGTCTTTGGCTGGCTTTGGTGTCAGGGTTATGCTTGCTTCAAAGAATGAGTTCATGAGTATTCCTTCCTTTTATGTGGTGTGAAGTACCTTTGGTGGTATTAGTGTTAACCCTTCTCTGACTATTTGGTAGAATTCTCCTGTGAAGCCATACAGGCCAGGACTTTTTTCTTTGTTGCAAGTTTTTTTATTAGCTCTTTAATCTCTTCTTTTGTTATGGGTTTATTTAGTTGTTTTTTTTTTTTTTTACCTTGGTTTCTGTTAGTTTAAGTAGGTAGCGTTTTTCTAGAATTTGTCCAAATCCTCCATGTTTTCAAATTTGTCAGAGTGCAGTTTTTCATAGCATTCTGTTACTATCATTTTTATTTCAGTTGGGTCTTTTGTGATATCACCTGTCTCATTTCTTATTTAGGTAATTTGCTTCCTCTTCTACTTTTCTTTTGTCACTTTGACCAGTGGTTTGTTGATTTTGTTGATCTTTTCAAAGAATCAACTTTTGGTCTTGTTGACTCTTTCAATTTTTTTCTATTCTCTATTTCATTTATTTCTGCTCTAATCTTTATTATTTCCTTTCTTCTGGTGCCTGAAGGCTTCTTTTGCTGCTCTCTATTTGTTCAAGTTGTAAGGTTAATGTTTTGATTTTGGTCCTTTCTTCTTTTTTTGACATGAGCATTAATTGCTATAAATTGACCTCTAAGCACTGCTTTTGCTGTTTTCCAAAGGTTTTGGTAATGTATTTTCATTCTCATTTGATTCTTTATTCCATTCTTAATTTCTTCTATAACCCAATAGTTTTTAAACAAGCTGTCGTTCAGTTGCCATGTATTTGATTTTTTTTTTTTCTTTGCTGTTTCTGTTATTGATTTCTACTTGTATGACATTGTAGACAGAAAAGATCCTTTGTTACATTTTTATGCTTTGGATTCTGGTAAGGCTTGCTTTGTGGCCTAAAATGTGGTCTTTTCTGAAGCATGTTACATGTGCATTGGAAAAGAATGTATTCTTTGCTGCTGTTGGGTGGAGTATTCTGTATATGTCTATGAGGTCAAATTGATGGATTGTGGCATTTAGATCATCCATATCTTTATTGAGTACCTTTCTAGATGTTCTGTACTTCATTGAAAGTGGTGCCTTGAAGTCTCCTACTTTTATTGTCTAGCTGTCTATTTCTCTCTTCCATGCTCTTAGAGTTTATGTATTTTGTGCCCTGTCAATGGGTGCACATATATATATTATGGTTATGTTATTGTGGTGTGTTGACCCTTTAATCATTATATAGTGTCATTTCATATACTTTTTCATGGATTTTTCTTTAAAATCTATTTTGTTGGACATTAATATTGGCACTTCTGCTCCTTTTCAATTGTTTGCTTAATGCATTTTTTCCCCCATCCTTTGAGTTTTAGTTTGTTTTTGTCTTTGTGTCTAAGGTGTGTCTCTTATAGATAGCATATACACAAATGGTGTTTTTTTTTTTTAATCCATTCTGCTTCTCTCTGTGTCTTTACTGGTATACTGAAGCCATTTTCATTCAGTGTAGTTATTGATAGGTGTGAATTTACTGCTGTCATTTTTTTTTGTAGTGTTAACACTTTCTTTGTTCCCCTTAATTTTCTATGCCAAGTTCTTATTCTTTATGTATTTTCTCTTCATCTTTTTCATTATTGCTAATTTTGCAATTGCTGAGTCTCTATGTTTTTACTCTTTTTTATTTTGATGGGTAGGTTTCTTAGCTTCCTTTTTGGTATTCTTGAAATTTGCCTTTATTTTTCTAAGTTTAAACCAATCTTTTATTTCTTGATATCACCTTAACTTCCTTTCAATATGGAAATTCCCTAAGTATACTTTTTATTGTCTCTTGTTTGTTTGACTTTGTCATCATTTACTTATTGACATCTCTGGTTCCCTATTTTCAGTCTTTTAGCTTTGGTTTGTTTTTGCAGATTCTCTATCTGGGTTGATAACTTGTTGATCTGTCCTGTGTTCTAGTCTGGATGGTTGGCTGAAATTGTTGGTTTTCTACCTGAATGACTCCCTTTAATATTTCTAGTAAGTTTGATTTGGTTTTTACAAATTCTGTTAACTTCATTTATCTGGAAATGACCTAATACAATGGCGAACCATTGTATTTGAGAGACAGTTTTTCTGGGTATATAATTCTTGGCAGGCAATTTTTTTCCTTCAAGGCTTTATATATGTCATCCCATTGCTTTCTTGCCTGAATGGTTTCTGCCAATTGATTAATGACTCTCCTTTGTAGGTGACGTTTTGTTTATCTGTAGCTGCTTTCAAGACTCTATCTTTGTCTTTGGTTTTGGCAAGTTTGATTATGATCTGTCTTGGTGACTTCCTTATGGAGCCTACCCTGTATGGGGTTTGTTAAGCTTTTGATAGATATCTTCTTGTCTTTCATGATATCAGGGAAGTTTTCTGCCAGCAAATCTTTAGCAATTCTGTCTGTGTTTTGTGTTTTTTCCCCTTGGTCTGGTATTCCAATCACTCATAGATTTTTCCTCTTGATAGTGTCCCACATAATTCTTATTCTTTCATCATTTTTTTAATTCTTTTTTCCTGATTTTTCCTCAAATAAATTGGTGTCAAGGGATTTAGCTTTAATCTCATTAATTATGACTTTCATTGCCTCAGTTCTTTCCCTATGACCTTCCATTGAGTTGTCTAATTCTGAAATTATATTGTAAGTTTTTTGGATTTGTACTTGCTGTCTCTGTGTAGATTCTATCAGTCTGTTAATTTTGCCCTTTTGTTCTTGTATTATTTTCCCACTTTCCTCTCTTACTTTGTCTGTGTGTTTCTTGGCTTGGTCTGAGTTTTGCCTGATCTCCTTCCACATTTCATGGAGAGCTCTGTATATTAGTCTTTTGAATTCTATCTTAGATAGTTCCATTGCCTTATCTTCCTCATGAAGGTTTCCTGCTTCTTTATTTTGGTTGTTTGCTGGAGTCATCTTGTCCTGCTTCTTTATGTGATTTGACATTGACTGTTGTCTACAAGGCATCAAGAAGTTATTATATTTATTTATTGTTTGTTTGCTTACTGCATTGAAACTTTTTGTTTTGTTTTGATTTGATTTGATATGACCAAGTAGGCTGGGCAAGTGAGCTACTTTGGCTATTGGTGTCTTTGGAGATCTCAGGTCCTGTCACCAGGTGGTCAGAGCAGTTGCTAGGTGTGTGAGCTCAGGAGTCTGTTCACTTTTCTTGTGCAGCACAGGTGTCCAGGTCATTGGTCACCAAATGTATGGTGCAGACTCTCACCTAAAACCTTAGACAGGCATGGCTGTGAGGGGTGGTCAGAGCAGGCATAGGTATCAGGCTGCAGTATGGGGTTATGTGTGGAGTAGGGCAGGGGGCTAATGGCTGCCCTGGATGCCTTAACGGAGGGTGTGTCACTGTTCCCTACAGCACGAAGTGAGGGGGTATAGCAGCCAGTCCTTGGACATCCAGTGCTGTTGGCTGGAGGAACTGGGAAGCACCACTTATTTTCAGATCCCTGTCATGGGTGGCTAGATGGAGTGGATGTTACCACCAGCCCTCAGGCCCCTGGTGTGAGTGGATAAGTCCCCTGCTTAAAGGGCAGGGTGATGTCAAAAAGCCACGAATCTGCAGCTTCTCCTTGGATGCTGCCATTGCAAATGGGCTTCAGGTGTAATACCTGCTGTTTTATGCTAATGAGTGCATGATTGTTAACTCAGCCCACGCAGGCCTGGGCAGGGGTAAAAGGCACTGGAAGCCTGTGGACCCCTTATATCAATGGCTGGGCAAAAGGGCAGGGCCTCCTGACCTGCCCTGAGTTCCTGGCTTAGGAAGTGTGGCATTTTAAAAAAGCCACGAGACTGGTATGGGCATAGAGAGTCCTGCATTCCTGACTTAGGGGCAAGACACCTGCTGAACTGGTGTCAGAATGGAGAAGGGTGGAGGGTGGGTGGAGGGAAGGAAGCACTCATGTGCTGTGAAACTCTGGGAGGGGGATAGCTATTTTGCTCCTATGTGTGGTAGGTTAGAAGTTTGCACTTAACTTTTGTAGGTCTGATATTGCTCCTACTTGGTTATGGTGGTGCTTGCAGATTCATTGCTGCTTGGATCCATCCAATGTGATGGGGTTTGTCTTTGGATGTTGTGCTTGCATTGTGCAGACTCAGCTAGAAGGACCCTGGAGATCTTGCTATCTGTACTTCTCCACTACAGTTGTCTGTCCTTTCACCTGCCACTCAGGCCGATTCTTCAGCTGTATCTTTGATGATTAGCATTCCTAGATTGTCATATATAATTGATTCACTTGATTTTTCAGGTCTTTGTTTTAAGGGGGATGACAGGAAGTATCTATCTATTCTGCCATCTTGGTCCCACCTCCTAGATAGGTGAATCCAGACTAACTAAGTTAGTAAAATATGCAAGAAGAAATAGAAAATGAGAAACAGTGAATTTAGAGGAAACATAGAGGTGCTAATCATGATGGTAATTCAGCTCAAGGAACTGAATAAAAGGCTAAACACTTGAGATTAAACAGAAGTCCAGTGACAGAATCCTAGCAATACCAGGTGTTCAGAGAACTGGGTGACTGACACGGCAGCTTCATTTTGAGGATGGAGACATGCACATATGACCCAGGCAAATGAAGCTCATTTATTTAGGAATCAGAATCTGTCCTGTTTTCTCATGGTGTTTGTCATGGATTGAATTGTATCCCCCCAAAATATGTGTCAACTTGGTCAGGTCATGATTTTCAGTATTGTGTGGTTGTCCTCTATTTTGTGATTGTAATTTTATGTTAAAGAGGATTAGAGTGGCATTATAACACCTTACTAAGGCCACATCCCTGATCAAATATAAAGGGAGTTTCCCTGGACTGTGGTCTGCATCACCCTTTATCTTACAAGAGATAAAAGGAAAGGGAAGTGAGCAGAGAATGAGTGAGGGAACTCATACTACCAAGAAAGAAGCACCAGGAGCAGATTGTCTCCTTTGGACCCAGGGTTCCTGCATGGAGAAGCTCCTAGTCCAGGGGAAGATTGACGAGAAGGACCTTCCTTCAGAGCCAACACAGAGAGGAAGCCTTTCCCTGGAGCTAATGCCCTAAATTTGGACTTCTAGCCTACTAGACTGAGAAAATAAATTTCTCTTTATTAAACCCATCCACTTGTGGTATTTCTGTTATAGCAGCACTAGATGACTAAGACAGTGTTTAAATGAGTAGCAATATATATAATATACCTGGAATTTTCTTGTAAAATAAATAATATTTAAAATTATACAGCTCTATTATTTCTTTTAAAGTTGTTATCTTCTAAGTGACAAGGAAGCAGCAGTCAAGAAATCAAATGACATATTGCATTGGGCAAATCTGCTTCAAAATACCTCTTCAAAGTGTTAAAAAGCAAAGATGTCACTTTAAGAACTAAGGTGTGTTTGACCCAAGCCATTATGTTTTCAACCACCTTGTATACATGTGAGACCTGGACAATGAATAAGGAAGACCAAAGAATCGATGCCTTTAAATTATGGTGTTGGTGAAGAATAGTGAATATACCATGGACTACCAGCAGAACAAACAAACCTGTGTTGGACGAAGTACAACCACAATGCTCATTAGAAGCAAGGATGACTAGACTTTGACTCACATACTTTGGACGTGTTATCAGGAGGGACCAGTCCCTGGAGAAGGACATCATGCTTGGTAAAGTAGAGGGTCAGTGAAAATGAGATGGATTGAAACAGAGGTTGCAACAATAGGCTCAAGCATAACAACAATTGTGAGAATGGTATAGGACCGGGCAGTGTTGTACCTAGGACCTGTTGTACCTAGGGTCACTATGAGTTGGAACTGACTCGACGACACCTAACAACAACAGATGACAAGGATGATGGAAGGAGAAATAATAATAATCATGGTTTTCAGATTAGGAACAAAATACTAAATAATTTGAATTGTTTAAAAATAAAGTAAGTCTATGGTGTCTGTTGCCAGGAATACCCACCACCGTCTAGTCAATGCTGACTCATAGTGATCCCAGAGGACAGGGTAGAACAACCCCATAAGGTTTCCAAGGCTGTTATCTTTACAGAAGGAGAATGCTGGAACCGCTGACCTTTCAGGTAACAGTCAAGCAATTTAGCTACTGTGCTACAAGCATTCCTTGTTGCCAGGAATAGGGAGAAAAATGTGGGGCCTGAAGGATTCCATCAGCACTTTAAGTGTTTGGCAATATATCCAAATAATGGTTATTTCGGAGCTAAGATAGATTACATTGTATAGAATTTTGTGAATTCAGTGATCTGATAAGGGATGAGTTCTTGCTTCAATGGAAAAGGCAAATATCTTGACTTATTGATGAAAAACATCCAAAAAATTAAAGTTAAGGAAAATAACAAAATACTTAGATTAAAAAAAAGTTATTACAAGTAGGTGAAGGAAAAGGGGTAGGCCATATTGAGCAATGCAAAAAAAAAAAAAAAAAGGCCTAATTGACATAAGTAGAAATGGTGAGAGACATATATTTGACTCATATTTCTAGTCAAGCACATAATGTTTAAAGGATGCTTCTGAAATCTACAATATGTGACTAAGATTTCAGCCTATAATCAAGTATCAGTGGGATACAGCGTCTTCTCCTAATTTATAACTAAACATTTCAAAAAAATTAAGGCCTAACATAGAACGCTGTATCAAACTCTTGGCCTATGTTTTCATTACAATTAACTTAGGTAGCTTGGTCCAATGTTTAAATATCCTTTCATTCCTTAAGTAATATTCTCCTTAATTTGCCATGTATATCGATGAGAAGTAAAGAGAAGAAGGGAAATAGGAGGAAATTTCATCTCTCTTCTGGACTCTAAGAAAAATACACTAATTATATCTTTTTTGTTCTTATTCTGAACTGACAGGATTGATGAGGTATTGGGGAGCCTTATATGAAACTAAAGATTCCTTCAAATGAGTGTGATCAAGAGAGACTACTGCCAGAATGGACCCAGCCAGTAGTTCACGGATTCACCCCTTATCCTTCCTGCCATTGGAATCCCAGGACTGGAAAATATACATCTCTGACTTGGCTTTCCATTTGGTGCACTGTATCTGATTGCTCTTCTGGGAAATACAATCATCTTTTGTGATCTAGACTGGGCAGAGCCTCCACCAGCCTATGTTCCATTTATTGGCCATGTTGTCTATGACTGACCTGGGCCTGTCCACTGCCACCATTCCCAAAATGCTGGGCATCTTCTGGTTTGGCCTAAGCAAGATTGCCTTTGGTGGCTGCTTAGCTCAAATGTTCTTTATACACGTTTACAGGTATTGAAGCATTCCTGCTTGCAGCCATGTTTGACCACTGTGTTGCCATCTGCCACCCTCTCCGGTACAGCACAATCCTCAACAACAAAATGATTGATACCATTGGTGTAGCAGGGATTCTGACAAATGTAGTTTTGTTTATTCCACTGATATTTCTCCTTCTGAGGCTTTCATTCTGTGGACATTATATTATCCCCCACACCTATTGTGAGCACACGGAAATTACCCATTTGGCTTGTGTCAGTATAAGAATCGACATATTATTTGGATTAATCCTTATTCCTATGATTCCTTTTAGTGTTATTTTTATTTCTATCAAACTCTGGTGGTGTAGTGGGTAAGTGCTACCACTGCTAACCAAAAGGCTGGCAGTTCGAATCCACCAATAGAATCCCATAGAGAGCACTTGGAAACTCTATGGGGCAGTTCTACTCTGTCCTATAGGGTCGCTATGAGTCAGAATATACTCCACGGCAGTGGGTTTTTTTTTTTTTTTTTTTGGATCTCCTATGTGAAGACTCTGCACATTGTCTTCAAGCTCCCTTTCTTGGATGCCAGGCATAAGGCTCTCAATACCTGTGGCTCCCATGTGTGTGTCATTTTAGCTTTCTTCACTCCAGAATTTTTCTCCTTTATGACCCGTCGATTTGGTTGCAATGTCACCCATTATATTCACATCCACTTGGTTAATTTATATGTGATCATCCCCCCTTCTCTTAGCCCCATTGTTTATGGAGTGAGGACCAAGCAGATCCAAGATCGGGTGGTGATGAGCCTCCTTTCCAAAGAAGTCTGACTTTAACTATTTGATTTGGAGGGATTCTCCAACTTACTCTTTTTTTCTCGGTTTCCTTAAAAGTGGAGAATCTAAAAGCCATCAAGTTTTTCTGGACTAAATGCTTTGCAGACTATGTTGTTAAATCTAGTGTTTCCTTTCTGGTATGTAATATAAAATTGAAGATAAATTTGCTTAGGAAATATTTGTATCTAGGCTAAACATAAATAGCATTCCTAAATAAATAGGTATCATTTATTTCTGTAAAGGAGATGAAAATTTTCTTTTGGTAAAAATATTAAAATCAATATTTGGAGATAAAGTCTTAATGTAACTCATTAACTACTGTATAGTCTCTTTAAACAGAATTCATTTATTATTGTTGAGGGATGCAATAGTGTCAAGAACTATCATAATTTTAATGGTGTAACTAGACATCGCTTCAGGTGTGTGTATTCCCTCAAAGAAATCAAGCTCAGCTTTTATCTCTTCCAGGGTGAGTATATCTAATAACCCATGACAGAGTTAGCTCCCATAATCATGTAATCACAAGAAAGAAAATAATCAATAAAATACCACAAGTCTTGCATACTGAGATTCTAAATCAGAAGGTCTGGCATTAAGACACTTTTTTTTTTTTTTGGTTATAACTGGTAATCCAGGATAGGCACCCTGGTGGTATAGTGGTTAAGAGCTCAGCCGCTAACCAAAAGGCTGGCAGTTCAAACTAACCAGCAGCTCTGCAGAAAAAAAGATGTGGTAGTCGGCTTCAGTAAGGATTTACAGCCTTGGGAACCCTCTGGGGCAGTTCTACTCTGTCCTACAGAATCATTATAAACCAGAATCAACTTGACGGCAATGAGTTTGATTTTTTGGTTTTTAGTAATCTGGGTAAATTTGACGTAGATGGTCCTTGGAACAATTCTTGAGAGATTTTATTCCAGAGATTCCTTTCTACTAATCATCACATTTCTTGAGTTGAGGACCTCAAAACAATGTCTTGAAGCTGTCAGCAGCAAAACTCCAAATTCCCAATAATTTATTGCAGAGATAAATTTAGAATTTCCTCCCTTCCAGTTCTTCTATGCCAGCCTTTCTATGGACCCTTTTATTCAGAATCAAAGCTCATTAATATGTTCTCTTAAATAAAGAATAATTTACTACTGGTTCTTAATTTAGCAGAAGAGACATAAAATTTTTTGACACTAGAGTTTTTTGTTTACGATTCCTTACATAACAGGTAAATTACTTAATACAGGCTCTGGGATAAAAAGCACTTGTATTCTTTCTCTCCATTTATCAGTCCATCTAAGAAGTGTGTGGTTGGCGGGGATGGGATGAGATCACTGTAGCAGATACATTGTTTTTCTCTGGCATCCCTTTTGGATGAAGCACAATACTTGTATTCAGTTTGGTCCTGGTGAGGTTGTTAATCATGGAATATCACTCCATCTCTTTCTCCTATTAGGAGTTGAAGCATGATCCAAGCTAGACAGAGTCTGATCTTAAATTTGCCTTTTGAACCCTTGGTGCCGTACCGCACCCTTTTCCACTGTGTCGATTCCAACTCATAGGACCCTACAGGAGAGAGTAGAACTGCCCCATAGGATTTCCTAGCTTATAATCTTTTTTTTTTTTAATTAATTTTTATTAAGCTTCAAGTGAACATTTACCATTCCAATCAGTCTGTCACATGTAGGTTTACATACATCTTACTCCCTTTTCCCACTTGCTCTCCCCCTATTGAGTCAGCCCTTTCAGTCTCTCCTTTCGTGACAATTTTGCCATCTTCCCTCTCTCTCTATCTTCCCATCCCCCCTCCAGTCAAGAGTTGCCAACACACTCTCCAGTGTACACCTGATTTAATTAGCTCACTCTTCATCAGCATCTCTCTCCCATCCGCTGACCAGTCTTTTTAATGCCTGATGAGTTGTCTTCGGGGATGGTTCCTGTCCTGTGCATCAGAAGTTCTGGGGAGAATTGTCTCTGGGATTCCTCTAGTCGCAATCATACCATTAGGTATGGTCTTTTCATGAGAATTTGGGGTCTGTATCCCATTGGTCTCCTGCTCCCTCAGGAGTTGTCTCTTGTGCTCCCTAACAGGGCAGACATCGATTGTGGCGGGGCACCAACTAGTTCTTCCGGTCTCAGGATAATGTAGGTCTCTGGTTCATGTGGCCCTTTCTGTCTCTTGGGTTCTTAGTTGTCATGTGACCTTGGTGTTCTTCCTTTGCCTTTGCTCCAGGTGGGTTGAGACCAATTAATGTACCTCAGATGGCTGCTTGTTGGCATTTAAGACCCCAGGCGCCACAATTCAAAGTGGGATGCAGAATGTTTTCATAATAGAATTATTTTGCCCATTGACTTAGAAGTCCCCTCAAACCATGTTCCCCAGACCCCAGCCCCTGCTCCGCTGACCTTTGAAGCTTTCATTTTATCCCGGAAACTTCTTTGCTCTTAATCCAGTCCAATTAGGCTGACCTTCCTTGTATTGAGTGTTGTCTTTCCCTTCACCCAAAGCAGTTCTTATCTACTGATTAATCAATAAAAAACCCTCTCCCTCCCTCCCTCCCTCCCCCCTTTGTAACCACAAAAGTATGTGTTCTTCTCCGTTTTTTCTATTTCTCAAGATCTTATAATAGTGGTCTTATACAATATTTGTCCTTTTGCCTCTGACTCATTTCACTCAGCATAATGCCTTCCAGATTCCTTCATGTTATGAAATGTTTCAGAGATTCGTCACTGTTCTTTATCGATGCGTAGTATTCCATTGTGTGAATATACCACAATTTATTTACCCATTCATCCGTTGACAGACATCTTGGTTGCTTTCAGCTTTTTGCTATTGTAAACAGAGCTGCAATAAACATGGGTGTGCATATATCTGTTTGTGTGAAGGCTCTTGTATCTTTAGGGTATATTCCGATGAGTGGGATTTCTGGGTTGTATGGTAGTTCTATTTCTAACTGTTTAAGATAACGCCAGATGGATTTCCAAAGTGGTTGTACCATTTTACAATCCCACCAGCAGTGTATGAGAGTTCCAATCTCTCCGCAGCCTCTCCAACATTTATTATTTTGTGTTTTTTGGATTAATGCCAGTCTAGTTGGTGTGAGATGGAATCTCATCGTAGTTTTAATTTGCATTTCTCTAATGGCTAATGATCGGGAGCATTTTCTCATGTATCTGTTGGCTGCCTGAATATTTTCTTTAGTGAAATGTGTGTTCGTATCCTTTGCCCACTTCTTGATTGGGTTGTTTGTCTTTTTGTGGTTGAGTTTTGACAGAATCATGTAGATTTTAGAGATCAGGCGCTGGTCTGAGATGTCATAGCTGAATATTCTTTCCCAGTCTGTAGGTGGTCTTTTTACTCTTTTGGTGAAATCTTTAGATGAGCATAGGTGTTTGATTTTTAGGAGCTCCCAGTTATCTGGTTTCTCTTCCTCATTTTTGGTAATGTTTTGTATTCTGTTTATGCCCTGTATTAGGGCTCCTAGGGTTGTCCCTATTTTTTCTTCCATGATCTTTATCGTTTTAGTCTTTATGTTTAGGTCTTTGATCCACTTGGAGTTAGTTTTTGTGCATGGTGTGAGGTCTGGGTCCTGTTTCATTCCTTTGCAAATGGATATCCAGTTATGCCAGCACCATTTGTTAAAAAGACTATCATTTCCCCAATTAACTGACACTGGTCCTTTGTCAAATATCAGCTGCTCATACATGGATGGATTTATATCTGGGTTCTCAATTCTGTTCCATCGGTCTATGTGCCTGTTGTTGTACCAGTACCAGGCTGTTTTGACTACTGTAGCTGTAAAATAGGTTCTGAAATCAGGTAGAGTGAGGCCTCCCACTTTCTTCTTCTTTTTCAGTAATGCTTTGCTTATCCGGAGGTTCTTTCCCTCCCATATGAAATTAGTGATTAGTTTCTCTATCCCCTTAAAATATGACATTGGTATTTGGATTGGAAGTGCGTTACATGTATAGATGGCTTTTGGTAGAATAGACATTTTTATTATAAGTCTTCCTATCCATGAGCAGGGTATGTTTTTCCACTTAAGTATGTCCTTTTGAATTTCTTGTAGCAGAGTTTTATAGTTTTCTTTGTATAGGTCTTTTACATCCTTGGTAAGATTTATTCCTAAGTATTTTATCTTCTTGGGGGCTACTTTGAATGGTATTGATTTGGTTATTTCCTCTTCGGTGTTCTTTTTGTTGATATAGAGGAATCCAAGTGATTTTTGTATGTTTATTTTATAACCTGAGACTCTGCCAAACTCTTCTATTAGTTTCAGTAGTTTTCTGGAGGATTCCTTAGGGTTTTCCATGTATACGATCATGTCATCTGCAAATAGTGATAGCTTTACTTCCTCCTTGCCAACCCAGATACCCTTTATTTCTTTGTCTAGCCTAATTGTCCTGGCTAGGACTTCAAGTACGATGTTGAATAAGAGCGGTGATAAAGGGCATCCTTGTCTGGTTCCCGTTCTCAAGGGAAATGCTTTCAGGTTCTCTCCATTTAGAGTGATATTGGCTGTTGGCTTTGCATAGATGCCCTTTATTATGTTGAGGAATTTTCCTTCAATTCCTATTTTGGTAAGAGTTTTTATCATAAATGGGTGTTGAGCTTTGTCAAATGCCTTTTCTGCATCAATTGATAAGATCATGTGGTTTTTATCTTTTATTTTATTTATGTGATGGATTACATTAATGGTTTTTCTGATATTAAACCAGCCTTGCATACCTGGTATAAATCCCACTTGATCATGGTGAATTATTTTTTTGATGTGTTGTTGGATTCTATTGGCTAGAATTTTGTTGAGAATTTTTGCATCTATGTTCATGAGGGATATAGGTCTAAAATTTTCTTTTTTTTGTAATGTCTTTACCTGGTTTTGGTATCAGGGAGATGGTAGCTTCATAGAATGAGTTGGGTAGTATTCCGTCTTTTTCTATGCTTTGAAATACCTTCAGTAGCAGTGGTGTTAAGTCTTCTCTGAAGGTTTGGTAGAACTCTGCAGTGAAGCCGTCCGGGCCAGGGCTTTTTTTTGTTGGGAGTTTTTTGATTACCGTTTCAATCTCTTTTTTTGTTATGGGTCTATTTAGTTGTTCTACTTCTGATTGTGTTAGTTTGTAGGTAGTATTTTTCCAGGAATTTATCCATTTCTTCTAGGTTTTCAAATTTGTTAGAGTACAATTTTTCATAGGAATCTGAAATGATTCTTTTAATTTCATTTGGTTCTGTTGTGATGTGGTCCTTCTCATTTCTTATTCGGGATAGTTGTTTCCTTTCCTGTTTTTCTTTAGTCAGTCTAGCCAATGGTTTATCAATTTTGTTAATTTTTTCAAAGAACCAGCTTTTGGCTTTGTTAATTCTTTCAATTGTTTTTCTGTTCTCTAATTCATTTAGTTCAGCTCTAATTTTTATTATTTGTTTTCTTCTGGTGCCTGATGGGTTCTTTTGTTGCTCACTTTCTATGTGTTCAAGTTGTTGGGACAGTTCTCTGATTTTGGCTCTTTCTTCTTTTTGTATGTGTCGCATTTATCGATATAAATGGGTCTCTGAGCACTGCTTTTGCTGTGTCCCAGAGGTTTTGATAGGAAGTATTTTCATTCTCGTTGCTTTCTATGAATTTCCTTATTCCCTCCTTGATGTCTTCTATAACCCAGTCTTTTTTCAGGAGGGTATTGTTCATTTTCCAAGTATTTGATTTCCTTTCCCTAGTTTTTCTGTTATTGATTTCTAGCTTCATTGCCTTGTGGTCTGAGAAGATGCTTTGTAATATTTCGATGTTTTGGACTCTGCAAAGATTTGTTTTGTGACCTAATATGTGGTCTATTCTAGAGAATGTTCCATGTGCACTAGAAAAAAAAGTATATTTTGCAGCAGTTGGGTGGAGAGTTCTGTATAAGTCTATGAGGTCAAGTTGGTGGATTGTTGTAAGTAGGTCTTCCGTGTCTCTATTGAGCTTCTTACTGGATGTCCTATCCTTCTCCGAAAGTGGTGTGTTGAAGTCTCCTACTATAAATGTGGAGGTGTCTATGTCACTTTTCAATTCTGTTAAAATTTGATTTATGTATCTTGCAGCCCTGTCATTGGGTGCATAAATATTTAATATGGTTATGTCTTCCTGATCAATTGTCCCTTTTATCATTATATAGTGTCCTTCTTTATCCTTTGTGGCGGATTTAAGTCTAAAGTCTATTTTGTCAGAAATCAATATTGCTACTCCTCTTCTTTTTTGCTTATTATTTGCTTGATATATTTTTTTCCATCCTTTGAGTTTTAGTTTGTTTGTGTCTCTAAGTCTAAGGTGTGTCTCTTGTAGGCAGCATATAGATGGATCGTGTTTCTTTATCTAGTCCGTGACTCTTTGTCTCTTTATTGGTGCATTTAGTCCATTTACATTCAGCATAATTATAGATAAATAAGTTTTTAGTGCTGTCATTTTGATGCCTTTTCATGTGTGTTGTTGGCCTTTTCATTTTTCCACATACTTTTTTGTGCTGAGACGTTTTTCTTAGTAGATTGTGAGATCCTCATTTTCATAATGTTTAACTTTATGTTTGTTGAGTCGTTATGTTTTTCTTGGCTTTTTTCTTGAGTTATGGAATTGATATTCCTTTTTTTGGGTACCTTATTATTTACCCCTATTTTTCTAAGTAAAAACCTAACTTGTATCGTTCTATATCGCCTTGTATCACTCTCCATCTGGCAGTTCAATGCCTCCTATATTTAGTCCCTCTTTTTGATTATTGTGATCGTTTATCTATTGATTTCCATGATTTCCTGTTATGTGCATTATTTTGTTTATTTATTTATTTTTTAGAATTAATCTTACTTTGTTTTTGTGCTTTCCCTATTTGAGTTGCGTTGATATCAGGACGTTCTGTTTTGTGACCTTGTATTGTGCTGGTATCTGATATTATTGGTCATCAGGCCAAACAATCTCCTTTAGCATTTCTTGCAGTCTTGATTTAGTTTTTGCAAATTCTCTAAACTTGTGTTTATCTGTAAATACCTTAATTTCTCCTTCATATTTCAGAAAGAGTTTTGCTGGATATATGATCCTTGGCTGGCAGTTTTTCTCCTTCAGTGTTCTGTATATGTCGTCCCATTCCCTTCTTGCCTGCATTGTTTCTGCTGAGTAGTACGAACTTATTCTTATTGATTCTCCCTTGAAGGAAACCTTTCTTTTCTCCCTGGCTGCTTTTAAAATTTTCTGTTTGTCTTTGGTTTTGGCAAGTTTGATGATAATATGTCTTGGTGTTTTTCTTTTTGGATCAATCTTAAATGGGGTTCGATGAGCATCTTGGATAGATATCCTTTCGTCTTTCATGATGTCAGGGAAGTTTTGTGTCAGGAGTTCTTCAACTATTTTCTGTGTTTTCTGTCCCCCCTCCCTGTTCTGGGACTCCAATCACTCGCAAGTTATCCTTCTTGATAGAGTCCCACATGATTCTTAGGGTTTCTTCATTTTTTTTAATTCTTTTATCTGATTTTTTTTTTCAGCAATGTTGGTGTTGATTCCCTGGTCTTCCAGATGTCCCAGTCTACATTGTAATTGCTCGAGTCTGCTCCTCTGACTTCTTATTGCGTTTTCAAATTCTGTAATTTTATTGTTAATCTTTTGGATTTCTACATGCTGTCTCTCTATGGATTCTTGCAACTTGTTAATTTTTCCACTATGTTCTTGAATAATCTTTTTGAGTTCTTCAACAGTTTTATCAGTGTGTTCCTTGGCTTTTTCTGCAGTTATCCTAATTTCATTTGTGATATCTTTAAGCATTCTGTAAATTAGTTTTTTATATTCTGTATCTGATAATTCCAGGATTGTATCTTCATTTGGGAAAGATTTTGATTCTTTTGTTTGGGGGGTTGGAGAAGCTGTCATGGTCTGTTTCTTTATGTGGTTTGATATGGACTGCTGTCTCCTAGCCATCACTGGGAAACTAGATTTTCCAGGTAATCAGCTAAAAAAGAATGCAGTCAGATCCCTATCTGAATTCTCCCTCTGGCTCAGGGTATTCGGATGTTAATGGAGCCACCTGGGGAGGGTGGGGGAGGGATCAGAGAGCTAGGAGTGTAGCACCACAGAATATAGAGCTGATCCCCGTGTTCACGCTCCTCCCCCTTCCGCCAAGATCCCGGCGGGACTGCTCCCCAGTCGGGACGGTACTCTCCCCGCTCCGAGACCTGTCACTTCCTCCCGGGGATTTCTCTCTCCGGTGCGCCACGCCGCAAGCGCGAATTTGGTGGGCGTCCCCTGCACGAAGGTCTGGCCCCCCCCCCGGGGTCGCTTTAGGGAAATATAGCTGATCCCCACGCTCGTGCCACACCCGCTTCCTGCCAAACTCCCGGCGGGACGGCTCCCCAGCTGGGACGCTACTCTCCCCGCTCCAAGCTCAGCCACTGCCTCCCGGGTGCTTCTCCCACCGGCTGTGCCGCTACGCTGCCCACGCGAATCAGCTAGACTCCCTCCCGGGATGGGTTCGGGGGGGTAGGGCTGGGCCCCTTGTCTGTGTTGTCTGCCCCCCTGGGCTCTGCCCCAGCTCGGGCTCCAAATGTCACCTGCCTGGTACGCTAGCTCCTAGTTCTGAAAACGATCGCTGTCTGCCCATATTTGTTCATTCTCCGTCTCTAAGTCTGTGTTTGTTGTTCAGAGTTCGTAGATTGTTATGTATGTGATCGATTCACTTGTTTTTCCGAGTCTTTGTTGCAAGAGGGATCCGAGGTAGCATCCACCTAGTCCGCCATCTTGGCCCCGCCTCCAGCTTATAATCTTTGCTGATGCAGATTGCCACATCTTTCTCTCTAGGAGTGGCTGGTGGGTTAGAACCACTGACTTTCCAGTTAGTAGCCAAGCACTTAACCACTGTGCCACCAAGGCTCCTTATAGATCTTTGGTAGTCAGGTTTTTTGGATTATAATCTATAAGATTTAAGATTTGGTAATGCTAACATCCTATTGTCACGAGTAAAGAGGTTTTTCCTAAGTAAGTAATCCAATGTAGAGAGGAGAACAAAACTTACAGAAGTAGAAAAAGTCAGAAGCAAGACAATACTTTTGAACCACAGTGTCTTGTCATATCTATTCCTCGACCTGTGAAGTCACATAAACCAAAATATTACCTCTATTTTAAACTAGTTAAAGTTCGGTTGTTAGCCCTTAAAACAAAAAGATTTCTAACAAATAAAAAATCAGTAAATAGCTACATGACCCATGTCATAGTATTTTACAGAGCAAAAAAAGAGAAAGGGATTTAAACTTCCATGTAAATTGAGTTGATTTTCAACTTATAGTGGCCCCATGTGACAATGTAGAACTGCCCCACTGGGTTTAATACTTTAAAAGAGATAATATTTTTCCCCTGAGAAGTGGGAAGAATTTCAACTAATTACTGGATCAAAAGAGTAGATAAGGAAATACAACTTATGGCCAACCCATGTGTAGCTCTATAAATTTCAGAAAAGATACTGGCTTGGAACTTTTCATACCATTCATTACCTATCTGTATCAATCTTTGTCTTTCTACTACAGCTTTCGTGCTCTGACAGAGAAACATAGTTTATTGTCCTCTTACGGATGTATGCAGTTTGTTTAAACATTACTTGGGTTATGGCAATACTCAGAAAATGATGTGACAGGAAGAAAAGGGAACGTTATGGTATAACATCAGACTAAAGGAAGCGTATTGCCACAAGATAGGTGTTTACTAAGGAGTGGTGAGAAGTAAAGTGCCCTGATACCTACGCATAATAAGTAGATTCTCAAGTATTTCCTGTATTCAGAATGTCAAGGAACAATGAAACAGTGTTAAAAAAAAATTCTTACTTCTATGGCCCTCAGACACCCTTTTAGCTCAGTAACGAAGTCATTCCTGCGGTTCACCCTTCATCCAAAGATTATCGTTCCTGTTGTTAGGTGCTGTCGAGTTAGTTCTGACTCATAGTGACCCTATGCACAATAGAACGAAATTCTGCCTGGTCCTGTGCCATCCTCACAATTATTGCTATGCTTTAGCCCATCGTTGCAGCCACTGTGTCAATCCATCTCATTGAGGATATTCCTCTTTTTCACTGACCCTCTACTTTACCAAGCATGATGTCTTTCTCCAGGGGCTGGTCCCCCCTGGCAACATGTCCAAAGTATGTGAGATAAAATCTAGCCATCCTTGCTTCTAAGGAACATTCTGGTTGTTCTTCTTCTAAGACAGATTTGTTCCTTTTTTTGGTAGTCCATGGTATATTCAACATTCTTAGACAATACCACAATTCAAAGTCATCAATTCTTCTTCAGTCTTCCTGATTCATTGTCAAGCTCTCACATGCATATGAGGTGATTGAAAATGGCATGGCTTGAGTCAGGTGCATCTTGGTCCTCAAGGTGACATCTTTGCTTTTCAACACTTTAAAGAGGTCTTTTGCAGCAGATTTGTCCAATGCAATGCCTCTTTTTATTTCTTAACTGCTGCTTCCATGGGTGTGGATTATGGATCCAAGTAAAAGGAAATCCTTGACAGCCTCAAAGTTTTCTCCATTTTTCATGATGTTGCTTATTGGTCCACTTGTGAGGATTTTTGTTTTCTTTATGTTGAGGTGTAATCCGTACTGAAGGCTGTGGTCTTCGATCTTCATCAGTAAGTGCTTAAGTCTTCTTCACTTTCAGCAAGCAAGTTCATGTCATCTGCATAACACAGGTTGTTAATGAGTCTTCCTTCAGTCCTGATGCCCTGCTCTTCTTCATATAATCCAGCTTCTCGGATTATTTGCTCAGCATACAGATTGAATAGGTATGGTGAAAATCCACAGATTAGATAGGCCCATGAAACAAAACAAGACTAAAGGGGTACACCAGTCCAGGGGCAAGGACTAGGAGGCAGGAGGGGTCATGAAAGCTGGCAATAGGGAAACCAACGTCAAGAAAGGAGAGCGTTGACACGTCATGGGGTTGTTAATCACTGTCATAAAACAATATATGTACTAACTGTTTAATAAAAAGCTAGTTTGTTCTGTAAACCTTCATCTAAAGTACAAAAAAATAAATCCTCACTTCTTACCTGATTTTCAAGAAAAGTCCTAAAGCAGTTCAATGAGGAAGGAGAGTGTTTTCTAGAAAAGTTGCTAGAACATTTCTAGCAACTTATTTTGGGGTAGAAATGTTCATTATCTTGAACCTCAATTGAAATGTCAAATCTTACTTCTTGCCATGTTGTTGTGAGGTCCCCTTGAGTTGACTTTTGACTCATAGTGAATCCATGTGAGAAAGTAGAACTGTCCCGTAGGGTTTTCTAGGCTGTGATCTTTATGGGAACAGATTGATGTGTCTTTCTTCCATGGAATTGCTGAGTGGGTTTGAAGCACCAACTTTTCAGTTAGCAGCCAAGTGCTTAACAGTTGTGCCACCAGGGGTCCTACTTCATACCATACCAAATAAATAATTTGCAGCAAATAAATAAATAAGCAGCAGAAGAAATAATTCAAAATTTTGGGTCAGGGTCCTAAATGTAAAATTTAAAACTATAAAATCTCTCAAAGAAAACATAGGAGATGCTTATTGTAAACTTGGAGGGGATATTTTTTAGATAGAATGAAAAAAGCATGAACCATATAAAAAACATTTATAAAACGGACTTCACAAAAATAAAAGCACTTACAACCAAAACATATGTAAAACTTTGACAACAACAAAAACACGAATAACCCAATTTAAAGAAAAAATGTGCAAAGGAATTGAATAGACATTTCACCAAAAAGGAATGATGGGTTACCATATGACCCAATCTATGCAGTTCTAGGTATTTACCCAAAAGAAATGAAAAACACTTCTTCATACGCAGACTTGTACATGGATATTCAAAGTCAGAAAGAATATTAATGGTTGCCTGTGGTCAGGGTTGAGGGAGGGAGAGGTTACAAAGAGTCATTAAGGAACTTATTTTGGGGTAAAAATGTTCATTATCTTGATTATGGAGATAGTTTCAGAATTATACATATGTACCAAACTCTTTTTTTTTTTTTTTACCAAACTCATCAAATTGTGCACTTTAAAGATGTGTATTTTATTATTGGTAATATGTACATATTTCTTTGAGTATATAAAACCAAAAAACCCATTGCTGTTGAGTTGAGTCCAACTCATAGTGACTCTATAGGACAGAGTAGAACTACCCATAGAGTTTCCAAGGAGCGCCTAGTGGATCTGAACTACCGACCTTTTAGTTAGCAGCTGAACACTTAACCACTGTGCCACCAGTGTTCCCATGAGTATAAAAAAAAAAAAAAAAAAAAAATTATAGCTAAGATTAACTGCTTTGTCACCAGGTTGACATAAGTACAGCTTTGGCTATTTGCTGGCATGTCTGGTTATTTTTGGTTGAATTTGTTTATTCAAATTTTAGAATTCTTCCTACATAGAGGTTTTACAATTTTACATTTTTCTCTGCTAATCAGATATAGTGGAAACTGATCACATTTATGGAATTAGAATTGATGAAAACTCAAGTCTTGGTTTCAGTTTTGAAAGAATTTGTTTACCTCTGGTGTCTTCCCATGACTAGTGTTTAGTATTCCAAAACTTTCAACTAAAACACAGTTGTGATCTTTAGGATTCTCTCGCTGGCACATTCATAACTCTAATGCTTGTCCCTTTAGTACTTCCAGATTGCTGAGAACTATCTACTGATTTTTAGAGGGTTTTTGCTTACTGTTATACTCTCGTGTCCCACACAGTACAAAGTAGAAAAGAACCGAGATGGAAGAAAGAATGGAAAAACAGTCATATTTACTGTTTTCCTATTTTCAACAGTATCTTGACCCATAAGATTGAAAACTCTGTTGGTATCTGGTTTATTTGTCTTCTTGTTGTAGCAGCCATGTGCTCAGGCAAAACTTGGATTCTAACTATTTTGTTGAAGTCTCAAATGAGCAATACCATCAGGTGACAAAGAGTTTTAGAAGGCCAATTCACCATGCAAAATGTCCCTGTATGGTGAAATATTGCTCTTCAAGTCTTTGTTGATTCAGCAACTTTGAGATGCATCAAAATAGTTACTTTACATTTTATTCAAATTTTCTTGCTATTTCCTATGGACCTGTAGGTGTGCCACAAACTGAGTCGGTTCCAACTCATAGTGACCCTATGTACAAGGAAACAAAGTACTGATCGGTTTTGCAACATCCTCACAATCGTTGCTATGTTTGAGCCCATTGTTGCAGCCACTATGTCTATCCACCTTGTTGAGTGTCTTCCTGTTTTTCACTGACCCTCTACTTTACCAAGCGTGATGTCCTCCTACAGGGACTAGTCCCTCCTGATAATATGTCCAAAGTATGTGAGATGAAGTCTCACCATCCTTGCTTCTAAGGAGCATTCTGGCTGTACTTTTTCCAAGACTGCTTTGTTAGCTCTTCTGGCAGTCCATGGTATAGTCACTATTCTTCACCAACACCGCAATTCAAAGGCATCAATTCTCCTTCATTCTTCTTTACTCATTGTCCAGCATTCACATGCATATGAGAGGATTGAAAATTTCATGGCTTGGGTCAGGCACACCTTAGCCCTCAAGGTGACATTTTTGCTTTTTAACATTTTAAAGAGGTCTTTTGCAGCAGATTTTCCCAATGCAGTACAGTATTCTTTCCTTTTTGACTTAGATATGAGTTTATTTCTTAAATAGACACTCTTGTGGTTATTTATCTATTAAGTACAATTTGGTGTATTGTTTTTTTTCTTAGCAATGAAAAAAAATTGTATTTTAGATAACTGTTTACAGAGCAAATTAGTTTATCATTAAACAATTAATACACATATTGTTTTGTGACATTGGTTGCCACTCCCACGACATATCAACATTCTCCCCTTCTCAACATTGGGTTCCCGTTACCAGCTTTTCTGTCCCCTCCTGCCTTCTTGTCCTTGCCTCTGTGCTGGTGTGCCCATTTAGTCTCATTTTGTTTTATCGACCTGTGTAGTCTTTGCCTGAAAGGTAAACCTCAGGCGTGACTTCAGTACTGAGTTAAAAGGATCTCTGGGGCCCAAACTCTTGGGGTTTCTCCAGTCTCTGTCAGACGAGTATGTCTTTTTTTTTTTTTTTTTTGGTAAGTTAGAATTTTGTTCTATGTTTTTCTTCATCTCTGCTTGGGACCTTCTATTATGATCCCTGTCAGAGCAGTCGGTGGCAGTAGCTGCGTACCATCTAGTTGTGCTGGACTCAGTCTTGTGGAGGCTGTGGTAGTTGTCCATTAGTCTTTTGTACTAATCTTTCTCTTGTGTCTTTGGTTTCTTCATTCTCTTTTTCTCCAGGCAGGATGATACCGGTGGAGTTTCTTAGATGGCCACTCACGAGCTTTTAAGACCCAGACACTACTCACCAAAGTAGGATGTAGAACATTTTCTTTATAAAATATGTTATGCCACTTCAGCTAGATGTTACCCAAGACCATGATCTCTAGCCTTCAGCCCAGTAATTTGGTCCCCCAGGAAGTTTGGATATGTCTACGGAGCTTCCATGACCTTGACTTGGACAAGTTGTGCTGGCTTCCCAATATTATATACTGTCTCACCCTTCACCATAGTTACCACTTAACTATTGTCTACTTAGTGTTTTTCCCTCCTCACTCGTTCCCTCCCTCATAACCATCAAAGATTGTTTCTTTCTGTGTGGAGAAATTTTCATAATAGTGGCCTCATACAATATGTGTTGTCTTGCGATTGACTTATTTCACTCAGCATAAGCCCTCCAGATTCATCCATTTTATGAGATGTTTCACAGATTCGTCATTGTTCTTTATCATTTCCTAGTATTCCATTGTGTATTTGTACCATAGTTTGCTTAGCCATTCATCTACTTATGGGCACTTAGGTTTTTTTCCATCTCTTTGGTATTGGGAATAATGCTGCAATGAATATGGGTGTGCATATTTCTGTTCCTGTGATGACTCTTATTTCTCTAGCATACATTCCCAGGAGTGGGTTTGCTGGATCATATGGTATTTCTATTTCTAGCTTTTTAAGGAGGTGCCATGTCGTTTTCCAGAATGATTGTACCATTTTATATTCCCACCAGCAGTGCATAAGAGTTCCAATCTCCCAGCAGGCTCTTCAACATCTGTTATTGTCTTTGTTTCTTGATTCTTGCCAGTAATGTTGGGGTGAGATCGTATCTCACTGTGGTTTTGATTTGCATTTCTCCAATGTCTAGTGATCTCAAGTGTTTCCTCATGTGTCTGTTAGCCACCTGAATGTTTCCTTTGGTGAAATGCCTGTTCTTTTCCAGTCTGCAGGTTCTCTTTTTACTCTTTTGGTGAAGCATAAGTATTTAATTTTTTGTAAGATCTCAGTTATCTAGCTTAATTCTGGTGTTTGTGTGTTGCTAGTTATGATTTACATCCTATTTATGCCATGTGTTAGGACCTCTAACATTGACCCTATTCTTTTCTTCCATGATCTTTGTTGGTTTTGGCTTATATTTAGGTCATTGATCCATTTTGAGTCAGTTTTTGTGTATGGTGTGAGGTATGAGTCTTGTTTCATTCTTTTACAGATGGACATCCAGTTTTGCCAGTATTATGTTAAAAAGACAGTCTTTTCCTCATTTGGTGGATTTTGGGCCTTTTTTAAAGATCAGGTGACCATAGATGAATGGATTTACATCAGGGTTCTAAATTTGTCCCATTGACCAATGTGTCTTTCGTTGTACCAGTAACAAGCTGTTTTGACTACAGTGGCTGTATAGTATCATCTGAGGTCAGGTAGTGAGTGTCCTCCTACTTTATTCTTCTTCAATGGTGCTTTACTTACCCATGTTTTCTTCACTTTCCATACACAGTTAAGGGTTAGTCCTTCCATGTCTTTAAAGAATGCTGTTGATATTTGGATTGAGATTGTATTGCATTTGTAGATTACTTTGAGTAGAATTGACACTTTCACAATGTTGAGTCTACCTATCCATGAGGATGATATATTTTTCCATTTATGTATGTCTCTTGCAGTAGTGTTTTGTGGCTATCTTTGTATAGGACTTTTATGTCCCTGGTTAGATTTATTCCTAAGTATTTTATTTTTTTTAGGGACTATTATAAATGATATTGTTTTCCCGATTTCCTTTTTTTAGTTCTGTTTATTAGCTTATAGGAATTCAGTTGATTTATATATGTTTATCTTGTATCTTACTATGCTGCTGAATCTTTCTATTAGTTCAGTAATTTTCTCATGGAGTCTTTTGGGTTTTCTATGTATAATATCATATTATCCATAAATAGGGAGTTTTGCTTCTTCCTTATCAGTTTGGATGCTCTTTATTTCTTTTATTTTGCCTTATTGCTCTAGCTAGGATTTCCACGGCAATGTTAAACAGGAGTAGTGATAAAAGACAATTCTCAAGGGGAATGTTTTCAGTCTCTTACCATTAAGAATGATGTTGGAATGATGTTGGCTGTATAAAAAAAAAAAAAAAAAATTTTTTTTTTTTTTTTTTTATAGATGCCCTTTATTATGTTGAGGAATTTCCCTTCTATATTTATTTCATTGAGAGTTTTTACCAGGAATGCGGGTTGTACTTTGTCAAAGGCCTTTTTTGCATTGATTGATATGACCATGTGATTCTTTTCTTTTTTTGTAGTGCCTTTGCCTGGCTTTGGTATCAGGATTATGCTCGCTTCATAGAACAAATTTGGAATTATCCCTTCATTTTCCATATCCTGAAATATTTTGAATAGTACTGGTGTAAGCTCTTCTTTAAATGTTTGGTAAAATTTTTCAGCAAAGGCATCTGGGTCAGGGCGCTTTTTTTCTAGGGAGTTTTTTTTTTTTTTAATTACCTTTTCAATCTCTTCTCTTGTTATGGATCTTTTCATTTTCAACTTCAGTTTGTGTTAGTTTGGGTAGGTAGTGTGTTTCTAGAAATTTATCCATTGCCTCTAGGTTTTCAAATTGTTGTAGTATAGTTTTTCATAATACTCTGTTATGATCCTTTTTATTTCAGTTGGGTCTGTTATAATGTCCCTCATTTCATTTCTTATTTGGGTTATGTGCATCCTCTCCAGTTTTTCTTTTGTCAGTTTGGCCAAGGGTTTGTTGATTTTGTTGACATTTTCAAAGAGCCAACTTTTGATTTTGTTGATTCCTTCTATTGCTTTTCTGTTCTCTGTTTCATTTATTTCTGCTCTGATATTTATTATTTCCTTTCTTTTGGTGGCTATGGGCTTCTGTTTGTGCCGGTTGTGTAGCTAATGTTTTGACTTTGTCCTTTTCTTCCTTTCGATGTGCGCATCTATTGCTATAAGTTGACCTCTGAGCACTGCCTTTGCTATGTCCCATAGGTTTTGGTATGTGTTTTAATTCTCATTTGATTTTAGGAATTTTTTTATTCCATCTTTGATTTCTTCTGTTACCCAGTGGTTTTTAAGCAAGATGTTATTCAGTTTCCATGTATTTGATTTTTTTTTCTCCTTGCTCTTCCTGTTATTAATTCCTACTTTTATGGCATTGTGATCAGAGAAGATACTTTATATTCTCTCAGTGTCTTAGATTTTGATGAGGGTTGCTTTGTGGTCTAAGACGTGGTCTATTCCGAAAAACGGTCCAAGTGCATTGGAAAAGAATAAGTACTTTGCTGCTGTTGAGTGGATTGTTCTATAGATGTCTACGAGGTCAAGTTGATTGACTGTGGCCTTTTGATCTTCTGTATCTTCGTTGAGCTTCTTTCTAGATGTTCTGCCCTTTATGGAGAGTGGTGTGTTGAAGTCTCCTACTATTATTATGGAACTGTCAATTTCTCTTTTCAGTGCTGTTAGAGTTTGTTTTATGTATTTTGGAGCTCTGTTATTTGACGTGTAGATATTATGGTTATGTCTTCATGGTGAGCTGTCCCTTTAATCATCATATAATGTCTTTCTTTGTCTTTCATGTGGATTTTGTTTTAAAGTACATTTTGTCTGAGATTACTTTTCCACTCCTGCTCTTTTTTGGTTGCTGTTTGTTTGGTATATTTTTTTACACCCTTTGATTTTTAATATATTTATGCCTTTGTTTGTAACGTTTGTCTCTAGTAGACACCATATTGATGGATCCTTTTTTTTTTTTTATCCATTCTGTCACTTTCTGTTGCTTCATGGGTGCATTTAATCCATTTACATTCCGTGTGATTACTGATAGATGTGAGTTTATTGCTGTCATTTTGTAGTTCTTTTTTTTTTTTTGTGGCTCTGATGTTGTCTTTGTTCTTCTTACTCTCCTGTGCTGAATTTCCTTTTTTTGTGGGTTTTTTTTTCCATTTCTTTCATTTTTGTAGATTTTGTGTTTACTGAGACTTTATGTTTTTCTTTATTTTGATGGGTAGGTTTATTAACTTTCTTTGTGGTTACCTTGAAATTTACCCCTGTCTTCCAAAGTTTGAGCCCGTCATTTATTGCTTGATATCACCTTGACTTCCTTTCCATTTGAAAGTTGTAGACCTACACTGTCTTTTCCGTCTTTTATTTTTCTGACTTTGTTGTCATTTACACGTTGCCCTTTTTGTTTCCCTATTGTAAAATTTTAGTTTTATTTTGTCCTTGAGAGTTCATTACCTAGGTTGATATCTAGAAAACATGTGATGTTGGGTGGTTCTTTAACCACAGAGCTCCCTTAAAAATTCAGGTAAGTTTCATTTGGTTTTTACATATTCTCTTAATTTCCGTTTACCTGGAAATGTCTTAATTTTGCTATGGTATTTGAGAGAGAGTATATTATTCTTGTTTGGCATTTTTTTTTTTCTTTCAAGGCTATATATATGTAATTTCTTTGCCTTCTTGCCTGCATGGTTTCTGCAGAATAATCGGAGCTTGATCTTATTACTTTGTATCTTAGGCTGGGCTCTCTAGAGAAGTAAAGCATATAAATGTATATATAGAGAAAGATTTCTGTCAAGGAAAAGGCTCACGTGATTGTAGAGGCTGAAATGTCCCAAGTATGTGTATCAGGATAGAGGCTTCTCTCTGTTCATGTAGCTGCAGGGGCTTGCAAACTCAGGATTGGCAGGTCAGACAGCAGGGCTTCAGCTCTCAGGCTGTGAAGATCAGTGAATTCCAAGATCTACAGATGAACTGATAGCTCAAGTCCCAAAAGCCGTATGTCAGAAAAACAGGAGGCAGTGCAGGATCCAGAGTGAGCAAAAAAGCCAGAACATCTGATTATATTTGGATACAGGCCACACCCCAGGGAAACTCCCTTTCAACTGATTGGCTACTCACCGCAGATGCAGTCATGGGAGTGATCACATATAAACGCTGAGAATCACTGCACAGCCAAGGTGACACACAATCTTAACCATCACACTTCCCCTCTGTATGTGGCTTTTTGTCTTTCTCAAACTGCTCTCAGGATTCTTTCTTTGTCTTTGATTTGACAAATGTGATTATGATATGTCTTGGTGATTTTCTATTGGGGCCTCTCCTATATTTGGTTCGTTCAGCTTCTTGGAAGTTCAGCTTTTTGTCTTTCATGATATGAAGGAAATTTTCTGTCAGTAAATCTTCAATGATCCTCTCTAAGTTTTCTGTTCTCTTTCCCTGTTCTCAAACTCCAATCACATGCAAACTTTTGCTTTTGATTGTACCCCACATTGTTTTCAGAGTTTTATCATTTTTCTGATTTTTCCTCAAAGTAGTTTACAAGGATTTGTCTTCAGTTTCACTGATCCTGTCTTCCATTGTTTTAGATTGCTCCTATATCATCTATGACAGTGTCCATTTCAGAAATCTTGTTATCTTTTGGTTTTGTAATTGCTGTTTTCGTATGATTTCTAGTTGTTTGTTTATTTTGATGTTTTGTTCCTGTATTATTTTCTTGAATTCTTTTATTGTTTTGCCTGTCTTTTCCATGATTTTGTCTGTATTTTCCATGATTTTGTCTATTTTTTCTTAATTTTTGTCTGTGTTTTCCTTTATCTCTTGGAGAGTGCTCAATATGAGTTTTGAGTTCCCTATCAGGAAGTTCCAGTATCTCTTCTTCTACTGGAAGGTCATCTGGTGTTTTATTTTAGGCACTTTCTAGAGTTACCCTGTCCTTTTTCTTTCTTCTTTTTTTTAATTTGCTTTGATGCTCTCTGCTGTCTTTGAGACATTCAGGAATTATTTTCTTGTTTTATTGACTGTAGATATGTTTGCTCATTCCTGCTTTTTTTTCCCTTTTATTTGGTTATGTCTGGGCAGGTGGGCTGGGCACTCTTTGTTGCTTGCTCGTCAGTAGGCACGATACTTCTGATAGCTTTGTCCAGGTGGGCAGGAGTGATCGCTCTTATATGGTGGAGCAGGACAGGGCCAGCAGAGCAAAAAGGATAGGGGTGGGTCGTTAGTGGCACATGAGGCTACGTGGGCAGCTCCTGTCTGGAGGCGAGAAGAGAAGGCAGAGGAGGACAGGACCTGACTGAATGGACACGGAAAATACAGGGTGGAAAGATGCAGTGTGCCGTCACATTGTGGGGAGAGCAACTACGGTCACATAACAATATGTGTTTTGTTAAATTTTAAACTTTCGCTTAAGGCACGATTGAAAAAAAAAGTGGCAGAGATGGCACACGAGGCCAGGTATTCAGAAGAAAGGAAAGGAAAGAAGGTATAACAAACTAGGAGGAAAAGTAAATAAATAAATGCCCTATGGGAGCTCACCGGAATGTTGGCGTGAACCGGAGCAGCTGTGTACTAGAGGTTTTCCAGCCAAGTGGTGTGGCACAGCCTGCCACAAAGTAGTGGGGATGGCACATGTGGCCTGTTGGTTGGGAGAAGGGAAAGTAAGGAAGGTAGAGAGAGACAAGAAACTAAGAAAGATGTATATATATACACACACACATACATAAATGTCCTGAGGGAGCCCACTGGTGTGGCAGCAGGGACTTGTGAAGCCAGGTGCCTGCAGCTCCCCAGCCTAGCAGTGTGGCACAGCCTAGCAGAGACAGCACATACGAACAGATTGTTGGGACAAAAGAAGGGAAGAAAGGTAGAGAGAGATAAGAAACCATGAAAAAAAAATGCCTTCAGAGTGCCCACTGGTGTGGCAGTGGAGACTGAGTAAACCAAGTGCTGGAGGTTCCCTAGCCCAGTGGTGTGGCACAGTCCTTCGAAAAGTGGTGGAGACAGCACATGGCAAAAGGAAAGGAAGGAAGTTAGAGAGAGTCAAGAAACCAAGAAAAAGAAAATGCCCTGAGGGAGTCCACCAGCATGGTAACACAGATGGGGAAGAAGGCACAGCCTGTCAAAAAGTGGTGGAGATGGCACACAGCGCCAGTTAGATGAGAGAAAGGAAAGGAAGGAGGTGAGCGAGAGAGAGAAAACAAAAAAGAAGCCAAACAACAGTAACAAAATGGCACTGAAGGAACTGGCTGGTGGGTACAGGGCAAATCCAAGCAGCAAGGAGCCAACGTCTCTCTGGATGAGCCACCCTTGGCACACCGCAAAGCATTGGAGGCTGTGCAGAAGGAAGAAGGGTGGGAGCTGGGAATGTGTGTATACCTGGTTAACGGGTGCTCTGTCTCCTGCTGAGAGCTCCGTGAGGTTGCCTCCCCCTATTCCCTGTCTACCGCTCTTGATGGCTGAGAGGTCCAAGATGGTGTGGCCATGCTGTGCCAGCTGGCAGGGGACCTCCATTCTGCAGCTGTCTTTTCTCTGTCAGTCTCCTGTTCCATTTGGTGCTTGGTTGAATTCTTTATTCCCTCATTTGCTGCTTAGGGTCCCAGGATTGTCGATTGTAACTATTTTACTGTTTTTAGGGCCTTCTCTGTAGAGAGATGGTGTGGTGCTTCTGTCTATTATGCCATGTTGACTTTGTCTCCTGGTATATTATTCTTAAATTACGAAAGTCTGGGAAACTCTCAAGGACAGCTCTTCTCCATGCAGTCTGCTGTACCCTTGGCACATGGTCATCTCAGCATGAGTACTCCTTCACAATAGCTAAAAAATAATAATAATAATAATAGCTGCAGGAGTGGAAATAATGAGATTCTTAGGGTTTTCTCCCTTCCTCTCCATTGTTTGATTTCTTGACAGCTTCTTCCATGGGTGTTGACTGTGGCCCGAAGTAAAATGAAATACTTGACAACATCACTCTTTTCTCCATTTATAGCGTTGTTGCTCATTAGTCCAGTTGTGAGGATTTTTGCTTTCTTTATGTGATGGTGTAATCCATACTTAAGTCTGTAGTCTTTGATCTTCAACAGTAAGTGCTTCAAGTCTTCTTTGCTCTCAGCGAGGAAACTTGTGTCATTTATGTATCACAGGATGTTAATGAGTCTTCTGCCAATCCTGATGGTGCATTCTTCTTCTTATGGTCCACCTTCTCGAATTATTTGCTCAGCATGTAGATTGAAAAAGTATGGTGAAAGAATTCAACACTGACACACACCTTTCCTGATTTTAAACCATGCTATATCCCCTTGTGTTCAGACAACTGCCTTTTGGTCTATGTACAGGTTCCACATGAGCACAATTAAGTGTTCTGGGATTCCCATTCTCAATGTTATCCATAATTTGTTATGATCTACAGGGTTGAATGCCTTTGCAGAGTCAATAAAACAAAGGTAAACATCTTTCTGGTATTCTCTGCTTTCAGCCAAGATCCATCTGACATCCAAAATGATATTTGTTGTTCCATGTCCTCTTCTGAATCTTGCTTGAATTTCTGGCAGTTTCCTGTGGATGTACTGTTGCAACGATTTTTTAATTATCTTCAGCATAATTTTACTTCTATGTGATGTTAATTATACTGTTCAATAATTTCCACAGTCCGCTTGACCACCTTTCTTTCAGAAGGACACAAATATAGAACTCTTCTAGCTCATTACCCAGGTAGCTGCCTTCCAAATTTCTTGGTATAAAACAAGGGAGCACTTCCAGTGTTGCATCCATTTGTTGAAACATCACAATTGGTATTCTGTGAATTCCTGGATCCTTAATTTCTTACCAATGCCTTCAATGCATCTTGGACTTCTTCCTTCAGTACCATCTGTTCTTGTTACCTCCTGAAAATGTTGAACACTGACTAATTCTTTTTTGATATAGTGGCTCTGTGCATTCCTTCCATATTCTTTTGATTCTTCCTGCATTATTCAATATTTTGTCCATAGAATCCTTCAATATTGCAGCTCGAGGCTTGATTGTTCTCTTCACTTCTTTCAACTTGAGAAATTCCAAGAGTGGTCTTCCCTTCTGATTTTCTAACTCCAGGTCTTTGGACATTTCATTATAATACTTCTCTTGGTCTTCTCGAGCCACCCTTTGAAATCTTCTGTTCAGCTCTTTTATTTCATCATTTCTTCTGTTTGCTTTAGCTAAGCTGCATTCAAGAGCATGTTTCAGAGTCCCTGCTGACATCCATTTTGGTCTTTTTTCTTTTCTGTCTTTTTAATGACCTTTTGCTTTCTTCATGCATGATGTCTTTGGTGTCATTCCATGGCCATCAATCATTAGGCTCAATGCATCAAATTTGTTCTTGAGATGGTCTCTAAATTCAGGTGGGATATACTCAAGGTAGTACTGGTATTTGAAATACTGGTCGCATAGCTTCCAGCATCACAGCAACATGCAAGCCACCATAGTACAACAAACTGACAATTGGTGGGGCCACAAGCTACTTTATCCTATTAGTAGAGATGTTAAGAACACCTCTCTTACATAAATGTTAATTTTATAAATCATTCCCAACTGTGAAAAACCCTTTTTATATCATTATATTATTTCAATAATTATGACGTTTTTGCCACAATGCTTTCTTTATTATTTTATGCCCTGTCCTTTTCTGGAGTTATTTGAAAGTATCAGCCACATCATTTGAGATGTAGCTAAATATTTTTTTCTTAAGAAATGGACCGTTTCTTTTTTATATCATTTATAGTGAGATATTAGTTATATATTTCATTGTGACAACTTACTGGACTGAAACAGCAAGATTTATTATCTCAGAGTTCGTATGGGTCAGGATTTCATGTACATCTTAACTATGTCTTCTGCTCAGGAACTCAAAGGCTGTAAACAATGTATCACATGGGCTGCATTTTCATCTGGAGGCTTGACTGGGGAAGAATCTGCTTCCATGCTCATTCTGATTGTTGTCAGAACTCATTTACTTTTGTCTGTATTAATTAGTACCCCAGATATTTACAAGTTGTAGACTGGAGGCCCCTCCCAGGTCCTAGAGACCTACCATAGTTCCATCTACATTTTCTTGTCATTGAATTCCTTAATGTGACTATTTACTTCAAGCCAGCAGGGAGGATCTCTAGTGCATGCTACCAAGTGCTAATAGTATATGTATGTGTGTGTGTGTATATGTATATATGTCATATATAATGTTATACATATGTACATATATATAAAATGTTATATACATGTTGTTGCTGTCTTGTGTCATAGAGTTGATTCTGATGTGTTACAAAGTAGACTTGCTTCATAGGTTTTTCTATTTTTTGCTGTAACTCTTTATGGAAGTGGCTCACTATGCATTTTCTTCTGTTGTGCTGATGGGTGAGTTAAGACTGTGAACCTTTTGCTTATCAGCTGAACACAAATCATTTGTGCCAACCAGGGACATGTTATATATATGTTTTAACACACAGAGATACATGCACAGTCACACACATGCACACAGAAACATATATACACACACAATATACACAATACATGGTAGTATTAGTAATAATGCTATTATTAGCTTACTTATTAAAAACTTAAATATGTCTAGGCAAGGACATTTAACACATACATACATATCTCATAGAATAATTATGGAAGTGACATTTTATCACCTTTGCCATATTCTACTGTTAGAGGGAAGTCACTGGTCCCACCTACAATCAAGAGAAAGAGATGTTGCAAGGTGTTAACATGGAGAACAACCAAAGGTCTCTCTGCCACAACATATATAAAATATATTATAAGTATTCTAAGGAGCCCTGGTGGTACAGTGGTTAAAGCAACCGACTGCTAACTAAAAGTTGGCGGTCCAAAACTAGCAGCTGCTCCCAGGAGGAAGATGTGGCAGTCTGCTTCCGTAGAGATGTACAGTCTTAGAAACCCATGGGGTCACTATGAGTGGAAGTCGACTCGATAGCAGTAGGTCGTTTTTTGTTTTTTAATAAATATTCTACATTTATACATATCCCAGCACTTACAACCCTATGAAGAATAATAGGACCCACAAATTACTTCCCAAATAACCATTCTGAAGCTGAGTGTGGACAACAGAGTCATGTTTAATTCTACATTATGTGGTAGGATGATGGTGTTTACTGTTTGTCCTTCATGATTTTTTCCATGTCTAAAAATATTAAGTGGCCCTCAAACGTTCTACTTTCCAACATTAAACATTAAATGCTAGGAAGAAAAATCTATACTTACAGAAAATTCTAGGTCCCAGATTTTTAACGCAATAACACAAGAGAAAACATCTTTTAATACGCAATGCATCCTTCAATATACTACATGTGTTATCTGATACAACTTCTCAAGAAATGAACTAAAAGCAGACGGCAAGATGGTGCAAAAGAAGTGAGTACTAAAGCAAATCAATAATCTCATTTAAGTAAAAATAAGTGTCACTTTGTTAGATCATTAACTATAATTCCTAAAATATTCTAAATGGGTATGCGGAATATTATAATCTAAAGATATTTAAATATACATTTATCCACTGAATATGACTTGGAAGTTTATATTTAGTATGTAAAGTAGTATTTTTCTAGGTGTTTGGAGAGCCACAATGTCCTATTCTAGGTCATTAATATGAATCTTTACTTAGAAGTTGGGCCTATAGGTTGGAATTTTACCATATATATTTACTTGGTTGTCTCCTTTTTGTAGTACCATCTGAATAAAACAAACAAAAAATAAAACGATTCCAAATAAATAAAAATGGCACTTGTCCTACTTAATGAGAGGAGACAAAAACAACTACTATAAATATTTTTAACTATGTTTGAAAAGAATTTGTGCACCACTTAAAAAATTTCATGGGAGAGTATAGAGATTTAAAACAAAAAAAACCTCATCCCACTGACTTCAGTTTCTCTGGTTCTTCTCCTCAAAGACCAGCTCTGACACTTGCTGCTTTTATTTCCTTCTAGAGCTATTTAAGGCATATTCCTTCATTCCTTTCAACAGTTGTTTATTTTTACATTTTATTGACTTATAATAATATTGTTGATTTTTCCCCCAAATCCAGGCTTCTAAGCTATGTCTAGTTTTTGCTAATAAACATGATAAAATAAAGGCATCCAGGTTCAAACAGGTAACTTAGTATCCTTAAGAAGACATTTGAGAGTCACCGAGCACGGGAATTTCAGCACCTAGCGCTGAACCTGGTCCACAGCAAGCAGCCAACAAGTGTAGGAGAACTGTTTATTCAGTGCCTGGAACATTGTCTGGCACATTTAGCAATGACAAATGGATGTATGGATGAGTGAGTGGATGGTAAAGGGTCAACAAAATGTGTGGTTCAGATTGAAAATTTTGAAGGCATTGAAGGACAGATTTGTTGTATCATAGATTCTAAAATAAGTTCCTAATGGAAGCTTGAGAAACCTTCTCAAATGTATTATGGGTACGAAGGTAGTGTCAATTTGACTGATCCCTTCAGGGTGTCCTCCAAGAAATGGAGTTGGTCTCCAGCACAGATCTATAAGAACTGGATATCGATAAATGCTGAAGGCAATTGGTTTTGGTAAGATGATGAAATGGTGGATCAAGCCACTGATTTATCATCTCATATAAACTGTAAGTAATTTGTTTGGACTTCTGGCAGAGAGGAGGTGAGGTCCCTCCATCGCTGAATCCTGAGGCCATGAAACAGAATTGGGAACCAAATTCCTGCCTTAAAGAGCTCCAAGAATTAGACCCTTGATCAGACAGCAAGGCATTTAGACTGCTGTCCAGTCTTTCTCTTGCCCCAGTCTCCTCTTTCTCATTCTCTTTCATGCTCCTTCAGTGGATCTGTTCACACATGTCCATAAACATCCAGAATGATTTCTCATTTCTCTCCATTGATCTCTTCTTTTGCTGCTTTGATAGATTTGGTCATGCATCATAGATCTGGAATCTTCATCTATATGTTGTATTAACTCTTGGATATGATTTGTAGGCCCTACCAGATATCAATATTCATTATTATAAAGCTATGCTAATTAGGATGGCATAGTATTGGCATATGGATAGAAAAAGAAATGAGTGGAACAGAAGAGTGAATCTAGAAACAGACTACTTATATACCAATATTTGATTTACAAAAAGGTGTCATGCAATAAATGGCACTAGATCAATTGAATGTTCACATATGAAAGTTTACCCTATTTCATATCAGACAAAAAAATCAATTCTGAGTAGAACAGAGACCCAAATAAAGAAAATGAAATAATAAAAAAACGTTGACGGTAATATAGGAGAATGTTTTCATGCTATTGTGTTAGGCATAGATTTCTTCAATAGGACACAAAGAATATTAACTTTAATGAGAAATATTAATAAAATGGATTTCATTAAAAGTAGGAGCTTGAATTCATTAGAAGGCACCATTAAAAGAGCGAAAATGCAATCCACATTGTGGAAGATGATATTTGCAAGCCATGTATCTGAGAAAGGACTCATACACAGACTACAAAATAACTTTTACAGCTTGGTAAAAAAAAAAAAAAAAGACAGATAACACAATTTTGAAGAAATTTGTGCTCTACTAAAGATGACATCCACGTGGCTGATAGGTTCACAACATCATTAGTATCAGGGAACTACATATTAAAACCACAGCAAGCTAGCATGACATTCCAGCCATAATGGAAACAAATAATCAAACACACACATCCCAACACAAGCAAACACACACAACATATACACAGAACTGATAGTGCTAGTGAGGTTGTACAGCAATTGGAATGCTTGTATGTAACTGGTAGAAATGGAGAAAAGTATATAGTTCTGGAAAACTGTTTGGCACTTTCTAGTAAAGCTTTAAAATGCACCCTTGCTATCACCCAGCAATTTTGTCCTTAAGGGTTATGACTGACTACAAATGTCTTCCAGATGACATGTACAAGAATATTTACAACAGCTTTATTCATAATAGCCAAATATTGGATAAAACCTAAATTCTCATCCAGAACAGATAATCAAATTTAGTATATCTATACAATGAAACACTGGGCAAAAAAAAAGTAACAAACTGCTCCTTATACAACCACATGAGTAATTCTCAAAGGTGTTAATTTCGAGTGAAAGAAATCAGTCACAAAAGGTACATATTACATAATTTAATTTATATGAAACACACAAACTAACTAATCTACAGTAATAAAATCAGGAAAGTGATGAATTTGGGGAGGTATTGATCTTAGAGGCATGGAGGGCTCTTCTGGATTGTTGGTGTTGTTGTTGTTAGGTGCCGTCGAGTCAGTTCCGACTCATAGTGACCCTATGCACAACAGGACGAAACACTGCCCAGTCCTGGGCCATCCTTACAATCGTTGTTATGCTTGAGCTCATTGTTGCAGCCACTGTGTCAATGCACCTCATTGAGGGTCTTCCTCTTTTCTGCTGACCCTGTACTCTGCCAAGCATGATGTCCTTCTCCAGGGACTCATCCCCCCTGACAACATGTCCAAAGTGTGCAAGACGCAGTCTTGCCATCCTTGCTTCTAAGGGGCATTCTGGTTGTACTTCTTCTAAGACAGATTTGTTCGTTCTTTTGGCAGTCCATGGTATATTCAATATTCTTCACCAACACCACAATTCAAACACATCAACTCTTCTTTTGTAGTGCCACATATTTTGTCTGGGTGATGATTACATAGGTTCAGGGCCGTCCATAAGGTGTGCAGGTCCCCAGGCAAATATTCTTTGTGGGATCTTTGTCTATATAAATTTTAGTCACGCAAAATCAGTATGCCAGCACTATCTGACAGCTCAATCTTTATCTTTAACAAGTCCATGAAATAAATACTGTACTAGCCAGTGGAGCACTCAGCTTTTCAGGCTACTATCCTAGAATTGGGACCAGCCAAAAGGCCCTGGATAACTCCCTGGATAACTCCATAAATGCAAGTCCTAGAGCTCTTTGGGGTATCTGTTCAACCACATGAATGCAAGGTAGAGGGGTGGGGAGCATCCCAAGGAGAATTCTAAAGGGAACAGACAGGGACAAGGACCAAGCAAGTCTCTGCCTGGGCTCAGAGCACCCTGCTTTCAAGTTTAAGTTAGCACTGACCTCATGAGCCAGTCCCAGCCACTGTGAAAAATAAAATTAGAAAATTTCAAAAAAGGTGTTCCAACATGCAGGATCCTGCTTGCTGGTATTGCATGGGCTTATACATTTGTAAGTTTATTAAGTGGTATATGCAAGCTTCTTTTACTTCTCTATATGTCCTATATTTGAATTTTAAGAAAGGAAAAATAATCAATTATTAAGCACCTACACTGTGAGTAACAAGATACCATGAGGTAAACACTAACTAAATATATACCATTGATTAAAAAAATATAACAAAGTGGATATGATGTTGACTTTCATCTGATAAGTCACAAGGAAGAAGAGCAAGTTGAGAAAAGGCTGGACATTACAAGATGTTTAATATATGGTGAATGAGTGAACAGAGAAGTAGTATGTGAGCCTGAGAGCAATGCTAGAACTTTACAGTTGGCCTTTGAGAATGTGATTGACACATACAGTAATTCACCCATTTGGGGGTGTCTTCAGCACTTTAAGTTCCCTGTGTTATTGATGTTTCTATGAATTTTTCAGCCTCTCTCTCCACACACACACACACATCTACAGACAAACAAATTCACTTATGGGAAGATCTGCGTAGATATGATGAGCCTAGAAACACTCCATACAGTGCTACATCATCATGGGGAAATTTCTCCAAATTCTTCTCTCCTTCTTATATCTTTAGGACCTATCAGTTTCTGGCATGTAATAAAGTATTAATAAAAAATGTATGGATAAGAATAAGTAAGCAATTAAGAAACGAATGAAAGAATCTGTCACAAGACCTGTACTCTTTGATGCAGGGATATATATCAATTTAAAAATGTGGCCAACAGAGTCAACAATCTGCAAAGGAAAAGAAGCATTTTGTTCCACGTAATCCTTTCTACCAGACTTTGCTCTGTAGAGGTTAAACAGAATAATAATAGTAATAAAAACCTTGTAAATAAGTTACCCCAGACCTTTGGAATTCTAGAAATGTTCACAGTGATTTTTCTGACATTAATTACATTATGTGCTTTGTAGTGGGTGTCTGAAGAAATTATGAATGGCATAATACTAAGGTCAGGGTCTTTTTTGCTGTTGCCAAGAGTCTGTACTGGAGAAACACAACTTGTTTTCCCTTGGTTGAAATGCATATTTTTGAGAAGGTTTATGTTAGTCTTTTTTCCAAAAGGTGCTTGAAATCCGAATTTGCTTAGTCCTGACCCCGTAGATCACAGGATTAAGGGCAGGTGGAACAACAACATACAAATTGGCCAGAAGGATGTGAATGTATCCGGGAACATTCCTGCCAAACCGGTGGGTCATGAAGGAAAAAAAAGCTGGTGTGAAGAAGACTAGGATTGCACAGATGTGGGAGCCACACGTATTAAGTGCCTTGAGTCTGGCATCTCGAGAAGGAAGGCAGAAGACAGCCGGAGTATTCTCACATAGGAGATGACAATCAGAATCACATCGACAAGCACCAGTGATATAAGAATTAATCCAAATATCATGTTTACCTTTATGTTGGCACAGGCCAGCCGAGCGATTCCCATGTGCTCACAGTATGTGTGGGGGATTATATGGTGTCCACAGAAGGGAAGCCTCAAGATGAGAAACACCAAGGGGATAACCAAAAGGAAATCGACACCAAATACCACCACCAGGAGGAGACCAATGGTTCTGCTCGTGAGAATCAGGCTGTACCGGAGAGGGTTGCAGATGGCTACATAGCGATCGAAGGCCATAGCAACCAACACAACAGTCTCCATAGCAGTCAGCATATGAATGAAGAACATCTGTGTGACACAGCTCCCAAAGCTAATCTCTCTCACTTAAACCAGAAGATGCCCAGCATCTTGGGGATAGTGGATGTGGACAGGCCCAGATCAGTGGAGGCTAACATGGCCAAAAAATAAAACATGGGCTGATGAAGGCTGCTTTCAGTCTGGATTACAAACAAGATAGTGATGTTCCCCACAAGGGCAACCAAATATACAGAGCAAAAAGGGAACCCGATCCAAATGTGCATCTCTTCAAGACCTGGAACACCCAGCAGGAGGAAAGACGAGGGGTGGAATTCGGTATCATTTGAGCGGGACATCCTCTCTCTGTTCTTTTGGAATCTGAGAGACAACAAACAGGTTAACAAACAATTTAAAAATTCAAATGACATCAAATAAAGAAAGTACAATAAATTTATAGCAGCAATCAGCAAGAAATCGTGAAGAAGGTTATATGTCAGTATTTGAGTGATAGATTTATTCAAACATTCAAAAATATTAATTTAGTTCTTCTAAAGTACGTCAAATAAATCAGGTAAAGTTTCTGATTTAATTTCATGATATTATTTTGGGGTGAGACAAACTAAATAAACAAAAAAAGTATACATATATACATTTATATATATTCTTTGTGCTTTGAAGTAAAATAAATCATGACAATTGGATAATGATTCTGAAATCGGTGCCATTTTAAATATGGTCATGAGGGAATTCGTTTCTAACAAAATGATATTTAAGCAGAAACATGAATGCAGCATGGAGATGATTTGTTTTAAACTTAATAATGAAAATTAAATATGTTTAAGATATAGAATGACACTTAGGTTTACATTCTTGAAAGAATACTCTTTCATTCCAACATGAACTGAAAGTAGTGACAATTGCTATTCTCTAGTAAGAAGCCCTTGTGGTGCAGTGGTTAAAGTGATCGACTGCTAACTGAAAAGTCAGGTTTGAAACTCAGCTACTCCAGAGGAGAAGAATGTGGCAGTCTGCCTCTGTAGAAATTTACAGCCTAGGAAACCCTATGGGGTTGCTACGAGTCAGAATTGACTCAATGGTAGTAGATTTATTAAGGCTATGGAACAGGGCTTTAGAGAAGTCAGTCACCCTCTCTCTGGGGAATCAGGAAGCAGGATCGTGAGAAGGAGTACAGGAAGCTATGGAACTCTTCGTCCTTATGTTATTTTCTCCTTCTTTCCTACTAATTGGCTGGTATGGTAAGTTGCAGCTCTCTGCTCAGGAGGTGCCCTGAGCACCTAGACTAAGAGAGACTTGGGTAAGGTAGACAAATCAGGGAATTACTCATTTCCAAAGGCTTTGTAGAGGTATTGATTGAAATTTCCATAGACATTTACTTTAAAAATTCTCCCTAGGAAAAAACGTACACTGTAGTAAATACCCTCTTTGATCTGTGATTTTAATACACCTGAAATTAAGAAGCAACACAACAGGAGACTTTATCTCTATCAAAAACATTCAAACACCTACCTTATGCTTCTGCTACATGGTCTAAAACTCTTCTGCACATTTCAGCTCCAGCTTTATTCTAGGGGTGTCTGGATATGTCACAATGTCTCAGATCTCCTATCATTCATTTCTGGTGCCTCCATTCCAGAGCCCAGTCTTGAACAGTATCGCTAGACTTAGTCATGATCAGACTACTGCAACATCTCCCCTTCTGACTTCATTCTATTTGTCAGCCCTACAAAGGAAAGTTTATACTTGTACTGCAGCAGGCTTTCCACCTCCAGCCCAGCTCCCACAGGACCATTAATCTCTAGGGTCTGGAAGATTCCTCTTCCTGGAAGAAAATTGTTAATCCTCCTGTGACTATATTCTGAACTATGGGATGGATCTATGGCTACCATCTTCCACTAACCTCTTCTGATCATCCCCACAGACCTACCCCTGAGCTTCAATTTTGCCCAATAGAATCAAGCTCTCAAGAAGATGTTGGCCTTGAGTAATAACAAGAGAAGCAAGAGAGTATAATTGGAATCGTGTGATATAGTCTAGAGAAAAAATGAATATAAAATAACGAGTATAAGATTAATGGCATATGTAAGCAGTGCTGAATAGCAGTGAGTTTCAGGACTCCAAGACATTACCACTCTGGGTTAAATAAGGGGGAATGGCCAGATATCACACATGTTGAGGCTTCTAGAACCTGCTAATTAGTACAAATTCACAGAGACTGGAGAAGTAGCAGATTTTCCAGTCTCTACTATGTACTGCATTCTGAAACCATACAGAGAGTCTAGTATCCTCTCTTCTAAGATCCAACAGCAATGTGACCTGGCAGAAACAGCCCTACTCTACCGTGTCAATATTCAGAGCTCAGATATTTCTTCTCATGTACTTTTTGTTCAGACCAACATAGATTAGGTTTTTGTGGTCTAGAGAACACCACAGATGAGCAGGTATACCAAAGCAGCGCAACAGAGTGATTGGTATAAAGAGGCTGGAAATCCTTCCATATGTAGTTGACACAGGTTATTAAATATAATATAGAAACTTGAGAAGCCAGTGAGAAGTAGGAGAATACAACAAAGGGAAGAAATAGCAGAGAACTTAACCATTTACTAACATATGTGATATGAACAACTGGTATCATGGTCCACTTTCTCAGCATTCTTCCAGTGTTGATTGGACTTATTACTTATCTATAGCCAGTTTTGATGGTATTCTGTAGGAAACCAACTACTTCTCTAAGTGTCCAACCTGCAGGAAATCTTAAAGGTTAACCCTTATTTATCAGTCTCACCATTATCCCAAGGAGTGGCCTCCAACAGGAACCCAGACCTTTGAAGCTCATAAGCCTAAGAGCCATATCATGGACATCATTAGAGATGACACTAGTGGGTGCTTAAGAATGGAATGGTGGACACTTCCATGGTAAAATATAGAAGGGATAGTTTTAGTCAGGGTGTGTGTATCATTAGGCAAGTTGGTCATTTAAACTTTCAATGAAAGCAGGTGCTAGGCACATAAAATTTGTCTTTGTGTCAGCTTTTCCAGTGCTCTCTTGTTCCCAGTATCTGTGGAAGATATAAAGCATGAATTTAATATTTATTAAAAAAAAAAAAATTTTTTTTTTTTTTTTAATATCCTAACAGTAAAGAATTATCTTTCTAATGCTCAAATTGGTATGCAAGGATGACTACAATTGGAATTCAAAATCTCTGACTTGGCATACAAGTCATCAGATGACTTCAGGGTGCCAGGGGTCCCTTGGCTTATGCCTGCGGAGTAACTACTTGGCTATCCTAATCTCATAGGGAGGAAGGAGTACAATTGTGGAATCCTCATTGTCCCCATCTTCCTTAATATCGTATTTATGTAAGATATTAAGTGATCAGTACATGAGCGTCAAACTCTTCAACAATTATGGGGAGAGTCTCTGCATCCCAGTGTTTTGTCTCATAAAAATAGGTTTGGAATACAATAAATCTCATCACATTTGTTCCCTTAATCAGGGAACCCCCCCCCCCTCCGTTAGTTCAGTGATCTTGCTTGGTCCACCTTGAACTTATTAACTTTATGATGAGGGAGGGAAGGCTGGGAGGTCACAATCAGGTGTCACATGTACCCTACAATTTAAGCCTCCCCCCTTCACTCCCACTTAACAAGGTCGAATATCATCCTAGCAATAGTGTGCCAGCTAAAAGTGATCCTTCCCAGCTCAGAATGAGAGTCAGGGAATTCACTTATTTGTTCCACATTGCTATATGTTGTGAATTAAAATGAGTCCCCCCAAAATATGTGTTGTCAGTCCTAACCCCCATATCTGTGTTTATAACCCCATTTGGGAAGAAAGCCAGTATGACTAGGTTCTCTTTATTGTGTTAATGAGGCAGTATTAGTGCAGAGTATGTCTTAGATAAATCTCTTTTGAGATATAAAAGAGCAGATTGAGCAAGCAACCAAGCAAACAAGGACAGATGGGGGAAGATAGATGCTAAACTATAAGAAGACCACTGAGGAACAGAAGCTCAAAAGAGACAAGGACCTTGTTCCAAAGCTGACAGAGAGAGAAAGCCTTCCCCTAGAGCTGGGATCCTGAATTAGGACTTCTAGCCTCCTACCTGTGAGAAAATAAATTTCTGTTTGTTAAAGCCACCCACTTGTGGTATTTCTGTTAGAGAAGCACTATACAACTAAGACAGTATGACACAGATATGGGTACATTTCATCAAGGGTCTTTCCTGTGCATTTGAAATTTTAAATTATATTTTCTTCTACAGTACCAGTTGAGCCGTATGCATAATGGAGTCTATCTCCTTCTTTAACATTGAGGTGCTGATTTAGCCTCCCTTTAAGCTCCAACCCCATTTCAAGAGTGTCTTCAGTGGAATTTATTCCCTCCTGGCCAACTCCTTCTAAGGCCATTAACAACAACTATGGGATACTCTTCCTGTTTATGCAAGACCCACCAATGGAAAAAAATATAAGTCACTATGAACATTTGTTGACCAGCCTCCTTATTCAGGCCTAGACTTTGTCTGTGCATGCCAATAAATGTTTGCTGTTTTAAGCTGTTAAATTCCAGGTATTTTTTTTTAATTGTATTTTAGATGAAGGTTTACAGAACAAACTAACTTCTGAATAAACAATTAGTACAAGTATTGTGTTTGTGAAATTGGTTACCAACCCCACGACATGTCAACACTCTCCTTTCTAGATATTGGGTTCCCAATTGCCAGCTGTCCTGACCCCTCCTGCCTTCTAGTCCTTGTCCCTCGGCTGGTGTGCCCCTTTAGTCTCATTTTGTTTTATGGGTCTGTCCAATCTTTGGCTGAAGGGTAAACCTCAGAAGTTACTTCATTACTGAGTTAAAAGGGTATCCAGGGGCCACACACTCTGGCCAGACCAGTCTCTATGAGGCCAGTAAGTCTGGTCTTTTTTTGAGTTAGAATTTTGTTCTACATTTTTCTCTATCTCTATCCAGGATCCTTTATTGTGATCCCTGTCAAAGCAATCAGAGGTGGTAGCCAGGTACCATCTAGTTGTACTGGACTCAGTCTGGTGGAGGCTGTGGTAGTTGTGGTCCATTAGTCCTTTGAACTAATCTTTCCCTTGTGTTTTTGGTTTTCATTCTCCCTTGCTCTCAACAGGGTGAGACCTGTGGAATATCTTAGATGGCCACTCACAAGATTTTAAGACCCCAGACACTACTCACCAAAGTAGGATGTAGAACATTTTCTTTATAAACTATGTTATGCCAATTGAGCTAGTTGTTCCCTGAGACCATGGTCTCTGGAGTAATTTTTTGCTCAACCACAGATAATTAATATATTACATTATGAACTACAATGATATTTTAACTCTTTTTAAAAAGTTAATATCTGTACCGATTTAAGAAAAATCACATGTGCAGTTCAATGGCATTAATTATGAAGAAAATAAACTGGATGAGAGGAATAGGACTTGTAGTTATTAATTGTTATTGAAAGCTGTAGACTCAGGGAAGATCTCCGTAATAAGTGGTATTTTGAGTAAAGCCTTGAAAGAAACTGTCGAGGAAGAGATAAAGAGAAGTCCATTTCAGGTAGACAGATGGGAATGCCTAATGAAAATTACCAAAGAAAGAACATACTTGTCATGTTTGAAAAATAAAATTCACATCCAAGTGACTTGATAGAGTAAGGAAAAGGGAGAGCAGTAGTAGATAATATCAGAGAGAAAACCAGGGTTTAGATCCTGTGGCACATGGTAAGGATTTTCCTTTCATTCTAAATAAAATGAGAAAGCATTGGAGCAATTGGGGCTGAAGAGCGACATATCTGACTCATACTTTAAAAGAATCATTTTAGCTGCTTTGCAAGAAAAGGTGGGGAAGCAAGACCAGTTAGAAGGTATTGCAATAACAAGTTCTGATAGCCTGTAATGGCCATGGTGGAGGTGTTGAGAACTGGTCAGAATCTGTATATACTGAAGATAGAGCTAACACAATTTGTTGAATGATTGTGAGTATGAGAAACAAACAAAAAAAATCAAAAACGACTCCACGATTTTGACCTGTCAACAAGAAATTTGGAGTTACATTTTACTGAGATGAGGAACAACACAAAGAGCAGTTTTGTGGAAAACAGGAGTTAATTTTAAATATGCCAAGAGTTAAATCAACAGATAAATAGACCCGTGGAGTAAGTAGCTCTACATGCAAGTCGTGAGTTCTGAGGAAGGCTGCATGCTGGAGATATGAAAGAGTTACAGATGATATTTAAGGTGATGGGATTGGATGAAATCACATAAGGAGCAGGCAGGTATATACAGAAGAGAAGTCCTTTGAGCACGGGGTACTCAAAAAACAAAGAGAGGAGTAGAAAAATGCAAAACATGATGATCAATAGTGGCCAGTGAGGTAGGAGTTTTAAAAGACCTCAGCATCTAAATGAAAATAATTATTTAGTAAGGATGAAGAAATTAACTCCATCGAATGCTGCCATTGGATAAAAAATGCAATTTGACCATCTTCAATAGCTTGGAGGTGACAGTGACTTAGATGTTTTGGAGAAGTGTGGGATGAGAGCCTGAGTAGAGTGGGCTCAGAAAAAATGAGTGGAGAGTAAGTACAGATTTTAAGTAGTGAAAATCTTTTTGTGAAATTTTGTCAAAAGGAAACAGAGTTATATGTCAATCTGGAGGAGGAAGTGAGATTTAGATTTTATTATTGTTTCTTTTGTTGTTTTTATTTTAATAGGAGCTATTTTTTTTTTTTTTTTATTGCAGCAAAGGTGTCCTGGTGGTGCAGTGGTTGAGGGCTATGCCTGCTAACCAAATGGTCAGCAGTTCAAATCCACCAGCCAGTCCTTGGAAACCCTATGGGGCAGTTCTACTCTATCCTATAGGGTCATTATGAGTCAGAATTGATTGGACAGCAACAGGTTTGGGTTTGATTGCAGGAATATTATATGTTGAAGAGAATGATCTGGAACAAGGGGAAATAGATGCAGGAGGGAGATACTAGTTTAATGTTTTCAAAAATATATGTAGTCAAGAATGTATGAAATGTACCACACCATTGGAGGGAGTGCTTTGACTTGGCTATGAATAATTTATTCACAGAAGCATTTATTAATGTCGTTAGTTGTTGTTGAGTGGATTGGGGCTCAGGGCAGAGCTATGTGTTGCAGAGTAAGACTGTTCCATGGGCTTTTCCTGGCTGTAATCTTAACATAATCAGATTGCCAGGCCTTTTCTTCCACAGTACCTCTGGATGGGTTCTAACCACTAACCTTTCAGCTAGCAGTTGAGAGCAAAGCCTTTGCACCACCTAGAGACCCTTCACAGGAGCATAGTCACTGAATGTATTTGGAAGGGTCAATCAATGACTCCTGTAATGTAGAAGGGGTAGCATGTAATAATATTTTCATTTGAATCTATACATTTTGATGACTTTTAAAACAAGTATTTATTACTTTTAAAATTCTAAACCTTGAAATTATGCCTTAGATATCTGATTTAAATACCATTGAAGGTTTTGAGTCACAAAAAAAAAAATAGCTACAAAAATAAGAAATAGAGATGTGAAATATATCCATACAAAAAGTGCAAAGCATCTCTAATCGCAAACAGCAGAAGCATTGGTAGTCACAAGTCAAATAACAAGAGGAAGGCTTACAAAATTTGCTAAAGATCAAAAAATAGTACAGGTAGACCAGGAGAGAATATGCCCATAAATAGGGAGATTGGAAAAGAATCACGGAAAAAATTTAGCAACAACATGAGAAGAGAAAACAACAATTCCTTGCACTGGAAAGGGAGATGGGTTGCAGAGGCTGGTGAAGCAAGATTCTGTAGTCCCAGCTTGGCAACAAGGAAAAACAGAGCAGCTTGGGTGAATGAGGAGAGTTCAGAAAAAAACATATTTTTAGAAACTTCTTTGCACATCAGGCAGGGTAGAAAAAGGTTTTCCACTGGGGCAGTCTTAAAGCTACATAACACAGTTGTCAGTGAAAATTAAAGGCTAAAAGATTTACCATGGGTTTGACTTTTTAGCCTAGTAAGCTCCTCATGTTCAGTATAGCAGGCTATGTATACATTTCTATGAAATTATCTTTCTTTGTCATGAATTCAACCTCAGCATCTTTCCAGAGGTTAACTCTAGCGAGGCTAATAATAAGACTTAAATAAGTGCCCGGAAAAGAAAGAATGAATGGGTAAATAAATGGGTGAATAAATGAATGGATTATGACATACAGTTGTAACTTAATGTTTTTGCTGGTTTGGCTGATAACATGACAATTATGTTTTTTGGGTCCATTTTAAATAGAGGTCAAAAACTGATGATATGGAAAAACAGAACTCTCAGACATGTCTTGTATGAACCATATTTTTGGAGACATCTAGCCAACGATAAAAATTGGGAGATTTCATAAAACATCTAAATATAATTGCCTGAAAAATACTGGACGATATTGCAATACTGGGCCCACACTACCCTAGGGCAAGAACATGCTTGATCTGAATAGAATCTGTCCTTTACGGAAAGGATATGCTTGCTCCATGTCACCACAGCCTCCTCTTCTTACACAGTGAACATATACATCAATGCCACGCCAGGTTTCCTTATTATCTTTCCTGTCTTGTCTCACTAGACATGTGAATCTAAAAGCTCTAATGTAAAACATAAGTTATAGAAGGAATAGGTATGTTACTTTTTTATTCTATGTTCTTGTCTCTATCAGATTTTTGATGACAAGAAACATTTCATGAGAGAAATGCCTGCGAAGGTTTTGAATCATACTTTCGAAGCCTTCAGAAAATCTATGTGTAAGAACAATTGGTTTTAATACCATTTCTTCCACACCTTTTACAAATTTCTTCTTAACTTTTCTTTTTTTTCCCCTAAGAAATAAATGTATTTTATTATTCATTTATCTTAGGTAAAGACAATTTTGTCTCCAAGTAAAAATTTGATCACACCTTCCCGAATCTGCTTGGTCTTTACTCCATAAACGATTGGGTTCATTGTAGGGGGCAGTAGCAGATAAAGGTTGGCCACAATGATGTGTACGTGGTGGGGGATAAGGTGCCCCCCAAAGCGGTGGGTGAAAAAAGTAAAAAAGGCAGGGACATACGTGATGACAATGGCACAGATATGAGATGTACAGGTGCTGAAGGCTTTGTGACGAGCATCTGCTGATGACAAGCTCATTACAGCCTGCAAGATCATTGTGTAAGACACTGAGATACAGCAGATATCAAATACACCGATTAGGAGAGAGACCATCAAACCATAAATAGCATTAACCTTGAAACTTCCACAGGACACTTTGGCCACAGACATGTGGTCACAGTAAGTGTGAGGAATGAAGTTACCCTGGCAGTAGGGCAGGTGCTTGGTGAGGAAGGTAAATGGCATGGTGAGCATCACACTCCTCAGAAAGGTGGCAAGACCAGCCTTGACGATGACACGGTTGGTGAGGATGCTGGTATAATTCAAGGGGTAACAGATGGCCATATAGCGGTCCAGTGCCATGAGCATGAGCACCCCAGACTCCATCCCAGTCAACATGTGCACAAAAAACATCTGGACTAGGCAGGCATTAAAGTCAATCTCCCTGAGGTTGAACCAGAATATGCAGAGCATATTGGCTACAGTGGTAGTGCATGAAGTAACATCAGTAAAGGATAGCAGGACCAAAAAATAGTACCTGGGCCTGTGCAGAGCCTCCTCATGGCTGATGAGGTAGATGAGCCCACAGTTCCCCACCACAGCGATGATGTACATGAAGCAAAATGGCAGGGAGATCCAGATGTGTGCAGCTTCCAGTCCAGGGACACCATTCAAGAAAAAGAACCCTGGGGTCAGGCTGGAGCTGTCGGCCCCAGACATAATAGCTGACAGGAGGAGAGCATATTGCATTCTTTAAAAGTGGTGGATCTCTAGACAGGAAAATAATTCAAAGATGAGTAGAAAGCTTGGAAACCAAATATGAGAAAGTGGTTTTCATAAGACATTTAAAATGAGGAGTAGTGACTAAGTCATTGGAGTCAGATTGGCCAGCTGTATAGTCTACCACTTCTTACCTAGCTTGTGATATTGGCAAGTTATTTAACCTCTTATTCCTCAATTTCCTCAATCTAATGTGAGGAAAATTATTTTTTATCCTCAGTAAGTTGTCCAAATTATTCAGTAAGATAATGTACATAAAGTGCTAAAACTGCGCATAGTAGCCAGTGAGTACTTGGTAAATACCAGAAATAATTGCTGTGGTTGTTTGCTGTTGCTATCATTCCCTGTTTCAAGGTAAAGCATTCCAGTACATCATATTTATCTGGGGTCGTTTGGGTAATTTCAAATGGAGCTACTCAGCAATGCTCTCACTCAAGTTTTATTGTGTACTTTTGGGTGGGAAAAAAATCATATTGAGAGAGTGTGAAGTGAACTTTAGAATGTAAATGCTACTTACTAGGACTCCTATAAGGTTAAGATAATGTTCTAATGTTTTAGAGAGAAAAAATGGTAAAAGTCCCTTAATTCTGGAATGAAATTCAGGGAAGTCTCATCCTGCTAAATCCTTCCAAGCCTCCTACCAACTGTAGGTTATTAAGCATTTTGACTTTTGCACAGAGAACTGTTCTCTATGGGATGCCATTTCCAATGCTTTTTTCCTTCTAAGGTAGCCAGAGGGCTCCCAAACCACAAAACTGGAAGGAAGAGACCAGAATTTGAGGATATCGGGAGGAGTAGGAATTATATTGGTTCTGCCCAACTAGCTCGTAAAACTAACACTGGTCACCCACTACAGAAAACTCGCAGGATCATCTAAGATTGATGCTAGGTGAATAAACAATCAATGCACATTCATTAAATCAGAAACAAACTTAGAACCAGTTTTTTCTTCCACCTGCTCAGTAAAAAAATTCTCTCTACACCCTTCCTTCCAGAGGATCCTCAAGGATGCAAATATATTCTGCTACTGGGTGAGCTATTTATAAACTTTCCTTATTGTATTCAAAAGAAGAAAAACTAGATGACTAAGCATATATGCTAAAAAATAGCAGTTTTACCGGGCAGCCAGACTGCAAGGGTCAAATCTTGTTTCTAATGCTAATTTAGCTGGATGAGCTTGTGCAAGTAACAAACTTTCTTGATACAATTTTCATTACCTTTAAAGTCGGGAGTAATAATACTGCGTACCACCTGGAGGTGCTAGAATGGTTAAATGAGAAGTAATTCCCCTAAGTGACGCCTGCCATCTATTAAGCAATCACTCTATGTTATCTATTATAATATATTATTTACTTCACAGATATTTATTAGTGGTTCTTCCTATGTTAGGTACCATTTCAGTTTCTAGGGATACATTAGTGAGCAAAACAGACAAAATTTTCTCCATTTATGAAGCTAATATTACACTGGGGGTTGATTTATGTATTCAAGTTTATGGTAATATCATGGGTAAATTATATTCCTCATTTTATAGTTGAGGAAATGGAAGCCCAGGAAGACTTAATAAAATACCTAAGGCCACAAAAATTAAAAATTGATAGAAGCAAGAGCCAACATTTAAATCCATGTTTGTTTGACTTCAAATCCACATGCTCAATCTGCATCTGTTGTCCTTATTCACTGACCTCAACCCCTAGGAATAGTTGCATAAATAGCTTAAGCAAGTCACAATGAGACAGAAAGTATCTAATCTTCAAGAGGTAGAGAGAAAACTTATTCCTAAATAGTATCTGAGGAAGAAAATAAGACAAACGTATACATTTAAAGAAAGTCATCTTTAGTTTTGTATAAAGGAGCCTTCCACATAGCAACAGCCATCTGTGAAGACAGCCAAATCCCTGTTCCTGGAAGTGCTCAGACAGATGGTGCAGGCACTTGGTAGGGAACTTATAAGGAGCCCTGGTGATGCAATGGTTAAGTGCTCAACTGTTACATAAAAGGTTAGCAATTCGAACCCACCTATATGCTTCAGAGGAGAAAAGAGCTGGTGATCTGCTCCTATAAAGATTACAGTCTAGGAAACCCTGTGAGTCAGTTCTACTCTCTGTCATACAGGATTGATATGAGTTGGAATCAAAGCCAGAGCACACAACAATAACAATAACAGGGGCGTTGTATGGAAGGATTTCTATAGTTCCTTCTGGTAACTTTTTTTTTTTAGAATTGAAGTCTAATGTTGGCTTAATTTCCACTTCCCCACAAAGAACATTCGTACTGGAAGCAGCTCTGATTGATTATATGTCTCCCTTAATTAAGGCAAAAATTTCGTAATCCTCTCATTGAACCCACTCTTGCCTGGACTCCTTCATCTCCAGTGAAGTATGAGGTAGTTTTAAATTTATTTCACTATTAAGGAAACTCTGCTTCCCTTCTTAGTCCTCAAACAAATGGACCTCTTTTCTGGCTGGAGTTAAGAAGTGAAATACTGAACTTCCCATCAACTACATCCCAAGCTCTTGTGTTTCTTGTAAGAAAAGCTTTGCATTTTAAGAAAGTAAGAGTCTTTGGGAATTGCTCACCCTTACCTCAGTATCAGCAAAGACCAGACTTCTATGCATGACTGAGACTCTGTAGTACCAAGAGTTCTACAACAATTGAGTCTCAACTGTACCTAGCATTTCTGCACCCTTTCAGCATTCTCCAGACTTGAGTATTTATAGCTGTTTGGGTCCCCACAGTTGGATATCCCAGAGGGCTCTGGTTAGAGGAAAAAGATCCTTTGGGCCTTTTGAGAAAAATACTAAGATATTAAGGTTAAATATCTTCTCCCAAGTGTGGATTCTAACCAAGAGGTCTGATAGTCATAAAAAATTACTTGTTTTTTCCTTTATACTGATTTATAAAATAATTGTCTAAATATGTAATCAGAAAGTTCAAAAAAACATTAAAATCTGTGAAAACATCCACAATACCAATGTCACCATAGATGACAATATATGAAATCTTTCTCTCAGAACAGAGAGTGAGAATTTGGCTTATGGTTAGTCCTGAGTTTATTGGTTAAATGAATGGATAAACCACACACACGTGCATGCAAACACTTATGTGTTTATTTGTAGTTTGGAGATGATGGCAAAACTGCTTTGCATAGATTTTTACCAATATTTTGTTACCTGCTATTCCCTCCTTAATATTTTACTATGAAGGCTGATCCTGAAAGAACTAGAAAAAAATCAAAATACTTTTTGTTATTTCAGATGGTGAACTTCGAAGCATTTCTCCTAAACTTAGAACAAATGTTAAAAGAGCTCTTAAACTAGTCACTGAGAGTGCATCACAAAACACCCCAGAAACTGTAATTCTAACACGTTGTTGATGGGAGTGTAAAATGGCCTGACCATCTTGCAGAAGAGTTTCTTATTAAGTTATACATGCTCCACACCTGTGACCCACCAATTCTATTACTAGATTTTTAATGAAGATAAATGAAAACATTTGTCCACACAAAGACTTGTACACGAATGCTCATACAACCTCACTACCAATAAAACAAAGAATGGAACAAGGATGTGTGGTGTATTCATTCAATGGTTTACGGCTCATGAGTAATAAGAAACAAACTATTATACATGCAATGATGAAAATGAATATCAAAAATACTACATTAGCCAAAGAGCCTAGACACAAAACACACGTATTATATGATTCCATTTATAGGAAGTCCAAAAATAGGCAACACTAATCTAAGGTGATAGACATGAGAAAGTGATAGCCTCTGGGAAGGGCAATGACTCACAGCAGCACTTGGAGAGTTTATGTAGTGATGGAAATATTCTTTATCTGGTTTTATAGGGCATTAAATAGACAGGTGATTGTCAAAACTTATTAAACTGGGTACTTGAAAGCTGTGCATTTTATTGTATGTAAAGTTTATCTCAATAACGGCCACAAGAAAAAGTACTGGCCTAATAAATGGTATCTAAAAACATACAATAAGCATTATACTAAGTAAAATATTAAAAACATACTTTCTGAGATCAGAACAAACCTAAGATTCAACTATTTTATTCAGCATTGTTCTGAAGCCCCATCTAATGAAATGAAGCTAAAAATGTTAAGAATTGAACATAACTAATTAAAACTGTAATTATGGACAACTATACAGAAAAACATGCTCATGAGGAAACTGTACATAGATCAAGAGGCAGTCATTCTTATAGAACAAGGGGATACTGTCTGGTTTAAAGTCAGGAAAGGCGTACATCACAGTTGTATCCTTTCACTGTACTTGTTCAATCTGCACTGAACAAATAATCTGAGAAGCTGGACTATATGAAGAACAGGGCACTAAGATTGGAGGAAGACTCATTAATAACCTGGGATATTGGACTATAAGAAGAAAAACGAGGCATTAGGATTGGAGGAAGACTCATAAACATCCTGGGATATGCAGATGATACAACCTTGCTTGCTAAAATTGAAGAGGACTTGAAGGACTTACTAATGAAGATCAAAGATGACACAGCTTTCAGTATGGATTACACCTCAACATAAAGAAAACAAAAATCCTCACAACTGGACCAATGAGCAACATCAGGGTAAACAGAGAAAAGACTGAAGTTGTCAAGGATTTCGTTTTACTTGGATCCACAAACAATACCCAGGGAAGCAGCGGGCAAGAAATCAAAGGATGCATTGCACTGGGCAAATCTGCCTCCAAAGACCTCTTTAAAGTGTTAAAGAACAAAGACGTCACTTTGAAGACTAAGGTGTGCCTGACCCAAGCCATGGCATTTTCAATTGCCTCATATACATGTGAACACTTGGTTATGAATAAGGAAGACTGAAGAAGAACTGATGCCATTGAATTACGGTGTCAGTGAAGAATACTGAATATACTATGGACTGCCAAAAAAATGAACAAATCTGTCTTGGAAGAAGTACAACCAGGATGCTCCTTAGAAGTGAGGAAAGTGAGACTATATCTTACTTTTATAAAAGGACATTTTATCAGGAAGGATCAGTCCCCGGAGAGGGACATAATGCTTGGTAAAATGGAGGGTCAGCAAAAAGGAGGAAGACCCTCAATGAGATGGACGGACACAGTGGCTGCAATAACAGGCTCAAGCATAACAACGATTGTGTGGATGGCTGAGGACCAGGCAGTGTTTCCTTTTGTCGTACACAGGGTTTCTCTGAGCCTGAACCAACTCGATGGCACTTAACAACAACATACACTAGAAAACGAAGATTTAAAAATGCTGTCCTTTGCAACTATTTCAAATACCTAGGAATTAATTTAACCAAAGATGTGAAAGTCTCCACTGTAAACCTTAAAACTTTCTACGTTCAGGGACTGGAAGACTAAACACAGTACAGAGATAATTTTATACCAAAACGATTTCTAAATTCAATGAAATGACAACCAAATTCCCAGAAATTATTATTTTGGTTTTTAAAAATGAAAAGCTGATACTATAATTTATTTGGAAACGCAACACGCCAGCGATAGCCTATGCAATACTTTTAGAGCAATGCAAACAAACAAACGATCATGGCTATAGGCCAGACAATTGCAGGAGACTACCACAATTTAGCCATTCTTTTTTATGGATAAAAATAATGCTTCTCTTATTTATGTGTTTTATTCCACATATTTTGGTGGTGTTTTTTGAAAAGGACAAATAAAATTTTATAACTTTATAATATTAACATTCATTATAAAATTATAGTAATAAAGACAGTATAACTCTGGAAGAAAATAGACACATGGAACAGGATGGAGTGACCAGAAATAAATCCATTGAAAATATGCAAAAGTGGCACTGTTATTCAGTGAAGAAATACCATTTATTTCAGTTAGTGGTGTTGTGTCAACTGGATATCATATGAGAGAAACAAATTTTGATTCCTGACTTCTAACATACACAAGAATCAAAGTAATGTATATTATAGCTTTTCATTACAATGAAAAAGCAACTTATTTCGGGAGATAATATATAAAATATACGCTGAAGACTTCAGTACCAAAATGGTCCTAAAAAGACACAGAAGTTGAGAATGTCTATTTTTCTAAAACTTTTCTTAGTTTCTATATTAAAAAATTGGTATAAACATTTAGAAAGCATCTTATAATCTTAATGATATACATACTATTTGTTACTTCCACTTGTCTGTCAGTTTGTCATACTGTGGTGGCTTGTGTGTTGCTGTGTTGCTGGAAGCTATGACACAGGTATTTCAAATACCAGCAGGGTCACCTATGGTAGACAGGTTTCAACAGAGCTTCCAGACTAAGACAGACTAGGAATAAGCACCTGGCAATTTACTTCCAAAGAAGAAAATTGGCCAGTGAAAACGTTGTGAATTGCAGTGGAACATTGTTTGGTACAGTGCCAGAAAATAAGCCCCTTGGGTTGGAAGACACTCAAAATACAGCAGTGGAAGCACTGCCTCCTCAAAGTAAAGTTGACCTTAATGACATGGATGGAGTAAGGCTTGGGAATCTTCACTTGTTGAGGTGGTACCACCCAAAATGAGAAAAACAGCTGAAACATTCAGAAAATATTTTGTAATCTTAATGGTGTACCTACTATTTGTTATGGGTTGAATTGTGTACCCTAAAAACACATCTTGAAGTCTTTACCCCTGTGCCTGTGAATATGATGACCCTGTCTGGAAACAAGAACTTTTGTCTTGTTATGTTAATGACGCAGTGCTGTTTTTGTTAGTTACTGGAACCAAGTTGACCCAGAGTAGAACGCATAAGCTTTTCAAGGCTGTGATTTTTTAGAATCAGATCACCAGGACTGTTTTCTGAGGCAATTTTAGGGGGTTTCAACTGCCAACCTTATGGCTAGTAGTTGAAAATTTAACTCTTTGCACCACCCAGGGAGTTGCCTAAAGATTACCTTACCTCACCCATTGCCATTGAGTTGATTCCAACTCATAGCAATCCTACAGGACAGAGTAGAACTGCCCCATAGGGTTTCCAAGGAGCACGTGGTATATTTGAACTGCTGACCTTTTGGTTAGAAAAGTTAGTTCAACCACTATGCAACCAAGGTTTCCTCTCTAAAGATTACAGCCAAGAAAACCTTATGGTGTGGTTCTACTTTGTGACACATGAGGCCATCATGAGCCAGAATTGACTCAACGGCAATGAGTTTAGCATTTGGTTTTGTTTGTTTGGTTTTTGGTTTTGCAAGATGTGTTACATTGGTCTTTCCTTAAATCATCATAATAGAATAATTTTATCTGTGTCTTTGAGCTGATGGACATAAGCATTTTCATTCTCATTCAAAAACTATGCAATAAGTCCAGATTCTAGGTTTCATGTTATGCCTCAGCATTTCACATAAATTCCCAATGTTGAAAGCATATGATTAAGTAGGGTCTTCAGTGAGTTCTCATCTCCTGCTTTCCTCTGTGATTTCTCTCTTTTATTCCCAGAATCTCAAGATTCTATTCTTGCTTTTAGTTTTGCTCTCTATAGTTTCAAAAATACAGTTAACCAGAGTTTCTGTGTGTTTAGTGTAGGGTTTTTATACACATATGTATTCAAGCTGACATTCTGATTGAAAGCCCTAAATCACCGGTTGAGCAGGACCTAATAATAACTTGGAGTCCCTGGGTGGAGCAAACAGATAAGCACTCAACCACTAACTGAAAGGTTGGTGGTTGGAATCCCCTCAGAAGCACCTTGGAAGAAAGGCCGGGCAATATGCTTTCAAATGATCAGTCATTGAAAATCCTATGCAGCACAGTTCTAGCCCAACCTACAGGGGTCACCAGGAGTCAAAATCAACTCAGTAGCAACCAGAAAATGATACTCTAAGTTATGCTAGCACTTTTATCACAACATAATTTCGGAAAGCTCTGCATTATATATCAGTCTTCAACCTTTCTAGTAGAAAAAATTGCATACTTTTCTAATGTCTTTCAATGATGTACTTAAGTAGTTATAAATGTAGATTTTATAACTGTCAACAGTGGTATGAAGTTTGAATTAGCGAAAAAATTCACAAAATTCAGTAGGTTTTAATCCAGAATGAGATTTACTTAATCCTATAGAAAAATACAGGGCACGGAAATCAGTGTGCACAGAGTATTCAGGCTACACAGGGACCCAGCAGAGATCCAAAGGTAGCTTCTTAGCTGCTTCATGTTTTGCTGCATGGGAACAGGGCCTGGTTACAGAGGACAAGGTCAATGCTTGTGCCTGACTTGGGGATAATGTAAATTAGCTCTGAGCCGTCAACAACTCTTTGGAGTCAAATTATAGGAAGGAATTTTCCACTGTGCTTGAAAAAGAAAATATTATTGCTATTATGTAAAAACACCTCAGCATGCACTTCCCCAAGTTGTTTCACTTCTGTTTTAAAAAACTTTTCAAACCAATTGATAGAGATTTTACATTTTTGTTATCATGAGAGGGAGAGAGTTTGCATTTGGCAGGGAATGGGAAGAAGGGCTTAGAAGAAGGAACAGTTAAACTCAGATAGCTGCACAAGAGTTTACCAGTAAAGGTAGAACTGTTTTGCTTATTCGTCAGCTCTGGCCTTTTACTTTCTAAATGGCTTTAATTTCAAATATTGCTATAAGATTGTGATTGCTATAAGATATGCTATATTCTGCATATAATCGAGTTGATTCTGGGCTCAGGAAAGAAAGAGCAGCACATAGTTTGGAGACGATTATCCTCCACAGCGCTGCTAAAATCTCTGTACTGTAGCTCAGGGTGTAACGATATTGGGACGTTCAGCACACATCTGGTGTTTGACTGGAGTGTAAGAATGGGAAAGATGCAATATGAGGAATGTAACAGAAGACTTGAATGTTGGCATATGATAGTAAACCCAAAGTTGTCTGTCAAAAAAATGGGCAGTCAGTTCTATACAGTAATTTCTGGCAATTATTTGATGAGCCTTAAAAAAAAACAAACAAAAAACCATTGCTGCCGACTCATAGCTACCCTATAGGACAGAGAAGAACTGTCCCATAGAGATTTCAAGGAGCGCCTGGTGGATTTTTCTTAGCAGCCAAAGCTCTTAACCACTAGGACCTCAGGGTTTCCTGGTGAGGCTTAGACAACTCACAACTCTAGTTTGTGTTTACAGAATAACAGTACCTAGTTGTTGTTAGTTTTTTTTGGGGGGGGGGTTCCGGTATGTGCCAGGCATTGTTTTAAAAACTTTAGATGGATTACTCACGTAATTCTCACAACCACCTTATGAGAGAAATACCATTATCTTCTCTGATTTATAGATTAGGAACCAGAGGGACAAAAAGGTTAAATAATATGCCAATGGTCATATGGCTAAGAAATGGTAAATTTGAGAACTGAAGCTTTGTGCTGTTGTTGTTTGGTGCCGTCAAGCTGGTTCCGACTCAGCGACCCTATGTACCATAGAACGAAACACTGCCCAGTTCTGCACCATCCTTACCATCCTTGTTATGCTTGAGCCCATTGCTGCAGCCACTGTGTCAATCCATCTCATTGAGGGTCTTCCTCTTTTTCGCTGACCATCTACTTTACCAAGCATGATGTCCTTCTCCGAACCTTTGTAGCGGGGATTAAAAGTTGACACCTTTGAGAGTGATATGAGGCTGCCTTACTTTGAAAATACAGGCTAATTCATTTCAGTATATATGAATTACATTTTTACCAGTGACTACCCAGTTGTTCTGTTTCTAAATTTGCCAAAGCTGGTAAGATATCCTATTTTATTTTAGCTATTGTAGAAAGTATTATTTTACTGCACTGATTAATTATGGTCAAAAGGTTGGAGTAGATTTGAGTGTAAAAGAAGTATAATAAGGAATATGAAATTTAAAAATAAACATTTCACTTACTTAACAGCAAAAGATGGATTTTTGGACAGAATATCTCTTCTCTACAATTGAACTAAGATTTAATGGACAATGAAATAAATAAGACTGTCTTAGCATTTGGGGGTGTGGTTGAGAAATTTTGTTAACTGTGTCTAGCATTTTTTTTCTGAAATAATTTTAAGGATCCTATTGACTAAGCACAAAAGCAGATTATTCACCCATTCATTCATGTGTCAAACACATATTGTATAGCTACTAAGTCCCAGGTACTATTGTGGGCATTGGAATTAGAGTAGAACAAAACAAAAGACAAAAAAATATAATTTCCTGCTCTCAGAAGAGATAGGAGTCAGGCATTACATGAATTGTGATGGACAATAATCTGAAGTAAAAATACAAGGGAGATGAACGACTTTTAAACTAACAACTAAAGGATAAGAAAGATTTTAAGATGAAGAAGAAAGAGTGGTGAATGATTGGACATTCCAGGTGGAGGAAAGGAAACGTGTAGTCTCTGCCTGGAGAAAGAGCAAATTCCACCCATAAGTAAGTGTTTTTTTTTTTTTTTTTTAAGACGGAGAGGGACTACTCACTGATAATAAGTCCTCTGAAAGGCTTTACTTTATAAAGCATCTAATGCAGAACTTCAGCTACCTTGGCAAGAAACAGAAGACCTGTTCCTACTAAAATCACTGCAAGGGTGCAAAGCTTTGCATAGTAAACTGTTCTTTCTCTTCTGCTACAGCTCATCCTCCCTCATATATCCACCATTCCTATCACTTTTTGGAACCTTGTGGAACAGTAGTTAAATGTTGGACTGCTAACTGAAAGGTGGGCTTTGGAAACCCACCAACTGATCTGTAGGAGAAAGATACGACAGTCTGCCTCCATAAAGAGTACAGCCTTGGAAACCCTACGGGGAAGTTCGACTCTGTCCTATAGGGTTCCTATGCAGGAATTGACTCCATGGTAATACGTTCATCACCTTTTTTTCCTCTTTCTCTGCCCATGACACTGAGTTTTTATTCCTCAGTCATCTTCTCTTACTGAATATATACTTTCCTTACACCTGCCCAGAGTGGGATAGCAATTGGTTAATTCTGTAAAGCCAGCCAAACCAAAATGTTCATAGATTTTGCTGGTGAATGTCTTCTATTTTTTACCACCACTTAGCAAATATTTATAAGACTTATTCCATATCTCCTTAAAAAAATTTTCTCAGAATTAACTTTGAGTAATTATTTGTTAAAAATTTTTCATTACTCTATTTACCACTATTCTTCATTTATATCACACTGATGTAAATATATGAATATAATTCTTGATTTTGAAAAGTCAATGAAACTTAGACGTAACTAAAACAAGGTGCACAAAATTGTGCAGCAAAGGGAATAGTGGTGGTAAATGGAGTCGCTAAAACAAATGACTTTTAAAGACCTTTTTACACAGACTCTGAGATGCCTTAATTTATTATTACTTAACTCCAAGAATACGTCTTCAAAGGATCAGGATATCCTTAACTTTCTTTCTAATGTACATCCCGTTTGAGATTTGTTTGACATGCAAAATATATTAGCAGCCTAAGCAATACAATTGCTTCCTAACAACCTAGAAATTACACTAATGTGGAATTCTTTTTAAGAGAGAACTCCTCTAATACAGGTGGCATATCTTTTATTTAATTGTTTCTTATCATTGATAGGGTGCCACTAAAAAAATCCAGTTAATATAAAATATTCAATAAATCTTGCTTTCTGGAATGAGACATCTTTGGTTTAATTTTACACTCACAAGTTTTCTCTAAAGTATTCTTTGTCTTCCCTTGTATTTTGGTATTAAATCATCAATTTATTTCATCAAGACATTTTCCTCCCTAAAAAATAATTTCATAACTCCTTCCTGGATCTGCTTGGTCTTGACTCCATAAACAATGGGGTTCAGGGTAGGAGGCAACATCAAATAGAGATTAGCAATAATGATATGGACATGGTGGGGAATGTTTTGTCCCCCAAAACGGTGAGTAAAAATAGTGAATAAGGCTGGAACATATGTGATGACAATAGCACATATGTGGGAGGTACAGGTGCTGAAGGCCTTGTGACCAGCATCTGCTGATGACAAACTTACCACCGTCTTCAGGATCATCGTGTAAGACACTGAGATACAACACATATCAAAGCCCCCAATCAGGAGAGCTGCCAAGAGACCATAAATAGCATTGGCCTTGTAATTGCCACAGGACACTTTGGCCACAGACATGTGGTCACAGTAAGTGTGAGGAATGAAGTTGCCTTGGCAGTATTGCAGGCGCTTGGTGAGGAAGGTGAACGGCATAATGAATATCACGCTTCTCAAAAAGGTGGCAAGACCAGCCTTGGCGATGACAGGGTTGGTGAGGATGGTGGCATAACGCAAGGGGTAGCAGATGGCTAAGTAGCGGTCCAGTGCCATGAGCATGAGCACCCCAGACTCCATCCCAGTCAACATGTGCACAAAAAACATCTGGGCCAAGCAGGTGTTAAAGTCAATCTCCTTGAGGTTGAACCAGAATATGCAGAGCATATTGGGTACAGTGGTAGTGCATGAAGTAACATCAGTAAAGGATAGCAGGACCAAAAAATAGTACCTGGGCCTGTGCAGAGCCTCTTCATGGCTGATGAGGTAGATGAGCCCACAGTTCCCCACCACAGCGATGATGTACATGAAGCAGAATGGCAGGGAGATCCAGATGTGTGCAGTTTCCAGTCCAGGGATGCCATTCAAGATAAAGAACCCTGGGGTCAGGCTGGAGCTGTTGGCACCAGACATAATGACCGATAAAAGGGCATTTTACATTCTTTAACAGCAATTTTTTTCTGCATAGAAGGGAAAGAGAGAGATAAGAGTAGAGTCCAGGTAAAAGGGATTGGTTTAGACATTAAGATTCATAAATGTCATGTACTTTCATCTTATTTTGATATTAAGATTTTTTCCAGCTCTAGCAAGTGAGTCTTTGATCTATAATCTCTAAAATTAAGTAAGCAGTAGAGTTTTACACTACTGGTTGTCTCCTTTTATACTTTGTCTAAGTAACTATCCTCACTTTTCACACCTCTACCCAGCATTCCTCTTATACTCACCACATCCCAATAACAAGACATGCCTGGGGCTGCAATTTTCTTCTTCCTTCCAATAAGCCAATCCTACTCTCTCCTCTTAGATTTTCCCCAGATATTTGTACCCAAGTCTTGTCACTAAAATCACATGAATATGATTAGAGCATTGCCAGAATATGACCACTCATTATCAGCAGTTTAAGTGGCAACCCACAAATTAATACTTTTGTACTGCTTTAAAGATTATGAAGAAAGTTTATGTTTCATATAAACTATGACAATAATATCTCATATAACTTGCTCAAGAGCATATATTCTACGAGGCAGGGCCAAGATGGTGGAATAGTCTAATGCTTCCTGTAGTCCCCCTTACAACAAAGAACGTAAAAATAAAAAATGAGAATTGCATACATATGACAATCTAGAAACTCTAAGCAACAAAGACAAATCTGAAGAATTGGACTGAGTGATAGGTGGAAGGAGAGGCAATTCAAAAACAGCAGAAATGGAGAATTACAGGTTGCTGAATCACCACCGTCCTGCTGGCCAAACCTGTACAGTGCAGACATATTGACACAAGCAGTAGCATCCCAAGCAGAAACCCACCCCACCTGGTGCAGCTAAGCAAGGAGCAACTCAACACTCAACTCCAGAATCAAACAGGAATGATTCCAGACCTATGAAAATTAAGTGCATGCTGCCAACCCATCATGTGTACCACAGCCCCACACCTCCAACAGAGCTCCACAGGCTAAGGAGCTCTCTCTCTCTCTCATTCACCTCCCTCTCCCTCCAGCTCAGTTCAGTGGCATTGAACACCTCCACATCCCCTAAGTCAGGAACTCACAGCCCTGGTCTTGAGGTGCATACCCCTTCACCCAGACACTGGCACAGGGGTCCATGGGCTTGAAGCACCCTCCACCATTCTGATCACACCTGCCAGTGCCTTGCTGGCCATTTCTGCACACAGCACACCCACACTGGCACTAGGCAGGCAGAGTTTCCAGCTGAAGCCCATTTTCACCATCAGCAGCCAAGTAGGAGCTTCTGATCTTTGACATTTGACACTGCCCCATTCCCTAAGCCTGTAGCTCTCATCCTGGTCTGAGATGCCTGCCCTTTAGCTCTGCCACTGGTGCAAGGGCTCACAGACTTGCAGTGTCCTTCACCTCTGCTGATCACCTGTACCAGTGCTTTGCTTGCCGACCTGGAACAGCATACCCTTAGGACAAAGTGGGCAGGAATTCCAGTTTAAACTCATTTTCACCTGCAGCAGCCAAGTAGAAGCTGCAGATCGGTGGCATTTGACACCACCCTGTCCCCAAAGAAGGGAACTTGCTCACCCACACCATGGGCCTAGGGGGCAGTGTCACCACTCAGTCCATCCAGTTGTCCACAGTGGGGGCCTAGGAACCAGTGGTGCTCCCCAATCCCTCCAACCAATAGCACTGGGTGTCCAAGGACTAGCTGCACTAACCCCTCTTTGTGCTCTAGCAGACAGGAGCATGACTTGTTCCAGGCACATGGAGGCAGCCAACAGTACAGGGTCTCACCTCCACATTATACCAGACTGCAACCAGAGACCTGTATCTGCTCCAAACACCCCCACATAGCCCTGCCCACCCAGGTTGAGAGCCTCCACACCATGCACTTGTTGAGCAATGACCCAGGCTTCTTTATCACAACCATTCAGCAAGTGGGAGAGTGTACACAGCAACCAATGAATGGCCAGGGAGAATACCCCCAGAACCCACAGCCAGGTGATCAGCAGGACACATACATCATCTCACCAACAGCACCACCTACATCCTCAGCAGCCCCATAAGAACAGTGAACAGAGTCCTGGGCTCACACACCTAGTAATTGCTCCCCAAACCTGGAGACAGGAAGTGAGAGCTTCAATGTGGCCAGATTAACAACCAGAGTAGCAAACACACCGAGCCTACTTGGACATATCGAAACAAAACAACAATCCAGGATGAAATAAACAAAAATAAAGTAAATAAATGCAATAACTTCTTGATGCCTTGGAGACAACAGTCAATATCAAATCACATAAAGAAGCAGGACAAGATGGTTCTAGCCAGTGGCCAAAATAAAGAATCAGAAAACTTTCCAGAGAAAGATAAGGCAGTAGAGTTTCCTGATAAAGAACTAGAAAAGCTATACAGAACCTTCCAAGAGTTCAAGAAGGCAATCAGGGACAACAAAGATAAAACCCAGAAACACATAGACAAAGCAATAGAAGAATTCAGGAAAACAATACAAGAAAAAAATGACAGAATAAATAGGCTACTAGAACCAATTGAAAGCAACAACTAGAAATCCAAACAATAAAATTTCAGAATTAGACAACTCAATAGAAGGTCATAGGGGCAAAATTGAGACAATGGAAGTCAAAATTAGTGAGATTGAAGATAAATCCCTTGACACCAATCTTCCTGAGGAAAAATCAGAAAAAGAATGAAGAAATCCTAAGAATTATGTGGGATACTATCAAGAGGAAAAACCTACATGTGATTAGAGTTCCAGAACAGGGGAGGATAATGGAAAACACAAAGAGAGTTGTTGAAGATTTGCTGGCAGAAAACTTCCTTAATATCAGGAAAAATGAGAAGATATCTATCCAAGAAGCTCAACAAACTCCATGCAGGGTAGACTCCAAAAGAAAGTCACCAAGACATGTCATAATCAAACTAGTCAAAATCAAAGGCAAAAAATCTAGGAGCAGCTAGGGATAAACAAAAAGTCACCTACAAAGGAGAACCAAAAAGACTCAGCTATGATTACTCAGCAGAAACCATACAGGCAAGATGGCAATTGGATGACATATATAAAACCCTTATGGGGGGGGGGGAATCTTACAGTCAAAAAATCAGATATGATGATGAAATTAGGTGATTTCCAGATGAGCAGAAATTTTAAAAATATGTAAAAACCAAAATTAAAAGAAATATTAAAGGGAGTACTCTGGACAAACAGTGAACATCAAACAAAAATCCAAGACTAGGACACATGACAGATCAAGCAGATAGCAACCCAGATAGGGAATTCACAGAAACAAAACAAAGCTAAAAGACTGAAAATAGGGAACTAGAGATGTCAATATGTAAATGAAAATGTCACAACAAAAAAGAGGGAATAAATGGTGTACAGATAGAGCTTCTGTATGGAGAGAAAGTCAAGTTGATACCGAACAAATAAAAGCCTGTCTTCAACTTAGAAAAATAAATGTAAATTTTAAGGTAACCACAAAGAAACCTAATAAACCTACCCACCAAAAAAAGGAAAAAAGATAAACATTCGGCAAACACAAAATCAAGGATAATGAAAGAGATGAAAAGAAAATACATAAACAAAAAGAACTCAGTACAGAAGAGTAAGCAGAACAAAAAAACTGTTAACACCACACACACACACACACACAAATGACAGCAGTAAACTCATACCTATCAAAAATTACACTGAATATAAATGGCCTAAATGTACCAGTAAAGAGACAGAGAGTAGGAGAATCGATAAAAAATCTTGATGTATGTATATGCTATCTACAGAAGACACACTTTAGACACAGAGACATAAAAAAACTGAAACCCAAAGGATGGAAAAATTATATACCAAGCAAACAATAACCAAAAAAGAGGAGTGGCAATATTAATCTCCAGTAAAATAGACTTTAATGCAAAATACACTAAAAAGAATATGGAAGGACACCATATAATAATTAAAGGGTCAATACCACAGGAGGACATAACCATGATAAATATATATGCATCCAATGACAGGACTCCAAAATACATAAAACATACTCTAACAGCATTGAAAAGAGAAATAGACAGCTCCACAATAATAGTAGGAGACTTCAACACATCACTTTCAGTGAAGGAAAGAATATCTAGAAAGAAACTCAATAAAGATACAGAAGATCTAAATGCCACAATCAACCAACACAGCCTCATAGACATATACAGAACACCCCACCCAACAACAGCAAAGTATACATTTATTTCCAACATACACGGAACAGTCTCCAGAATAGACCACATTTTAGGCCACAAAGCAAGCCTTAACAAAATCCAAAACACTGAAATAATGCAAAGTATCTTCTCTGATCATAATACGATAAAAGTAGAACTCAATAACAGAAATAGCAGAGAAAAAATGCAAATACATGGAAACTAAACAACACCTTGCTTAAAAACTACTGGGTAATAAAAGAAATCAAGGATGGAGTAAAGAAATTCACAGAATCAAATAAGAATGCATACACGTCTTACCAAAACATACGGGGCAGCAAAAGCAGTCCTTAAAGGTCAATTTGTAGCAGTAAATGTACACATCAAAAAAAAAAGAAAGGGCCAAAATCAAAACATTAATCCTACAACTCGAACAAATACAAAGAGAACAGTGAAAGATGCCCACGACCACCAGAAGAAAGGACAAAATAAAGACTATTGAGCAGAAATAAATGAAATAGAGATCAGAAAAACAGTTGAATCAACAAGACCAAAGGTTGGTTCTTTGAAAACAAAAAAAATCAACAAACCATTGACCAATGAAAAAGAAAAACTGGAGAAGAAGCAAATAACATGAATAAGAAATGAGATGGGTGATATCACAACAGATCCAACTGAGATAAAAAGGATCATAACAGAATATTATGAAAGATTGTACTCTAACAAACATGAAAACCTAGCGGAAATGAAAAAGTTTCTAGAAACACACTACCTACCTAAACTAATATAAACTGAGGTGGAAAAACTAAACAGACCCATAACAAATAATGAGATTTAAGAGGAAATAAAAAACTCCCAACACCAACAACAAAAAAGCTCTGGTCCAGATGGCTTCACGGGAGAATTCTATCAATCTTTCAGATAAGAGCTTACACCAATGCTACTCAAACTATTTCAGAGCATAGAAAAGGAAGAAATACTCCCAAGTTCATTCTTTGAAGCCACCATAACCCTGTCACCAAAACCAGGAAAAGACACCCCCAAAAAATGTAACTACAGACCAATATCCCTCCTGAACATAGATACAAAAATTTTCAGCAAAATTCTAGCCAGTAGAATTCAACAGCATATCAAAGATTAATACATTCTGACCAATTGAGTATGCAGGGATAGTTCAAGACTACCAAATCAATCAGTGTAATCCACCACATAGATAAAACAAAAGAATCACACGACCATCTCAACACAGAAAAGGCATTTGAAAAAGTCCAACACCCATTCCTGATAAAAACTCCCAGCAAACTAGGAATAGACAGGAAATCCCTTGACAGAATTAATGGCATTTATACAAAACCATTTTTTTTTTTTTATACGAAACCAATAGCTAACATCATTCTCAATGGAGAGAGACTGAAAACATTTCCCTTGAGAACAGGTACCAGACAAGGACGCCCTCTACCACTACTCTTATTCAACCTTGTGCTATAAGTCTTAGATAAGGCAAGAAAAAGAAATAAAGAGCATCCAAATTGCTAATGAAGAGGTTAAACTATCTGCATTTGCAGACATGATCTTATACACAGAAAACCCCAAAGCATCCACAGGAAAGCTACTGGAACTAATAGAAGATTTCAGCAATTAGAAGGATATAATACTAACATACAAAAAATCAGTAGGATTCCTCTACAACGACAATAAGAACTGTAAAAAGGAAATCAGCAAATCAGTACCATTTACAGTAGACCCCCCAAGAAATAAAGTACTTAGGAATAAATCTAACAAGAGACATAAAAGACCTATACAAACAAAACTACAAAACACTGCTGCAAGAAACCAAAAGAGACCTACATAAGTGGAAAAACATGCCATGCTCGTGGATAGGAAGACTCAACATTGTGAAAAATGTCAATTCTACCCGAAGCAATTTACAGATACAATGCAATCCTGGTCCAAATATTAATGGCCTTCTTTAACGAAATGGAGAAAAAAATCAACTTGCATGGAAAGGGAAGAGGTCCCAGATGAATAAAGTATTATTGAAGAAGAAAAACAAAGTAGGAGGCCTCACAGCACCTGATCTTAGAACCTATTTTACAGCCACAGTTGTCAAAACAGTCTGGTACTGGTACAACAACAGACATATCCACAAAGGGAACGGAACTGAGAACCCAGACCTAAACCCATCCATCTATGGGCAGTTGATATATGACAAAGGCCCAAAGTCTGTTAAATGGGCAAAAGACAGTCTGTTTAACAAATGGTGCTGGATGTCCATCTGTAAAAAAATGAAACAAGATCCTTACCTCACATCGTATGCAAAAACAAACTCAATATGTATCAAAGACCTGAATATAAAATCTAAAATGATATAGATCATGGAAGAAAAAATAGGGACAATGCTAGGGCCTTAGTACATGGCATAAACAGTATATAAGCCATAACTAATTTTTTTTTTTTTAACAATGCACAAACACCAGAAGGGAAACTAAATAACTGGGAGGTCCCCAAAATTAAACACTTATGCTCATCAAAAGATTCACCAAAAGAGTAAAAAAAAGAACCTATAGACCGTGAAAACAAATTTGGCTATGACATATCTGACAAGAGTCTAATCTTTAAAATCTATAAAATACTTCAACACCTGAACAACCAAAAGACAAACCAACTTAAAAACGGGCAAAGCATATGAACAGATATTTTACCAAAGAAGACATTCAGGTGGCTAACAGCCACATGAGGAAATACTCAAGACCTCTAACAATTAGCAATTAGAGAAATGCAAATCAAAACCACTGTGAGATACCATCACACCCCAACATTACTGGCACGAATAAAAAAAAAATAACAAATATTGAAGAGATTGCAGGAAGATTGGGAATTTATGCAGTACTGGTGAGAATGTAAAATGGTACAATCACTGTGGAAAATGATATGGTACTTCCTTAAAAAGCTAGAAATAGACACACCATATGATCCAGCAATCCCACACCTAGGAATATATTCTAGAGAAATAAGAGCCATAACATGAATAAACATATGCATACCCATGTTCATTGCAGCAGTATTCACAATAGCAAAAAGATGGAAACAACCTGGCCCATCAATAGATGAATGGATAAACAAACTATGGTACATACACACAATGACATACTACTCAGAGATAAAGGGCAATGATGAATCTGTGAAACATCTTACAACATAGATGAATCTGGAGGGCATCGTGTCAAGTGAAATACGGCAATCACAGAAAGGACAAATTGTGTAATACCACCCAAACATCCACACAGACACAAAGATCATACATTCTCGATGCTCAGTAAAATAACTGAAAGTAATGCATGTTTGATTTAATAAAGATTTGGTATTTTTAGTACTCAAACTCTGTTTATCTTATATCATGCATAGGACATTCTTGAAAAGAAGAAAAAAAATTACATTTCTACATCATTAGCAAGTTTTATGACATCTTAGTAAAGATTCTATTAAATTTTTTTATTTTGTCAGATACAGCATCATTTCCTTCTGGTTTCCCTACCTTGCTTTTTTTTTTTTAAGTTCTCTATCCATCTTCAACGGATTCAAACATATCAATGCCCATAAAGATGTCACAGATAAAATCTGTCAACATTATCTGTTATATGTGAGGTTGCCATGAGTCAGAACAGATTCAGTGGCAACTAACAACAACCCATCCTCAATACCAGAATTATAGCCAGAAAGTTCTTGGAGTCCTAAGGAACACTGACTGCCTTTTCTTATTTAATTTAGATAATATCTCTTCTGTTCTAAATGGACAAGCTATCACTACAATAGATACTATCACGTCTTTGCATGCTCTTTCTTGTTGAGGCGGCAGAAAGGGTTGAGTGGTATTTTAAGGCATTTACGGATTCAGGAGTAGCAAACACACCAAATATACCACAGGTTTACTAATTCAAACATCTATTCATTCCCATATATGTTAATGAGCATCAACAATGTATGATCTTGAGCAAGTTATGTGAGTAATTATTGGCAAATTTCATATGCAGTGTCAAATTTAAGGTAGGACAAAAGTGCTAATTTTTAGCTCTGTTAAAACTGGAAGTTAAGCTCCTAATAAGGACAGGTGAGAATAAAGTGATCCTCTACCCATGTGATTTGAGTGATAAGACTCATGTGTTATGAGGAAAATTGAAGGTTCCTAGTGGTTAAAGTATTTCTGTTACATGAAAAAAGAAAATGATAGGATGAACATATTTAATGGGACTGAACTGTACATGTGAAGGTTTGTGAAAAGGAAAATGTTTTGTTCCCTATGTACTTACCACAATAAAAAATTAATGAGAAAATGGTCCTTAACCTCTGAAATGGCCCATGCAGGACAGAGTTAATGCCAAACACCCCTGCCATCCAGAACTAAATAGACACTTGCAGTGCGATAGCATGGATCCCATGGCTATAAAGACACATGGAATATATTCCTGCAACCTAAACGTTCTGGAAATTGCTTCTGGAGATATGGCTGATCCTACCGCCCAGAGTTCACAGAAGCTGCCATGGAAGGGAGGACATACAAAGGAACTACAAGTTTTAGAGTTTGATGGTCTCTGGTTCCTAAGCCGAACTATCTCAAATAAATGATCCCTTCCCATAATGGAAGTCTCACAATCTCTCTCCAGAAATGTCACCACGTGGAGAAATAATTATTTCATAGTCCTACACCAGACAAATTGAGAATCAAAATATACAGGGTCCCCAGTCTTTTGTGTATGTGCCATGATGAAATGAGTGGGAAGAAGTAGAAGGAAACGAGAACTATGTTGCCTTTTGCTAACATTGCCTCTTGTTAACTGTCCCCATATTTTAAGCTGTTGTATTCTTAGCGAGCAATTTGCATTTTCCTAAGATAGGTATTATTTTGAACTTGCCTAAACTCACCTCTGTGCTAGGCACAATTAAATCCCTATGCATGGCTGAGAATCTTTGGGGGTTCTTCAAAACCTGGGTTGATGTCTCCTTACATAGGGTTTTCATTTTCCTTGGGGAATTGCCAGCAAGATGGCCCCAGGCTTATTGAGGTTTTTTCAATTAGAAGTTTCAGAGGAATCTGTTAGAAATGGAATGAACTTTGAGTAACAGATCGGTATTTAGAGGCTTTGAAGTATAGAAAGAAAAAATGCATCAACATTTAATGCATTTTCCCAACATAGCCACCAAGCCAACAAGCATTTTTTAAATGTTTTTCCTCTAATTATGAAAGAAATAGGTCTCAGTGAGGAAAATCTGAAAACTGCAGGAACGTGTAACAAAGAGTTGGTAAATCACTCTCAATCCCAACACAGAGGAATCGTTATAGTAAAAAGTGTTGAGCATTTCCTGTAGTGATTTTATAGCTATTATGTATAATATTTTGGGGTTTTTTTAAACAAATTTCAGACTGTATGGGGTTTTGTTCACTATTACATTCTCTCCCTAATATTATTTTGTGAATATTTTTTCATACCATTATATTTACTGACCAGCTGCCATCAAGTTGACTCTGACTCATGTCCACCCATATGTGTCAGAGTAAAACTTTGCTCCATAGGGTTTTCAGCAGCTGATTTTTCAGAAGTAGATTGCCAGACCTTTCTTCCAAGGCTTCTGTGGATGGGCTTGAACCTCCCACCTTTATATTAGCAGCAAAACACATTAACTATACCACCCAGAGAGCCCTTCCATGCTATTGCTGTACTAAATTTAATGAAGCATTTCATTATTGAATATTTGAATTATTTATTATTTTTTCTATCAAAAATTTTTTTTCATTAATATCCTTATCCATTCTGTTTATTTCCTCTCTTCAGATAACTGGAAGTAGGATCAAAGTTTATGGGGTCAAAAGGCATGGGCAATTTTAGTTATATTGATAAATCCTGGGACAAATCATCTCCAGAACATTTGTTCTGAATTTTACCTCCATCAGGGAGTGGACTGTCGCTCTGTAAGTCCTCATTACTGTATGTACTCGTCACCTCATACTGTCTTCTGGTGTTTGGTCTTGAATTCGCATTAACTTCGTTAGTAGTGATTTCATAATCACAATTTTTTTTAATGTTTTTGGTCAATTATTTTCTCATCCTGTGATTATTCATTCACCTCCTTGCCCATTTTCGGTGGGGGTTTTACTGTTTATTTTACTGAATTTCAAGGCACTTTTTAATACTAAATATTTGAGCCCATTTTCAGTCACAGTTTGCAAACATTTTTTCAAGTTAGTATTATACTTTAGATTTTATTTTATGGTACAGAGTTGGTATTATCTTTCTTCCTTTTTATTGAAAAATAAAACACAAAGCAAAATCTTTTGATACTTAAACCCTTATGTGGGAAATGATATAAAGTAGAAAATAAAGTTTTAGCACCCTATACACTGACTTCTCACCTCACTCCTCAGAGGTAAATGTTATTAAAGAATAAGTTCTGGCTTGTATACTTCCAGGAGTTTCCCATATAAGTATTTTCTAAAGTATATATCACTTTTTTTGTTATCCTTTAGTTTTTTAGCATTATTAATGTTACTAGAAAGGAGTACACCCTACTCCTTCCCTGCCCCCTTAAAGTGTGTATGTCTTCCCATTAATACTGAGTAGGAGTTTCTTCATGGTCACTGACCTTATAATTACTTAAAAATTTCTCATAGATTCTGGCCTACTGGCAATAATCCAGTTGTGTTCAAAGTGACTAGTTGGAAAGGCTACTTTCATTTGAATATAGAAGCTTGACTTTGTTTAAAAAACACAATAGAATGCATATAAAATTATTTTGATAATAACTAAATCAGTGCAACTGTATTCCAAAAATATGTGTCTCTCTGCATAAACCCTTTCCTTTTAGATATAAAAATTTCGGAAAATGAAAATTGGCATGAACTGTTGATTAAATATAGATCGGGGGTTCTTAACTTGGGGTCCATGGCCCCTAACGAGTTATCTTCAACTGCATCAGAATCGTTTAGGTAACTTTTTAGAAAGAGAGGTGATGGGGTGCAGTAGGTCTTGGTGGGACCCTATAATTTATCACTTTTGCTTATAAATGTTTGTATTAAGATCAGCATTGACAGAACTTGACCCATTCTTGAGTTTTTTTTTTTTTAATTTTCGGTTTTCATGAATTTCATTGTTTTATTTAACCATGTATATCAGAAGTATATGATATGAGGCCAAGGTTTAACTTGATGTATATTCCACATGTTTACCCATATTTTCCCATTGTCTACTTTGAAACACTATTTTTTCAATTTTCTGTACTATAGTAAAAATGGTATTTCTACAATAGAGTTGAAAAATGACATATAAACCCAGCAAGAACTGGTTCTCCGTACCTTAATGTAGCATGTTCTTCCTCCAGTCCTCAGTACAGGCCATTTCCTCTCCCTAAAATAATTTTTGTCTTCCATCTTTCTTCTACCTAAATAACACCAACTCATCTTTCAATATCAGCTTAAGTACTAAATTCCTCTGAAAGCCTTTTCTGACAGTTGTAATTTGTACTATGATACAAGTTCACTGTACTTATGTCAATTAATTATGCAACTGTGTTCTTGCTTTTTCTCTCTCCCTTATCTCATTCATTTATCTATCTTTTCCTTGTTTTACCTTAATACTTGTGGGGAGTTTTGAGGGCCTCTTCATAATACACCTATCCTTTCTTCTGCAGTTCAGAGCTGAGACATGCAGAAGGAAGGAAGTTGATGCAAAATATCAACAATTTTATGACATACATCTGGGAGAATAAAGCTTTACCTGTTTCTTTCGTAGACAAATGCAAGCCTCTCCACGAGGTGCTGGCCTCTAATGGCATGAATGTGGGAAGATCAGAATGTGTGGTTTGTTCAGACAGGGAGATTGACTGGTGCGAGGGGCAGTGTTCCAACTGAAGATAAGAAACATCTCTCCTATTCAGTGGAACAAGGGTTAGGATGAGCAGCTAAGGATGTTAATCTAAATGAAGTCCCTATACTTGAAGTAATAAGAAGAGAAGAATAATTTTACCCCTCCCCCAACATCTCCCCTTTTCCTTCCCTTAAAATTATTATTTCTTCTTTCTCATAGATACCATCATCTGTACAAAGTAGAACTGCCCCATAGGGTTTCCAAAGCTGTAGTCTTTATGGATGCAAACTGCCTGCTCAATTTTCTGGTTTCTGCAGAGATTAATCATTCCAAAGGAATCAGGGGGAAATCGCAGATGTCAAAAAGAAAAATTTGATCAATGAATCAATTAAAGTTAACAGGATGTATTGAGTGAGGAACTGTTTCCAACAGGGTGCAACCAAACTGAAAATAATGACAGGCTTGAGTTTATGCTATTACAATGCCCTTTAAAAGCTTAGATAAGTGTCTTGCTCTTTGCTTTGATTGGTTACTAACATCTAATTTTCCTTTTGTTTTGTGGAAGTTGTTCACTGAATGCTAAACTGACTTGTCTTGGGTGGATGAATGTTGCCAGCTCCTACTGATAATATGGCTAACTGGCTAACTCATGCTGATATGAAAAACTTGTCTAGTTTCAGTTCTTCAAATAGTTCTCGTTTCTTGTAATGGCCTTGGGACTAATTTTTGTTCAGTTCTTGACCCAGGGGAGCTATTTAAACTCTTGTCTCTATAAAAATTTTTAACACAGACCAATATCAAACATCTTTTCTCTTCAGTAAAATACCTGTGACTTCTTATGTCAAATGCGTTGTTGTTGTTAGGTGCTGTCCAGTTGATTCAGATTCATAGCGACCCTATGTACCGCAGAATGAAACACTGGCCAGTCCTGTGTCATGGTCATTATCATTGTTATGCTTGACCGCACTGGTGCAGCCATCGTGTCAATCCATCTCTTTGAGGGTCTTTCTCTTTTTCACTGACCCTCCACTTTACCAAGCATGATGTCCTTCTCCAGGGACTGGTCCCTCCTGATAACATGTCCAAAGTATGTGAGATGAAGTCTGGTGATCCTCACTTCTAAGGAGCATTCTGGCTGTACTTCTTCCAAGACAGATTTGTTCTTTCTTTTGGCAGTCCCTGGTATATTCAATATTTTGCACCAACACAACTCAATGGCATCAGCTCTTCTTCATTCTTCCTTATTCATTGTCCAGCTTTCACATGCATATGAGGCAATTGAAAACACCATGGCTTGGGTCAGGCCCACCTTAGTCCTTAAAGTGTCATCTTTGCTTTTTAACACTTTAAAGGGGATCCTCTTCAGCAGATTTGCCCAATGCAATGCATCATTTGATTTCCTGATGGCTGCTTCCACGGTTGTTGATTGTGGATTCAAGTAAAATGAAATACTTGATGACTTCAATCTTTTCTCCATTTATCCTCATGTGGCTGATTTGTTCTTTATGTTGAGCTGTAATCCATGCTGAAGGCTATAGTCTTTGATCTTCATCAGTAAGTGCTTCAAGTCCTCTTCATTTTCAGCAAGCAAAGTTGTGTCACCTGCATAATACGGGTTGTTAATGAGTCTTCTTCCAATCCTGATGTCTTGTTCTTCTTCGTATAATCTAGCTTCTCAGATTATTTGCTCAGCATCGTGACTGAATAAATATTGTGAAAGGACACAACCCTGACACACACCTTTCCTGACTTTAAACCCTGTTGTATTCTCTCGCTCTGTTTGAACTACTTCTCTTGATCTATGCATAGTTTCCTCATGAGTACAATTGAGTGTTCCGGAATTCCCGTTCTTTACAATGTTATCCATAATTTGTTATGATCCACACAGTCAAATGCCTTTGCATAGTCAATAAAACACAGGTAAACATCTTCCTGGTATTCTCTACTTTCAGCCAGTATTCATCTAACATCAGCAATGATATCCCTTAATCCACGTGTTCTTCTGAATCTGGCTTCAATTTCTGGCAGTTCCCTGTCGGTGTACTGCTGCAATCACTTTTGAATGATCTTCAGAAAAAATTTACTTTCATGTGATATTAATGATATTTCCCAATAATTTCTACATGTCCTTGGATCACCTTTCTTGGGAATAGGCATAAATATGATCTCTTCCAGTCAGTTGGCCAAGTAGCTCTCTTCCAAATATCTTGTCATATCAAGTGAGCACTTCCAGCGCTTTATCCCTTTATTGAAACATCTCAGTTGGTAGTCCATCAATTCCTGGAGCCTTGTTTTTCACCAGTGTCTTCAGAGCAGCTTGGACTTCTTCCTTCAGTACCATCAGTTCTTGATCATATGCTACCTCTTTAAATGACTTAATGTCTGCCAATTCTTTTTAGTACAGTGACTCTGTGTATTCCTTCCATCTTCTTTTGATGCTTCCTGCATCTTCCAGTATTTTGCACATTGATTACTTCACTATTGGAGCTCAGGGCTTGAATTTTTTCTTCAGTTCTTTCAGCTTGAGAAATGCCAAGTGTGTTCTTCCCTTTTGGTTTTCTAATTCCAGCTCTTTGGACATGTCATTATAATACTTAACTGTCTGCTAGAGCTGCCTTTCGAAATCTTCTGTTCAGCTCTTTTAAGTCATCGTTTCTCCCATTTGATTTAACTACTTGACATTCAAGAGTAAGTTTCAGATTCTCTTCTGACATCCCTTTTGGTCTTTTCTTTCATTCTTGTCTTTTCAATGATCTTTTGCTTTCTTCATGTATGATGTCCTTGATGTCATCCCACATGTCTGATCTTCAGTCTTTAGTGTTCAAAGGTTCAAATCTATTCTTGAGATGGTCTCTAAATTCAGGTAGGATACACTCAGGGTCATACTTTTACTCTAATGGACTGATTCTAGTTTCTTCAGCTTCAACTTGAACTTTCGTATGAGAAATTGATGATCTGTTCCACGAGTGGCCGTTGACATTGTTCTGACTGATGATATTGAGCTTTCCATAGTCTCGTTCCACAAAGGTAGTCGATTTGGTTCCTGTGTATTCCATCTGGTGAGATCAACATGTATAGTCGCTGTTCATGTTGTTGAAAAAAGGTATTTGCAAAAAGCCGTTGGTCTTGCAAAATTCTATCACGTGATCTCCAGCTTTGTTTTTATCACCAAGGCCATATTTTCCAACTACTGATTGTTCTTCAAATATATGCCAGATATAAAAGTCTTAAATTCAAACTTCTCATCTTTAGTCATTCCACAAAATAATTAAGCCATCCTTGTGGGGTATTGTTCATTTTTCAGTTTTTCTCTAAAACAGCTTTCAAATTAGCTTTAAGCTTTCTTTAGAGATAATCCACATCTATGGTGCTTTTTCACACAAGGAAAGTTAAATTTTTCATTTATTGATACTGAGAAGCAGAAATCAGGGAAAAAGAGAGATAAGATTCCACTTTTAATTTTGCCTAAACATTGCTAGTTCAGTAAAACATAAAACATAACTCTCAGTAGACACTGTTGTTACACCTGCTGCCCCCAATTCCCACCTAATTACATATTGCTATTTTTTATTAATATTCAATCTTAGTGTTCTGAGATTTACCTAGTCTTACTGTTCATATGGAAACCCTGGTGGCGTAGTGGTTAAGTGCTATGGCTGCTAACCAAAGGGTTGGCAGTTCGAATCCACCAGGTGCTCCTTGGAAACTCTATGAGGCAGTTCTACTCTGTCCTACAGAGTTGCTATGACTCAGAATCGACTCGACGGCACTGGGTTTGGTTTGGTTTTTTGGGTTTGCTGTTCATATAGCTCATATTCCTCTTCTATAAAATGGAGATAATTAAACTTATCCCATAGTTTTGATGTAAAATTTCAATGAAATAAAATATATAAAACATTATAGTTCCTGACAAATTCTAAATGTTTAATAAATGACATTTTAGGAAAAGTAATTCCTTAATCACTTTGATACTCTTTTGGTATGGTTGCAATGAAAATACTCTGATGAACAAAATTTCCAAAACCAAAAACATAATCCCAAGATATAATAAATTTATTAATGGCAAGCTACTCAGCACCTCACAATTTATGTCAGATGTGGGCACTTTTATAATGGTAGAATTTTTTAAAATGTCAGATTTTGCTTCTAAATATGTGAAAATTACACTGTAAAAATACGTAATTGATTAATATATTTCACGGTCATCTCACCCTATATACATAATATCAAAATATACCCTTTACATTAAAAGATGAGAGATTTAACTTTTACGAATATAATTAATCTCTCTCTCTGTGCATCTATTTGCATCCTGTTCCTGTTCCCATTCTATTTATTACTCCAGTTACCTCTCGGGCTAGGCTCTTTTTCTTTCTGATTTTCCATTCAACCTTACTATTTCTGAATACCACATTTGTCATTCCACCTCCCTTTTCTTATTCCTCAGCTAGTTCCAGAAATCTAAATCAGCTACTCCTTTCTCCATCACCCCTCTACAAAAAAATATAGGTAAAGCAGTGAAGTCAAAACATTCTTGCTTGGCAAGTTACATAGATTTTCTTTAGTCTCCTTTCAACTACTTATATATGCTGTCCTCAAACAGCTGGCAGATGGTACCCACTCTTTTTGAAAATTCTGCCTCATATTAATTCCAAGGAGTACTTTCCAGATTGTGTTGAACTCCATTGACCCGTGCCCTACCTACTCAAGTTTCATTTCTGTACACACTGGTATAGCCCTATGAGTTGAAATAGTGAGGCACCAGGATATCAGAGATAAATGTTCAGGCAAGGGGATTTTTTTCAGTAAAGTTATACAGGGTCGTTATGAGTTGGAGTTGACTTGATGGCAGTGGGGCTCAACGGGGATACAAGCCATATATAAATATGGAATAGGAAGGATGTCCTAACATCCTGAAATTTAGCACAGGCACTCTTTGGAAGAGTTTCATGCTTCCTTGCAGTGAATAGAACAATTTACTTATGACCTTTCAACAACTTTCTGGAACCTTTCTAGGCTATCTGACATTCTTTATCCTTTCCTATATACTTACCCACAGTACCTAGACCAAAGTGCATTAATCACCAAGAGTTTTACTTGAAGTCGAATATCCTATTTCATCCTGTGTGTTTGTTCCACAAATTCTCACTAAAGTTAATTTATGTGTGAAAAGTGTACTTTTTCTTCTCTATTTCATGTTTTTTCTATCAAATCAGAGGTCTTAGATTAAAATTACTGAGATTATTTAGTGCATTTAATGGCAGAAAATTCAGATATTTTATTCTGTAGAGAGATCATTTTTGTTGAATTTTGCATTTGCTGTCTTCATTTATAACTTTTTTCTTCATCTTCATGCTAAATGCAGAATTCTATATCATATATTTATCTCACAGCCAAAATATCTTTCTCTCTAAAGAACAGTTTGATCACTCCTTCACGGATCTGCTTTGTCTTCACTCCATAGACAACTGGATTCAAGGTGGGAGGCAGCAATAGATAGAGGCCGGCAATAAAGATGTGGATGTGGTGAGGTATGGTGCCTCCCCCAAAGCGGTGAGTGAAGAAGTTAAAGAAAGCTGGAACATAGGTAATGACAATAGCACATATGTGTGATGTACAGGTGCTGAAGGCTTTGTGGCGAGCATCTGCAGATGACAGATTCAGTACAGCACGAATGATCATGATGTAAGACAGAGAGATACAGAACATGTCAAATCCCCCAATCAATATGGCAGCTATGAGACCATAGATAGCATTAATCTTAACATTGCCACAGGATAATTTGGCCACGGACATATGGTCACAGTAAGTGTGATGGATAAGGTTGCCCTTGCAGTAGGGAAGACGCTTAATCAGAAGAGTGAATGGGATCATGAGCAACACACTTCACATGAAGGTGGCAAGCCCAACCTTGATAGTTACAGTGTGGGTGAGGATGGTGGAATAGCGTAGAGGGTAGCAAATGGCCACATAGCTGTCCAGAGCCATGAGCATAAGCACCCCAGACTCCATGCCTGTCAGCATATGTATGAAAAACATCTGTACAAGGCAAGCATTAAAGTCAATCTCTTTGAGACTGAACCAAAAGATGCATAACATATTGGGGACAAAGGAAGTGCACCCACTAACATCTGTAAAGGACAACAGGGCTAGAAAGTAATACATGGGCCGATGCAGGGGCTCCTCATGGCTGATGAGGTAGATGAGCCCACAGTTTCCCACTACAGCAATGATGTACATGAAGCAGAATGGCAGGGAGATCCAGATGTGTGCAGCTTCCAGCCCAGGAATTCCATTGAGAATGAAGTACTTTGGTGTCATACTGGAGGTGTTGGCTCCATGCATGGTGATCAACTGGAGGGCACACTACTCTCTGCACTGTTTTATAGAAGAAGAGAGCAACTTTGTTATTTTCAGCCAGAGACAAAAGATGAACAAGTATTTTGCACAATATAAATAACGGATTTAAGAACAAAATTCATCTCTTTGTATCCAGACTAATATTCTTTGATTCTACTGAGTGTCCTGATCCTGTTACCGAATCAAGAGAATAAAAAAACCAATTACCATGCAGCCAATTCCAACTCACGCTGGCCCCACATGTTACAGGTTAGAATTGCTTCATAGTGTTTTCCTGACTGTGGTCTTTATGAAAGCAGGTTTTCCGGCGTTTCTTCAGTGGCACTGCTGGGTGGGTTTGAACCCTCAACCCCCTGGGTCAGCAGATGAGCACAAGCTGTTTGTGCCACCGAAGGATCTAACAGAATGAAAGCATAGTAACAAAGCCTTAGCCTGGCTTGATTTTATACTGTGAACTCTGTCTACATGTATGTCTAAAAAAAGAACAAAAAACAAGCAAAAAAAAAAAAAAAAAGGCAACGTCTAAAAACAACAACAAAAAAAACCCCAACAAACCCATTGCTATTGAGTCCATTCTGACGTATGTAATCATGTGATACAAAGTAGAACTGCTTCGTAGGGTTTTCTTGGTTTTAATTTTTGGTGAAGCAGTTCCCCAGGCCTTTCTTCCTCAGAGCCTCTAAAGTGAGTTGAAACCACCAAACTTCAGGTTAATAGCTGTTGACAAACAGCATGTGCCACCCAGTTTCTTTTGTCTATATGCACCTGCTCTTATTCCCAGCCCAGTGACTAATACTTGCTTTTTTCCCCCTCAACAATTTCCAAATTATCAACCCTGTTTAAATAATAGTGATTCTCTTCTCCCCTCCCACCGCACGCATATAATTTTCCTTCTTCCAAGAAGTTTTTTATATGTGCCCAATGGACTAGAGTCAATGAAGTATTTGAGCACCTACGTATTACACAAATATATTATGGGACTCAGCCTAATCTACCTACAAGTCTAAAACCTGGCAAGTCTAGATTTTTCACATCAGAACTATCAAAAACAGAAGACCAGATAGTTATATACTAAGATACAACTTATAAAGTGTTGCTAGTGCATTTGCATTCAATCTCGAATTGTTCATTGCTGGTAAACACGAAAAATTTTTGTAGTATTTACATTTAACCAATAACATTGTTAAACTCTTAATTAATTCTCATGCTTTCTAATGATTCTTATCAAATTTCTATGTGGATCAGTACAAAATCTATAATTATATTTTATGTTTTCTTTTGGTGTATTATTTCTAGCCCCCAAATGACTATGACAAATTATATTGGAAAAGATGCAACCCTTATTAATTTCTTGGTTTGTTTTTTGAGAACTGTTAGCTTTCCACCCTTCTTCTATGTTTTGGAACACAGATCTAAATTGAAAAATCTTTCCTGATTAAAATCATAAGACTCTAGGGACTTATATTTATTTTTGTAGAAAATTCTTCTTTACTTTATGTTTTTTAAATTTCTTCCTTAGTTATTGCTGGTTTTAGACTATTAACTTGAGTTATTCATTTTCCCAAAGCACTGTACATTTTATTACGTTTTCACAAATTATTATAAATCACCTTCTGTTATATTTTAATATAAGCCATAAGCAGTCTGTACTGCAGTTTTCATTTTGGTGCTTCTATTTTCTCTTTTTTGAAAGGGTTTATCCTAGAGTTTTCTATAGGTGTTATTTTTTAACCATTGGTTTTAATCACAAAAGATTTTTAAAATGACGTCGTATAAACATTCTCAATGTATAAAAAAGACAAAAGCAAATACTTCTAGTTGAAGCATGGAGAGGTTCTGAAAAGTGCCAACTTTGCCTCTGCTTGATAGCCAAAGGTTGAATACCATTGGCCTGCATTTTATCTTGAGTTTTGCCCTTTTTCATGCCAAAAATTGCTTTAAAAAATCATCGGCTCTCGTCTTTTCCTCTTTTTTAGGTATTTAGTAAACATTTTGCTGACACAATTTTCTTTTTCCTTTCCATTATTTCTTCATTATTGTTTTGTAGAACATCTTGGGCTAAATAATTGACTTACTTTCATTCAACAACATGACCATGATTGTAAGTTTATTTTACCTCTGAAAAGAGCCTTGCATCTATGCCATATCCAGTCTTGGTAGTCTTATTTTTACGGTTTCTAAAATGATAATTTTCTTTCTTTCTTTTCTTTCTTTCTCTCTCTGTCTCTTTCATTCTCTCTATCTCTCTTTCTTTCTTTCCCCCTCCCCTTTTAATCAGGAGCTCTTTATGATGATGCGTTAACCAAATAGAATATGTTTGTGAGGTTCCACAGAGCACAGATTTATGTGGTATTTTGGGAAGGCCAGCCTCTTCCTCTCCTAAGATGTGATGCTGCTCATAAAGCTATCATTTTCTCTACTCAGAGGACATAAGAGAATCAGGGCAAGAAAAAGAGACAAAGACAGAAAGGACACAGGAACACAGCACATGCTGTATCCCCTCTAACAACCTCCTAAGGAAATACCTCCCTCCTTTCCATAGATTTCAGTGGGGGAAACTTTTGTGCTGAACTAGCTGTACCTCAGGGAGAAGGGAAATGTTGTAATTCCAGATACAGAAATTTTGAGCAGACAGCATTCTTTTCACCTGGAATAAGGAATAAAAATTCGGGTGTCTCTATAAGTTGGAATTGACTTGACAGCAATGGGTTAGTTTTGTGTTTTATTTGGAATGAAACACGCTGAGGTTAAATTCTTGGTCAATTACCAGCCCTGTGAGCGCAGTAGCTCTAAACTTCAATTTGCTTCGCTCTAAAATACTTTAACCATTAACTTGAGTAAACCATGGAAATTTTCGGCACAGCCTGGAATGTAATAATCAACATATATAATACTATCACAATTAATTTTGGTAGCTTTTATTTTCATTATTTTGCTAATAAAATACATGTAATTTAATTAAAAACATGTCTAGCCGTTCCTCAAAACCTCTAGTGTTCTTTCATCTCAGAGCAAAAACCAAAGTCCTTATTATTGTTGGCAAAACCTTATATGATTAGGACGCTTTTTTATCTCTGATTATGTGTCCCGCTACTTTAACTCTGACTGTCTTAGCCTATCCATACCTACCCGAGGTTTCTCAAACTCAACAAGCATGTGTACAACTTAGGGCCTTTGCACTAGCCTTTGTACTTCATTGTCTGGTAAGTGTATCCCCAGGCATTACGATGATGCGTGTTTTGATGACTTCAGGTCTCTCTATTCAGTGTCAAGATAAAAGTGAAGTTTTTCTTTGCCTCCAAATTTAAAAGTGCACCACTCTTGCCAATATTGACATTACACATCTTACTTTCCAGTTTTTCTTTACTCCACAGCAATTAGTATTGTCTGTTGTTCCCTATGAATGTAAAATTTATATGCACAGTGATTTTTGTCTATTTTCTTCACTGGTGTATTTCTTGCACATAAAGTAGTTACTGGCACAATAAAAATGTGTAGAATGAATGAATGATTAAAGAGGTGAATACATTTCAGACCATTTTTTTTGTTCTGTTTGTTCATAAATATGTTAATAAGTTAATGTACATATTAAAAACTAAGAGTGCATCTGGAAGAAGGAAAACATGATTTTATGACATCTGGGGCTTAAATATAGCTTTGAATGAACTTGTAGATTATACAATTGGCTAGAGTATATGGGGAGCCCTGGTAACACAGTGGTTAAGCGCTCGGCTGCTAACAGAAGGGTCAGCAGTTCCAACCCACCAGCAGCTTCTTAGGAGAGATGTGGCAATCCGCTTCCATAAAGATTACAGCCTAGGAAACCATATGGAACAGCTCTACTCGGTCATATGTAGTCACTATGAGTCAGAATTGACTCAACAGCACGAACCAGCAGAATATATGGAGTAGATGTAAGCAATTGCCTCTTGTGTCATTTTGCATGCCCTAAGGGCAAGTATATGATGAAGACAAAAAGTTACAGAAAAGTAGATTCAGTTTCAAGTAATATTGAATCTATTCATGCAGTTAGAAATTCCTAGTAAGATAATGAGATTACTGTCATCAGATGTATCCAAGCAATGGGAGAATGGCATGTGTCATGAGCTTTCTTGTCAGGAAGTAGGGCTACACTGGAATTCCTTCGAATTCTTTCACTAATTAATTTTCAGCAACAGAGATCTTACTACTTTCTAAGGAAACATTCTCCATCTATGGAGAGTAGAAACATTTACTCTAATATTGTACAGCAAAGTGCTTGTCTGTAAAATTATCTCTTTGGTCCCTGTTGTCACGTTAACATCATGGAGTCTCCTTCCTCCAGTGGCTAAAACCCATTGCCATCAAGTCAATTCCAACTCAAAAAAAAAAAAAAAAACTCATAGTAACCCTATAAAATAGAGTAGAACTGCCCCATAGGATCTCCAAGGATGTAATCTTTACTGAAGTAGACTGCTACATCTTTGTTCCATGGAGTGAATGGTGGGTTTGAACCACCAACCTGTTGGTTACCAGCCAAGCAGTTAACCACTGTGCCACCAAGGCTCCTTCCAGTGCCTAAACAATGTTTAATTTTTCCCACTTATTTTTCCCTTTCCTAAAGGCAGTTTGAAATTCTCTTTGGTTTCAGAAGTCTAAAAAGCAAGATTATTCAGAGTGTTCCTTATTCAACCATGTTGATTCAAATCCTCCCTATTTAGTAGCAGGATTGCTTATTCATCTTATGAAATTTTTTTTCCCTTTCTTTTTCCTTCTATATCATCCAAACTCACCGTGTTGCCAGATATCACCACGTTCATGACTGATCTTAGCCAGAGACAATTGCAATGCGTTAGTTACCTTAAATAACAACAATTACCCGGTTCTCTGGGTAGTTTCCAAGCAAAAGGAGAAAAAATTGTTTGGGGCTTCACAGACAAATGTCTCATAGGTCTCTGTTAGGAGAGGAGTTCAATTTTAGTTTTGTCCATGTTTAGATTATATTTGAGCAGGAGGAAAATATAGATATAAACCTCAAACTTTAAAATCTTTTCCCTGTAGGGAAGAGGCATCTACTGAATTATAAACATGGGATTATATCTAACTTCCCAGAGGACTTCAATTCCAGCTTTATAACTTTTGACCTAGCATTATCCACATGGCATGAATGGGTTTCAAAGCTTTCTGAAAAATATTAAGAATAAACAGTTTCAGAATCTTCTACCATGGAAATTCATTCAAATATATTTTGTGTAATAAAGCAGGGTTTTATTGTTCATGTGAAATAATGCAGTATTAAATGCCTTGTTTATCCCTTCCTGCTCACCTCTGTCTCAGAAGAAATCTAACGTTCTTTAAGTGACATTACTTTACTAGCTCCTAATCAAATGTCAGGAAACATCGTTGTTGTCAGGTGTCATTGAGTCAGTTCTAACGCATAGCGACACTACGCACAACACAGTGAAGTAATGCCTAATCCTGCAGCATCCTCACAATCGTTGCTATGCTTGAGCCCGTTGTTGTAGCCACTGCGTCAATCCATCTTGTTGAGGATCTTCCTCTTTTTCACTGACCGTCTACTTTACCAAGCATGATGCCCTTCTCCAAGGACTGGTCCCTCCTGATAACATGTCCAAAGTACTTGAGACAAAATCTCCCCATCCTCCCTTCTAAGGAACCTTCTGGCTGTACATCTTCCAAAACAGATTTGTTCATTCTTCTGCCAAGAAACATGGAAGGATGAAATGAAACTGTCCCAATATGAAAAGATTTCTTGGAAGGAAACAGAAAACATTGTGACCAGAATTACTAACACTCACTAGTTTGTTGGCTCCAGAAGTGTGCTCCAATGGGCTTTCAAGGCTGTGACCTTTCAGGAGCAAATTTCCAGGTCTTTCTTTTGAGACATCTTTCAGTGGGTTTGAACTGCTAACCTTCCAGTAAGTTGTCAAGCACTTAACCGTTTGTGCCCCCAGGTACTCCTCCATGATATTTAGGGGTTACCATAAGAATGACTCTACTACAACTGTTAGCAGTAGGTAGTTGGTGGAAGTGAATGCAGTCTATGGGAAAGTGAAAACAGTAAGGAGAAATCTGGTGCAGTAGCCCATCTTTCTCCTAGAACAGGCAGCTACAGTGAGCAGGAACCCAGAAAATCTGGATTTTTTTCTTGTGGTGAGCCAATCCACTTGCCAAAGCACACCACACAAAACAAAACAAGCTCTACACCACAGGAAAGGTGAGAATCATCAATAATGAGAAATCTCACTTGAGAGCAGACAGCTACATACATAAATGAAAAACCCAGGTAATAGCATTGGGTAAAGTAATATCTAAATAAAATAAATAGTAAACTTGCAAAGAGAAGATATGTGCTCCAAGACCTAGGCTATGCTAGAAATTTCCCTAAGTTATGAAAATTTGAATGGCAATATACTTGCCTGAAGTTTTTTTTTTGCATCTTTGTGTTTCTAATTAAAAACTATAGTAAGTAAATAAAAAGAGATCTACATAAACGGAAGAACAAATCGTGATCATGGATAAGTAGACTCAACATTGTGAAAATGTCAATTCTACCCCAAGCAATCTACAAACACAAAGCAATTCCAATCCAAATACCAACAGCATTCTTCAAGGAGACGGAAAAACTAATCATTAACTTTTTATGAAAAGGAAGAAGGCCCTGGATAAGTAAAGCATTATTGAAGAAGAATAGCTTCTCGAAACCTGACCTCAGAACCTACTATACAGCTATGGTAGTCAAAACAGCCTAGTGCTGATACAATGACAGATATATTGGCCAATGGAACAGAATTGAGAACCCAGATATAAACTCATCTACCTATGGCCACCTGATCTTTGACAATGGTGCAAAGTCCATTAAATAGGGAAAAGACAGTCTTTTTAACAAATGCTGTTGGAAAAACCAGATGTTCATTTCCAAAAAAATGAAGCAGGGCCCTTACCTCATGCCATACACAAAAACTAATACAAAATGGATCAAAGACCTAAATATAAAACCAGAAACTACAAAAATCATGGAAGAAAATAATAAGGTCAACACTAGGGCCCGTATATATTCCAGAAACAAGATACATATCATAATTAATTATACAGAAACACCAGAAGATAAGCAATATAAATGGGTTTGTCTAAAAATTAAGCACTTATGCTCATCAAAAGACTTCTTCAAAAGAGTAAATAGAGAACCTACAGACGAGGAAAAAATTTTTGTCTATGACATGACTGACAAAGTTCTTATCTCTAAAATCTATGTAAAAATCCAACACCTCTACAACAAAAAGACAGATAATCCCAATTAAAAAATGGGCAAAACATATGAACAGGCACTTCATCAAAGATGACATTCAGGCAGCTAACAGACACATAAGGAAGTGCTCCTGATCACTAGCAATTAGAGAAATGCAAATCAAAACTATGGTGAGATGTCATCTCACCCCAACAAGGCTGGCACGAATCAAAGAAACAGAAAATAACAAATGTTGCGGAGGTTGCAGGAACATTGGAACTCTTATGCACTGCTGGTGGGAATATAAAATGTTAAAACAATTTTGGAAAACGATATGGAACGTCCTTAAAAAACTAGAAAAGAAATACCATATGACTGAGCAATTCCACTCCTAGGAATGTGTCCTAGAGAAATAAAGGCTGTCACACAAATGTAAATATGCACACCCATGTTCAGTGCAGCATTATTCACAAGAGCAAAAGGATGGAAACAACCTAAGTGCCCATGAACAGATAAATGGATAAACAAAGTATGGTATATACACACGATGGAATACTAGGCAATGATAAAGCACAATGATGAATCTGTGAAACATCTCACAAAATGGATAAATCAGGAAAGCATTATGCTGAGTGAAATGAGTCAATCAGAAAAGGAAAAATACTGTATAATACCACTACACATGAAAATGTTTCCACACAGAAAGATAAAATTGTTGATGGTTATGGGAGGGGGGCAGGTAGGGAGGGAAAAATACTCACTAGATAGTGAACAAGTGGTAACTTTGGTAAAGGGTAAGACAGTACACAATACAGAGAAGTCAGCACAACTTGACCAGAGCAGAGTCACAGAAGCTTCTCAGACACATCCAAATGTTCTAAGGTATGGAGCTACTGGGTTGAGGGCTGGGGACCATGGTCTCAGAAGACATCTTGCTCGGTTGGCATAACATTGTCTACAACCAACTGTGATGAGTATCATCTGGGGTCTTAAAAGCTTCCAAGCTGTCATCTAAAATACATCTACTAGTCCCACCCTGGCTGGAGCAAAGGAGAATGAAGAAAACCAAAGACACAAGGGAAAAAGGACTAATGGGCCAAACTGCCACAGTCTCCAACAGACTGAACCCAGAACAACCCGATGGTGTCTGGTTCCCACTATTGACTACTCTTGCAGGGATCACAATAGAGGGCCCTGGACAGAGCAGGAGAACATTGTAGAACAAAATTCAAATTCACACGCACACGCACACACACACACACACAAAAGACCAGGCGTGCTGGTCTGACAGAGCCTGGGGAAACCCTGAGAGTTTAGTCCCCGGACACCCTTTTAATTCAGTACTGAAGTCACTCCTGAGGTTCATCATTCAGTCAAAAACTAGGCCGGCCTAAAGGGCCAAAAATAACACACATGAGGAACGTGCTTCATAGTTCAATCATGCATATGAGATTAATCGGCAAACCAGCCTGAAGTCAAAGACAAGAAGGCAGGAAGGCACAGAAAAACAGGCCAAATGGAAACAGGGAATCCTGGAAGAATGAGGGGAGAGTGTTGATACATTGTGGGGTTGGCAACCAATGTCAAAAACAATTTGTGTATGAACTGTTCTATAAAACTTTCACCTAAAGTACAAAAAAAAAAAAGACTATATTAATCAAACACACTTGCTTATAAGTTTGTTGTTAACTTGCTATCCAGTCCTATTCATGGAGACACCTGTGTGCAGAGTAGAACAACCCCACAGGGTTTTCAAGGCCGTGATCTTTTGGAAGCAGATCACCAGGCCTGTATTTCGAGGAACCTCTGAGTAGGTTGGAGCCCTAGTGGAACAGTGGTTAAAAGCTCAGCTGCTAACCAAAACAAACAAACAAAAAAAGTAAAGAGACTCCAGGGCTCACATACCTAATAGCAGCTCTAATCACATGGTGACGGGATGTTAGAGCTTCAAAGATGCCAATAATCAAAGTAGCTCACATGACCAGCCTATTTGGGCATATCAAAACAAGAAGCTAGAATATAGTAAGCAAACATATAAATAAATATAATAAATTATTGACGGCTTGGAGACAACGGTCAATAGCAAATCACATAAAGAAGCAGATCATGATGGCTTCAGCAAGCAACCAAAACAAAGAACCAGGAAACCTCCTGGAGGAAAATAAGATCTTGCAATTACTGGAGGTAAAATTCAAAAGATTAATATACAGAGCTCTTCAAAAGATCAGGCAAAACACAGACCAACCCAAAGAACACACAGGTAGAGCAACAGAGGTATTTAAGAAGGTTATACCAGAGCAAAATCACAAATTTAACAGGCTGCAAGAATCCATAGAGAGAGAGCAAATAGAAATCCAAAAGATTAAAAATACAATTTCAGAATTAGACAAGTCAATAGAAAGTCATATGAGCAGAATTGAGGAAATGGAAGTGAGAATTAGTGAGATGGAAGATAAAGCACTTGACACCAATTTATTTGAGGGAAAATAAGATAAAAAAATTTAAAAAAATGTAGAACCCCTAATAATTATGTGCGACTCTATCAAGAGGAATAACCTACAAGGTATTGGAGTACTAGAGCAGGGGTGGGAGGGATAACGGAAAATATCATGGCTTGCACCAGGTGTACCTCAGATCACAAAGTGACATCTTTGCTTTTCTTTTTTTTAACACTTCAAAGTGGTTTTTTTGCGGCAGATTTGCCCAATGCAATACGTCATTGGATTTCCCGACTGCTGCTTCCATGGATGTTGATTGTGGATCCAAGTAAAATGAAGCCCTTAACAACTCCAATCTTTTCTCTGTTTTTCATGATGTTGCTTATTGGTCCAGTTATGAGGAGTTTCGTTTTCTTAGGTGAATAATAAATAAGCAAGAGTTCCAATTGACAGAATGGTATTAGAAATTTCTCTGTTTATCCAATTATATGAATAGCAACAGTTCCAGTATTAAGTAGATGGGATAAAATGAGTATATAAGTGCTTGGGAATTTATGTTAATATTGCTTTCTTTGAGAAAGCCTCTCTAAGTCAAATTTGGCGTAAATTATTTCCTGATGATTTTGTCTGAGATATGTCAAATATCCAAAAGAGTTTCCTAAAATTCTGTAGGCCAAAAGTGCCCTGAAATATGACTCCTGAGCCATGGTTTGCAGGCTTGATGATGAGTGTTCAGTATTAGTTATAACACATTTGGCTTCGGCAGGCAGAAAGTCGGTGTGTAAAGGCTACGCATTGCAGCATGTGTATAACAGTCTTTAGCAAAAGATAGACCTGAATTTGAAGCATTTTATTCTACTCAGTGTTCCTGGAGTAGCACAAATGGTTTGCGCTCAGCTACTAACCTAAAGGGTGGTAGTTCAAATCCATTTAGCAGCGCCACAAGAAAAAGGCTGGGCAGAAAGATTATAACCAATCTTCTGTAAGATTACCTTATGGAGAAGTTCTACTCTGTATCAAGGGGTCATCGTGAATCATAATGGACTCAATTACAATGAGTTTTTAAAAATTCTCCTCAATGCCTGTATGGACTCATTTAGGTTTCTTATCATCTGCAGGCTTCAATAGAGACTAATCCATTAACATCTCTGTAGGACTATAATAATGGTATCAATCTCAAAATAAAAGTGAAAAGGGCACCTTGAAGACTAAGGTGTGCCTGACCCAAGCCATGGTGTTTTCATTTGCTTCATATGCATGCAGAAGCTGAATGATGAATAAGGAAGATGGAAGAAGAATTGACACCTTGAAATGGTGGTGTTGGTGAAGAATATTGAATATGCCGTGGACTCTCAAAGGAACAAACAAGGCCTTCTTGGAAGAAATACAGCCAGGATGCTCCTTAGAAGCAAAGATGGCATGACTACATCTCACATACTTTGGACGTGTTATCAGGAGAGATCATTTTCCAGAGAAGGACATCAGGCTTGGTAAAGTAGAGGGCTAGTGGAAAACAGGAAGAACCTCAACAATATGTATTGTCACAGTGGCTGCAACAATGGGTTCAAGCATAACAACAATTGTGAGGATGGCACAGGACCAGGCAGTATTTCGTTTTGTTGTATGTAGGGTCGCTACGATTTGGAACCAACTTGATGGCACCTAACAACAACAACATCTCAAAGATGTGTTTCGAGTTTTAAAGGATACATGTATGGCTTTCCTCTTTACTCCTGTTAATATAGAAAAAAAAACAATTGATGTTTTGATATTATCCATCCTTACATTTCTGTAATAAACCCCAAATAATTATGAGAAATGATCATTTTAATATATTTCTAGAATTAATTTTTAATATTCACACTTTGGAATTTTTTTGTATCAGTACTTAAAAGACATTTTGGCCTGTAAATTTTTTTTCTTGTAGTGTCTTTGTAAGGTTTTCATATTGAAGTCATACGGCCTCAGTAAACAAGATGTAAGTGTTTCATCTTTCTCTAATCTTTGAAATTGTTTGTTATTTCTTCTTCATATTCTAAGTCCCTTGAGTAAATGGGAAAGTCATGGCCCTTTCAAGAAAGACACTGTTAAATAGCCAAGAAATTCCACTATATAATTTTCTTCCAGTGTTCCCAATAAGGAGCCCTGTTGGCATAGTGGTTAAGAGCTTGGCTGCAAACCAAAAGGCTGGCAGTTTGAATCTGCTAGCCACTCCTTGGAAACCCTATAGGGCCTTTCTACTCTGTCCTATAGGGTCGTTATGAGTCAGAATCGACTGGATGGCAACAGGTTTGGTTTTGCTTCCTCCTAAGGACCTGGAACCATTTATCAGGTGAATGAATGTGCATTGGGGAAAAGAAAATAAGCAGGATATGGGGGATTTCTGGATATTGGCTCTTCCTGGAGATCTGATATACCATTGCCATCTAATGTTAGATAATCCAAAATAACCTGTAGAAAAATTGTTATAATCTATAAGTAAATTTATCAGATTTGATGAATATAAGATCACAGATAAAAGTGGATTGTTTTTATACCAGTATTATTTAGTTTTTCTCCAAAAAAAAGTATTTTTCAATACCCATTTTGCATATGACTCTGTGCTGAGCTTTGAAAAAGGTAGAAGATAGGTCTGTGTTCCAAAAGGATCTAATTCTGAAATTCCAAAATGGTTTCAGGCCCACATCTTCTCTGTTGTACCTATAAAATATTACGTCCTTAGAAATTCTAGACTAGAATGTGGGACTAGACTATGTCATTCCTAGGTAGGAATCCTAGACTATGATGTTTTAGCTCCTAAGGCAATTCCCAATGGCTCAGCCAACGATCTTAGGGCACAGATATATCTGATTCCCCACTCTCTCTCTCTTTTCCGTATTATAAAAAAATAACACTTGGGAAATATTTCTCCTTTGAGACTAGAGTAGATGAGACAGTAACGACTAAGCTTTCCCGACTCCACTTCAGAATATATATTCATTCACACACAAACATCACAGGCACACACTCATAGTGGAAATGTCCCCCATTCCACCTTCCCCCCGTGGTCTCAATACAGGTCTTGAATCCCTGCTTCAGGACCAAGAGCATTCCATAGGTGTGAATATGACTTACCTCATGAATACGGCTTTACAGTTTCTGAAGGAACTCCAGGAGCTTTCAGGGTGAGCACATTTCTAAATTGGGCTGCATTCTTAATATAAAGGGATGAGTGCAGATGTTAATAGCTGAGGGGGTGGTGGAGAATGAATATGAGAGTTGTCAGATAGAGTTATTCTGTAAACTTTGGAAAAGGTGCAATGACAGTACTATATGGCTGCTTTAAATGCTGGTTTCTTTGACCCATTTTCAATTTGGATAAAACATTCTTGTTTCAACGCCGGCAGTACAAACTTGTGGGCATGTTCTTATGAGAGGTAATCAGTTCCACTGACTGTGAAAGCTAAAAACAGGATTTTAGAGAAAAAGGAATTTCTCCTGTGGTGGGAAACAAGATCAGAGTGATGACTGCTTTTTCCATAATTTCTCTATTACTTGTCTACTATTCCTGCTGTTACCTGCATTTTGCATTATAGTTATGATACTTGAGTTACTTGTCAATTCGTATGACCCTGAAGCTCATCTACTCGGTTCACGCCCTTAAAATAAATAAATACACGAAGAATTAAAATTTTTTTAAAGACGCATGTGAAGAAAGAAGAACCAACTCCACCCCACCTTTAATTTCCAACAGAGACACTTCTGAAACAATAGGCAGCCCACCTCCCATGTGCCCAGAAAGCACTATGAAATTTGATGTTTTGTATTTAAAGAGCCTATTTATCTTCCCTCCAATAGCCCCCTCCCTAGGGCTGCACTCCTTGTCATTCTCCTTGAACATGTTTTCCTAAAGCAGCACATGCCAGCACAACACAGGCTGCTCTTCAGACTTCTGCATCATAGGTGCTTCCATCCTTCGGTCACCACTTTGTCCTCAGCTCCTCTTTTTTCCTCACAACATATCATCACACCAAGTCTTCTTTGCCTCACTGCTTGTGTTTGTCCTTCTTTGTTTTCGCAGACCCTCTTTTGCTGTGGACTGAAAAAATATATATTGAGCATTTCTTTCTTTGCTAGAATAAATTATCTTTGCATATTATGTAGCCTGAGAATATTCGACTGAGAAATATTCGACTCTATGGCTCTTTAGATTTTTGATATGAGTAAAAAATACAGACCATGTTCTAAATAGAATTTCAATCGATTTACTTTGAAATGATAAATATTATTCTTATTGGATTACATATATGTCTCTAACTTCAGAAAAACATTAGCATCTCATGATTTATTGCATTTCCAGTGATTCTTCACAATCTATTTACTGTAATACTGATTTAAAAATCAAAGGGACTAATGGATAACCTTTCTTTTTTTTATGTGTTTTAAATTTGTTTTATTTATCTTTTGTTGTTGAGAATATATACATAGGAAAACATACAAATTCAACAGTTTCTACATGTAGAATTCAGTGACATTAATTACATTCTTCTAGCTGTGCAGTCATTCTCACCTTCCTTTTTTGTGTTGTTTCTCCTCCATTAACCTAAATTCACTGTTCCTGAAGGTTCCTGTCTAATCTTTTGAGTTGCTTTTCTGAGTTCTATCCAATACAGACAGTTCTTAAAAGTGCGTAATGCTCAACTGTTATTTACCAGTTAAGCTAAACTATTCTTTGGCTTTTATTCTTTAATAAAGTGCTTGTTGTTGTTGTGGTTAGGTCCTGTTCGGTGGATTCTGACTCCTAGTGACCCCATTCAACAGAGCAGAACTGCCCCACAGGGTTCCCTAGGCTGCAATCCCCGTTGCGCCACCAGGGCTCCTTAAAAAGTATTTACCTAATTAATAATAATAATAGTAATAACCAACTTCCTGCGAGTCACACCTGTCTCCAGTGCTGAAGTTCAGGCTATGGTGCAAGAATGCCAATAGACGGCCTTTTGACAATACTGGGAAGGTGATTATTTTTTCACATTTAGGATAATTCTATGATTCTGCTTAAAGAAAGGTATTGGCACAAAGGAACTAATTCCTAATTTTCTGGATGCCAGAAGGTAGACATTTGGGCTAAAATGTCATAGTCAGCCTGTCTACGACGTAAGACTGATTAAATGTGAAAGGCATACAATGAAGAATGTTAACATTTCAGAATAAAATAGACATCTCTATGGTGGTGAGCACCCAGAAGACAGTAAATATTTAATCAATCCTTGGTCATCCAGTTGTTCAGGTGGTGGCCAACTTCAGCCTGGGGAATGAACTACATTGTAAGAAAAGGCCCTATCCAGGCACATCAGCTGGACTCAAGTTAATTCATCTTGTGAAAATCTAATGCCAAAGACATGGACCCAAACATAGTATATGCCACGTATTCAACATAGGAGAGCATGTATGGTTATTGATCTATAAGAAAGTTAAGTTAGGTATCATGGGGAAAATTTTGCTTGTCAGTTACTCTGATCTATTTTATTTTATTTTCTGCTTACAGATGCAATTCTGTAACTTTTGTACTATGAACTTCCAACAGTTGTTATGTCATTTCTAAATGATACCAGCCTAATCCCAGCTTCGTTCATCCTTAATGGCATCCCTGGGCTGGAAGAAGTGCATTTGTGGATCTCCTTCCCCCTGTGTACCATGTACAGCATTGCCATTACAGGGAACTTTGGCCTTATGTACCTCATCTACTCTGAAGAGGACTTACACAGACCTATGTACATCTTCCTAGCCCTTCTGTCCTTCACAGATGTGCTCATGTGCACCAGCACACTTCCCAACACCCTCTGCATATTGTGGTTCAACCTCAAGGAGATTGATTTTAATGCCTGCCTGTCCCAGATGTTCTTCGTCCACACGTTCACTGGGATGGAGTCTGGGGTGCTCATGCTCATGGCCCTGGACCGCTTTGTGGCCATCTGCTACCCCCTGCACTATGCCACTATTCTCACTAATTCAGTCATTGCCAAGGCCGGGCTCATCACTTTTCTTAGAGGTGTAATGCTTGTTATCCCTTTCACTTTCCTCACTAAGCGCCTACCATACTGCGGAGGCAATGTCATACCCCACACCTACTGTGACCACATGTCTGTGGCGAAGATATCCTGTGGTAATGTCAAGGTCAATGCTGTCTATGGTCTGATGGTTGCCCTTCTGATTGGGGGTTTTGATATCTTGTGCATCACTATTTCCTACACCATGATTCTTCGAGCAGTGGTGAGTCTGTCATCAGCAGATGCTCGACAGAAGGCCTTTAGCACCTGCACTGCCCACATTTGTGCCATCGGCATCACCTATGTTCCAGCCTTCTTCACCTTCTTTACACACCGTTTTGGGGGGCATACCATTCCACCCCACATACACATTATCATGGCTAATCTCTATCTGCTCATGCCTCCCACAATGAACCCTATTGTGTACGGAGTGAAAACCAAGCAGATACGTGAATGTGTCATTAGGTTCCTGTTTAAGGGAAAGGACATTTCTTCTCATAACATTTAGAGAACCTTCTGTGAAGTTGGAGATTTCTTAGCCAGGTTGAGATCACCAAGTCAATAAGGAACCAAGCAAAGGAAACGAGATACTTAGTCACTCAAAATATTTTCACATGACTCAGATAATTCAACTTCTTTTAAAAGGGTATCACCATGGTCATGTAGGCAAAGATCCACTCTTCTGAAACCCCATGTTCTCCAAAGTCTCTTTATTTGTAGGGAACTTCAAAGTTCATTGCATTTAATTATCGAGGACAGAGAACTCTACCTTGAATGACAACCTGTATGAGTTTGCAGCCCAATGGCTGGATCACTAGGACTGGAGCTGAACCTTTTTTTTTTTTTTAATTTCCTAGCAAAATTAACCCATTTTCATCAATGTCTGTGCTAATATATTTCAGCAATCTCCTGCCAAAACCATTTTGAGTTCATTCTTATTTCTGAAGTTCTGATCTGCTTTCTCTAACAGTCTCTCCAGCTATGTACCCAGTAGCAAATCATACATATGTTCACCAAAAAGTCTTGTAAAAGATGTTAATAGCAGAATATTCGGAATACCCAGAACATAAAATTAACTGAAATGTTCAACAGCAGCAAAGTGTATAAAATAATTGTGGTATAATCAAATATAATATCGAGCCAAATATGTATACTATATGATTCCATCTGTATAAAGTTCAAAATCAGGCAAAAGTAACATAGAGTGTTAAAAATTAGAATAATGTTTACCTTTCAGAATGAGAGAATAGGTAGTGATTGGACAGAATATGAGGTATGCCTTTGCGGGCCTGCCAATGCTTTAGTCCTTCACCTGTATGGCAGTTCAGGGTGTGTCCAGTTGGTGATATTTAGTCAAGCTGTAGTTGTATGATGGGCTCACTTTTCTGCATGCATTCTGTACTCCAATAAAATACTTCTTTGAAAGAATATGTCTGGAGCACATACTAGGACCTCTCTAAATTGTGAAACATGATTCTGCCCTGCCTCCTGTACTGCCTGTCTCTGGTTTACAAAATATGTGTATTTTAGTTTCCGTGAGAGGTAAACAATTTAGTGCAAATAATATGTGAATATTTGTAAATATTTATGATAATACAATTGTATATATATAAAAAAAGTCTCCATCTTTAAAATGTTTCTATCTAGTTCCTTTTGAGAGACAGACTCTTAAAATATTGGCTGCGTGTGTGTGTGTGTGTGTGTGTGTATGTGTGCATTGATGCTGTTCTTCTGGTGACTACTCCTTTTACTTCAAGCTGTGTTTGAACTTCAGTTAGTTTACCTACCTCTCTGTTTTAGACCAGAGGGATTTAACTTAATTATATTATCTGTCAATTACTTATGCCTACAAAATATTATATAAAGTTTCCTTTACCTAAAACTTCCAACCTCAGTATTAGTCAGCTATGCCTTTGATTTTTGGTTGTTAAGATTACACCCAAGAACAAAGTTTAATTACAGGATATCAAATGTATTAGGATTACCCTAAAATGAGAGACGTACTGAACAAAGTGAATAGTTTACTCAGACAATTATAAAATAATATTTTCTAGAACTAAATTCAAATTTTTTAATTGAAGTAGCCCCCAAAATACCCAGAAAAATTATTTACAAAAGACTCAAACCTGGACCCATCCCTGCGAAATTGATATAGGTGGAGGTTCAAGTATGAAAAAAAAGCAAAGCACGTTTAAGCATATGAAAAAAGATATCTACCAGCATCTGCTAAGTATTAATGCTGGAATACAAAGGAGCAGTGTTTTTTACTTACAATAATAAACATCATTAGACCAAAATTCTGCACCCAACTTAATAATCAATCAACTATGAAAGCAGTGAAAATATTCAGATTTGAAAAAAATTGACTTGGATAGCTACTTTTCTTAGTAAGTTATGCGAGGATGCACTCAGGAGAAATTAGAGAATGAAGCAAAGTAGACGGAAATATGGGATTCAAGAGTTAGTGGCATCAGTCTAGAAAAGGAAAGAAAGAATGCCCACAGCTCTGAAGACACTGCAAGAGTACAATAAGCCTGATCAGAGAAGGCTAAGAACAGGAAAAAAGAGAAGCACCACCTGTCAGTTTGTCATACTGTGGTGGTTTGCACCTTGCTCGGGACCCTGGTGGCACAGTGGTTAAGGCCTCAGCTGCTAACCAAAAAGATCTGCAGTTTGAATCCATTGGCTATTCCTTGGAAACCCTGAAGGCCAGTTCTATATTGTCCCATAGGGTCGCTATAAGTCGGAATCTACTCAATGGCGAGTTTTTTATAATGCTGAAAACTATGCGACTAGTATTTCAAATACCAGCAGGGTCACCCATGGTGGACAGGATTTAGTGGAATTTCGAGATTAAGACAGGCTGGGAAGAAAAGCCTAGTGATCTCCTTCCAACAATTAGCCAATGAAAAAGTATATGTATCACAATAGAATATTGCCCAATGTAGTGCTGGAAGACCAGCCCCCTGGATCAAAGGGAACTCAAAATACACTGTGGTCAAAACAATGAACTCAAGGATACCAACGATTGTGAGCATTGTGCAGTACCAGGTAAGAATTTGTTCTGTTGTAAATGTCACCATGAACTGGAGCCAACTCAATGGCAACTAACAATTATAATTTGGTAAAAACAATTTTTAGGAAATTTTAAAATAACATGAAAGCAATGCACGAAAAATACTCCCAGAGGTAGAGGAGACCAGTTACGCTTAGGAAGCCTCACAGAAGGAGGTGAAATATACAATTGCCCTTGTTTAAGTGCATGGAGTAGAAAGTTTTGGTGTAAAATTCCTGGAGGAAAATTTTGCAATAGAAATCCTTTAAAATGAGTTAATTTTTGTTGCAACATTTCCCTATGGAATTATGAATATGTTTCTATTTATTATAATATTATTGTTAAATAACATGTTGAAAATGAACTCAATGTCCTAAATTAGAGGACTAAATGTTTAAAGGAGAGTTTATAGCCATCAGTTGACTATTACGCTAACTTTGGAATTCATATTGAGGAATTCATGCTGAGGAAGAGTTACTGTTGAAATATTCATGACGTATTTTTAGTGGAAGCAGTTATGAAATAGTCTGTAAATTATGATCCTGTTTTTTTTTTTTTAATTGTTACAGCAAAGGTAACAAAATCCTAATAGCAGGTATTTCTGAGTGTAAAGTAGTACATGTTATTTTAATCAATGACCATTTACTATTTCAGAAGGTCAGAATAATAAACAACTAAAAACTTCTTTTTTAAAAATCCTACACATCTATGTATCTTTGCTTTATTTTTAATTGCATAAGGACAAATTTCCAATTTCTGCTCCAAATGACCGTCTGGCATGGGAGTTCCTTTCTGGATTGCCATCTTTTGGAGCCCAACTATTGTAGATGAATCTCCCCCCACCCCAAAATCTATGAAACTTGGCATCCTGCATTCTCTTAGGGCTGTGTGTTCTCTGGGGGCGCCTAAGCTCTGTTCACACTGACAGAACTCAGGACTCCTGAGGATTTCAGAGGTCATGCCTATTTCCTGTGGGAAGACAGCTGGGCTAAACACTTCTGATCCAAGGTCTATAAGGTGAAGTCAGGGTGCACCTGGCATAGCATGAATTCTGGGCCCTTGCTCTGGCATGACCACTCTTCACGTTCTTTCTTCTCTGGAGCTCCATTGTGGGTAAGGAACATTTTCTACCTTCCTGACATTTATTGCATGACAAAGTCTAGAATTGTCCCAAAACCCAAAACCAAACCTATTTCTGTCAAGTCATTTCTGACTCATAGCAACCCTATAGGACTGAGAAGAACTGCCCCATAGGGTTTCCAAGGAGCAGCTGGTAGATATGAACTGCTGACATTTTGATTAGCAGCAATAGCTTGCCATAGCTTTTAATCACTGCACCACCAGTGGTCCTAGAATTGTCCCAGTCTGTCTGTATTATCACAGAGATTAGAAGGCTGTACAGAGGATTTTGCATTTCATGTCTCACTAGTCTCTGTGTGTGAACAATTAAGAAAATCATGATCACTTCACATGAAAAGCAAAGATAGGACTGGCAACAGATGTGTGTTCTTGTGTGGGCAAGGGGCAAGTCAGATGCACACAAAATTTCCTTCAGAGTATACAGAACTCTTCGTGTTTATTCATTGTTTTTCAAACACAGGATGCAATGCCAGAGACAGAGAATTAGGTAGCAAAAATTTTGAGCACCCCCAAATCAAGGAAGGGTGAATACATACATTGTCTTCTCTCCAAGTCACTAGCCCACCCTTCCCCACATCTTTTTACTTCTTCAATTAGGTCACACAACTTTCAGTCAGCTGATCCAACTCCAACTTACCGAATGAGCTGTTTTGTTTCTTTTGTTTTTTATTCAGGTACTTCCCTCATTCTTGGAGTGAAACAGGAGAAAGATTTTTTGAACCATACACTAAAACAGTTCACAAGTCAGTAAAGAGACATGATAAACACCCAAATAGTTCTGGCCCAGGCCACCAAGTTATAATCATCATGAAAGAAGGAGAAAGAATGAGGGAAACATAGACAAGAAAGATGACTTTCAAATAGAGAGACAGGCAAGTGTTTCACCAGTGTTTTGTGTAAAGATCACAAATATTGTGTACCTTCAGACAAACCATTGAACGTACTGAGTCTCAGATAAATGGTTATGAATTGGTAGACTCATTTTAAGAACATGAGTGAGTTCATAAACTAAATAGTAACTGGTAAGTACAGACACTCAGATGGTACTACTGGTGGCTTTCCCCTAGGCATGTGGGTAAATGTATGAATTTGTATGCAGGTTGATTATTTATGTTTCAGGTAAATCTAAAAGTACTAGAGTGGAGGCACAAGAAGGCTTCTGCTAAGTGCCAAAAGTGCATTTCCTGGAAAATGCAGATGCTTAATGGGATTTTGTTTAACTTAATGTAGAGTCCATACACTTAAGACATTACTCAGGCTCCGTGATTGCACTTCATGTTATTAAAGGTCTGGATACAATATTTCTGAAAAAAGATGAAGATGAAGCAGTAGCAGGGAATCTAGAACCCTCTTTCCCGTATTCGGCTCTTTCCTGACATTCCTCTCTAGGGAATTCAGGAAGATTATTCAGATAGGTGGTAGGATTTTATTTTGTGGTCCAGTTCCTGACTTTTTCCAAAAAAAGAAAAAAAAAAATGCTCATCTAGGCCATCACTAGAGAAGCATAATATGGAAATGAAAGAAGTTAAAAAGCAAGACTCCTAGGCTTTCTTAGCTCTTAAGCAGTGCCTGATTCATCCTGATTTTCTTGAAGACTGAGATTAAGTGATAATCCAAAAGGACCTCTTTTCTGTTTTCAACAGCCAAAGGCAAGCATGGGTGCGGCACACCCTTTGTGTCAAATGGATGCCTAGTGTGGGATGAGGAAACAGCAAAAGAAGAGGCAGAGATAGTATCAAACTCTATCCCTTCATTCAGGTCCTGGGGGGTTAGACACCTGGAACCTACTGTCATTGAGGAGGGAAGGGAAATTGTGTTTGATATGTACTGGGATGATGCATCATGTCTAGATGTGGTATGCTGTTTTCTAGTTACAGAATGTTGTTTGTCTATTTTATTGAAAAAGTCTTGATGTAAGACTAAGGAAAGACCTTCAGTCAGAAGGGATTTCTTTCTCTGTGGTTTTGTTGTAACTTTACATTCATCATTCTTCCTAGACTTTGTCTCTTTTGTACTTCCCCAGAACCACAGGCAAAAAAGGGGCAGGGGCTCAGGGTAAGTGTAAATGGCACTTGTAAGCAAATCTTTAATCCTTTGGAAGAGAAAGTATGAATCATCTAACACTATTCCCTTGTTCTTTTCCTATAATGCTGCTCAGGGGAGAAACTGTAAGCAGCAGGAGCCATAGAAGTCCCAAGTTAGAAACATGAAGCCCCTAATTCCTCCACAGAAATCAACCAACCAAACATAAAAGCAAATAAAGTACAAATGATTGATCCACTGCTTGATAGTTCAAAATTTCTCCATTAATTGCCTTTATGAAGGACTTGGTTTAGGGTAACAGATGAGGAAATCTAGGAAAACCTGGATTTGACTCTCAATCACTAATAACTTTGGGAAAGTGAATTAAACATCCTGTACCTGGGTCAGGGAAGCTCACCTTGGACTCTAGTATACAGTTATCCTCATAGGAAGTGACTTTATATCTTAGAGTTTGAGGTGAATAGCAGTTTATCTGGATGTGTATATGGCAGGGAGATTTGCAAATAAGGGAAAGAAATTGAGCAAGATCAACATAGGCGTGAAATAAGGAAAAGTACATATAACATGTAAAGTGTATGTCTATACAATATTTGAATTTGCAAGTAGTCAGCAAGGTTTAAACATGAAATGCTAAGATACAGTGACCACATAATTTATCCCCAAACCAGGACACTTTTGAAAGTTTAAGGAAATGGCAAGAAATAACGTTGGAAAGGAAAGATAAAATCCAAAACCTACTCTATTGTATATCAAGCCAATGAAGTTGAGCCCCACCCTTAAAGTAAAGAGATATTGAATATTATTAAGCAGTAGATTAATAAGTCTTCGTAATTATGTTGTAGGACAAATTAGATCTGAAAAATTCAAGAAGGAAAGAAAAGAAATAGGTGGATGTCATTAGGTGGTCTTTAAAAGAGATACGTGAGTATAGGAAGAAAGGGCTAATATTAGAAATACTCCTGGATTAGAAATACAAGTTCTTATTCCCTGAGGATTTACTACAGATAATAGACATGCTGAGGTGGTCTGGATGAAGTAACAATGAAGAAATTTTGAGCTATAAAGAAATTACTCCCAAGATAAAGTGAAGGAACGTCAGAGAAGATTAAAAAATTTGAATTTGGATAATGTGGTGGGTGATGGCACTATTACCAAAGGACAGAACTTGGAGGTGGAATATATTTTTGGTGGGGAGTAAAGTTGAAATGATGAGTTCAGTTTTAGGCAAGGTAAATTGAAAGTGTCCTTGGAAATTTATGGAAACACTGGTTGGGTAGTGGTTAAGTGCTACGGCTGCTAACCAAGACGTCAGCAGTTCATATCTGCCAGGCGCTCCTTGGAAACTCTATGGGGCAGTTCTACTCTGTCCTGTAAGGTTACTATGAGTCACAATTGACTCGATGGTAGTGGGTTTGGGTTTTTTTGGTGTATGGAAATTTATGGTAGAAATATCCAGCATGCCTTAGAAAGAGGACTCATCAGTTGTGACATAGCTTACTTACAGAATTAGTGACCTGAAAATTATCAGTATGTTTGTTATACTCGAGGTCATGAGAGTAGAAATATTTCCCAGAGAGAGAACAAAGGGAAAGTCCAGAGAATCTGCTTCTCAAGAATTATGTAAAAACAGAAGACAAAGAATGGTAATAGGGAGATTTCTTGTTTACTTCTTGGGGCAATCAAGTAAGCTCTAGCTTCATGGCCATTGTCTTGACTTATCTACATGTGTATCTGCATTTCTAAGGATTAGTATATCCAATATCCTGGAATATTCCAATATCCTGGAATATTGGATATAATAATCCTTAGAAATGCAGATACACGTAGATACGTCGACGGCAGTGGGTTATTCCAGGATACAATCCTAGGAGTGAAATAGACTTCTGATTATGTTTCAGAAATCTTTGAGGTGGATATTGTTAGCCTTGCTTTATAGATGAACAACTGAGGCTTCAACATCAAAGTAAATATCACCAAGTCACACAACTGGTATAGAAGGAGCTGAAATTTAAATGAGATTCTATTTGGCAGAAACACCCATAGTCTCCCATTGCATATTGCTGCAACAACAACAAAAACTAGTGCAATAAACAAATCTCAGAGGATCCTTCACATGCAGTTATAACTTTCTATTACAGAATATGTGCTCTGTCCAGTCAGGACAGACAGTTAAATATACTGCATGCATTTTGCGTCATATATGAATACCATTTCTAGCCTCAAATCTAGTTTTGTGACATTTGACATTTATGCAATCTCTCTGGGTCTCAGTTTCTTCTTCTATTTGATGGCAGAAAACAATAACAACTTTGCAAATGGGCTTTAAAAATTATCCTTTTACTGCAAATCTTTTAAAATATTGAGATACACAATTATTGAATAGTTTATTTTTATATTCATTATTATTTGAATTTTTTGTACTATTATGAACGTAATTTTATTCAAAATTTAAGTTTGGATTCACAAGGAAGCTCTGAATCAAGCTTTCTATGTCTTAATTCCTTCTTCTCAAGGGAGAGGCTTCAGGAAAAATAGAGAGATCTTCTGTGTATTTAGTTATGCTGATTTCTAACAATTCATATGTGGCACCAGAATCTTTTATTCTTAATGGCATTCCTGGTCTGGAAAAAGTACACAAATGGATCTCCCTTCCTCTCTGTGCAATGTATATTATATCCCTTGTGGGTAACCTTGGCCTTGTGTACCTCATACGCTCTGAGGAATCCTTACATCATCCCATGTACTTTTTCCTGGCCATGCTCTCCCTCATTGACTTCTTCACCTGCACCACCACTCTACCCAATGCACTCTGTATCTTCTGGTTCAATCTCAAGGAAATTAACTTCAATGGCTGCTTAGTCCAGATGTTCTTTGTCCATGGGTTCACAGGTGTGGAGTCTGGTGTCCTCATGCTCATGGCTCTGGACCGCTAGGTGGCCATTTGCTACCCACTGCGTTATGCTACTATATTCACTAACCCTGTCATTGCCAAAGCTGGGCTTGCCACCTTCCTAAGGAGTGTGATGTTGATGATTCCTTTCCCATTCTTGGTCAAACGTTTGCCTTTCTGCCAAAGCAATATTATCTCCCATACATATTGTGACCACATGTCTGTGGGAAAGTTATCCTGTGCCATCATCAAGGTCAATGTCATCTATGGTCTGATGGTTGCTCTTTTGATTGGAGTATTTGACATCTGCTGTATCTCTGTGTCTTACACTATGATCCTCCGGGCTGTGGTCAGCCTCTCCTCAGCAGATGCTCGTCAGAAGGCCTTCAGCACCTGCACTGCTCATATATCTGCCATCATTATCACCTATGTTCCAGCATTCTTCACTTTCTTTACTCATCGTTTTGGGGGACACACTGCTCCTCCTTCTCTTCACATCATTGTGGCTAATCTATATTTGCTTCTCCCCCCAACTCTGAACCCTATTGTTTATGGAGTAAAGACAAAACAGATTCGAGACAGTGTCATACATCTCTTCCATGGAAAGAAATGTCCAAGCTGATCCAGGACAACTGAAATTAGATAGAGGAAATACAAGTGAAAAACAGCAAAGAAGAAACTGGTTGCTCACTAATGTTCGGTATCATGTATTTCTCATTATCTAGCCCAGAGTATGTTTTCTGCAAAGATAGTGGAGAAATTTATAACTAATTCTGAGTTTTTACTTAGCTTGGTGCCTTCTGTTATTTTTTATCCATCACTTGTTTTAATCAAGTCTTTGATTTGGGCTAATTACTACTTTCCTCTTACATATCTGTCTAAGATATTTTTCTAGTTATGTCAGAGCATCTGCAAGTTTCTTGTCTTTAGTGGTAATCAGCTAATACAAAATAAATGACATTTTCTTGCCTGGGATGTCCCTAAAGGTAAAATTTTGTTTATAGATTAATTTCAGATTTTCCTTTGTGTATCCAGTGCCACCACATTTTCTAGCACTGACACACAGGGCTCGAATACTCCAGGAATCACAATACAGCTTCTATTTGATATACAGCGTGGGTTTCTCAACTGAATGTTAGCCAGTTGGTGAAATAATTGATTGATTCATTACTTTTTCATTATTTTATTTTTCACAGCAGTGACATATTTCTATCAGCCAAGCTAAAGCTTAAAATAGAACTAATCTCTCCCTATTCCTTGAACCACATTCACTGTATTATCATAACACACATAATTATGTGTTTATTTATTTAGATGTTTGTGTAGTTAATACTAGAACGTGTTGTGTTTGAAAGCACTAGATATATATTTATTCAGGCATAAGGCATGACTAAAAAAAACTAGTATATATTAAGTGGCTAAATGAATGAGTCTGTATTTGTTAGGAACTATGCTCTTGTTATTATTGTTAATTCCCACTGAGTTGGCTCCAAGTCTTGGCAGCCTTATGTATAAAAGAACAAAGTGGTGCCTAGCCCTGTGCTATCTCCATGACCTTTGATATATTTGGGCCCTTTGTTGAGGCTATTGTGTCAGTTCATGTCATTGGGCTATTTCCTTGTTTTCACTGATCCTCTACTTTACCAAACATGATGTCCTTCTCTAGCAATTGGTTTTTCCTGATGACATGTCCAAAAGTAAGTGAGCTCTATGTTTATACCTTCAAGGGAGCTAAAGATAATAAGTTGGAATTCTGTTCATGCCAGTGTGTATTATACCATACCTGCTCCATAGTTTTGTTCAAAATTGTATAAGCCTGAGTTGAAGAGAGGCAGCAGGCTCAGTGAGGTGGTCATAGCAGACAGCCAGGCTAGCTGGGTGCAGAACCTCCTTAGCTTTATGTATATGTATGTAAAAAGGCTGAGCTTGGAGAGAAGACTTATCTACAACTGAACACTTCTTGAGTAGGACTTTGGGATTTAAAACATTGTACATCTGTCAGTCAGGATAATATTAATCTTTACTACACATATTTTGATTGGGTTATCATCTATCTCTTTTACAAAAATAAAATTTAAATATATGTATGTATGTATACCAAAAAAAAAAAAAAACTCAAACCCAGCACCGTTGAGTCGATTCCGACTCATAGCAACACCATACGACAGAGTTGAACTGCCTCATAGAGTTTCCAAGGAGTGCCTGGCAGACTCGAACTGCCGACCCTTTGGTTAGCAGCTATAGCACTTAACCACTACACCACCAGGGTTTCCATATGTATATACATATGTGTGTAAATATATAAATCCATATATTAGAACGTTACTGGGACTCTATGGCCTGTGCATTTATTGACGTAATTAGAAAAACACTTTAATGTAAAAAATTTAAGTAAAATAAGAGAATAAACCAGGAGCTAAGAAAAAGCTTTAGTATAGATTTGGAATAGAAGTTCAACGAAACTAGAGCATGTGAAGCTCTAATAACCAGAAAAACAGTAGATTGTAAAAGCCATGGGAGGTAAGTTATTGAGTCAAGCATCTGCAAAAAAAGAAAAAGCTAATACACTTGCTAGTACTTGACTACAAAATAATCCATTCTCCATACACTAGGGCACAGGGTTATGATAAACCTGAACACTTTTGCCAGTCAGTTGTCCTAGACTTTGATCAATAAATTGAATTGAGGCCTTTAATTTGCCCACAGCACAGTATTCCTCTCTCTGAATTTATATGAGTAATATTTTTCATACGCAAGGCCATAGCACAACGCCCTCCTGTATTTGATCTGATTGAGAAGATTGTTCACCCTTTTCCAGAGGTTATGATGCATGAAGAGATTAGGCCTCTGAGTACTTTTTGTTCTTCCCTTGAATGCTCCTTTTAACTGAATCTTTAATCTTCTAACGGAATCTCTGTCGCTTTCTCTGTCTCATTTTCCTTCTTTTTTCTTTTTAACTTTTTGTATATTATTCTTGCTTTTCTTTCAAATTAGAGGAGCACTAATGCATTATCTCTCTCAGTCTAAATTGTATTTGATTTTTCTCTTTTAATTTAAATTAATCTGTTCTAGAAGGCAGTCATATCATGCCCATTTGGCCAATTATGTATATGTAATTGAAGACAGTTTTAGAATTAATTGAATTACATTCGTTCCATTGTATCTTTTCAAAATTTCGATTGCAATTTGGAATCTTCAAATGAACCATATTGGAGGCTTATATAAAAGCTTGGGTGTTTGAGGCATTGTCTTCTCATTTGTAAGTATGGTGTGCTTCTCCATATATGTGACTTTTTTTCACAGTTCATTATGAAGTCTTTTAGTAGTTTGTATTTAAGTACTCTATTTGTTAAATTTACTTTTGGTTATTTTATGATTTCTGCATATATTACTAATGATACTAATTTCCAAGGTATTTTTTTAAATTTCTTGTCAAAGATAAAAAGGAAAGTGACTCAATTTTCCTTTTTATTTTGCAACCAGCTATCTTATTGACCTCTCATATCAGTTCTAATGATTTGGTTGCTATTATTATCATTTTGTGGTTGTTCAAGTCTCTTGGGTTATGGGGTCAAGCAATAATATTATCCACAAGCAATTTAACTTTTCATTCACTGAATTTGTCATATTGAATAGTCTGAAAATATTAAAAATATTACTGATAATAGCCATCTTTATCTTATTACTAACTTTAAGGAGGATGTGTTTGATACTTGAATGTTGTATAGATAATGGAGAGACCAATGGAGTATCTTAGATGGCCGCTCACAAGCTTTTCAGACCCCAGGCTCTACTCACTAAAGTGGAATGTAGAACATATTCTTTATAAGCTGTGTTATGCCAACTGAGGTAGATGTCCCCTGAGACCATGGTCCCTGCAGTCCCCAACCCAGTAATTTAGTCCCTTAGGGTATTTGGATGTGTCTATGGAGCTTCCATGACCTTGCCTTAGACAAGTTGTGCTGGCTTTACCAGTACAAAATCTGAAGTTTTAACAGAGCCAAGAAGAAAGTATTTTCCTGCTCAGACAAGAATGAATAATCAAGTTAGGCTGCAATCTAAGACGGACCCTTATTCTCCCTTAGTATCTCCTGAATAAATGTGTTGTTGTTGTTAGGTGTCATGGAATCAGCCCTCAAGTCATGGGGAGCCTATGCATAACTGGATCTGACCGTTATGCTCTATAGGATTTTCATCAGCTGATTTTCAAAAGTAGATCACCAGGCCTTTCTTCCTAGTCTGTCTTGGTCTGGGAGCTCTGTGACAACTGTTTAGCATCAGAAGAACACACAAGCCTCCACTGAGGGACGGTGGCTACACACAAGTTGTGTTGCTGAAGAATCAAACCCTGGTCTCCTGCATGGAAGATGAGAATTCTACCACTGAGCCACCAATGCCCTGAATAAAACCACACGTAACTAAATCTGCACCCAACCTTTTTTCCTTCTATTACAGTGAAAAAGTGATTCTTTTTTACTCATTAAGGCTCTCCACTCATACACCGGACTACATCACTCCCACTTTTTGAGAGATCTCACTCTATTCGTTATTCTCTCTACCTATCTTTCAACTTGTTCCTTCTAAATAACATCTAAACATGTTCAATTCTCTACTATTTGAAAAATACTGTCCTAACCTCACAACCAGATTTAATTGCTGCCCTGAGTTACTATAGAAGATCAGCTTGATTTAGTTTTAAATTCATAGGTTTTGGTGTCTGAGGAAAAAAGGAGAGGAAGTCGCTTTGGTAGAGCATGTGACCATTGTTTAAAGAGTGATAACACGAAGAATTCATATGAATTCATTTATTTTCAAAACCGTTTTCAAGGAAATCCTTTTAAAAAATACAGATCAATTCGTTGCACTCTACTCCACCTTAGCCAAAGTCCTCACAATAGCTCTTAAAACTCCTTTGCTTTCGACTCATGGTGACCCTATAGGACAGAGTAGAACTGCCTCATAGGGCTTCCAAGGGGTGGCTGGTAGATTCAAACTGCTGACCTTTTGGTTGGCAGCCAAACCCTTAACCACTATACCACCAGGGCTCCAACAGCTTTCAAGGATCCATAAAATCCTGGTATCTTACTGCTGTCTGACCTCATCTCCTATAATCTTCCCCTTTCTCATACCATGTAGGCATACTGGTTGCTTCTCATTCTATCCAGGCACATTCTGCCCTTAAGATTTTTTTTTTTCCGTTTCCTGGAATACTCATTTGCCAGAGAGCCTAAGGACTTATTCTCTCCTTTCCTTCAGGCTTAGCTCAAATATCACACCTATAAATGGTTTCCTGATACTTGTATTTTAAATTATCATTTACACCTTTACCTCCTTCCCTCCTTTGTCCTTTACCATAGAACTTATTAGCATCTGACATGTACTATATGTTTTTCTCATTTCTTTTGTGTACTTACCTTCCAAAAAGAGCTCATTCAGGTCAAGGATTTTTGCCTGTTTCTCATTTTCTTTTTTATGTGTTTGCTGCTATATATACTAAGCTGAAACAGCCCTTAACATATATATGTATATATATACACACACATATGTAATATATGTTAAATACATGAATAAATGCGTGAACCATTATAAAGTATCACAAAAATCGATTGCAATAGCGTTAATTCTGAGTAGGAAGGAGTAGAACTGCCCCATATGTTTCCAAGGCTGTAACCTTTACAGAAGCTGACTGTCACATCTACGTCCCTCAGAGCGAGCATCTGGTGGGTTCAAACTGTAGATCTTTGAGTTAGCAGCTGAGTTCTTAACCACTGTACCACCAGGGTCCCTTAATTGCTAAACTTATTCTCAGCAAATTAATTATGCTGTTGAGGAAATGGCTAGGACACTTCAAATAGTTGTTTCAGTCTTGGTGGCAGGAAAAAAAAAAGAGAAATAAAGATGTCCAAGTTCTTGACTATCTCAAGCCAGTAATATTCACAGCAACTCCAGTGCAATCAACTTGCCGCCTTCACAGTGGTGTTACCTCTGAAATCTTAAACACTTAATACCGGTTTCTGAACAGAGCGTCTAAGAATGTGTCTGAAACTTAATAGGCATTCAATACATATTTATTGCATGAAAGATTGAATACATTCCTGTGGCTTATTTCTTGCAAGCAATAAACATGTTAAAGTTTCTTTCAGTTTTCCCTTGCTTACATACTCTCTCACATTCCCCCAGAATATTCCCTCAACACATCTGTGCCCATCATTTAAAAACAAACTTTTGCACAAGAAACAATATTTTCTACCTTTCCTTCCCTTGCCCACAATTATTGTTAAGTTCAATGGAATGAGAACTTGCTCTTAGTAATGTTGGCAGTAATACTATAAATCCAGGAGGTACTACTTAGCCTCATTTCATTTATTTACTCTACAGAGTTGGACACTATTGAGCACAGTCTACTTTTTGAAAAGTTATTCTTTTCTTATTTTTTCATATTTCCTACTGGTTTGTTTATCCTCTCTGAGGATAATTCCTTAATTTAATCCATGAGAATTTTCTGTCCTCGTTTCCGTATTTTCTCTCTTTTTTTTTTTATGGAGATAGTAAGCCATGAATTTATCTTTTTCATAGACAGCTTATCAGTTCATGGCATCTACTTTCTCCCTATATTTGGAAATGAGGACAGCATTTGCCTATCCACAGTCCTTTAGCTCTTCACATGTTCTTCAACATTTTTTTTTCAAAATTTCTTTGGAGTAATTCAGTGTCACATCTGCAAAACATTTAAGTAGCTACATTTGATTTCACAGAGGTTATTAAGCCTGTGAGGTCTGTCACCTCAGGGCTTTGTCTAAGGACCTTTCTTCACAATATCCACTTCCAGGTCCAATGACCTTTTTGTTCACACCTACAACGAGCCACTTGTGGGATTTTGTCAGAGGTTGGGATTAACAGAGGAGCCTGAGATGGTGCAGGATCTGGATCAGGGTGTGTAATCTAAAATATGAAAAGGTGGAGGAGGAAAAAGCAAGCAGGAATTCCCCAAGGCTGCACTTCTGAAGTATCAAGTAAATCTTGTGTTTACTCATGTTTGTGTTTGGGGGCAGGGGCATGAACAAAGCTGAGAGATGTACTCACCATCAGTGTCCCTACCTAAAGAACATAGGAAATTCCATAATTCACATAAATATCTGCCTTGATTTGTAAAACAGAGGGTTGGAAAATAGCTAAAAATACAGCTGCGGCAAAACATAATGGAGTAAGTTGGTGCTCAAGACTCCTCTGTGATTTCTTTGAAGGACAAAATTGCCTGTATCTGTGACTCAGATTCCTGGTTTCTCCACCTCGAAAATTCAGGATCCTCTGTGCTTAGGTATTCTAATTCTAGAAGTCTAGAACACTTGCCAGTCATAAGCTCTTGCTGAACCATTTTGATTTTGTTTCAGGGAAAGACATATTCTTTTCTACCTGAACTTCAGGGCCTTACTTTGTTATTTCCCTTCATTTGCAAATTTAGGCACATTTTACCTGTGATATGTACATTTATATGTCCATTACTTTTGTGTACATTTCTTTTTAAAAGGATTTCCTCCTCCCTTTTGGAAAAATGTTATGTTTTATAAGTTTTTATATTTTAAATATAGTTAGTGTTGTCTAGCAAGAAGATAACTGTAGAGGTAATGTTGCAATCCCTGCATTCTCTAATGTAATCATCACAGGCATCTTATAAATTATTCACGTGTTTAAAAGAAACTAAGTATTTTTTGTCAAAGTCAAATAAATCATAAGAGATTTCTGCTTCTAGATACAAGAGAGTAACTGGGACTAAACTTATACTATCAATGTAAACAACTAGAAAATTGGACAGAATATATGAAAGAAATTTATTAAGACGTTGGACAACTTGCAGTGAAGGAATATAATCCCTAAAAGAAAGAAAGGAAAAAAAAAAAATGAAGTGAGATCTCTTATTGCTATGGCTTTCTGCCTTGAAGGGCTTTCTAAGCCACAGTATACGGAAGGGAAGCCCAAACAGAGCATGACATTATCACTGAGTAGAGAAGAGAGACTTGGAATTCAGGAAGACTGAGGAGGCTGGAAGTTTGGGATGAGAATACTGGAGAGGAGAGAGCTATGCAGAGAAAATTCCATAAATCTACATAAGTGAATGTTTAAGTCTGTTGCTGAATACTAACCATAGGTGAAACTCTGTGAGTGAGACTGGATAAAGAACAACTGGAAAGCTGTAGACTAGACAGTTGTCGTAGCAAGTGGCACTGAGCTCTGACTCAGAATTAGGAGACCTTGTTGAAGGTGCAGAGCATTCTCTGCAGACCCCAGCAAGGACACATCCTAGCTGTAGGGCAAAATGAGCCCTCGCATAAGTGCTACTCTAGGCTTTCCCAACGAATAATAAAAACAAACTTCAGAATGATGAAGCTGATCCACAAATAACTCAACTGCTGGCCAGAACACTCTTTAAGGAAAACATTGAGTGCATAAAAATTAGAAGGTCTGGAATACAATACAAATTTTTACTTGATATATTAAGAGGTAAAAAACATAAGCAATGACTTGTTTAAATACCTACCTATAGAATCAGATCCAGAATTATATGATGATGAAATTAGCATATAAGAACTTTAAAACAACTATTATAAGTATAGAACCCTGCTGGCACAGTAGTTAAGAGCTGGCTGTCAACAAATAGGTTTGCAGTTTGAATCCATCAGCCACTCCTTGAATACCCTATGGGCAGTTCCCTTTCCTATAGGGTTGCTTGAGTTGGAATTGACTCGAAGCCAATTTTTTTTTAAATAAATACTCTTAATTATTCAAAGGGAAATATTAATATAATGAGATAAATGATTATTTGAAATGCCAATCTTATCGGATGTGATTAATGGCAGATTAAGCTATCAAAGGTGAAAAAATCAGGGAATTTGAGACAGCAATAGACAGCACAGAAAAAAAAATGATGGGGGAGGAGGGAAGAGGGCAGCCAGTCAGGGACCTATTTTAACAATATGAGGTTTAAACTTCTTCGGTTTGACCTTGATTGTCCACCACATTTCCAGACAGCAATCTGATTTAAATAAAGTGCATGAAAACATCAAATCTATATCCTCTTTGTGTATTATTTCCCTTGTTACTCAGTCCCTCAATTTGCTTTGAGAAAGGACACTATTGCTTAAAATACTGGTTTATGTAACTCACACAAACAAGTATTCTGTCAGCCACAAACTGGCAAACTGGATTATTGCCTGTAAATCCATCACAAAGAAATACCTTGCTTGGTAAATAGCACCAATTCACCTGCGAAGGGGGTCATTTTATAATCCAAAATCTTTTTAGAAAGTTTTGTCATTACTGAATTGAGTTGAATGTGTATGCGTATATATAAAAAGACAAACCAAATTAAAATGGCATATACATACAATTCTTTTTCTTGGAATTGAAAGGCACAACATAAACTGAACATAGGTCATGGTATACTACTATTAAAAAAATTAATACCAGTGAAAAGCTACTCCATTGCTTCATATTATTCTTACTTTTTTTTTTAACTTTAATTCCCTATTCTGAGTCATTTCTTTTTCTTCTAAAAGTATCTATTCTAATTGCTTTCATGCATTGCCTTAAAATGTATTCCTCCTTCAAAATACAAAGTTTTGTATGTATGATTTTTATGGTTTGTTGCCTATGTTTATTCTGATTTTGTTCTTCTTTTAATAATTTTTATTGTGCTTTAAGTGAAAGTTTACAAATCAAGTCAGTCTTTCACACAAAAACCCATATATACCTTGCCACACACTCCCAATTACTCTCCCCCTAAAGAGACAGCCCGCTCTCTCCCTTCGCTCTCTCTTTTCGTGTCCATTTCGCCAGCTTCTAACCCCCTCTACCCTCTCATCTCCCCTCCAGACAGGAGATGCCAACATAGTCTCAAGTGTCCACCTGATCCAAGAAGCTCACTCCTCAACAGCATCCCTCTCCAACCCATTGTCCAGTCCAATCCATGTCTGAAGAGTTGGCATCGGGAATGGTTCCTGTCCTGGGCTAACCGAGGGTCTGGGGGCCATGACCACCAGGGTCCATCTAGTCTCAGTCAGACCCTTAAATCTGGTCTTTTTACAAGAATTTGGGGTCTGCATCCCACTGCTCTCCTGCTCCCTCAGGGGTCCTCTGTTGTGTTCCCTGTCAGGGCAGTCATTGGTTGTAGCTGGGCACCATCTCATTCTTCTGGTGTCAGGATGATGTAGTCGCTGGTTCATGTGGCCCTTTCTGTCTCTTGGGCTTGTAATTGACTGTGTCCTTGGTGTTCATTCTCCTTTGATCCAGGTGGGTTGAGACCAATTGATGCATCCTAGATGGCCAATTGCTCGTGTTTAAGACCCCAGACACCACTCTTCAAAGTGGGATGCAGAATGTTTTCTTAATAGATTTTATTATGCCAATTGACTTAGATGTTCCCTGAAACCATGGTCCCTAGACCCCTGCCCCTGCTACACTGGCCTTCAAAGCATTCAGCTTATTCAGGAAACTTCTTTGCTTTTGGTTTAGACCCATTGTGCTGACCTCTCCTGTACAGTGTGCTGTCTTTCCCTTGGATTTTTTTCTTATTCTTACTCTTCTACCCACGTTGATCTAGACATTATGTTGCATCATGAGTATTTTCAGGATTAAGAAAACAATAATAGCATGCCTCATACTATTAGGATTAGTAAATATTTAGAGAAAAGATGTCTAACTAATGGTAAATTAACTATCATTGATTTTTTTTTTTTTTAAATGGATTCAAAATATTGCCCCTCAGCTATTTTGAGTCAAAACAATGTACTGGGTATCTACCAATTGTGATGTACTCTATATGATAAAATAATAACAAATATCCAATTGTATTTATTGTAGAAATGCTACTGGGAATGCCATAAATTATACCACTAGTATCTTGATTTAAAAAAAAATAATAATAATAACCTGTTGCTGTGGAGTCAATTCCAACTCATTAGGACATTATAAGACAGAGTAACACTGCCCCATAGGGTTTTATAAGGAGCAGCTGGTGGATCCAAACTACTGCCTTTTTGGTTAGCAGCCAAGCTCTTAACAACTGCACCTCCAGGGCACCAATTGGATCTTGATTAAAACCAAAAAAAAAAAAAAAAAGTTAAAAAAAATTGCTGAGAAGACAATTCCCACTCATAGTGACCCTATAACCTGTTAATCAAAACCAAACCCATGGCCTTCGAGTCAATTCAGACTCCGAGCAATACTATAGGACTGAGTAAAGCTGCCTCATAGGGTTTCCAAGGAGAAGCTGACTCCTGGCCTTTTGGTCAGCAGCCGAACCCTTAACAACTGGACCGCCACGGCTCTGGATCTTGATTCGATACCATTTAAAATATACCACTCTGGGGCAGAGCCAAGAAGGTGGAATAGGGACACTTCTGGGGAGCCCTCTTACAATAAAGACCTGACAAAACAAGTGAAACAAGCATATTTATGACAAGCTAGGAGCCCTGAACATCAAAGCAAGCTTAGAAAATGAACTGAGGGATAGGGAGAGGAAGAGATGGTTCAGAAATGGAGAGGAGTTACCAGACCTGAAACATGGGCAGCCGTCAGGCACCATTCCCTGGAGCAGCAGTGGCAGGCTGGTGCTAGTGTTCAGCCACAGTTTCCTTAGGCAGAAGCAGCCAGCCAAACAGCCTACTCATACCTCTGGAACCAGAAGAGAATGGCGCTTTCAGCAAGAATTAAATATTTGTGTATATTTTTTGTGTCCTCTCCCCCAAGCTGGCTTTGTGGCTGATTTCCCTGGGCCTGAGATAGGCCCTATTGAGTGCCTACAGCCATTCTCCCGGACTTGGGGGAATAAATTTGCAACCGGGGGAAAAGATAATTTACCAGCTCCACTAACCGGGGGAGCTCAGGACAGAAGCGACTCCCATCCAGGCATAAACAGTCCATGGTCTTTGAGAAACTTTTCCCTCTACATGGACCTGTGTGGGCCTATTTCAGGAGAATAGGCCCTTTGTGGGCAGACCACAACTGTTTCAGCTGTGCAGTGGAGAGGAGGGTGTATGATTTTTGCCATTGCTTTGCCTATTAAACAGGGTTCTCACCTACCCACATCAGTGGCCTAAGGACTGGTGGCTCCACTCAGGTCACCCAGCCACCCATAACAGGGGTCCAAGGATAACTGGTTCTTCCCAGTCCTTACAACCAAAAACTTTGAGTGCCCATGGTCCATCTGCAGAACCCACCCACTTGTACACTCTAGAGAACATGGACATGCTTTCCTCAGAGACACGTGGGGGATGACTCTCAGCCCCCTGCCTTGTTCAGAGTGTGACCCCTTGCTGCAATCAGATACCGGTACCTACACCAACCACCCCTGCCCCTCTAAGACTGTAGGACAGAGTCTGTACTGCACACTTGAAGTTCAGCTACCTGGACACCTGAACTGAATTCATACAAGAAAAGTGAATGGACTGCTAGACTGATATACCTGATAACACCTCTAGCTGTCTGGGGACAGGGCATCAGATCTCCAAAGGTGAAAATAATCAAGCTAACTCACTCAAGCAACCCATCTGGGCATATCAAAACAAAACAAAGCAAGAAGCTATGACACAGTAAGCAAACATAAAATAAACTAATACAATAACTTATAGATGGCTTGAAGACAACAATCAATACCTAGTCAGATAAAGAAACTGACCACGATCACATCAACAAGCTCTCAAAACAAAGAATCAAGGGATCTTCTAGATGAAAGTTCATTTTCCTGGACTTACCAGATGCAGAATACAAAAGTTTAATATACAGAACCCTTCAAGACATCAGGAAGGAAATGAGGCAATATGCAGAACAAGCCAAGGAACACACAGATAAAGAATCTTATACCCAGCAAAGCTGTCTCTCAAACATGAAGGTGAAATTAGGACGTATCCAGATAAACAGAAGGTTAGGGAATTTGTACAAACCAAAAAAAAAAAAAAACTACAGGAAATACTAAAGGGAGTTCTTTGGTTAGAAAATCAATAATATCAGGCATCAATCCAAGACTAGAACACTGGGCAGAGCAATCAGAAGTCAACCCAGAAAGGGAAATCACAAAAATAACTGAAGATAAAAAAACACTCAAGACAGGGAAAAAGTGATGTTGCTATGTAAAAGAAGACAACATGAAAACAATAAAGAGGGACTAAGAAATGTAGTCATAGATCTTTCATACGGAGAGGAAGACAAGGCGATACAAAGAAATGAAAGTTAGGTTTAAATTTACTAAAATAGGGATAAATAATAAGGTAACCAAAAAGGAGACTAAATATCCTACACATCAAAAGAAAAGAAAAAGATAGAGACTCAGCAGAAACAAAACCAACAACAAGGAATATGAGGAAAGGACAATATATAATCTACTGAGCGCATAAACTTAAGTGGGATAAAGAAAGTGTCAACAACACACGAAAAAAGCTGTCAAAATGATAGCACTAAATTCATACCTACCCATAATTATGTTGAATGTAAATGGACTAAATGCACCAATAAAGAGACAGAGAGTGACAGAATGGATTAAAAAGCACGATCCATCTATATGCTGCCTATAAGAGTCACAACTCAGAGACACAAACTGTCCAAAACACAAAGGATGGGGGGAAAAAAAAAGTAACAAGCAAACAACAATCAAAAATGAGCAGGAGTGGCAATATTAATTTCTGACAAAATAGACTTTAAAGTTAAATCCAACATAAAGGATAAGGAAGGACACTATATAATGATTAAAGGGACAATACACCAAGAAGATATAACCATATTAAATATTTATGCACACAACGACAGGGAGGCAAGATACATAAAACAAACTCTATCAGCACTGAAAAGTGAGATAGACAGCTCCACAATAATAGTAGGAGACTTCAACACACCACTTTCGGTGAAGGACAGAACATCCAGAAAGAAGCTCAATAAAAGACACGGAAGATCTAAATGCCACAGTCAATCAACTTGACCTCATAGACATATACAGAACACTCCACCCAACAGCAACCAAGTATACTTTCTTTTCTAGTACATATGGAACATTCTCTAGAATAGACCACATATTAGGTCATAAAGCAAGCCTTAGCAGAATCCAAAACATTGAAATATTCCAAAGCATCTTCTCTGACCATAAGGCCATAAAAGTGGAAATCCATAACAGGAAAAGCAGGGAAAAGAAATCAAACACTTGGAAACTGAACAATACCCTGCTCAAAAAAGACTGGATTATAGAAGACATTAAGGGTGGAATAAAGAAATTCATAGAATACAATGAGAATGAAAACACTCCCTATCAGTACCTTTGGGACACAGTGAAAGCAGTGCTCAGAGGTCAATTTATATCAATAAATGCACACATATAAAAAGAAGAAAGGGCCAAAATCAAAGAATTATCCCTACAACTTGAACAAATAGAAAGAGAGCAACAAAAGAAATCTACAGGCACCAGAAGAAAACAAATAATGAAACTTAGAGCAGAACTAAATGAAATAGAAAACTGAAAAACAGTTGAAAGAATTAAGAAGACCAAAAGCTTTTTCTCTGAAAAAATCAACAAAATTGATAAACCATTGGCCAAACTGACAAAAGAAAAACAGGAGAGGAAGCAAATAACCCAAATAAGAAATGATGTGGGTGATATTACAACGGGCCCAACTGAAATTAAAAGAATCATATCAGATTACTATCAAAAATTCTACTGTAACGAATTTGAAAACCTAGAAAAAATGGATGCATTCCTAGAAACACACTACCTACCTAAACTAACGCAAACAGAGGTGGAACGACTAAATAGACCCATAAGAAGAGAAGAGGGTAAAAAGGAAATCAAAAAACTCCCAACAAAAAAAAACCCTGACCCGGCCAGCTTCACTGCAGAGTTCTACCATCATTCAGAGAAGAGTTACCACCACTACTACTAAAGGTATTTCAGAGCATAGAAAAGGACAGAATACTGCCAAACTCATTCTAGGAAGCCAGCATAGCCCTGATGCCAAAACCTAGTAAAAAATAAAAAATAAAAAAAACCTAGTAAAGACACTACAAAAAAAGAAAATTACAGACCTATATCCATCATGAACTCAGATGCAAAAATCCTCAACAAAATTCTAGCCAATAGAATTCAACAACATATCCAAAAAATAAATCACCATGACCAAGTGAGATTCATACCAGGTATGCAGGGATGGCTCAACATTAGAAAAACAATTAAAGTAATCCATCATATGGGTTTTATCATATAAATAAAAGAGAAGAATCCCATGATTTTATTCAATTGATGCGGAACAGGCATTGGACAAATTTCAACACCAATTCATGATAAAAAACACTCAGCAAAATAGGAATAGAAGGAAAATTCCTCAACATAATAAAGGGCATTTATATAAAGCCAAGAGCCAACATCATCCTAAATGGAGAGAGCCTGAAAGCATTCCCCTTGAGATCAGGAACCAAACAAGGATGCCCTTTATCACCACCCTTATTCAACATTGTGTTGGAGGTCCTAGCCAGGGAAATTACAGTAGATAAAAAAATAAAGAGCACCCAGATTGGCAAGGAAGAAGTAAAAGTATCTCTATTTGCAGATGACATGAACTTATACACAGAGAACCCTACAGAATCACCAAGAAAACTACTGAAACCAATAGAAGACTTCAGCAGAGTATTGGGATACAAGATAAACATACAAAAATCAGTTGGATTGCTCTACACCAACAAAAAGAACATCGAAGAGGAAATCACCAAATCAATACCATTTACAGTAGCCTCCAAGAAGATAAAATACTTAGGAATAAATCTTACTAGAGATGTAAAAGACTTATATAAAGAAAACTACAGAACACTTCTGCAAGAAAACAAGAGACCTACGTAAGTGAAAAAATATACCATGCTCATGGATAGGAAAATTTAACATTATACAAAAGCCTATTCCACCAAAAGACATCTATGTATTTAACAGAATTCTGATCCAAATTCCAACAACATTTTTTTAATGAGATGGAGAAACAAATCAACAACTTCACATGGAAGGGAAAGAGGCCCCAGAGAGCTAAAGTATTCCTGAAAAACAAGAACAAAGTGGGAGGTCTCACTCTAACTGATTTGAGAACCTATTATACCTCCACAGAAGTCAAAACAGCATGGTATTGGCACAACAACAGATACATAGACCAATGGAACAGAATTGAGAATCCAGACGTATATCCACCTACATATGAGCAGTTCGTATTTGACAAAGGCCCCAAAGCAGTTAAACGTGGAAAAGACAGTCTTTTTAACTAATGGTGCTGGCATAACTGGATATCTACCTGGAAAAATATGAAACAAGACCCATACCTCACTCCATGTACAAAAACAAGCTCAAAATGGTTCAAAGACATAAATATAAAATCTAAAACAGTAAAGATCGTGGAAGAAAAAATAGGGGCAATGTTAGGAGCCCTAAGACATGGCATAAACTGTATACAAAACATTATTAACAATGCAGAAGAAAAACTAGAAAACTGGGAGCTCCTAAAAATCAAACACCTATGCTCATCTAAAGACTTCACCAAAAGAGTAAAAAGATTACCAACGGACTGGGAAAAAGTTTTTAGCTATGATATTTCCAATCAGTGCCTGACCTCTAAAATCTAAACGATACTGCAAAAACTCAACTACAAAGAGACAAATAAACCAATTAAAAAATCGGCAAAGGATATGAACAAACACTTCACTAAAGAAGACATTCAAGTAGCTAACAGATGCATGAGGAAATGCTCGTGATCATTAGCAATTAGAGAAATGCAAATCAAAACTACAATGAGATTCCTCTCACTCCAACAAGGCAGGCATTAAACCAAAAAACACAAAATAATAAATGTTGTAGAGGCTATGGAGAGATTGGAACCCTTCTACACTGCTGGTGGGAAAGTAAAATAATACAACCACTTTGGAAATCCATTTGGCACTTCCTTAAAAAGCTAGAAGTAGAACCAGCATACCATCCAGCAATCTCACTCCTTGGAATATATGCTAGAGAAATAAGAGCCTTTACATGAATAGATATATGCACACCCATGTTCATTGAAGCACTATTTACAGTAGCAAAAAGATGGAAGCAACCAAGGTGCCCATCAAAGGATGAATGGATAAATAAATTATGGTATATTCACACAATGGAATACTTCCCATTGATAAAGAACTGTGATGAATCTGTGAAATGTTTCATAACATGGAGGAATCTGGAAGGCATTATGCTGAGTGAAATTAGTCCGTTGCAAAAGGACAAATATTGTATAAGACCACTATTATAAGAACTTAAGAAATAGTTTAAACAGAGAAGAAAATATTCTGTGATGATTACAAGAAGGGGGAGGGAGGGAGGGAGGGGGAGAGAGGGATATTCATTAATAAGATAATAGATAACTATTTTAGGGGATGCGAAAGGCAGCACACAATACAGGCAAGGTCAGCACAACTGGACTAAACCAAAAGCAAAGAAGTTTCCTGAATAAACTGAATGCTTCGAAGACCAGTGTAGCAAGTATGGGGACCATGGTTTCAGGGGACATCTAAGTTAATTGGCACAGTAAAATCTATTAAGAGAACATTCTGCATCCCACTTTGAAGAGTGGTGTCTGGGGTCTTAAATGCTAGGAATCAGCCATCTAGGATGCATCAATTGGTCTCAACCCACCTGGATCATTGTAGAACGAAGAACACGGAGGACACAAGGTAATTATGAGCCCAAGGGACAGAAAAGGCTACATAAACCAGAGAGTACATCAACCTGAGACCAGAAGAACTAGATGGTGTCCAGCTATAACCGATGACTGCCCTGAAAGGGAACACAACAGGGAACCCCTGAGGAAGCAGGAGAGCAGTGGGATGCAGACCCCAAATTCTTGTAAAAAGACCAGACTTAATGTTCTGACTGAAACTAGAAGGACCCTGGTGGCCATGGCACCCAGACCTTCTGTTGGCCTAGCACAGGAACCATTCCCAAAGCCAACTCTTCAGACATGGATTGGACTGGACAATGGGTTGGAGAGGGATGCTGTTGAGGAGTGAGCTTCTTGGATCAGGTGGACACTTGAGACTATGTTGGCATCTCCTGTCTGGAGGGGAGACGAGAGGGTAGAGGGGGTTAGAAGCTGGCAAAATGGGTGCGAAAAGAGAGAGTGGAGAGAGGGAGTGGGCTGTCTTATTAGGGGGAGAGCAACTGGGAGTATACAGGAAGGTGTACATGAGTTTTTGTGTGAGAGACTGACTTGATTTGTAAACTTTAACTTAAAGTGCAATAATAATTAAAATAAATAAATAAAATAATACCACTCCCATCTCAGAATTAGAAATGTTGGGGCTCCCCAGAACGACTGGTTTTAGTTTGGCTTTTACAAATTTTTAATTTACCAGAATTCTTGGTTTTTAAAGCCAACATGTGTAAAGGCATAATAATGGTGTAACTGGACTATATTTTCCTGTTCCTATATCTGTTAGGTCCTATTTCATTAATTTCAATTTTGTTGCTTTTTATCACATGCAGTTTGTAATCCATGTCAATTCACAGTTAAATAAACTACATTGTATATATAAGTAATAAACTTTAAATAAAACACAGGATGATTTGATTTAGCACTTAGGTGACTTAAAGGAGACCCCCAAATAAGCTTGAGTTAAATAGAGGGATGGCTTTGAGTAAATGAAGCATCCATGACATAATGGATGATCTGAGATAGAAGAATAAATGAAAAATGAAAAAAATTATCTTGAACAAGGCCGTGGTCTTTTGGTTATAATCATCTGTGAAGTATTTTAAGGATAATGAAACCATGGCACTGGCAGTATGAAATCCAGTTCTGATGCCTTTTCATTTTTAATGTTCCCCAAGTATTTTGTAAACAGTGAAATTATGAGAATGTTTCCCCACCGCAAAATAAATTATATCAAGTGTTGTTTGTTTTATTTATTTATATTTTTGCTTGCTTGCTTAGTAACATTCCTCGTCTCTCTGGCATTGCCCTTTCATCTCTGGCCAATCTATCAACATGAAACCTTGGGAGCCATTTTGCAGTACAATAAGCCACAATATATTTATTAAGTTTAGAGGCCCTGACTCTTCAAAATATGAAAATATGAGAGTGCTTAAACCATATAAATTTTTTAAGTTCTATCAAAGTATAAAAAAATACATTTTTTTTCTTCTAGACTTTCAGGTTGTAATAGTTTTTATAAGTTCAATGAAAGGATACTATGCTCATGATTTTAGAAATTCTTGTTTTGTGGGTACTGTAAGGACTATTTAGTCACTCTGTTCAGTGATCCATCAAACATATGACTCTTGGACCATAATCAATTATTCCAGAATGGATTACCCAAACCAAACTGGGACAATGAGAATGCTCCCCTGGATAACTGACATAGGAATAGTATATTCCAACTGATTCTGAAATTTCTTGAACTAATGAATATGATCCGTTTTGGCAATAAGTATTTTTTTTTTCCTTGTGAACTCAGAAACGAAGAAAGATATTCTGCAGCAAGAATGAAGAATGCATAGGAAGCAATATGAGAGAGGCCTGAGGAACTTTGGGCCACATATTCCAATTTTTCTTTTCTTAGATTCCTCAAGACAATCAAGATCATTATCTTCCTCTATTTTATTAAGATTTTTGCTTGACTTACAAAGATTTCAAATATTAGTGATCCCTTCCCCCTTTTTTAAATTTCAGTAGTTGCCACTGATTCCTTATATTAATGAAAATCTGGAATATTGTCCGTTTTCCTTATCTCTTCTGCCATTTGGAAATCTTCAGAGAATATATTGGCAAGTATATGGAGAAATTAACAACCATGAGCACCATCATCAAATTAGCTGTTCTTGATGCCCAGTCTAAGTACCTTGCCCAAGCCCTGCCTGAGCTCCTTGTTCTTGAGTGCATAGACCATAGGGTTGAGGGCGGGAGGAATGACATTGTGTAACACATTGAGTAGAACTGGGAAGAGGGGAACTGTCATTGCTGCACTGTGAGTGATGGAAATGACAACAACAGTCGTGTAGAAGAAAAGAATTAGAATGAGATGGGAAGTGCAGGTGCTCAGGGCCTTAGAGGTAGCTTCTGCTAAATTCAACCTTAGCACAGACTGCAGTATCAAAGCGTATGATAAAATAATCATACCCAGGTCACTTCCCATGAATGTCCAAGCCAGAAGTAGCTGGTACATGCTGTTGATTGTCCTGTCATCACAGGAGAGGCTAGTCACTCCAAGGTTAGAGCACAGACAATGCTCAATTTGATTCTGGGAGCAGTAGTATCTCTGAGCAGCCAACACTGGCACTGGAATGGTTAACAGGCTATTTCTCAGTACCATTAATACAGTTGCTTTGACCACAAAAGATTCAGTAATTATTGATGGATATCGTAAAGGTTGGCAAATGGCTACATATCTATCAATAGCCATACACAGGAAGATGCCTGACTCCATGCCCACAAAACAATGTATGACATACATCTGAGAAAAGCACTCAGGGAGACTGATGGCCTTAGCATTGAACCACAAGATGGCCAAAGTCTTGGGCATGATGGTGGTAGCCAAGCCCATGTCCACCACAGCCAAGACACAAAGAAAATAGTACATAGGCTGGTGCAGTGTATTCTCTTGGTTGATGGTGATCAGAATAAGGATATTGGCACCAAGAGCTAAGAGGTAGATCAGAGCCAAGGGCAGGGAGAGCCAGTGCTGCCACTCATGAATACCTGGGAATCCCATCAGGATGAACTCAGAGAGCTGGAACTTAGAGCTGTTAGAATTTCTGAGAGACTGGAACATCCTTCCCTAAAAGGAAAATTATTCAAGTTATTATTCTTGATTATCTCTATCGTAGTCTTTTTTTAAAAAAACTGTTATTCCCAATCATGACATTAAAAGAGAGATCACCATCATCTTCATTATGCTCATCATCCCACTAAACATTTGTTGGGCATTTTTTACAAAACAAGAACTGTGATAATACATTCTATGAGCTAATTCAGTTAATCATCACAAAAACTCTGTAAGACAGGTCATATCATTTCTACCTTCTTATAACAGAAAATAGAACTTTGGAGAAAACCAAGTCCTTCCTCATGATCTTCCATGTAGTAAGTCCCAGAAACAGGACAAGATGAAAGTGAGCTGATACCACAGCTTGGACCCCTCCATTTGGGTTTGTTAATGGGTTGGTTTAATTTTAGAGTGAATACATAGACTCACAGTAGAAGTACACATGCATGGGGACTTCCAGACACACATAAGAATAGAGAATAGCATAAAAATCTTTTTGTTATTTGAATACTTGAGAGTTTGTGAAACACTAATGAGTATTATTTGATTTTCAGTTAAAATATATGAAGTAGCTTAGTATACCAATATTGTAGCGTGAAAACTGATATACAGAAATGCTAAAGACATGTCTAAAGTCAAGCAACTATAAAAGAGAGAAATATAGACTGGAAATCCCAGTATTTAACATTCCTCTAAAAAAAAACAAACCAAACCCATTCCTGTTGAGTAGATTCTGACTCATAGTCACCCTATAGGACGGAGTAGAACTGCCCCATAACATAGCTGATATAAATGAAACAAAATAAATGCATAACATTTGGGAAAAAAATGAACAATACTATGAAATAATAAACGACTCCATATTAAAGTAATAATGGAAATCACAAAAAGTAAAGAACAATGAGAATTTTAAAACTTTAGGAATATGGTTAAAATTTTATTTGATAAATCTATAACTTCAAATGTACATAGTATAAACCAAAAATTGTTTTAGAAATTAGTGGACTAATCGGTTAACTCAAGGAATTGTAATAACTAATTACTGAGTAAACATAAAGAAACCAAAAAAAAAAGACACTACTGAATTGGAAAAAATTTAATTAGAATTCTCTAAAAATGAAAGCTTTATTATTTAAAGACAATTGTAACATAGAAAAACTCTCAATAATTGTGTAAGGGAAAACAAAGGTAAGACACAAAAACACTATAATTAAGACAGAAATACACAATAACTAAAACTCAGGTAACGTCAAGCAGAAAAATTAATTTAAAAAATACTAAGGAATATATTAAGAGCTCGGCTGCTAACCAAAAGGTCAGCAGCTTGAATGCACCAGCCACTCCTTGGAAACGCTATGGAGCAGTTCTACTCTGTCCTAGAGGGTTGCTATGAGTCAGAATCAACTGGATGGCAACAGTTTTGGTTTAAAGAATACAGCACATTACTTTATCATTAAAAATGAAAAATTCCTGTATAATTTTCAGAGAATAAATAATTCAGTAAAACTGACTGAAAATAATAGATGAAACTAAAACATAAATTGGAAATTTAAAAACACCAGAAAAATATGCCAAAGAATTTTCATAAATCATCTTCGATTATATAATTACTACAGTGTGTATGTTGTCAAGGAGTCGTGAGAATAAGCTAACTAAGTTCCACTGGAAAAGACATTTTAAAAGAAAAAAATATTAGGCTATTTCAACTATGAACATCCAATATTAGCAAATCTAATTATGCAACATATAAAACACATTTCATGCATGATGAAGTAAGGTTTAACATGGGAAATATTTTAATTGTAATTAACTATGTTAAGAAATTAAATAGAAACAGTAACAACAGCTGAGATATATCAGAGAAGCATTTGATTATATCCACTTATAACTTTTTAAATTAAGTTAAACCAGGAAAAAAGAGGACATTTATAATGTAAATATATATTATCTAGTGAAAATTCAAAGATAACTGCTTATTGAATGAACAAGTCAGGGGCACCCACAATCTCAATTTCTACTCATTGATGTAGCCCACTATGCTATATTACATTACTGCAAAATGCTAGTGGATTAGTAAGGAAGAAGTACAGCTGGCATCTATCTTAGAAAACATAACGATCTAGACTGAAACACCAAGAAATTCTGTACAGAACCCTTTAGAAGAGTGAAAAATTGTGTCATTTTTACAAATGTTCAAATGTTTTAGAGAAAAATGTGACTACATGTAGCCCTATGAACTTGAAATTTTTCCTTAGCCCCTAGAATCCTTTGTTATAATCCATAAGATCTTGTTTTTAGGTGCCAACCAGTTGGTTCCAACTCATAGTGACCCCGTGTACTACAGAACAAAACCCTGCCCAGTCCTGCGACATGGTCACAATCATTGCTATGTTTGAGCCCATTGTTGCAACCACTGTGTTAATCCATCTCATTGAGGGTCTTCCTCTTTTTTGCTGACCTTCTTTACCAAGCGTGATGTCCCTCTCCAGTGACTGGTCCCTCCTGATAACATATTCAAAGTGTATGAGATGAACTCTCACCATCCTTGCTTCTAAGGAGCGCTCTGGCTGTGCTTCTTCCAAGACAGTTTTATTCATTCTTCTGGCAGTCCATGGTATATTCAATATTCTCTGATTCGTAGGGACCCTATAGGACAGAGTAGAAGTGCCCCATAGGGTTTCCAAGGAGTGCCTGGTGGATTGAAACTGCTGACCTTTTGGTTAGCAGCCATAGCTCTTAACCACTTTGAAACCAGGGCTCTACTACCATAACTCAAAGGCATCACTTCTATGAATATGATCACTCATTTCATATGAATTGTGAAAGTTCTTAATTAAAATCCTTTCAAGATAGAAAGAGAATTAATATTTGTGTGTTCAATTTAATGAGTCTGGATGACTATTCCCTCCGCCAGGACAGTAGTCATCAAGACCTGACACCAGGGACCTGTTTATTAGGAGCCAGAGAGCTAAGAAAAAACTAGCAAGAACATTTGAACCAACTATAAGGCCAGCTGAGCACTGGGATAGGAAAACTTTTTGAAGAATTATAAAGATTAAAAAAAAAAAAAACTAATAAAATCTCACACCACAATGAGAATGATTCCGAAAAATGCTGGTGCTAATATACTTCACCATAATTTAATATTTTTATATATTGGGACATAGTGGATATGGAACATTTAATATTATGTCATGTCAAGTTTCTATAAAATTTTCAGTACTCAGGTTAATTTGGCTCAGAGTGTGCTTCACTCGAAAGAGTCATTGGAGGTTTATTCTGTCCCTCTAGTATTATTCCATCACTGTCCTAGTGGAGCTCCTAAAAAGGCAGAGAACAAGGAAATCCACCATTTAAAGACTAGGTCTTATGAACCTGTGTCTGCTTGCTAATAAGCGTTTGTACCTGAACCAGAATTAGCTCTGAAACTGTTTTTGTTTTAAATATCACCAGCTGGCTTAGTTTTGCAGGAGGATTCTTAAAGCATTATCCAGGATCAATCAATCGGAGGCTACAGGTATTTAAAAAAAACACAAGAGGTGACAATTGTGAAAAAAAGGCTGCTTTAGTGGGAGCAATGACTAGTGCACACGCTCTTATCATAGCTGAGTCCTAATCTTCTTTCCAAAAAAAAAAAATCTGTTTCTATCAAGTCAGTTCCCACTCATAACGACCATGTAGGACAGAGTAGAGCTGCCACATAGGGTTTCCAAGGAGCAGCTGGTGGATTCAAACTGCAGACCTTTACATTAGCAGCAGAGCTCTGTAAGGCTTCTCCAAATCTCTGCAGAAGGTTGAAAAGGCTGGCCTCAGCCCGACTGTGTACTTACTGCAGGCTGTCAGGGAGTAAGCTCATCCAGTCTCGAGTAGTGATCTGCGTATACCAAGAGCTGGTTGACAGCTACTGCAGATGGACTCTAGCATTTTATGACCAGCGCAGAGAAATCCAGGGATCAGCTGTGCTGGAGATAAAGCCAACTCCCCAAAGCCATAAAACCCTTGTCAGCTTGAGGCCAGGCAAACCCAGGGGGTGGGTATAATTAGAGACAAATACTCAGATCATATTATTAAGCAAATATCCTAATTTGACAATGGTTAAGCTAGATTTTATTAAATGTAGGTATACATGGGCTCAAATGTGTGAGTTTTAAGTAGCCTTCTCTTTAAGAAGAGTCTTTTGGAAAAACATTTTGAAGGAAAAAACCAAAACAAAACAATATATGACTTCTCCCTCTCTATAAGTATAATCAGTTTTGCAAATGCAGAAATTTCATAGTCATTTTCTCTTAACTTGTATCTCTAGTACCTGTCTAGTTTTGAGCAAAGGAAGACACTTAGCAAGTAACTGGTTTAGTGAGCTCTAGATAGCAAGTGATATTAAGTGATTGATAAACCATCGGAGAACAGAAACTTGTAATTCTTGCATCATGTTGCATTTCGTTTGGGTAGACTGAGCCCCGTTACAGAAAGGGAAGAAAAGATGCTCTTAGCTCTGTGGTAGGCTTCAGGGTGACTTGATTCTTTGTGAGTAACCCCAAGAATGGTCTTTAGGAAGAATTTCATCAACCATCCTAGTCTTATCCTCCACCTCACACAAATAAATACCAAGCCAGAAAAGCAAGTGATTTTATATTATTTCATTTTGTAAACTTATCACTACATATACATATCTTAGCAGCATAAAGTGTCCACAACCCACTTTTCCAGACCACTTGCCACAAATGACAGATAAACTCACTTTATGAAAATGAGATTTAGAAGTACTTCCCCACCCACTCCATAATAAAAAAATAGCAAAAACTTATACAGTACTTCCTACATGCCACAAGTTATTCTAAGCGTGTTACATATTTCAAAAAATTTATCCTCATAATAACTTCCTTTGAGTTAGGCTTCATTATTTATTCTATTTTATAGATGAGGAAAGTGAGGCACAACAAGAAACATGTGTGATGTCACAGAGTTAGTATGTGGTAGAACTTCATTTTTAATTCATGAGCTCACTCTTTCCCATGGACTCCATCTATACCAACAACAATCCCAAGGTTTTGTGATTTCTCTGACTAGATTAAAATCTCTACTGGCCATATTTTGCCTTATTTTGAGGCCAATCCCAAACTCCATTTCTATAACAAATCTTTTCTTTATACATTTCCTACTGCTAACAATACTTATACTACTGAGTTATTTAAGCCTTTTCCCTTTTTCACTTCAGCTCTTCTCTCCCCCCACACCCTGCACAGTTGTAAAATCTCTGAGTACAGGGTTTGCTTTTTTCAAATCAGCAAAATATTCCATAATTCATTAAAAAAAAGATGTCAATAAATAATTTGATGTTAAGTGGTGCCAAGTCAGCTCTGACTCATAACGACCTGTGAACAACAGAAGGAAACACTGCCCAGTCCTGCACCATCCTCACAATTCTTGCTCTGCTTGAGCCCATTGTTGCAGCCACTGTGTCAATCCATCTCCTTGATGGTCTTCCTCTTTTTCAATAACCCTCCACTTTTACCAAGCATGATGTCCTTGTCCAAGAACTGATCCCTCCTGATAACATGTGCAAAGTATGTGAGACGAAGCCTCTAAGGAACATTCTGAATTTACTTCTTTCAAGACAAATTTATTCGTTTTTTTTGGCAATCCGTTCAATATTCTTTGCCAACAATGAAATTCAAAGGTGTTGATTCCTCTTTGGACTTCTTCATTCATCGTTCGGCTTTCTCATGCATATAAGGCAATTGAAAATACCATGGCTTAGGTCAGGTGCCCCTTAGTCCTCAAAGTGACATCCTTACCTTTCAACACTTTAAAGAGGTCTTTTTCAGCAGATTTTCCCAGTGCAATATATCGTCCGATCTCTTTATTGCTACTTCCATGGTCATTGATTGTGGGTCCAAGTAAAATGAAACCCTTGACAACTTCAGTCATTTCTGCATTTATCAAAGACTCCATACTGAAGGTTGCAGTCTTTGATCTTTGCTAGCAAATACAGGCTTTCAAAAAACTTAAAATATGTTCTTCGCAAACAATGAACTTTCTACTCTTTTGATTAGTTTTACTCACATATAAAAGGTCAATATAAAAGGCCCATCCATTTAGTCACACAAAAACACAAAATCAATGATTATTTGGTGAACATTTAACTATGTTCAAACTTTTTCATTTGCTGGAAATTTTAAACAAGGAAACAACAATCTTAATATTCATAGGAAACAATTTTGTAGTGTTCTATTATAACTATTTACAATTAAAAAACACTCATAAAACAAAGAATGAATATTTTTAATTTGATAAAACACATATGCCAAAAAAAAAGCTTGCATAATACCCAATGAAGATAGTTTAAACTCAATCTTTTAACATCAACAGCAAAACAAGTATGTTCATCATCACCATATACTAGTGGTTTTAACCAAGTCAAAAAGAGAAAAAAAAAAAAAAAACTCAAGAGGTACACCATTATAAAAGTGAGAGATAAAACTGTCATTATTTTCTAATAATATATGATCTGTAAATAACACTGAGACAGACAGTTGGAATAAAAAAGGGGGACAGAGTAGTTGGATAGCACATCAATTTAGAATAAGCAATAATGTTACTCTCCTCTAGCACTGATGTAATAGAAGGGATAATAAGAAAAAAAAATCACAGTTACAATAGCAAAAAAAAAGTATATAGTATATGAAATGAATCAAAAGATGACTATAAATATATTTATCTATAAAGTTTTAAAAGCTTTTGAAAAACATAGGAAGACATGAATCAATACAGAAATAGTACAGTAGACTACTGAGCACTCACTATTTCAGGCACCAAAATTTTTATCTGTCTATCAACATCCACATTCACGGCTACATCTATCAGATAACAACTGCTTGTGGGAGGTACCATAATGGCCTCCATTATATAGATGAAAAAACTACAGATAATTTAAGCATAGGTAATTTAAGTACTTTGTCCAAAGTCAATAAAGAAGTAACAATCTGCTACTAGAGGGCTTGCTCTGAACTCCCATGACACAGTGCCTGTCAACATGTATTCATGGGTAAGATTATAACATTGCATAGATGTCAGATTTCCACAAATTATGGTGAATTCATAAATTCAGATAAATATCAACCTTATCTTATCTTTCTGTAAGATTTATTTGGAATAGAAAAGATGTAAAAAAAGCCTAGTCAATATAGAAAACATAGAAATGTACATAAAAAAATAGCTATCAATAATAGGTAAAATATATATAGCTATGCAGATATAGGTATAGATTAATACAAACCCATATTAGTAAACAAGATGTAATAATAGAAAAGGAACAGACAACTAGAGATTTGAAACAGAAATATGGAAACCCGGTGAAGAGCAGAAGTTTGATAAAACAGTTGACAATTGAAGATTGATTAATAAATGATATTTGGAAAAACTGGCTCAATATACAGAGAAAAATAAGGTTATATCTCTGGCTCAAACCACAAACAAAATGGAAATCTTATTCTATTAAAACCTAGTTTTGAAACATAAGTATGTAAATCTAATATGAGAACATCTGGAAGAATACCATTTCATTGTCTTAGGGTGTCAGGTAGTGTCATAAATAAGATCCACATGTAATTTTCAAAATGATAGAATCAGCCACATTAAAATTTTGAGATTTTTGCAAAAATAAGTTATATATATATACATATGGCAGAAAAAAGAGAAACTATGAAATGAGGTCATAAAGAGCATTCAACAAGAGTGTAGAAAAACAAAATATGTAGTGTTTCTGAAATAAGAATTGAGAGAATTTCAAGAAATCAAGAATAAATGAATTACGTTCATATTCATGAGAGTTAGTGTTACATGAGGTTAAAGAATGATCTATTTGCTTTGTTAACATGGAAGGCACTGATGAAATTGTCCAAAGCAATTTCAGGCCATGGGCAGGGGAAGAAAAAGACAAACTATAGGGAAAGTGGTTTTGGGCTGAGGATGTAATGTTGACAATTAGTTATAGAAGGTTTGCTGTTAAAGTGAGTAGATAAATGGGTGACACATGAAGAACAAGTATATTTTGAGGAATGGGTACTGATTTTTGTAGAATTTTAAAATGAGAAAGTAGAGAGCAACTCGAAATAATGAAATGCCACTTAATGAGTACACATAAACTGAATTGGAGGAAGAACTATATATCCTTGTGAGCTGGACAGGGAGAGATTAAAGTAAAAAATTACATTTACTTTATACTCCTATTTAATTGTCATGGTTTCTGTGATGTTAATGTATCATAACCATTTTCTTCAGCCTCCCCTCATTATTAATTTTTAAGAATCTTTAAAATCAAAGAGAAAGTAAACTTAACTCCTTGAGTTTCATTTGGAAACAAGAGAAGAAAAGTACTTCTGACCACCCCCTCATCCTCTGCTCATAAAACATTTATCGTTATTGCTCCTTATACTTGATTAACAGATTTTTCTATTCCTCTAGGCTGTGTGTCTTTGAAGGCCATCTTGAAAGGAATGGCATATCCCACTAGTTTGTAGAGAAGCAGTTTCCTTTGGGCCAGGCTGGGAGAGACAGGATCAGCGAACTAACTTATTTCTAAATTTGAAAACCAGAGGCTGAAACTTCCTTTAACTAAGAACTTCAAGGGATACTTTTTAACTTCTCCATAAGGCAGATATCATTAAGAAAGCAGAATTTTAGTAATGATGAGGAAAATATTTTACAGAGAAAAATAATAACTGTCTAAAATCTGAAAATTCCAATTGCTATTTTTTGATAATTTATTTTATTGTCGTTTTTGAGAATACACAGCAAAACATACACCAATTCAACAGTTTCTTCATGTACAATTCAGTGACGTTGATTACATTCTTTGAGTTGTGCAGCCATTATCACCCCTGTTTTCTGAGTTGTTCCTCCCCCATTAACATAAACTCACTGCCTCTTAAGGTTCCTGTCTGATCTCTTGAGTTACTGTCGTTAATTTGAGCCCATATACGTATTTTACACAAATAACGCATGCCTACTACGTTTCTTTGCCAACCGCTCCCTCCTCCCTCAAGATATTTTTCTAAGCTCTCTATGCTAACTTTTTTGCAGCAACTTGTAAAAAATTGACCTAGTGGCACTTACAAAAATAGCTTGTAGGGGGAGGGTAGATAGATTTTAAAAGGTCATAATTCTCAAGCCAGACATTCTCTAATTGTTAAGCTAAACTATTGTTTGGCTTTTAGGAAACCCTGGTGGTGTAATGGTTAAGAGCTATTGCTGCTAACCAAAAGGGAGGCAGTTCGAATCTAACAGGAGCTCCTTGGGAACCCTATAGAGCAGTCCTACTCTGTCCTATAGGGTTGCTATGAGTTGGAATCGACTTGATGGCAATGGATTATTGTTTTTCTTTTTTTTTTATTGTTTGATTTTAAGAAGACTTTAGGGGATATTTTTGGTATCAGGTTTAAAGAATATTTCAGAACAATGGTTTCAGGGGTTCATCCAACCTCCAAAGCTCCAGAAAATCTGAATTCCATAAGAATTTGAAATTCTCTTCTGAATTTTCCCTGATCAGGATTCATGTATAGAATTTCTGATCAAAGTGTTCAGTAATGATATCTGGGCACCATCCAGTTCTTCTGGCCTCATGGCAGAGGAGGCACTTGTTCATGGAAGCAATTAGCCACACGTCCATATCCTCCTCCTATTCCTGACTTCCTTTATTCCTCTGTTGTTTCAGGTGAACAGAGAACAATTGTTGTGCCTTCATGGCCACTTTCCAACTTTTAAGCTGCCGTCACTATTTGAAAACAAAACAAGCTGGCATCTGGCTGCAGATTAATTATATCTTACTTTATTCATTTCTCTCCATAATTGCCTCAGCTTCTCATTAGGTTTTTGATCATGGAAACTAGAGTTAGTAATGAGATCAGTCCTTCACAGGAGTGAGGAGGTAAACCTGCGTAGTGAGAGTGGTGGACATTCCATCAATGGTGGAATTCTGAAGACACTTAAGAAAAATGCACCACTCAACACTTTCCATTGTCAAGGCCAAACTGTACTCTTGAAAATGCATCATTGACGCTTGGCTAAACAGCAGGCAGAAGCATTGCTTTCATTCTATTTCCTTCCCTTGCCTTCCCTCGCCTCTCCTCGCCTCCCATCCCCTCCCCTCCCCTCCCCTCCCCTTGCCTCCCCTCCCCTCGCCTCCCCTCCCCTTGCCTCCCCTCCCCTCCTCTTCCCTCCCCTCCCCTCCCCTCCCCTCACATCCCCTCCCCTCCCCTCCCCTCCCCTCCCCTCGCCTCCCCTCCCCTCCCCTCACCTCCCCTCCCCTCACCTCCCCTCCCCTCCTCTTCCCTCCCCTCCCCTCCCCTCCCCTCGCCTCCCCTCCCCTCCCCTCCCCTCCCCTTCCCTCCCCTTCCCTTCCCTTTTCTTCTTTTCCCTGAAAAATATCTCTTGCATGCACTTATGGGTTTGGTGTCCTTAGAACCTGAAAGAATATGACACAGTCTTGTATCTGCTCGTTTTCACCCCATAGACAATAGGGTTCATAGTGGGAGGCAGGAGAAGATACAGATTGACCACAATGATGTGGCAAGATGGAGGGATTCTGTGGCTTCCAAAGTGGTTAAAAAAGAAGCAGAAGAAAGCTGGACTGTAGGAGAAAACAATAGCACAGATGTGGGCAGTGCAGGTGCTAAAGGCCTTCTGCCGAGCATCTGCTGATGAGAGGCTGACCACCACCCAGACGATCATGGTGTAGGAAATTGTGATGCACAAAATATCAAAACCTCTAATCAGGAAAGCAGCCATTAAGCCATAGACAACATTGGCCTTGATATTTCCACAGGATAACTTGGCTACAGACAACTGGTCACGGTAGGTATGGTGTATTATGTTGCCTCTGCAATAGGGTAGGCACTTAGTGAGGAAAATCAAAGGAATGATGAGAAACACTGCTCTCAGAAAAGTGGCAAGCCCACCCTTTACAATGACAGGAATGGTGGGGGTGGTTGCAGAGCGCAGTGGGTAGCAGATGGCCACATAGCAGACCAAGGCCGTAAGCATGAGCACCCCAGATTCCGTCCCTGTGAAGGTGTGAATGAAGAACATTTGAACCAGTCATTCATTAAAGCTGATTTTCTACAGATGGAACCAGAAAATGCAGGGAGCTTTAGGGATTGTACTAGTGCACATGACAATGTCGGTGAGGGAAAGCACGGCCAGGAAGTAGTAAATAGACCTGTGCAGGGAGTCCTCACAGCGAACAACGTAGAGGAGTCCACAATTCCCTACAATAGCCACAACATACATGGAGCAGAATGGGAAGGAAATCCAGATGTGCATGTCCTCTAGTCCTGGGATCCCTCTGAAAATGAATGAAGTTGGGGTCACGTCTGTTTGCTTCAGCATTAACATGATCAGGCTGGTATGATTATTAAGCAGCTTATCAGTTTTTGTTTTTGTATTTTTAATCCTCTAGATTAGGAAAAGAAGAAATAAAAAGATCCATCGTAGTCTCTCTCCCCACCTGTTTCCGTCTCTCTGTCAAATGTTGCATTTTAATATCAAAATAACCATTTTTTTAACGTCAGGGAATATTTACTGAAACATAGTTTTTTTTTTAGTTTAAACGAACTCTGTATTGTTTGTTAGTTCATTAATTCATCAATTTATTCCACAAATCGACTCAACGGCAATGGGTTTTTATGTCACAGGAATCGATTCAAGGGAATTAGGCTTAGTTGTTGGTGGTTATGTCACAGATAAAGAGCCCTGGTGACACAACAGTTAAGTGTTCTGCTGCTAATCAAAAGGTTGTCTGTTCAAACCCATGCAGGGGCTCCTCAGGAAAAGATCTGATGATCTACTCTCAGAATTATTAAAAAGACATCAAACCCGTTGCTGTCCAACTGATTCCTACTCACAGCGACCCTAGAGTACAGAGTAGAACAGCCTCATAGGGTCCCAAGGTAGCAAATCTTCATGGAAGCACACTGCCACATGTTTCTCCCATGGAGCAATTTGTGGGTTGGAACCACCAACCTTTCAGTTAGCAGGAAATGCTTAGCCACTGTGCCACCGGGGTCCCATAACATAAAGAAAACAGCCTAGAAAACGCTATGGACAGTTCTACTCAGATACATGAGGTCACTATGAGTTGGAAATCAACTTGACAGCACCCAGTAACAATGATAACAATGTCACAGATTCAATCATATTATGGCTAGATTATTTTAACACAAAAACATAGATTCAATCTTCATAGATTTGTAATCAAGTATAATTATGTTATGTTCTTTCTGAGGATGTTGTTATGATGTCTAATTGAAATGTTAATAAATAAACACTTCTCCCTTTGGTAGTTTTCTTGAGGAAAAACTCATTGATCACCTCATCAGTAATCCAACAGATATGATGCGGATATTTTTATAGTTGTTCTTAATGAATCATACTTAAAAAAAAAAAAAAAAGTTACCACCAAGTCGATTCCAACTCACACTGACCCTACAGGACAGAGTAGAACTGTCCCATGAAGTTTCCAAGGAGCAGCTGGTGGATTTGAACTGCTGACCTTTTGGCTAGCAGCCTGAGCTCTAACCACAGCACTACGAGGGTTCCAATGGTTTGCATTTATGCTTAATATATAACAGGCACTAGCCTAAGAATTTTACAGACATTAATTATTTTAATCATCATTACAAGCCCAGGGAGTACTGTTATTAATCAGGCCCTTTACAACTGAGTAAATGGCATGGAAGAGGCTTCTTAATTTCTGAGTTGTGAATTCAACACAAAACTGCACCTTTTTAAAACTTTTTTTAATTATTATTTTTTTCATTCTTATCAAAGAAATGCGCATTTATTTTTAAAAGTCAAAAAGTTCCAGAAGGCTAATAATGAAAAACAAAAATCTCCTGCTCCAATACTCCAGCTTTTAAAGTCCAGCTCCCACAGTCACTTTCAGATATATTAGCTCCTTACTAGCTTTTGGAGTCTCTGGGTAGCACAAAGGGTTAATGAGCTCAGCTGCCAACTGAAAGGTTCCTGGTTCAAGTCCACCCAGGAGAGCCTCAGAAGAAAGTCCTAGAGATCACTTCAGGGAAAAAAACACAATCAGCCATTGAAAACCCTGTGAAGCCCAGGTCCACTCTCACATACGTGGGGTCACCCTTTATAATCGTGTAGGAATTATCTCTTCCTGAGTCACAAAATATTTTCTTCCTCATTCAATATATTTCATTTTGATTAATAATTTCTTTTATTTATGCTTAGTGTTTGGTGTACTTATCTCAAAATATTTTAACTCTCTGTCAAAATTGTGAAACATTTTCTTACTGTTATTTTCTTGACGGTTAAACACATCGATTCTTGTCCTCCCCTATATCATCTACCTTCCTTCTGGGGAGCTTCTGTCCTCCTGCTTCTCTAAAAAACGCTACTCCCTCAGCTGCTGCACGATTCTGATGCAAAAATTCCCTCCCACCTAGTCTTTGTGTTAAATCACCTTTTGTGGATCTGGTGTCTTCCCTTTTCAATATTTCCATGAGTTCATGTGAAATATGTTTTTGAGGTAAAAGAAGACAAAGACAAGAAAGAAAACCACCCTCAAATGTTTTCTGGATAAACAGAAAGCACATCAAACACACCAAGAATATGCCTAAAATTTTGAGAGAAAATATTAATATAAGATTAGGCAGAAATCAAAGCAAGAAAACACTGATCAAGATCACTTTGAGAAACAGTACATAAAAGGTTTGACTCAGTGCAATTAAAACTGATTGTATCAAAACGTTTTTTCTTCAGGTTTAATAAGGTTTCTCCACAATCAAAATAATAAAAAAACTACTGAAATGCTTTTTTCCCTCTTTGTTATGTATGATGTAGATGTTCTAAAAACTGGTATATTCATTTAAATCATATAGGAGCTTATTACCTGCTTATTAGTTTCCCTATTTATTGTGATCCGAAGCTAAGAATTGCAAGGCTAAAACAATTCTAGAAATTTGCATTATGGTTGAAAGAATGACATGGGTTTTCTATGTAAAAGTAGTGTTTCCTTGAAGGCCAGAATTGACATCAAGGTTCTTTCTATCAGGTTCGTATGTGCATACTTCAAGTTTTCATACAACATCATATTTTTCCAACTGCTTTCAAAGATATCATTAAAAGAGATTTTAAAAGCTATGTATACACACACAACTGATTACTGAGAAAGTAAGATCAGCTTTTAAATTAATTTTTTGATAAATATTTGGTTAGTGTATGCCAAATTGTCAAAAGTTGCTGAAAAATAGGCTCACTACTCTATTTTCTTCTCAATACATCCAAACAATCAACTCTAAGCTCTGTGTATCCACGCAACAGAAGCAAGTAGAGAAATTAAGAGAAGCAACATTAAAAGAAAAGAAAAGAATTGCTATCAAGTCGATTCTGACTCATAGTGACCCAGTAGGACAGAACAGCCCACGAGGGTTTCCAAGGCTATAAGTCTTTACAGATGCAGAATGCCACACCTTTCTCTCACGGAGTGGCTGGTGGGATTGAACAGACAACCTTTCTGTGGGCAGCTGAGCACTTAACCACTGCACCACCAAGGCTCCTTAAGGGAAGCATGACCAGAACAAACCTGTTGTCACTGAGTCTATTCAGAAAAAGGAATATATTTCTGAGATTATTTATGCTTTATTCTGGAAAATGTCTTACCTAAATATGAGAAAAATATCCTATTTGTATTGACTGTATTTACTTTTTAGTTCTTATTGGCCATTGGAAATCTTATATGGACAGCAGCAGAAGATTGTCTGATATAGTGCCAGAAGATGAGTCACTTAGGTTGGAAGGCACTCAAAATACAACCGGGAAGAGCTGGCTCCTCAAAGTAGAATTGACCTTATTGACGTGGCTGGAGCAAAACGTTCGGGACCTATATCCCCTCATGTGGCATGAGTTAAAATAAGAAGAAACAGTTGCAAACATCCATTAATAATTGGAATGTGCAATGTAGGAAGTACAAATCAAGAAAAACTGGAAGTTGTCAAAATGAAATGGAATGCTTGAAGATCGACATTCTAGGCATTAGTAGGGACAAATGGACTGGTATTGGACATTTTGAATCAGATAATCATATAGTCTACTACACCAGGAATGACAAACTGAAGAGGAATGGTGTCACATTCATCATCAAAAAGCGAGTGTGGTGAGAATATGTCTCACATGATTTGGACATGTTATCAGGAGGGATCAGTCCCTGGAGAAGGACATCATGCTTGGTAAAGTAGAAAACAAAAAATCCAGTGCCGTCGAGTCGATTCCAGCTCATAGCGACCCTATAGGACAGGGTAGAACTGCCCCACAGAGTTTCCAAAGAGCTCCTGGCGGATTCAAACTACCGACCCTTTGGTTAGGTAAAGTAGAGGGTCAGCAAAAAGGAGGAAGACCCTCAATGAGATGGATTGACACAGTGGCTACAACGGGCTCAAGCATAACAACGATTGTGTGGATGGCTCAGGACCAGGCATTGTTTCCTTCAGTTGTACATAGGGTTACTCTGAGTCTGAACCAACTTGATGGCACTTAACAACAACATACACTAGAAAACAAAGATTTAAAAATGCTAACCTTTTCAACTATATCAAATTCTTGGAATTAATTTAACCAAAGATGTGAGTCTCCACTGTAAACTTTCAAACTTTATACATTCTGGAATTGGAAGACTAAGCACAGTACAGAGAAAATTTTACACCAAAATGATTTTTAAATTCAGTGAAATAACCAAATTCCCAGAAATTACCAGTATTTTTTTCATTTTTAAAAATAAAAAGCTGATACGATAATCTATTTGAAAACGCAACACGCCACCAATAGCCTACACGATATTTTTATAGCAACACAAACACAAGATCGTGGCTGTAGGCCAGACAATTGCAGGAGACCCCCACAATTTAGCCATTCTTTCATGGATGAAAGTAATGGCTCTCTTGTTTCTGTGTTTTATTCCACGTATTTTGGTGGTGTTTTTTGAACACGAAAAATAAGATTTGATAACTTTATAATATTAACATTCCTTATAAAATTATAGTGATAAAGACAGTATAACTCTGGAAGAAAATAGACCCCTGGAACAGGATGGAGTGACCAGACATAAATCCATGCAAGGTATGCAGAAGTGGCCCTGTTGTTTAGTGGAGAAATACCATTTATTTCATTAAGTGGTGTTGGGTCAATTGGATATCCATATGACAAAAATAAATTTTGACCCCTGACTCCTAACACACACAAGAATCAAAATAATGTATCTTGTAGCTTTTGATTACTATGAAAAAGCAACATATTTTAGGAGATATTGTATAAAATACATATTGAAGACTTCAGTACCAAAAAAGGCCTTAAAAAGACAGAAAAGCTGAGAATGTCTATTTTTCTAATATTTTTCTTTGTTTCTACATTAACAAAATAGTATAAACATTTAGAAAACATCTTGTAATGTTAATGATACACATAGTATTTGTTACTTTCACTTGTCTGTCAGTTTGTCATACTGTGGTGGCTTGTCCGTTGCTGTAATGCTGGAAGCTATGACACAGGTATTTCAAATACCAGCAGGGTCACCAATGGTGGACAGGTTTCAACAGAGCTTCCAGACTAAAACAGACGGGAATAAGCACCTGGAAATCTACTTCCCAAAAAAATTATCCAGTGAAAACCTTGTGAATAGCAGTGGAACATTGTTCCATACAGTGCCAGAAAATGAGCCCCTCAGGTTGTAAGGCACTCAAAATAGAGCAGGGAAAGCGCCATCTCCTCAGAGTAAGGTTGACCTTAATGACATGGATGGAGTAAAGCTTCCAGGACTTGCACTTGTTGACCTCACACAACTCCAAATGAGAAGAAACAGCTGAAACATTCAGAAAACATCTTGCAATCTTAATGATGCACATACTATTTGTTATGGATTGAATTGTGTACCTCAGATACATATGTCGAAGTCTTTACCCCGTACCTGTGAATATAACCGTGTCTGGAAATAAGAATTTTCTTTTGGTATGTTAATGAGGCGGTCTTGTTTTTGTTAGCTGCTGGAACCAAGTCGACCCGAAGTAGAGCCCATTAGGTTTTCAAGGCTGTGATATTTTGGGAGCAGATCGCCAGGCCTGTTTTCTGAGGGGGCTTGAATTGGCAACCTTTTGGCTAGTAGTTGAGCATTTAACTATTTGCACCAGCCAGGGACTTCCCTAAAGATTACCTTACCTTACCCATTGCCATCGAGATGATTCCAACTCATATAGCACCCCTATCGGACAGAGTAGAACTGCCCCATAGGATTTCCAAGGAGCACCTAGTGTGCTCGAATTGCTGACCTTTTGGTGGTTAGCAGCCATAGCTCTTAACCACTAGGCCACCAGAGTTTCCTCTCTAAAGATTACAGCCAAGAAAACCCTATGGTGCGGATCTGCTTTGTGACACATGAGGTCATCATGAGTCAGAATTGACTCCATGCCAATAAGTTTAGTATTTGGTTTTGTTTGTTTTTTGTTTTGCAAGATGTGTTACATTGGTCTTTCCTCAGATCATCATAATAGTATAACTTTATCTATGTCTTCGAGCTGGTGGATATAGATATTTTAGTTCCCATTCAAAAACTGTGCAGTGAGTCCAGATTCTAGGTTGTGTGTTATGCATCATCATTTCACATGGGCAATAAATTCCCAATGCTGAAAGCATGTGATTAAGTAGGGTCTTAGAACAGTGAGTTCTCATCTCCTGTTTTCCTCTATGATTTCCCTCTTTATTTCCAGAATCTCAAGATTATTTTCTTGCTTTTAGTTTTGCTCCCTATAGTTTCAAAAATATATTTAACCAGTTTTTCTATGTGTTTGGGGTGTAGGGGTACACAGTTCTATTTATCTTCAAGCTGAAATTCTGATTGGAAGCCCCAAAATACCAATTTAGGAGGACCTAATAACAACTTGGAGTCCCTGGGTGGAGCAAATAGATAAGCACCAAACAATTAACTGAAAGGTTAGTGGTTGGAGTCCCCTCAGAGGCACCTTGGAAGAAAGGCCTGGCAATATACTTTCAAATTATCAGCCATTGAAAACCCCATGGAGCACAATCCTAGCCCAACCTACAAGGGGTCATCAGGAGTCAGAAGTGACTCAAAGCAACCAGAAATTGATACTCTAAATTATGTTAGCACTTTTATCTCAATATAATTTCAAAAAACTCTACATTATATATCATAGTCTTCAACATTTCTCATAGAAAAAAATTGCATACTTTTCTAATGTCTCTCAATGATGTACTTAAGTATTGATGAATGTACATTTTATAACTATCAACAGTGGTATGAAGTTTAGGTTAGCAAAAAAATTCACAAAACTCAATAGGTTTTAATCCAGAATGAGATTTACTTAATCCTACTCTGTCCGGTAGGCTCCCTATGAGTCAGAATTGACTCGACGGCACTGGGTTATAGAAAAAGACAGGGCACGGAGATCAGTGTGCACAGAGTATTCAGGCTACACAGGGACCCGGCAGAGATCGAAATGTAGCTTCTTAGCCGCTTCATGTTTTGCTGCATGGGAACAGGGCCTGGTTACAGAAGACAAGGTCAGTGCTTGTGCCTGACTTGGGGTTAATGTAAATTAGCTCTAAGCCATCAACGTCTCTTTGGAGTCAAATTATAGGAAAGAATTTTCCACTGTGCTTGAAAAAAAAAAAATACTGTTGCTATTATGTAAGATACCTCAGCATGCACTTCCCCAGGATATTTCACTTTGTTTTAAAAAATAAACTTTTCAAATCAATTGATAGAGATTTTACATTTTTGTTCTCGTGAGAGAGGAAGAGTTTGCGTTTGGCAGGGAATGGGAAGAGAGGCTTAGAAAAAGGCGCGTTTAAACTCAAATGGCTGCAAAAGAGTTTACCAGTAAAGGTGGAACTGTTTTTGCTTATTTGTCGGCTCTGGCCTTTTACTTTCTAAATGGCTTTGTTTCAAATATTGCTATAAGATTGTGATGATATTCTGCATGTAATAGAGTTGATTCTGGGCTCATGAAAGAAAGAGCAACACATAATTTGGAGACGATTATCCACCACAGCGCTGCTAAAATCTCTGTACTGTAGCTCAGGGTGTAACGATATTGGGACATTCAGCACACACTTGGTGTTTGAGTGGAGTGTAAGCATGGGAAAGATGCAATATGGAGAGTGTAACAGAAAACTTGAATGTTGGCAATATGGTAGTAAACCCTAAGTTGTCTGTCAGAAAAAACGGCAAGTAAGTTTTATACAGTAATTTCTGGCAATTATGTGGTGAGGCTTAAAAAAAACCAAACCCATTGCTGTCAAGTCAATTCCGACTCATAGCGGCCCTATAGGACAGGGTAGAACTGCCCCACAGAGTTTCCAAAGAGTACCTAGTGGATTCGAAATGACGTCTTTTTTGGTTAGCAGCCGTAGCTCTTAACCACTATGCCCCCACAGTTTCCTGGTGAGGCTTAGACAACTCTAATTTGGGTGCATAGAGTAACAGTACCTAGTTGTTGTTGTTATCTGGGGGCGGGGGGAGGGTCCTACTGTGTGCCAGGCATTGTTCTAAAAACTTTTGATGGATTACTTATGGAATCCTCGCAACTACCTTATGAGAGAAATACCATTATCTTCTCTGATTTATAGATGAGGGACTAGAAGGACAAAAAGTTTAAATAATATGTCGATAGTCATATGGATAAGAAATGGTAAATTTGAAAATTGAATGTTTTTGTTGTTCTTGTTAGGTGCTATCAAGTCAGTTCAAACTCTTGGCAAGACCCTATGTACCACAGGTGGGAACACTGCCCAGTCCTGCATCATCCTTATGATGCTTGTTACCCTTTAGCCCATTGTTGCAGCCACCATACCAGTCCATCTCATTGAGGGTCTTCCTCTTTTTCACTGACTGTCTACTTTACCAAGCATGATGTCCTTCTCCAAATCTTTGTAGTGGGGATTAAAAGTTGATACCTTTGAAAGTGATGTGAGGCTACCTTACTTTGAAAATACAGGCTAATTCATTTTAGTGTATATGAATTACATTTTTACCAATTATTCAGTAGTTTTGTTTCTAAATTTGTCAAAGCTGATAAGATATCCTACTTTATTTTAGCTATTGTAGAAAGTATCATTTTACTGCACTGATTAATTATGGTCAAAAATTGGAATAGATTTGAGTGTAAAAGAAGTATAATAAGGAATATGTAATTTAAAAATAAACATTTCACTTATTAACCAGCAAAAGATATATTTTTAGAAAAAATATCTTTTCTCTACAATTGAACTAACATTTAATACACAATGAAATAAATAAGATTGTCTTAGCTTGGGGGGGTTGTTGAGAAATTTTGTCAACTGTAATCTAGCATTTTTTTCTGTACTAATTTTAAATATCGTATTGACTAAGCACAAAAGCAGATTATTCATCCATTCATTCATATATCAAACACATATTGCATAGCTACTAAGTCCCAGGTCCTATTGTGGACATGGGAATTAGAGTAAAACAAATCAAAAGACAAAAAAAGTATTATTTCCTGCCCTCAGACAATATAGGAGTCAGACATTACATGAATTGGGATGGACAATCATCTGAAGTAAAAATACAGGGGGAGATGAATGACTTTTAAACTAACAACTAAAGGATAAGAAAGATTATTAAGATGAAGAAGAAAGAATGGTGAATGATGGGACATTCCAGGTAGAGAAAAGGAAATGTGCAAAGTCTCTGCCAGGAGAAAGAGCAAATTTCAGGCATAAGGAAGTGTGCTTTTTTTTTTTTTTTTAAGACAGAGAGGGACTACTCACTGATAATAAGTCCTCTGAAAGGCTTTACTTTATAAAGCATCTAACACAGAACTTCAGCTACCTAGCCAAGAAAGAGAAGATCTGTTCCTATTAATATCAATTGCAAGGGCACAAAACTTTGCGTAGTAAACTGTTCTTTCTCTTTTCCTACAGCTCGTTCTCGCTCGTATATCCACCATTCCTATCACTTTTTGGAACCTTGTGGGCAGTAGTTAAATGCTGGACTGCTAACTGAAAGGTGGGCATTGGATCCCACCAACTGATTTGTGGGAGAAAGATGTGGCAATCTGCCTTCCTAAAGACTACAGCCTTGGAAGCCCTACAGGGAAGTTCGACTCTGTCCTGTAGGGTTCCAATGCAGGAACTGACTCAATGGTAATACGTTTATCAACTTTTGTTCCCCTTTCTCTGATAGCCCATGACACTGAGTTCTTATTCCTCTGTCATCTTCTCTTACTGAGTATATACTTCCCTTACACCTGTCCAGAGTGGGATAGCTATTTGGTTAATTCTGTAAAGTCAGCCAAACCAAAATGTTTATATATTTTACTGGTGAATCTCTTCTGTTTTTTACCACCACTTTGCAAATATTTATAAGACTTAGTCTTTATCTCCTTAAAAAAACTCTCAGAATTACCTTTGAGTAATTGTTCGTTCTAAATTCTCATTACTCTATTTACCACTATTCTTCATTTAGATCACACTGATGTAAATATATGAATATAATTTTTCTTGATTGTGAAAAGCCAATGAAACTTAGGCTTAACTAAAACAAGCCGCACAAAACTGTGCAGTGAAAGAAATAGTGGTGGTAAAAGGAGTCACTGAAACAAATGACTTTTAAAGACCTTTTTACACAGACTCTAAGACGCTTTAATATATTATTAGTTCCCTCCAAGAATAGGTCTTCAAAGGATCAGGATATCCTTTAATTTCCTTCCCAATGTACATGACATTTGAGATTTGTTTGACATGCAAAATATATTAGAAGTCTAAGCAATACAATTGCTTCCTAACCACCTAGAAATTACACTGATGTGGAATTCTTTTTAAGAGAGAACTTCCCTAATGCAGGTGGTATATTTTTTATTCAATTATTTTTTATCATTGATTAAAAAAAAAAAAACCCAGAGCTGTCAAGTCGATTCCGACTGATAGCGACTCTATAGGACAGAGTAGAACTGCCCCATAGAGTTTCTAAGGAGCGCCTGGCGGTTTCGAACTGCAGACCCTTTGGTTAGCAGCCATAGCACTTAACCACTATGCCACCAGGGTTTACTATAATAGATAGGGTGCCACAAAATATAATTCAGATAATATTATATAAAATATTCAATGAATCTTGCTTTCTGGAATGAGACCACTTTGGTTTAATTTTACACTCGCGAGGTTTCTCTAAAGTGTTCTTTGTCTTCCCTTTTTTTTTGGTATTAAATCATCAATCTGTTTCATTGTTAAGACATTTTCCTCCCTAAAAAATAATTTGATAACTCCTTCCCAGATCTGCTTGGTCTTGACTCCATAAACAATGGGGTTCAGGGTGGAGGCAGCATCCAACAGAGATTAGCAATAATGATATGGACATGGTGAGGAATATTTTTCCCCCAAAACGGTGAGTCAAAATAGTGAATAAGGCTGGAACATATGTGATTACAATAGCACAAATGTGGGAGGTACAGGTGCTGAAGGCCTTGTGAGGAGCATCTGCAGATGACAAACTCACCACTGTCCTCAGGATCATCGTGCAAGTCACTGAGATAGAAAACATATCAAAGCCCCCAATCAGGAGAGCTGCCAAGAGACCATAAATAGCATTGGCCTTGAAATTGCCACAGGACATTTTGGCCACAGACACGTGGTCACAATAAGTGTGAGGAATGAAGTTGCCCTGGCAGTAGGGCAGGCACTTGGTGAGGAAGGTAAATGGCATGATGAGCATCACACTCCTCAGAAACGTGGCAAGACCAGCCTTAGTGATGACAGGGTTGGTGAGGATGGGGGCATAATGCAAGGGGTAACAGATGACCACGTAATGGTCCAGTGCTATGAGCATGAGCACCTCAGACTCCATCGCAGTCAACATGTGTACAAAAAAACATCTGGACCAGGCAGGCATTAAAGTTAATCTCCTTGAGGTTGAACCAGAATGTGCAGAGTGTATTGGGTGTACTAGTGTTGCAAAAGTGACATCAGTGAAGGACAGCAGGACTAAAAAAGAGTACATGGGCCTGTGGAAAGCCTCCTCATGGTTGATGAGGTAGATGAGCCCACAGTTCCCCACTACAGTGATGATGTACATGAAGCAGAATGGCAGGGAGATCCGGATGTGTGCACTTTCCAGTCCAGGGACACCATTCAAGATAAAGAACCCTGGGGTCAGGCTGAAGCTATTGGCACCAGACATAATGACCGATAAAAGGGCTTTTTACAATCTTTAACAGCAATTTTTTTCTGCATGGAAGGGAAAGAGAGAGATAAGAGTAGAGATCAGATAATAGGCAGTGGTTTAGACCTTAAGATTCCTAAATGTCATTTACTTTCATCTTATTTTGATAATCAGATCTTTTTTCCAGCTCTAGCGACTGAGTCTTTGATCTATAATGTCTAAAATTAGATAAGAAGTACAGTTTTACACTACTAGTTGTTTTATACTTTGTCTAAGTAACTGTCCTCACTTTCCACACCTCTACCCAGCATCCCTATTACACTTACCATATCCCAATAAAAAGACATGCCTGGGGCTGCAGTTGTCTGCTTCCTTCCAAAAAGGCATTCCTACTCTCTCCTCTCAGATTTTCCCCAGACTTTTGTACCTGAGTCTTGTCACTAAAATCACACAAATATGAGTAGAGTATCACCAACTATGATCAGTCCTTATTAGTAGATTAACTTTACAGTTTAAGTAGCAACCCACAAATTAATACTTTTGTCCTGCTTTAAAGATTATGAAGAAAGTTTATGTTTCATATAAACTAGGAGACAATAGTATATCATATAACTTGCTCAAGATCATATATTCTAAGATGCAGGGCCAAGATGGTGGGATAGTCTAGTGCTTCCTTTTGTCCCCCTTGCAACAAAGACCCCCCCAAAAAAAGGGAGAATCAAATATATATGACAATCTAGACACCCAAGGCAACAAAGACAAAGCTGAAGAATTAGACTGAGTGACAGGTGGAAGGAGAGACAATTCAAAAACAGCAGAAATGGAGAATTATGGATTGCTGAATCACTGGTGTCCTGCTAGGCAAACCTGTGCAGTGCAGGCATATTGACATAAGCAGCAGCATCCCAAGAAGGATCCCACCTCACCTGGTGCAGCTAAGCAAGGTCCAACTGGACATGCAACTCCAGAATCAAACAGAAGTGACACCAGACCTATGAAAATGAAGTGCATGCTACCAACCCATCATGCTTACCACAGCCCCATACCCCCACCAGAGCTCCACAGGCCCAGGAGCACTCTCTCTTCCTTATCTACCTTCCTCCCACTCCGACATCAGTTCAGTGGCATTGAACACCACCACATCCCCTAAGCCAGAAACTCACAGACCTGGTCTGGAGGTACCCACCCCTTCACCCAGCCACTGGCGTGGGGGGATCCATGGGCTTGCAGCTCACTCCACACATCTGATCACACCCACCTATGCCTTGCTGGCCATTTCTGCGCAGCACACCTACACTGGCATAATGCAGGCAGAGTTTCGGGCTGAAATCCATTTTCACAATCAGCAGCCAAGTAGGAACTTCTGATCTTTGACATTTGACACCCCATATCCCCTAAGCCTGTAGCTCTCAGACTAGTCTGAGGTGCCTGCCCCTTAGCCCTGACACTGGTACAAAGGCTCACAGACTTGCAGTGCCCCTCACCCCTGCTGATCACCTGTACCAGTGCTTTGCTGGCTGACCTGGAACAGCATGACCTTAGGACAAAGCAGGCAGGAATTCCAGTGAAACTCATTTTCACCTGCAGCAGCCAAGTGGAAGCTGCAGATCTGTGCCATTTGACAGCACCCTGCCCCCAAAGAAGGGACCTTGATCAACTACACCATGGGCCTGGGGGCTAGTGTTACCATCCAGTCAATCCAGTTGCCCACAATGAGGGCCTAGGAACCAGTGCTGCTCCACAATCCCTAAAGCCAACAACACTGGGCACCCAAAGACTAGCTGCACTAACCCCCTACCATGCGCTCTAGCAGACAGGAGCATGCACTCCACCCAGGCACATGGAGGCAGCCAACAGTCTATTGTCTCACCCCCGCATTACACCAGACTGCAACCAGAGACCTGTGCCTGCTCCAAACACCCCACCCCCATAGCCCTGCCTAACCAGGATGAGAGCCTCCACACCATGCACTTGGTGACCAATGACCCACGCACCTTGGTTACAATCATTCAGCAAGTGGCAGAGCATACACAGCACACAATGAATGACCAAGGAGAACACCCCCTGCACCCACAGCCAGGTAATCAGCAGGACAGATGCATCACATTGCTGAAAACACCACCTACATCCTCAGCAAGCCCACAAGAACAGTGAACAGATTTCTGGGCTCAAATACCTCGTAATTTCTCCACCCACCTGGAGACAGGAGGCGAGAGCTTCAACGTGGTGAGATTAACAACTGGAGTAGCAAACACACCCAGCCTACTTGCACATATCAAAATAAAACAAAACAAAAATCCAGGGTGCAAAAAACAAAAATAAAATAGATATAATAACTTCTTGATGCCTTGGAGACAACAATCAATGTCAAATCACATAAAGAAGGAGGACAAGATGGTTCTAGCCAGTGGCCAAAATAAAGAACCAGAAAACTTGCCAGAGGAAGATAAGGAAATAGAATTTCCTGATAAAGAACTCAAAAAACTACTACAGAGCCTTCCAAGAGTTCAAGAAGTCAATCAGAGACAACACAGATTATACCAAGGAACACACAAAGCAATAGAAGAATTCAGGAAAACAATGCAAGAATAAAATGACAGAATGAATAGGCTACTAGAAACCAATTGAAACCAGTAACTACAAATCCAAACAATAAAATTTCAGAATTAGGCAACTCTAGATGGTCATAGGGGCAGAATTGAGACAATGAAAGTCAGAATTAGTAAGATTGAAGATAAATCCCTTGATATCAGTTTGTCTGAGGAAAAATCAGAAAAAAAAGAATGAAGAAAAAAGAAGAAAGCCTAAGAATTATGTGGGATACTATCAAGAGAGAAAACCTACAAGTAATTGGAGTTCCAGAACAGAGTGGGGATAATGGAAAACACAAAGAGAGTTGTTGGAGATTTGCTGGCAGAAAACGTCCTTAATATCATGAAATATGAGAAGATATCTATCCAAGAAGCTCACCATATCCCATACAGGATAGACTCCAAAAGAAAGTCACCAAGACATGTCATAATCAAACTGGCCCAAACCGAAGACAAACAAAAAATCCTGGGAGCAGCTAGGCATAAATGAAAAGTCACTTGCAAAGGAGAACCAATAAGACTAAGCAATGATTTTTTTTTTTTTTTTTTTTTATGATTACTCAGCAGAAACCAGGCAGGCAAGATGACAATAGGATGATATATATAATATCTTGATAAAAAAAAAAAAATCCACTCAATAATTATATAGCCAATAAAATCGTCTCTCAGTTATGATGATGAAATTAGGTTACTTCCAGATAAGCAGAAATTAAGAAAATATGTAAAAACCAGACCAAAATTAAAAGAAATATTAAAAAGAGTCCTCTGGGCAAAGAACCAACATCAAAAAAAAAAAAAAATCCAAGACTAGGACATAGGACAGATCAACCAGATACCAACCCAGATACGGAATTCAAAAGGCTAAAAGACTGAAAATAGGGTACCAGAAACGTCAATATGTAAATGACAATGTCACAACAACAACAAAAAAAAGAATAAATGGTGTACTGATAGAACTTTCATATGGAAAGAAAGTCAAAACGATACCAAAAAAAGAAAAAGACTGGTTAAAATTTAGAAAAATAAATGTAAATTTCAAGGTAACCACAAAAACCTTAACAAACCTACCCACAAATAAATAAATAAAAATAAAATAAACATTCAGCAAACACAAAATCAAAAATAATGAAAGAGATGAAAAGAAAACACATAAACAAAAAGAACTCAGTACAGAAGAGTAAGCAGTAAAAAGAAACTGTTAACACCACAAAAGAAAAAAAAATGACAGCAGTAAACTCATACTTATCAATAATTACACTGAATATAAATGGCCTAAGTGCACCAGTAAAGAGACAGAGAGTGGCAGAATGGATAAAAAATCATGATCTCTATATATGATATCTACAAGAGAGACACTTTAGAGACTAACTGAAATTCAAAGGATGGAAAAATTATATACCAAGAAAACAATAAGCAAAAAAGAGAAGGAGTGGCAATACTAGTCTCTGATAAAACAGACTTTAAAGCGAGATCCACCAAAAAGAATATGGAAGGACATTATATAATAATTAAGGGTCAATACACCAGGAGGGCTTAACCATGATAAATATATATGCATCCAACGACAGGGCTCCAAAATACATAAAACACACTCTAACAGCATTTAAAAGAGAAATAGACACTCCCACAAGAACTGTAGGAGACTTCAACACAACACTTTTGGTGAAGGAAAGAACATCTAGAAAGAAACTCAATAAAGGTACAAAAGATCTAAATGCCACAATCAACCAACACAGCCTCATAGACATATACAGAACACCCCACCCAACAAGAGCAAAGTATACATTTTTTTCCAACATACACGGAACAGTCTCCAGAATAACCACATTTTAGGCGACAAAGCAAGCCTTATCAAAATCTAAAACATTGAAATAATGCAAAGTATTTTTGCTGATCATAATACCATAAAAGTAGAACTCAAGAACAGAAACAGCAGAGAAAAAAAGTCAAATATGTGGAAACTGAACAACATCTTGCTTAAAAACTGCTGGGTAACAAAAGAAATCAAGGATGAAATAGAGAAATTCATGGAATCAAATGAGAATGAATACACATCTTACTGAAGCCTTTGGGGCAGCAAAAGCAGTGCTTAAAGGTCGATTTATAGCAGTAAGTGCACACATCAAAAAAGAAGAAAGGGCCAAAATCAAAACATTAACCCTACAGCTCAAACAAATAACAAAGAGAACAGCAAAAGATGCCCACAAGCACCAGAAGAAAGGACATAATAAAGACTAGTGAGCAGAAATAAATGAAATAGAGATCAGAAAAACAATAGAAAGAATCAACAAGACCAAGGGTTGGTTCTTTGAAAAGATCAATAAAGCAACAAACCACTGACCAATGAAAAAGAAAAACTGGAGAAGAAGCAAATAATATGAATAAGAAATGATATGGGGGATATCACAAGAGATCCAACTGAGATGAAAACGATCATAACAGGATACTACGAAAAATTGTACTCTAACAAATCTGAATACTTAGAGGAATGCAAAAGTTTCCAGAAACACATTACCTACCTAAACTAATACAAATTGAGGTAGAAAAACTAAACAGACCCATCACAAATAAAGAGATTTAAGAGGTAATAATAAAAAAAAAAAAAATCCCAACAACAACAACAAAAAAGCTCTCATCCAGATGGCTTCACCAGAGAATTCTGTCAATCTTTCAGATAAGAGCTTACACCAATACCACTCAAACTATTTCAGAGCATAGAAAAGGAAGAAATGCTACCAAGTTCATTCTTTGAAGCCACCATAACCCTGGCACCAAAACCAGGAAAAGACACCTCAAAAAAATATAACTACGGACCAATATCCCTCTTGAACATAGATATGAAAATTTTCAGCAAAATTCTAGCCAGTAGAATTCAACAGCATATCAAAAAATAATACATCTTGACCAGGTGGGTATGCAGGGATAGTTCAACATTAGCAAATCAATCAGTGTAATCCATCACGTAGATAAGACAAAAGAATCATCACGTGATCGTCTCAACACAGAAAAGGCATTTGAAAAAGTCCAACACCCATTCCTGATAAAAACTCTCAGCAAACTAGGAATAGATGGGAAATTCCTTAACATAATTAATGGCATTTATACAAAACCAATAGCTAACATCATTCTCAATGGAGAGAGGCTGAAAACATATCCCTTGAGAACAGGTACCAGACAAGGATGCCCTTTATCACCGCTCTTATTCAACCTTGTGCTATAAGTCCTAGTCAGAACAATAAGGCAAGAAAAAGAAATAAAGAGCATCCAAATTGCTAATGAAGAGGTTAAACTATCTGTATTTGCAGACATGATCTTATACACGGAAAACCCCAAAGAATCCACAGAAAAGCTACTGGAACTAATAGAAGATTTCAGCAAAGTAAAAGGATACATTAACATACAAAAACCAGTAGGATTCCTCTACACCAACAATGAGAACTTTGAAAAGGAAATCAACAAATAAATACCATTTATGATAGACTCCCAGGAAATAAAGTACCTCCGAATAAATCCAACAAGGGATATAAAAGATCTGTGGAAAGAAAACTACAAAACACTACTGCAAGAAACCAAAACAGACTTACATAAGTGGAAATACATACCTTGCTCATGGATGGGAAGACTCAACATTGTGAAAAATGTCAATTCTATCCAAAGCAGTCTGCAGATACAATGCAATCCTGGTCCAAATACTAATGGCCTTCTTTAATAAGATGGAGAAAAAAATCAAGTTTCATGGAAAGGGAAGAGGTACCAGATGCGTAAGCATTACTGAAGAAGGACGAAGTAGGAGGCCTCCCGGCACCTGATCTTAGAACCTATTATACAGCCACAGTTGTCAAAACAGTCTGGTACCAGCACAACAACAGACAAATCGACCAGTGGAACAGAATTGAGAACCCAGACCTAAATCCAACCATCTATGGGCAGTTGATATTTGACAAAGGCCCAAAGTCTGTTAAATGGGCAAAAGACAGTCTGTTTCACATATGGTGCTGGATGTCCATCTGTGAAAAAATAAAACAAGATCCTTACCTCACGCCATATGCAAAAGCTAACTCAAATGGATGAAAGACATAAATATAAAATCTAAAGCGATAAAGATCATGGAAGAAGAAATAGGGACAATGCTAGGGCCTTAATACGTGGCATGTATAGTATATAAATCATAACTAACAATTTACAAACACCAGAATAGAAACTAAATAAGTGGGAGCTCCCCAAAATTAAACACTTATGCTCATCAAAAGACTTCACCCAATGAGTAAAAAGAAAACCTATAGACTGTGAAAACAAAAGTGGCTATGACATATCTGACAAGAGTCTAATTTTTAAAATCTACAAAATACTTCAACACCTCTAAAACAAAAAGACAAACCAACTTAAAAACGGGGAAAGCACATGAACAGATACTTCACCAAAGAAGACATTCAGGCAGCTAACAGCCGCATGAGGAAATACTCGGGATCACTAGCAATTAGAGAAATGCAAATCAAAACCACAATGAAATAAAATCACGCCCCAACATAACTGGCACTAATTTAAAAAAAAAAAAAAACAGAAAATAACAAATATTGAAGAGATTGCAGGGAGATTGGAAATTTATGCACTACTGGTACAAATGTAAAATAGTACAATCACTTTGGAAAATGATATGGCACTCCCTTAAAATGCTAGAAATAGACACACCATATGATCCAGCAATCCCACACTTAGGAATATATTCTAGAGAAATAAGAGCCATAATGTGAATAACCATATGCACACCCATGTTCATCACAGCATTATTCACAATAGCAAAAAGATGGAAACAACCTCAGTGCCCATCAATGGATGAAGGGATAAACAAACTCTGGTAGACACACACAATGACATATTACTCAGATATAAAGGACAACGAGTCTGTGAATCATCTTACAACATAGATGAATCTGGAGGGCGTCGTGCCAAGTGAAATAAGTCAATCACAAAAGCACAAATATTATATAACACCACACACACAAAGATCGTACATTCTAGATGCTCAGTAAAATAACTGAAAGTAATGGATATTTGATTTAATAAAGATTTGGTATTTTTAGTACTCAAACTCTGTTAATCTTATGTCATGCTTTTTCCGCTATGTGAAATTGCTAAAGAAGTTCTTGAAAAGAAGAAAAAAAAAAGTATTTACATTGCTACATCATTAGTAAGTTTTAGGAAATTTTAGTGAAGGTTCCGTTAAAATTTTTTAATTCAGTCAGATACAACATCATTTCCTTCTGGTTTCCCTACCTTGCACATTTTTTTTTTTTTAAGTTCTCTATCCATCCTCAATGGACTCAAACATATCAATGACCATAAAGATGTCACAGATAAAATCCATCAACATTATCTGTTATACGTGAGGTTGCCATGAGTCAGAACAGATTCAGTGGCAACTAACAACAACCCATCCTCAATAGCAGAATTATAGCCAGAAGGTTCTTGGAGTCCTAAGGAACACTGACTGCCTTTTCTTATTTAATTTAGATAATATCTCTTTTGTTCTAAATGGGCAAGTGATCACTACAATAGATACTATCATGTCTTTGCATGCTCTTTCTTGTCGAGGCAGCAGAAAGAGTTGAGTGGTATTTTAAGGCATTTACAGATTCAGGAGTAGCAAACATACCAAATATACCACAAGTTTACTAATTCAAACATCTATTCATTCCCATATATGTTATTGAGCATCAACAATGTATGATCTTGAGCAAGTTATGTGGGTAATTATTGGAAAATTTCATATGGAATATCAAATTTAAGGTAGGACGAAAGTGCTAATTTTTAGCTCTGTTAAAACTGGAAAGTTAAGCTCCTAATAAGGACAGGTTAGAATAAAGTGATCCTCTAATTACCCATGTGATTTGAGTGATAAGACTCATGTGTTACGAGGAAAATTGAAGGTTCCTAGTGGTTAAAGTATTTCTGTTACATGAAAAAAGAAAATGATAGGATGAACATATTTAATGGCACCGAACTGTACATGTGAAGGTTTGTGAAAAGGAAAATGTTTTATTCCCTATGTATTTACCACAATAAAAAATTAATAAGAAAATGGTCCTTAACCTCTGAAATAGCCCATGCAGCACAGAGTTAATGCCAGACACCCCTGCCATCCAGAACTAAATAGACACTTGCAGTGCGATAGCATGGATCCCATGGCTATAAAGACACATGGAATATATTCCTGCAACCTAAACTTTCTGGAAATTGCTTCTGGAGATATGGCTGATCCTACCGCCCAGAGTTCACAGAAGCTGCCATGGAAGGGAGGACATACAAAGGAACTACAAGTTTTAGAGTTTGATGGTCTCTGGTTCCTAAGCCGAGGTATCTCAAATAAACGATCCCTTCCCATGATGGAAGTCTCACAATCTCTCTCCAGAAATGTCACCACGTGGAGAAATAATTATTTCATAGTCCTACACCAGACAAATTGAGAATCAAAATATACAGGGTCCCCAGTCTTTTGTGTATGTGCCATGATGAAATGAGTGGGAAGAAGTAGAAGGAAACGAGAACTATGTTGCCTTTTGCTAACATTGCCTCTTGTTAACTGTCCCCATATTTTAAGCTGTTGCATTCTTAGCGAGCAATTTGCATTTTCCTAAGGTAGGTATTATTTTGAACTTGCCTAAACTCACCTCTGTGCTACTAAAAAAACTAGGCACAATTAAATCCCTATGCATGGCTGAGAACCCGTGGGTGTTCTTCAAAACCTGGGTTGATGTCTCCTTACATAGGGTATTCAATTTCCTTGGGGAATTGCCAGCAAGATGTCTCCAGGCTTATTGAGTTTTTCTCAATTAGAAGTTTCAGAGGGATCTGTTAGAAAGGGAATGAACTTTGAGTAACAGATCTGTATTTAGAGGCTTTGAAGTATAGAAAGAAAAAATGCATCAAAAAATGCATTTTCCCAAGTGGGAAACATAGCCACCAAGCATTTTTTAAATGTTTTTCCTCTAATTATGAAAGAAATGTGTCCTTGGTGCAGAAAATCTGAAAACTGCAGAAACATGTAACAAAGAGTTGGTAAATCACTTGTAATCCCAACACAGAGGAAAAGCCACAGTAAAAAGAGCTGTGTATTTCATTCAATCATTTTATAACTATATGTATAATATTTTGGTGTTTTTTTAAAAACAAATTTCAGACTATATGGGATTTTGTACACTCTCACATTCTCTCCCTAATATTATTTTGTGAGTATATTTTCATACCATTATATTTACTGACCAGCTGCCATCAAGTTGACTCTGACCCATGTCCACCCATATGTGTCAGAGTAAAACTTTGCTCCACAGGGTTTTCAGCAGCTGATTGCCAGGCCTTTCCTCCAAGGCTTCTCTGGATGGGCTTGAACCTCCAACCTTTATATTAGCAGCAAAACACATTAACTGTACCACCCAGAGAGCCCTTCCATACTATTGCTGTACTAAAATTAATTAAGCATTTCATTATTGAATATTTGAATTATTTATAATGTTTTCTAACAAAAATATTTTTTATGAATATCCTTATCCATTCTGTTTATAACACTTATCCTTTCCTGTCTTCAGATAACTAGAAGTAGGATCAATGTTTATGGGGTCAAAAGGCATGGGCAATTTTAATTACGTTCATAAATACTGGGACAAATCATCTCTCAAACATTTGTATTGAACTTGCATATGAGCAGTTGATGGTCTGTTCCACAGTCAGCCCCTGGCCTCATTCTAACTGATGATATTGAGCTTTTCCATGGTCTCTTTCCACAGACGTAGTCAGTTTGATTTCTGTGTGTTCCATCTGGCAAGGTCCATGTGCATAGTCGCCGTTTATGTTGGTGAAAGAAGGTATTTGCAATGAAGAAGTCGTTGGTCTTGCAAAACTCTGTCATGCGACCTCCAGCATTTTCTATCACCAAGGCCGTATTTTCCAACGACTGATCCTTCTTCAAATATATGCCAAATATAAAAGTCTTAAATTCAAACTTCTCATCTTTAGTCATTCCACAAAATAATTAAGCCATCCTTGTGGGGTATTGTTCATTTTTCAATTTTTCTATAAAACAGCTTTCAAATTAGCTTTAAGCTTTCTTGAGAAATAATCCACATCTATGGTAATTTTTCATGCAAGGAAAGTTAAATTTTTCATTTATTGGTACTGAGAGGCAGAAATCAGGGAAAAAGAGAGAGAAGATTCCACTTTTAATTTTACCTGAATATTGCTAGTTCAGTAAAACATACAACATAACTCTTAGTAGACACTTATGAGAGGAAGAAGGTCATGTAGAATGCTCTCCAAAGGTTGTATCTTCCCATTTGTTTGGGGTTTATTTTGTTGCTTGTTTTGTTTTCTTTATCTCTGCACATCCACATGTATGACCAATCTGCAATGGTTAGTTAATGGTTCTGGAAATTCTGCAGGAGCAAGATAATTTCCACTACTCTTTGTATGTTAAATTATCTTTTTCTTCCTTTTCCATTCCTTTCGGGAAATTAGTAGCTCTTATAATTTAACAGGAAATACAGTTCAACTAAATTGAATTCTAGATATGTCTTTATACCTGGTCTTGGTTCTAAATCTAATCAAAGCATGCAAGGTTGGTACAGGAGAGTTGGGCCTTTTTCCTCAGCACCCATTTGGTTCTGCCTCACAACACTTGGCTTCTAGGGAGATATGAGATTTAAAAGAGTGTCTTCTTCCATTTTTTTTTCAGTTCTCCCCTTCCTTCTCCTCCCTTCATCCTTTTCTCTTTCTAGCCTTTTTCCCCTCCCCTCCCTTTTCTCTTCTCTCCTCTCTTTCTTCCTTTCTTCCCTTCCCTTCTTTCTCTCTGCTTCCTCCCCTCCCCTCCCTCCACCTTTCTTTCCCCTCTTACTCCTTCTCTCTCTCCTTAAAGTGTATATGTCATCCTGTTTATAGTGAGTAGAATTTTCTTCATGACCACCTACCTTATAATTATTTTAAAATTTCTCATAGATTCTGGCCTGTTGGCCCTAATTCACTCCTTGGAAACTCTATGGGGCAGTTCTGCTCTGTCATATAGGGTTGCTGTGAGTTGGAAGGAAACCCTGGTGGCATAGCGGCTAACTGCTACGGCTGCTAACCAAAGGGTTAGCAGTTCGAATCCGCCAGGCACTCCTTGGAAACTCTATGGGGCAGGTCTACTCTGTCCTGTAGGGTCGCTATGAGTCGGAATTGACTCGCTGGCACTGGGTTTGGCTTTTTTTTTTTGGTGTATGAGTTGGAATCGACTCAACGGCAACGGGTTTCTTAGTTTTCAAAATTATGATTTGTCAAAAAAAAAATTTTTTTTTTTTTAATCTATAACTATTTGAGCCTGTAATGGGGAAAATGATATAAAATTAATTAGAGGTTGCTAGGTTTCTCAAATCAGTTTTGTTTGTTGCATTTTGTTTCTCTAGATTTTAAGCTTCTGTTCTGGTTTTATTTTTCTGGGTGTTGCTGCAGCTGCTGCCTCCAGCTCCCACCCCACTGCATATTGGTATTGTTATTTTTTATTAATATTCAATCTTAATGTTCTGAGATTTATCTAGCCCTGCTGTTTGTATAGCTAATATTCTTCTTCTATAAAATGGAGATGATTAAACCTGGCCCATAGTTTTGATGTAATGAATTAAAATGTATAAAACATTATCGTTCCTGACAAATTCTGTATCTTTATTAAATGACATTTTAGGAAAAGTAATTTCTTAATCAGTTTGATTGTGTTTTGGTATGGTTGCAATGAAAATACTCTGATGAACAAAATTTCCAAAACCAAAAACAATCCCAAGATATAATAAATTTATTAATGACAAACTACTCAACTTCTGACAATTTATGTTATATGGGGTCACTTTTATAATGTATTTTTTAAGGTGTCAAGTTTTGCTTCCAAATATGCGAAAATTTTATTGTAAAAATACATGATTTGATTAATATATTTCACAATCATTTCATCCTATATAGCATATCAAAATATATTCTTTATATCAAGAAATAAGAGGAATTTAATCTTTACCAACATCATTAATCTCTCTATCTGTGCATCTATTTGTATCCAGTTCCTGATCGCATTCTTTTTATTACCCCAATTACCTCTTGGGCTGTGCTCTTTTTCTTTCTCATTTTCCATTCAATCTTATTATTTCTGAATACCACATTTGCCATTCCATCTCCCTTTTCTTATTCCTCAGCTAGTTCCAGAAATCTAAATAAACTACTGCTTTCTCCATTGTCTCTGACCACTCAACTGTTGTCCCTCTACAAAAAAATACAAGTAAAGCAGTGAAGTCAAAATGTCCTTGCTTGGCAAATTACATACATTTTCTTTAGTCTCTTTCACCTGCTTATAAATGCTGTCCTGAAACAGCTGGCAGATGGTACCCACTCTTTTTGAAAATTCTGCCTCATATTAATTCCAAGAAGTACTTTCCAGATTGTGTTCAACTCCAGTGACCCTACCTACTCTAGTTTCATTTCTGTACACACTGGTATATGAGTCTATGAGTATACGAGACTATGAGTCTAAATAGTTAGCTAGGCAGCACGGTATCAGAGATAAATGTGCAGGCAAGGGGATTTTTTTTAGTAAAGTTATACAGGGTCGTTATGAGCTGGAGTTGACTTGATGGCAATGGGGGTCAATGGGGATACAAGCTGTATATAAATATGGCATATGAAGGATGATAGGACCCTGAAATTTAGCACAGGCACTCTTGGGAAGAGTTTCATGCTTCCCTACAGTGAATGGAACAATTTACTTATGTCCCTTCCACAATCTCCTGGAGCCTTTCTATGTTATCTGACATTCTTTTTTTTTTTTTTTTATTAACTTTTATTAAGCTTCAAGTGAATGTTTACAAATCCAATCAGTCTGTCACATATAAGTTTACATACATCTTACTCCGTACTCCCACTTGCTCTCCCCCTATTGAGTCAGCCCTTTCAGTCTCTCCTTTCGTAACAGTTTTGCCAGCTTCCCTCTCTCTCTATCCTCCCATCCCCCCTCCAGACAAGAGTTGCCAACACACTCTCAAGTGACCACCTGATATAATTAGCTCACTCTTCATCAGCGTCTCTCTCCCACCCGCTGACCAGTCCCTTTCATGTCTGATGAGTTGTCTTCGGGGATGGTTCCCATCCTGTGCCAACAGAAGGTCTGGGGAGCATGGCCGCCGGGATTCCTCTGGTCTCAGTCAGACCATTAAGTATGGTCTTTTTATGAGAATTTGGGGTCTGCATCCCACTGATCTCCTCCTCCCTCAGGAGTTCTCTGTTGTGCTCCCTGTCAGGGCAGTAATCGGTTGTGGTCGGGCACCAACTAGTTCTTCTGGTCTCAGGATGATGTAGGTCTCTGGTTCATGTGGCCCTTTCTGTCTCTTGGGCTCTTAGTTGTCGTGTGACCTTGGTGTTCTTCATTTTCCTTTGCTCTTTTTTTTTTCCAGGTGGGTTGAGACCAATTGATGCATCTTAGATGGCCGCTTGTTAGCATTTAAGACCCCAGATGCCACATTTCAAAGTGGGATGCAGAATGTTTTCATAATAGAATTATTTTGCCAATTGCCTTAGAAGTCCCCTTAAACCATGTTCCCCAGACCCCCGCCCCTGCTCCGCTGACCTTTGAAGCATTCATTTTATCCCAGAAACTTCTTTGTTTTTGTCCAGTCCAATTGAGCTGACCTTCCATGTATTGAGTGTTGTCTTTCCCTTCACCTAAAGCAGTTCTTATCTACTGATTAATCAATAAAAAACCCTCTCCCTCTCTCCCTCCCTCCCTCCCCCCTTCGTAACCACAAAAGTATGTGTTCTTCTCAGTTTTTACTATTTCTCAAGATCTTATAATAGTGGTCTTATACAATATTTGTCCTTTTGCCTCTGACTCATTTCGCTCAGCATAATGCCTTCCAGGTTCCTGCATGTTATGAAATGTTTCACAGATTCGTCACTGTTCTTTATCAATGGGTAGTATTCCATTGTGTGAATATACCACAATTTATTTACCCATTCATCCGTTGATGGACACCTTGGTTGCTTCCAGCTTTTTACTATTGTAAACAGAGCTGCAATAAACATGGGTGTGCATATATCTGTTTGTGTGAAGGCTCTTGTATTTCTAGGGTATATTCCGAGGAGTGGGATTTCTGGGTCGTATGGTAGTTCTATTTCTAACTGTTTAAGATAACCCCAGATAGATTTCCAAAGTGGTTGTACCATTTTACATTCCCACCAGCAGTGTATAAGAGTTCCAATCTCTCCGCAGCCTCTCCAACATTTATTATTTTGTGTTTTTTGGATTAATGCCAGCCTTGTTGGTGTGAGATGGAATCTCATCATACTTTTAATTTGCATTTCTCTAATGGCTAATGATCGAGAGCATTTTCTCATGTATCTGTTGGCTGCCTGAATATCTTCTTTAGTGAAATGTGTGTTCATATCCTTTGCCCACTTCTTGATTGGGTTGTTTGTCTTTTTGTGGTTGAGTTTTGACAGAATCATATAGATTTTAGAGATCGGGCGCTGGTCGGAGATGTCATAGCTGAAAATTCTTTCCCAGTCTGTAGGTGGTCTTTTTACTCTTTTGGTGAAGTCTTTAGATGAGCATAGGTGTTTGATTTTTAGGAGCTCCCAGTTATTGGGTTTCTCTTCATCATTTTTGGTAATGTTTTATATTCTGTTTATGCCTTGTATTAGGGCTCCTAGGGTTGTTCCTATTTTTTCTTCCATGATCTTTATCGTTTTAGTCTTTATGTTTAGGTCTTTGATCCACATGGAGTTAGTTTTTGTGCTTGGTGTGAGGTATGGGTCCTGTTTCATTCTTTTGCAAATGGATATCCAGTTATGCCAGCACCATTTGTTAAAAAGACTGTCTTTTCCCCAATTAACTGACACTGATCCTTTTTCAAATATCAGCTGCTCATACGTGGATGGATTTATATCCGGGTTCTCAATTCTGTTCCATTGGTCTATGTGCCTGTTGTTGTACCAGTACGAGGCTGTTTTGACTACTGTGGCTGTATAATAGGTTCTGAAATCAGGTACTCCTCTTCTTTTTGCTTATGGTTTGCTTGATATATTTTTTTCCATCCTTTGAGATTTAGTTTGTTTGTGTCTCTAAGTCTAAGGTGTGTCTCTTGTAGGCAGCATATAGATGGATCGTGTTTCTTTATCCAGTCCGTGACTCTCTGTCTCTTTATTGGTGCATTTAGTCCATTTACATTCAGCGTAATTATAGATAAATAAGTTTTTAGTGCTGTCATTTTGATGCCTTTTCATGTGTGTTGTTGGCAATTTCATTTTTCCACATACTTTTTTGTGCTGAGACGTTTTTCTTAGTAAATTGTGAGATCCTCATTTTCATAGTGTTTGACTTTATGCTAGTTGAGTCATTACGTTTTTCTTGGCTTATATCTTGAGTTATGGAGTTGTTATACCTTTTTGTGGTTACCTTATTATTTACCCCTATTTTTCTAAGTAAAAACCTAACTTGTATCGTTCTCTATCTCCTTGTATCACTCTCCATCTGGCAGTTCAATGCCTCCTGTATTTAGTCCCTCTTTTTGATTATTGTGATCTTTTACCTATTGACTTCCATGATTCCCTGTTATGTGTATTTTTTTTTTTTAATTAATCTTAATTTGTTTGTTTTTGTGATTTCCCTATTTGAGTTGATATCAGGACGTTCTGTTTTGTGACCTTGTATTGTTGTGCTATCTGATATTATTGGTTTTCTGACCAAACAATGTCCTTTAGTATTTCTTGTAGCTTTGGTTTGGTTTTTGCAAATTCTCTAAACTTGTGTTTATCTGTAAATATCTTAATTTCACCTTCATATTTAAGAGAGAGTTTTGCTGGATATATGATCCTTGGCTGGCAGTTTTTCTCCTTCAGTGCTCTGTATATGTCGTCCCATTCCCTTCTTGCCTGCATGGTTTCTGCTGAGTAGTACGAACTTATTCTTATTGATTCTCCCTTGAAGGAAAACTTTCTTTTCTCCCTGGCTGCTTTTAAAATTTTCTGTTTGTCTTTGGTTTTGGCGAGTTTGATGATAATATGTCTTGGTGTTTTTCTTTTTGGATCAATCTTAAATGGGGTTCGATGAGCATCTTGGATAGATATCCTTTCGTCTTTCATGATGTCAGGGAAGTTTTGTGTCAGGAGTTCTTCAACTATTTTCTCTGTGTTTTCAGTCCCCGCTCCCTGTTCTGGGACTCCTATCACCCGCAAGTTATCCTTCTTGATAGAGTCCCACATGATTCTTAGGGTTTCTTCATTTTTTTTTAATTCTTTTATCTGATTTTTTTTCAGCCATGTTGGTGTTGATTCCCTGGTCCTCCAGATGTCCCACTCTGCATTCTAATTGCTCGAGTCTGCTCCTCTGACTTCCTATTGCGTTGTCTAATTCTGTAATTTTATTGTTAATCTTTTGGATTTCTGCATGCTGTCTCTCTATGGATTCTTGCAACTTATTAATTTTTCCACTATGTTCTTGAATAATCTTTTTGAGTTCTTCAACAGTTTTATCGGTGTGTTCCTTGGCTTTTTCTGCAGTTTGCCTTATTTCGTTTATGATGTCTTGAAGCATTCTGTAAATTAGTTTTTTGTCTTCTGTATCTGATAATTCCAGGAGTGTATCTTCATTTGGGAAAGATTTTGATTCTTTTGTTTGGGGGTTTGGAGAAGCTGTCATGGTCTGCTTCTTTATGTGGTTTGATATGGACTGCTGTCTCCGAGCCATCACTGGGAAACTAGTTTTTCCAGAAAATCCGCTAAAAAAAAAATGCAGTCAGATCCCTATCAGAGTTCTCCTTCTGGCTCAGGCTATTCGGATGTTAATTAAGCCACCTGGGGAGGGTGGGGGAGGGATCAGAGAGATAGGAGAGTAGCACCTCAGAATATAGCCAGAGTTGCTTGTCTTGCTTGGAATGACTATTATATCTGAGATTTCCACAGGGCGCGTCGCCTATGTGGGCTGGCTGTGTGGAGATTGCCCCCGGGGGGTCTGGCCCGCTGGAGTCACGGTCAGATCCTCTGCTGCCAGCCCCATGTCCAGCGTCAAGGTTCCCCTACTGGGACGGTGCACTCCTGACTCCAAAATCAGTCACTGCCTCCCGGGGACTCCCTGTCCCGCCAGCCGCATTGCCGCGCTGTCCCTGAGAATCGGCTGGGCTCCCCCCTGGGGTCAGCTCAGGCGAGAGGAGCAGCTCCCCGCGCCTGCGACGCGACCGTGCGTCCCGGCTGGGAGGCCGCTCTCCCCGCTCCAAGACCAGTCCCTGCCCCCCGGGGACCTCTCCCACCAGCCGCGTCTCCACGCCACCCACGCGAACTGGCTGGGCCCCCTCCCGGAATGAGTTCAGGGGCCAGGGCTGGGCCCCTTGTTTGTGCTGTCTGCCTCTCTGGGCTCTGCCCCAAATCGGGCGCCAAAGGTCACCTGACTGGTATGCTGGCTCCAGGCTCTGAAAATAATCGCTGCCTCCCCGTATTTGTTTGTTCTCCATCTCTCAATCTGTGTTTCTTGTTCAGGGTTCGTAGATTGTTATGTATGTGATCGATTCACTTGTTTTTCCGAGTCTTTGTTGCAAGAGGGATCCGCGGTAGCGTCCACCTAGTCCGCCATCTTGGCCCCGCCTCCTCTGCTCCTTCTTGATGGCCTGTGCTGTGCTGCTCAGCTGGGGATCCATTTCTAGTGGGCTCCCCTGGGGCATTTCTTTTTTCTTCTTTTTTTCTTTTTTGTTTCAGTTTCTTGTCTCTCTCTACCTCCCTTCCTTATCCTTCTCCTGAACACCTCACACCATGTGCCATCTCCACTCCTTCTGGAAAGGCTGTGCAACACCGCTTGACTGGGGACACCACTTCTGATGGCCTCTCTCAAGCCATTTTTTTCTTATTCTTTTTTTCCAACAGTTTCTTGTCTTCTCTCTACCTCCCTTCTTTTCCTTCCTCCCAACCACCCAGCACTTTCTTTTCTTTCTTTTTTTCTCAGTTTCTCGTTTCTCTCCACATTCCTTCCATTCCTTTCTCCTTACCACATAGCCAAGTGTGCCTTTTTCCTGTCCTTTTTTCTAATCCAGTTTTTTTTATCTCTCTTTCCCCTCCTTCCTTCCTTTCCTTTCTCCTGCCCATCTAGCTGTTTGTCTTTTTCCTTCTTGATGGCCTATGCCTCACTGACTGGATAGAAAGCCACTGGCACAAAGCTTCCCCAGCTCTGCACCACTCCAAAGGTAGGCTCCCTCAGCACTTTTGTTGGCTCCTCTTTCTCTTCTTCCATATACCCACTTAGCTTCACACATCACAACGGTTCCCCTCCCTCTTGCCTATATGCACTGTGTGCTAAACATCGCACCCCCAAACAGTACAGGCACAGTCTACTGGAACCTGCCCTACACCAACCCCCGGCCCCACCTTGTCTGCCCCAGTACTTGCCACAAAAAACCCATCCCAGCCCCTCCCCTTCTGCTAGACCTGCCCAGCTGCATCACATCTGAGCGACTGGCTCTGCCCACTCAACAAGGTGGTGAGAAGTATCATGCTCACAGAGGAGCAAACAACAAAGAAAGCCCAGCCCACATACTCAGACATAACCAAATAAAACAAAAAAGCAAGATGAAACAAACAAATCTATAATCAATAAAAGAAGAAAATAAATACTGAATATCCTGAAGACAGCAGACAATATCAAAACCTACTAAAAAAAGGACAGGGTGGTTCCAGTTGGTGTCCAAAAGAAAACCCTAGATGACAGAAGAAAAGGCACTGGAACACATAATAGGGAATTAAAATCTTTACTATTCAGAGATATCCAAGAGTTGAAGGAAAAAGCAGACAAAAATGAGGAAAAAATAGTCAAAATCATGGGAAAGGCAGATGAAATCATGAAAAAGACAGACAAAATAATGGAAGAATTCAGGAAAGTAGTACAGGGACAAAATGTTAAAATAAATTCACAACTAGAAATCATACAAAAACAGCAATTAGAAATCCAAAAGATAAAAAAGATTTCAAAGTTAGACAGTGCCACAGAAGGTCTAAGGAGCAAGTTTGAAACAATAGAAGACAGGATAAGCGAAACTGAAGACAAATACATGGATACCACTTTGTTTGAAGAAAATTCAGAAAAAAGAATGAAGAAAAATGAAGAAACTCTGAGAACGACGTGGGATACATTCAAAGGCAAAAATTTGCCAGTCAGAGTTCCAGAACAAGGGGAGAAAATGGAAAACATAGAAAATCATTGAAGAATTACTGACAGAAAACTTCACTAATATCATGAAAGATGGAAAGCTGACCATCCAAGCAACTCAATGAACACCATGTAGTATAGACCCCAAAAGAAAATCACCAAGGCATATTATGATCACACTTGCTAAAACCAAAGAAAGAATACTGAAAGCAACTCTAGAAAAATGAAAAGTCACATACAGAGAGGAAACAATAAGAATAATCTCTGATTAGTCAGCAGAAACCATGTAAGAAAAAGGCAATGGGATGACATAAATAAAACCATGAAAGAAAAAAATTGCCAACCAAGAATAATATATCTGGCAAAACTCTCACTCAAATATGATGGTGAAATAAGGACATTTCCAGATAAACAGAAATTAAGAGACTATGCAAAAACCAAACCAAATTTACAAGAATTATTAAATGCAGTCCTTCAGTTTGAGAAAAAACATCAGATGACAGCCTGAATCTAGGATGCAAGACAGCATCAGCTGGATACCAAGCTAGGTAATGAACTCTCAAGGATTAATCAAAATTAAAAAACAACAGAAAACCAGAGGGGTTAATCTGTAAACAACATCAGAACAATAAAAGAGGGAATAAATGATGTAGGTGTAGAGCTTTATAATGGAGTGGAAAGCAAGGTGATACCAAATCAAAAAAGACTGGTTCAAACTTAGCAAGGTAAGAGTATATTTCAAGGTAACCACAAAGAAAGTTAACAAACTTAATCCTCAAAATGAAGAAGAAAACCATAAAAGTCACAGTAAACACAAAACTTACAAAAACAAATTTCTTTTAAATCCACAAACAAAAGAAATTCAGCACAGGAGAGTAAGAGGGACAAAGAAAACCTCAACACCACAAAAAAAGCACTACAAAATGACCAATAAATTCACACCTATCAATAATACACTGAAAGTAAATGGCCTAAATGCACCCATAAAGAGATGGAGAATGACAGAATGGACAAAACAACAGGATCCATCAATACGCTGTCTATGAGACTCATGTCTTAGAAACAAAACAAATTTATTAGAAATCAAAGGATGGAAAAAATATATCTAGCAAACAACTACCAAAAAGAAAAAAAGCAGGAGTGGCAATACTATTCCCAGATAAAATAGACTTTAAAACATAATCCACCATAAAAGACAAAGAAGGGCATAGTATAACAATTAAAGGAGCAATCCATCATGAAGACATAGCCATAATAAACAACTACACACCCAATGATAGGGCTCCAAAAGACATAAAACAAACTCTAACAGCATCAAAAAGAGAAATTGACAGTTCTGCAATAGTGGGAAACTTCAACAGACCACTCTCTGTAAAGGACAGAAGAAGTAGAAAGAAACTCAGCAAAGATACAGAAGATCTAAAGGACACAATCAGCCAACTTGATCTCATGGACATATATAGAACACTCCACCCAATAGCCACAAAATACACATTCTTTTCCAGTGCACAAGGAACATACTCCAGAATAGACCACATCTTAGGCCACAAAACAACCTTCGACAAAATCCAAAACACTGAGATAATACAAAGTATCTTTTCTAATCGCAATGCCATCAAAGTAGAAATTAACAACAGAAAGAACAAGGAAAAAAATCAACTAAATGGGAACTAAATAACACCCTGCTTAAAAACCCCTGGGTATTTAAAAAAAAAAAAATTTTTTTGATAGAAGAAATCAAAGATGGCATCAAAAAATTCCTAGAATCAAACCAGAATGAAAACACATCATACAAAAACTTTGGCACACAGCAAAGGCAGTGTTCAGAGGTCAATTTATAGCAATAGATGCACACATCAAAAAAGAAGAAAGGGACAAAATTAATACATTAGCTGCACAACTTGGACAAATAGAGAAGAGCAAAAGAGCCCACGGTACCAGGGGAAAGAAATAAAGACCAGAGCAGAAATAAATGAAATAGAAAATAGAAAAACAATAGAAAGAATCAACAAAACCAGAAGTTGGTTCTTTGAAATGATCAACAAAATGGACAAACCACTGGCCAAATTGACTAAAGAAAAACAAGAGAGGATGCAAATAACCCAAATAAGAAATGAAATAGGGAACATTACAACAGACCCAACCTAACTAAAACGGATCATAACAGAGTGCTGTGAAAAACTGTACTCCAACAAATTTGAAATCCTAGAGGAAAAGGACAAATTTCTAGAAACGCACTGTCTACCCAAACTAACACAAAATGATGTTGAAAATCTGAACAGACCCATAACAAAAGAAGAGATTAAAAAGGTAATTAAAAAAAAAAAAAACCCACCCAATACAAATAAGTCCAGGACCAGATGGTTTCACTGGAGAATTCTACCAAACATTCAGAGAAAAGCTTACATCATTACTACTCAAACTAATTCAGAACATAGAAAAGGAAGGGACACTTCTGAATTCATTCAATGAAGCCAGCATAGCCCCAATATCAAAACCAAGCAAAGACTCTGAAAAAAAAGAAAATCACAGACCCATATCTCCCATGAATAAAAAAAAAAAAAAATTTTTTCATACAGACGCAAAATTCTCAACAAAATTCTAGCCAATACAATTCAGCATCATATCAAAAAATAATACACCACAACCAAGTGGGATTCATACCAGGTATGCAAGGATGGTTCAACATTAGAAAATCAATCAATATAACCCACCGCATAAATAAAGTCAAAGAATCACATCATCATCTCATTAGATGCAGAAAAGGCATTTGACAAAATCCAACACCCACTCTTATAAAAACTCTCAATAAAATAGGTGTAGAAGGGAAATTCCTCAACATGGTAAGTGGCATTCATAGAAAACCAACAGTCAGCATCATTCTTAACAGAAAGATGCTGAAAACATTCCCCTTGAGAACAAGAATGAGATGAAGACGCCATTTATCACCGTTCCTGTTTAACAATGTGCCGAAAGTCCAAGCTAGAACAATAAGATATGAAGAAAATTGGTAATAAAGAAGTAAAAACTGCCCCTATTTGTGGATGATATGATACTATACATAAAAAAAACCAAAAGACTCCACAAGAAAACTACTGGAACTAATAGATTTGACAGAGTAGCAGGATACAATACAAGATAAACATACAAAAAACAGTTGGATACCTATACAACAATAAAGAGAACAATGAAATGGAAACCAGGAAACCAATACCATTTCTAATATCCCCTAAAAAGTAAAATACTGAGGAATAAATCTAACCGTGGATGTAAAAGACCTATACAAAGAAAAATACAAAGCACTACTGTAAGAAACCAAAAAAGAGCTACATGAATGGAAAAATATTGCAGGCTCATGAACAGGTGGACTTGACATTGTAAAAATGTCAATTCTACCCAAAGCAATTTACAAATACAATGCAAGCCCAATCCAAATACCAACCACATTCTTTAAAGAGATGGAAAAGCTAATTAACTTCATATGGAAGAGAAATAGATAAGTAAAGAGCTATTGAAGAAGGAGAATAAAGTAGGAGGACCCCTGCTACCTGACCTCAGATCATACTATACAGGTACAGTAGTCAAAACAGCCTGGTACTAGTACAAGGACAGATACATTGACCAATGAAACAGAATTGAGAACCCAGATGTAAATCCATCCACCTACAGTCACCTGATCTTTGACAAGGGTCCAAAGTCCATCACATGGGGAAAAGAAAGTCTTTTTAATAAAAGGTGCTGGCAAAACTGGATGTCCATACGCAAAAAAGCGAAACAAGATGCATATATCACACCATATACAAAAACTAATTCAAAATGGATCAAAGGCCTAAATATAAAACCAAAAACTCGACCGATCATTGAAGAAAAAATAGGATCGATGCTAGAGGCCCCAATACACAGCATTAACAGGACCCAAACCATAATTAACACCACACAAACTCCAGAAGATAAGCTAGATAACTAGGATCTTCTAAAAATTAAACACTTAATGCTCATCAAAAGACATCGCCAAAAGAGTAAAAAGAAAACCTACAGACTGGGAAAGAATTTTTGGCTGACAAATCCAACAAAGATCTAATCTCTAAAATCTGTAGGAAAATCCAACACCTCTACAACAAAAAGACAAATAATCTGATTAAAAATGAACAGACACTTCACCAAAGAAGACATGCAGTGGCTAACAGATACATGAGGAAATGCTCGTGATCACTAGCCATTAAGGTAACGCAAATCAAAACCACAATGAGACACCTTCTCACCCCAGCATCACTGGAACAAATCAAAAAAAAAAAAAACAGAAAATAACAAATGTTGGAGAGGCTGGAGGAAGATTGGAACACTTAAGCATTGCTGGTGGGAATGCAAAATGCTACAAACATTTTGGAAAACGACATCGTGTTTCCTAAGAAAGCTAGAAATACCATATGATCCAGCAATCCCACTCCTAGGAATATATCCTAGAAAGATAAGAGCCATCGCAGGAACAGACATATGCACACCCATGTTTATTGCTAGCATTGCTCACAACAGTGAAAAGATGAAAACCACCTAGGTGCCCACAAACAGATGAATGGATAAACACACTACGGTACACACATACAGCGAAGTCCTTTGTCACAATAAAGAACAATGATTAATCTGCGAAGCACCTCACAAATGGATGAATCTGGAAGCCATTATGCTGAGTGAAATAAGTCAATCACATAAGGACAAATATTGTATGAGACCACTACTATAAAAACTCGTGAAAAGGTCTACACACAAAAAGAAACAATGTTGGTTATGTGGGAGGGGAGGGGTTGGGAGGGAAAAACACTAACTAGACGATAGATAAGTGATAACTTTGGTGAAGGGTAAGACAGTACCCAATACTGGGGAAGCCAGCACAATTTGCACAAAGCAAGGTCATGGAAGCTCTGTGACACATCCAGGCTCCCTGAGGGATCAAATTACTGGGCTGAGGGCTGTGGGGACCATGGTCTTGGGGAGCATCTAGCCCAATTGACATAACATAGTTTATAAAGAAAATGTTATAAATTCTGCTTTGGTGAGTAGAGTCCGGGGTCTTAAATCTTGTGAGCAGCCATCTAAGATACTCCTCTGGTCTTAGGCCTTCAGGAGCAAGGGAGAATGAAGAACAATGATTAATGAATGAAGAAAACCAAAGACCTAAGAGAAAGATTAGTCTAAATGAAAGATGAACCACAGGCACTACAGCCTCCACCAGACAGAGTCTAGAAAAACTAGTTGGTGCCCGGCTACCACCACTGACTGCACTGACAGGGATCACAATAGAAGGTCCTGGACAGAGATGAAGAAAAATGTAGAACAAAACTCTAACTCACAAAAGAAGACCAGACTTACTGGCCTGACAGAGACTGGAGAAACCCTGAGAGTATGGACCTAGGACACCCTTTTAGCTCAGTAATGAGGTCACTTATGATGTTCACCCTTCAGCCAAAGATTGGACAGGCCATAAAAGAAGATGAGACTAAAGGGTCACACCAGCCCAGGGCAAGAACTAGATGGCAGGATGGGACAGGAAAGCTGTTGATTGGGAACCCAAGGTCGAGAACAGAGAGTGTTGACGTTTTGTGGGGTTAGTACCAATGTCACAAAACAATATGTGTACAAATTGTTTAATGAGAAGCTAGTTTGTTCTGTAAAGCTTCATCTGAAATGCAATAATTTAAAAAAGTAAAAATAAAAAAAAGAATTTAAAAGATACTCATTAAATTACCATTCACTATTATAATAATAAATAAGAGATTTACTCAAGATACAGCCTAATCCTGTTGATTGAGTCCTGCCTTATTAACACGACTGCCTCTGGCCCTTCCTCATTATCATCATAGAGGTTGGGATTCACAACATGTAGGATAATCACATCAGATCACCAAATGGAGGGCAACCACGCAATGCTTGGAATCATGACCTAGTCAAGTTGACACACATTTTGGGGGGACACACTTCAATCCATAACATCAAGTGATACATTTAGCAAAATTAAATTAAATGAAGACCTTTCCTCCAGGCTGCCACCAAGTGATAATGGCACGTGAGGCATGACCATGCTGTCTGGCCCCCACAGTGAAGCCGTGAGCCTGGTAACCAGTCTCTTGAAGATTCAAAATCTGAGTTTTGAAGATATATAAAGGTCATCATGATAAATGTTTTTACAAAAATTTGTCAGATATGATGGCTATGACAAAACCACTAGGACCACACAATTGGATGTTACAAGTGGAACAAAAAGTTACATCTTATAGGTAGGCAGTGGATGAATGTTCAGGTCCTTAACCATAGCATTCAAGGATTCATTGCCTGAAGAGTGGCATGCAACATTTTGGGAAGGAAAAATGAAGAACTGATCATTAAGACAGATGAATAGAAGCAAGTGAAACAATTAATACTTTATTTGACAATGATAACATTATTTCACAATAAATTATGTAGAAAATACAAAAAAAATTAAATGAAGGTAAAAAAAATTTGCTCAGTGTTATAGGTTGAATTGTGTCCTCCAGAAATGTGTGTTGACTTGGCTAGGGTACGATTCCCAGTATTGTGTGATTATCCACCATTTCATCATCTGATGTGGTTTTCCTAAGTGTTGTGAATCCTGCCTCTGTGGTGTTGATAAGGCAGGATTGGAAGCAGGTATTGATGAGGCAGGATTGATGAAACAGGACACCATCTATAAGATTAGATTATGTTTAAGTCAATCACTTTTGAGATATAAAAGAGAGAAGCGAGCACAGAAACGTAGGGATCTCGTATCACTAAGAAACAAGAGTCAGAAGAATAATGCATCCTTTGGACAGGACGTTCCTGAGCTGACAAGCTCCTTGACAGGCAAAGATTGATGACAAGGACCTTCCTCCAAAGCCAACAGAGAGAGAAAAGCCTTCCCCTGGAGCTGGAATCCAGAATGAGGACTTCTAGCCTCCTAGACTGTGACGGAATGAATTCCTCATTATTAAAGCCATCTATTTGTGGTATTTCTGTTATAGCAGCACTAGATAACCAAGACACTCAGTGGTTAAAAAAAAAAAAAGAACTAAAATACGAAAGGATGAAATGAAAGAATAAATTGATGGTATAAACATTATCTGCTGGAACCATCTCAGTCGGTTTTCATATGACAAGACTTATAACTCAGGGAAGGAAAGTCACCAAGTTCTGAAACACTGCATTGGGTTTCTATTCTTACCTCAGGATAACTTCATACTCACTCGCAGCTGATGTCAGATCTTCAAAGTTATACAATGAGGAGATGAAAATGTTCTGTTTTTCTTTATGGATTATTGATCTCTAACTCTAGTACTTAAATAGAATATATGATTTCTTTTTTCCAAGATGATGATCTAAAATAAACCCCATGTTAGTAAAAAAACCCATTGCTGTCGAGTCAATTCCAACTCATAGCAACTATAGGACAGAGCAGAACTGCCCCATACAGTTTCCAAGGAGCACCTGGTAGATTCAAACTGCTGACCTTTTGGTTAGCAGTCGTAGCTCTTAACCACTATGCCACCAGGGTTTGTAATTATAAAAAATATTTGTGTACTCAATCTTAGACAATCGATACAATTTTATAAATTGCAAACTAAACTCTTTGGCTAAAAATATCAACTTGAAAAAACAAAACATGGAATGGCATTGGAAGATAATTATATCATTATGTGCTTCCTCCCAAAGCTCTGAGCATTTTTTTCCAATGAAAGTCGAATTGCTTCAGTAAACCGCCTTCAAGCTAAAAAAAAAAAAAAAGGGATTATCATTCACGTTTTCCTTAATGCTCTGGTTAAGATTGGTATTTGTGGCCCTGATCAATGAAGCACAGAAACAACCTCTGAGATAGTCATTGGAAGTCTTTATTCATGGGCAGCACAATGAAAGACGCAGTATCATAAGCAATGGTGCAAATTAGCATTAAACAAATTGAATTTTTGGTAGAGGCAAGAAGATCTACATTGCTCTGAAGACCCATGACATTGTGAGTGATAACAGTGTTGCTAACTTTTGCTTGTGCCAGGAGAAATGGGATGGCCGGGAATGGCCTGTCTGACAATAAAAAAGCATGAATAGATGGTTCTGGGACCTAGCAGAAAGAGAAGATGCTTCTACGCTAAAGAATCTTCATGTGTGGTGATTTGACAACAACGAAATATATAAGCACTGCTTCGGTACCTGTTACTGTAAGCCTTCAGTGATAAATTGCTATATATCATATGGGCCCATGACTTAGTAACACACTTTTAGTCAAATAATTTATATAGCAAGTGACTCACACGCACAAAAAAAATTTGTCCTGGATACCGCACACCCTAGCGAAGGCCCTGCATACTTTTTTACATTCAGCCTCTGAATGCCCAGTGTCTAGCTTCAAGCTTCACTCACTTGTGTGATCTGTGTCAAAGCATCATTGCCCTAGACTGGAACATGGCCCTAGAATTCTGGGAATAATCTGTATGAAGTTTGAGTACTGATTTGTGTATGAAGCTGTGAACACGAGTATGTGTGCACACATGCTTATGTTTATGCATTAAGTAAGCCATGGACCTGCCAGTCCTGAGGATATTAAGTTCACTTAGACACAGTCTTAATAAAAATATATATGACATCATATGAAGAAAAAAGATAATAAATTAGGAAATAGTGACAAGAGATAAGATGAAGCCAGAGTTAATTATATTCTATTAGGATTAAATGTTCCAATATAATATCATTTTCCATAAACCTCTCTTACTCTCCCAGACACTTTCTTCTCCTTGGGAGAACTTTGTGTATTACACGATACTTTCCAGAACATAGAAACCAGTTGAACTCACATAATATTAGTGCATTTTTTTCTCACTTCATTATCTACCAGCACCTTGGGAACAGATACAAGAGGGAAAAAAAAAAAAAATCCTTACTGCCAAGTCAGTTCCCACTCATGGAAAAAGATACAGCTTGGTCTAACTTAAAGAAGTAAACGTCTCTGAAGTTCAACTCAGATGCAATATTTTTTCAAACCCTTTCAAAGTTGATCCAGTCAATCAGTTTATCAACCCACAACTTATAATATCTAATCAGAGCCTTGATATTATTGTGTTTCAAAAAAGCTTATAAAAAATTTTCAGATGCTTTGAGATGCTTCTGTTTTCCAGGTGCCAAGTTTGAATAAAATTCTTAACAGTTATATAAAGTGGTTTCATCACTTTACACTCCTACCAACAAAATATAAGCATTCCTGTTGCTACACATTCTCACCAGCATTTGCTGTTTCCAGTCTTTTGAATGTTAGCTACTCCAGTGAGGTGGAACTGGTATCTGATTGCAGTGTTAATTATCATTTCCCTGATGACTGGTAACATTGAGCATATTTTCTGTACTTATTTAAAAAAAAAAGAAGCCTGTTGCCGTCAAGTCAATTCCGACTCATAGCGACCCTGTAGGACGGAGCAGAACTGCCCCACAGGGTTTCCAAGGAGCTCTGATGGGTCCGAGCTGCTGACCTTTTGGTTACCAGGCACAGCTCTTAACCACTATGCCACCAGGATTTCCTCAGTACCTATTGGCCATCCTTAAATATTCTTTTGTGAAGTTTGTATTAGTCTTTTTCAACAACTGCAAAATTAACTACTTGAAATATATTTGCATTTAGTCCCAATGCCTCGGAGAACTTAAAGTTCAGAGTTAAAACTTCTGTGACAAAAATAAACATTAACACCAGTAAAATAATATATATGTGTAGTTGTTGTTAGGTGCCTTTGAATTGATTCCAACTCACAGGGACCTTATGTATAACAGCAAACATGTTGCCCAGTCCTGTGCCATCCTCACAATTGTTGCTATTTATAAGCCCACTGTTGGAGCCACTGTGTCAATCCATCTCATTGAGGGTCTTCCTTTTTTTCACTGATCCCCTACTCAACCAAGCATGATGTTGTCCAGGTCCTTTCTGATAACATGTCCTAAGTAAGTTAAAAAAAGAGCCTTGCCATCCTTACTTCTAAGAAGCATTCTGACTATACTTCCTGTAAGACAGATTTGTTCCTTCTTCTGGCAGTCCATGGTATATTCAATATTCTTTACTTACACCATAATTCAAATGCTAAACTCTTCTTCAGTCTTTCTTATTCATTGTCCAGCTTTCGCGTGTACACGAGGCAATTGAAAATACTATGGCTTGGGTCAGGTGTACCTTAGTCCTCAAAGTACACAGAGTTGCTATGAGTCAGAACCAACTTGTCAGCACCTAACAAGAGAGCTCACACTAGATTCTTTTTATTTGTTCATGAAATGTACCTTATTTTACCACTAGATATTAGTAATGTCCAAATAATAATCAAACTTTCATTGATCCAACTTATATTTATACCCAGTGCCGTCGAGTCGACTCCGACTCATAACAGAGCCCCTAACAGATACATTGTCTAGCTCATAGCAGATGTTCAAAAAAGCTTGGGTGCAAAAACCCAAACTTTGCCTGTAACTTGAGCATTACTGACATCTAGTGGTCAAAACAAATACATTTCTTGAACAAGTAAGAGACTAAAAAAAAAAAAAAAAAAAAGTACCTGTACATTTTCTATTCAAATACAACACCAAAAAAAAAAAAAAGCTCTTTCAAATAGTTCAATGTCCATTTTAATAAACTGTAAAAACCTTCTTCTATTCTAGTCAAATGCATTATCATATTTAATTCTGAGAAAAACCCATTTTACTCTAGTTGATTCTGACTCTTAGCGACTCTACAGACCCTACAGGACAGAGCAGACCTGCCCCACAAGGTTTCCAAGGAGCAGCTGGTGGATTCCAATCGGAATTCCATTTGGTTAGCAGTTAAGCTCTTAACCACTGCACCACCAGTGCTCCAGTTCTGAGATATGCCATGTGAAAGGTGAGTTGTTATTTTTTACCACCTTTGTGAATCTATGAGGAGGAACATGAGGTTCACAGAGGTAAAGAAATGTGTTCAACATATCCCAGCTTTGAATGGCAGAGAAGGGATTTAAATTTAAGCTGCTGGATTCCATAAAGATGACTAATAACAGCTAGTGTTTGTTTATCAACTTATCTCTGGTAAACAGTGTGCTGAGCATTGTCTAAGCATTATTTTCTCATATCATTACAACAATCCTAAAAATAGATACAATTTTTATCGTTTTAATTGTGAAAAAAAAACAAGGCTTAGAAAAGCAAATTAAATTGGCCAAGATCATAGAACATGTAAGTGGACAAAAAGGCATATTCTTAATTAGTATGTTTCTATAAATAATTTTTTTCTCTTTTACATAATGTATATTTATTTAATTATATTTATATAAATACATTATTATATAAATATATTTATTTTTAAGTTTATATTAATAAGTATCATATGTATAGCATAAGAGGTACCAAACCAAAACCCAATGCCATCGAGTCAATTCCGACTCATAGAAACCCTATAGGACAGAATAGAACTGCCCCATAGGGTTTCCAAGGCCCCCCTGGTGGATTCAAACTGCCGACCCTTTAGTTAGCAGCCATAGCTCTTAACCACTAAGCCACCAGGGTTTTCATAAGAGGTACAGTACTCATAGCAACCCTATAGTACTTTAATGAATTTATCTTATTTTATTCTTATTAACAGATACAGCTCAAGATTTCGAATTCTTAAATTAAAATTCTGGCTCAGCCATTTACCAAACGTACAAAATGTTCTAAGCTGACTTTGATGAAATTCTGGTTTGTTTCCTATAGTGACCTTTTCCTGAATTCACTGTCTATGTGCCAAAAATAACTGTTAACCTGGTACTATGGTGAAATTTAAAGTGTTGGTGCGAGGCCATTATGCCTCTGAAGGACTATACTCCTGGGACTTGATCAGGGAAAGTACTGCCTGAGAGGATGCACACAGGTCATCTGAAACCAGATGGTGTCTGTGACCAGAAAGCACAGAGCTCTCTCCTCTTGTGAATGAAGTCCCCAAGTCCAGAGAGACAGCTCACTGTGTAGATGCCTCTCCCAAGGGTCTAGAGCTCTGATATAACTCTTCGGCCCTGACTATTGAGAATCTGACCACACACAGGTCTGTGGCCTGCAGTTCCCTACAAACTATTTCTTGATGACGGGCAAAGGTAGGTGAGTCAGCTCCTGGCTATGCTGGAAGAGGCCCATGTGGCAGTAACTAAAGAGATTTGTTGAATTATGGTGCTCCAGTGACTCAGCCAGAGTCTCTATTAGATAGGACCCACCTTCAAGGGAAGTAGCAAGAGAGAAAGGAGCCCTGGTGGTGCAAAAGGTAAGCACTTGGCTACTAACCAAAAGTTGCCGATTCAAACCCACCCAGCAGCTCCACGGGAGAAAGATTTTGGCAATTTGTTCCCATAAAGATTACAACCTAGAAAATCATATGGGGAAGTTCTACTCTGTCACATGCAGTCATTGTGAGTCGACAGGCAACCCAACGGCACACAACAATGACTGAGGTGAGCAAGATAGAGAGACAGAAAGTGGATTGAGAATAGCCTGGATTCATAATGACACAGCAGACCCTAACACAAAAGCACGCAGCAGAGCACACACAGTGATAAATAAACTGGTATCAACAAACACAGGGACACACATACAGACACAGGCGCCTGAAGGAGGAACATCGCATGCAAACGTGAGGGAACTATCAATGCTAATGCTCCTCAGCTAACACAAAGGAAGCCTTTCCTTCTGTTTTCTCATCTCAGAAGGGAAACTTTTACCCTGAGTAATCAGCCACTTAGTGGGAGAAGGTTGCAGCATATCTGAAAATGAAGCACAAAAGAGGTTGGGAGATATGAGGAGCCTGTGTCAAGAAATAATTGCAGTCTGCTGCAAAGGATGGAAATCGGTTCCAGGGAGAAGCTCATCAGAGCTTCCCAAGGGAATTAAGAGTCTGAAAGCAGAGAGGGATTCAGGAAGTGGCAAAGAGAGCCTCTGAAAATTATGGTGACGATAAACTCTGATCATATACATGGAAGTGCTTATTAAACACAAAAAGAGATTATGCGCATAAAAGGTGAGGATGACTGCATAGTAATGGTATCGGCTGAAGCATACACAATAGTTTTTCTGATGTTAATCTTAAGACCTGGAGCATTCTGAATCCATAATATTCTTAGAATACCAAAGCATCTTTTTAGAAATTTTCCCTACAAAATGTTTAAAAAAAAATTATTATTATGACAATAGGGACCTGGTTTGGAGGCAAGAAACAAAATACTAGCATTACTTTGACTTTCATGACGTCAAATGCTTAGTGTGACTCAATCTCTGCTGTACCCTTTATGTACAGCACTACCTGACACGTAATAAGCACCTTATTAATATTTGTTAAATGAGCTAAACAATTGTTGCTGTTAGGTGCCGTCAAGTCAGTTCCGACTCATAGCGACCCTATGTGCCACAGAAAGATACACTACCTGTTCCTGTACCGTGCACACAATTGTTGTTATGCTTGAGCCCACTGTTGCAGCCACCCTGTCAATCCATCTCGTTGAGGTTCTTCCTCTTTTCCTTCTGACCCTGTACTTTACCAAGCATGATGTCCTTCTCCAGGGACTGATCTCTCCTGACAACATGTCCAAAGTATGTAAGACCCAGTCTCGCCATCCTTGCTTCTAAGGAGCATTCTGGTTGTACTTCTTCCAGACAGATTTGTTTGTTCTTTTGGCAGTCCATGGTATATTCCTCACTAACACAATTCAAAGGCATCAGTTCCTCTTCAGTCTTCCTTATTCATTGTCCAGCTTTTGCATGCATATGATGCAATTGAAAATACCATGGCTTGGGTCAGGTGTAACTTAGTCTTCAAGGTGACATCTTTGCTTTTCAACACTTTAAAAAGGTCCTTTGTAGCAGATTTACCCAATGCAATGCATGTTTTGATTTTTTAACTGCTGCTTCCATGGGTCTTCATTGTGGACCCAAGTAAAATTAAATCCTTGACAATTTCAATCAATTAATAAATGAAAATTTCTATAATGAAACAGATCAGAGCAGAGGTTGGTGGTTGTGGTAAGTAAACCTAAGTCATTAAGAGCAGTTGCAGGACTATGTCACAATCTATAAAATTCCAGGATGTTGAGACATGGAGCCTAATTTATTTTGCAAGAATGATACAGCAAATCCAAACAGGTACAATAAGTTTCACTCCCTGCCCACCCTACATGCTACCCTAGGAATCAATGGAGTACTTTTTCAAATGACATACAACCTTCAATACCTCTCCCTTAATCCCCCACATATCTCCTTGCCCTCACCTCTTAAGGTATAAGTCGATGCTTCTCAATCAAGTTTTATTAATGGGACTGTATTGATCCCTCAGGCATTTTCAAAATTTTCAATGACCATTGGTAAAGAGGAATGAGTTTGAGAAATCAGTTAAAAGAAAAGATTGTAGATGCTTTAACTAATGCAACAATTGTGAAAGGAAAGAATTGGATTAGGCAGCTATTTCTGAGAACTAAACATACTAAACGATCTTAAAACTCACCTGCTCCAATTTGTGTGACTGGCACTATCACCATGGTCCAAGATAACAACATCCTTAACCTAGGCTTCTGTGATAACCTTCTAACTCATTTGCCTACAAAGGCTCTAAAAAACCGAAAACCAAACCCAGTTCTGTCGAGTCGATTCCGACTCATAGAGACCCTGTAGGACAGAGTAGAATTGCCCCAGGCTCTAGCTGCTTTTACTATGTTCTTGATTGCACAATCAGATGCAATCTTTGATATTTAAATTGAGTCATGCTAAACCACTGCTACAAATCCTACAACTTCCTTTCATTGCTTCTAGGATGAAGATAAAATTCCTCAAAGTTAACCACAAGAGTCTACATGATCTTTCCTTACCTCTCTCTCATCTCACCTACCCTGTGCTTTCCAAGCCCTAGTCACGCTGATTTTTCACTTCCTCATATGTGCCATCACTCAGCCTGTACACATCCTGTTCCTGTTAACTAGAATACTTTTCTCTCCTCTGCTTCCACTTATTAATGGATTCTCATTCTTCACCTATCAATTTCTTTAGCACTTCCCCATTAACTCTGATTTGGTTACATAAGCTCTTACTGTATATTATGTCTTCTTTGTAGCCCAGTTGTTACTTACCATTTATGTGAGTGATTATTTGGTTAATGTAGGTCCCCCTACCTGGACTATATGATCCACGAGAACAGATCCTGGGTTTGATTTTTATCACCCAGTAGCTTGAACACTGTCAGATGGCACCTAGTGGCTATCTAGTATAATGTACTCGTTGTTTGAATGAAGAATAGACAAAAATTAATGAGTGTTCGGACCTGAAGAGTGAAGGATATGGAGGAAAATATTGAGGATGTCTCCAAGGTTTATTTTCTGGGACAATGTATATAACACCATTAACTAGGATTGCGGAAAGTGGAGAACAATGGCTTCAGGGTAGAGATGATGAACTTGGTACAGAGCTTATTAAATGAGGTATGCCTTGATTATATCTGATAAAGATATTCTGTAAGTAGCTGGAAATAGAGAGTCCAGGGTAAAAGTATGCTAGAAAAATACTTCCAAAACCAACCAAAAAAAAAGTAGCACTTGAACTCATGAAAATGGATGGAATGACTCTTATGAAGGTAGGGCAATTTGGTAATAATAGGTCAGGTTAACAGTATTGCTCATTTGAAGTATATTAGTGAAAAGAAGAATAGGTAGAAAAATAGATAAAACTAGATACAAATTTCAAAATAGAACCAAAAGGGCTTAATAATTGATCATAAAAGAAGGAATGTTAGAATCAATAAAAAAAAAATTTCCAACTTTTTAAATATTTGTAGCTAGAAAGAAGTTACATATAAATAGTAGAGATATAAAATACACCACATGAAAAATAGTGAGAATTTAAATGCAGTAAATCGCAGGTAAGATGAAAAGGGATGACCCGGGGAAATATTTCTCTTTCTCCTCATCATCAGTAATAATAATAATAATAATGATACATTTATTTAGAGACATGCAAGGCAGAGAAGGCACATCACATGTCAATAACTTCTAATTCTCAGGACAGCTCCACATGATCAGTATTATTAACCCAGTTTTACATATTAAAAAAAAAAACTACTTAAAAGCAGCAGCTATTGAGTCAGACAGACATAGTTTCAAATTTCTGGGGGAAGTTGCTTAACTGGCCTGAGCCAAATTTGACTTCTCTGAAGGCGGGGACAATAAAAACAATTTGCTTTCAAGTCGATTCTAACTCACAGCAACCCCATGTGTGCAGAGTACAACTGCACTCTCTATAGGGTTTTCAAGATGGAAGTTTTTGGAAGCAGATTGCCAGGACTTTGTTCCAAGGCACTTCTGGGTAGGTTTGAATCTCCAACCTTTAGGTTAGTAATCAAGGGCTTAATTGTTTGTTCCACTCAGGGACTAAATGGGGACAATGTTGTTGTTGTGCACCGTTGAGTCAATTTCAACTCACAGTGACCTTATGGGACAGAGTAGAACTGCCCCATGGGGTTTCCTAGGCTGTAATATTTATGGGAGCAAATTACCAAACCTGTTGCCATCAGGTCAATTCCAAATCATAGAGACCCTATAGGACAGAGTAGAACTGCCCCATAGAGTTGCCAAGGTGGATACAAACTGCTAACTTTTTGGTTATCAGCCTTAGCTCTTAACCACCACACCCAATAGTACTACCAATTTTAGACTTGTTATTAACTTTAATAAAATAATACTTGCAACACACTGAGCAAATGCCTGGAACATAATTTTAGGTGGGCTCTTTCCCCTACTACAACTTGAATTATTATTCTTTTTATTAGAAAGTGAAATTAAAAGAACCTGGCAGATTTGAAAGGTAGGTCAACGGAAGAGGTTAATAAAAAGGTAAATCTACTTGCAGGTCCTTCGTGGATGAAAAGGTGTTGACACTGACTTTTATATGATTGGAACCCATTGGAGAGAAAGATTTGACTGATGCAACTTAGGGAGTGAATATGTCATAAAGTATCTTCCATTTCTATAGTAGGATTATGACATTTTTAAAGCAATTCCACAATATGCTATTTGAAAAAATCGGAAACACCATGAGCAAGTGCTAATCCAAATGGCATATGCCAGTATACCTCCTCAACAGCTCTTGGAGCCCCTGTTAGAGTCAAAGCAAGAGATTTTTTGTTTTTTAATTGGTGCCACCACATCAGATCTCATTGCACTCAGAGTACCATCAAGGCAAGACAACACATAGGTGTGCTCTAGATATGGCACTTCCCAGATCCCACAAGCCCAGTCACCATAGGTATTTTACCCATACCCAGAGTCTATCACAGAACACACCAGTAATGACAAAGTTTCTAACTGTGGCCTATTCTCATTAACATTAATACACACCGAAGCACTGCACATGGCACAGGACCAGTTACAACTCAGACTCAACCCCAAGGCATACAAGAGAGATTCAATTGTTTCAGTTCAACAAGTTTACTGCAAAATTAAAAATATTCTCTCCCATCACTGTATCAGTGAAACTAACCACAGCATGAATAAATACAAACTCTACAACGTTTCCATGTTGCAGCATGTTCTGAACTCTGTACTGCTCTAACTTTAAAAAAGACAGAGACATTAACACCGACACTGCCATAATGGGATTGTCCATACTTATAATGCACCATGAAAAAGGCAGAAAAGAAGTTCAGAAATCATAGATCACAATAGGTTCTGTAAAATAGCTGGGAGCATCCAAGTTACCCTATTCTGGAAAGGGAATGTGATATAGTTAGTGAGTGATGGTACATTGTAGTTGTAAGCGGGAGTTGAAATTATGTAAAGGCCCCTAATATGTGTGAGTTTACCAGTTCCATTCCTTAGCTCAGATCCAAACACCAACTTTCTGATCTCCCACCTTCATTAGATTTCCTTCCACATAGCATCTTCCTAATTTCTCAGGACTGCTTTTCACAAATGTGTTTTGCTCCTCAACCATCAGACTGGCTGTGTCACCTCCACCTCAATCCTAGTTCAGTGACATAGTGATGTTTTATACATACACACATACACACATCTCATCTTGTTCCTCTTTACATTCTCATTAACAGATATCCTGAGACACATCTCCAACATACTTTTTGGGAAACAGGAGCATCCTATAACCAAAATGTGTGTTCTGCAGTGAGTAAAGAAAAGTAGTTCAAGGAGAAGCCTAGGGAAGGAACTATCTTTAGGAAAATAAACTCCAGCTCTATTTCCAAAAGGTGGCTCTTTGGACTAGTTTAGGTTAATTCAACAAATTTTTGCTAATTTAATGTCATGTGCAGGTTTGCCCTTAAGGATTGAAGGGAAGAGGAACAGGGGAAGTGCAGGACTGCTGCTATTTAGAAATTTTCTGCACAGTTCTGTTATATAGGTGAGGGAAAGACTTCAAAGTCCAAGTGTCTCTTTAACTGTGCCTCATATTCCCTCCCCAGGTCTCTTCTGTTGTATTATGGAATTAAAGAATGGATTTTATGTTTCTCCAAGAAATAGGCAATGTGTTATGAAAGAGGTTGGGGTCTCTCCCTGGAAGCCAGAAGACTACTGCAAGAAATGTGGCAATAACCAATTCCCCTCAATATGCTTCATCACAACAATACACAGTTCCACCCCTCTTCCTTCCTTCTGATGGGAATTCCAGGACTTGAAGATGCACATATCTGGATTGGCTTCCCCTTCTTCGCAGTGTATCTGACAGCCCTCCTGGGGAACATCACTATCCTGTTTGTGATCCAGACTGAAAGCAGCCTCCACCAGCCCATGTTTTACTTCCTGGCCATGCTGGCTGGCACTGATCTGGGTCTATCCACAGCCACCATCCCCAAGATGCTGGGCATTTTCTGGTTCAATCTCAGGGAGATTGTATTTGGTGCCTGCATCACACAGATGTACACCATCCATGTATGCACTGGCCTGGAGTCTGTGGTGCTGACAGTCATGGCCGTAGACCGCTATGTTGCCATCTGCGACCCCCTAAGATATAGCATGATCCTCACCAACAAGGCGATAGCGATTCTGGGCGTAGTTATCATTGTCAGGACTTTGGTCTTTGTGACTCCATTCATATTCCTCATCCTAAGGTTGCCTTTCTGTGGTGTCCGGATTATCCCCCATACCTATTGTGAACACATGGGCTTGGCAAAGTTAGCTTGTGCCAGTATTAAGGTCAATGTTATCTATGGTTTGATTGCTTTCTCAGTGGGATACATTGATCTTTCTGTGATTGGATTTTCCTATGTCCAAATCCTCCAAGCAGTCTTCCAACTCCCATCCTGGGATGCTCGGCTTAAGGCACTCAGTACCTGTGACTCCCATGTCTGTGTCATATTGGCCTTCTACCTGCCAGCTCTCTTCTCCTTCATGACACATCGCTTTGGACACAACATCCCTCATTACATCCACATCCTTCTGGCCAATTTGTATGTGGTTGTTCCCCCTGCCCTAAACCCTGTTATCTATGGGGTCAGGACAAAACAGATAAGAGAGCGTGTATTAAGGATGCTTAACCCTAAAAGTCAATGATGTTTATGTAAGAGATCTCCCACAATAATTCAGTAAGACAATAATGAGATCGAACAGAAGTAAGTACTGAAAACTGTTTTACTAGACACTGTCATCATGTCCACATAAGCCAATCACATCACATTTCCCCCAAAGAGAAAGGGAAAAAAGTGACCCAGAACAATAAACTCAGACATATCTTATTAAATCTATAAAATAAAATGAATTGTCATTGCTTCAAGGACAAAAGAACAAGTTAATTATTAGGGTAAGAAAGTTAGATTGACATTTTAACTTTCAAGAGTACAAGGCAACTGTGGGATAGCATTTTCAGAAAACTCAAGGGAATTTGTGTGAGCCAATGATTTCGTATCCAACTGCTTGTTATCAAAACTTAAAGTTAGAGAAAAGCAGTTTTAAATATTCATGAATGGAGGGAACATTATTTGTTTATTTTTTTTCCTGTTGAATGTCCTAGAAGATGAACTTCATTCAACCAGAAGATGATTTAGGAAATTTTGGTAAAAGGGCTGGTACAAAAAAGAAAAAAAAATTGCCATCAAGTCGATTCCAACTCAGAGTGACCTCATAGGATGTAGTAGAACTGCCCTATAGGGTTTCCAAGGAGTGGCTGGTGAATTTCCAAGGAGCACCTGAGCGCTTACCACTATACCACCAGGGCTCCAAAATGACTGATAGTGAACATTAACTACATTTAATTGTGGATTTATAACAAAAACAAGGGTGGAATCATCGACGGAAGGATGGTATATAAATGTTACATGTTTTGATGAAATAGAAATTATACAACTAAAAATGGAAGGGGAGAGAGAGAGAAAAGGATATAAGAATATGATCATGACTGTTGCTGAAATAGTTTGTGAGGACCGAAGGATACCATTTTCATCTATCAAACAAAAGAGTAAATAGTTTGGTTAAGAAAAAAAAAAAAAGGAGATTTATGGAAATTATGACAGGTTTGAATAGAAAAAAATAAACCACTAAAACCAAGACATAAACCTTCCTAAAGATGAAAAAAAAATCCAGAGCAAAGAAGGCAGAACACATAAAGAAATCTAGCAACTACCAAAGAAAATGGAATAACTAAAAAGCTTGATTTAATTCAAAGATGGCAAGAAAGAAAACGAGAAAATAAAAACAAATACAATGAGCGTATACATAAAAAAAAAGTCAGTAATTACATAAATGTAAATACATTAAAGCCTCGAAGTAAAAAACAGAGATTGGCAAAAAAAGATTAAAAACAACTATTTTCTGCTTAGAAGAGACACAACTTTAGTATAAGGACACAGAAAGGTTGAAAGTCAAAGGTCAAAAGAATATATACCATACAAACATTAAAAGAAAGGTGGATTGCTGTTTATCTGACAATGTACATTTCGAACAAAGCATTATGAGACATAAAGAGAAACATGTAATGACACTGTGGTGAATAAACCTAACATGAGCCCCAGCGAATCCTGTCCTTTCAGAAACTAGAGAAAGAAGGAACATTTTCAACACATTATTTGAGGCCATCAAAAATCTGGTACTAAAAGCTAACAGGAATATTATAAGAAAAAAAAATTACAGGTCAATATCTCTCATAAGTGCAGATACATAAATCCCAAACAAAATATCAGGAAATTGAGTACAAAAACAACAATATTAAGAGATCATGAGTAATCAAGGTCTATTCTGAGAATTAAAAGTTACTTTATCATTCAAAAATGGATCTGAACTTAATTCACTTCTTTAACAGGATGGGGAAAAAACATAAATCCTTCAATATATTCAGAAAAAGCACTTAACAAAATTCACCATGCTTTGATGACTAAAAAAAAAATCCTCAGAAATTTAGGAATAGAAGGGAATTTTCTAGTCTATTGAAGTCTATCTGCTCAAATTTTACAACCACCTTCTGGTGGCACAGTTGTTAAAGCCCCTGGTTGCTAACCTGAAAGGTGGGTGGGTGAACCTCAGCCTGCTCCACAGAAGATGCGGCAGTCTGCTTCCAGAAAGATTTACGGACTTGAAAATCCTATGGAGCAGTCCTCCTCTGCCCTGCAGGATGGCTGTGAGTCAGAATCAAGGGCAGCGGGCTTTTCGTTTCACATTCAAGAGTGAAACAGTAAAATTTTAATTCTTAAGGTCATGAAGAAAACAAAACTGTTCACTTTCATTACTTTGTCCAGTATTACACAGGAGGTCTTAGTGTAAAAGGCAAATGAAAGGGGGAGGGGAATTAGGAAGCTTGGAAATGAAGAGGTAAAAAACTGGCTAAAAAAATTACCTTGGAGTTGATTCTGACTCATGACAACCCTATGTGTTACAGAGTAGAACTGCTGTAAAAACCCAACTGCTGAGGAGACAATACAGTTACAACAATATCTCTCCCTGTGGTCAGGTTGTGTGAGAGACCACCATACAATCAGGTGATTGTTTAACTAATCCAGATCTCTGAACAATGAAAAGGATTTTATGTTTTGAGGACTTAATTGCATGAAAGTAGGAGAGCCCAGACAAGCTGGGTCCTCATGCCAGTGTACTTTCTCACTACAAAATCCAGGTATAAGCTAATATATGATCTGTTGCTCTCTTTTCGGTATGAATTTTCTTTTTTTTTTTTTTGTAGCTAGTAACAGTCAAGTTTCATTTTACCTGAGGGTTGCTACATCCCTTTTAGGTGTCTTTGGATATCTATGGAAACCTTGGAGGCATAGTGGTTAAGTGCTAGGGCTGCTAACCAAGAGGTTGGCAGTTCGAATCCACCAGGCACTCCTTGGAAATTCTATCGGGTGGCTCTATTCTGTTCTATAGGTTCGCTATGAGTTGGTTTGACTCGATGGCAGTGGGTTTGGTTTTGGTTTTTGGATATCTCTGCTCTAACCATGGCAATCACTGAATTAGTCAACTCTCAGATGGCAGGCTTATTTACGTTTTTCGAAAGTTGTGTTGACAATATCTTGTATAAGAGATTCCTTAAAGTTAATTTTGGGTTCCTTGGCAGTGCAGTGGTTAAGAACTCAGCTGCTAACCAAAAGGTCAGCAGTTTGAATCCACCAGTTGCTCTTTGGAAACCCTATGGGGCAGACCTACTCTGCCCTACACTCACTATGAGTCGGTATCGACTCGATGGATTTGGGTTTTTTGTTTTTTTGTTTGTTTCCTACTAAGGGTGATAAAATAAGAGCAAATGCCACTGTTTATGGACAGCAGATAAACACTGCAAAAAGGAAGAGAAATGAACAAATTTCTCTTGAGCAATCACTAAGGGCCATCTAAATATTTTAAATCTTAGCATAATTAAATTTCACTTTAGCACACAAAACAAGGCATTTAAACAAATAATAATTAGGTCCTCTTTGAAACTGACTTTAGAAGTCCGTATGCTAATGAGATATAAACTCCTACTTCTGATCGAGAACTCTTGGGGAAGCTGAGGTAGTAAGAAACAAACACCCATCAACAGCGGCAGGACAGCAGGAAAAACATTAGAAGAAGTTGACATTGCTGTATATTGTGGCCTGTTTGCTTACATGACACTTTGGGACTGAGTTTGATTTCTCAGACTTTCCATTAGCCAAGCAACTGAACTGCTGAGAATGAGGAGCTTAGGCACATTCTAAGAGGAGACATCACCATCATCTCCACCACAATGATACCCATCCCAGAGGGAATACGCAGACAGGACATTAAGGGAGGGATTTGGAGGATGTGAGGGGAAGGATGGTTGCTATCATTACATCCGTCTTTGTACTGTGTGTTGTTGTGGTTGTTAGGTACCGTCGAGTTGGTTCCGACTCATAGCGACCTTATGCACAACAACGAAACACTGCCTGGTCCTGCACCATCCTTACAGTCGTTACCCCTGAGCTCATTGTTGCAGCCACTGTACCAATCCGTCTCGTTGGGAGTCTTCCTCTTTTCCGTTGACCCCGTACTTTGCCAAGCATGATGTCCTTCTCTAGGAACTGGTCCCTCCTGACAACATGTCCAAAATACATAAGACGCAGTCTGGCCATCCTTTTAAGGAGCACTCTGGTTGTGCTTCTTCCAAGTCAGATTTCTTCATTCTTTTGGCAGTCCTTGGTATGTTCAATATTCTTCGCCAACACCACAATTCAAAGGCATCAATTCTTCTTCGGTCCCCTTATTCCTTGTCCAGCTTTCACATGCATATGATGTGATTGAAAATACCATGGCTTCAGTCAGGCACACCTTAGTCTTCAAGGTGACATCTTTGCTCTTCAACTCTTTGAAGAGGTCCTTTGCAGCAGATTTACCCAGTGCAATGCATCTTTTGATTTCTTGACTGCTGCTTCCATGGCTGTTGATTGTGGATCCAAGTAAAATGAAATCCTTGACAACTTCAATCTTTCCTCTGTTTATCATGATGTTGCTCATTTGTCCAGTTGTGAGGATTTTTGTTTTCTTTATGTTGAGGTGCAATCCGTACTGAAGGCTGTGGTCTTTGATCTTCATTAGTAAGTGCTTCAAGTCCTTTTCACTTTCAGCAAGCAAGGTTGTGTCATCTGCATAATGCACGTTGTTAATGAGTCTTCCTCCAATCCTGATGTTCCATTCTTCTTCATATAGTCCAGTTTCTCAGATTATTTGCTCAGCACACAGATTAAATAGGTATGGTGAAAGGATACAACCCTGACACACACCTTTCCTCACTTTAAACCAATCAGTATCCACTCGTTCTGTACAAACAACTGCCTCTTGATCTATGAACACGTTCCTCATGAGCAGAATTAAGTGTTCTGGAATTCCCATTCTTCGCGGTGTTATCCATAATTTGTTATGATCCACACAGTCGAACACCAGTTGCATAGTCAACAAAACACAGGTGAACACCCTTCTGGTATTCTCTGCTTTCAGCCAGGATCCATCCGACATCAGCATTGATATCCCTGGTTCCACGTCCTCTTCTGGAACCATCCTAAAGCTCTTGCCGTTCCTTGTCTATATACTGCTGCAGCTATTTTTGAATGATCTTTAGCAAAATTTTGCTTTTGTGTGATATTAATGATTTTGTACTGTGTAGGCCCAATAAAATCAGTCTCCTTTTTAGGAGCTAATGTTGAGTGCTCATTCAGATATCGGCCTATAATTGTAGCTTAGACAGGAAAATAATATATATTTTGGTCACAAAAATAGTGCCTTCTGAAAATGACCACACTCTCACTCCACAGACACAGTCTAACCTACTTCATTATTTTATTTCGACTGACCAATATTATAAAATAAAATTTAATAAAGTTGGACAACCAGGAGCATGAATATATAAAGAGAATCTACATTACTCCCCAAGGACGTTTGATTTTTCTTCTCTGAAATAGTCCCTTTTCTTCATTTCTTGCTTCATTAGTTACCTGGGGAGCTTTCGGGTGCACAAAGAAGTTCAGCCACTGCTGTGATATCCATTCCAATGCAGCTGTCTACATATGTGAACATGGAACAGAACAAAATACAGTACTGTCTCATTCTCGATAAGGATCCTATGTTTTCTGTACTTGAGATTTTTTATTCTCATTTACGTTCATAAACTAAACTTCAGCAACGATGGGCACTTAACTAACATTATACCTACTGAGGATCTCTACTTGAGTCAATATGATCTTCATACCTACATATTTCAGAACTTACGTCAACATTATATTAATCAACTAAAATAAACATGTAAAATGCTTTCTTATTATGTTCCATATCTCAGTGAACAGTACCAGGATTCACCCATTTGCCTGAAGTGAGCACCCATAGAATCCTGGAAGTCAAACATGACTTACCATTCTCTTTCACCCTACAAATTTCATCAAACACTATGCCCTGCCAATTGATTTTATGTGTCATTCTGTCTCCATATTCATTTCCATTTATTTAGATCATTCTAGCATCATCTATCGCCACGCATACTTCAAACACTAAACTTGTGCCTCCGATCCATTCTCCATCGTGACATTACAGAAGTCCCTCTAAAATGTAAGTAAAATTGTATTATTCCTAGGACTGTCACAGAACTTCAAGTTTGGGGTGCACCTTAGAAAAACAAGAAGTCAAGGATTTGGTGAGTTCTGATTTTGAAGCCCTCTTTAATCTTTCATCACTTTCTTCTCCAGGGTCTTCTCCCAAGTATTACAAAGGAGAATGGACCCCACGTCTCTCTAGTTCCTGGAAGAATGATGTGAATGGAATATAAGTCTTAAACAATGTAAAACTGGCCAGCAAGCATGAAGATGGCCTTTCACAACACCACCCAGTTCCACCCTTATTCCTTTGTCCTTTTGGGGATTCCAGGCCTGGAAAATTTTCACGTACAGATAAGTTGCCCCATCTATGCTGTATACCTGATTGCTCTCCTAGGGAACATCAGCCATGTTCTACTTCCTAGCAATGCTGGCTTCCACTGACCTGAGCCTACCCACTGCTACTATCCCCAAGATGCTGGGCATCTTCTGGTTCAATTTTAGGGAAATACTTTTTGGTGCCTGCCCCACGTAGATGTTTATGATTCACCTGTTCACCGGCCTGGAGTCTGGGGTGCTGACAATCATGACCATAGACTGTTATGTTGCCATTTGCAATCCCCTGAGATATGCCATGATCCTCACCAACAAAATGATAGCCATTCTAGGTATAATCATGATGGTGAGATCTTTAATCTTTGTCACCTCTTTTGTATTTCTCATCTTTCTATTGTCCTTCTGTGCCGCCTGTATCATCCCCATACCTAATGTGAGCACATGGCCGTTGTTTGTCTTTCCTGTACCAGGATCAGAGCCAAAAATTTCTTTGAGATGGTGGCCTTGACTGTAGGATTAATTGAACATATTGTAATTGATTTCTCCTCTGCGAAGTTACTCTACATGGTGTTCCATTTGCCATCATGGAATGCCCAATTCAAGGCTCTCAACACCTGTGGTTCCCGTGTGTGTCATGCTCATCTTCCATATTCAGTGGCATCACTAGAAGGCTCCAGGGGGTGTGGACCCACTAGGTGACACTGTCAGAGGGAATAACACCAAAATGACTGTCTGTAAAATTTTTGTGCTATGTTTCAGCAGAAATTTATTATTTTTTATAAAAATACCCCTGTAGTTAGTTATAACAACAAAAACATTTTTTGTAAGCCCAGCTTACATGTATCAATATACCTACAAGGCTAAAACTATGCTAATTTACTTTTTGAACCTTCTAATCTGCTGTGGTCTGAGCTATCATTATTACCCAATTACAATGACACTTTGAATGACATGATTTCATCTACACCCACTAAAAGCAGGCGTTATTGTTTTCGTTCCGGCCAGTGTTTTTAGTCTCTGATTTTGTCAAATTTTCTGGTGTTTTAGCTGCAATATTGTGCTAATTAGTATTTGTGAACATATCTCAATAACTTTTTTTGAGAATGAAGCAATAATTAAAGAAAAAGGAGAAAAATTAAAAAAAAGTCTTCCCATAAGTTGATGTACACGTTTTTTAACAACCACCAAAATCAAGAAAAAGAATATTTCTGTCATTGAAAAAAGTTCCTTCATGTCCCCTTGCATTCAATTTCTTCCCCAGCTCCTGGCCTTAGGCAAGCATCACTCTGCTTTCAGCCACTGTACATTGGCTTTCCATATTCTAACATTTCATATAAATGGAATTATACCAAATGTATTATTTTGTCTTTGGCTTCTTTCAATATAATGTTGTTGAGTTTCATATGTGTTGTTGTATGTTTCAGTAGTTCAGTGTTTGTTATCGGTAAATAGCACTCCATTGTATGGATAGACCACAATGTGTTTATCTATTTACTTCTACAGGGATTTTTTGAGTTGTTTCCAGATTTTACTTACTATGAATAAAGATATTAAGAACATGCACCTACAAGAATTCGTGTGAATATATGCTTTTATTTCTTTTGAGTAAATACTAGAAGAGGGATTCCTGAATCATACATGTATAGCTTTCTAAGAAACTGCTGAATGGTTTTGAAAACTTGTTGCACCATTTCACATTCATACCAGCAGTGACAGTCTCAGTCCCTCCACAACTTCACCAGCATTTAGTGTTGTCAGTCTTTTTAATTTTAGCCATGTTTGTGGGTATGCAGTGATATCTCATCTTATCTTCATTTTGTATTTCTCTGATTGGCCATTTAAAACCTTTTTTTAATTTTTTTCTGTGACAAATATACATGTAACAAAACACAATTTTAACATTCTTCATATGTACAATTCAATGACATTAATTATGTTTATGATGTTGTTCAACCACCACCAATAGCTGTTTGCAAATATTTCTATCACCCTTAACAGAAGCTCAGTTTGCCCTAAGCAGTGAGTCCTTTTTTTCACCCTTTTCTCCTATCCACTCCTGGTAATCACTAATAAACTTGGTCTCTGTGTTGTTATTAGTTACTGTCAAGTAAAACCAGAAAGTAGCAGAGCTGGGAATTGAACTTTCAAGTTTTTGTCATTGACCACAAGACTATTCTGCATTAGGTAAACAATGGTTAGGAAAAAATTTATTACCACAATATCAACTATATCCTTGATCTGCCAGGCATTAATGGAGTTATAATGAAGTAAGCAGTTCCATATAAGCAACCTTGTTGGTTTTTTGTATTTAAAAAATGGCATAAGAATAGGACTTCTTGAAAATATTTCCCACAAGTAGGACTGTAGGTCACAGACACTAGAAAATTAAGAAGGTTCTCTGGGTATGCTGTATTACTAGAAATTGTGAGCATAGGAGTGCATGATTGGTTTTATGTACATATATAGATGCATACTTTTGATCATTACATTTCCAAATATCAGAACTTCATATCCAGTGGCACTTTATCTTGAACTCTCCTCCTTTAAGGTTTTACTTTTATGTAATTATTAATACTTTTCTTTCCTAAGTATCACATCATACCCCTTCAACTGGTGTGAAGTGAGTTAACTCTGAGACTTTTCCTGAGCCTCCAGAGACAACACTGACTCTATCAAGGATCACATGATATGAAGAGTTGGGAAGGAAGCTCCCCCATCCCCTGGGATAAGAAAATGTTGGACTCCTGATACCTCAGCCCCTTCAGAACCAACAAAGATGGTCTTTATCTGGGGAAGCAGAGAAAGCTGAAGCTTAGGCATCAACTCGCCTTTCTGAAAGCCAGCGTTTGGAAGATACAGTCAGAGCCAGGAAGATTCCTCTCTGGCAGAGATCACTGTCTCCTTCCAGTAAGTCTTTCTCTTAACAAAATAAAGCCACCAAGCCAACAATATAACATTGGGCGCCTGGCTAGGGCAGAAGTTGGGATGGTATTAGAGCTGAGCTTACAACTGGGGAAACTGTAGTGTTGAAGCATGAGGGCCAGAGTAAGAAGGGAAGGTGGGGATAGGTCTTGAGCAGAGGAATGGCATAGCACTAGACGGAGATTACTGCTCTACGGTTAAGGTCAGACTTCTGTGCTCTCTGAGGAGGGAGTTTACCCAAACTGCAGTTCAGGGACCAGAAGCAGGGTATCAGGTGGGAGATATCTAAAGCAGCCTTAATTGAACATTTATGGGGTACATGAGGGTTAGTGCAGATTTGGAAGGGAAAAGGGTTCTCAAACACTCTCCCTTCATCATCACTACTTAGAAACCTCACAAGTCTGCCTTTTACTTAAAACCACCTGCTCCTCCTTCTTCTCTTTCCTTTACTTCTCTATTCTCAGACCGATCTTCTCCATTCCAGTTTTCTCTTTTTCATCTTCTCTCCACCCTCTATTTCCTGGACACCTCTGCTTCTATTTTCTCCGCTCTTTTCCCTCTGTAATATTATCTTCCACTTATTCAGTCTAGACTCATTCTGCTGTGCACAGCTTTTTCCAAACCAACAGAAATTCCCAGGGGGAACAAGCATATGGCACCATATTCTACTCAATGATTTTATCTTTTCCTCTCATCATGATATCTTTCCTTACCTCCTTTCTTGCCTCCAGGCCCTACTGAATAGGTTTGATGTCAGACACAATAATTAGCACAAATTCCTATTCAACTTCTATAAACTCTACTTCAGTAGCCAAAGAGAGGTCTCTCCATGGGTCCCAAAAGTTTTACTCTATCCACATTATTAAGGATGATTCTTAATAATGAAGAAGTAGCTCTTCTGAGGTCATGTTTTGAGTGCCTTCCAGCCTGAACGGCACATCTTCTGGTGCTACGTCAGACAATGTTCCACTGATGTTCATAAAGTTTTCACTCACCGATTTTTTCAGAAATAGACTTCCAGTTCCTTTTTCCTAGTCTGTCCTGGCCTGAAAGCTCCCATGAAACCTATCCACCATGGGCGAACCTGCTGGTGTTTGAAATACCAATGCCATAGCTTCCAGCATCACAGCAACACACAAGCCACCACAGTACGACATATTTGTGCCCATTCCAAAGAAAGGTGACCCAATATAAAGTGGAAATCATTGAACAATATCATTAACATCACATGCAAGTAAAATTTTGCTGAAGACCATTCAAAACAGTAGCAGCAGTACGTCAACAGGGAGCTGCCAGATATTCAAGCCAGATTCAGAGGAAGACATGGAATGAAGAATGTCATTACTGATGTCAGATGGATCTTGGCAGAAACAGAGACTACCAGAAAGATGTTTAACTGTGTTTTATTGACTATGCAAAAGTGACTGTATGGATCATAAAAAATTATGAATAACATTGCGAAGAATGGGAATTCCAGTACACTTAATCGTGTTCATGAGAAGGCAGTCGTTCGAACAGAACAAGGGGATATTGCATGGCTTAAAATCAGGAAAGGTGTGCATCAGGGTTGTATCCTTTCACTGTATTTATTCAATTTGAATGCTGAGCAAATAATCCAAGAAGCTGGACTCTATGAAGAAGAACGGGGCATCAGGATTCAAGGAAGACTTATTATAACCTGTGATATGCAGATGATACAGCCTTGCTTGCTGAAAGGTTGATCAATGAAAATCAAAGACTACAGCCTACAATATGGATTACACCTCAACATAAAAAAAACAAAAATCCCATAACTGGACCAATAAGCAATATCATGATAAATGGAGTAAAGACTGAAGTTGTTAAGCTTTTCATTTTACTTAGATCCATAATCAATGCCCATGGAAGCAGCAGTCAAGAAATCAAATGGCATATTGCATTGGGAAAATCTGCTGAAAAAGGCCTCTTTAAAGTGTTAAAAAGCAAAGATGTCAGCTCGAGGACTAAGGTGTGCCTGACCCAACCCAAAGATGTCAGCTTGAGGACTAAGGTGTGCCTCACCCAACCTCATATGCATGCAAAAGCTGGGCAATGAATAAAGAAGGCCAAAGAAGAATTGATGCCTTTGAATTATGTTGTTGATGAAGAATATTAGATATACCATGAACTGATAGAGTGAACAAGTTTGTCCTGGAAGAAGTACAGCCAGAACGTTCTTTAGAAGTGAGGGTAGTGAGACTTCGTCAGACATACTTTGGGCATGGTATCAGGAGGGACTAGTCCCTGGAGGAGGACATCGTTCTTGGTAAAGTAGAGGGTCAGTGAAAGAGAGGAAGGCCCTCAACGAGATGGGCTGACATAGTGACTGCAACAATAGACTCAAACATAGCAACAATTGTGAGGATGGTGCAGGGCTGGACAGTGTTTTGTTCTGTTGTACATAGGGTCACTATGAGTCATAACCAACTTGATGGCACCTAACAACAACTACACAGGTATTCCTCCTCCAGACACAAAGATCAACAATATTGCAGGCAGATTACTGGTAAGGGTCTCTTGCACAAGGACTCCTAACATATCACAACTGTTGCCCCTAGTGAGAGAGATCTTATTAACCTGGGCAAAGAAACCTGAGAATTGAGAGACAGAAGATAGAATGATGTAAGTAGAGGGGCTTAGGAGAAGGAGAGTGAGGGTATTCTTCAAAAAAGAGGCCAGAATTCTGTAGCTAATGTATAACTCTCAATCATAAATTCTAGTGCCAGTGGCCTGGCACTGTATGGATACTTCTGACTGTATTTATCATATTGGTCTTTAAGATTTTTTCTTTGTCTTTGGTACCTGAAGTTAGACCGTGATATGTCTAGGTGAATTTTTATTTTTACTTATCCTGCTTGACATTTATTGGAATTCCCGAATCTGGTTAATGATGAATTTCATCTCTTCAGGAAAGTTCAAAAGCCCCTGCATCACTCTCTCTTGTCTTCAGTCTGGAACTTTAATTACATGTATTAGGAAGTGTTACTTTATCCTCTTTCTCTTACACTTTCTTCAGCATTTTTTTTTTCCAGCTACATCTGGGGTAGATTCTTCTGACCTCCCTCAAGTTTATTAACTCTCTTTAGCTGTCTCTAATCTTCTAAAATCTATCCAATGAGTTATTATTATTGATATCATGTTTTTTGATATACCTAGTTCTTTGTCAAATCTGCTTTGTTACTTTTTATAGTTTCCAGTGCCCTTTTTTTTTAATCCCACACATTTTCTTTTTAATCACCACACGACAAAAAAGATAGAGTGACTCAGTCTAATCAGAATCACATAGTCTTTGCTCTTAGCCATATTTTTAAATTTTCTGTTTACCAATTGAAGCTCCGTGCTAAAAAATTCCTCCAATTCAGTCTTCTGGGTAACTATCTCTTCAGCTGGTGACCAATCTACTATTAAATATATCTCTTAAATTTTTAATTACTATATTTTTCATTCCTGGGAGACATGACTAATTATTCTTTTTTAAATATACTTATCCTTTGCTTGTATGATCAAGCTTATCTTTCATTGTTTAAAACCCAGCAAGGAAATTTGTTCAATATTCTTTATCAAATAACTCCATAACTCAAATTTTTGTAGATTGGATTCTGCTGTTATTTTTACAGACCTTTACTCATTTTTTTTTTCATTCAAAATTTTTTTTTTCTGCAAGCAATTCAATTTTTTCAGAAAGCTACATGTTGGAATTCTTTGTGGAGAAAAATTAATTCTTCAAGAAAGGATTTGGTCTTGCTCCTGTTATTTTCTGAGAGCACTGCCACTATGGAATGAAATTAATTTCCTTTTGGAGCCAAAGTGGTGTTAGCTCAGGTTGCAAAGTCACATGAAGACCCGTCTATGGCTCAGGAATTTCAGAGGTTTTGCCCCTATAACAAGCTTTGGGATGGTTAGTTTTCTCTCATGTTCCAAGTATGGGTGCAGAGAAGGGAGGTGGAAGAATGGATTTATTTCTAGTGCACACTTACACTGAGGGTGTAGTGTTATGGAATCTTATTTCTGTGGGGGAATCACCTGACACATTCCCCCACCTGAATGGGTCCTGGATTTTGACTTCTGTCTCAGAGCTCCATGAAGTAATGAAACTGGTGCTTAAGTTCATGTAATGCCACAAATGCCCTCAAGTTGGAACCCAACAACGACATTTGATTTAAATCTCCGGATTTCACTCATTTCTTCGCCTGATATTCTTTCTTTTTTTTTTGTCTGTTCATGGATGCGTTCAAGACATTCAAATATAGATATTAATACAGGTATATATATATATTTTTAACTTTTATTGAGCTTCATGTGAACGTTTACAAATCAAGTCAGTCTGTCACATATACGTTAATATACATCTTACTCCTTACTCCCACTTGCTCTCCCCCTAATGAGTCAACCCTTCCAGTCTCTCCTTTCGTGAAAACTTTGGCAGCCTCCAACTCTCTCTATCCTCCCATCTCCCCTCCAGACAGGAGATGCCAACACAGTCTCAAGTGTCCACCTGATATAATTAGCTCACTCTTCATCAGCATCTCTCTCCCACCCTCTGTCCAGTCCCTTTCATGTCTGATGAATTGTCTTCGGAGATGGTTCCCGTCCTGTGCCAACAGGCAGTTTGGGGACCATGACTGCCAGGATTCCTCTAGTCACATCCAGACCATTAAGTATGGTCTTTTTATGAGAATTTGGGGTCTGCATCCCACTGATCTCCTGCTTCCTCAGGGGTTCTCTATTGTGCTCCCTGTGAGGGCAGTCATCGGTTGTGGCCAGGCACCAACTAGTTCTTCTGGTCTCAGGATAATGTAGGTCTCTGGTTCATGTGGCCCTTTCTGTCTCTTGGGCTCTTAGTTGTCGTGTGACCTTGGTGTTCTTCATTCTCCTTTGATCCAGGTGGGTTGAGACCAATTGATGCATCTTAGATGGCCGCTTGTTAGCTTTTAAGACCCCAGATGCCACATTTCAAAGTGGGATGCAGAATGTTTTCATAATAGAATTATTTTGCCAATTGACTTAGAAGTCCCCTTAAACCATGGTTCCCAAACCCCCGCCCTTGCTCCGCTGACCTTTGAAGTATTCAGTTTATCCCGGAAACTTCTTTGCTTTTGGTCCAGTCCAGGCCAGTTGAGCTGACCTTCCATGTATTGAGTGTTGTCCTTCCCTTCACCTAAAGCAGTTCTTATCTACTAATTAATCAGTAAAAATCCCTCTCCCTCCCTCCCTCCCTCCCTCCCTCCCTCCCTCCCTCCCTCCCTCCCCCCCTCGTAACCACAAAAGTATATGTTCTTCTCAGTTTTTACTATTTCTCAAGATCTTATAATAGTGGTCTTATACAATATTTGTCCTTTTGCCTCTGACTCATTTCACTCAGCATAATGCCTTCCAGGTTCCTCCATGTTATGAAATGTTTGACAGATTCGTCACTGTTCTTTATCAATGCGTGGTATTCTATTGTGTGAATATACCACAATTTATTCACCCATTCATCTGTAGATGGACACCTTGGTTGCTTCCAGCTTTTTGCTATTGTAAACAGAGCTGCAATAAACATGGGTGTGCATATATCTGTTTGTGTGAAGGCTCTTATTTCTCTAGGGTATATTCTGAGCAGTGGGATTTCTGGGTTGTATGGTAGTTCTATTTCTAACTGTTTAAGATAACGCCAGATAGATTCCCAAAGTGGTTGTACCATTTGACATTCCCACCAGCAGTGTATAAGAGTTCCAATCTCTCCACAGCCTCTCCAACATTTATTATTTTGTGTTTTTTGGATTAATGCCAGCCTTGTTGGAGTGAGATGGAATCTCATCTTAGTTTTAATCTGCATTTCTCTAATGGCTAATGATCGAGAGCATTTTCTCATGTATCTGTTAGCTGCCTGAATATCTTCTTTAGTGAAGTGCATGTTCATATCCTTTGCCCACTTCTTGATTGGGTTGTTTGTCTTTTTGTGGTTGAGTTTTGACAGAATCATGTAGATTTTAGAGATCAGGCGCTGTTCGGAGATGTCATAGCTGAAAATTCTTTCCCAGTCTGTAGGTGGTCTTTTTACTCTTTTGGTGAAGTCTTTAGGTGAGCATAGGTGTTTGATTTTTAGGAGCTCCCAGTTATCTGGTTTCTCTTCATCATTTTTGGTACTGTTTTGTATTCTCTTTATGCCTTGTATTAGGGCTCCTAAGGTTGTCCCTATTTTTTGTTCCATGATCTTTATCATTTTAGTTTTTATGTTTAGGTCTTTGATCCACTTGCAGTTAGTTTTTGTGCATGGTGTGAGGTATGGGTCCTGTTTCACTTTTTTGCAAATGAATATCCAGTTATGCCAGCACCATTTGTTAAAAAGACTACCTTTTCCCCAATTAACTGACACTGGGCCATTGTCAAATATCAGCTGCTCATACGTGGATGGATTTATGTCTAGGTTCTCAATTCTGTTCCATTGGTCTATGTGTCTGATGTTGTACCAGTACCAGGCTGTTTTGACTACTGTGGCTGTATAATAGCTTCTGCAATCAGGTAGAGTGAGGCCTCCCACTTTCTTCTTCTTTTTCAGTAATGCTTTGCTTACCCGAGGCTTCTTTCCCTTCCATATGAAATTGGTGATTTCTTTCTCTATCACCTTAAAAAATGACATCGGAATTTGGATCGGAAGTACATTGTATGTATAGACCGCTTTTGGTAGAATAGACATTTTTACTATGCTAAGTCTTCCTATCCATGAGCAAGGTATGCTTTTCCACTTAAGTATGTCCTTTTGAATTTCTTGTAGTAGAGCTTTGTAGTTTTCTTTGTATAGGTCTTCTACATCTTTGGTAAGATTTATTCCTAAGTATTTTATCTTCTTGGGGGCTACTGTGAATGGTATTGATTTAGTAATTTCCTCTTCGGTGTTCTTTTTGTTGATGTAGAGGAATCCAAGTGATTTTTGTATGTTTATCTTATAACCTGAGACTTTGCCAAACTCTTCTATTAGTTTCAGTAGTTTTCTGGAGGATTCCTTAGGGTTTTCTGTGTATAAGATCATGTCATCTGCAAATAGAGATAATTTTACTTCCTCCTTGCCAATCCGGATGCCTTTTATTTCCTCGTCTAGCCTAATTGTCCTGGCTAGGACTTCTAGCACGATGTTGAATAAGAGCGGTGATAAAGGGCGTCCTTGTCTGGTTCCTGTTCTCAAGGGAAATGCTTTCAGGTTCTCTCCATTTAGAGTGATGTTGGCTGTTGGCTTTGCATAGATGCCCTTTATTATGTTGAGGAATTTTCCTTTAATTCCTATTTTGGTGAAAGTTTTTACCATAAATGGGTGTTGGACTTTGTCAAATGCCTTTTCTGCATCAATTGATAGGATCATGTGGTTTTTGTCTTTTGTTTTGTTTATGTGATGGATTACATTAATGGTTTTTCTGATATTAAACCAGCCTTGCATACCTGGTATAAATCCCACTTGATCATGGTGAATTATTTTTTTGATATGTTGTTGAATTCTATTGGCTAGAATTTTGTTGAGGATTTTTGCACCTATGTTCATGAGGGATATAGGTGTGTAATTTTCTTTTTTTGTAATGTCTTTACCTGGTTTTGGTATCAGGGAGATGGTGGCTTCATAGAATGAGTTGGGTAGTATTCCGTCATTTTCTATGCTTTGAAATACCTTTAGTAGTAGTGGTGTTAACTCTTCTCTGAAAGTTTGGTAGAACTCTGCAGTGAAGCCAGCCGGGCCAGGGCTTTTTTTTATTGGGAGTTTTTTGATTACCATTTCTATCTCTTTTTTTGTTATGGGTCTATTTAGTTGTTCAGGTATATATATATATTTAAGAACCTGAAGATACAGATGAAGACACTGTCATAGATAGGATTTTATTTGTTTTCATTAAGAGATTTTTCTATGTATCCAGTCCAACAGGCTTCTAGAAGATCTCATATTTTATTATCTTTAAAAAATCTTAATGGATGGCATGTAACCTTTAGTTAATTTCTGTATGTTTTGAAATTTAAACAAATACTTTCTCAGCCTTCTTCTCTTTGATTTTACTTGTTTTATTTAGGTAATGTTTGATGCTTAAATAATTTCTGATTCATTAAATATTAATCAATCAAGCAAACAAACTCAAAAGATAAATTCACAGCAGGGAAAATGTCAAATGGAACACAGATGACAGAAGAAAGACGGAAAGCATCATTTTACTCACCCTTTTGCATATAGTCTACAAATGTTTATTAGCTGTCTCTTATGTGACGGAAGTGTGCTAGGCACAAGGAATGTGAGATGAACAAGGTGGGTTTTGTGCTTACTCTCATAGATCTTACAGGCTAAGTACAGAGTCATCAGGGTCTATGGCAGAATTAATCCTTCTCTCTTCTTCAGCCACTCAAAGACACCTACCTCACTAGAGTCACTGCTAATGCTGCCTTGTAGAAACAACACCCCCTCTAGTGAAGTCTCTGATTTCCTCCTGAACTGTTTTGTCATATCTCCCAACTGGCAGCACTGGCTGTCTCTACCCCTCAGCCTACTCTTCCCCCTGGCCATGGGAGCCAATGCCACCCTCCTGATCACCATCTGGCTGGAAGCCTCCCGGCATGAGCCTGTGTACTACCTGCTCAGCCTCCTCTCCCTCCTGGACATTGTGCTCTGCCTCACCGCCATCCCCAAGGTCCTGGCCATCTTCTGGTTTGACCTCAGGCCCATCAGTTTCTCTGCCTGCTTCCTCCAGATGTTCATTATGAATAACTTCCTGCCCATGGAATCATGCACCTTCCTGGCCATGGCCTATGACCGCTATGTGGCCATCTGCAAGCCTCTACATTACCCATCCATCATCACTGACCAATTTGTGGCAAAGATTGTTGTCTTCATCTTGACCCGGAATACATTTCTCACTGCACCTATCCCCATCCTCTCTGCTCGGCTCCATTATTGTGGAAAAAATATCATTGAGAACTGTATCTGTGCCAACCTCTCTGTGTCCAAGCTCTCCTGTGATAATATTGCCCTTAACCGAATCTACCAGTTAATTGTGGCCTGGACTCTTCTGGGTTCTGATCTCATCCTCATCTTTCTCTCCTATACTTTCATCCTCCGAGCTGTTCTTAGACTCAAGGCAAAGGGGGCAGCTGCTAAAGCTCTGAGCACATGTGGCTCCCACTTTATTCTCATCCTCTTCTTCAGTACCATCCTGCTAGTTTTTGTGTTCACGCATATGGCTAAGTAAAAGGTTTCCCCTGATATTCCTGTCTTACTTAATGTCCTACACCATGTAATTCCTGCAGCTTTGAATCCCATTGTCTATGGGGTAAGAACCCAGGAGATTAAACAGGGAATTTGGAAATTACTGAGGAGGGGTGATTGACAACAGAAAGTGATTATGTTCTTGCTTTGCTCTTCTGGATTGGGAATACTCAAAATCACAATTGGAGGCAGGAACTGAGGGAGAAAAATACAAGTCTAATCTGCTCTCTGGACATGCCTGGTATGAGCTATATGGTTTCCCTCTTATCTGGTGTTACATCCTACTTCTTGCCATTCCATGACTTCCCGGCAGAGACTAAGAATATAGATGTATAATCTTTCACCATGTCTCCCAAGCCAGAGACTATGAATTTTGATAAATTCAGCACCAAACTTAATTGTCTGCTCCTAAATAAATCCCAAATGGGGCCAAGGGAAATTGAAAATCAACACTTGCTTAAAGATGTTTGGATAATGTGAAAGGTCAGTACTTAGAGACATGCATAGGCTTTAGAATAATGTATGTAACATTAAAAAGACACTGTTAAAAGATGTTACATTAGCAGTTATACTTTAACATTTTCCTCTAGGCATTCAAAAATATTTATTGGATGTTATTTTGTATTCAGCATGGTGCTAGGAAATGGGAATCTAATATAAGCACATCTTGGTCCCATTACTCAAGGAGTGCACAGCCTAGTGGAGAAGCCAGAAATATGTAAAAAGAGACTAAAATACATAAATAAACCCAGAAGAGAGGAAATGAATTCTCTAGGTAGGGCCAGAAGGTTACACATAGGCCATAGGATGATAGATTGGCAGAATAGCAAAGGAATAACATATCAAAAACTGGATCATCATAAGTCAAAGCACAGAAGCATAATAGTCTTTGGTTCACTTAGGGAATAGGGGGTAATTCTCTGTGGTTTCCCTATACCAGTTAATTCTAATTCTATACTTCCGGTTTTTCCAGCCCCAAACCTCAGAGGCATCCTCATTTCATTCTTTCCTTTATCACCAATATCTCATCCACAGATAAATCTTGTCAACCTTACCTTTAAAACCTTCTGAGAATCCTACAACTTCTCCCCATTTCCATTGTTATAACAAAGTTCAAGCCACTTCATCTCCACTCTGGGTTACTGTAATGCCCTCAGAGGTAAATGGAGAGAGAGAACTTGTTTCCCTACAGTTTAGCCCAGATAGAGTGAAAATATGTCAGGCCAATCATGTCACTGATATGCACTAAATCTCTGCATAACTTCACATCTCAGAATTAAAGGCACAATCTTTATGATGGCCTGCAAGACCCTACACAGTCTGATCCTCATAGACCTGCTCAATCCCCTGCTTCAGACTGCTCTATCCAACCAATCTAAAACCAAACCCACTGCCATTGAGTTGACTCTGACTCATAGTGATACTGTATCCAAACTGTCTAGCAAAGTCTCAAACACATTAACCACATTCCTGCCTCTGGAACTTTTTACTTGTTGTTTCCTTTGCCTAAAATACTTTCCACAAATAGCTCTCTCCTTCAAGTTCATTGGGTTTCCTGGCCAGTATACTAAAAGTAGAAACCCTGGTTTTGTAGTGGTTAAGAGTTTCAGGTGCTAACCAAAAGGTCAGCAGTTCAAATCCACCAGGCATTCCTTGGAAACTGTCTGGGGCAATTCTACTCTGTCCTATAGGGTCACTATGAGTTAGAACTGACTTTTTTAAATAAAAACAGCACTCAACAATATTCCCTTGAAACACAAATTATTTCCTAGTGTCAGTTTGGCACCATCTAACATAAAGGGTTGCCATGAGTCAGAATCGACCTGATAGTTTTTTGAAAAGACCATAAGATTTACCAATTTATTTGTTTAGTCAGACTCCCTTCACTAAAATTTCAACAGTATAAGGACAGGGATTTTTGTCTGTTATAGTCACTGTTCTTAATCCAGTGCCCAGAACAGTTCTTGGCATATGGTATCCTTTCTCATCAAATTGATCCAGACTCACAGAGATGCTATAGAACAGAGTAGAACTATCCCACAGGGTTTCTAGGACTGTAATTTTTTTTTTTAATTGTACTTTAGATGAAAGTTTACGGAACAAACTAGTTTCTTATCAAACAGCACACATATTGTTCTATGGCATTGGTTAACAAACCCACGACATGTCAACACTCTCCATCCTCAACCCTGGGTTCCCTATTATCAGCTTTCCTGTTCCTTACTGCCTTCCAGTCCCTGCCCGAGGGCTAGTGCACCCCGTTAGTCTTGTTTTGTCCCATGGGACTGTTTAATCTTTGGTTGAAGGAAGAACCTCAAGAGTGACCTTGTTTCTGAGCTGAAAGAATGTCATACTCTGGTCTCTGTCAGGCCAGCAAGTCTGGTCTTTCTTTTTGAGTTAGAATTTTGTTCTACATTTTTCTCCAGCTCTGTCCAGGACCCTCTTTTGCGATCCCCTGTCAGGACAATCAGTGGTGATAGCAGGGCACTATCTAGTTGTACTGGACTCAGGGTGGTGGAGGCCGTGGTAGATGTGGTCCATTAGTCTTTCCGACTAATCTTTCCCTTGTGTCTTTAGTTTTCTTCATTCTTCCTTGCTCCCAAAGGGGTGAGACCAGTAGAGTAGAATGTAGAACTTTTTTTTTATATATATAAACTATGTTGTGCCTATTGAGCTAGATGTTCTCTGAGACCATGGTCTCCACAGCCCGCAGCCCAGCAATTCAGTCCCTCGGGGAGTTTGGACATGTCTATGGAGTTACCAGGATCTTGCCTCCAAGGCTGTAAATCTTTATGGAAGCAGACTGCCACATCTTTCTCCCACGGAGCACCTGCTGGATTTGAACCATTGACCTTTTAGTTAGCAGCCAAATGCTTTAACTACTGCACCACCAAGGCTCCTGGTATATGGTGAAAAAATAAAAAATAAAATAAAGACCTATAAATGTTTGTTAAATAAATAATTGAATAAATGTTGAATAATTAAATGAATGTATAATAGTTACTAGGACTACAAGGTTTTTGTCCTCTGAGTGTTTACATTAGATGTCAGGAGTGTGGGAGAGAGCATATTTCAAGCATGATCCCAAGTTTCTGGTCTGAGCAACTGTATGGAACAGGCAGGGATAGGTTCAGAAGTATACTTTTAGACATTCTGAGTTTGAATACCCATGAGGCATACAAGTGAAAGTGTATAATAAGCACTTGGACTTACAGGTTTGGCTCTCAAATAAGATATGAACTTTGGAACTGATTACAGATTGTAATAAAAGGAATGGGAGTATATAGTAAAAAGAAAAGAAAACCCACCAAAAAGCCAGAAAAAAAAAAAAACCCTCATCATCCTTACTTTCTGGTAAGGAGACTAGCATAAAGATTAAACAAAGGGAGTAGAAACTAAAGAAGAGACTCACAGAAGAAAGCACCACAAAATAGATGTTGTCAGTTAGGAGGGTATGCTCGACTACATTCAAGACTACCCATAGAGTGTGCAAGTTCCCTGTCTATATAAGCAATTTAATTTTTTAAATGCTTTACAAAATTTATGGGCCCATGTGAAGTAAAGTGATTTACCAATGAAAACGTAGAAGAATGAGTAGAGAAAAAAAATTCTTATATATTTAATTATCATCCCATCAGATTCTTTGAAGTGTTAAGACTCCATCTCTTCCTGTTAGTCCAGGTAGCATTTCTTCACGTTCTTTATTGCCAAGTGTGCCTTTACTAGTTAATTCAGTATCCCCCACCACAAGAACACTATACTAATACTGCTATTACTCATGATACTATGACCCTTTGGAACATGTTTTATTAACTATATAGGTCATTTTGCCTCTACAGTTCCTTAATAGCATTTATTTAATGCCAGTTACAGTACTACTCGTGGTACTACTATATCATCCATCATGGTGCCCATAAATACTGGCTTTTAACGAGTCTCTCAAAGGTTGCTACTATTCATCGTTAATAATGACCACAACTCCAAGTCTTGACCAGAGTGTACACTAAAGTGTGAACAGTAATTTTCTGCTCATGCTAAATTTACTGTTCACTTTACCACGTACTCTCTTGGACCCTTTAGGTCATAATCAATGCAATTTTCACGGTGATATCTTTCAATGTGGACCATGGTTTCTCTAAGGAGACCAAGAGTCTTCCATAACACTCCACGATAAAACATATGTCTAAAAGAAGGACTTTTCATTTTCAAAGTATAACATTATTTGAATTTTATGTAATAATCAATACCAATTAAACTGTGATTATTTTCATCTCTTAATGCATTTCTTAAATTCTGCTTTCAAAAATTTCAAGTGTATACAGAAAACTGAAAATAGCTGTGTGTTGCTCAATTTGTTCAAGTCTAAAGTGAGAAAGGTGTGAATAACCAGAAAATAAGGATGATGTGTGGGTTTTTCTGGGAGAAGCACTTGGAGGTAGAAGTGAGAGGCCTATGGGTGAGTTTCAGGGAGAGGCTGTGGGTTCTGTGTGTGAAGTCCTTACTCTGAACCCAGCCAGGTGCTCTTCACATACACTCTTTCAAGAGAACTGGGTCCCCGTGAACCTGATCCCAGAGGTTTCTTCAAAGTAAGGATGTCAGAATTAGAAGACACAAAGATATCAGAATTAGAATACAAGGTTATTAAAAGACTTGTTGTAACTGCATTCTGTATATCTAAAAAAGGTAAGTAGAGATATGGAAGATACTTTAAAAACCAAAATTAAACTTCTGGAGATAAAAACTACAACATCTGAGGTGAAAAATATACTGGGTAGAATTAAAGGAAGTGTAGACTGGAGAAAGAAAAGTTTAATGAACCTGAAGCTATAGCAAATAAAACAAAGAGAGAAAAAAATTAAAAATGAACCCATCATCAATAACAACTGAAAGGGCATAAAATTTGTGCAAATGAAGTCCTAGAAGGAAAGAAGACAGAAGAGGGGAGAGAAAATATATTTGAAAAAATAATGGCTGAAATTTGCCAAATTTGATTTAAAAAAACTATAAACCTTCAGTTCCAAGAAGCTCATGAACATCAAGAATAAGAAACATGAAGAAAACTGCCCCCAAACCAAAAAAACCAAACCCACTGCCATCGAGTTGATTCTCACTCATAGTGACCCTACAAGACAGAGTAGAACTGCCCCATAGCATTTCCAGGGAGCACCTGGTGGATTCAAACCACCTACCCGTAGTACTTAACCACTATGCCATCAAAATCAAGTTTCTCGAAACAAGTGAAAAAGAAAAAATCTTAAAAGCTGGAGGGAAAAAAGATACATTACATACATACAAAGGAAGTTAAAGATGAAAGCAGATTTCTTAGTAGAACAATTGGAAGTGAGAAGAAAGTGATGCAACAATTTTAAAGGACAGCAGTGAAAAAAAGAACTATAATTCTATACCCCACAAATATAACCTTCAAAAAAAAATACACAAAACACTTTTTGACAATAAAAACTAAATTATTTTATCACCAATAGGCCTGCTCTACAAGTAATGTTAAAAGTTCTTTAAGCAGAATGAAATGACACCAGATGGAAATATCCGTCTATGCAAAGCAATTGAAAAGCATCAAAACTGGTTACTACATGAGTAAGTGTATGTTTTATTATTTTTAATTAATTAAATTATTTGAAAGGTAATTGTTTAAACAAAAATAATAACAATGTAGTATGGGGTTTACAACATATGGAAGTGTAAAATACATGACAATAAATGCACAAAGCCAGGAAGGGAAAAATGGAACTATGTTGTAAGGTTCTTACCCTATATGTGCACTGGTATATTATCACTTGAAGACAGAGCATGACTAGTTAAAAATGTGTGCTATATAGTCTAAAGCAACCACAAGAATAACCAAATACATATAACCACTAAGCCAACAAATGAGATATAATGGAATTACAAAAAATATTCAGTTAATCCAAGAGAAGGAAGAAAAGAAAAAAAGAATAGATGGGAAAAATAGGAAACAAATGCCAAGATGATAGGTACTACTGATATGTCAACTCTATCAATAACCACACTGAATATAAATGGACCAAACATCTCAATTAGAAGGCAGAGCTTGTCAGATTGGTTAAAAGAGCCAGACCCAACTATATGCTGCCTACATGAATTCCACCATGAATATAAATACAAACTGGTTAAAAGTAAAGTTACATATATAGATTTAGATATATATATCAATACTAATGGAGCACTGGTAGCAGAGTGGTTAAGGGTTGTGGCTGCTAACCAAAAGATTTTCTGTACAAATCCGCCAGCCACTCTTTGGAAGCCCTATGGGGCAGTTCTACTCTGCCCTACAAATTTGCTATGAGTTGAATTGACTCAACAGCAATGTCTATGTTAATGTCAGAAAAAAATAAGTTCCAAAACAAAGCACATTAGGAGAATATACATTCTTTGTAATGCACACACAACATTTATCAAGCAGGACCAAATTATGGGCCATAAAGTATATCTTAATAAATTTAAAAAGATTTGAGTCACGCAAAGTATATTCTATGGTCAAGACGGAATTAAATTAGACATCAATAACAAAATTACCTTTGGAAAAAATCTCCTAATATTTGGAAACTAAAAACTACAGTTCTAAATAGCACATGGATCAAAACAGAAAGTAGAAAGCATGTTGAGTTGAAAAAAAATAAAAACAAAAGCACAACATATCATGATTTTTGGAATGTTTCTAAACCCTTTATTAAAAAATAAGATGCCATATAGTTCTACAAAAATAAAGATAATATCAAATGGTGTAAAGGATGTGAAAAATAAAGAAAATTTATGTATTTTCAGTGTGACTTTATAAATATGTTGAAGAGAAATTTTGTTGCCCCTAGTGAAATTGATATGTTTACACCTCATGACTCAGCAAAACTGTTCCTGCACATGTACCTTCCCATAGAGACGTACAAGGATTTGACATGTGGTGCAATGGATTGCTTTAGTGTGGCCTTTCTCGCCATGATTGTGTAACTCCCACCCAAGTGACTGGGCTCACCAAGGGGATTGGCCAGTTTTGACTTTAAAGAGAACCAATTTCAGACCAGAGAGAGGATCCTACCACCACCAAGGGAGAACAGCCAGGAGCAGAGACCAGGTCCTTCTGACCCAGGATCCCGGCACTGAGAAGCTGTTGGACCCAGGAGACAAATAGAGAGCTATAACCCTGCAGACAGTGAGAAGCTGTGACAGGAGAGACTAGCAGGAGAAAACATGCAGTGGGCTTCCAGGCCCACAGAACAGGAAAGGTGAGTGCCTTTGGGCAGAGACATAGGGCCAGAGAAAGGGGGTGCCTGCCAGTATGGCTGGGAAAAGGCCGCCCTGATGGAGGAACTGTATCCTGAGCATTCCTGAACCTGAATTGTAACCGTTAATTCCCTAATAAGCCCCATAATCATGAGTATTGTGTGTGCGGCCATTGTAAGGAATTATCTAACCCAACAGCAAAGTAGACAGTGCTGTGGAAGGAACAGTTGGTGTCAAAATTGGTAAAGACAATGGGGAGAGGAGGCATGTCTGCCTTCTACCACAAGAATCAGCTATGGGCTGTTGATCTTGATTCTCCTTCCCCCTTGTGAAGTTAGAGGAGACACTGCCCCAAGTCGTTTTAACACAGCAGTACTATTATTTTTGTTAACAATGAATTATAGGTCAACACCTGGGTGTTGTCCATTTAAATAAAAGGATTAATGCACATAACATAACATTGAAAAACAATTTAAAAATAATGAAAGCAATTTACACATAGCAAGATGTATAGATATTTAAGATATAGTATTGATTGAAAATAAAAAATAACAGCAAATTTATAACCCTGTGACATTTATATAAATTAAATACCCAAACAATTCTCTTATAGATAAACATATAATTAATCATGTCTGTCAGATTGTCATACTGTGGGGGCTTACGTGTTCCTGTGATGCTGGAAACTATGCCACCAGTATTCAGATAGCAGCAGGGTCACCCATGGAGGACAGGATTCAGCTGAGCTTCCAGACTAAGACAGACTAGGAAGAAGAACCCGGCAGTATACTTCTGAGAAACAAACAAACAAACAAAAACGCCAGTGAAAACCTTATGAATAGCAGCAGAACACTGTCTGATACAGTGCTGGAAGATGAGCACCCCAGGTTGGAAGGCACTAAAAAGATGACCGGGGAAGAGTTGCCTCCTTAGAGTCGACCTTAATGACATGGATGGAGTAAAGCTTTTGGGACTTTCATTTGCTGATGTGGCATGACACAAAATGAGAAGAAACAGCTGCAAACATCCATTAATAATCGGAACCTGGAATGTACAAAGTATGAATCTAGGAAAATTACAAATCATCAAAAATGAAATGGAACGCATAAACATCAATATCCTAGGCATTAGTGAACTGAAATGTACTGGTATTGGCCATTTTGAATTGGAAAATCATATAGTCTACCATGCTGGGAATGACAACTTGAAGTGGAATGGTGTTGCATTCATTGTCAAAATGAACATTTCAAGATCTATCCTGAAGCACAATGCTGTCAGTGATAGTGAAGAATTCAATGGGGAAAATATAAAATAACACAGGAAGCATCAAAAGAAGATGGAAGGAGTACACAGAGTCATTATACCAAAAAGAATTAGTCAATGTCCAACCACTTCAAGAGATAGCTTATGGTCAGGAACTGATACTACTGAAGGAAGAAGTCCAAGCTGCTCTGAAGGCATTGGCGAAAAACAATGCTCCAGGAACTGATGGAATATCAATTGAGATGTTTCCACGAAAGGATGCAGCACTGGAGGTGCTCACTCATCTATGCCAAGAAGTATAGAAGACAGCTTCCTGGCCAACTGACTAGAAGAGATCCATATTTATGCCTATTCCCAAGAAAGGTGATCCAACCGATTATAGAACAATATCATTAATATCACATGCAAGCAAAATTTTGCTGAAGATCATTAAAAAATGGCTGCAGCAGTATATCGACAGGGAATTGCCAGAAATTCAGGCCAGTTTCAGAAGAAGACTTGGAACCAGGGATATCATTGCTGATGTCAGATGGATCCAGGCTGAAAGCAGAGAATACCAGAAGGGTGTTTACCTGTGTTTTATTGACTATGCAAAGGCATTTGACTGTATGGATTATAACAAATTATGGATAACATTGAGAAGAATGGGAATTCCAGAACACTTAATTGTGCTCATGAGGAACCTTTACATAGATCAAGAGGCAGCTGTTCGGATAGAACAAGGGAATGCTGATTGGTTTAAAGTCAGAAAAGTTGTGCACCAGGGTTGTATTCTTTCATCATACCTATTTAATCTGTATGATGAGCAAATAATATGAGAAACTGGACTATATGAAGAAGAACGGGGCATCAGGATTGGAGGAAGACTCATTAACAACCTATGTTATGCAGATGACACAACCTTGCTTGCTGAAAGTGAAGAAGACCTGAAGCACTTATTAATGAAGATCAAAGACCACAGCCTTCAGTATTGATTGCACCTCAACATAAAGAAAACAAAAATCCTCACAACTGGACCAATGAGCAACTTCATGAGAAACAGAGAAAAGATTGAAGTTGTCAAGGATTTCATTTTACTTGGATCCACAATCAACACCCATGGAAGCAGCAGTCAAGAAATCAAAAGACTCATTGCATTGGGTAAATCTGCTGCAAAGGACCTCTTTAAAGTTTCGAAGAGCAAAGATGTCACCCTGAAGACTAAGGTGCACCTGACCCAAGCCATGGTATTTTCAATCACATCATATGCATGTGAAAGCTGCACAGTGAATAAGAAGACAAAAGAAGAATTCATGCCTTTGAATTGTGGTGTTGGCGAAGAATATTGAATATGCCATGGACTGCCAGAACGAATAAATCTGTTTTGGAAGAAGCACAACCAGAATGCTACTTAGAAGCAAGGATGGAGAGACAGCATCTTACATACTTTGGTCATGTTGCCAGGAGGAATCAGTCTCTGGAGAAGGACATCATGCCTGGCAAAGTACAGAGTCAGCAGAAAAGAGGAAGACCCTCAACGACGTGGATTGACACAGTGGCTTCAACAATGGGCTCAAGCATATGAACAATTGTAAGGATGGCGCAGGACCGGGCAGTGATTCATTCTGTTGTGCACAGGGTTGCTATGAGTTGGAACTTACTCGACGGCACCTAACAACAACAACAATCACCCTGAAGATTAATTAAAAAGATATATTTTAAGTACCCTAGAGTTTGTGCTTTTCAGAAAGAAAACGGAAGAAGAATGATGTTGGTTTATGTAGAAGAAAGGTAAATAAAACTAAAGCAAAACAAAGGCCTTGAAGAAGCTTATGATTCTTGTGTGCCATGGCTTGAGGAGTATGAATAATTCACATTAGGTTCAAAGTGAAAATAAAAAATAAAGGAGCAAATCGTGTTCCCTAATATCCAATTACACATAAATCTCATTTTTAAGATCTTTCACTGTGTTACTAATAACTATAGGAGCTTTCTCACTGAAAAATACGTTGTATTTCCTTAGTAATAGTTTGTTCAGTTTTCTCTTTCATTTTTATCATTATAATGCCATGACAGGAGTCATGGTAAGTCAGTAACAACCTATTTAATAGCATGGGTTTGGCCTATCCAATGAGCATGTGCAGCAAACCCATGAGAACTTTTTAGGGAGCTTATTGCACCACTGGAAAGTATAGAGTATACATATGCAAATGAGTGTGAGCATATACTGACGTGTGTGTGAGATCCCTGTACACAGGAGACTCAACTTACTGCCTAGAAAACACAAAGCCAATGTAGTACCTCCTAAGGTTGGGTTAACAGGGGCCTTTGCTCTCAGAGAGAAAGAAAATAATTTTCTTCTACCACCTGCCTGCCTATCTATCCCATGATTGACTTTGGGCCCAAGTGAGTAGAGATGAAGAAGTTCCCAGAGGGCAGAGTCCCTGAGGCTCCAGGATTATAACTACCTCAGGTACTTCAGGAATCTTACCAGAGCTCCAAGAATAGTGGAATCAGACTCCAAGCTTCACATCCTCTGTAAGTAAGTCTGGAAAGGGAACCCAGAGAGTGGGTGGGGGAGGGGTGCCATACCAAAATTAGCCAGAAGACAGGAGGTCTCTATCTCTTCTGTTCAGATCTGTGTTTCTTTCCATTCCTGAGTCTGAGATGCTGAAGGAGGTGGAGATGGTAGCGATCGCATCTTATCTCGGGTCAGGAGGCACACATGACAGCCTGTGCTCTGGGACCTTCTTCTTTGGGCCTCTTCCATGTGCTTGGTAGTGTCAGGGATGCAGAGAAGCTAGAGTTTATCCATGGGAGATTAACTGGTGTAGTAAGAGAGCTGGAAAATGCATCACCTGGGACCAGTTAAAAAAACGTATGAATTATGGTATAGGAATTAAACTCAGTGTATGTAACTTCATAGACTTGAGACCAAATATACAGTTGGGGACCAGTGAGGATCAGGAAGAAGCTCAGCAGATTTCGCTCAATCTAAAGAATTTCTAAATACTAGGAACCCTGGTGGCACAGCTATTATGAGCTTGGTTGCTAACCAAAAGCTCAGCAGTCGAAATCCACCAGTTTGTCCTTGGAAACCTTATGGGGCAGTTTTTTTCTGTCCTTCAGGGTCACTATGAATCAGAATTGAATCAACGACAACAAGTACCACCCCAAAGAAAAAATTATGCCCAAAAAAACAATGAACTACCTGTCCCTGGATATACTCAATAATGTCTGAGAGTGTACTTGGAAGAAATGTTTTACAGGCATGTCTAAATTCTATGGTGTTAGAAAATCATTAATAAGAATTTCCTTTTAAAAAGAACCTTCCACTTTTTAAAATGGTGCTTCCGTGGATACATGTTATGGGCCAAACCCACAGCTTGTAAAAAGGCTTGGGTTGCAGGGTCTCTGCTTTCTTTTCTGACCTTCTACTTGCCTATTTCTTCTTCCCTGGCTTCCTTAGTCTCTGCCTAGATAGAACCAGAAGCCATCAGCTCTAGGTCCTCAGCCCTAGTGCTGCTATTAGCGAGTTCTGATTGCAAACCAAGATTGAAAGAGGAGAGGGGAAGAACAAATGTGTTCCCAGCACCTTTACTCTCAGGGCTGAATATGTGTTCAATGCTTGTTGAATGAATGATGGACTGAAGAATATGTAGGAACATTAAAGAGAAAAGAGAAGCGGAAAGAAAGAGTCACTAAGTGAAGAAAAAAGATGCAATAATTTCCATCTGTCCTCCTCAAATCGCATCCTAGTGTGACAAATAATTGTCCCAATGCTTCATAGGAGACAAAAAACCATTCTGCCTCCTCTAGGCTTTCCCATGGACACTTGTATCTCAATTTGCACCCTCCAAAGATCATTTCAAGACTATCCTTGCTTCCAAGCAGGGGACACTTAATTCTTTCCAGGAGTACTTTGAAGTTCCTACAGAAGAAAATCTTCTTGAGGATGGTGATATCTGAGGCTCATATATATAAGAATTAAATGCATTTTTTTTTAAGAGAATAAAATCAGAGATTGGAATGAGCAAAAAAAAAAAAAGAAAAACCTGAAGGTAAGAGTGATGTCTAGAAAGAATGCTTGAAATGAGACAGCCTGAAGTTTGTACATGCTGTGGGTACAAACAAAGCTAATAAGGGCTGGGTCAGTTGTGACAAGTACTGGTCTTAGCAGCTGCTATCAGTTCATGCCCCAGACTTACAAGTGAAAAGTCTCAAAGAGAAGAGTGAGGGAAAGACAGAGATGAATGAACATATTACCAAGGCATGGAGAGGTTCTTCCATCACCAACTCAAGACTAGAAATCATTTTCTATTGGTTATTATCTTAAGGACATTCTCCAGTTCCAGAATTTCACACTTTCAGTGGGTCACTCCTTCAAGGCAAAGCACAGAACCACTAGAAAAGAAAAACTGAGATTGGGGGGCTAGAAGTATGGAGCTATGAAATAGAAAAATAAGTCAGAAGATATAACTATGGAAATAATTTTAGAATTTTCTTGAGCCTTTAGGGGATTGTCTCTTAGGGAGCAAACCCTGGAAAATAGTAAGAAGAAACAAAACATAAAAGTTGGCTAAGGAGGGGATTGGACTCTATGAGCAAAGAGAAGCAGAAGTTGCATGTGGAAGGAAAAAAGAGATTCCAGATGCTGGAAAACTGCCAGTAGGATTATGGGGGCATGGGGGATGGGGTATAGAATTAACACCCAAAAACGTGTAAAACAAATTGCCAGATAAGAGAAGCATTTCTAGATCACATAGAATGCAAGTATATTCATACAGACACTGGCCTTGGGTCTGAAGAAATTATTTCTTCCACATTTGAACCATATCAGTTAAATTGTGGAAAAGACACATAACACCAATGGATCTCAGTTTGCTTGTATGAAAAAATAAATTGTTAAGATAGTTTACCCTCCCTATTTCATAGTATTCGGTGTCATAAATGATAATATGTTTAAAATTCATTCCATATGTGCCAAAGTCACTACTAATGTACTCTGCTATTAGCAAGAGAAAACCTCTTCCATAAATCAGGTGGGAGGTATCATCTCTGGAAGACATCGAATTAGTAGAACACTTTGCTTTGAGAAGGAGGATCATGAGGGGTGAAGAAAAAGTCCTGGTAGGGAATACCTATCCTCCTTCCCTGTGAGAGCAGCCTCAAGTACAATACGGGTGGTTAAGACCTGGGTTTTGAGATCTCAGTTCCCTTACTTGTAAAATGGTGATAATAAAACATATCTCACAGGGTGATGAATGATTAAGTGGGATAAAGCCCTGGAAAATTTGAGCACCATTCCCAGCAATTAGCAAGAACCCCCAAAATAACTAATATCTAATATTCTATTTTATTGGTTAGCCTGAGGCCCTGGTGGCACAGTGTTTAAGAGCTCGGCTGCTAACCAAACGGTCAGCAGTTCGAATCCACCAACCGCTACTCAGACTGCTATAGTGCAGTTCTACCTTGCCCTACGAGCTGAAATCCACTTAATGACAAGAGTTTCGTTGTTGTTGTTGTTTTTAATTTCTTAGCCTAATGAGTAAGAAACGGCACTACTTAAACACTTGATGAAAAAGAATTTCTAAACCCACAAAACACCTTAGCAGAGACCTCTGACTATGTATTTGAGTACAATGGACTACACTGAACCACCCCAGGAAGACTTGACCTATATCTTTCACCAAATCGTGGTCTTCTTTGGACTCTCTTTCAAAATTCAGCGAGAGAGGAAACTCTGAATCCTTTACCTTTAATATAATGCAGTTATCACATCATTTTATTCACAATTCTTTATCTCCAGCCTATACACCAAGCACTGGTGGTGCAGTGGCTGAGAGCTCTGCTGTTAACCAAAAGGCTGGCAGCTTGGATCCACCAGCCGCTCCTTGAAAACCCTATGGGACAGTTCTACTCTGGCCTGCGGGGTCGCTATGAGTTGGCATGAGCTGGACGGCAACAAGTATTTCTTTTTTTTATTTTTTTGACATACACCAAGTACTCTCTCACATTCTCATAATACTCTATGCATGACCCCGTCATTGCTGGTTATCGTTGGTTCTTATTATTATCCATCATTTCCAGGGAGATTTTGGTTTTACTGCTTTGATAATGAGGACAGTTGCTTATTCAATTTTGTAACCCACACATCTATCAGAATGCCAGGGGGAAAGATCATCACAAGAGAACAATGGCAACATTGAACTAAAATCTGGTGGGTGGGGTGTGTGAACTTGGGTCATTATATTCAAATAAAAAAAGGGGATACTAGCTGCCCTTTTCCAGGAAGCTGACTCTGACTCAGGGACCCCTTAGGACAGAGTAGAACTGCCCCTGTAGGGTTTCCAAGGCTGTAATCTTTACAGAAGTAGATTGCCACGTCTTTTTCCTGGGGAGGGGCTGGTGGGTGTGAAGAGTCAACCTTTTGGTTAGCAGCCGAGCACTTAACCACTGTGCCACCAGAGCTCCTGGAAAGGGGATAGAAGGATATTAAAGAAGGACTTCATCATCCCCACACTACTGCAATAAGAAGAACCAACTTTTCATCTGGATTAATGTCAAGGATTGCTTCTTCATAGCTACGTGGAATGGTTCATTCTTCTTTTAAAGAAGAATGCTTCTTCTAAAAGTTAGGAATCTTATAAATATGAAGATCTAAGAAATAAGCAGGAAAAGAATACCTGCCAAATAAAAACTACTTTTTAGACAAAAATGGAAATTCATTTTCTGTGATAATTTTATAAGATCTCTAACTAAAGCAAAATAAATACAGCCAAAAGGCCATAAAATGACATGGGGACTAGGGACTTTTCTTTGGGTCTCTGCTAGTTATCTGAGTTTATGTTAATGGTTAAATTGCAGATATGGCAGCCTATGTGGTCATTAAAAAGAAAACAGAGAAGAAATTTTTAAGTACAAATTTGGAGACTTGCCTGTTACAAAAATCTTCTTAGTTCTTGTTCTTCAAATTCATTTATATAACTTTCAACTATCCTGTGGATGACTGCAAAGCAACACAATGATCCCATTTTAAAGTCTTTTCTTAAAAGATATTATTAATTTTTGAGTGTGTATTTATGTGTAAAACAAATAAAATGATAGTAAAATTATATTTAACCTTCGTTATCAAAGAAGTGAATGCTTTTCAAACTTTTCTGATGAGATGTATGATAAATTCAATTTGTATACAAACCAATAAGCACATTATATATGTATACATAAACACACACACGTAATTGAAAACAAAGCCTCATCAAACAATACTTAACCTTTATACTAGTGAGTACTCTGATAATTTCTATACTGTACAAATTTGCTTTTCTATTTTAACCTATTGATTATTTAATTGAGTTTACAATCTACTAACAGATTCCTCTGAGCTAAGTGATTCCTAATATGTCAGAGTTATGCTTCCATGTTTGCAAACTCTGAAAGAAACTTCTGCACTTGTTATTCATATTCTAGCTAATTAATTTTCTCCATCTTTAGTTTCTATGAAGACCTAACAATTCTATCAAAAATAAATATTAAACAAATAGTATGTGTAAACAAATCATATTACCTCAGTCCTCTTTACTGTTTAAAATGATAGAAATATCCCTGTAGCATGGCATAAAGAATAAGCACGTAATTTTACTTGTTCTGTGTAACCTGCTGGAATCCACAAGGTGCCCCCAGGTAAGAAACATTCTTCTATCTTCATGTGTCTTGCTTGAGTCGGTAGCTAATTTTTATCTTAATTTTATAGATCAAGAAAACTGTGGAAACATATGACAATATGGCAGCTCAGCAAAATGGCACCATCTCCTTTGAGGTTTCAGACTTCCTCTTAAATTGTTTCATCAGGTCCTCCAGCTGGCAGCTCTGGCTGCCCCTGCCCCTCAGCCTTCTCTTCTTCCTGGCCATGGGGGCCAATGCTACCCTCCTGATCACGATTCGACTGGAGACCTCCCTGCATGAGCCCATGTACTACTTGCTTAGCTTCCTCTCCCTACTGGACATTGTGCTCTGTCTCACTGTTATTCCCAAGGTCCTGGCCATTTTCTGGTTTGACTTCAGGTCCATCAGCTTCTCTGCCTGCTTCCTCCAGATGTACATCATGAATTGCTTCCTGGCCATGGAGTCCTGCACATTCATGGTCATGGCCTATGACCGTTACGTGGCCATTTGCCACCCGCTTCGGTACGCATCCATTATCACTGACCAATTTGTGATCAAGGATGCCATTTTTATTTTGGCCAGGAATATCTTTATGACTTTGCCCATTCCCATTCTCTCAGCAAGACTCTACTACTGTGGCAGAAATGTCATTGAGAACTGCATCTGCGCCAATATGTCTGTCTCAAGGCTCTCCTGTGATGATGTCACCATCAATCGCCACTACCAATTTGCTGTGGGCTGGACCCTGCTAGGATCTGACCTCCTCCTCATCTTCCTCTCCTATGTTTTTATACTGCGAGCTGTGCTGAGACTCAAGACAGAGAGTGCTGTGGCCAAGGCCCTAAGCACGTGTGGCTCCCACTTCATCCTTATCCTCTTCTTTAGCACCATCCTCCTGGTCTTGGTCCTCACTCACGTGGCTAAGAAGAAGGTCTCCCCTGATGTGCCAGTCTTGCTTAATGTCCTCCACCATGTCATTCCTGCAGCCCTCAACCCCATTGTTTATGGAGTGCGAACCCAGGAGATCAAGCAAGGAATCCAGAGATTACTGAAGAAAGGGTGATGATAAGGACAGCAGGAATTGAATTTCTACATTCCTACAGTATGATGATTTATGAGTAAGTGGGTGGGTAATGTATGCATGGAAACCCTGGTGGTGTAGGGGTTAAGTGCTATGGCTGCTAACCAACATGTCAGCAGTTCAAATCCACCAGGTGCTCCGTGGAAACACTATGAGGCAGTTATGCTCCGTTCTATAGAGTCGCTATGAGTTAAAATCAACTCCATGGCAATGGGTTTTTTTAAATATATGATTGGGCTGCAATTCATATCTATTAATTACAACCTCAAATTGGATAAACTAGGTATTGAGACTTGTTTTTTTAACCTTCGGAGTATTTTTTTAAGGATTTCATTTTTCTCATTCCTCTATCAGGAATCCCCTTGACCCTGTCTCCTTCATTTCCATGTTTCTATTCCAATTTGTCTAAAATTCAGAGATTTTTTTGGCAGACTCTAGGGTGAAAATTTCATGTTCCTGAAAATACACCTGTTAATATTTCATGAATTTTGTATTACTGAAAACACAACTGTGGATGTTTTACGGTTTGTGTTGTGTTATTCTATTTTTATAGAAAAGAATATATTGGAGAAAAAGCTTTAGAAATTGAAATTTCAGTCCTAATTGATGAGAAATTTCCATTGGTCTGTAATTAGGTCTTTGTCTCTCAGCCTTCAATGACATCAATGTTCTCTGTGTGTGTGCATATATATATACACGTAAGAAAACAATAAGTACTGAACTTTATTAGATTTGAGAGACTCCTAAATCCTCCTCCTCAATGGTGTCTGCACTTGTGAACATTTGTCATAATTTAAGGAGTCATAGTTTATGATACATGAACTTAGCTCTGCTAATGAGAAAAATGATTGAAAAGATTCTAGTCTATGATCCAATAATAATACTGCAATATAAAATATCCCAGGTGAATATTATTTTCAAAAAAATCTCTGAATTTTTGACAAATAGGCATACAAACACGGAAATAAAGGAGAAAAGGTCAAGGAGATTCCTGATACAGGAAAGAGAAAAATGAAACGCTTAAAAAAAATACCCTGAAGGTTAAGAAAACACGTTATAATACCTAGTTTATCCAATTTGAGATTATGATTAATAGATATTAATTGGACAGTTTTTGAACACACTGTCCTGAGAATTCTGTCAGCCATCAAGGATACAAAAATGAATGGAACATTGTTGTTGCTTTGAGCTCAAAATGGTTAGAAGGGATACAAATAAAACTGAGTTCTAGAATTACATTCTTCTTAACCAGAAAGTCAGAGAGGAGCAAGGAGTTGAGTAGGATCGTGTATGGACACTTGGCAACTTAAGAAGTATTCAGTGAAAGTCACAGGGTGTGGGTTGTAGTCCTTGCTCAGCCCCACACACACACCCATACACACAAAAATTGTTTCTAGTAACAAATAAGGTGATCTCACTGTCTCAAAACCAAAAAACACTCGTTGCCATCGAGGTGATTCTGACACGTAGCAACCCAACAGGACAGAGTAGAACTGCCTCATAGGGTTTCCAAGTAGTGGCTGATGGATTCAAACTGCCAACCTTTTGGTTAGCAACCATAGCTCTTAACCACTGCACCACCATAGCTCCCACTGTGTCTTTTATTTACTTTGGACTGATTTCTTCCTCTTTATTCTAGCTAGAATGCGTTTTCTAAAGCTAATTATTCACTACTCTCTCATAATATATAAGCATCCTGAGACACACACAGAGAGACAGAGAGACTGCGCTCTCTGGAAGGTTTCCAAGGTGGAAGCTTTTGGAAGCAGATTGCCAGGACTTTCTTCCAAGGCACCTCTGGGTAGGCTTGAATCTCCAACCTTGGGGTTAGTAATCAAGAGCTTAACTGTTTGTGCCACCCAGGGACTAAATTGGGACAATGTTGCTGTTGTGTGCCATTGAGTCAATTTCAACTCATAGTGACCTTATGGGGCAGAGTAGAATGGCCCCTTGGAGTTTCCCAGGCTATAATCTCTATGCGAGCAGATCACCAGGTCTTTTGGCCTCTGGAGCTGCTGGGTGTGTTCTAACAGCCAATCTTTCAGTGAGCAGCTGAAAATTTAACCCAAACCAAAACCAAACCTGTTGCCATCGAGTCAATTCTGACTCACAGAGATCCTATAGGACAGAGTAGAACTGCCCGGTAGTTTCCAAGGAGCGCCTGGTGGATTCAGACCGCTGACTTTTTGGTTAACAGCCTTAGCTCTTAACCACTGTGCTCAATAGTAGTACCAATTTTAGACTTGCTATTAACTTTAATAAAATAATACTTGCAAAGCACTGAGCAAATGCCTGGAACATAGTGTTAGGTGGACTTTTTCCCCCTATTACACCCTGAATTATTATTCTTTTTATTAGAAAGTAAAATTAAAAGAACCGGGCAGATTTGGTGGTAGGTTAGGTGAAGAGGTGAATAAAAACGTAAATCTACTTAAAGTTCCTCGGTGGGTGAAAAGGTGCTGACACTGACTTTCATATGATTGGAACCCATTGGAGAAAAAGATTTGACTAATGCAATTTAGGGAGTGAATGTGTCATAAAGTATCTTCCTTTTCTACAGCAGGGTCATGATATTTTTAAAGCAATTCCACTGTATACTATTAAAGAAAATTGGAAACAGCATGAGCAACTGCTAATCCAAATGGCACATGCCAGCATACCTCCTCAACGCCTCTCGGAGCACCGGTTAGAGTCTAGCCAAAGATTTTTATTTCTTTAGAATTGGTACCACCACATCAGATCTCATTGTACTCTCATTGTGCTCAAAGTAGCATCAAGGCAAGACAACACATAGGTGTGCTCTAGATATGGCACTTCCTAGATCCCACAAGCACAATCACCATAAGTATTTTACGTATACCCAGTGTTTACCACACAACACACCGGTAATGACAGTTTCTAACTCTGGCCCACTCTCATTTACACACACCCAAGCACTGCACATGCACAGGACCAGATACAACTTAGACTCTACCCCATAGCACACAAGACAGACACAATTCTTTCAGTTCAAAAAGTCTGCTGCAAACTTAAACATATTCTCACCCACCACTATATCAGTGAAATTAACTACCCTCTCATCTCCCCTCCAGATAGGAGATGCCAACATAATCTCAAGTGTCCTCTGGATACAAGAACCTCATCCTTCACCAGCATCTTTTTCTATCCCTTTGTCCAGTCCAATCCCTGTCTGAAGAGTTGGCTTTGGGAATGGTTCTTGTCCTGGGCTAACAGAATTTCTGGGGGCCATGACGGCTGGGGTCTTTCTAGTCTCAGTCAGAACATTAAGTCTGGTCTTTTTATGAGAATTTGGGGTCTGCATCCCACTTCTCTCCTTCTCCCTCAGGTGTTCTCTGTTGTGTTCCCTGTCAGGGCAGTCATCAGTTGTAGTGAGGCACCATCTAGTTCTTTTGGTCTCAGGCTGAGGTAGTCTCTGGTTTATGTGGCCCTTTCTGTCTCTTGGGCTCGTGATTACCTTATGTCCTTGATGTTCCTCATTCTCCTTTGGTCCAGGTGGGTTGAGACCAATTGATGCATCATAGATGGCAACTTCCTAGGGTTTAAGACCCCAGGCGCCACTCTTCAAAGTGGGGTGAAGAATGTTTTCTTAATAGATTTTATTATGCCAATTGACTTAGATGTCCCCTGAAACCATCATCCCCAAACTCCTGCCCCTGCTACTGTGGCCTATGAAGAATGCAGTTTATTCAGGAAACTTCTTTGCTTTTTGTTTAGTTCAGTTGTGCTGACCTCGCATGTATTGTATGTTGTATTTCCCTTCACTTTTTAAAGTAGTTCTTACCTAATGTTTAATTAGTGAATACCTGGCTCCCGCCCTCCCTCCCTCCCACCTCTCTTAACCATCAAAGAATATTTTCTTCTCTGTTTAAACTCTTTCTCAAGTTCTTATTATAGTGGTTTTATACAATATTTGTCCTTTTGCAACTGGCTAATTTCACTCAGCATAATGCCTTTCAGATTCCTCCATGTTATGAAACATTTCACAGGTTCATCACTGTTCTTTAACAATATGTAGTATTCCATTGTGTGAATATACCATAATTAATTTATCCATTCATCCATTGATGGGCACCTTGGTTGCTTCCATCTTTTTGCTATTGTAAACAGTGCTGCAATGAACATGAGTGTGCATATAACTGTTCTTATAAAGGCTCTTATTTCTCTAGGATATATTCCAAGGAGTGGGATTGCTGGATTGTAAAGTAGTTCTAATTCTAGCTTTTTAAGGACACGCCAAATCGATTTCCAAAGTGGTTGTACCATTTTACATTCCCACCAGCAGTGTGTAAGTGTTCCAGTCTCTCCACAACCTCTTCAACATTTATTATGTTGTGTTTTTGGATTAATGCCAGCCTTGTTGGAGTGAGATGGAATCTCACTGTAGTTTTCATTTGCCTTTGTCTAATGGCTAATGATCCTGAGCATTTCCTCATGTATCTGTTAGCTACCTGAATATCTTCCTAAGTGAAGTGTCTGTTCATATCTTTTGCCCATTTTTTAATTGGGTTATTTGTCTTTTTGTAGTTGAGTTTTTGCAGTATCATGTAGGTTTTAGAGCTCAGGCACTGATCAGAAATGCATTAGCTAAAACCTTTTACCCAGTGTAGGTAATCTTTTTACTGTTTTGGTGAAGTCTTTAGATAAGCATAGGTGTTTGATTTCTAGTTTTCCTTCTACATTGTTAGTAATGTTTTGCAAAGTATTTGTGCCATGTATTAGCGCTCCTAACGTTTTCCCTATTTTTTTCTTCCATGATCTTTATCATTTTAGATTTCATATTTAGGTCTTTGATCCATTTTGAGCTCGTTTTTGTGCATGGTGTGACACATGGGTCTTGTTTCATTTTTTTGAAGATGGATATCCATTAGGCTAGCACCATTTGTTAAAAAGACTGTCTTTTCCCCTTTTAGCTGATTTGGGGCCTTTGTCAAATATCAATTGCTCATACATGGATGGATTTATGTCTGGATTCTCAATTCTGTTCCATTGGCCTATGTATCTGTTGTTGTACCAGTACCAGGCTGTTTTGACTACTGTGGTGGTATAATAGGTTCTAAAATCAGGTAGAGCAAGGTCTTCCACTTTGTTCTTCTTTTTCAGTAATGGTTTACTTATCCAGGGCCTCTTTTCCTTCTATATGAAGTAGGTGGTTTGTTTCTCCATCTCATTAAAAAATGTCCTTGGAATTTAGATTGGAATTGCATTAAATCTACAGATCGCTTTTGGTAGATTAGACATTTTTACACTGCTAAGTCTTCCTATCCATGAGCAAGGTATATCTTTCCACTTATGTAGGTCTCTTTTGGTTTCTTATAGAAGTGTGTTGTAGCTTTCTTTGTATAAGTCTCCTACAACTCTACTAAGATCTATTCCTAAGTATTTTATTTTCTTGGGGGCTACTGTAAATGGTATTGATGTAGTGATTTCTCTTCAATGTTCTTTTTGTTGCTGTAGAGGAATACAACTGATTTTTGTATGTTTATCTTGTATCCCATTACTCTGCTGAACTCTTCTATTAGTTTCAGTAGTTTTCTTGAGGATTCCTTAGGGTTTTCTGTGAATAAGATCATGTCATCTGCAAATAGAGAGAATTTTACTTCTTCCTTGCCAATCTGGATGCTTTTTATTTCTTTTTCAAATAATTTTATTGTGCTTTAAGTGAAAGTTTACAAATTAAGTCAGTCTCTCACATATAAACTTATGTGCACGTTACTACATACTCCCACTTTCTCTCCCCCTAATGAGTCAGCCCGCTCCCTCCTTCCAGCCTCTCCTTTCCTGACCGTTTTGCCAGTTTCTAACCCCCTCTACCCGCCCATCTCCCCTCCAGACAGGAGATGCCAACATAGTCTCAAGTGTCCAACTGATGCAAGTACCTCAATCCTCATCAGCATCTCTCTCCAACCCATTGTCCAGTCCAATCCATGTCTGCTGAGTTGGCTACAGAATGGATCCTGTCCTGGGCCAACAGAAGGTTTGGGGACCATGACCACCAGGATTCTTCTAGTCATATTCAGACCACTAAGCCTGGCCTTTTTATGAGAATTTGGGGTCTGCATCCCATTGTTCTCCTGCTCCCTCAGGGGTTCTCTGTTGTGCTCCCTGTCAGGGCAGTCATCGGTTGTGCCTGGACACCATCTAGTTCTTCTGGTCTCAGGATGATGTAGTCTGTAGTTCATGTGGCCTTTTCTGTCTCCTGTGCTCATAATTACCTTGTGACCTTGGTGTTCTTCATTCTTCTTAGAACCAGGTAGGTTGAGACAAATTGGTGCATCTTAGATGGCCTCTTGTTAGTGTTTAAGACCCCAGACATCACACTTCAAAGTGGGATGCAGATTGTTTTCTTAGTAGAATTTATTTTGCCAATTGACTTAGATGTCCCCTGAAGCCGCAGTCCCCAAACCCCCACCCTCGCTCCGCTGACCTTCAAAGTATTCAGTTTATTCAGGAAACGTCTTTGCTTTTGATCCAGTCCAGTTGTGCTGACCTCCCCTCTATTGAGTGTTGTCCTTCCCTTCACCTAAAGTAGTTCTTATGTACTATCTAATCAGTAAATAACCCTCTCCCGCCCTCCTCCCTCCCCCCTCATAACCACAAAAGAATGTTTTCCTCTCAATTTAAACTATTTCTCAAAAACTTATAATAGTGGTCTTATACAATATTTGTCCTCTTGCATCTCACTAATTTCACTCAGGATAATGCCTTCCAGGTTCCTCCATGTTATGAAATGTTTCACAGATTCACCATTGTTCTTTATCGATGGGTAGTATTCCATTGTGTGAATATACCATAATTTATTTATCCATTCATCCGTTCATGGACACCTTGGTTGCTTCCAGCTTTTTGCTCTTGTAAACAGTGCTGCAATAAACATGGGTATCCATATATCTGTTTGTGTAAAGGCTCTTATTTCTCTAGGATATATTCTGAGGAGTGGGATTGCTGGCTGGTATAGTAGTTCTATTTCTAGCTTTTTAAGGAAATGCCGGATCAATTTCCAAAGTGGTTTTACCATTTTACATTCCCACCAGCAGTGTATAAGTGTTCCAATCTCTCCACAGCCTCTCCAACATTTATTATTTTGTGTCTTTTGGATTAATGCCAGCCTTGTTGGAGTGAGATGGAATCTCATCAAAGTTTTAATTTGCATTTCTCTAATGGCTAATGATCGAGAGCATTTTCTCATGTATCTGTTAGCCGCCTGCATATCTTCCTTAGTGAAGTACGTGTTCATATCCTTTGCCCAATTTTTAATTTGGTTGTTTGCTTTTTGTGGTTGGGTCTTAACAGAATCATACAGATTGTACAGATCAGGCACTGGCTGGAGTTGTCATAGCTGAAAATTTTTTCCCGGTCTGTAGGTGGTCTTTTTACTCTTTTGGTGAAGTCTTCAGATAAGCATAGGTGTTTGATTTTTAGGAGCTCCCAGTTCTGGTTTCTCTTCATCATTTTTAGTAATGTTTTGTATTCTGTTTATGCCTTGTATTAGGGCTCCTAACGTTGTCCCTATTTTTTCTTCCGTGGTCTTTATCATTTTAGTCTTTATGTTTAGGTCTTTGATCCATTTGGAGTTAGTTTTTATGTATGGTGTGAGGTATGGATCCTGTTTCATTTTTTTTGCAGACGGATATCCAGTTATGCCACCACCATTTGTTAAAAAGACTATCTTTTCCCCAAATGACTGACATTGGGCCTTTCTCCAATATCAGCAGCTCATATGTGCACGGGTTTATATCTGGGTTCTCAATTCTGTTCCATTGGTCTATGTGTCTGTTGTTGTACCAGTACCAGGCTGTTTTGACTATTGTGGCTGTATTATATGTTCTAAAATCAGGTAGAGTGAGGTCTCCCACTTTCTTCTTCTTTTTCAGTAATGCCTTACTTATCCAGGGCTTTTTCCCTTCCATATGAAGTTGGTGATTTGTTTCTCCATCACATTAAAAAATGTTGTTGGAATATGGGCTGGAAGTGCTTTGTATATATTGATGGCTTTTGGTAGAATAGACATTTTTACAATGTTAAGTCTTCCTATCCATGAGCAAGGTATGCTTTTCCACTTATGTAGGTCCCTTTTGGTTTCTTGCAGTAGTACTTTGTAGTCTTCTTTGTATAGGTCTTTTACATCTTTGGTAAGATTTATTCTTAAGTATTTTATCTTCTTGGGGGCTACTGTGAATGGTATTGATTTGGTGCTTTCCTCTTCAATGTTCTTTTTGTTGATGTAGAGGAATCCAAGTGATTTTTGTATGTTTATCTTGTAACCTGAAGCTCTGCCAAACACTTCTATTAGTTTCAGTAGTCTTCTGGACGGTTCCTTAGGGTTTTCTGTGTATAAGACCATGTCATCTGCAAATAGAGATAATTTTACTTCTTCCTTGCCAATCCGGATGCCCTTTATTTCTTCGTCTAGCCTAATTGCTCTGGCTAGGACATCCAGCACAATGTTGAATAAGAGTGGTGATAAAGGGCATCCTTGTCTGGTTCCTAATCTCAGGGGAAATGCTTTCATGCTCTCTCCATTTAGGATGATGTTGGCCATTGGTTTTGTATAAATATCCTTTATTGTGTTGAGGAATTTTCCTTCAATTCCTATTTTGCTGAGAGTTTTTATCATGAATGGGTGCTGGACTTTGTCAAATGCCTTTTCTGCATCAATTGATAAGATCACATGGTTTTTGTCTTTTCTTTTATTTACATGGTGGATTACATTTTTCTGTTTTTGATTCCCACTTTTATGACCTTATGGTCTGAGAAGGTGCTTTGTAATATTTTGATGTTTTGGATTCTGCAAAGGTTTATTTTATGATCTAATATGTGATCTATTCTAGAGAATGTTCTGTCTGCACTAGAAAAAAAGTATACTTTGCAGTCTTTGGGTGGAGTGTTCTGTATAAGTCTATGAGGTCAAGTTGGTTGATTGTTGTAATTAGGTCTTCCGTGTCTCTATTGAGCTTCTTACTGGAAGCCGTGTCCTTCTCCGAAAGTGGTGTGTTGAAGTCTCCTACTATAATCGTGGAGGTGTCTATCTCACTTTTCAATTCTGTTAAAGTTTGTTTTATGTATCTTGTGGCCCTGTCATTGGGTGCATAAATGTTTAATATGGTTATATCTTCCTGGTAAATTGTCCCTTTAATCATTATGTAGTGTTCTTCTTTATCCTCTGGGGTGGATTTAACTTTGAAGTCTATTTTGTCAGAAATTAATATTGCCGCTCCTGCTCTTTTTTGATTGTTGTTTGCTTGATATATTTTTTTTCCATCCTTTGAGTTTTAGTTTGTGTCTCTAAGGCTAAGGCGTGTCTCTTGTAGGCAGTATATACATGGATGGTGTTTTTTTATCCAGTCTGAGACTCTCTGTCTTTTTATTGGTGCATTTAGACCATTTACATTCAGCTTAATTATAGATAAGTCATAAAAAAAAAAAAAAATTTTTTTTAAGAATTTAGTGCCATCATTTTGACACCTTTTTGTGTGTTTTGTTGACAATTTCATTTTTCCACTTACTTTTTTGTGCTGAGAAGTTTTTCTTTGTAAATTGTGTGTTCCTCATTTTCATTGTAGTTGAATTTATTCTTGCTGAGTTGTTATGTTTTTCTTGGTTTTTATTTTGAAACATGGAATTGTTAGACCTCTTTTTGGTTACCTTAATACTTTCCCCTATTTTTCTAAGTAAAAAGCTAACTTGTGTTGTTCTATATCTCCTTGTTTTCCTCTCCATATGGAAGATCTATGCCTCCTGTATTCAGTCCCTCTTTTTTGATTATAGTAATATTTTACATAATGACATCAATGATTCCTTGTTTGGAGCATTTTTTTCTTTTTAAAATTAATCTTAATTTGTTTTTGTGATTTCCCTATTTGAGTTGATACCAGGATGTTCTGTTCTGTGACCTTGTGTTGTGTTGCTATCTGATATTATTGATTTTCTGACCAAAGAATTTCCTTCAGTAATTCTTGTAGCTTTGGTTTGGTTTTTGCAAATTCTCTAAGCTTGTGTTGATCTGTAAATGTTTTAATTTCACCTTCATATTTGAGAGAGAGTTTTGCTGGATATATGATCCTTGGTAGGCAGTTTTTCTCCTTCAGTGTTCTATATATGTTATCCCATTGCCTTCTTGCCTGCATGGTTTCTGCTGAGTAGTCTGAACTTATTCTTATTGATTCTCCTTTATAGGAGACCTTTGTTTTATCCCTGGCTGCTTTTAAAATTTTCTCTTTGTCTTTGCTTTTAGAAAGTTTGATGATAATATACCTTGGTGATTTTCTTTTTGGATCAGTCTTGTAAGGGGTTTGATGAGCATCTTGGATTGATATCCTTTCGTCTTTCACAATGTCAGGGAAGTTTTCTGCCAACAGATCTTCAACTATTCTCTCTGTATTTTCTGTTATCACTCTCTGTTCTGGAACTCCAATCACAGGCAAGTTATTCTTCTTGATAGAGTTCTACATGATTCTTAGGGTTTCTGCATTTTTTTTAATTCTTTTATCTGATTTTTCTTCAACTATATTGGTGTTTATATTGGTGTTAATTGTCTTATCCTCCAACTCCCCCACTCTGCATTCCAATTCCTTGATTGTGCTCCTCTGACTTCCTATTGAGTTGTCTTATTCTGTAATTTTATTGTTAGTCTTTTGGATTTCTGAATGCTCTGTCTCTATGGATTCATGCAGCTTATTAATTTTTCCACTATGTTCTTGAATAATCTTTTTGAGTTCTTCAACTGCTTTATCAGTGTGTTCCTTGGCTTTTTCTGTAGATTGCCTTGTTTCATTTCTGTGTTCATCCCTGATGTCTTGAGGCATTTTTTATATTAGTTTTTTATATTCTGCATCTGGCAATTCCAGGATTGTATCTTCATTTGGGAAATATTTTGATTCTTTAATTTGGGGATTTGTAGAAGCAATCATGGTCTGCTTCTTTATGTGGTTTGATATTGGCTGCAGTCTCCGAGCCATCTATAAGATATTGTAATGATTTATTTTATACTTGCTCATTGAGTCATATCTTCTTGTTTTGTTTCAATATACCCAGACGGGCTACTAGATTGCGCTGTCCTGATTGTTGTAGCGTTTGAATCACTTATGTCCTATTACCAGCTTCTTTGAGCTGTTACCAGATATATAAGCTTAATAGTCTATTCACAGCTTAGGTGTTCAGATTTTGGGTCACCAAGTGTGTGGTATAAACTGGCATTTTTTTTTTATTAACTTAGAGGAGTAGTTGTGATAGTTGTGTGCACCAGATTATAGTAGCAGCAAGAGGTCACACCCCAAGGAGGACAGGATGCTGACAACCTTCCCACAAGAGCCAGTGAGGTAGGAGTCACTATCCTCAGACCCCTTTAGCAGGTGGCTAGGTGTTTTGATTGGAGCTTCAGCCCTCAATTCCCTGCTATGGATCACTGAAGGCTCTGTTTAATGGGTAGAGAGGTATCAGACCTCAAAAACTCATTTTTGCACTGCTTCACTAAAACAATTACAGTCAGATCTCTATCAGAATCGCCTTTGCATTATAATAGCCACTTGTTCCCTGTAGGGATGAAAGCCAAGACTGTGGATCTCATATGTTTGGCTTGAGCTGGTTCTGTATTTTCATTCCAGTTTAGGGAAGTCAGGGAAGGATTTTTTTCCCCTGGGTTTTTAGTTGCTTCTTCCCTCAGGCCAGAAGAATGAGTTACGGGGAAAAAAAAAAAAAAAAAAAACACACAGAGCACTTCAGTCCCTGGCCGAGGAAATTCCAATGTTAATGAAGCCGTCTGTGGCAGGGAGGGGAGGGATCAGGTAGATAGGAGAGTAGAGTAGGGCAATAGAGACAAAGTTACTTATCTTGCTTGGTGATGACTGTTTTATCTGGGATTCCAGAGGCGTGTAGCCTGTGTGGGCTGGCTAGATTGAGATTGCCCCTGAGGGTCAGGCCTGCGTCCCCTGCTTGCACCATCTCAGGAAACCATGATCAGCTGCTCCAAGCTCCTAGTCCAAAGCCCAGTGCCAAGGTTTTCTGCCTGGGACACTGCACACCAGGCTCCAAAAGCAGTCGCTGCTTCCTGGTGATTTTTTCTCCTGTCAGCCACATTGTTGTGCAGCCTGCATGCTCTGGCTGGGTTTTCCCCAAGGTTACTTGAGGGGTCTAGGGCTGCTTCCTATGCTTTTGCCGTCTCAGGAAGCCGTGCTCAGCTCCTCTGCACTTAGTCCAAAGTCTGGCACCAAGGCTTTCTGACTGGGATGCTGGCTCCAGGCTCCGAAAACTGTCACCGCTCTTGTCAGCCATGTCAGTGTGCAGCCTGCTTGTGCTGGCTGAGTTTCTACCAAGGCCCCCCCGCCAGGGGTTGGGGTTAGGGCTGTGTCCCTTGCTTACCCTGTCTCAGTAAGCCACAATCAGCCCCACCTCTCTGGCACCAGGGAACCCCGAGGGCTCAAGACTGTGGATCGGTATGCTGGTTTCAGAAGCGGTCGCTGCTTCAGGGTGCGGCTTTTCACTCCCCTGTCACTCAGGTCAACTCTTTAGTTCTGTGTTTGATGGTCAGGGTTCATACATTGTCATGTATGTGATCAATTCACTTGTTTTTCCGAGTCTTTGTTACAAGAGGGATCCGTGGTAGCTTCTACCTTGTCAGCCATCTTGACCCCCCCTTTATTTCTTTATCTAGCCTAATTGCTCTGGCTAGGACCTCCAGCACAATGTTGAATAAGAGCGGTGATAAAGGGCATTCTTGTCTGGTTCCTGATCTCAAGGGGAATTCTTTCAGGCTCTCTCCATTTAGGATGATGTTGGCTGTTGGCTTTGTGTAAATGCCCTTTATTGTGTTGAGGAATTTTCCTTCTATTCCTATTTTGCTGAGAGTTTTTATCATGAATAGGTGTTAAACTTTGTCAAATGCCTTTTCTGCATCAATTGATAAAATCATGATTCTTGTCTTTTGTTTCATTTATGTGATGGTTTAATTGTTTTTCTAATGTGGAACCATCCCTGCATACCTGGTATGAATCCTACTAGGCCGTGGTGAATTATTTCTTTTAATATGTTGTTGAATTTTATTGCTTAGAATTTTGTTGAGGATTTTTTTATCTAAGTTCATGAGAGATACCAGTCTGTAATTTTCTTTTTCTGTGGTGTCTTTACCTGTTTTGGGTATTAGGGATATGCTGTCTTCATAGAATGAGTTTGGGAGCATTCTGTCCTTTTCTATGCTCTGAAATACCTTTAGTAGTAGTAGTGTTAACTTTTCTCTGAAAGTTTGCTGGAACTCTGCAAGAAGCTGTCTGGGCCAGGGCTTTCTTTTGTTGGGAGTTTTTTGATTGCCTTTTCAATCTCTTCTTTTGTTATTGGTCTACTTAGTTGTTCTAACTCTGTTTGTGTTAGTTTAGGTAGATAGTGTGTTTCTAGGACTTTATCCATTTCTTCTAGGTTTTCAAATTTGTTAGAGTACAATTTTTCAAAGTAATCTGATATGATTCTTTTAATTTCAGGTGATTCTGTTGTAATATCGCCCATTTCATTTCATTTTCGGGTTATTTGCTTCCTCTCCTTTTTTCTTTTGTCAGTTTGGGCAGTGGTTTATCAACTTTGGTGATTTTTTCAACGAACCAGCTTTTGGTCTTGTTAATTCTGTCAATTGTTTTTCTGTTTGATTTAGTTCTGCTGTAAGTTTTATCATTTGTTTTATTCTGATGCCTGAGGGTTTCTTTTGTTGCTCTCTTCCTATTTGTTCAAGTTGTAGGGATACTTCTTTCATTTTGGCCGTTTCTTCTTTTTGTATGTGTACATTTATTGATATAAATTGACCTCTGAGCACTGCTTTCACTGTGTCCAAAAGGTTCTGATAGGAAGTGTTCTCATTCTTTTTGGATTTGATGAACTTCTTTATTCCATCCTTAACATCTTCTATAATCCAGTCTTTTTTGAGCAGGGTATTATTCAGTTTCCAAGTGTTTGATTTCTTTTCCCTGCTTTTCTGTTATCGATTTTCTACTTTTATGGCCTTACAGTTACAGAAGATACTTTATAATACGTCAATGTTTTGGATTCTGCTAAGGTTTGCTTTGTGACCTAATATGTGGTCTATTCTTGAGAATGTTCCATGTGCGCTAGAAAAGAAAGTATACTTTGCAGCTGTTGGGTGGAGTGTTCTGTATATGTCTATGAGGTCAAGTTGGTTGATTGTGGCATTTAGATGTTCTGTGTCTTTATTGAGCTTCATTCTGGATGTCCTGTCCTTCACGAAAAGTGGTATGTCATAGTCTCCTACTATTATTGTGGAGCTGTCTATCTCACTTTTCAATGCTGGTAGAGTTTGTTTTATGTATCTTGCAGCCCTGTCATTGGGTGCATAAATATTTAATATGGTTATATCTTCTTGGTGTATTGTCCCTTTAATCATTATATAGTGTCCTTCCTTCCCCTTTTTGTTGGATGTAACTTTAAAGTCTATTTTGTTGGAAATTAATATTGCCACTCCTGCTCTTTTTTGATTGTTGTTTGCTTGATATATTTTTTCCATCCTTTGAGTTTTTGTTTGTATCTCTAAGAGTCGTCTCTTGTAGGCAGCACATAGACGGATCATGTTTTTTAATACATTCTGCCACCCTGTGTCTCTTTATTGGTGCATTTAGTCCATTTACATTTAGCTTAATTATGGATAGGTATGAATTTAGTGCTATCATTTTGATGTTTTTTTTTGTGTGTTGACAGTTTTTTCCCACGTAATTTTTCATGCTGAGTAGATTATCTTTATATATTGTCTTTTCCTCATATTAGTTATTGTTGATTTTTTTCTGCTGAGTCTTTATTTTTTCTTTATCTTATTTATTTATTTATTTATTTATTTATTTATTTATTTATTTATTTATTTATTTATTTTGATGTGCAGGATAGTTTCTGTCCTTTTTGGTTACTTATTATTTACCTCTATTTTTCTAAATTTAAACCTAACTTTTATTTCTTTGTATTGTCTTGTCTTTTCCATATGAAAGATCTATGACTACATTTCTTAGTCCCTCTTTATTGTTTTAACGTTGTCTTCTTTTACTTTTCCTTTTTTGAAATTTTTTTAATCTTGATTTATTTTTGTGTTTTCCCTGCCTGGGTTGACTTCTGATTGCTCTGTCCAGTGTTCTAGTCTTGGGTTTATACCCGGTATCATTGATTTTCTAACCAGAGAACTCCCTTTAGTATTTCTTGTAGTTTTGGTTTGGTTTTTACAAATTCCCTAAACTTCTTTTTATCTGGAAATCTAATATCACCTTCATATTTGAGAAATAGTTTTGCTGGATATATGATACTTAGCTGGCAATTTTTTCCTTCCAGTTTTTATATACATCATCCCATTGCCTTCTTGCCTGCATGGTTTCTGCTGAATAGTCCGAGCTTATTCTTATTGACTCTCTTTTGTAGGTGACTTTTCGTTTATCCCCAGCTACTGCTTTCTAAGAAACTGCTGAGCTGTTTTGAAAAGTGTTTGCACCATTTCACATTCATACCAGCAGTGACAGTTTCAGTTCCTCCACATCTTCACCAACATCTAGTGCTGTCAGTCTTTTTAATTTTAGCCATTCTTGTGGGTATGCAGTGACATCTCATCTTCATTTTGAATTTCTCTGAATGACCATTTAAAATCTTTTTTAATTTTTTTCTCTGACAAATATACATGTAACAAAACATTTGCAAATTTAACGTTCCTCATATGTACAACTCAATGACATTAATCATGTTTATCATGTTGTTCAACCACCACCATTAGCTGTTTGCAAATATTTCTATCACCCTTAACAGAAGCTCAGTTTCCCCTAAGCAATGAGTCCTTTTTTTTACCCCTTTCTCCTATCCATTCCCAGTAATCACTAATAAACTTTGGTCACTGTGTTCTTATTAGTTACTGTTAAGTAAAACCAGGAAGTGGCAGAGCAGGGAATCGAACTTCCAAGTTTTTGTCATAGACCATAAGACCATTCTGCGTTACAAAAAAGATCAAGGTAAACAGTGGTTAGGAAAACTTTTATTACCACAGCATCAACTATATCCTTGATCTGCCAGGCATTAATGGGGTATAATGAAGTAAGCAGTTCTGTATAAGCAACCTTGTTGAATTTTTGTATTTTAAAAATGTCGGAAGAATAGGACTTCGTGAAAATATTTCACACAAGGAGGACTGCTTGTCACAGACACTAAAAAATAAAGATTTTCTGGATGTGTTGTAATTACTGGAAATTCTCAGCGTAGGCGTGCATGATTGGTTTCATGTACTTCTATAGATGCATACTGTTGATCAATATATTTCCAAATATCAGAACTTCATATCCAGTAGTATTTTACCTTGAACTTTCTTCCTCTAAGTTTTTACTTTTATGTAATTATTAATACTTTTATTTTCTAAGTATCACATCATGCCCATTCAACTGGTGTGAAGTGAATTAACTCTGAGACTTTTTTTTGCCTCCAGAGGCAACACTGACTCTGTCAAGGATCACAGGATACCAAGAACTGGGATACCAAGAGCTCTGCCACTCCCTTGGTTAAGAAAAGGTTGGACACCAGATACCCCAGCTGGCTCAGAGCCCAGAGTCAACAACACACTCTTTATCTGGGGAAGCAGAGAAAGCTGAAGCTTAGGCATCAACTCTCCTTTCAGAGAGCTAGCATGTGGAAGATACAGTCATGGCCAGGAAGATTTCTTACTGGTAGAGATTACTGTCTCCATCCAGTAAGTTTTCTCTTAAGAAAATAAAGCTAACAAGCCAAAAATATAATATTAGACACCTGCCTAGAGCAGGGATTGAGGTGGTATCAGAGCTGAGCTTGCAACCGGGGAAGTTGTAGTGTTGAAACATAAGTGCCAGGGTCAGAAGGGAAGGTGGGTATAGGACTTCAGCAGAGAATGGCATAGGGCTAGATGGAAACAACTGCTACATAGCTAAGTCCAGATTTCTGTACTGTCTGGGGAGAGGGTTCACCCAAAATGTAGTTCAATGATCAGAAGCAGGGTATCAGGTGGGAGATACCTGAAGTAGCCTTAATTACTATTATGGGGTGCATGAGGGCAAGTGCAGATATAGAAGGGCAAGAGTTCTCAAACACTCTCCCTTCATCATCACTGCTTAGAAACCTACATCAATCTGCCTTTTACTTCCCTTCTTATTTTCTAAAAGCACCTGCTCCTCCTTCTGGTCTTTGTTTCTTTTGCCTTCCCTATTCTCAGACTGATCTTCTTCTCTTTAATTTCAGTTTTCTCTTTTTCATCTTCTCTCCACCCTCTATTTCCTGGACACTTCTGCTTCTGTTTTCTTCACTCTTTCTACTCTCTCTAATGTTATCTTCCACTTATTCAGTCTAGACTCATTCCACACTGTGCATGTCTTCCTCTAAACCAACAGAAATCCCCAGGGGGAAGAAGCTTATGGCACCGTATTCCACTCAAGGACTTTATCTTTTCCTCTCATATTGATCTTTCCTTACCTCCTCTCTTGCCTCCATGCCCTACTGAATAGGTTTGATGTCAGACATAATAATTAGCACAAATTCCTATCCAGCTTCTATAAACTCTACTTCAGTAGCCAAAGAGATTATGGAGGTCTATCCATGGGTCCCAAAAGCTTTACTCTATCCACATCATTAAGGTTGATTTTACTGTGAGGAGGCATTCTTCTTAACTTGTATTTTGAGTGCCTTCAAACCTGAGGGCCACATCTTCTGGTGCTACACCAGACAATGTTCCACTGATATTCATAAAGTTTTCGCTGGTCAATTTTTTCCAGAAATAGACTGTCAGTTCCTTTTTCCTAGTCTGTCTTGAACTGAAAGCTCCCATGAAACCAATCCACCCTGGGTGAACCTGCTGGTGTTTGAAATACCAGTTGCATAACTTCCAGCACCACAGCAACACACAAGCAACTACAGTACGACATATTTGTGCACAGTCCAAAGAAAGGTGACCCAACATGATGTGGAAAACATTGAACAGTATCATTAATATCACACACAAGTAAAATTTTGCTGAAGACCATTCAAAAATAGTTGCAGCAGTACATCAACAGGGAACTGCCAGAATTCAAGCCAGATTCAGAAGAGAACATAGAACAAAGAATATCACTACTGATTTCAGATGGATCTTGGCTGAAAGCAGAGAATACTGGAAAGATCTTTAACTGTGTTTTATTGACTATGCAAAAGTGTTTGGCTGTATGGATCATAACAAATTATGAATAACATTGTGAAGAATGGGAATTCCAGCACACTTAATCGTGCTCATGAGGAACCTGTTTGTAAGCCAAGAGGCAGTCGTTTGAACAGAACAAGGGGATACTGCATGGTTTAAAATCAAGAAAGGTGTTCATCAGGGTTGTATCCTTTCACTATATGCATTCAATCTGTATGCTGAGCAAATAATCCAAGAAGCTGGACTATATGAAGAAGAACGGGGCATCAGGATTGGAGGAAGACTCATTAACAACCTGAAATATGCAGATAATACAACCTTGGTTGCTGAAAGTTTGACTGGTGAAGATCAAAGACTACAGCCTACAGTATGGATTACACCTCAACAAAAAGAAAACAAAAATCCCCACAAGTGGATCAATAAGCAACATCATGATAAATAGAGGAAAGATTGAATTTGTTAAGCTTTTCATGCTACTTGGATACACAATTAACACCCCTGGAAGCAGCAGTCAAGAAATCAAATGGCGTATTGCATTGGGTAAGTCTTCTGCAAAACACCTCCTTAAAGTGTTAAAAAGCAAAGATGTCACCTTGAGGACTAAGGTGTGCCTAACCCAAGCCACGGTGTTTTCAATCACCTCATATGCATTCAAAAGCTGGACAATGAATAAGGAAGACCAAAGACGAATTGATGCCTTTGAATTATGTTGTTGGTGAAGAATGTTGAATACACCATAAACTGTCAGAAGAATGAACAGATTTGTCCTGGAAGAAGCACAGCCACAATGTTCCTTAGAAGCGAGGGTGCTGAGACTTCATCTCACATATTTTGGACATGTTATCAGGAGGGACTAGTCCCTGGAGGAGGACATCATGCTTGGTAAAGTAGAAGGCCAGTGAAAGAGAAGACTCTCAACCAGATGGATTGACACAGTGATTGCAACAATGGGCTCAAATACAGCAACGACTGTGAGGATGGTGCTGGGCTGCGCAGTGTTTCACTCTGTTGTACGTAGGGTCACTATGAGTCGGAACTGACTTAATGGCACATAACAACAATACTGGTATTCCTCCTCCAGACACAAATATCAGCAATATCGCAGCCCTTGTACAAGGGCTTCTTCAATATCACAAGTGCTGCCTCTAGTGAGAGGGATCTTGTTAACCTGGGCAAAGAAACCTAAAAATTAAGAGACAGAGATAGAATGATGTAAGTACAGGGCTTAGGAGAGGGAAAGTGAGGGCATTCTTCAAAAAAGAGGCCAGAATCCTGAGGCTAATGAGTAACTCTCAACCAGAAATTCTAATGCAAGTAGCCTGGCACTGTACCGATTCTTCTGATTGTGTTTATCATATTGGTCTTTAAGGTCTCTTTGTCTTTGGTACCTGAAGCTAGACCATGATTTGTCTAGGTGTATTTTTGTTTTTACTTATCCTGATTGAGATTTATTGGAATTCCTGAATCTGGTTAATAATGAATTTCATCTCTTCAGGAAAGTTCAAAATCCTCTGCATCATTCTCTCTCCTCTTCTGTCTGGAACTTTAATTAGATGTATGTTAGACAGTGTTACTTTATCCTCTTTCTCTTACACTTTCCTAGGCATTTTTTTTTTCCTCCATTTTCATGTTGGATAGATTCTTCTGACCTCCATCAAGTTTATTGACTCTCTTTAGCTGTTTTTAATCTTCCGTTAAATCCACCTAATTATTATTATTTATGTTGTATTTTTAAATATATCCAGTTCTTTGTCAAATTTGCTTTGTTACTTTTTATAGTTGCCAGTGCCCTCAGCAAAATTAATCCCAGACGTTTTCTTCTTTATCACCATAAGCCAAAAAAGATAGAGTGACCAAGTCTAATCAGAATCTCATGTCTTAGCTCTTAACCACATTTTTGAATTTTCTGTTTATGCATTGGAGCTTCATGCTAAAAAAATTTTTCAGTTCAGTCTTCCAGTTAACTAAATCTCTCTTCAACTGTGGCCCATCTACCGTTAAACCTATCTCTTAAAACTTTAATTTCAGTTATTATATTTTTAATTTCTGGGAGACATGACTAATTATTCTCTTAAATATATTTATCCTTTGCTTGTATGCTTAAGCATATCTGTCATTGCATAAAGGCCGGTAAGGAAATTTGTTCAATGTTCTTTATCAAATAACATCATAGCTTAAGTTTTTGTAGATTGGATTCTGCAATCTGTTATTTTTATGGCCTTTTACTCATTTTTTTTTCATATAAAAGAATTTTTTTTCTGCAAACAGTTCAATTTTTTTCAGAAAGTTATATGTTGGAATTCTTTGTGGATAAAAGTTAATTCTTCAAGAAAGGATTTGGTCTTGCTTCTGTTATTTTCTGAAGGCAGTGCCAGTACGGGATAAAATTAGTTTCCTTTTAGAGCCAAACACTGGAGATAACTCAGATGGCAAAGTCAAATGAAGACAAGCCTATGGTTCAGGGATTTCAGAGATTTCTCCACTATACCAAGCTGTGGAATGGTTAGTTTTCTCTGACGCTCCAAGTATGGGTGCAGAGTGCAGAGGTGGAAGAATGGATTTATTTCTAGTGCACACTTTCACTGAGGGTGTAGTGCTGTGGAATCTTATCTCTATGGGCAAATCACCTGATACATTCCCTCACTTTTATGAGCCCTGGATTTTATCTTCTGTCTCTGAACTCCGTGAAGTAATGAAACTGGTGCTTAAGTTCATGTAATGCCACAAATGCCTTCAAGTTGGAAGCAAGCATCAATGTTTGACTTAACTCTTCAGATTTCACTCATTTCTTGGCCTATTATTCTTTCTTTTTTTGCCTGTTCCTGGATGCATTAAAGACATTCAAATAGATATTAATACAGGTATAGATATACGTGAACCTGTAGATGTGAATACAGATACAGATAAGGACACAGCCACAGATAGGATTTTATTTGTTTTCATCAAGAGATTTGTTCCATATACCCAGTCCAACATGCTTCTAGATGACCTCATATTTTATTATCTTTAAAAATTGGTACTGGATGCCGTGTCACCTTTAGTTAACACGTGTACATTTTAAAATTTAAACAAATATTTTCTTAACCTTAGACTCTTTGATGTCACTTGTTTTATTTAGAGAACATTTGATGCTTAAATAATTTTGGATTCATTAAGTATTAATCAATCAAGTAAACAAACTCAAAAGATAAATTCACAGCAGGGAAAATGTCAAATGGAACACAGATGAAAGAAGAAAGATGAAAAACATCGTTTTACTTACCCTTTTACACGTACTCTACGAATCTTTATTAGCTGCCTCTTATGTGACAGAAATGTGCTAGGCACAAGGAATGTGAGATGAACAAGGTGGGTTTTGTGCTTACTCTCATAGATCTTACAGGCTAAGTACAGAGTCATTATGGTCTATGGCAGAATTAACTCCTTCTCTCTTCTTCAGCCACTCAAAGACACCTACTCACTAGAGTCGCTGCTAATGCTGCCTTGTAGCAACAACACCCCCTCTAGTGAAGTCTCTGATTTCCTCCTGAACTGTTTTGTCAGATCTCCCAACTGGCAGCACTGGCTGTCCCTGCCCCTCAGCCTTCTGCACTAGGCTGTATACTCCTTGAGTAATGGGACCAAGATGTGTTTATGTTAGATTTCCATTTTCTGGCACCATGCTGGATACAAAATCACATTCAATAAATTATTTCAAATGCCTAAAGGAAAATGTCTCTAAGTACTGACCTTTCATATCAACCAAACCTCTTTAAGCAAGTATTGATTTTCAATTTCCCCTAGCCCCATTTGGGATTTATTTAGGAGCAGATAATTAGGTTTGATGCTGAGTTTATCAAAATTCATAGCTTCGTGCTTGAGAGACATGGTGAGAGATTATACATCTATATTCTTAGTCTCTGCCAGGAAGCCATGGAATGGCAAGAAGTAGGATGTAACCCCAGAAAAAAAGGGAAACCACATAGCTCATATCAGGCATGTCCAGAGAGCAGATTAGGCTTGTGTTTTTCTCCCTCAGTTCCTGCCTCCAATTGTGATTTTGAGTATTCCCAATCCAGAAGAGCAAAGCAAGAACATAATCACTTTCTGTTGTCAACCACTTCTCCTCAGTAATTTCCAAATTCCCTGTTTAATCTCCTGGGTTCTTACTCCATAGACAATGGGATTTAAAGCTGCAGGAATTACATGGTGTAGGACATTAAGTAAGACAGGAATATCAGGGGAAACCTTTTTCTTAGCCACATGGATGAACACAAAAACCAGCATGATGGTACTGAAGAAGGGGATAAGAATAAAGTAGAGCCACACATGCTCAGAGCTTTAGCAGCTGCTCCCTTTGCCTTCAGTCTAAAAACAGCTTGGAGGATGAATAAGCCCAGAAGACAGGAAGTGAATCTTCTAGGTAGGGTTAGAAGGGTACATGCAGACAGTAGGATGATAGACTGGCAGAATAACAAAAGAATACCATATCGAAAACTGACCATCGTAAGTCAAAGCATGGGAGCATAGTAGTCGTTGGCTCATTTAGTGAATAGAGGGTAATTCTCTGTGGTTTCCCTATCCCAGTTAATGCCGATTCCATACTTCCAGTTTTTCCAGCAAAACCTCAGAGGCATCCTCATTTCATTCTTTCCTTTGTCACCAATATCTCACCCACAGTCAAATCCTGTCAAAGTTACCTTCAAAACATTCTTAGAATCCTACAACTTCTCCCTATTTCCATTGCTATATCCACATTCAAACCACCTCCTTTGCACTCTGGATTGCTTTAACGGCCCAGGGGTAAATGGACAGAGGGGACTCCTTGTGTGTTTCCTTACAATTTAGCCCAAATAGAGCGAAAATATGTCATGCCAGTCATGTCACTGATATGCACTAAAGCTCTGCACAATTTCATATATCACTCAGAATAAAAGGCAAAATCGTTACAATGGCCTGAGAGACCCTACACAGTCTTATCCTTGTATATCTGTTCCATCTTCTACTTCAGACCACTCTGTCCAACCAAACCAAAACCAAACTCACTGCCATTGAGTCAATTCCAACTCATAATGATACTATGTCCAAACTATCTAGCAATGTCTCAAATTCTCAAGCACACCAAGCAAATTCCTGCCTCTGGAAACTTTTACTTGTTGTTTCCTTTGCCTAAAATACTTTCCACAAATAGCTCTCGCCTTCAAGTCCGTCGGGTTTCCTGGACACTACATTCAAAGCTGAAACCCTGGTGATATAGTGGTTAAGAGCTACAGCTGCTAATCAAAAGTTCAGCTACCAGGCACTCCTTGGAAAACGTATGGGGCAACTCTACTCTGTCCTATAGGGTCACTAGGAGTTGGAATTGGCCCAACAGCAATGGTTTTTTGTTTTCTTCATTAAAAGCAGCACTCCACAATATTCCTCTGAAACACAAATTATTTCCTAGTGTCACTCTTTGGCATAATATTTATCACCATCTAACACATAGGGTTGCCATGAGTTAGAATCAACCCAACAGCAACTTGTTTTTTTAAGAGATCATAAAATTTACTAATTAATTTGTTTAGTCAGCCTCCTTTCACTAAAATTTCAACAGCATAAGAGCAGGGATTTTTGTCTGTTATAGTCACTGTTCTTAATCCAGTGCCCAGAACAGTTCCTGGCATATGGTATCCTTTCTCGTCAAATTGATTCCAACTCACAGAGACCCTACAGAACAGGGTCAGAGTAGGATTCTCCCATAGGGTTTCCAAGGGTGTGGAAACATCTACTTATACTGGACTCAGTCTGGTAGAGGCCATGGTAGATGTGGTCCATTAGTATTTTGGACTAAACTTTCCCTTATATCTTTAGTTTTCTTCATTCTTCCTTGCTCACTAAGGGGTGAGACCACTGGAATAAAATGTAGAACATTTTTTTTCTAAACTATGTTATGCCAATTCAGCTAGATGTCTCTGAGACTATGGTCCCCACTGCCCTCAGCCCACCATTTCAGTCTCTCAGGGAGTTTGGATGTGTCTATGGAGTTACCAGGATCTTGCCTCCAAGGCTGTAAATCTGTATGGAAGCAGACTGCCACATCGTTCTCCTGCAGAGTGCCTGGTGGATTTGAATGACTGACCTCTTGATTAGCAGCCAAATGCTTTTTTAACAACTGTACCACCAAGGCTCCTGGTATATGATAAAGACCTATAAATGTTTGTTAAGTAAATAATTGAAAGGATGTTGAATAATTAAATGAATGTATGCTAGTTACTAGGAATATACAGTCCTTGTCCTCTGTTTATATTAGATGTCAGGAGTGTGGGAGAGAGCACATTTCAAGCATGATCCCAAGTTTACGGTCTGAGCAAGTGTATAGAACAGGCAGGGATAGGTTCAGAAGTATACTTTTAGACAGTCTGAGTTTGAATACCCATGAGGCATACAAGTGAAAGTGTATAATAAGCACTTGGATTTACAGGCTTGGCTCTCAACTATGATGTAAACTTTGGAATTGATTACTGATTGTAATTAAAGGAATGGGAATATATAGTAAAAAGAAAAGGAAACCCACACACACACAAAAAAAAAAGCCAGAAAAAAGCCCACATCATCCTTACTTTCTGGTAGGGAGACTAGCATAAAGATAAAACAAAGGGAGTAGAAACAAAACAAGAGACTCACAGAAGAAAGCACCACAAAATAGATGGTAGTCAATTAGGAGGGTATGCTCAACTGCATTCAAGACTACCCATAGAGTGTATAAGTTCCCTGTCTATATAAGCAATTTAATTTTTTAAATGCTTTACAATATTTATGGGCCCATGTGAAGTAAAGTGATTAACCAAGAAAACTTAGGATAATGGATAGAGAAAAAAAAATCTTATATATTTATTTATCGTCCCATCAGATTCTTTGAAGAGTTAAGACTCTATCTCTTCCTGTTCAGTCCAAGTAGCATTTCTTCATGTTCTTTATTGCCAAGTGTGCCTTTCCTAGCTCATTCTATACCACCCACCATAAGAAAACTGTACTAATACTGCTATTACTCATAATACTATGACTCTTTGGAACAAGTTTTATTAACTATATAGATCATTTGCCTTTACAGTTCCTTAATAGCATTTATTTAATGCCAGTTACAGTACTACTCATGATACTACTGTATCACCCATCATGGTGCCCATAAACACTGGCTTCTAATGAGTCTCTCAAAGGTTGCTACTGTTCTTCATTAATAATGACCACAACTCCAAATCTTGACCAGAGTGTACAGTAAAATGTGAATGGTAATTTTCTGGTCATGTTAAATTTACTGTTCACTTTACCTCGTACTCTCTTGGACTCTTTAGGTCATAATCAATGCAATTTCTACAATGATATCTTTCAGTGTTGGCCATGGTTTCTGTAAGGAGACCAAGAGTTTTCCACAACACTCTACAATATAGGTCTAAAAGAAGGACTTTTCATTCATTTGTTATTACAATCAAAAAAGAGAACTTTTCTGTTTCAATGGCAAAATGCCTGTTGCCTTGTATCATATTGCAATAAATCTAGTGATACAAAATATGCAATTTATGAGGCTGAAAGTTGAATTACAAAATAGAACATTTCTTTTATGCATAAAATTATATGTTTGTATGTTCAATCCGTAAACTAGTGGGCATAACATAAACTTACATTTGAAATTTATCCATTATGCAGTTTCTTCTGAAAAAAATAATTTATCTTACCTTCATTTCAGCAGTCATTACGTTGTTGGAATCCAAATTTTTGAATAATAAATACCCTATTGACAGTAATGTTAAGTTAGATAACTCCTCCTATGAGTCGGAATCGACTCGACGGTACTGGGTTTCACTAGGTTCCTGTGTCATTAAACTCCTAAGGTAGATTTTTTTTTTTTTTAATTTAAGTTAAGAGATACTTCACTGTACTAAAGGAGTAATAACTGGAATTGCCAATAAAATTCTAAAAAATATTACTGAAATTTGGAAAGGAATAATGAAATTTACATATGTTTAAACATTGTCATGATGTTGCACACAGTAAACTATAACACAGTGTTTGAATTTTATATAATAATGCCAATTAAATTGAGATTTTTTTCATCCCTTAATGCATTTCTTAAATTCTGCTTTCAAAAATTTCAGGTGTATACAAAAAACTGAAAATAGCTGCGTGTTGCTCAATTTGTTCATGCCTTAAATGAGAAAGATGTAAATAACCAGAAAGTGAGGATGATGGGCGGGGGTCCTCTGGGAGAAGCATGTGGAAGTAGAAGTGAGAAGCCTATGGGTGAGTTTCAGTAAAAGGCTGTGGATTCAGTGTGAAGTCTTTACTCCAAACCCAGCCACGTGCTATCCACATACATTCTTTCAAGAGAAATGGGTCCCCATGAACATAATCCCAGAGGTTCCTTCAAAGCAAGGATGTCAGAATTAGAAGACACAAAGATGTCCAAATTAGAACACAAGGCTATTAAAAGACTTGCTATAACTGCATTCCATATATCTAAAAAACATAAGTAGAGATTTGGAAAACGCTTTAAAAACCAAAATTAAGAGGTGGAGCCGGGGTGGCAGAACAGATACTTCTAGTGAGCCCTCTTTACAACAAAGACTAGATAAAACAAGTGAAACAATTATATTTATGACAAACTAGGAGCCCTGAGCATCAAAGGCAAGCTTAGAAAATGAACTGACGGGCAGGGGGAGGAAGATATTGTTCAGAAGGAGAGAGGAGTTACTGTTCCCGAATCGCTGGGAACCCTCAGGCAACATTCCTGGGAGTGGCGGCGGCATGCTGGTACTAGCGTTCCACCACAGTTTGCTCAGGGAGAAGCAGCCAGCCACACAGCCTACTTAGCAAAAGCTAAGTACTTGCCTATAGTTTACCACTCCCCCCCACCCACAAGCCAGCTTCAGTGGCTGAATTACCTGGGCCTGAGATAAGCCATGTTGAGCACCGAGAGCCATCCTCCCAGCCTTGGAGAAGGAAAAAATTTACAAATGGGAAAAAAGATAATTTGCCATCTCCACTAGCAGAAGAGCGCAGGACAGAAGCGGCTCCTGTCCAGGCATAAATGGTCCAGGGACTTTGAGTACCTTTCCCCTCTGCATGGGCCTGTGTGGGCCTATTTCAGGAGAATAGGCCCTTGTTGACAAACTCCAACCATTTCAGCTGTGTGGCGGAGAGTTGGCGTTTGATGTTTCATATTGCTTTGTCTATTAAGCAGGGTCCTCACCTACCCACATCAGGGGCGTAAGGACTGGTAGCTCCACTCAGGTCACCCAGCCACCCATGACAAGGGTCCAAGGATAACTGATACCAACCAACCTTTACGACCGAAAACATTGGGTGCCCATGGTCCATCTGAAGAAACCACCCACCTGTACACTCTAGAGATCAGGGACATGCTTTCCTCAGAGACAATTGGGGAAAAATTATCAGCCCCTACCTTGTCAAGAGTGTGACCCTTTGCTGCAACCAGATACTGGTACCTACACTGATCAGGCCTACCCCTCTAAGACTGTAGGACAGAGCCTGTACCACACACTTGATGATCAGCTACCTGGACAACTGAGCCAAATTCATACAAGAAAAGTAAATGGATTCCTAGACTAATATACCTGATAACAGCTCTAGCCGTCTGGGGACAGGACGTCAGAGCTCCAAAGGTGAAAATAGTCAAACTACCTCACTCAAGCAACCCATTTGGACATATCAAAACAAAACAAAGCTGGAAGCTACAACACAGTAAGCAAGCATAAACTAATACAATAACTTATAGATGGCTTGGAGACAACAGTCAATATCAAGTCACATAAAGAAACAGATCATGATCACCTCAACAGGCTCTCAAACAAAGTATCCAGGGATCTTCTAGATGAAAGTGCATTCCTGGAATTACCAGATACAGAATACAAAAGTTTAATATACAGAACACTTCAAGACATCAGGAAGGAAGAGGCGGGGCCAAGATGGCGGACTAAATGGACGCTACAGCGGATCCCTCTTGCAACAAAGACTCGGAAAAACAAGTGAATCGATTACATATATAACAATCTACAAACTCTAAACAACAAACACAGACTTAGAGACGGAGAACGAACAAATACGGGCAGACAGCGATCGTTTTCAGAACTAAGAGCCAGCGTACCAGCTGATTACCTGGAAAATCTAGTTTCCCAGTGATGGCTCGGAGACAGCAGTCCATATCAAACCACATAAAGAAACAGACCATGACAGCTTCTCCAACCCCCCAAACAAAAGAATCAAAATCTTTCCCAAATGAAGATACAATCCTGGAATTATCAGATACAGAATATAAAAAACTAATTTACACAATGCTTAAAGATATCAAAAATGAAATTAGGATAACTGCACAAAAAGCCAAGGAACACACTGATAAAACTGTTGAAGAACTCAAAAAGTTATTCAAGAACATAGTGGAAAAATTAATAAGTTGCAAGAATCCATAGAGAGACAGCATGCAGAAATCCAAAAGATTAACAATAAAATTACAGAATTAGACAACGCAATAGAAAGTCAGAGGAGCAGACTCGAGCAATTAGAATGTAGACTGGGACTTCTGGAGGACCAGGGAATCAACTCCAACATAGCTGAAAAAAAATCAGATAAAAGAATTTAAAAAAATGAAGAAACCCTAAGAATCATGTGGGACTCTATCAAGAAGGATAACTTGCGAGTGATTGCAGTCCCAGAACAGGGAGGGGGGACAGAAAACACAGAGAGAATAGTTGAAGAACTCCTGACACAAAACTTCCCTGACATCATGAAAGACAAAAGGATATCTATTCAAGATGCTCATCGAACCCCATTTAAGATTGATCCAAAAGGAAAAACACCAAGACATATTATCATCAAACTTGCCAAAACCAAAGATAAAGAGAAAATTTTAAAAGCAGCCAGGGAGAAAAGAAAGGTTTCCTTCAAGGGAGAATCAATAAGAATAAGTTCGGACTACTCAGCAGAAACCATGCAAGCAAGAAGGGAATAGGACGAGGTATACACAGCACTGAAGGAGAAAAATTGCCAACCAAGGATCATATATCCAGCAAAACTCTCTCTGAAATATGAAGGAGAAATTAAGATATTTATAGATAAACACAAGTTTAGAGAATTTGCAAAAACTAAACCAAGACTGCAAGAAATGCTTAAGGAAATTGTTTGTCCTGATGACCAATAATATCAGGTACCAGCACAATACAAGGTCACAAAACAGAACGTCCTGATATCAACACAACTCAAATAGGGAAAGCACAAAAACAAACAAATTAAGACTAATTCTAAAAAATAAATAAATAAACAAAATAATACACACAACAGGAAATCATGGAAATCAATAGATAAACGATCACAATAATCAAAAAGAGGGACTAAATATAGGAGGCATTGAACTGCCAGATGGAGAGTGATACAAGGCGATATAGAACGATACAAGTTCGGATTTTACTTAGAAAAATAGGGGTAAATAATAAGGTAACCACAAAAAGGAATATCAATTCCATAACTCAAGAAAAACGTAACGACTCAACAAACATAAAGTTAAACATTATGAAAATGAGGATTTCACAATCTACTAAGAAAAACGTCTCAGCACAAAAAGTATGTGGAAAAATGAAAAGGCCAACAACACACATGAAAAGGCATCAAAATGACAGCACTAAAAACTTATTTATCTATAATTACACTGAATGTAAAAGGACTAAATGCACCAATAAAGAGACAGAGAGTCACGGACTGGATAAAGAAACACGATCCATCTATATGCTGCCTACAAGAGACACACCTTAGACTTAGAGACCCATACAAACTAAAACTCAAAGGATGGAAAAAAATATATCAAGCAAACAATAAGCAAAAAAGAAGAGGAGTAGCAATATTAATTTCTGACAAAATAGACTTTAGACTTAAATCCACCACAAAGGATAAAGAAGAACACTATATAATGATAAAAGGGACAATTGATCAGGAAGATATAACCATATTAAATATTTTTGCACCCAATGACAGGGCTGCAAGATACATAAATCAAATTTTAACAGAATTGAAAAGTGAGATAGACACCTCCACATTTATAGTAGGGGACTTCAACACACCACTTTCGGAGAAGGACAGGACATCCAGTAAGAAGCTCAATAGAGACACGGAAGACCTACTTACAACAATCAACCAACTTAACCTCATTGACTTATACAGAACTCTCCACCCAACTGCTACAAAGGATACTTTTTTTTCTAGCGCACATGGAACATTCTCTAGAATAGACCACATATTACGTCACAAAACAAATCTTGGCAGAATCCAAAACATCGAAATATTACAAAGCATCTTCTCAGACCACAAGGCAATGAAGCTAGAAATCAATAACAGAAAAACTAGGGAAAAGAAATCAAATACTTGGAAAATGAACAATACCCTCCTGAAAAAAGACTGGGTTATAGAAGACATCAAGGGGGGAATAAGGAAATTCTTAGAATGCAACGAGAATGAAAATACTTCCTATCAAAACCTCTGGGACACAGCAAAAGCAGTGCTCAGAGGCCAATTTACATCGATAAATGCACACATACAAAAAGAAGAAAGAGCCAAAATCAGAGAACTGTCCCTACAACTTGAACAAATAGAAAGTGAGCAACAAAAGAATCCATCAGGCACCAGAAGAAAACAAATAATAAAAATTAGAGCTGAACTAAATGAATTAGAGAACAGAAAAACAATTCAAAAAATTAACAAAGCCAAAAGCTGGTTCTTTGAAAAAATTAACAAAATTGATAAACCATTGGCTAGTCTTTTTAGTCTCACTAAAGAAAAACAGGAAAGGAAACAAATAACCCGAACAAGAAACCAGAAGGACCACATCACAACAGAGCCAAGTGAAATTAAAAGAATCATTTCAGATTACTACGTAAAATTGTACTCTAACAAATTTGAAAACCGAGAAGAAATGGATAAATTCTTAGAAAAACACTACCTACCTAAACTAACACATTCAGAAGTAGAACAACTAAATAGACCCATAACAAAAAAAGAGATTGAAACGGTAATCAAAAAACTTCCAACAAAAAAAAGTCCTGGCCCAGACAGCTTCACTGCAGAGTTCTACCAAACCTTGAGAGAAGACTTAACACCACTACTACTGAAGGTATTTCAAAGCATAGAACAAGACGGAATACTACCCAACACATTCTATGAAGCTACCATCTCCCTGATACCAAAACCAGGTAAAGACATTACAAAAAAAGAAAATGTTAGACCTATATCCCTCATGAACATAGATGCAAAAATCCTCAACAAAATTCTAGCCAATAGAATCCAACAACACATCAAAAAAATAATTCATCCTGATCAAGTGGGATTTATACCAGGTATGCAAGGCTGGTTTAATATCAGAAAAACCATTAATGTAATCTATCACATAAATAAAACAAAAGATAAAAACCACATGATCTTATCAATAGATGCAGAAAAAGCATTTGACAAAGTTCAACACCCATTTATGATAAAAACTCTTACCAAAATAGGAATTGAAGGAAAATTCCTGAACATAATAAAGGGCATCTATGCAAAGCCAACAGCCAATATCACTCTAAATGGAGAGAACCTGAAAGCATTTCCCCTGAGAACGGGAACCAGACAAGGATGCCCTTTATCACCACTCTTACTCAACATCGTTCTTGAAGTCCTAGCCAGGGCAATTAGGCTAGACAAAGAAATAAAGGGTATCCAGATTGGCAAGGAGGAAGTAAAGCTATCACTATTTGCAGATGACATGATCGTATATATGGAAAACCCTAAGGAATCCTCCAGAAAACTACTTAAACTAATAGAAGAGTTTGGCAGAGTCTCAGGTTATAAAATAAACATACAAAAATCACTTGGATTCCTCTAGAGCAACAAAAAGAACACCGAAGAGGAAATCACCAAATCAATACCATTCACAGTAGCCCCCAAGAAGATAAAATACTTAGGAATAAATCTTACCAAGGATGTAAAAGACCTATACAAAGAAAACTATAAAACTCTGCTACAAGAAATTCAGAAGGACATACTTAAGTGGAAGAACATACCCTGCTCATGGATAGGAAGACTTAACATAGTAAAAATGTCTATTCTACCAAAAGCCATCTATACATATAACGCACTTCCAATCCAAATACCAATGTCATATTTTAAGGGGATAGAGAAACAAATCACTAATTTCATGTGGAAGGGAAAGAACCCCCGGATAAGCAAAGCATTACTGAAAAAGAAGAAGAAAGTGGGAGGCCTCACTCTACCTGATTTCAGAACCTATTATACAGCTACAGTAGTCAAAACAGCCTGGTACTGGTACAACAACAGGCACATAGACCAATGGAACAGAATTGAGAACCCAGATATAAATCCATCCACATATGAGCAGCTGATATTTGACAAAGGCCCAGTGTCAGTTAATTGGGGAAAAGAGAGTCTTTTTAACAAACAGTGCTGGCATAACTGGATATCCTTTTGCAAAAGAATGAAACAGGACCCATACCTCACACCATGCACAAAAACTAACTCCAAGTGGATCAAAGACCTAAACATAAAGACTAAAACGATAAAGTCATGGAAGAAAAAATAGGGACAACCCTAGGAGCCCTAATACAAGGCATAAACAGAATACAAAACATTACCAAAAATGATGAAGAGAAACCAGATAACTGGGAGCTCCTAAAAATCAAACACCTATGCTCATCTAAAGACTTCACCAAAAGAGTAAAAAGACCACCTACAGATTGGGAAAGAATATTCAGCTATGACATCTCAGACCAGCGCCTGATCTCTAAAATCTACACGATTCTGTCAAAACTCAACCACAAAAAGACAAACAACCCAATCAAGAAGTGGGCAAAGGATATGAACACACATTTCACTAAAGAAGATATTCAGGCAGCCAACAGATACATGAGAAAATGCTCCCGATCATTAGCCATTAGAGAAATGCAAATTAAAACTACGATGAGATTCCATCTCACACCAACTAGACTGGCATTAATCCAAAAAACACAAAATAATAAATGTTGGAGAGGCTGCGGAGAGATTGGAACTCTCATACACTGCTGGTGGGATTGTAAAATGGTACAACCACTTTGGAAATCCATTTGGCGTTATCTTAAACAGTTAGAAATAGAACTACCGTACAACCCAGAAATCCCACTCCTCGGAATATACCCTAGAGATACAAGAGCCTTCACACAAACAGACATATGCACACCCATGTTTATTGCAGCTCTGTTTACAATAGCAAAAAGCTGGAAGCAACCAAGATGTCCATCAACGGATGAATGGGTAAATAAATTGTGGTATATTCACACAATGGAATACTATGCATCGATAAAGAACAGTGACGAATCTCTGAAACATTTCATAACATGGAGGAATCTGGAAGACATTATACTGAGCGAAATGAGTCAGAGGCAAAAGGACAAATATTGTATAAGACCACTATTATAAGATCTTGAGAAATAGAAAAAATGGAGAAGAACACATACTTTTGTGGTTAGAAAGGGGGGAGGGAGGGACGGAGGGAGAGGGTTTTTTATTGATCAATCAGTAGATAAGAACTGCTTTGGGTGAAGGGAAAGACAACACTCAATACAAGGAAGTTCAGCCTAATTGGACTGGACTAAAAGCAAAGAGGTTTCCGGGATAAAATGAAAGCTTCAAAGGTCAGCGGAGCAGGGGCTGGGGTCTGGGGAACATGGTTTGAGGAGACTTCTAAGTCAACGGGCAAAATAATTCTAGTATGAAAACATTCTGCATCCCACTTTGAATTGTGACGCCTGGGGTCCTAAATGCCAACAAGCTGCCATCTAAGATACATCAATTGGTCTCAACCCACCTGGAGCAAAGGCAAAGGAAGAACACCAAGGCCAGACGACAACTAAGAACCCAAGAGACAGAAAGGGCCACATGAACCAGAGACCTACATTACCCTTGAGACCAGAAGAACTACTTGGTGCCCGGCCACAATCAATGTCTGCCCTGCTAGGGAGCACAACAGACAACTCCTGAGGGAGCAGGAGGCCAATGGGATACAGACCCCAAATTCTCATAAAAAGATCATACCTAATGATATGAATGCAACTAGAGGAATCCCAGAGACAATGCTCCCCAGAACTTCTGATGGCACAGGATAGGAACCATCTCCAAAGACAACTCATCAGGCATGAAAAGCACTTGTCAGCAGGGGGGAGAGAGATGCTGATGAAGAGTGAGCCAATTAAATTAGGTGGACACTGGAGAGTGTGTTGGCAACTCTTGACTGGAGGGGGGATGGGAAGATAGAGAGAGAGGGAAGATGGCAAAATTGGCACGAAACGAGAGACTGAAAGGGCTGACTCAATAGGGGGAGAGCAAGTGGGAGAAGGGAGTAAGATGTATGTAAACCCACATGTGACAGACTGATTGGAATAGTAAATGTTCACTTGAAGCTTAATAAAAATTAATTAAAAAAAAAAAAGACATCAGGAAGGAAATGAGACGATACTCAGAACAAACCAAGGAACACACAGATAAAGCAATTGAAGAAATTAGAAAGATTATTCGGGAACATAATGGAAAGTTTAATAAGCTGGAAAAATCCATAGACAGGCAGCAATCAGAAATTCAGAAGATTAATAAAATTACAGAAGTAGACAACTCAATACAAAGTCAGAGGAGTAGAACTGAACAAGTAGAAGCTAGAATTTCAGAACTCGAAGATAAATCACTTGGCACTATTATATTTGAAGAAAAATCAGGTAAAAGAATTTTAAAAAATGAAGAAACTTTAAGAACCATGTGGGACTCTATCAAGAGAAATAACCTTCGAGTGACTGGAGTACTAGAACAGGGAGGGATAACAGAAAATAAAGAGAATATTGTTCAATATTTGTTGGCAGAAAACTTCCCTGATATCGTAAAAGATGAGAAGATATCAATCCAAAATCCTCATCGAAATGTACGTAAGGTAGATGTTAAAAGAAAGTCACCAAGACATATTATAATCAAACTTGCCAAAACCAAAGACAAGGAAAGAAATTTAAGATAAGCGATTGATAAACAAAAAGTCACCCACAAATGAGAGCCAATAAGAATAATCTCAGACTGTTCAGCAGAAACCGTGCAGGCAAGAAAGCAATGGGATGACATATTTTAAAAATTGAAGGAAAAAAATTGCCAACCAAGAATCATATATCCAGCAAAACTGTCTCTTGAATATGAAGGTGAAAAGAGTACATTTCAAGATAAACAGAATTTAGGGAGCTCGTAAAAAACAAACAAAAACTACAAGAAATACTAAAGGCAGTTCTTTTGTTAGAAAATCAATAATAGCAGTATCAAACCAAGACTAGAACACTACACAGAGCAATCAGAAGTCAACACAGACAGGGAAATCAAAAAAACAAAGCAAGATAAAAAAAAAAAAATCAAAGCTCAAAAGAGAGTAACAGCAATGCTATGCGAAAGAAGACAACATTAAAACGATAAAGAGGGCATAAGAAATGTAGTCATAGATCTTCCATATGGAGAGGAAGATAAGGCGATACAAAGAAACAAATGTTAGGTTTAAATTTAGAAAAATAGGGGTAAATAATAAGGTAACCACAAAGGAGAAAAACTCTCCTACACAACAAAATAAAATGCAAGAAAAAAAATAGAGACCCAGCAGAAACAAAATCAACACCAATGAATAGGAGGAAATGACAATATATAAAGATAATCTACTCAGCACATAATATTAAGTGGGAAAAAGAAACTGTCAATAACACACAAAAAAAGACATCAAAATGATAGCACTAAATTCATACCTATCCATCATTAGACTGAATATAAATGGACTAAATGCACCAATAAAGAGACAGAGAGTGGCAGAATGGATTAAAAAACACGATCCGTCTTTATGCTGACTACAAGAGAAACACCTTAGACTTAGAGACACAAACAAACTAAAACTCAAAGGGTGGAAAAAATATACCAAGCAAACAACAATCAAAAAAGAGCAGAACTTCACTAAAGAAGATATTCAGGTAGCTAACAGATACATAGGGAAATGCTCACAATCATTTGCCATTACAGAAATTCAAATCAAAACTACAATGAGATTTCATCTCACTCCAACAAGGCTGCCATCAATCAAAAAAACACAAAACAATAAATGTTGAAGAGGCTGTGGAGAGATTGGAACACTTATACACTGCTGGTGGGAATGTAAAATGGTACAACCACTTTGGAAATCGATTTGGTGCTTCCTTTAAAAGCTGGAAATAGATCTACCATATGAACCAGCAATCTCACTCCTTGAAATATATCCTAGAGAAATAAGAGCCTTTAAACGAACAGATATATGCACACCTGTGTTCATTCCAACACTATCTGCAATAGCAAAAAGATGGAAGCAACCAAGGTGCTCATCAATGGATGAATGGATAAATAAATAATGGTATATTCACACAATGAAATACTACACATCGATAAAGAGCAGTGATGAATCTGGGAAACATTTCCTAACATGGAAGAATCTGGGAGAAATTATGCTGAGTGAAATTATTCAGTTGCAAGAGGACAAATATTATATAAGACCACTATTATAAGAACTGGAGAAATAGTTTAAACAGAGAAGAAAATATTCTTTGATGGTTACGAGATGGGGGAGGGAGCAAGGGTGGGAGAGGAGTACTCACTAATTACAAAGTAGATAAGAACTATTTTAGCTGACAAGAAAGACAAAACAAAATACAGACAGGGTCAGAACAAAAGGACTAAACCAAAAGCAAAGAAGTTTCCTGAATCAACTGAATGCTTCAAAGGCCAGCGTAGCAGCGGAGCGGTTTTGAAGGCCATGGCTTTGGGGGACAACTAAGTCAACTGGCATAATAAAATCTACTAAGAAAACATTCTGCATCCCACTTTGGAGAGTGGCATCTGGAATCTTAAATTGCTAGCAAGCAGCCATCTAAGATGCATCAATTGGTCTCAACCCACCTGGATCAAAGGAGAATGAAGAACAGCAGGACACAAGATAGTTACGAGCCCAAGAGACAGAAAGGGCCACATAAACCAGAGACTACATCACCCTGACACCAGAAAAACTAGATGGTTTCCAGCTACAACTGATGACTGTCCTGATAGGGAACACAAAAGAGAAACCCTGAGGGAGCAGGAGATCAGTGGGATGCAGACCCCAAATTCTAAATAAAAAGACCAGGCTTAATGGTCTAACCGAGACTAGAAGGACCCCGGTGGTCATACCCCCAGGCCTTCTGTTGGCCCAGGACAGGAATCACTCCCAAAGCCAACTCTTCAGACGTGGATTGGACTGCACAATGGGTTGGAGAGGGGTGCTAGTGAGGAGTGGGCTTCTTGGATCAGGTGGACACTTAAGACTATGTTGGCTTCTCCCCCCTGGAAGGGAGATGAGAGGGGAGAGGGGCTTAGGAGCTGGCGAACGGGACACAAAAAGAAAGAGTGGAGGAAGGGAGTACACTGTCTCATCAGGGGGAGATCAATTCAGAGTATGTAGCAAGGTGTATATAACCTTTGTGTGAGAGACTGACTTGATTTGTAAACTTGCACTTAAAGCACGATAAAAATAAAATTGAAAAAAAGCAGTAGTGGCAGTATTAATTTCTGACTAAATAGATATTAAAGTTAAATCCATAATAAAGGATAAAGAAGGACACTATATAATGATTAAAGGGACAATATACCAAGAAGATATAACCATATTAAATATTTATGCACCCAATGACAGGGCTGCAAGGTACATTAAAAAATCTCTATCATCATTGAAATATGAGATAGACAGCTCCACAAAAATAGCAGGAGACTTCAACAGAAAACTTTCAGAAGGACAGGACATCTAGAAAGAAGCTCAATAAAGACACGGAACATCTAAATGCCACAATCAACCAACTTGACCTCATAGATATATACAGAACACTCCACCCAATGGAAACCAAGTATATTTTCTTCTCTAGTGCACATGGAACATTCTCTAGAATAGACCACATATTAGGTCATAAAGCAAGCCTTAGCAGAATCCAAAACATTGAAATATTACAAAGCATCTTCTCTGACCATAAGGCCATAAAAGTGGAAATCGATAACAGAAAAAGCAGAGAAAGGAAATCAAACACTTGGAAACTGAACAATACCCTGCTCAAAAAAGACTGGATTATAAAAGACATTAAGTATGGGGTAAAGAAATTCATAGAATCCAATGAGAAAGAAAACACTTCCTATCAGAACCTTTGGGACACAGTGAAAGCAGTGCTCAGAGGTCAATTTATATCAATAAATGCACACATCCAAAAAGAAGAAAGGGCCAAAATAAAAGAATTATCCCCAGAATTTGAACAAATAGAGATCAACAAAAGAAACCCAGAGGCACCAGAAGAAAACAAATAATAAAAATTAGAGCAGAACTAAATGAAATAGAAAACAAAAACAAATGAAAGAATTAACAAGACCAAAAGCTGTTTTTTTGAAAAAATCAACAAAACTGATAAACCATTGGCCAAACTGACAAAATAAAAACAAAAGAGGAAGCAAATAACCCAAATAAGAAATGAGACGGACGATATTACAACAGACCCAACTAAATTAAAATCATCATATCAGATTAGTACAAAAAACTGTACTCTAACAAATTTGAAAACCTAGAAGAAATGGATGAATTCCTAGAAACACTACCTACCTAAAATAACACAAACAGAGGTAAAACAACTCAGTAGACCCATAACAAAACAAGAGATTGAAAAGGTAATCAAAAAACTTCCCCCCCAAAAAAAGCCCTGGCCCAGACAGCTTCACTGCAGAGTTCTACCAAATGTTCAGAGAAGAGTTAACAGCACTACTACTAAAGGTATTTCAAAACATAAGAAAGGATGGAATACCACCTAACTCATTCTATGAAGCCACCATATCCCTGACACCAAAACCAGGTAAAGACACCAGAAGAAAAGAAAATTACAGACCTATATCCCTCATGAACATAGATGCAAAAACCCTCAACAAAATTCTAGACAAAAGAATACAACATATCCAAAAAATAATTCCCCACAACCGATTGGGATTCATACCAGCTATGCAGGGATGGTTCAACGTTAGAAAAACAATTAATGTAATCCATCATGTAAATAAAAGACAAAAACCACATGATTTTTTCAGTTGATGCAGAAAAGGCATTTGACAAAGTTCAGCACCCATTCATGATAAAAACTCTCAGCAAAATAGGAAAAGAAGGAAAATTCCTCAACATAATGAAGGGCATTTATACAAAGCCTATAGCCATCACCATCCTAAATGGAAAGATTCTGAAAGCATTCCTCTGGAGATTAGGAACCAGACAAGGATGCCCTGTATCGCCACTGTTATTCAAAATTGTGCTGGAGGTCCAAGCCAGAGCAATTAGGCTAGATAAAGAAATAAAGGAATCAGGAGGTAGGGCCAAGACGGCTGACTAGGTAGAAGCTACCTCAGATCCCTCTTGCAACAAAGACTTGGAAAAGCAAGTGAATCGATCACATGCATGACAATCTATGAACCCTGACCATCAAACACAGATCTAAAGAATTTACCTAAGTGACAGAGACTGAGAACGAACAACCATGGGGAAGCAGCGACTGTTTTCGGAGCCTGAAGCCAGCACCCCAGTCAGGAAACCTTGGCGGCGGGCTTTGGACTGGGCACAGGGGAGCTGAGCACGGCATCCTGAGAAGGTGCAAACATGGGGCACAGCCCTAGCCTCCTGAACTGACCTCAGGGGAAGCCAAGCCAGTGCACGCAGGCAGCGCAGTGACGTGGCAGACAGGAGGAAAAGTCACCAGGAGGCAGCGACTGGTTTTGGAGTCTGGAGTGCAGCGTCCCAGCCAGGGAACCTTGGCGCTGGGCTTTGGACTGGGAGCGGAGGAACTAACCGCGGCTGCTGAGACAGCACAAGCATAGGACACAGGCCTGACCCTCGGGGTCAATCTCTACCCAGCCAGCACACACAGACGACACGCCCTCCTTGGGATTCTCAGATAAAACAGTCATCCCAAGCAAGATAAGTAACTTTGTCTATATTCAGGGGTGCTACTCTCTCTTATTTATCTGAAACCTCCCCTCCCCTTCCCAGGGGGCTTCATTCACATTGGAATTTCATAAGCCAGAAAATGAACTGCACTGCGGTTTTTCTTTCTTTCTTTTTTTTTTTTTTTTTGGTCTTTTCCTAACCCATTCTCCTGGCCTGAAAGAAGCAGCTACAAAAAACCCAGGGACCAAAAATCCTTCCCTAATTGGACTAAAAACACGGAACCAGCTCCAGCCAAGCATATGAAATACACAGTCTTGGGTTTTCATCCCTACAGGGAACAAGGTGGCTATTATAATGCACAGGCATTTCTGATAGGGATCTGACTGTAATTGTTTTAGCAGATTACTGGAAAGACAAGTTTCCCAGGTTTGATATCTCTGCCTATTCAACAGAGCCCTCACTGACCCACAACAGGGAACTGAGGGCTGAAGCTCCCCCCAGACCACCTAGCCTCCTGCCTTAGGGGTCTAAGAAGGGTGAAACCTACCAATCTGTAGTAGTACTTGCATTGGGGGCCTAAGGTACAGCTGCAGAGCCCACCCACCAAAGTGCTTCAGGAATAGAGAGACACCTACCTCACTGGCACGTGGGGGAAGCCTGTCAGCATCCTGCCCCCACTAGAGTGTGAACCGCTGCTGCTACTAGAATCTGGTGCACACAACTATCACCACTACTTCTCTAGGTGGATAGGTGACAGTCTGCACCACACACTTGATGACCCAAAATGAGATTCTACACAAGAACAGTGAATGGACTCTTAGGCTTATATATCTGGTAACACCCCAAACCACCTGGTAATAGGACATAAGTGACTTAAGGGCTACAACAATCAAGACAGTGCAATCTAGTAGCCCATCTACATATATTGAAAGAAAACAAAACAAGAAAAGACTCAGTGAGCAAATATAGAATAAATCACTATAATATCTTAGTGATGGCTCGGAGACAGCAGTCGATATCAAACCACAAAAAAAAAGCAGACCATGATTGCTTCTACAACTCCCCAAACTAAAGAATCAAAATCTTTCCCAAATGAAGGTACAGCCCTGGAATTGCCATATGCAGAATATAAAAAACTAATTTATAGAACGCTTCCAGACATCAAGGATGACCTCAGAAATGAAATAAGGAAATCTACAGAAAAAGTCAAGGAACACACTGATAAAGCAATTGAGGACTTAAAAAGATTATTCAAGAACATAGTGGAAAAATTTGTAAATTGCAAGAATCCACAGAGAGACAGCATGCAGAAATCCAAAAGATTAACAATAAAATTACAGAATTAGACAACACAATAGGAAGTCAGAGGAGCAGACTTGAGCAATTGGAATGCAGAGTGAGAAATCTGGAGGACCAAGGAATTGACACCAATATAGCTGAAAAAAAAATCAGATAAAAGAATTAAAAAAAATGAAGAAACCCTAAGAATCATGTGGGACTCTATCAAGAGGAATAACTTGCATATGATTGGAGCCCCAGAACAGGGAGGGATAACAGAAAACATGGAGAGAATAGTTGAAGATCTGTTGGCAGAATACTTCCCTGACATCATGAAAGACGAAAGGATATCTATCCAAGATGCTCATCGAACCCCATTTAAGATTGATCCAAAAAGAAAATCACCAAGACATATTATCATCAAACTTGCCAAAACCAAAGACAAAGAGAAAATTTTAAAAGCAGTCAGGGATAAAAGAAAAGTCTACAAAGAAGAATCAATAAGAATAACTTCAGACTACTCAGCAGAAACCATGCAGTCAAGAAGGCAACGGGATGACATATACAGAGCACTGAAGGAGAAAAACTGCCAGCCAAGGATCATATATCCAACAAAACTCTCTCTCAAATATGAAGGCGAATTAAAAACATTTACAGATAAACGCAAGCTTAGAGAATTTGCAAAAACCAAACCAAAGCTACAAGAAATACTAAAAGAAATTGTTTGGTCAGAAAACCAATAATATCAGATACCAACACATCACAACGTCACAGAACAGAACATCCTGATACCAACTCAAATAGGGAAATCACAAAAACAAATTAAGATTAATTTTAAAAAGAAAAAAAATGCTCAAAACAGGGAGTCATTGAAGTCAATGTGTAAAAGATCACAATAATCAAAAAGAGGGACTAAATACGGGTGGCATAGAACTGCCATTTGGAGAGGGGTACAAGGCCATATAGGACAATACAAGTTAGGTTTTTACACAGAAAAATAGGGGTAAATATTAAGGTAACCACAAAGAGGTATAACAACTCCATAACTCAAAATAAAAAACAAGAAAAATATAACGACTCAGCAAACATAAAGTCAAATACCATGAAAATGAGGAACACACAATTTACAAAGAAAAACATCTCAGCACAAAAAAGTAAGTGGAAAAATGAAATTTTCAACAGCACACATAAAAAGGCATCAAAATGACAGCACTAAACACACACTTATCTATAATTACGTTGAATGTAAATGCACTAATTGCACCAATAAAGAGACAGAGAGTCTCAGACTGGATAAAGAAAACTGATCCATATATATGCTGCCTACAAGAGACACACCTTAGACTTAGAGACACAAACAAACTAAAACTCAAAGGATGGAAAAAAATATATCAAGCAAACAATAAGCAAAAAAGAAGAGGAGTAGCAATATTAATTTCTGACAAAATAGACTTTAAAGTTGAATCCTCCACAAAGGATAAAGAAGGGCACTACATAATGATTAAAGAGACAATTGACCAGGAAGATATCACCATATTAATTATTTATGCACCCAATGACAGGGCTGCAAGATACATAAAGCAAACTTCAACGGAACTGAAAAGTGAGATAGACACCTCCACAGTTACAGTAGGAGACATCAACACACCACTTTCGGAGAAGGACAGGACATCCAGTAAGAAGTCAATAGACACACGGAAGACCTAATTGCTACAATCAACCAACTTGACCTCACTGACTCATACAGAACACTCAACCCAACTGCTACAAAGTATACTTTTTTTTCTAGTGCACATGGAACGTTCTCCAGAATAGACCACATATTAGGTCATAAAACAAACCATGCACAATCCAAAACATCGAAATATTACAAAGCATCTTCTCAGACCATAAGGCCATAAAAGTGGAATTCAAAAACAGAAAAGTTAGGGAAAAGAAATCAAATACTTGGAAACTGAACAGTACCCTGCTGAAAAAAAAGACTGGGTTATAGAAAACATTAAGGAGGGAATAAAGAAATTCATAGAATGCAACGAGAATGAAAACACTTCCTATCAAAACCTCTGGGACACAGCAAAAGCAGTGCTCAGAGGTCAATTTATATCGATAAATGCACACATACATAAAGAAGGAAGAGCCAAAATCAGAGAACTGTCCCGACAACTTGAACAAATAGAAAGTGAGCAACAAAAGAATCCATCAGGCACCAGAAGAAAACAAATCATAAAAATTAGAGCTGAACTAAATGAATTAGAGAACAGGAAAACAATTGAAAGAATTAACAAAGCCAAAAGCTGGTTCTTTGAAAAAATTAACAAAATTGATAAACCATTGGCTAGACTGACTAAAGAAATACAGGAAAGGAAACAAATAACCCGAATAAGAAATGAGAAGGACCACATCACAACAGAACCAAATGAAATTAAAAGAATCATTTCAGATTATTATGAAAAATTGTACTCTAACAAATTTGCAAACCTAGAAGAAATGGATGAATTTCTAGAAAAACACTACCTACCTAAACTAACACAATCAGAAGTAGAACAACTAAATAGACCCATAACAAAAAAAGAGATTGAAATGGTAATCAAAAAACTCCCAATAAAAAAAGCCCTGGCCCGGATGGCTTCACTGCAGAGTTCTACCAAACTTTCAGAGAAGAGTTAACACCACTACTACTAAAGGTATTTCAAAGCATAGAAAATGACGGAATAATACCTAACTCATTCTATGAAGCCACCATCTCCCTGATACCAAAACCAGGTAAAGACATCACAAAAAAAGGAAATGCAGACTTGTATCCCTCATGAACATAGATGTAAAAATCCTCAACAAAATTCTAGCCAATAGAATTCAACAACATATCAAAAAAATAATCCACCATGACCAAGTAGGATTTATACCAGGTATGCAAGGCTGGTTTAATATTAGAAAAACCATTAATGTAATCCACCACATAAATAAAAGACAAAAACCACAGGATCTTATCAATTGATGCAGAAAAGGCATTTGACAAAGTCCAACACCCGTTTATGATAAAAACTCTCAGCAAAATAGGAATTGAAGGAAAATTCCTCAACATAATAAAGGGCATCTATACAAAGCCAACAGCCAGCATCACTCTAAATGGAGAGACCCTGAAAGCATTTCCCTTGAGAACGGGAACCAGACAAGGATGCCCTTTCTCACCGCTCTTATTCAACATTGTGCTAGAGGCCCTAGCCAGAGCAATTAGGCTAGACAAAGAAATAAAGTACATCCAGATTGGCAAGGAGGAAGTAAAACTATCTCTATTTGCAGACGACATGATCTTATACAGAAAACCCTAAGGAATCCTCCAGAAAACTACTTAAACTAATAGAAGAGTTTGGCAGAGTCTCAGGTTATAAGATAAACATACAAAAATCACTTGGATTTCTCTATATCAACAAAAAGAACATCGAAGAGGAAATCACCAAATCAATACCATTCACAGTAGCCCCCAAGAAGATAAAATACTTAGGAATAAATCTTACCAAAGATGTAAAAGCCCTATAGAAAGAAAACCTCAAAGCCCTACTACAAGAAATTAAAAAGGACGTAGTTAAGTGGAAAAACATACCTTGCTCATGGATAGGAAGACTTAACATAGTAAAAATGTCTATTCTACCAAAAGCCATCTATACATACAATGCACTTCCGATCCAAATTGCAATGTCATTTTTTAATGAGATAGAGAAACAAATCACCAACTTCATATGGAAGGGAAAGAAGCCTCAGATAAGCAAAGCATTACTGAAAAAGAAGGAGAAAGTGGGAGGCCTCACTGTACCTGATTTCAGAACCTATTATACAACCACAGTAGTCAAAACAGCCTGGTACTGGTACTGCAACAGACACAAAGACCAATGGAACAGAATTGGGAACCCAGATAAAAATCCATCCACATATGAGCAGCTGATATTTGACAAAGGCCCAGTGTCAGTTAATTGGGGAAAAGATAGTCTTTTTAACAAATGGTGCTGGCGTAACTGGATATCCATCTGCAAAAAAATGAAACAGGACCCATACCTCACACCATGCACAAAAACTAACTCCAAGTGGATCAAAGACCTAAACATAAAGACTAAAACAATAAAGATCATGGAAGAGAAAATAGGGACAACCTTAGAAGCCCTAATACAAGGCATAAACAGAATACAAAACATTACCAAAAATGATGAAGAGAAACCAGATAACTGGGAGCTCCTAAAAATCAAACACCTATGCTCATCTAAAGACTTCACCAAAAGAGTAAAAAGACCACCTACAGACTGGGAAAGAATTTTCAGCTATGACGTCTCTGACCAGCGCCTGATCTCTAAAATCTATATAATTCTGTCAAAACTCAACCACAAAAAGACAAACAACCCAATCAAGAAGTGGGCAAAGGATATGAACACGCACTTCACTAAAGACGAAATTCAGCAGCTAACAGATACATGAGAAAATGCTCGCGATCATTAGCCATTAGAGAAATGCAAATTAAAACTACGATGAGATTCCTTCTCACTCCAACAAGGCTGGCATTAATCCAAAAAACACAAAATAGTAAATGTTGGAGAGGCTGCAGAGAGATTGGAACTCTTATACACCGCTTTTGGGAATGTAAAATGGTACAACCACTTTGGAAATCTATCTGGCGTTATCTTAAACAGTTAGAAATAGAACTACCATACAACCCAGAAATCCCACTCCTCGGAATATACCCTAGAGAAATACGAGCCTTCACACAAACACATATATGCACACCCATGTTTATTGCAGCTCTGTTTACAATAGCAAAAAGCTGGAAGCAGCCAAGGTGTCCATCAACGGATGAATGTCTAAATAAATTGTGGTATATTCACACAATGGATACTACGCATCGATAAAGAACAGTGACGAATCTGTGAAACATTTCATAACATGGAGGAAACTGGAAGGCATTATGCTGAGCGAAATGAGTCAGAGGCAAAAGGACAAATGTTGTATAAGACCACTATTATAAGATGTTGAGAAATAGTATAAACTGAGAAGAACACATACTTTTGTGGTTACAAGGGGGGGAGGGAGGGAGGGAGGGAGAGGGTTTTTTACTGATTAGTTAGTAGATAAGAACTACTTTAGGTGAAGGGAAGGACAATACTCAATACATGGAAGGTCAGCTCAACTGGGCTGGACCAAAAGCAAAGAAGTTTCCGGGATAAACTGAATGCTTCAGAGGTCAGCGGAGCAATGGGGGGGGGGTTTGGGGACCATGGTTTAAGGGGTCTTCTAAGTCAATTGGCAAAATAATTCTATTATGAAAACATTCTGCATCCCACTTTGAAATGTCGTGTCTGGGGTCTTAAATGCTAACAAACAGCTATCTAAGATGCATCAATTAGTCTCAACCCACCTGGATTAAAGGAGAATGAAGAACACCAAGGGCACACGACAACTCTGAGCCCAAGAGACAGAAAGGGCCACATGAACCAGAGACTTACGTCATCCTGAGACCAGAAGAACTAGATGGTGCCCGGCCATAACCGATGACTGCCCTGACAGGGAGCACAACCGAGAACCCCTGAGGGAGCAGAAGATCAGTGCGATGCAGACCCCAAATCCTCATAAAAAGACCAGACTTCATGGTCTGACTGAGACTAGAGGAATCCCGGCGGTCATGGTCGCCAAACCTTCTGTTGATCCAGGACAGGCACCGTTCCCGAAGACAACTCATCAGACATGGAAGAGACTGGACAATGGGTTGGAGAGAGATGCTGATGAAGAGTGAGCTACTTGTACCAGGTGTACACTTGAGACTGTGTTGGCATCTCCTGTCTGGAGGAGAGATAGGAGGGTAGAGAGGGTTAGAAACTGGCAAAATTGTCATGAAAGGAGAGACTGGAAGGGCTGACTCATTAGGGGGAGAGTAAGTGGGAGTACGGAGTAAGGTGTATATAAGCTTATATGTGACAGGCTGACTTGATTTGTAAACATTCACTTAAAGCTCAATAAAAATTATTTAAAAAAAAAAAAGAAAGAAAGGGCATCCAGATTGGCAAGAAAGAAGTAAAATTAACTCGATGTACAGATGTACAGATAAGATGATCTTATATGCAGAAAACCCTAAGGAATCCTCAAGAAAACTACTGAAACTAATAGAAGAGTTCAGCTGAGTATCAGAATACATGATAAACAGAAAAAAATCAGTTGGTTTACTCCATACCAACAAAAAGAGCATCGAAGAGGAAATCACCAAATCAGTACCACTTACAGCAGCCCTCAAGAAGAGAAAATATTTAGGAATAAATCTTACGAGAGATGTAAAAGACTTATATAAAGAAAACTACAAAACACTTCTGCAAGGAACCAAAAGAGACCTGCATAAGTGGAAAAATATACCTTGCTCATGGATAGGAAGACTTAACATTCTAAAAATGCTTATTCTACCAAAAGACATCTGCAGTTTTAATGCAATTCTGATCCAAATTCCAACTGCATTTTTTAATGTGATGGAGAAACAAATCACTAACTTCCTATGGAAGGGAAAGAAGCCCTGGGTAAGTAAAGCAATACTGAAAAAGAAGAACAAAGTGGGAGGCCTTACTCTACCTACTTTTAGAACCTATTATACCACCACAGTAGTCAAAACAGCCTAGTAGTGGTACAACAACAGATACATATACCAGTGGAACAGATTTGAGAATCCAGACATAAGTCCACCCACATATGAGCAGTTGTTATTTGACAAAGGCCCCAAAACAGTTAAATGGGTAAAAGACAGTCTTTTAAACAAATGGTGCTGGTGTAACTGGATATTGAGCTGCAAAAAAAAGGAAACAAGACCCATACCTCACTCCATTTACAAAAATGAGCTCAAAATGGATCAAAGTCCTAAACATGAAATCTAAAACAATCAAGTTCATGGAAGAAAAAATAGGGACAATGTTAGAAGCCCTAATACATGGCATAAACAGTCTACAAAACATTACTAATAATGCAGAAGAAAAACTAGATAACTGGGAGCGCTAAAAAATCAAACACCTATGCTTATCCAAAGACTTCACCAAAAGAGTAAAAAGGTTATCTACAGACTGGGAAAAAGTTTTTACCTATGACATTTCTGATCAGTGCCTGATCTCTAAAATCTACACGATACTGCAAAAACTCAACTACAAAAAGACAACCCAATTAAAAAATGTACAAAATATATGAACAGACACTTCAATAAAGAAAACATGGAGGTAGCTAACAGACACATGAGGAAATGCTCATGTGCAAATCAAAACTACAATGAGATTTCATCTCGCTCCGACAAGGCTGCCATTAATCCAAAAAAACAGAAAACAATAAATGTTGGAGAGGCTGTGGAAAGACTGGAACACTTTTACACTGTTGGTGGGAATGTAAAATGGTACAACCACTTTGGAAATCAATTTGGAGCTTCCTTTAAAAGCTAGAAATAGAACTACCATACAATCCAGCAATTCCACTCTTGGAATATATCCTAGAGAAATAAGAGCCTTTACATGAACAGATATATGCACACCCATGTTCATTGCACCACTGTTTACAATAGCAAAAAGACAGAAGCAACCAAGGTGCCCACCAACAGATGAATGAAGAAAGAAATTATGGTATATTCACACAATGGAATACTATGCATCAATAAAGAACAGTGATGAAACTGAAACATTTCATAACATGGAGGAATCTGGAAGGCATTATGCTGAGTGAAATTAGTCAGTTGCAAAAGGACAAATATTGTATAAGACTACTATTATAAGAACTGGAGAAATAGTTCTAACAGAGAAGAAAATATTCTTTGAAGGTTATGAGAGGGGGTAGGAAGGGAGGATGGGAGAGGGGTATTCACTAATTACATAGTAGATAAGAACGACTTTAGGTGACAGTAAAGACAAGACACAACACAGGCGAGGTCAGCACAACTGGACTAAATCAAAAGCAAAGAATTTTCCTGAATAAACTGAATGCTTCGAAGGCCAGCATAGCACCGGCAGGGTTTTGGGGATCATGGTTTCTAGGAACATCTAGTCAATTGGAATAATAAAATCTCGTCAGAAAACATTCTGCACCCCACTTTGGAGAGTGACGTCTGGAGTCTTAAATGCTAGCAAGCAGCTATCTAAGATGCATCAATTGGTCTCAACCCACCTGGATCAAAGGAGAATGAAGAACACCAAGGACAAAAGGTAATTACAAGCCCAAGAGACAGAAAGGGCCACAAAAACCAGAGACTACATCATCCTGAGACCAGAACTGGATGGTTTCCGGCTACAACCGATGACTGTCCTGATAGGGAACACAAAAGAAAAACCCTGAGGGACCAGGAGACCAGTGGGATGCAGACCCCAAATTCTCCTAAAAAGACCAGACTTAAAGGTCTGACTGAGGCTAGAAGGACCCCGGTGGTGATGGCCCCCAGGCCTTCTGTTGGCCCAGGACAGGAATCACTCCCAAAGCCAACACTTCAGGCATGGATTGCACTAGACAATGGAATGGAGAGGGATTCTGGTGAGGAGTGAGCTTCTTGGATCAGGTGGACACTTGAGACTATGTTGGCATCTCCTCCCTGGAAGGGAGATGACAGGGTAGAGGGGGTTTGAAGCTGGTGAAATGGATATGAAAGAAGAGAGTAGAGGGAGGGAGTGGGCTGTGTCATTAGGGGGAGAACAATTGGGAATATGTAGTAAGGTGTATATAAGTTTTTGTGTGAGAAACTGACTTGATTTGTAAACTTTAACTTAAAGCTCAATAAAAATTAAAAAAAAATTAAACTTCTGCAGATAAAAACTACAATGACTGAGATGAAAAATATACTGGGTAGAGTTAAGGGGAGAGTAGATGGCAAGAGAAAAAGTTTAAGGAACCCAAAGCTATAGCAAATAAAACAAAGGGAGAAAAAAGTTTGTTTAAATGAACACATCATCAATGACAAATGAAAGGGCATAAAATTTGTGTAAATGGAGTCCTAGAAGGGGAGGAGACAGAATAGGGGACAGAAAATATATTTGAAAAAATAATGGCTGAAATTTGCCAAATTTGATAAAAACTATAAACCCAAGAAGCTCATGAACCTCAAGAATAAGAAACATGGAGAAAACTATCCCAGGCACACCAAAATCAAATTGCTCAAAACTAGTGAAAAAGAAAAAAATCTTAAAAGCTGGAAGGAAAAAAGACACATTGCATACATACAAAGTTAAAGATGAAAGCAGATATTTAGAACAATCAGAAGTGAGAAGAAAGTGTTGGAACAATTTTAAAGGACTATAGTGAATAAAGAATTACAATTCTACACCCCAAAAATATAACCTTGAAAAAAAGATACAAAATATTTTTGACAATAGAAGCTAAAATATTTCATCACCAACAGGCCTGCACTACAAGTAATGGCAAAAGTTCTTCAAGATGAATGAAATGACACCAGATGGAAATATTCACCTACACAAAGCACTAAAAGCATCGAAATTGGTTACTACATGGGTAAATGTATGTTTTTTATTATTTAAATCTTATTTGAAAGGCAATTGTCTATTTAAACAAAAATAATAACAACTTAGTATGGGGTTTATAACATATGGAAATGTAAGATACATGACAATAATAGCACAAAGCCAGGAAGGGGAAAATGGAACTAAGTTGCAAGGTTTTTCCACTATAGGTGCACTGGTTATTATCACTTCAAGGTAGACTGTGACTACTTAAAAATGTATACCATAAAGTCTAAAGCAATCACAAAAATAACAAAATACATATCACCAATAAGCCAACAAATGAGATAAAATGGAATTATAAAAAAACATTTAGTTAATCCAAGAGAAGGAAGAAAGGAAAAAAAGAATAGATGGGACAAATAGAAAACAAATGCCAAGATGATAGGTACTGATATGTCAACCATATCAATAAAAAAAAATTTTTTTATCGATAACCACACTAAATATAAATGGACCAAGCATCTCAATTAAAAGGCAGAGATTGTCCGATTAGATTAAAAAAAAGCAAGACCCAGCTATATGCTGCCTATAGGAATTCCACCACAAATCTAAATAAAAATATGTGTGTATGTGTATACACACACACACACACACACACTAATGGAGCGCTGGTGGCACAGTGGTTAAGAGCTGTGGCTGCTAACCAAAAGATTGGCTGTACAAATCTACCAGCCACTCTTTGGAAACCCTGTGGGGGCAGTTCTACTCTGCCCTATAAAGTTGCTATGAGTTGGAATTGACTCAACGGCAATTGCTTTTATCAATACTAATATTTTTAATAAAAACAAAACTAGAATGTCCATGTTAATGTCAGAGAAAAAATAAGCTCCACAACAAAGAACAATAGCAGAATATATATTCTTTGTAGTACACACAGAACATTTACCAAGCAGGACCAAATTATGGGCCATAAAACATATCTTAATAAATTTAAAAGGATTTAAGTCATGCAAAGTATATTCTGTGGCCACGGTGGAATTAAATTAGATATCAATAACAAAGTTATCTTTGGAAAAAATTTGCTAATATTTGAAACTAAACAATACAATTCTAAATAGCAATGGAACAAAACAGAAAGTAGAAAGTATTTGAGTTGATAAAAAACAAAAGCACAACATACCACAAGTTTTGGAATGTTTCTAAAGCTTCTAGAAAAAAATAAGATGCCATCTAGTTCTAAAAGAATAAAGGTAAAATTGAATGGTTTAAAGGATGTGAAAAATAAACTTTATGCATTTTCAGTGTGTTTTTATAAATATATTAAAGAGAAATTTTGTTGTCCCTGGTGAAATTGCTGTTTACACTTCATGGCTCAGCAAAACTTTTCCTGCACATGTACCTTCCCATAGACATGTACAAGGATATTGACATGTGATGCAATGGATTGCTTTAGTGTGGACTTCCTCACCATGATTCTGGAACTTGCACCCAAACGATTGGGCTCATCAAGAGGATTGGTCAGTTTTGACATTAGAAAGCCAGTTTCAGAGCAGAGAGAGGATCCTACCACCACCAAGGAAGAACAGCCAGGAACAGAGATCAGGTCCTTGTGACCGAGGATCCGTCAGCTAAGAAGCTGCTGGACCCAGGAGACAAATAGAGAGCTCTAACTCTGAAGAGGGTAAGAAGCTGTGGCAGCAGAGACTGGCAGGAGAAACCACGCAGTGGGCTTCCAGACCCACAGAGCAGGAAAGGTGAATGCTTTTGGGCAGAGGCACAGGGCCAGGGAAAGGGGGTGCCTGCTAGCATGGCTGGAAAAGGCTGTCCTGATGGAAGAACTGTATCCTGAGCATTCCTGAACCTGAATTGTAACCTGTTACTTCCCTAATAAACCCCATAATCATGAGTGTTTCTGTGTGGCCATTGCAAGGAAATCTCTAACCCAACACCAAAGTAAATAGTGCCATGGGAGGGACAGTTGGTGTCAGAATTGGCAAAGATAGTGGGGAGAGGAGGAATGTCTGACTTCCACCTCACAGGAATCAGCTTTGGCTGTTGATCTTGATTCTCCTTCCCCCTTGTGAAGTTATTGGAGACACAAGCCTCAAGTTGTTTTGACACAACAGTACTATTATTTTTGTTAACAATGAATTATAAATCACCATTTGGGTGTTGTCCACTTAAATCAAAGGAATAATGCACATAATGGAATATTGAACAACAATTTTAAAAACTGAAAGCAATTTACACGTAGTGACATGTATAGATTTCTAAGATATAGTGTTGGTTGAAAATAAAAAAAAACATGAAATTTGTAACCCAAAGATATTTATATAAATTAAATATCCAAACCACTCTCTTATAGATGAACATATAAGCAAATAATCACACTGAACTTTAATTAAAAAGACATATTTTAAACACACTAGAGTTCGTGCTTTTCAGAAAGAAAGGGAAAGAAGAATGATGTTGATTTATATATAAGAAAGGTAAACAAAACTAAAGCAAAGGGAAGGCTTTGAAGGAACTTATGACGCTGTGTGCCATGACTTGAGGAGTATGAATAATTCACATTAGGTTCAAAATGAAAAAAAAAAATAAAGGAGAAAATCATGTTCCCTAACTAATCCGATTACACATAAATCCCATTTTAAAACATTTCATTGTATTAGAAATAACTATAAAAGCTTTCTCACTGAAAAAATGCATTGTATTTTCTTAGTAATAGTTTCTTCAGTTTTCTCTTACATTGTTATCATTACACTGTTACGACAAGAGTCATGGTAAGTCAATATCAAACTATTTAATAGCATGGGTTTGGCCTATACAATGAGCATGGGCAGGAAGACCAAGAGATCTTTTTAGTGAGCTTATTGCATCATTGGAAAGTATACAGGTACACGTGCAAATGAGTATGAGCATATATTGATGCATGTGTGAGATCTCTGTACCCAGAGATCTCACACACGCCTAGAAAACACAAAGCCAATGTAGTGTCTCCTAAGGCTGGGCTAACAGGGGTCTTTGCTCTCAGAGAGAAAGAAAATCATTCTCTTCTACCATCTGCCTGCCTATCTGTCCCAAGAGTGACATTGGGCCCAAGGAAGTAGAGATTAAGAAGTTCCCAAAGGGCAGAGTCCCTGAGGCTCCAGGATTATAACTACCTCAGGTACTTCAGGAGTCTAACCAGAGCTCCAACAACAGTGGAGCCAGACTCCATGCTTCACATCCTCTGTAAGTGAGTCTGGAAAGGGAACCCAGAGAGGGTTCCTGAGGGGGGAGGGCTGCTGTACCAAACTCAGCCAGAATATAGGAGGTCTCTATCTCTTCAGTTCAGATCTGTATTACTTTCCATTCCTGAGTCAGTGGTGAACTAGGTGAATACAGCAGCAATTGCACCCTATCTTGGGTCAGGAGGCACACATGTCAGCCTGTGCTCTGGGGCCTTTTTCTCTCTTTTGGCCTCTTCCATGTGTTTGGTAGTGTCGGGGATGCAGAGAAGCTAGATTTATCCAAGGGAGATTAACTGGTGTGGTAAGAGAGCTAGAAAATGCATCACCTGTGGACCAGTTGAGAAAATGTTTGAATTATGGGGTAGGAATTAAACTCAGTGTATGTAACTTCATAGATTAGAAACGAAATCCACAGTTGGGGACCAGTGAAGATCAGGAAGTAGCTCAGCAGATTTTAGCTCAATCTAAAGAATTTCTAAGCACTAGAAGCGCTGGTGGCACAACTTTAAGAGCTTGGTTGCTAACCAAAAGCTCAGCAGTTGAAATCCACCAGCCTGTCCTTGAAAACCCTACAGGGCAGCTCTGTTCTGTCCTTCAGGGTCACTATGAATCAGAATTGAATCGACAACAACAAGTACCTCCCCAAAGGAAATTTATCCCAGAAAAAGTAATGAACTACCAGTCCCTGGATATACTCAATAATGTCTGAAAGTATACTTGGAAGAGGTTTTACAGGCATTCCTAAATTCTGTGGTGTTAGATAATCATTAATAAGAATTTCCTTTTAAGAAGATCCTTCCACTTTTCAAAATGGTGTTTCTATGGATACCTGTTATAGGCCTATCCCAAAGCTTATAAAAAGGCTTGGGTTGCAGGGTCTCTGCTTTCTTTTCTGACCTTCTACTTCCCTACTTCTTCTTTCCTGGCTTCCTTAGCCTCTACCTAGATAGAACCAGAAGCCATCAGCTCTAGGTCCTCAGGCCTACTGCTGCCATTAGCAAGCTCTGATTGCAAACCAAGATTGAAAGAGGAGAGGGGAAGAACAAGTGTGTTCCCAGCGGCTTTACTCTCAGGGCTGAATATGTGTTCAATGCTTGTTGAATGAATGATGGACTGAGGAATATGTAGGAACATTAAAGAGAAGGGGAAAGGAAGAGTCACTAAGTGAGGAAAAGTAATGTAATAATCTCCATATATCCTCCTCAAATCTCATCCTAGTGCTACAAATAATTGTCCCAATGCTTTGTAGGAGACAAAAAACCATTCTGCTTCTTCTAGGCTTTCCCATGGATACTTATGTCTGAATTGCCTGTCCTTCAGTACGTCTGTACCTTCCAAAGATCGTTTCAAGATTATCCTTGCTTCCAAGCAGGGAACCCTTAATTCTTTCCAGGAGTACTTTAAAGTTCCTAGAGAGGAAAAGCTTCTTGAGGATGGTGAGATTTGGGGCTTCTGTTTATAAGAATTAAGTGCAGAGTTTTTATAGAGAGTAAAATCAGAGCATGGAATGAGCAAAAAAAAAAATGACGAAACCTGAAGGTAAGAGTGATGATTAGAAAGAATGCTTGAAATGCGACATCCTGAAGTTTGTACATGTTATGGGTACAACTAAAGCTAATAGGAGCTGGGTCAGTTGTGACAAGTACTGGTCTTAGCAGCTGCTATCAGTTCAAGGCCCAGACTTACAAGTGAATAGGTTCAAAGAGAAGAGGAGGGAAAGACAGAGATGAATGAACATATTACCCAGGCATGGAGAGGTTCTTCCATAACCAACTCAAGACTGCAAATTATTTTCAATTGGTTATTATCTTAAGGACATTTTCCAGTTCCAGAATTTCGCACTTTCAGTGGGTCACTCCATCAAGGCAAAGCACAGAACCATTAGACAAGAAAAACTGAGATTGGGGGGTTGGAAGTACAGAGCTATGAAATAGAAAAATAAGTCAGAAGATATGATTATGGAAATAATTTTACATTTTTCTTGAGCCCTTAGGGAATTGTCCTTTAGGGAGCAAACCCAGGGAAACAGTAAGAAGAAACAAAATATAAAAGTTGGCTAAGGAGGGAATGCGGCTCTATGAGCAAAGAGAAGCAGTAGTTGCATGTAGAAGGAAAGGGGTGATTCCAGATGCTGGAAAACTGCTCTTAGGATTATGGGGGCATGGGGAACGGGGTATAGAATTAAAACCTAAAAACATGTAAAGTAAATTGCCAAATAAGATAAGCATTTCTCAATCACTTAGGATGCAAGTACATTCCCATAGACACTGGTTTTGTGTCTGAAGAAATTATTTCTTCCACTTTTATTTCTTCCATATTTGAACCATATCAGTTAAACTGTGGAAAAGATGCATGACACCAATGAATCTGTTTGCTTATATGAAAAAATAAATCGTTAAGATAGTCAATTTTTCCTACCTATTTCATAGTATTCAGTGTCATAAATGATAAGATGTTTAAAATTCATTCCAAATGTGCCAAAGTCATTATTAATGTACTCTGCTATTAGCAAAAGAAAACCTCTTCTAAAAATTAGGTGGGAGTTACCATCTCTGGAAGACATCAAGTGGGTAGAACCTGTTGCTTTGAGAAGGAGCACCACGAGGCATGAAGAAAAAGTCCTGGTAGGGAATACCTACCCTTCTTCCCTGTGATAGCGGTTTCAAGTACAATATGGGTGGATAAGACCTGGGTTTTGACATCTCAGTTCCCTTATTTGTAAAGTGGTGATAATAAAACGTATCTCACAGGATGCTGAATGATTAAGTGGGATAAAGCCCTGGAAATTTTGAGCACCATTCCCAGCAATTAGCAAGAACTCCCAAAATAACTAATACCTAATTTTGTATTTTTTTGGTTAGCCTGGAGCACTGGTGGCGCAGTGGTTAAGAGCTCGGCTACTAACCAAAAGGTCAGCAGTTCAAATCCACCAGCCCCTATTTGGACTGTCCCTTTAGAGCAGTTCTACCTTGTCCTATGAGCTGAAATCCACTTCATGACAAGGGTTTTCTTGTTGTTGTTTTAATTGCTTAGCGTAATGAGTAAAAAACGGTACTTCTTAAACACTTGATGAAAAAGAATTTCTAAACCCACAGAACACCTTGGCAGAGGCCTCTGACTATGTAATGGATACAATGGACTACACTGAACCACCCCAGGAAGACTTGACCTATATCCTTCACCAAGTTGTGGCCTTCTTTGGACTTTCTTTCAAAATTCAGTGAGAGAGGAAACTTTGAATCTTTTACCTTTAATGTAATGAGGTTATCACATCATTTTATTCACAATTCTTTATCTTAGCCTATACAGGAAGCACTGGTGGCGCAGTGGCTAAGAGCTCTGCTGTTAACCAAAAGTTGGCAGCTTGGAACTACCAGCCGCTCCTTGAAAACCCTATAGGACAGTTCTACTCTGGCCTATGGGGTCGCTATGAGTTGGCATGAACTGGACGCCAAGGGTTTTTATTTTTTGTTTTGGGGGTATACACCAAGCACTCTCTCACACTCTCATAATACTCTATGCATGACCCCGTCATTGCTGGTTATCATTTGTTCTTATTATTATCCATCACACCCAGGGAGATTTTGGTTTTACTGCTTTGATAATGAGGACAGTTGCTTATTCAATTTTGTAACCCACACATCTATCAGAACGCCAGGGGGAAAGATTAATGACAGAGAGCAATGGCAACACTGAACTAGAATCTGGTGGGTGGGGTGTGTGAACTTGGGTCATTATATTCAAATAAAAAAGGGACATGGAAAGGGGATATTAGCTGCCCCTTGCCAAGGAGTTGACTCTGACTCAAGGACCCCTTAGGACAGAGTAGAACTGCCCCTGTAGGGTTTCCAAGGCTGTAATCTTTACAGAATTAGATTGCCACATCTTTTTCCTGGGGAGGGGCTGGTGGGTTTGAAGAGTCAACCTTTTGGTTAGCAGCCGAGCACTTAACCACTGTGCCACCAGGGATCCTAGAAAGGGGATAGGAGGACATTAAAGACGGACTTCATCATCCCCACACTGTTGCAATCAGAAGAACCAACTTATCATCCGGATTAATGTCAAGGATCGCTTCTTCATAGCTACGTGGAATGGTTCATTTTTCTTTTAAAGAAGAATGCTTCTTCTAAAAGCTAGGAATACTATAAGTACGAAGATCTAAGATATAAGAGAGGAAAAGAATACCTGCCAAATGAAAACTACTACTTTTTAGACAAAAATGGAAATTTATTTTATTTTCTGTGACAATTTTATAAAATCTCTAATTGAAGCAAAATTAATACAGCCAAAGGCCATAAAATGACATGGGGACTAGGGACATTTCTTTGGGTCTCTGCTAGTTATCTGAGTTTATTTTAATGGTAAAATTGCAGATATGGCAGCCTATGTGGTCATTAAAAAGAAAACAGAGAAGAAATTTTTAAGTACAAATTTGGAGGCTTGCCCGTTATAAAAATCTTCTTAGTTCTTGTTCTTCAAATTGATTTATATAACTTTCAACTATCCTGTGGATGACTGCAAAGCAACACAATGATCCCATTTTAAAGTCTTTTTTTAAAAGATACCCTGAATTTTTGAGTGTGTATCTATGTGTAAAACAAACAAAATGGTAGTGAAATTATATTTCACCTTCCTTATCAATGAAGTGAATGCTTTTCAAACTTTTCTGATGTGATGTGTGATAAATTCAATTTGTACACAAACCAATAAACACATTATGTATGTATACATAAACGCACACGTAATTGAAAACAAAGCCTCATCAAACATTACTTAACCTTTATACTAGTGAGTAGTCTGATAATTTCTTTACTGTATAAATTTGTTTTTCTATTTTAACCTATTGATTATTTAATTGAGTTTACAATTGACTAACAGATTCCTCTGAACTAAGTGATTCCTAATATATCGGAGTGATGCTTCCATGTTTGTAATATCTGAAAGAAACTTCTGCACTTGTTATTCATATTCTAGCTAATTAATTTTCTCCATCTTTAGTTTCTATGAAGACCTAATAATTCTATCAAAAATAAATATTAAACAAATAGTATGTGTAAACAAATCATATTACCTCAGTCCTCTTTACTGTTTAAAATGATAGAAATATCCCTTCAGCATGGCACAAAGAATAAGCACATAAATTTACTTGTTCTGTGTAACCTGCTGGAATCCACAAGGTGCACCCAGGTAAGAAAAATTCTTCTATCTTCATGTGTCTTGCTTGAGTCAGTAGCTAATTTTTATCTTAATTTTACAGATCAAGAAAACTGTAGAAACATATGACAATATGACAGCTCAGCAAAATGGCACCATCTCCTTTGAGGTTTCAGACTTCCTCTTAAATTGTTTCATCAGGTCCTCCAGCTGGCAGCTCTGGCTGCCCCTGCCCCTCAGCCTTCTCTTCTTCCTGGCCATGGGGGCCAATGCTACCCTCCTGATCACCATTCGACTGGAGACCTCCCTGCATGAGCCCATGTACTACTTGCTTAGCTTCCTCTCCCTGCTGGACATTGTGCTCTGTCTCACTGTTATTCCCAAGGTCCTGGCCATCTTCTGGTTTGACTTCAGGTCCATCAGCTTCTCTGCCTGCTTCCTCCAGATGTACATCATGAATTGCTTCCTGGCCATGGAGTCCTGCACATTCATGGTCATGGCCTACGACCGTTACGTGGCCATTTGCCACCCGCTTCGGTATGCATCCATTATCACTGACCAATTTGTGACCAAGGCTGCCATGTTTATTTTGGCCAGGAATATCTTTATGACTTTGCCCATTCCCATTCTCTCAGCAAGACTCTACTACTGTGGCAGAAATGTCATTGAGAACTGCATCTGCGCCAATATGTCTGTCTCAAGGCTCTCCTGTGATGATGTCACCATCAATCGCCTCTACCAATTTGCTGGAGGCTGGACCCTGCTAGGATCTGACCTCCTCCTCATCTTCCTCTCCTATGCCTTCATACTGCAAGCTGTGCTGAGACTCAAGACAGAGAGTGCTGTGGCCAAGGCCCTAAGCACATGTGGCTCCCACTTCATCCTTATTCTTTTCTTTAGCACCATCCTCCTAGTCTTCGTCCTTACTCATGTGGCTAAGAAGAAGGTCTCCCCTGATGTGCCAGTCTTGCTCAATGTCCTCCACCACATCATTCCTGCAGCCCTCAACCCCATTGTTTATGGAGTGCGAACCCAGGAGATCAAGCAAGGAATCCAAAGATTATTGAAGAAAGGGTGGTGATAAGGACAGCAGGAATTGAATTTCTACATTCCTACAGTATGATGGTTTATGAGTCAGTAATGTATGGGTGGAAGCCCTGGTGGTGTAGTGGTAAGTGCTATGGCTGCTAATCAACAGGCCGGAGGTTCAAATCTACCAGGTGCTCCATGGAAACCCTATGAGGCAGTTATGCTCCGTCATATATGGTTGCTGTGAGTCAAAATCGACTCAACGGCTGTAGGTTTTTTTAAATGTATGAATGGGATGCAATTCATATCTATTAATTATAAACGCAAATTGGATAAACTAGGTATTGTGACTTGGTTTCTTAACCTTCAGGGTTTTTTTTTTTTCTTTTTGAATAATTTTTATTGTGCTTTCAGTGAAAGTTCACAATCAAGTCAGTCTCTTACATGTAAACTTATATACACCTTACTACATACTCCCACTTACTCTCCCCCTAATGAGTCAGCCTGCTTCCTCCTTCCAGTCTCTCCTTTTGTGACCATTTTGCCAGTTCTAACCCCCTCTACCCTCCCATCTCCCCTCCAGACAGGAGATGCCAATATAGTCTCAAGTGTCCACCTGATGCAAGTAGCTCACTCTTCATCAGCATCTCTCTCCGCCTCATTGTCCAGTCCCTTCCATATCTGATGACTTGGCTTCAGGAATGGTTCCTGTCCTGGGCCAACAGAAGGTTTGGGGACCATGACCGCCGGGATTCTTCTAGTCTTATTCAGACCATTAAGCCTGGTCTTTTTATGAGAATTTGGGGTCTGCATCCCACTGTGCTCCTGCTCCCTCAGGGGTTCTCTGTTATGCTCCCTGTCAGGGCAGTCATCGGTTGTACCTGGGCACCATCGAGTTCTTCTGGTCTCAGGATGATGTAGTCTCTAGTTCATGTGGCCCATTCTGTCTCTTGGGTTCATAATTACCTTGTGTCCTTGGTGTTCTTCATTCTCCTTTGATCTAGGTGGGTTGAGACCAATTGATGCATCTTAGATGGCCGCTTGTTAGCATTTAAGACCCCAGACACCACACTTCAAGGTGGGATGCAGAATGTTTTCTTAAGAGAATTTATTGTGTCAATTGACCTAGGTGTCCCCAAACCCCCGCCCTTGCTCCTCTGACCTTCAAAGCATTCCGTTTATTCAGGAAACTTCTTTGCTTTTGGTTTAGTCCAATTGTGCTGACCTCCCCTGTATTGTGTGCTGTCTTTCCCTTCACCTAAAGTAGTTCTTATCTACTATCTAATTAGTGAATACACCTCTCCCACCCCTCTCCCTCCCCGCTCTCGTAACCACAAAAGAATGTTTTCTTCTCAGTTTAAACTATTTCTCAAGTTCTTATAATAGTGGTCTTATACAATATTTGTCCTTTTGAAACTGCCTAATTTCACTCAGCATAATGCCTTCCAAGTTCCTCCATGTTATGAAATGTTTCACAGATTCGTCACTGTTCTTTATTGATGCGTAGTATTCCAATGTGTGAATATACCATAATTTATTTATCCATTCATCCCTTGATCTGCACCTTCGTTGCTTCCATCTTTTTGCTATTGTAAGCAGTGCTGCAATAAACATGGGTTTGCATATATCCGTTCGTGTAAAGGCTCTTATTTCTCTAGGGTATATTCCAAGGAATGGGATTGCTGGTAGTTCTATTTCTAGCTTTTTAAAGAAGCGCCAAATCGATTCCCAAAGTGGTTTTACCATTTGACATTCCCACCAGCAGTGTATAAGTGTTCCAATCTCTCTGCAGCCTCTTCAACATTTATTATTTTGTGTTTTTTGGGTTAATGCCAGCCTTGTTGGAGTGAGATGGAATCTCATCGTAGTTTTAATTTGCATTTCTCTAATGGCTAATGATCGAGAGCATTTCCTCATGTATCTGTTATCTGTTAGCAGCCTGAATATCTTCTTTAGTAAAGTGCGTGTTCATATCCTTTGCCCAATTTTTAATTTGGTTGTTTGTCTTTTTGTGGTTGAGTTTTGACAGAATCATGTAGATTTTAGAGATCAGGCGCTGGTCGGAGATGTCATAGCTGAAAATTCTTTCCCGGTCTGTAGGTGGTCTTTTTACTCTTTTGGTGAAGTCTTTAGATGAGCATAGGTGTTTGATTTTTAGGAGCTCCCAGTTATCTGATTTCCCTTTGTCATTTTTGGTAATATTTTGTATTCTGTTTATGACTTGTATTAGGGCTCCTGACGTTGTCCCTATTTTTTCTTCCATGATCTTTATCATTTTAGTCTTTATGTTTAGGTCTTTGATCCACTTGGAGTTAGTTTTTGTGCATGGTGTGAGGTATGGTTTCTGTTTCATTTTTTTTGCAGATGGATATCCAGTTATGCCAGCACCATTTGTTAAAAAGACTGTCTTTTCCCCATATAACTGACACTGGGCCTTTGTCAAGTATCAACTGCTCATATGTGAATGGGTTTATATCTGGGTTCTCAAATCTGTTCCATTGGTCTTTGTGCCTGTTGCTGTTCCAGTACCAGGCTGTTTTGACTACTGTGGCTGTATAATATGTTCTAAAATCAGGTAGAGTGGGACCTCCCACTTTCTTCTTCTTTCTCAGTAATGTTTTACTTATCTGGGGCTTCTTTCTCTTCCATACAAAGTTGACGTTTTGTTTCTCCATCACATTAAAAAATGTCGTTGGAATTTGGATCGGAAGTGCTTTGTATGTATAGATGGCTTTTGGTAGAATAGACATTTTTACAATGTTAAGTCTTCCTATCCATGAGCAAGGTATGCTTTTCCACTTATGTAGGTCCCTTTTAGTTTCTTGCAGTTGTACATTGTAGTTTTCTTTGTATAGGTCTTTTACATCTTTGGTAAGATTTATTCCTAAGTATTTTATCTTCTTGGGGGCTACTGTGAATGGTATTGATTTGGTGATTTCCTCTTCGGTGTTCTTTTTGTTGATGTAGAGAAATCCAAGTGATTTTTGTATGTTTACCTGTAACCTGAAACACTCCCAAACTCTTCTATTAGTTTCAGTAGTTTTCTGGAGGATTCCTCAGGGTTTTCTGTGTATAAGATCATGTCATCTGCAAATAGAGATACTTTTACTTCTTCTTGGCAATCCGGATGCCCTTTACTTCTTTTACTAGCCTAATTGCTCTGGCTAGGACATCCAGCACAATGTTGAATAAGAGTGGTGAGAAAGGGCATCCTTATCTGGTTCCTGTACTCAAGGGCAATGCTTTCGGGCTCTCTCCATTTAGGATGATGTTGGCTGTTCGCTTTGTATAAATGCCCTTTATTATTTTTAGGAATTTCCCTTCTATTACTATTTTGCTGAGTGTTTTTATCATGAATGGGTGTTGGACTTTGTCAAATGCGTTTTCTGCATGAATCGATAAGATCATGTGGTTTTTATCTTTTGTTTTATTTATACAGTGGATTACATTAATGGTCTTTCTAATATTGAACCAACCTTGCATAAAAACATACCTGGTATAAATCCCACTTGGTCGTGGTGGATTTTTTTTTTTTTTTGATATGTTGTTGAATTCTATTGGCTAGAATTTTTTTGAGGATTTTTGCATCTATGTTTATGAGGGATATAGGTCTGTAATTTTCTTTTTTCTTTTTTTTTTTTTTTTGTGTGGTGTCTTTACCTGATTTTGGTATCAGGGATATGCTGGCTTCATAGAATGAGTTAGATGGTATTCCATCCTTTCTTATGTTTTGAAATACCTTTAGGAGTAATGGTGTTAACTCTTCTCTGAAAGTTTGATAGAACTCTGCAGTGAAGCCGTCTGGGACAGGGTTTTTTTGTTGTTGCTGGGAGTTTTTTGATTACCTTTTCAATCTCTTTTTTTGTTTTGGGTCTATTTAGTTATTCTACTTCTGATTGTGTTAGTTTAGATAGGTAGTGTGTTTCTAGGAATTCATTCATTTCTTCTAGGTTTTCAAATTTGTTAGAGTACAATTTTTCATAGTAATCTGATATGATTCTTTTAATTTCAGTTGGGTCCATTGTGATATGGCCCATCTCATTTCTTATTCAGGTTATCTGTTTCCTTTCCTGTATTTCTTTGGTCAGTCTGGCCAATGGTTTATCAATTTTGTTAATATTTTCAAAGAACCAGCTTTTGGCTTTGTTAATTCTTTCAATTGTTTTCCTGTTCTCTAATTCATTGAATTTTGCTCTAATTTGTATTGTTTTCTTCTGGTGCCTGATGGATTCTTTCGTTGCTCACTTTCTATTTGTTCAAGTTGTAGGGACAGTTCTCTGATTTTGGCTCTTTCTTCTTTATGTATGTGTGCATTTATCGATATCAACTGACCTCTGAGCACTGCTTTTGCTGTGTCCCAGAGGTTTTAATAGGAAGTGTTTTCATTCTCGTTGCATTCTATGAATTTCTTTATTCCCTCTTTAACGTCTTTTATGACCCAGTCTTTTTTGAGCAGGGCGTTGTTCAGTTTCCAAGTATTTGATTTCTTTTCCCTGATTTTTCTGTTATTGATTACTACTTTTATGGCCTTATAGTCTGAGAAAATGCTTTTAAATTTTCAATCTTTTGGATTCTGCAAAGGTTTGTTTTATGACCCCATATGTGGTCTATTCTAGAGAATGTTCTGTCTGTACTAGAAAATAAAGTATACTTTACACCCACCCATTGGGTAGAGTGTTCTGTATAAGTCTATGAGGTCAAGTTGGTTGATTGTAGCAATTAGATCTTCCGTGTCTCTATTGAGCTTCTTACTGGAAGTCCTGTCCTTCTCTGAAAGTGGTAGGTTGAATACTCCTACTATAATTGTGGACCTGTCTATCTCACTTTTCAATTCTGGTAAAGTTTGTTTTATGTATCTAGCAGATCTGTCACTGGATGTGTAAATATTTAATATGGTTATATCTTCCTGGTCAATTGTCCCTTTAATCATTATGTTGTGTCCTTCTTTATCCTTTTTGGTGGGTTTAACTTTGAAGTCTATTTTGTTAGAAATTAGTATTGCCACTCCTGCTCTTTTCTGATTGTTGTTTGCTTGATACATTTTTTCAATCCTTTGAGTTTTAGTTTTTCTTTGTCTTGGAGTCTAAGGTGTGTCTCTTATAGACAGGATATAGACAGATCGTGTTTTTTTATCCAGTCTGAGACTCACTCTCTCTTTATTGGTACATTTAGACCATTTACATTCAACTTATTTATAGGTAAGTATGAATTTAGTGCTGTCATTTTAATGCCTTTTTGTGTGTGTTGTTGACAATTTCATTTTTCCACTTACTTTTTTGTGCTGAGAAGTTTTTCTTTGTAAATTGTGTGTTCCTGATTTTCATTGTAATTGAATTTGTTTTTGCTGAATCATGTTTTTCTTGGTTATTTTAAGTATGGAATTGTTAGACCTCTTTGTGGTTACCTTAATATTTACCCCTATTTTTCTAAGTAAGAACCTAACTTGTATTGTCCCGTATCGCCTTGTTTTCCTCTCCATATGGAAGATCTATGCCTCCTGTATTCAGTCCCTCTTTTTTGATTATTGTAATCTTTTACATAATGACTTCAATGATTCTGTTCTGAGCATTTTTTTCTTTTTTAAATTAACCTTATTTTGTTTTTGTGATTTCCCTATTTGAGTTGATATCAGAATGTTCTGTTCTGTGACCTTGTGTTGTGTTGCTATCTAATATTATTGATTTTCTGACCAAAGAATTTCTTTTAGTAATTCTTGTAGCTTTGGTTTGGTTTTTGCAATTTCTCTAAGCTTGTGTTTATCTGTAAATGTTTTAATTTCAGCTTCGATTTTTGACTGACAGTTTTTCTCCTTCAGTGTTCTGTATATGTCATCCCATTGCCTTCTTGCCTGCATGGTTTCTGCCAAGTAGTCTGAACTTGTTCTTATTGATTCTCCTTTGTAGGTGACTTTTCTTTTATCCCTGGCTGCTTTTAAATTTTTCTTTTTATCTTTAGTTTTGGCAAGTTTGATGATAATGTGCCTTCATCATTTTCTTTTTGGATGAATCTTGTATGTGGTTCGATGAGCATCTTGGATAGATATCCTTTCAGCTTTCATGATGCCAGGGAAGTTTTCTGCCAACAGATCTTCAACAACTCTGTGTATTTTTTGCTATCCCTCCCTGTTCAGGAACTCCAATCACAAGCAACTTATTCTTCCTGATAGAGTCCCACATGATTCTTAGGGTTTTTTCATTTTTTCGAATTCTTTTATCTGATTTTTCTTCAACTATATTGGTGTCAATTGCCCTATCCTCCAACTCCCCCACTCTGCAATCCAATTCCTCTAATCAGCTCCTCTGACTTCCTATTAAGTTGTCTAATTCTGTAATTTTACTGTTAATCTTTTGGATTTCTGAATGCTGTCTCTCTATGGACTCTTGCAGCTTATTAATTTTTCCACTATGTTCTTGAATAATCTTTTTGATTTCTTTGACTGCTTTATCAGTATGTTCCTTGGCTTTTTCTGTTGATTGCCTTATTTCATTTCTGAGGTCATCCTGATGCCTTGAAGCATTCTGTAAATTAGTTTTTTATATTCTGCATCTGGCAATTCCAGGATTGTATCTTCATTTGGGAAAGATTTTGATTCTTTAATTTGCATATTGTAGAAGCAATCATGGTCTGCTTCTTTATGTTATTTGATATCTACTGCTGTCTCTGAGCCATCTATAAGATATTGTAATGATTTACTTTATATTTGCTCACTGAGTCTTTCTTCTTGCTTTGTTTTGTTTCAATATACCCAGATGGGCTCCTAGATTGCTCTGTCTTGATTTTTGTAGCCTTTGAATCACTTATGTCCTTTTACCATCTCATTTGAGCTGTCTTCAGATATATAAGCCTACAAGTCCATTCACTATTCTTGAATAGAATCAGCTTAGGTGTTCTGATTTTGAGTCAGCAAGTGTGTGGTGTAGACTGTCACCTATTAACTTAGAGGAGTAGTGGTGATAGTTGTATGCACCAGATTTAGTAGTGGCAGTGGGTCACACCCCAAGGAGGGCAGGATGTTGACAGCCTTCCCCCACGTGCCAGTGAGGTGAGTGTGTCTCTATTCCTAGAGCATTTTGGTGGGTGGGCTCTGAAGCTGTGCCTTAGGTACCCAATGCTTGTACCTCTAAAGATTGGTAGGCGTCACTATCCTCAGATCCCTTTAGCAGGTGGCTAGGTGGTTTGGGTGGAGTTTCAGCCCTCAGTTTCCCACTGTGGATCAGTGAGGGCTCTATTTAATAGGTAGAGAGGCATCAGACCTCGAAAACTTGTCTTTCCACTGCTCCGCTAAATAATTACAGTCAGATCTCTATCAGAATTGCCTTTGCCTTATAATAGCCACCTTGTTCCCCGTAGGGATGAAAGCCAAAGACTGTGGGTCTCATATGCTTGGCTGGAGCTGGTTCTATATTTTTATCCCAGTTTAGGGAAGTCAGGAAAGGATTCCCACCCCCCCACCCCAGGTTGTTAGTTACTGCTTCTCTCAGGCCAGGAGAATGGGTTAGAAAAAAAAATAAATAACCCTGAAGAGCACTTCACTCCCTGGCCCAGGAAATTTCAATGTTAATGAAGCCACCTTGAGCAGGGAGGGAAGGAATCAGATAGGATAGAGTAGCACATGGCAATACAGACAAAGTTACTTATCTTGCTTGGTGATGACTGCTTTATCTGAGATTCCAGAGGGGCATGTAGCCTGTGTGCCCTGGCTGGGTCGAGATTGCCCCAGAGGGCAGGCCTGAGGCCTGTGTTTGCCCCACCTTAGGGAGCTGTGATCAGCTCCTCTGCTCCTAGTCCAAGGCCCAGCCCCAAAGTTTTCTGGCTGGGATGCTGCACTCCAGGATCCAAAACCAGTCACTGCTTTCCAGTGATTTCTCCTCCTGTCAGCCGCCTCATTGTGCAGTCTGCGTGTGCTGGCTGGGTTTCCCCTGAGGTTACTTCAGGGGTCTAGGGCTGCTTTCCGTGCTTTCGCTGTCTCATGAAGCCGTGCTCAGCTCCTCTGCGCTTAGTCCAAAGCCCGGCACCAAGGTTTTCTGACTAGGATGCTGTCTCCAGGCTCTGAAAACAGTTGCTGCTTCCCTGTGGTTGCTCATTCTCTTGTGAGCCACGTCAGTGTGCAGCATGCTTGCGCTGGCTGTGTCTCTACTGAGGTTACTCCAGGGGGTTCAGGGATAGGGCTGCTACCTGTGCTTACCCTCTCTCAGTAAGTCGCAATCAGCCCCACCACTCTGTCACCAAGGAACCAAAAGGGCTCAAGGCTGTGGCACGGGACACCAGTTCCAGAAACGATCACTGCTTCAGGGTGCGGCTTTTCGCTCCCCTGTCACTCAGGTCAACTCTTTAGTTCTGTGATTGATGGTCAGGGTTCGTAGATTGTCATGTATATGATTGATTCACTTGTTTTTCTGAGTCTTTCTTGCAAGAGGGATCCGCGTTAGATTCTACCTAGCCAGCCATCTTGGCCTGCCAGAGTATTTTTTTAAGGTTTTCATTTTTCTTATTCGTCTATCAGGAATCTCCTTGACCCTGTCTCCTTTATTTCCATGTTTCTATTCTTATTTGTCCAAAATTTGAGAGATTTTTTGGCAGACTCTAGGGTGAAAATTTCATGTTCCTGAAAATATACCTGTTAATGTTTCATGAATTTTGTATTACTGAAAATACAACTTTGGATATTTTGTGGTTTGTGTTGTGTTATTCTATTTTTATAGAAAGGAATATATTGGAAAAAAAGCTTTAGGAATTGAAATTTGGGTCCTAAATGATGAGAAATTTCCATTGGTCTGTGTTTAGGTCTTTGTCTCTCACGCTTCAATGACATCACTGTTTTCTCTGTGTGTGTATGTGGTGTGTGTGTGTGTGTATATATATATATATACACACATCTAAGAAAAAAATAAGTAATGAGTTTTATTAGATTTGAGAGACTTCTAAATCCTCCTCCTCAATGGTGCCTGCACTTTGGACATTTATCATAATTTAAGGAGTCATAGTTTGTGATATGTAAACTTAGCTCCGCTAATGAAAAAATGATTGAAAAGATTGTAGTCTATGATCCAATAATAATACTGAAATATAAAATAACCCAGGTGAATATTATTTTCAAAAAAAAATCTCTGAATTTTGGATAAATAGGAATACAAACATGGAAATAAAGGAGAAAGGGTCAAGGAGATTCCTGATACAGGAAAGAGAAAAATGAAACCCTTAAAAAAAATACACTGAAGGTTAAGAAAACACGTTACAATACCTAGTTTATCCAATTTGAGATTATAATTAATAGATATTAATTGGACAGTTTTGAACACACTGTCCTGAGAATTCTGTGAGCCATCAAGGATACAAAAATGAATGGAACATTGTTGTTGCTTTGAACTCAAAGTGGTTAGAAGGGATACAAATAAAACTGAGTTCTAGAAGTATATTCTTCTTAACCAGAAAGTCAGAGAGGAGCAAGGAGTCTAACAGGATCATGGATGGACAGTAAGACACTTGGCAACTTAAGAAAGTATTCGGTGAAAGTCACAGGGTGTGGGCTTTAGTCCTTGCTCAGCCCGACACACACACCCATACACACAAAAATTGTTTCTAGTAACAAATAAGGTGATCTCACTGTCTCAAAACCAAAAAAAACTCATTGCCATCGAGGTGATTCTGAAGCATAGTGACCCAATAGGACAGAGTAGAACTGCCTCATAGGGTTTCCAAGTAGTGGCTGATGGATTCAAACTGCCAACCTTTTGGTTAGCAGCTGTAGCTCTTAACCACTGCACCATCATAGTTCTCACTGTGTCTTTTATTTACTTTGGACTAATTTCTTCCTTTTTATTCTATCTAGAATGCATTTTCTAAAGCTAATTATTCACTACTTTCTAATAATATATAAGCATCCTGAGACACACACACAGAGAGACAGAGAGACTGCAATCTCTGCAGGGTTTTCAAGGTGAAAGCTTTTAGATGCAGATTGCCAGGACTTTCTTCAAAGGCACCTCTGGGTAGGTTTGAATCTCCAACCTTGGGGTTAGTAATCAAGAGCTTAACTGTTTGTGCCACCCAGGGACTAAATTGGGACAATGTTGTTGCTGTGTGCCATTGAGTCAATTTCAACTCATAGTGACCTTATAGAACAGAGTAGAATGGCCTTTTGGAGTGTCCTAGGCTGTAATCTTTTTGAAGCAGATCACCAGGTCTTTTGTCCTGTGGAGCCACTGAATGTGTTTTAACAGTCAAACTTGCAATTAGCAGCTGAAAACTTAACCAAAACCAAACTCGTTGCCATCAAGTCAATTTGGACTCTTAGAGACCCTATAGGACAGAGTAAAACTGCCCTATAGAGTTTCCAAGGAGCAACTGGTGGATGCAAACTGCTGACTTTTTGGTTATCAGCCTTAGCTCATAGCCACTACACCCAATGGTAGTACCAATTTTAGACTTGTTATTAACTTTAGTAAAATAATACTTGCAAAGCACTGAGCAAATGCCTGCAACATAATGTTAGGTGGACTTTTTCCCCCTATTACAATCTGAATTATTATTCTTTTTATTAGAAAGTAAATGTAAAAGAACCAGGCAGATTTGATGTTAGGTTAGGTGAAGAGGTGAATGAAAATGTAAATCTACTTAAAGTTCCTTGGTGGGTGAAAAGGTGCTGACACTGACTTTCATATAATTGGAACCCACTGGAGAAAAAGATTTGGCTAATGCAACTTAGTGAGTGAACCAGTCATAAAGCATCTTCCTGTTTTACATCAGGGTTATGATATTTTTAAAGCAATTCCACTGTATACTATTAAAGTAAATCGGAAACAGTATGAGCAAGCACTAATCCAAATGGCACATGCCAGTATACCTCCTCAGCACCTCTCGGAGCACCTGTTAGAGTCCAGCCAAAGATTTTTATTTCTTTAGAATTAGTACCACTACATCAGATCTCATTGTACTCAAAGTAGCATCAAGGCAAGACAACACATAGGTGTGCTCTATATATGGCACTTCCCAGATCCCATAAGCACAATCACCATAGGTATTTTACCCATACCCAGTGTCTACCACAGAACACACCAGTAATGACAAAGTTTCTAACTCTGGCCCACTCTCATTTACACACACTCAAGCACTGCACTTGGCACAGGACCAGGTACAACTTAGACTCAACCCGAAGGCACACAAGACAGATGCAATCGTTTCAGTCTGCAAACTTAAAAATATTCTCACCCATCATAGTATCAGTGAAACTAACTACCCTCTCATCTCCCCTCCAGATAGGAGATGCCAACATAGTCTCAAGTGTCTACTTGATCAAAGACGCTCATTCTTCACCAGCATCTTTTTCTATCCCATTGTCCAGTCCAATCCGTATGAAGAGTTGGCTTTGGGAATGGTTCCTGTCTTGGGCTAACAGAAGGTCTGGGGGCTATGACCACCGGGGTCTTTCTAGTCTCAGTCAGACCATTAAGTATGGTCTTTTTATGAGAATTTGGGGTCTGCATCCTACTTCTCTCCTGCTCTCTCCGGGGTTCTCTGTTGTGTTCCCTGTCACAGCAGTCCTTGGTTGTAGCCGGGAAGCATCTAGTTCTTCTGGTCTCAGGCTAATGTAGTTTATGTGTTCCTTTCTGTCTTTTGCACTCATGATTACCTTTTGTCCTTGGTGTTCCTCATTCTCCTTTGGTCCAGTTGGGTTGAGACCAATTGATGCATCATAGAAAACCACTTGCTAGCATTTAAGACCCCAGATGCTGCTCTCCAAAGTGGGACGCAGAATGTTTTCTTGGTAGATTTTATTATGCCAATTGACTTTGACTTAGATGTCCCGTGAAACGATTGTCCCCAAACCCCGCCCCTGCTACACTGGCCTTCGAAGCATTCAGTTTATTCAGGAAACTGCTTTTGATTTAGTCCTGTTGTGCCGACCTTGCCTGTATTGTGTGTTGTATTTCCCTTCACCTAAAGGAGTTATCTACTATCTAATTAGTGGGTTTGGTTTTTTTTAATGCGATATTTGTCCTTTTGCAACTAATTTCACTCAGCATAATGCCTTCCAGATTCTTCCATGTTATGAAATGTTTCACAGATTCATCACTGTTCTTTTTCAATGCATACTATTCCATTGTGTGAATATACCATGATTTATTTGTCCATTCATCCACTGATGTGCATCTTGGTTGCTTCAGTATTTTTGCTATTGTAAACAATGCTGCAATGAACATGAGTGTGCATATATCTGTTTTTGTAAAGGCTCTTATTTCCCTAGGATATATTCCAAGGAATGGAATTGTTGGATCCTGTGCTAGTTCTATTTCTAGCTTTTTAAGAAAGCGCCAAATCAATTTCCAAAGAGGTTGTATCATTTTACATTCCCAAAAGCAGTGTTTAAGAGTTCCAGTCTCTCTACAACCTCTCCAACATTGATTTTGTGTTTTTTGGATTAATGCCAGCCTTGTTGGAGTGAGATGGAATCTCATTGTAGTTTTGATTTACATTTCTGTAATGGCTAATGATCATGAGCATTTCCTCATGCATCTGTCAGCTATCTGAATGTCTTCTTTAGTGAATTGGCTGTTCATATCTTTTGCTCATTTTTTAATTGGGTTATTTGTCTTTTTGTAGTTGAGTTTTTGCAGTATCTTGTAGATTTTAGAGATCAGGCACTGATCAGAAATGTCATAGCTAAAAGCTTTTTCCAAGTCTATAGGTAATCTTTTTACTCTTTTGGTGAAGTCTTTGGATGAGCATAGGTGTTTGATTTTTAGGAGCTCCCAGTTATCTAGTTTTTCTTCTGCATTGCTAGTAATGTTTTGTATACTGCTTATGCCATTTATTAGAGCTCCTAACGTTGTCCCTATTTTTTTCTTTCATGATCTTTATTGTTTTAGATTTTATATTTAGGTCTTTGATCCACATTTAGTTTTCTTGCATGATGTGAGGTATGGGTCTTGTTTTGTTTTTTTGCAGTTGAATATCCAGTTATGCCAGCACCATTTGTTAAAAAGACTGTCTTTTCCCCATTTAACTGTTTTGGGGCATTTGTCAAATACCAACTGCTCATATGTGGATGGATTTATGTTTGGATTCTCAATTCTGTTCCATTGGTCTATGTATCTGTTGTTGTACCACTACAAGGCTGTTTGACTACTGTGGCGGTATAATAGGTTCTAAAATCAGGTAGAGTAAGGCCTCCCACTTTGTTCTTCTTTTTCAGTAATGCTTTACTTATCCGGGGCCTCTTTCCTTTCCATATGAAGTTGGTGCTTTGTTTCTCCATCTCATTAAAAAATGTCTTTGGAATTTGGATCAGAATTTCATTAAATCTATAGATCGCTTTTGGTAGAATAGACATTTTTGTAATGTTACGTCTTCCTATCCATGAACAAGGTATGTTTTTCCACTTATGTAGGTCTCTTTTGGTTTCTTGCAGAAGTGTTTTGTAGTTTCTTTGTTTAAGTCTTTTACATCTCTGGTAAGGTTTATTGCTAAGTATTTTATCTTCTTGGGGGCTACTGTAAATGGTATTGATTTGGTGATTTCCACTTTGATGTTCTTTTTGTTGGTGTAGAGAAATCTAACTGATTTTTATATGTTTATCTTGTATCCTGATACTCTGCTGAACTCTTCTATTAGTTTCAGTAGTTTTCTTGAGGATTGCTTAGGGTTTTCTGTGTATACCATCATGTCATCTGCAAATAGATATACTTTTATTCTTCCTTGCCAATCTGAATGCCCTTTATTTCTTTATCTAGCCTAATTGCTCTGGCTAGGACCTCCAGCACAATGTCAAATAGAGTGGTGTTAAAGGGCACCCTTGTCGGGTTCCCGATCTCAAGGGAAATGTTTTCATGCTCTCCCCATTTAGGATGATGTTGGCTATTGCCTTCGTATAAAAGCCCGTTATTACATTCAGGAATTTTCCTTCTATTCCTATTTTGCTGAGAATTTTTATCATGAATGGGTGTTAAACTTTGTCAAATGCCTTTTCTGCATCAATTGATAAAGTCGTGTGATTCTTGTCTTTTGTTTTATTTATATGATGGATTACATTATCTGTTTTTCTAACATTGAACCATCCCTGCATACCTGGTTCGAACCCCACTTGGTCATGGTGAATTATTTTTTTAATATGTTGAATTCTATTACCTAGAATTTTGTAGGGGAATTTTGCATCTAAGTTCATGAGGGATATAGGTCTGTAATTTTCTTTTTTTTGTGGTGTCTTTACCTGGTTTTGGTATCAGGGATATGCTGGCTTCATGAATGAGTTTTGGAGTATTCTGTCCTTTTCTATGCTCTGAAATACCTTTAGTAGTAGTGGTGTTAACTCCTCTCTGAAAGTTTGGTAGAACTCTGCAGTGAAGCTGTCTGGGCCAGAGCTTTTTTTTGGTGGAAGTTTTTTGATTACCTTTCAATCTCTTCTTTTGCTATGGGTCTACTGAGCTGTTCTACCTCTGTTTGTGTTAGTTTAGGTAGGTAGTGTGTTTCTAGGAATTCATCCATTTCTTCTAGGCTTTCAAATTTGTTAGAGTACACTTTTTCATACTAATCTCGTATGATTCTTTCAATTTCAGTTGGTGCTGTTTTAATATGGCTCATCTCACTTCTTATTTGGGTTATTTGCTTCCTCTCTTGTTTTTCTTTTGTCAGTTTGGCCAATGGTTTATCAATTTTGTTGAGTTTTTCAAGGAATCAGCTTTCGGTCTTATTAATTCTTTCAATTGTTTTTGTTTTCCATTTCATTTTGTTCTATTTTAATTTTTATTATTTGTTTTCTTCTGGTGCCTAAGCGTTTCTTTTGTTGCTCTCTTTCTATTTCTTCAAGTTGTAGGGATAATTCTGTGATTTTGGCCCCTTCTTCTTTTTGGATGTGTGCATTTATTGATACAAATTGACCTCTGAGCACTGCTTTCACTGTGTCCCAAAGGTTCTGATAGGAAATGTTTTCATTCTTATTGGATTCTCTGAATTTCTTTATTCCATCCTTAATGTCTTCTATAATCCAGTCTTTTTTGAGCATGCTATTTTTTTTTTTTATTGTTCAGTGTCCAAGTGTTCAATTTCTTTTCCCTGTTGTTTCTATTATTGATTTCTGCTTTTATGGCCTTATGGTCAGAGAAGATGCTTTGTAATATTTCACTGTTTTCAATTCTGCTAAGGCTTGCTTTATGACCTAAGATGAGGTCTATTCTTGAGAATGTTCAATGTTCAGTAGAAAAGAAAGTATACTTGATTGCTGTTGGGTGAAGTGTTCTGTATATGTCTATGAGGTCAAGTTACTTGATTGTGGCTTTTAGATCTTCCATGTCTTTATTGAGCTTCTTTCTGGATGCCCTGTCCTTTGCCAAAACTGGGGTGTAGAAGTCTCCTACTATTATTGTGGAGTTGTCTATCTCACTTTTCAATGCTGATAGAGTTTGTTTTATGTATCTTGCAGTCCTGTCATTGGGTGCATAAATATTTAATATGGTTATATCTTCTTGGTGTATTGTCCCTTTAATCATTATATAGTGTCCTTCCTTGTCGTTTTTAATGGATTTAACTTTGAAGTGTATTTTGTCGGAAATTAATATTGCCACTCCTTCTCTTTTTTGCTTGTTGTTTGCTTTATAAATTTTTTTCCATCCTTTGAGTTTTAGTTTGTTTGTGTCTCAAGTCTAAGGTGTGTCTCTTGTAGGCAGCATATAGACAAATTGTGTTTTTTAATCCACTCTGCAACTCCCTGTCTCTTTATTGGTGTCTTTAGTCCATTCACATTCAGCGTAATTATGGATAAGTATGAATTTAGTGCTATCATTTTGATTTCTTTTTGTGTGTGTTGACAGTTTCTTTTGCCCATAATTTTTTGTGCTGAGTTGTTTTTCTTTAACTATTGTCTTTTCCTCTTATTCATTGTTGTTGATTTTGTTTCTTTTTTTTTTTTTTTTTTGGTATTTTGTTTTGATGTGTAGGATATTTTTTCTCGTTTGTGGTTACCTTAATACTCACACCTGTTTTTCTAAATTTAAATGTAACTCTTATTTCTTTGTATCACCTTGTCTTCCCCTCCATATTAAAGATCTATGACTACATTTCTTAGTCCCTCTTTATTGTTTTAATGTTGTCTTCTTTTACATAATAACATTGCTGTTTCCCTGTTTTGAGCTTTTTTTAATCTTGATTTATTTTTGTGATTTCCCTCTCTGGGTTGACTTCTGATTGCTCAGCCCTTGTTCTAGTCTTGGGTTGATACCTGATTTTATTGATTTTCTAACCAAAGAACTCCCTTTAGTATTTCTTGCAGTTTTGGTTTGGTTTTATGAATGCCCTGAACTTCTGTTTATATGGAAATGTCCTGATTTCACCTTCATATTTGAGAGACAGTTTTGCTGGATGTATGGTTCTTGGCTGGCAGGTGTTTTTCTTCAATTTTTTATATAAGTCATCCCATTGCCTTTTTGCCTGCATAGTTTCTACTGAGTAGTCCAAGCTCTTATTGACTCTCCTTTGTAGGTTACTTTTTGTTTGAACCTGGCTGCTCTTAAAATTTTCTCTTTTTCTTTGGGTTTGGCAAGTTTGATTATAATATGTCTTGGTGACTTTCTTTTAAAATCTACCTTATGTTGAGTTCGATGAGCATCTTGTATAGTTATCTTCTCATCTTTCACAATATCAGGACAGTTTTCTGCCAGCAAATCTTCAACAATTCTGTCTATATTTTCTGTTATCCCTCCCTGTTCTGGTGCTCCAATCACTAGTAGCTTATTTCTCTTGATAGAGTCCCACATGATTCTTAAGGTTTCTTCATTTTTTTTTTAATTCTTTTATCTCAATTTTTCTTTAAATGTATTAGTGTCAAATGCTTTATCTTCAATTTCAGAAATTCTGCCTTCCACTTGCTCATTTCTGCTCTCTGACTTTCTACTAAGTTGTCTACTTTTGTAATTTTATCTTTAATCTTCTGAATTTCTGATTGCTGTCTGTCTATGGGTTTTTCCAGCTTTTCAAATTTTTCATTATGTTCCTGAATAATCTTTTTAATTTCTTCAACTGCTTCATCTGTGTGTTCCATGGCTTGTTCTGTTTATTGCCTTATTTCCTTCCTGATGTCTTGAAGGGTTCTGTATATTAATCTTTTGTATTCTGGCCTTGGTAATTCCAGGAAGGTACTTTCATCTAGAAGATCCCCTGATTCTTTCTTTTGAGAGCTTGCTGAGGTGATTATGGTCTGTTTCTTCATGTGACTTGATACTGAGTGTTGTCTTCGAGCCATCTATAAGTTATTGTATTAGTGTATTTTATGTTTTCTTACTGTATCTTAGCTTCTTTCTTTGTTTTGTTTTGATATGTCCAAATGGGTTGCTTGAGTGAGCTAGCCTGATTATTTTCACCTTTGGAGCTCTGACATCCTGTCCTCAGATGGCTAGATCTGTTATCAGTTATATCCGTCTTGGAGTCCATTAGCATTTCTTGTATGAATTCAACTCAGGTGTCCAGGTATCTGGTCATCAAGTGTGTGGTACAGACTCTATCCTACAGTCTTAGAGGGGCAGAAGTGATTGGTGTAGGTACCAGAATCTGGTTGCAGCAGCGAGTCACGCTCTGAACAAAGCAGGTGGCTGAGAATCGTCCCCCAAGTGTCTCTGAGGAAAGCATGTCCCTGTTCCCTAGAACATACAGGTGGGTGAGTTCTGCAGATGGACCATGCGTACCCAATGTTTTTGGTTGTAAGGACTGAGAGGTACTAGTTATCCTTGGACCCCTGTCATGGGTGGCTGTGTTACCTGAGTGGAGCCACCAGTCCTTAGGCCCCCAATGTGGGTAGGCGAGGACCCTGGTTAATAGGCAAAGTGGCGTCAAACATCAAACACACACCTCTCCACAGCACAACTTAAACAGTTGTAGTCTGCCCTCAAGGGCTTATTCTCCTGAAATAGGCCCACACAGGCCCATTCAGAGGGGAAAGGTACTCAAAGTTCACAGACCATTTATGCCCAGGCAGGAGTTGCTTCTGTCCTGAGCTCCCCCAGTTAGTAATATATATTTTGGTCACAAAAATAGTGCCTTCTGAAAATTACCACACTCCCACTCCATAGACACGATCCAACATACTTCTTTATTTTATTTGGGCTAATCAATATTTTAAAATAAAGTTTAATAAAGTTGCACAAGTGGGAGCATGAATATGTAAAGAGAATCTACACTACTCTCCAAAGATATTTGTTTTTTAATGTCTGAAATAGTCTCATCTTCATTTCTTGGTTCATTAGGTAGCTGGAGAGCTTTTGGGAACACAAAGAAGTTCAGCCGCCATTGTGATATCCTTTCCAATGCAGCTCTCTAAATATTTGAACATGGAAAAGAACAAAATATAGTACTGTCTTATTCACAATAAGGATCCTATGTTTTCTGTACTTGTGATTTTTTATTCTCATTTATGTTCATAAATTAAACTTCAGCAACAATGGGCACTTAACTGACATTATGCCTATTGAGCATCTCTTCTTGAGTCAATATGATCTTCATACCTACATATTTCAGAACTTACATCAACATTAGATTAATCAACTAAAATAAATACATAAACTGCTTTCTTTTTATGTTCCATATCTCAGTGAACAGTACCAGTATTCACCTATCTGCCTAAAGTGAGCACCCATAGAATCCTGGAAGTCTAACATGACTTATCACTTTCTTTCCCCTTCCAAATTTCATCAACAACTGTGCCCTGAAAATTGATTTCATATGTCATTCTGTCTCTATATTTATTCCCATTTATTTAGATCATTCTAGCATCACCTATCACCACCCGTACTTCAAATGCTAAACTTGCTCCTCCAACCCATTCTCCATTGTGACATTACTGAAGTCCCTCCAAAATATAAGTAAAATTGTGTTGTTCCTAGGGCTGTCACAGAGCTTCAAATTCAGGATGTGCCTTAGAAAAACAAGAAGTCAAGAATCTGGTGAGTTCTGATTTTGAGACCCTCTTTAATCTTTCATCACTTTCTTCTTCAGGGTCTTTTCCCAAGTATTACAAAGGAGAATGTACCCCATGTCTCTATTTCCTGGAAGAATGATGTGAATGGAATATAAGTCTTAAACAATGTAAAATGGGCCAGCAAGCATGAAGATGGCCTTTCACATGAGCACCCAATTCCACCCTTATTCCTTTGTCCTTTTGGGGATTCCAGGCCCTGAAATTTTCACATATGGATACGTTGCCCCATCTGTGCTATATGCCTGATTGCTCTCCTAGGGAACATCAGCCCATGATCTACTTCCTAGCAATGTTTGCCTCCACTGACCTGAGCCTATCCACTGTACTATCCCCAAGATGGTGGGCATCTTCTGGTTCAATTTTAGGGAAGTATTTTTGCTGCCTACCTCACACAGCTGTTTATGATTCACCTGTTCACCAGCCTGGAGACTGGGGTGCTGACAATCATAGTCATAGACTGTTATGCTGCCATTTGCAATCGCTGAGATATACCATGATCCTCATCAACAAAATGGTAGCCATTCTAGGTATAATCATGATGGTGAGACCTTTAATCTTTGTCACCTCTTTGGTATTTCTCAACTTTCTATTGTTCTGTGGTGCCCTATTCATTCCCACACCTAATGTGAGCACATGGCCATTGTTCACCTTTCCTATACTAGAATCAGAGCCAATAATTTCTTTCAGATGGTGGTGTTATCTGTAGGATTCATCGTCCATATTGTAATTGATTTCGTCCATGTGAAGTTACTCTACACGATGTTCCAGCTGGCATCGTGGAATGCCCAATTCAAGGCTCTCAACAGCTGTGGCTCCCATGTGTGTGTCATGCTCATCTTCCATATTCAGTGGCATCACAAAAGGGTGCAGGTGTTGTGGACCACACTAGGTGACACCGTCAGAGGGAATGACACGAAAATAACTGTCTATAAAATTTTTGTGCAATGTTTCAGCAGAAATTATTTATTTTTTGTAAAAATATCCCTGTAGTTAGTTATAACAACAAAAACATGTTTTTGTAAGCCCAGGTGACATGTATCAATATACCTACAAGGCTAAAAACCAAAAAACCAAACCCATTGCCATCAAGTCGATTCTGACTCATAGCAACCCTATGGGAAAAGTAGAACTGCCCCATAGAGTTTTCAAAGAGCTCCTAGTGGATTTGAGCTGCCAACCTTTTGATTAGCAGACACAGCACTTAACCACTTCGCCACCAGAGTTTCCACCTGCAAGGCTAAAACTATGCTAATTTACTTTTTGAACATTCTAATGTTCTCTGGTCAGAGTTATCATTATTACCCAATTACAATGAGACTTTGAATCACATGATTTCATCTGCACCCTCTAAAGGCAGGTGCTGTTGTTTTTCGTTGTGGCCAGTGTTTTTATAGACTCTGATTTTGTCAAATTTTCTGGTGTTTTAGCTACAATATTGTGCTAATTAGTATTTGTGAACATATATTATTAACTTTTTTTGAGAATGAAGTAATAATTAAAGGAGAAAAATTTAAAAAGTCTTCCCATAAGTTGATGTGCACCTTTTTTAACCACCACCAAAATCAAGAAAAAGAATATTTCCGACATTGAAAAAAAGTTCCCTTGTATCTCCTTGCATTCAATTTCTTCCCTAGCTCCAGGCCTTAGGCAAGCATTACTCGGCTCTCAGCCACTGTACATTGACTTTCCGTCTTCTAGCTTTTCATATAAACGGAATTATACCAAATGTATTATTTTGTCTTTGGCTTCTTTCAATACAATGCTGTTGACTTTCATAAACGTTGTTGTATGTTCCAGTATTTAAGTCTTTTTTATTGCTAAATGGTACCCCATAGTATGGCCAGACCATAATGTGTTTATCTATTTAGTTCTACATGGATTTTTTGAGTTGTTTCCAGATTTTACTTATTACGAATAAAGCTATTAAGAACATGCATGTACAAGAATTTGTGTGAATATATGCTTTCATTTCTTTTGAGTAAATACTAGAAGAGGGATTCCTGGATCATACATGTATAACTTTCTAAGAAACTGCTGAATGGTTTGAATAGCGGTTGCACCATTTCACATTCATACCAGCAGTGACAGTTTCAGTTCCTCCACATCTTCACCAACATTTAGTGCTGTCAGTCTTTTTAATTTTAGCCATTCTTGTGGGTATGCAGTGACATCTCATCTTCATTTTGAATTTCTCTGAATGACCATTTAAAATCTTTTTTAATTTTTTTCTCTGACAAATATACATGTGACAAAACATTTGCAATTTCAATGTTCTTCATATGTACAATTCAGTGACTTTAATCATGTTTATCACTTTGTTCAACCATCACCATTAGCTGTTTGCAAATATTTCTATCACCCTTAACAGAAGCTCAGTTTCCCCTAAGTAATGAGTCCCTTTTTTTTTTTTACCACTTTCTCCTATCCACTCCCGGGAATCACTAGTAAACTTTGGTCTCTGTGTTGTTATTAGTTACTGTCAAGTAAAACCAGGAAGTGGCAGAGCAGGGAATTGAACTTCCAAGTTCTTGTCATTGACAACAAGACTATTCTGCATTACAAAAAAGATCAGGTAAACACTGGTTAGGAAAAATTTTATTACCACAACATCAACTATATCTTTGATCTGCCGGGTATTAATGAGGTATAATGAAGTAAGCAGTTCTGTATAAGCAACCTTGTTGAACTTTTGTATTTTAAAAATGTCATAAGAATAGTACTTCATAAAAACATTTCACACAGGTAGGACTATTGGTCAAGGACACTAAAAAAATTAAGAAGGCTCTCGGGTGTACAGTAATTACTAGAAATTGTCAGTGTAGGAGTAATTGGTTTTATGTATTTCTATAGATGCATACTTTTGATCAATACATTTCCAAGCATCAGAACTTCATATCCAGTAGCACTTTACCTTGAACTTTCTTCCTCTAAGGTTTTACTTTTATGTAATCATTAATACTTTTTTTTTTTCTAAGTATGGCATCATGCCCATTCAACTGGTGTGAAGTGAGTTAACTCTGAGACTTTCCCTATGCCTCCAGAGGCAACACTGACTCTGTCAAGGATCACAGGATACCAAGAGTTGGGAGGCAACCTCCCCAACGCCCTGGGATAAGAAAAAGTTGGACACATGACACTGGAGCCCGTTCAGAGCCCAGAGCCAACAACACAGTCTTTATCTGGGGAAGCAGAGAAAGCTGAAGCTTAGGCATCAACTCTCCTTTTTGAGAGCTAGCGTGTGGAAGATACTGTCTCCAACCAGTAAGTCTTTCTCTTAAGAAAATAAAGCCATCAAGCCAAAAATATAATATTAGACACCTGGCTAGAGCAGGGATTGGGGTAGTATCAGAGCTGAGCTTGCAACTGGGGAAGCTGTAATGTTGAAACATAAGGGCCAGGGTCAGAAGGGAAGGTGGAGATAGGACTTGAGCAGAGAATGGAATAGGGCTAGATGGAAATAACTGCTCCATAGCTGAGTCCAGACTTCTGTACTCTCTGGGGAGGGGGTTTATCCAAAATGTAGTTCAACTATCAGAAGCAGGCTATCAGGTGGGAAATATCTGAAGCAGCCTTAATTGAACCTTTATGGGGTGCATGAAGGCAAGTGCAGATTTGGAAGGGCAAGGGTTTTCAAACACTCTCCCTTTATCATCGTTACTTAGAAATCTTCACTAGTCTGCCTTTTATTCCCCTTCTTATTTTCTAAAACCACCTGCTCCTCTTTTCTGCTCTTTCCCTTACTTCTCTTTGCTTCTTTTAGTTTCCCTATTCTCAGATGGGAAACCCTGGTGGTATAGTGGTTAAGGGCTATGGCTGCTAACCAAAGGGTCGGCAGTTTGAATCCATCAGGTGCTCCTTGGAAACTCTATGGGGCAGTTCTACTCTATCCTATAGGGTCGCTATAAGTCAGAATCGACTCGACACACTGGGTTTGGTTTTTTGGTTTTGGCGTTCTCAGGCTAATCTTCTCCCCTTTAATTTCAGTTTTCTCTTTTTCATCTTCTCTCCACCCTCTATTACCTGGACACTTCTGATTTCTTCACTCTTTCTACTCTCTGTAATGTCATTTTCCAGTCATTCAGTCTAGAATCATTCCACACTGTACGTGTCTTCCTCCAAACCAACAGAAATCCCCGGGGAAAGAAGCTTATGGCACTGTATTCCACTCAAGGTCTTTATCTTTTCCTCTCATCTTCATATCTTTCCTTACCTCCTCTCTTGCCTCCATGCCCTACTGAATAGGTTTGATGAAAGACACAACAATTAGCACAATTTCCTATCCAAATTCTATAAACTCTACTTCAGTAGCCAAAGAGATTATGGAGGTCTCTCCATTGGTCCCAAAAGCTTTACTCTATCCACATCGTTAAGGTTGATTCTACTTTGAAGAGGAGTTCTTCTCAACTTATATTTTGAGGACTTTCCAACCTCAGGGCCACACCTTCTGCTCCTACATCAGACAATGTTCCCCTGATATTCATAAGGTATTCACTGGCCAATTATTTTCGGAAATAGACTGCCAGTTCCTTTTTCCTAGTCTGTCTTGAACTGAAAGCTCCCATGAAACCTATCCACCCTGGGTGAAACTGCTGGTATTTGAAATACCAGTTGCATAGCTTCCAGTATCACAGCAACACACAAGCCACCACAGTATGACATATTTGTGCCCATTCCAAAGAAAGATGACCCAACATAATGTGGAAATCATTGAACAATATCATTAATATCATTTGCAAGTAAAATTTTGCTGAAGACCTTTCAAAAACACTTGCAGCAGTACATCAACAGGGAACTGCCAGAATTCAAGCCAGATTCAGAAAAGAATGTGGAATGAAGGATGACATTACTGATGTCAGACGGATCTTGGCTGAAAGCAGAGGATAACAGAAAGATGTTCAACTGTGTTTTATTGACTATGCAAAAGCACTTGACTGTATGGATCATAACAAATTAGGAATAACATTGTGAAGAATGGGAATTCCAGCACATTTAATTGTGCTCATGAGGAACCTGTTTGTAAACCAAGAGGCAGTCATATGAACAGAACAAGGGGATACTGCAAGGTTTAAAATTAGGAAAGGTGTGCATCAGGGTTGCATCCTTTCACTATATGTATTCAATCTGTATGCTGAGCAAATAATCCAAGAAGCTGGACTATATGAAGAAGAATGGGGCATCAGGATTGCAGGAAGGCTCATTATCAACCATAATATGCAGATGATACAACCTTGGTTAGTGAAAGGTTGATTGATGAAGATCAAAGACTACAGACTACAGTATGGATTACACCTCAACATAAAGAAAACAGAAATCCCCACAACTGGACCAATAAGCAACATCACGATAAATTGAGGAAAGATCGAAGGTGTCATGCTTTTCATTTTACTTGGATACGCAATCAATACCCATGGAAGCAGCAGTCAAGAAATCAAATGGCATATTGCATTGGGTAAATCTACTGCAAATGACCTCTTTAAAGTGTTAAAAAGCAAAGATGTCACCTTGAGGACTAAGGTGTGCCTGACCCAAGCCATGGTGTTTTCAATTACCTCATATGCATGCAAAAGCTGGACAATGAATAAGGAAAACCAAAGAAGAATTGATGCCTTTGAATTATGTTGTTGGAGAAGATTATTGGATATACCATAAACCATCAGAAGAATGGACAAATTTGTCCTGGAAGAAGTACAGCCAGAATGTTCCTTAGAAGCGAGGGTGCTGAGACTTCATCTCACATACTTTGGACATGTTACCAGGAGGGACTAGTCCCTGGAGGAGGACATCAAGCTTGGTAAGGTAGAAGGCCAGTGAAAGAGAGGAACACCCTCAACCAGATGGTTTGACACAGTGGTTTGAACAATGGGCTCAAATACAGCAACGATTGTGAGGATGGTGCTGGGCTGCGCAGTGTTTCACTCTGTTGTACGTAGGGTCACTATGAGTCGGAACTGACTTAATGGCACATAACAACAATACTGGTATTCCTCCTCCAGACACAAATATCAGCAATATTGCAGCCCTTGTACAAGGGCTCCTTCAATATCACAAGTGCTGCCTCTAGTGAGAGGGATCTTGTTAACCTGGACAAAGAAACCTAAGAATTAGGAGACAGAGATAGAATGATGTAAGTACAGGGGCTTAGGAGAGGGAAAGTGAGGGCATTCTTCAAAAAAGAGGCCAGAATCCTGAGGCTAATGAGTAACTCTCAACCAGAAATTCTAATGCAAGTAGCCTGGCACTGTACTGATTCTTCTGACTGTATTAATCATATTAGTCTTTAAGATCTCTTTGTCTTTGGTACCTGAAGTTAGACCATGATTTGTCTAGGTGTATTTTTGTTTTTACTTATCCTGATTGAGATTTATTGGAATTCCTGAATCTGGTTAATGATAAATTTCATCTCTTCAGGAAAGTTCAAAATCCTCTGCATCATTCTCTCTCCTCTTCTGTCTGGAACTTTAATTAGATGTATGTTGGACAGTGTTACTTTATCCTCTTTCTCTTACACTTTCTTAGGCATTTTCCTTTTTTTTCCCCTCCGTCTTCATCTTGGATAGGTTCTTCTGACGTCCATCAAGTTTACTGACTCTCTTTAGCTGTTTCTAATCTTGTGTTAAATCCACCTAATTATTATTATTTATGTTGTATTTGTAAATATATCCAGTTCTTTGTCAAATCTGCTTTGTTACTTTTTATAGTTGCCAGGGCCCTCAGCAAAATTAATCCCAGACATTTTCTTCTTAATCACCATAAGCCAAAAAAGATAGAGTGACTAAGTCTAATCAGAATCTCATGTCTTTGCTCTTAACCACATTTTTGAATTTTCTGTTTACCCACTGGAGCTTCATGATAAAAAATTTCTCCAGTTCCGTCTTCCGGTTAACTAAATATCTCTTCAACTGTGCCCCATCTACCATTAAACCTATCTCTTAAAACTTTAATTTTAGTTATTATATTTTTAATTTCTGGGAGACATGACTAATTATTCTCTTAAATATACTTATCCTTTTCTTGTATGCTTAAGCATATCTGTCATTGCTAAAAATCTGGTAAGGAAATTTGCTCAATGTTCTTTATCGAATAACTCCATAGCTTAAGTTTTTGTAGATTGGATTCTGCAATCTATTATTTTTATGGCCTTTTACTCATTTTTTTTTTTAATTTAGAAGAATTTTTTTTCTTCAAGCATTTCAATTTTTTTCAGAAAGGTATATGTTGGAATTCTTTGTGGATAAAAGTAAATTCTTCAAGGAAGGATTTGGTCTCGCGTTTGTCATTTTCTGAGGGCAGTGGCAGTACAGAATAAAATTAATTTCCTTTTACAGCCAAAGTGCCGTTAGCTCAGGTTGCAAAGTCACATGAAGATGAGCCTATGGTTCAGGGATTTCAGAGATTTCTCCGCTATACCAAGCTGTGGGATGGTCAGTTTTCTCTGACGTTCCAAGTATGGGTGCAGAGTGCAGAGGTGGAAGAATGGATTTCTTCCTAGTGCACACTTTCACCGAGGGTGTAGTGCTGTGGAATCTTATCTCTAAGGGCGAATCACCTGATACATTCCCTCACTTTTATGAGCCCTGGATTTTATCCTCTGTCTCTGAGCTCCATGAAGTAATGAAACCGGCGCTTAAGTTCATGTAATGCCACAAATGCCCTCAAGTTGGAAGCCAGCATCAATGTTTGATTTAACTCTCCAGATTTCACTCATTTCTTGGCCTGCTATTTTTTATTTTTTTTGTCTGTTCATGAATGCATTAAAAACATTCAAATATAGATATTAAAACAGGTATAGATATATGTGAACCTGTAGATGTGAATATAAATACAGGTAAAGACCCAGTCACAGATAGGATTTTATTCATTTTCATCAAGAGATTTGTTCCATGTACCCAGTCCAACATGCTTCTAGATGACCTCATGCTTCATTATCTTTAAAAATTGATAGTGGATGCCATGTAACCTTTAATTAATGCTTGCATATGTTTTAAAATTTAAACAAATATTTTCTCAGCCTTAGTCTCTTTGATTTCACTTGTGTTATTGCGATAACACTTGATGCTTAAATAATTTCTGATTCATTAAATATTAATCAATCAAGTAAACAAACTCAACAGATGAATTCACAGCAGGGAAAATGTCAAATGGAACACAGATGAAAGAAGAAAGATGGAAAACATTGTTTTACTCACCCTTTTACATATAGTCTACAAATGTTTATTAGCTGCCTCTTATGTGACAGAAATGTGCTAGGCACAAGGAATGTGAGATGAACAAGGCGGGTTTTGTGCTTGCGCTTATAGATCTCACAGGCTAAGTACAAAGTCATTACGGTCAATGGCAGAATTAACTCCTTCTCTCTTCTTCAGCCACTCAAAGATACCTACTCACTAGAGTCACTGCTAATGCTGCCTTGTAGCAACAACACCCCCTCTAGTGAAGTCTCTGATTTCCTCCTGAACTGTTTTGTCAGATCTCCCAACTGGCAGCACTGGCTGTCCCTGCCCCTCAGCCTGCTCTTCCTCCTGGCCATGGGGGCTAATTCTGCTCTCCTGATCACCATTTGGCTGGAAGCGTCCCTGCATGAGCCCATGTACTACCTGCTCAGCCTTCTCTCCCTGTTGGACATGGTGCTTTGCCTCACTGTCATCCCCAAGGTCCTGGCCATCTTCTGGTTTGACCTCAGGCCCATCAGTTTCTCTGCCTGCTTCCTCCAGATGTTCATTATGAATAACTTCCTGCCCATGGAATCATGCACCTTCCTGGCCATGGCCTACGACCGCTATGTGGCCATCTGCAAGCCCTTACATTACCCATCCATCATCACTGACCAATTTGTGGCAAAGATTGTTGTCTTCATCTTGACCCGGAATACATTTCTCACTGCACCTATCCCCATCCTCTCTGCTCGGCTCCATTATTGTGGAAAAAATATCATTGAGAACTGTATCTGTGCCAGCCTCTCTGTGTCCAAGCTTTCCTGTGATAATATTGCCCTTAACCGAATCTACCAGTTAATTGTGGCCTGGACTCTTCTGGGTTCTGATCTCATCCTCATCTTTCTTTCCTATACTTTCATCCTCCGAGCTGTTCTTAGACTCAAGGCAAAGGGGGCAGCTGCTAAAGCTCTGAGCACATGTGGCTCCCACTTTATTCTTATCCTCTTCTTCAGTACCATCCTGCTAGTTTTGTGTTCACCCATATGGCTAAGAAAAAGGTTTCCCCTGATATTCCTGTCTTACTGAATGTCCTACATCATGTAATTCCTGCAGCTTTGAATCCCATTGTCTATGGGTTAAGAACCCAGGAGATTAAACAGGGAATTTGGAAATTACTGAGGAGGGGTGATTGACAACAGAAAGTGATTATGTTCTTGCTTTGCTCTTCTGGATTGGGAATACAAAAAATCACAATTGGAGGCAGGAACTGAGGGAGAAAAATATAAGCCTAATCTGCTCTCTGGACATGCTTGATATGAGCTATATGGTTTCCCTTTTTTGAGGGGTTACATCCTACTTCTTGCCATTCCATGGCTTCCTGGCAGAGACTAAGAATATAGATGTATAATCTCTCACCATATCTCTCAAGCCCGAAGCTATGAATTTTGATAAACCCAGCAACAAATCTAAATGCCTGCTCCTAAATAAATCCCAGATGGGGCCAGGGGAAATTGAAAATCAGTACTTGCTTAAAGATGTTTGGTTGATCTGAAAGGTCAGCACTTAGAGACATTTTCCTTTAGGCATTCGAAAATATTTATTGAATGTTATTTTGTATCCAGCATGGTGTTAGAAAATGGAAAACTAACATAAACACATCTTGGTCCCATTACTCAAGGGGTACACGGTCTAGTGGAGAAGGCAGAAATTATGTAAAAGCGATTAAAACCCATGAATAAGCCCAGAAGAGAGGAAGCGAATCCTCTAGGTAGGGTCAGAAGGGTACACACAGGCAGTAGGATGATAGATTGGCAGAATAACAAAAGAATACCATATCGAAAACTGACCATCATAAGTCAAAGCACAGAAGCATAATAGTCGTTGGCTCATTTAGTGAATAGGGGGTAATTCTCTGTGGTTTCCCTATCCCAGTTAATGCCAATTCCAGACTTCCAGTTTTTCAAGCAAAACCTCAGGGGCATCCTCATTTCCCCCTTTCTTTTATCACCAATATCTCATCCACAGTCAAATCCTGTCAACGTTACCTTCAAAACATTCTTAAAATCCGACAACTTCTCCCTATTTCCATTGCTATATCCAAATTCAAGCCACCACGTTTCCACTCTGGATTACTTTAACGGCCCAGAGGTAAATGGACAGAGGGGACTCCTTGTTGTTTCCTTACAGTTTAGCCCAAATAGAGTGAAAATATGTCATGTCAGTCATGTCACTGATATGCACTAAAGCTCTGCACAATTTCATATATCACTCAGAATAAAAGGGAGAATCATTATAGTGGCCTGCGAGATCCTACATAGTCTTATTCTTGGATGCCTGTTCAATCTTCTACTTCAGACCACTCCGTCCAACCAAAGGAAAACCAAACCCACGGTCATTGAGTCAATTCCGACTCATAATGATACCATATCCAAACTATCTAGCAATGTCTCAAATTCTCAAGCACACCAACCAAATTCCTGCCTCTGGAAACTTTACTTGTTTTTTCCTTTGCCTAAAATACTTTCCACAAATAGCTCTCGCCTTCAAGTCCGTTGGGTTTCCTGGACACTACATTAAAAGCTGAAACCCTTGTGATATAGTGGTTAAGAGCTACAGCTGCTAATCAAAAGTTCAGCTACCAGGCACTCCTTGGAAAATGTATGGGGCAACTCTACTCTGTCCTATAGGGTCTCTATGAGTTGGAATTGGCTCAACAGCAACGGTTTTTTCTTTTCTTTTCTTTTCATTTTTTTTGTTAAAAGCAGCACTCCACAATATTCCTCTGAAACACAAATTATTTCCTAACGTCACTGTTCGGCATAATATAGGGTTGCCATGAGTTAAAATCAACCCAACAGCAACTGCTTTTTTTAAGAGACCATAAAATTTACTAATTTATTTGTTTAGTCAGCCTCCCTTCACTAAAATTTCAACAGCATAAGGGCAGAGATTTTTGTCTGTTATATTCACTGTTCTTAATCCAGTGCCCAGGACAGTTCCTGGCACATGGTATGCTTTGTCATCGAATTGATTTCGACTCACAGAGACACTATAGAACAGAGTAGGATTCTCCCATAAGGTTTCTAAGGGTGTGATTTTTTTTTTTTTTAATTTTTCTTTAGAGGAAGGTTTACAGAACAAACTAGTTTCTTATCAAACAGCACACACATTTTTCTTTCACATTGGTTAAAAACCCCACGACATGTCAACACTCCCCCTCCTCAACCCTGGTTTCCCTATTATCAGCTTTCCTGTTCCCTCCTGCCTTCCAGTCCCTGCCCCAGGGCTGGGGTGCCTCTTTAGTCTTGTTTTGTTCCATGGGCCTGTTCAGTCTTTGGCTGAAGAGTGAACCTCAAGAGTGACCTCCTTACTGAGCTGAAAGGGTGTCCAAGGGCCATACTCTCAGGTTTTCTCCAGCTTCTGTTCAGGCCAGCAAGTCTAGTCCTCCTTTCTGAGTTAGAATTTTGTTCTATATTTTTCTCCAGCTCTGTCCAGGACCCTCTTTTGTGATCCCTGTCAGAGCAAACAGTGGTGGTAGCCGGACACCATCTACTTATACTGGACTCAGTCTGGTAGAGGTCATGGTAAATGTGGTCCATTAGTCTTTTGGACTGAACTTTCCCTTGTATCTTTAGTTTTCTTCATTCTTCCTTGCTCCCTAGGGGGTGAGACCACTGGAATAAAATGTAGAACATTTTTTTCTAAACTATGTTATGCCAATTCAGCTAGATGTCTCTGAGATTATAGTCCCCACAGCCCTCAGCCCACCATTTGGTCCCACAGGGAGTTTGGATGTGCCTGTGGAGTTACCAGAATCTTGACTTCAAGGCTATAAAGCTTTATGGAAGCAGACTACCACATTGTTCTCCTGCAGAGTGCCTGGTGGATTTGAATGACTGACCTCTTGATTAGCAGCCAAACGCTTTAACAACTATACCACCAAGGCTCCTGGTATATGATAAAGACCTATAAATGTTTGTTAAGTAAATAATTGAAAGGATGTTGAATAATTAAATGAATGTATGCTAGTTACTAGGAATATACAGTCCTTGTCCTCTGAGTGTTTATATTAGATGTCAGGAGTGCGGAAGAGAGTACATTTCAAGCATGATCCCAAGTTTCTGGTCTGAGTAACTGTATGGAACAGGCAGGGATCAGATCAGAAGTACACTTTTAGACATTTTGAGTTTGAACAGCGATGAGACATACAGGTGAAAGTGTATAATAAACACTTGGATCTACAGGCTTGGCTCTCAAGTAAGATATAAAATTTGGAATTGATTACTGATTGTAATTAAAGGAATGGGAATATATCGTAAAAAGAAAAGGAAACCCACAAAAAAGCCAGAAAAAACCCCACATCACCCATATTTTCTGGTAGGGAGACTAGCATAACGATAAAACAATGGGAGTAGAAACAAAACAAGAGACTCACAGAAGAAAGCACCACAAAATAGATGGTAGTCAATTAGGAGGGTATGCTCAACTGCATTTAAGACTACCCATAGAGTGTATAAGTTCCCTGTCTATATAAGCAATTTAATTTTTTAAATGCTTTACAATATTTATGGGCCCATGTGAAGTAAAGTGATTAATCAAGAAAACTTAGGATAATGGATAGAGAAAAAAAATCTTATATATTTATTTATTGTCCCGTCAGGTTCTTTGAAGTGTTAAGGCTCTATCTCTTCCTGTTCAGTCCATGTAGCATTTCTTCATGTTCTTTATTGCCAAGTGTGCCTTTCCTAGCTAATTCTATATCTTCCACCAGAAGAAAACTGTACTAATACTGCTATTACTCGTAATACTATGACCCTTTGAAACAAGTTTTATTAACTATATAGATCATTTGCCTCTACAGTTCCTTAATAGCATTTATTTAATGCCAGTTACAACACTACTCATGATACTACTGTATCACCCTTCATGGTGCCCATAAACATTGGCTTCTAATGAGTCTCTCAAAGATTGCTACTGTTCTTCATTAATAATGACCACGTCTCCAAGTCTTGACCAGAGTATACAGTAAAGTGTGAACAGTAATTTTCCGGTCATGTTAAATTTACCGTTCACTTTAACACATTCTTTTTTGGACTCTTTAGGCCATAATCAATGCAATTTCTACAGTGATATCTTTCAACATTGGCCATGGTTTCTCTAAGGAGACCAAGAGTTTTCCATAACATTCCACAATAAAGCATATGTCTAAAAGAAGGACTTTCCATTCAGTTGTTATTACAATCAAAAGAGAAAACTTTTCAATTTCAATGGCAAAATGCCTTGTTGCCTTGTATCATATTGCAATGAATCCAGTGATATAAAATATGCAATTTATGAGGCTGAAATTTGAATTACAAAACAGAACATTTCTTTTATGCATAAAATTATATGTTTGTATGTTCTATTCCTAAACTAATGGGCATAACATAAAATGACATTTGAAATTTATCCATTATGCTGTTTGTTCTGAAAAAAATAATTTATCTTACCTTCATTTCAGCAAAGTCATTATGTTGTTGTAATCCAAATTTTTGAATAATAAACACTCTATTGACTATTGCCAGTAATGCTAAATTAGATACTCCTCCTGTGTCATTAAACTCCAAAGGTAGATTTTTTTTTTTTTTAATTTAAGAGAAACTTCACTGTACTAAAGTGAAGTAATAACTGGAATTGTCAATAAAATTCTCAAAACAATTACTGAAATTTGGAAATGAATTATGAAATTACATATGTTTAACCATTGTAATGATGTTGCACACAGTAAAGTATAACACAGTATTTGAATTTTATGTAGTAATCAATGCCAATTAAATTGTGATTATTTTCATCCCTTAATGCATTTCTTAAATTATGCTTTCAAAAATTTCAGATGTATACAGAAAACTGAAAATAGCTGTGTGTTGCTCAATTTGTTCAAGCCTAAAATGGGAAAGATGTAAATAACCAGAAAGTAAGGATGATGGGGGCAGGCGGTGGTTTCTGGGAGAAGCACTTGGAAGTAGAATTTTTTATGGGTGAGTTTGAGTGAGAGGCTGTGGATTCAGTGTGTGAAGTCCTTACTCCTAACCCAGGCGGGTGCTATCCACATACATTCTTTCAAGAGAAATGGGTCCCCGTGAACATAATCCCAGAGGTTCCTTCAAAGCAAGAAGGAATTACAAGACACAAAGATGTCAGAATTAGAACACAAGGCTATTAAAAGACTTGCTATAACTGCATTCCATATATTTAAAAAATATAAGTGGAGATATGGAAGACACTTTAAAAACCAAAATTAAGAGGTGGAGCCAAGACGGCAAAACAGACACTTCTGGTGAGCCTTCTTTACAACCAAGACTCAATAAAACAAGTGAAACAACTATATTTATGACAAACTAGAAGCCCTGAGCATCAAAGGCAAGCTTAGAAAATGAACTGAGGGCAGGCGGAGGAAGAGACTGTTCAGAAGGGGGGAGGAGTTACCGGACCCGAATCACTGGAAGCCCTCAGGCACCATTCCTGGGAGTGGCGGTGGCATGCTGATACTAGCGTTCTGCCACAGTTTGCTCAGGGAGAAGCAGCCAGCCACACAGCCTACTTAGCAAAAGCTAAGTACTTGCCTATAGTTTACCACTCCCCCCCACCCACAAGCCAACTTCAGTGGCTGAACTCCCTGGGCCTGAGATAAGCCGTGTTGAGTGCCTAGAGCCATCCTCCCAGCCTTGGAGAAGGAAAAAATTTACAAATGGGAGAAAAGATAATTTGCAATTTCCACTAACAGGGGAGCTCAGGACAGAAGCAGCTCCTCTCCAGGCATAAACGGTCCATGGACTTTGAGTACCTTTCCCGTCTACATGGACCTGTGTGGGCCTATTTCAGTAGAATAGGCCTTCGTTGGCAAACTCCAACCATTTCAGCTGTGTGACAGAGAGTTGGGGGTTTGATGTTTCATATTGCTTTGTCTATTAAGCAGGGTCCTCACCTACCCACATCAGGGGCCTAAGGACTGATAGCTCCACTCAGGTCACCCAACCACCCATGACAGAGTCCAAGGATAACTTGTACCGACCAATCCTTACAACCAAAAACACTGGGTGCCCATGGTCCATCTGAAGAACCCACCCACCTGTACACTCTAGGGATCAGGGACATGCTTTCCTCAGAGACACATGGGGTAAAATTATCAGCCCCCCACATTGTCAAGAGTGTGACCCTTTGCTACAACCAGATACTGGTACCTACACCAATCACCCCTACTCCTCTAAGACTGTAGGACAGAGCTTGTACAACACACTTTATAAGCAGCTACCTGGACACCTGAGCTGAATTCTTGCAAGAAAAGTGCGTGGACTCCTAGACTGATATACCTGATAACAGCTCTAGCCATCTGGGGACAGGACATCAAAGCTCCAAAGGTGAAAATAATAAAGTTAGCTCACTCAAGCAACCCATTTGGGCATATCAAAACAAAACAAAGCTATAACACAGTAAGCAAGCATCAAATAAACCCACCCAAAACTGATAAAATAACTTATAGATGGCTCAGAGACAACAGTCAATATCAAGCCACATAAAGAAACAGAGCATGATCATCTCAACAAGCTCTCAAAAGAAAGAATCAAGGGATCTTCTAGATGAAAGCACATTCCTGGAATTACCAGATGCAGAATACAAAAGATTAATATACAGAACCCTTCAAGACATCAGGAAGGAAATGAGGCAATATGCAAAACTAGCCAAGGAACACATAGATAAAGCAATTAAAGAAATTAAAAAAATTATTCAGGAACATAATAAATAATTAACAAGCTGGAAAAATCCATAGACAGCAATCGGAAATTCAGAAGATTAACAATAAAATTAGAGAAGTAGACAATGCAATAGAAAGTCAGAGAAGCAGATTTGAGCAAGTGGAAGGCAGAATTTCTGAACTTGAAGATAAAGCACTTGGCACTAATATATTTAAAGAAAAATCAGATAAAAGAATTTAAGAAAATGAAGAAACCTTAAGAATCATGTGGGACTCTATCAAGGGAAATAACCAATGAAAGACTAGAGTGCCCAAACAGGAAGGAAAAATGGAAAATAAAGAGAGAATTGTTGAAGATTTGTTGGCAGAAAACTTCCCTGATACCGAGAAAGATGAGAAGATATCGATCCAAAATCCTCATCGAACTCTACATAAGGTAGCTGTTCGAAGAAAGTCATCAAGACATATTATAATCAAACTTGCCAAAACCAAAGATAAGGAAAGAATTTTAAAAGCAGTTAGGGATAAACAAAAAGTCGCCTACAAAGGAGAGCCAATAAGAATAAGCTTGGACTATTCGGCAGAAACCATGCAGGCAAGAAGGCAATGGGATGACATATTTAAAAAATTCAAGGAAAAAAATTGCCAGCCAAGAATCATATATCCAGCAAAACTGTCTCTTAAATATGAAGGTGAAAAGAGTACATTTCAAGATAAACAGAAGTTTAGGGAATTCATAAAAACCAAACCAAAACTACAAGAAATACTAAAGGCAGTTCTTTTGTTAGAAAATTAGTAATACCAGGTATCAACCCAAGACTACAACACTGTACAGAGCAATCAGAACTCAACCCAGACAGGGAAATAAAAAAAAAAGCAAGACAAAAAAAAAAAAAAAATCAAAGCTCAAAACAGGGTAACAGCAATGTTATTATGTGAAAGAAGACAACATTAAAACAATAAAGAGGGCATAAGAAATGTAGTCATAGATCTTCCATATGGAGAGGAAGATAAGGCAATACAAAGAAATAAATGTTAGGTTTAAATTTAGAAAAATAGAGGTAAATAACAAGGTAACAACAAAGGAGACAAACTCTCCTACACAACAAAATAAAATACAAAAAAATAAAATAAAGACTCAGCAGAAACAAAATCAACAATGAATAGAAGGAAATGACAATATGTAAAGATAATCTAATCGGCACATAATATTAAGTGGGAAAAAGAGACAGTCAACAAGACACAAATAAAGACCTCAAAGAGATAGCACTAAATACGTACCTATCCATCCTTAGACTGAATGTAAATGGAATAAATGCACCAATAAAGAGACAGAGAGTGGCAGAATGGATTAAAAATATGGTCCGTCTATATGCTGCCTATAAGAGAAACACCTTAGACTCAGAGACACAAACTAAAACTCAAAGGATGGAAAAAAATATATCAAGCAGACAACAATCAAAAGAGCAGGACTTCACTAAAGAAGACATTCAGGTAGCTAAAAATACGTGAGGAAATGCTCACAGTCATTATCCATTAGAGAAATGCAAATCAAAACTACAATGAGATTTCATCTCACTCCAACAAGGCTGCCATTAATAAAAAAACACAAAACAATAAGTGTTGGAGAGATAGCAGAGAGATTGGAACACTTCTACACTGCTGGTGGGAATGTAAAATGGTAAAAACCACTTTGGAAATCAATTTGGCGCTTCCTTTAAAAGTTAGAAATAGAACTACCATATGATCCAGCAATCTCACACCTTGGAATATATCCTAGAGAAATAAGAGCCTTTACACAAACAGATACATGCACACCCATGTTTGTGCCAGCACTATTTGCAATAGCAAAAAGATGGAAGCAACCAAGGTGCCCATCAATGGATGGATGGATAAAAAAAATAATGGTATATTCACACAATGGAATACTACACATCGATAAAGAGCAGTGATAAATCTGGGAAACATTTCCTAACATGGAAGAATCTGGAAGGAATTATGCCGAGTGAAATTACTCAGTTGCAAAATGACAAATATTGTATAAGACCACTTTTATAAGAACTGGAGAAATAGTTTAAACAGAGAAGAAAATATTCTTTGATGGTTATGAGGGGGGGAGGGAGGAAGGATAGGAGAGGAGTACTCACTAATTAGACATTAGATAAGAACTACATTAGCTGACAGGAAAGAAAACACAAAATACAGGCAAGGTCAGAACAACTGGAGTAAACCAAAAGCAAAGAAGTTTCCTGAATAAACTGAATGCTTCAATGGCCAGCGTGGCAGTGGTGGGGTTTTGGGGACCATGGTTTCAGGGGACATCTAAGTCAATTGGCATAATAAAATCTATTAAGAAAACATTCTGCATCCCGCTTTGGAGAGTGGATTCTGGGGTCTTAAATACTAGCAAGTGGCCATCTAAGGTGCATCAATTGGTCTCAACATACCTGGATCAAAGGACGATGAAGAATACCAAGGACACAAGGTAGTTTTGAGCCCAAGAGACAGAAAGGGCCACATAAATCAGAGACTACTTCCTCCTGAGACCCAAAGAACTAGATGGTTTCTGGCTACAACCGATCACTGTCCTGATAGGGAACACAAAGGAGAAACCCTGAGGGAACAGGAGAGCAGTGGGATGCAGACCCCAAATTCTCATAAAAAGGCCAGGCTTAATAGTCTGACTGAGACTAGAAGGACCCCAGTGGTCATGGGATGGACCCCAGGCCTTCTGTTGGCCCAGGACAGGATCCATTCCCAAAGCCAAGTCTTCAGACATGGATAGCACTGGACAATGGGATGGAGAGGGATGCTTCTAAGGTGTGAGCTTCTTGTATCAGGTGGACACTTGAGACTATGTTGGCATCTCCTCCCTGGAGGGGAGATGACAGGGTGGAGGGGGTATGAAGCTAGTGAAATGCGTATGAAAGAAGAGAGTAGAGAGAGGGAGTGGGCTGTGTCATTAGGGGGAGAGAAATTGGGAATATGTAGTAAGGCATACATAGGTTTTTGTGTGAGAGACTGACTTGACTTGTAAACTTTAACTTAAAGCTCAATAAAAATTAAAAAAAAATTAAACTTCTACAGATAAAAACTACAATGACTGAGATGAAAAATATACTGGGTAGAGTTAAGGGGAGAGTAGATGGCAGGAGAAAAAGTTTAAGGAACCCAAAGCTATAGGAAATAAAACAAAGGGAGAAAAAATTTGTTTGAATGAACACATCATCAATGACAAATGAAAGGGCATAAAATTTGTGTAGAAGGAGTCCTAGAAGGGGAGGAGACAGAATAGGGGACAGAAAATATATTTGAAAAAATAATGGCTGAAATTTGCCAAATTTGATAAAAACTATAAACCCAAGAAGCTCATGAACCTCAAGAATAAGAAACATGGAGAAAACTATCCCAGGCACACCAAAATCAAATTGCTCAAAACTAGTGAAAAAGAAAAAATCTTAAAAGCCGGAGGGAAAAAAGGCACATTGCATACATACAAATGAACAAAGTTAAAGATGGAAGCAGGTTTCTTATTAGAACAATCGGAAGTGAGAAGAAAGTGTTGGAACAATTTTAAAGGACTATAGTGAGTAAAGAATTACAATTCTACACCCCACAAATATAACCTTGAAAAAAATATACAAAATACTTTTTGACAATAAAAGCTAAAATATTTCATCACCAACAGGCCTGCACTACAAGTAATGGCAAAAGTTCTTCAAGATGAATGAAATGACACCAGATGGAAATATTCACCTATGCCAAGTACTAAAAAGCTTCAAAATTGGATATTACATGGGTAAAAGTATGTTTTTATTATTTAAATTTATTTGAAAGTTAATTGTCTGTTTAAACAAAAATAATAACAACTTAGCATGTGGTTTATAACATATGGAAATGTAAGATACGTGACAATAATAGCACAAAGCCAGGAAGGGGAAAATCATAACTAAGTTGCAAGGTTTTTACACTATATGTGCCCTGGTATATTATCATATGAAGGTAGACTGTGACTACTTAAAAGCGTGTACTATAAAGTCGAAAGCTGTAAGGAAGAACAGCAAGGAACAGAGATCAGGTCCTTGTGACGCAGGATCCCTCAGCTAAGAAGCTGCTGGATCCAGGAGACAAATAGAGAACTATAACCCTGAAGACGGTGAGAAGCTGTGGCAGGAGAGACTGGCAGGAGAAACGATGCGGTGGGCTTCCAGGCCCACAGAGCAGGAAAGGTGAATGTTTTGGGGCAGAGGCACAGGGCCAGGGAAAGGGGGTGCCAGTGAGCATGGCTGGAAAAGGCTGTCCTGATGTAAGAACTGTATCCTGAGCATTCCTGAACCTGAATTGTAACCTGTTACTTCCCTAATAAACCCCATAATCATGAGTGTTTCTGTGTGGCCATTGCAAGGAAATCTCTAACCCAACACCAAAGTAAATAGTGCCGTGGGAGGGACGGTTGGTGTCAGAATTGGCAAAGATAGTGGGGAGAGGAGGAATGTCTGACTTCCACCTCACAGGAATCAGCTTTGGCTGTTGATCTTGATTCTCCTTCCCCCTTGTGAAGTTATTGGAGACACCGGCCTCAAGTTGTTTTGACACAACGGTACTATTATTTTTGTTAACAATGAATTATATGTCATCACCTGGGTGTTGTCTACTTAAATCAAAGGAATAATGCACATAATGGAATATTGAACAATTTTAAAAAATGAAAGCAATTTACACATAGCAACATGTATGGGTTTTTAAGATATGGTGTTAGCTGAAAATAAAAAACATGAAATTTGTAACCCAATGACATTTACATAAATTAAATATCCAAACCACTCGCTCATGTTATTGTTGTTAGGTGCCGTCGAGTCAGTTCCGACTCATAGCCACCCTATGCACAACAGAACGAAACACTGTCCGGTCCTGCGCCATCCTTACAATCGTTGTTATGCTTGAGCTCATTGTTGCAGCCACTGTGTCAATACACCTCGTTGAGGGTCTTCCTGTTTTCCACTGACCCTGTACTCTGCCAAGCATGATGTCCTTCTCCAGGGACTGATCCCTCCTGACAACGTGTCCAAAGTATGTAAGATGCAGTCTCGCCATCCGTGCTTCTAAGGAGCATTCTGGTTGTACTTCTTCTAAGACAGATTTGTTTGCTCTTTTGGCAGTCCATGGTATACTCAATATTCTTTGCCAACACCACAATTCAAAGGCGTCGACTCTTCTTCGGTCTTCCTTATTTATTTTCCACCTTTCGCATGCATATGATGCTATTGAAAATACCATGGCTTGGGTCAGGCGCACCTTAGTCTTCAGGGAGACATCTTTGCTCCTCAACACTTTGAGGAGGTCCTTTGCAGCAGATTTGCCCAATGCAATGCATCTTTTGATTTCTTGACTGGTGCTTCCGTGGCTGTTGATTGTTGATCCAAGTAAAATGAAATCCTTGACAACTTTAATCTTTTCTCCGTTTATCACGATGTTGCTCACTGCTCCAGTTGTGAGAATTTTTGTTTTCTTTATGTTGAGGTGTAATCCATTCTGAAGACTGTGGTCTTTGATCTTCATTAGTAAGTGCTTCAAGTCCTCTTCACTTTCAGCAAGCAAGGTTGTGTCATCTGCATAATGCAGGTTGTTAATGAGTCTTCCTCCAATCCTGATGCCCCGTTCTTCTTCATATAGTCCAGCTTCTGGTATTATTTGTTCAGCATACAGATTAAATAGGTATGGTGAAAGAATACAACCCTGATGCACATCTTTCCTGGCTTTAAACCAATCAGTAACCCCTTGTTCTGTCTGAACAACTGCCTCTTGATCTCTGTAAAGGTTCCTCAAGAGCACAATTAAGTGTTCTGGAATTCTCATTCTTCGCAGTGTTATCCATAGTTTGTTATGATCCACACAGTCGAATGCCTTTGCATAATCAATAAAACATAGGTAAACATCCTTCTGGTATTCTCTGGTTTCAGCCAGGATACATCTGACATCAGCAATGATATCCCTGATTCCAAGTCTTCTTCTGAAACCAGCCTGAATTTATGGCAGTTCCCTGTCGATATACAGCTGCAGCCGTTTTTGAATGATCTTCAGCAAAATTTTGCTTGCATGTGATATTAATGATATTGTTCTGTAATTTCCACATTCGGTTGGATCCCCTTTCTTGGGAATAGGTATAAATATGGATCTTTTCCAGTCAGTTGGCCAGGAAGCTGTCTTCCATATTTCTTGGCATAGACAAGTGAGCACTTTCAGCACTGCATCTGTTTGTTGAAACATCTCAATTGATATTCCATCAATTCCTGGAGCCTTGCTTTTCGCCAATGCCTTCAGAGCAGCTTGGACTTCTTCCTTCAGTACCGTCGGTTCCTGATCATATTCCACCTCTTGAAATGGTTGAATATCAACTAATTCTTTTTGATATAATGACTCTGTGTATTCTTTCCATCTTCTTTTGATGCTTCCTGCATCGTTCAATATTTTCCCCATGGAATCCTTCACTATTGCAACTTGAGGCTTGAATTTTTTCTTCGGTTCTTTCAGCTTGAAAAACGCGGAGCGTGTTTTCCCTTTCGGTTTTCCATCTCCAGCTTTTTGCACATGTTATTATAATACTTTACTTTGACTTCTCTAGAGGCCTTTTGAAAATTTATGTTCAGTTCTTTTACTTCATCAATTCTTCCATTTGCTTTAGCTGCTCGACGCTCAAGAGCAAGTTTCAGAGTCTCCTCTGACATCCATCTTAGTCTTTTCTTTCTTTCCTGCCTTTTCAGTGACCTCTTGCTTACTTTTTAGTGGGTTTCTTGCTTTCTTCATGGACGATGTCCTTGATGTCATTCCACAACTCGTCTGGTCTTCAGTCACTAGTGTTCAATGCGTCAAATCTATTCTTCAGATGGTCTCTAAATTCAGGTGGGATATACTTAAGGCCATATTTTGGCTCTTGTGCACTTGTTCTGATTTTCCTCAGTTTCAGCTTGAACTTGCCTATGACCAATTGATGGTTTGTTCCACAGTCAGCCCCTGATCTTGTTCTGACCGATGATATTGAGCTTTTCCATCATCTCTTTCCACAGATGTAGTCAATTTGATTTCTGTGTGTTCCAGCTGGTGAGGTCCATGTGTATAGTCGCCATTTATATTGGTGAAAGAAGGTATTTGCAGTGAAGAAGTCGGTCTTGCAAAATTCTATCATTTGGTCTCCGGCATTGTTTCTATCACCAAGGCCATATTTTCCAACTACCGATCCTTCTTCTTTGTTTCCAACTTTCGGGTTCCAATCACCAGTAATTATCAATGCATCTTGATTGCATGTTTGATCAATTTCAGACTGTAGCAGCTGATAAAAATCTTCTATTTCTTCATCTTTGGCAGTAGTGGCTGATGGGTAACTTTGAATAATAGTCGTATTAACTGGTCTTCCTTGTAGGCATATGGATATTATCCTATCACTGACAGTGTTGTACTTCAGGATAGATCTTGAAACCTTCTTTTTGACGATGAATGCAACACCATTCCTCTTCAAGTTTTCATTCCCATTATAGTAGACTATATGACTGTCCAATTCCAAATGCCCAGTACCAGTCCATTTCAGCTCACTAATGCCTAGGATATCAATTTTTATGTGTTCCATTTCATTTTTGATGATTTCCAATTTTCCTAGATTCATACTTCGTACATTCCAGGCTCCGATTATTAATGGATGTTTGCAGCTGTTTCTTCTCATTTTGAGTCGTGCTACACAGGCAAATGAAGGTCCCGAAAGCTTTACTCCATCCACGTCATTAAGATCGACTCCAGTTTGAGGAGGCAGCTCTTCCCCAGTCATCATTTGAGTGTCTTCCAAGCTGGGGGGCTCATCTTCCAGCACTATATCAGACAATGCTCTGCTGCTATTCATAAGGTTTTCACTGGTTAATGCTTTTCAGAATTAGACTGCCAGGTCCTTCTTCCTAGTCTGTCTTAGTCTGGAAGCTCAGCTGAAACCTGTCCTCCTTGGGTGACCCTGCTGGTATCTGAATCCCAGTGGCATAGCTTCCAACATCACAGCAACACACAAGCCCCCACAGTACGACAAACTGACAGACACGTGGGGGACTCTTTCATAGATGAACATATAACCAAATAATCATGCTGAAGATTAATTAAAAAGACATATTTTAAACACACTAGAGTTTGTGCTTTTCAGGAAGAAAGGGAAAGAAGAATGACATTGGTTTATATATAAGAAAGGTAAACAAAACTAAGGCAAAGGAAAGTCCTTGAAGAAAATTATGATGCTGTGTGCCATGACTTGAGAAGTATGAATAATTCACATTAGATTCAAAATGAAAATAAAAAATAAAGAAGAAAATCATGTTCCCTAACTAATCCAATTACATGTAGATCCCATTTTAAAATATTTCACTGTATTAGAAATAACTATGAGAGCTTTCTCACTGAAAAAATGCATTATATTTTCATAGTAATAGCTTGTTCAGTTTTCTCTTGCATTGTTATTACAATGTCATGACAAGAGTCATAGTAAGTCAATATTAACCTATTTAATAGCATGGGTTTGGCCAATCCAATGAGCATGGGCAGGAAACCCATGAGAACTTTTTAGTGAGCTTATTGCACCATTGGAAAGTATAGAGTGTACATATGCAAATGAGTGTGAGCATATATTGATGTGAGATCCCTGTATGCAGGAAGCTCAGCTTACTGCCTAGAAATCACAAAGCCAATGTAGTGTCTCCTAAGGCTGGGTTAACAGGGGCCTTTGCTCTCAGAGAGAAAGAAAATCATTCTTTTCTACCATCTGCCTGCCTATCTGTCCCAAGAGTGACATTAGGCCCAAGGAAGTAAAGACCAAGAAGGTCCCAGAGGGCAGAGTCCTTGAGGCTCCAGGATTATAACTACCTCAGGTACTTCAGGAGTCTAACCAGAGCTCCAACAACAGTGGAGCCAAACTCCATGCTTCACATCCTCTGTAAGTGAGTCTGGAAAGGGAACCCAGAGAGGGTTCCTGAGGAGGGAGGGCTGCTGTACCAAACTTAGCCAGAATACAGGAGGTCTCTATCTCTTCAGTTCAGATCTGTGTTTCTTTCCATTCCTGAGTCAGTGGTGAACTAGGTGAATACAGCAGCAATTGCACCCTATCTTGGGTCAGGAGGCACACATGTCAGCCTGTGCTCTGGGGCCTTTTTCTCTCTTTTGGCCTCTTCCATGTGTTTGGTAGTGTCGGGGATGCAGAGAAGCTAGATTTATCCAAGGGAGATTAACTGGTGTGGTAACAGAGCTAGAAAATTCATCACCTGTGGACCAGTTGAGAAAATGTTTGAATTATGGGGTAGGAATTAAACTCAGTGTATGTAACTTCATAGATTAGAAATGAAATCCACAGTTGGGGACCAGTGAAGATCAGGAAGTAGCTCAGCAGATTTTAGCTCAATCTAAAGAATTTCTAGCACTAGAAGCGCTGGTGGCACAGCTTTAAGAGCTTGGTTGCTAACCAAAAGCTCAGCAGTTGAAATCCACCAGCCTGTCCTTGGAACCCTACAGGGCAGTTCTGTTCTGTCCTTCAGGGTCACTATGAATCAGAATTGAATCAACAGCAACAAGTACCTCAACAAGGAAAATTTATCCAAGAAAAAGTAATGAACTACCAGTCCCTGTATATACTTAATAATGTCTGAAAGTATACTTGGAAGAGATGTTTTACAAGCATGTCTAAATTCTATAGAGTTAATAATCATTAATAAGATTTCCTTTTAAGAAGATCCTTTCACTTTTTAAAATGGTGTTTCTATGAATACCTGTTATAGGCCTATCCCAAAGCTTGTAAAAAGTCTTGGATTGCAGGGTCTCTGGTTTCTTTTCTGACCTTCTACTTCCCTACTTCTTCTTCCCTGGCTTCCTTAGCCTCTGCCTAGATATAACCAGAAATCATCAGTTCCAGGTCCTCCGCCCTACTGCTGCCATCAGCAAGCTCTGATTGCAAACCAAGACTGAAAGAGGAGAGGGGAAGAACAAATGTGTTCCCAGCAGCTTTACTCTTAGGGCTGAATACATGTTCAATGCTTGTTGAATGAATGATGGACTGAAGAATATGTAGGAATATTAAAGAGAAAAGAGAAGGGGAAAGGAAGAGTCACTAAGTGAGAAAAAGAGATGTAATAATCTTCATGTGCCCTCCTCAAATCTCATCCTAGTGCTACAAAAATAATTGTCTCAATGCTTTGTAGGAGACAAAAACTATTCTGCTTCCTCTAGGCTTTCCCATGGATACTTATGTCTGAATTCCCTGTCCTTCAGTACGTCTGTACTTTCCAAAGATCTTTTCAGGATTATCCTTGCTTCCAAGCGGGAAACCCTTAATTCTTTCCAGGAGTACTTTGAAGTTCCTAGAGAAGAAAAGTTTCTTGAGGATGGTGAGATTTGGGGCTCATATTAATAAGAATTAAATGCAAATTTCTTTATAAAGAGTAAAATCAGAGAATGGAATGAGCAAAAAAAAAAAAAAAAAAAAATGAGGAAACCTGAAGAGTGATGTTTAGAAAGAATGCTTGAAATGTGACAGCCTGAAGTTTGTACATGCTGTGGGTATAACCAAAGCTAATAGGGGCTGGGTCAGTTGTGACAAGTACTGGTCTTAGCAGCTGCTATCAGTTTAAGGCCCAAATTTACAAGTGAATAGGTTCAAAGAGAAGAGGAGGGAAAGACAGAGATGAATGAACATATTACCCAGGCATGGAGAGGTTCCTCCAAAACCAACTCAAGACTGAAAATTACTTTCACTTGGTTATTATCTTAGGGACATTTTCCAGTTCCAGAATTTCACACTTTCAGTGGGTCACTCCATCAAGGCAAAGCACAGAACCATTAGACAAGAAAAACTGAGATTGTGGGGTTGCAAGTATGGAGCTATGAAATCGAAAAATATGTCAGACGATATGATTATGGAAATAATTTTAGAATTTTCTTAAGCCCTTAGGGAATTGTTCTTTAGGGAGCAAACCCAGGAAAACAGTAAGAAGAAACAAAATATAAAAGTTGGCTAAGAAGGGGATGGGACTCTATGAGCACAGAGAAGCAGAAGTTGCATGTGGAAGGAAATGGGTGATTCCAGATGCTAGAAAACTGCTCTTAGGTTTATGGGGGCATTGGGGATGGGGTATAGAATTAAAACCTAAAAATATGTAAAACAAATTGCCAAAAAAGACAAGCATTTCTAGATCACCTCGGAAGCAAGTATATTCATGGAAACACTGGCTTTGTGTCTGAAGAAATTATTTCTTCCACTTTTATTTCTTCCATATTTGAACCATATCAGTTAAACTGTGGGAAAGACAAATAACACCAATGAATATCTGTTTGCTCATATGAAAAAATAAATTGTTAAGATAGTCAATTTACCCTACTTATTAAAAAAAAATTTTTTTTATTTCATAGTATTCAGTGTCATAAATGATAATATGTTTAAAACTCATTCCAAATGTGCCAAAGTAACTATTAATTAATGTACTCTGCTATTAGCAAGAGAAAACCTCTTCCATAAATCAGGTGGGAGGCATCATCTCTGGAAGACATCACCTGATTAGAAAGCTTTGCATTGAGAAGGCAGATCATGACTGGTGAAGAAAAAGTCCTGGTAGGGCATATCTATCCTCCTTCCCTGTGAGAGCAGCCTCAAGTACAATATGGGTGGTTAAGACCTGGGTTTTGAGATCTCAGTTCCCTTATTTGTAAAGTGGTGATAATAAAATACATCTCACAGGATGCTGAATGATTAAGTGAGATAAAGCCCTGGAAAATTTGAGCACCATTCCCAGCAATTAGCAAAAACCCCCAAAATAACTAATACCTAATTTTGTATTTTATTGGTTAGCCTGGAGCCCTGGTGGCACAGTGGTTAAGAGCTCGGCTGCTAACCAAAAGGTCAGCAGTTCGAATCCACCAGCCGCTATTCGGACTGTCCCTGTAGGGCAATTCTACCTTGTCCTATGAGCTGAAATCCACTCCTTGACAAGGGTTTTTTGTTGTTGCTCTTGTTGTTTTTAATTGCTCAGCCTAATGAGTAAGAAACAGCACTTCTTAAACACTTGATGAAAAAGAATTTCTAAACACACAAAAACCCTTAGCAGAGACCTCTGACTACATATTTGAATGCAATGGGAATGATAACCTGAAGAGGAATGGTGTTCCATTCATCATCAAAAAGAATGTTTCAAGATCTATCCTGAAGTACAATGCTCTCAGTGTAGGATAATCTCCATACGCCTACAAGGAAGACCACTTAATATGACTATTATTCAAATATAGGCAACAACTAGAGCCAAAGATGAAGAAATAGAAGATTTTTATCAGCTGCTACAGTCTGAAATTGATCGAACATGCAATCAAGATGCATTGATAATTACCGGTGTATTTAATGAGAAAGGTGAAAACGAAGAAGAAGGATCAAGAGTTGGAAAATGTGGCCTTGGTGATAGAAACAATGCCAGAGATTGAATGATAGAATTTTGCCAGACCAATGACTTCTTCACTGCAAATACCCTCTTTCACCAACATAAACGGCGACTATACACATGGACGTCGCAAGATGGAGCACACAGAAATCAAACTGACTATATCTCTGGAAAGAGATGATGGAAAAGCTCAATATCATCAGTCAGAACAAGGCCAGGGGCCGACTGTGGAACAGACCATCAATTGCTCTTATGCAAGTTGAAGCTGAAATTGAAGAAAATAAGAGCAAGGCCATGAGAGTCAAAATATGACCCTGAGTATATCTCACCTGAATTTAGAGACCATCTGAAGTATTGATTTGATGCATTGAACATCAGTGGACAAAAACTGGACGAGTTGTGGAATGACATCAAGGACATCATACATAAAAAAAGCAACAGGTTGTTGAAAAGACAGGAAAGAAAGAAAAGACCAAGATGGATGTCGGAGGAGACTCTGAAACTTGTTCTTGAATGTCGGGCAGCTACAGCAAAAGGAAGAATTGATAAAGTGAAAGAACTGAACAGAAGATTTCAAAGGGCAGCTTGAGAAGACAAAGTAAAGTATTATAATGACATGTGCAAAGAGCTGGAAATGGAAAACCAAAAGGGAAGAACATGCTCCGTGTTTCTTAAGCTGAAAGAACTGAAGAAAAAATTCAAGCCTCGAGTTGCAATAGTGAAGCACTCTATGGGGAAAATATTAAATGACCCAGGAAACATCAAAACAAGATGGAAGGAATACACAGAGTCATTATATCAAAAAGAATTAGTCGATATTCAACCATTTCAAGAGGTGGAATATGATCAGGAACCGACGGTACTGAAGGAAGAAGCCCAGGCTGCTCTGAAGGCATTGGCGAAAAACGAGGCTCCAGGAATTGATGGAATATCAACTGAGATGTTTCCACAAACAGATGCAGCCCTGCAGGTGCTCACTCATCTATGCCAAGAAATATGGAAGACAGCTTCCTGGCCAACTGAGTGGAAGAGATCCATATTTGTGCCTATTCCCAAGAAAAGTGATCCAACCGAATGTGGAAATTATAGACCAATATCATTAATGTCATATGCAAGCAAAATTTTGCTGAAGATCATTCAAAAATGGCTGCAGCAGTGTATAGACAGTGAACTGCTAGAAATTCAGGCCGGTTTCAGAAGAGGACGTGGAGCCAGGGATACCATTGCTGATTTCAGATGTATCCTGGCTGAAACCAGAGAATACCAGAAGGATGTTTACCTATGTTTTATTGATTACGCAAAGGCATTCGACTGTGTGGATCATAACAAACTATGGATAATGCTGCGAAGAATGGGAATTCCAGAACACTTAATTGTGCTCATGAGGAACCTTTACATAGATCAAGAGGCAGTTGTTCGGACAGAACAAGAGAATATTGATTGGTTTAAAATCAGGAAAGGTGTGTCCCAGGGTTGTATTCTTTCACCATATCCATTCAATCGGTATGCTGAGCAAATAATCCGAGAAGCTGGACTATATGAAGAATGGGGCATCAAGATTGGAGGAAGACAACGTGCATTATGCAGACGACACAACCTTGCTTGCTGAAAGTGAAGAGGACTTGAAGCACTTACTAAGGAAGATCAAAGACCACAGCCTTCAGTACAGATTACACCTCAACTTAAAGAAAACAAAAATCCTCACAACTGTACCAATGAGCAACATCATGATAAACAGAGAAAAGATGGAAGTTGTCAAGGTTTTCATTTTACTTGGATCCACAATCAACAGCCTTGGAAGCAGCAGTCAAGAAATCAAAAGACACATTGCATTGGGTAAATCTGCTGCAAAGGACCTCTTCAAAGTGTTGAAGAGCAAAGATGTCGTCTTGAAGACTAAGGTGTGCCTGACCCAAGCCATGGTATTTTCAATCACATCATATGCATGTGAAAGCTGGACAGTGAATAAGGGAGATGGAAGAAGAATTGATGCCTTCAAATTGTGGCGTTGGCGAAGAACATTGAATATACCATGCACTGCGAGAACAATGATTAAATCTGTCTTAGAAGAAGTACAACTAAAATGCTCCTTAGAAGCAAGGGTGGCGAGACTGTGTCTTACACACTTTGGACATGTTGTCAGGAGGGATCAGTCTCTGGAGAAGGACATCATACTTGGCAATGTACAGGGTGAGCGGAAAAGAGGAAGCCCCTCAATGAGGTGGATTGACGTAGTGGCTGCAACAACAGGCTCAAGCATAACAACCATTGTAAGGATGGCGCAGGACCAGGCAGTGTTTCGTTCTGTTGTGCATAGGGTCGCTATGAGCCAGAGCCAACTCGACAGCACCTAACAACAACAACAACACTGAACCACCCCAGGAAGACTTGACCTATATCTTTCACCAAGTTGTGGCCTTCTTTGGACTCTTTCAAAATTCAGTGAGAGAGGAAACTTTGAATCCTTTACCTTTAATGTAATGAGGTTATCACATCATTTTATTCACAATTCTTTATCTCCAGCCTATACACCAAGCACTGGTGGTGCAGTGGCTGAGAGCTCTGCTGTTAACCAAAATGTTGGCAGCTTGGATCCACCAGCCGCTTCTTGAAAACCCTAGAGGATAGATCTACTCTGGCCTACAGGTTCGCTGTCAGTTGGCATGAGCTGGACAGCAAAGCGTTTTTATTTTTTATTTTTTGGGTGTTTACCAAGCACTCTCTTACACTCTCTTAATACTCTATGCATGACCCCGTCATTGCTGGTTATTATTTGTTCTTATTATTATCCATTACACCCAGGGAGATTTTGTTTTACTGCTTTGATAATGAGGACAGTTGCATATTCAATTTTGTAACCCAAACATCTATCAGAATGCCAGGGGGAAAGATTAATGACAGAGAACAATGGCAACACTGAACTAGAATCTGGTGGGTGGGGTGTGTGAACTTGGGTCATTATATGCAAATAAAAAAGGGAAATGGAAAGGGGATACTAGCTGCCCTTTGTCAAGGTGTTGATTAGGACTCAGGGACCCCTTAGGACAGAGTAGAACTGTCCCTTTAGGGTTTCTAAGGCTGTAATCTTTACAGAGGTAGATTGCCACATCTTTTTCCTGGGGAGGGGCTGGTGGGTTTGAAGAGTCAACCTTTTGGTTAGCAGCCGAGCACTTAACTACTCTGCTGCCAGAGCTCCTGGAAAGGGGATAGGAGGACATTAAAGACGGACTTCATCATCTCCACACTGTTGCAATCAGAAGAACCAACTTTTCAACTGGATTAACGTCAAGGATCGCTTCTTCATAGCTACGTGGAACTGTTCATTCTTCTTTTAAAGAAGAATGCTTCTTCTAAAAGTTAGGAATGCTATAAATACAAAGATCTAAGATATAAGAGAGGAAAAGAATACCCACCAAATAAAAACTACTTTTCAGACAAAAATGGAAATTAATTTTATTTTCTGTGACAATTTTATAAAATCCCTAATCAAAGCAAAATAAATACAGCCAAAAGGCCACAAAGTGACATGGGGACTAGGGACATTTCTTTGGGTCTCTGCTAGTTATCTGAGTTTATTTTAATGGTTAAATTGCAGATATGGCAGCCTATGTGGTCATTAAAAAGAAAACAGAGAAGAAATTTTTAAGTACAAATTTGGAGACTTGCCTGTTACAAAAATCTTCTTAGTTCTTGTTCTTCAAATTGATTTATATAACTTTCAACTCTCCTGTGGATGACTGCAAAGCAACACAATGATCCCATTTTAAAGACTTTTTTTTGAGTGTGTAAAAAAAATTTTTTTTATCTATGTGTAAAACAAACAAAATGGTAGTGAAATTATATTTCACCTTCCTTATCAATGAAGTGAATGCTTTTCAAACTTTTCTGATGTGATGTGTGATAAATTCAATTTGTACACAAACCAATAAGCACATTATGTATGTATACATAAACGCACACATGTAATTGAAAACAGAGTCTTATCAAACATTACTTAACCTTTATACTAGTGAGTACTCTGATAATTTCTACACTGTACAAATTTGCTTTTCTATTTTAACCTATCGATTATTTAATTGAGTTTACAATCTACTAACAGATTCCTCTGAACTGATTCCTAATATATGAGTTATGCTTCCATGTTTGCAAAATCTGAAAGAAACTTCTGCATTCATTATTCATATTCTAGCTAATTAATTTTCTCCATCTTTAGTTTCTATGAAGACTTAACAATTCTATCAAAAAATAGATATTAAACAAATAGTACGTGTAAACAAATCATATTACCTCAGAGGTCTTTACTGTTTAAAGTGATAGAAATATCCCTGTAGCATCGCACAAAGAATACATACATAAATTTACTTGTTCTGCATAACCTGCTGGAATCCACAAGGTGCACCCAGGTAAGAAAAATTCTTCAATCTTCATGTGTCTTGCCTGAGTCAGTAGCTAATTTTTATCCTAATTTTACAGATCACAAAAACTGTAGAAATATATGACAATATGGCAGCTCAGCAAAATGGCACCATCTCCTTTGAGGTTTCAGACTTCCTCTTAAATTGTTTCATCAGGTCCTCCAGCTGGCAGCTCTGGCTGCCCCTGCCCCTCAGCCTTCTCTTCTTCCTGGCCATGGGGGCCAATGCTACCCTCCTGATCACCATTCGACTGGAGACCTCCCTGCATGAGCCCATGTACTACTTGCTTAGCTTCCTCTCCCTGCTGGACATTGTGCTCTGTCTCACTGTTATTCCCAAGGTCCTGGCCATCTTCTGGTTTGACTTCAGGTCCATCAGCTTCTCTGCCTGCTTCCTCCAGATGTACATCATGAATTGTTTCCTGGGCATGGAGTCCTGCACATTCATGGTCATGGCCTACGACCGTTATGTGGCCATCTGCCACCCACTTCGGTATGCATCCATTATCACTGACCAATTTGTGGCCAAGGCTGCCATTTTTATTTTGGCCAGGAATATCTTTATGACTTTGCCCATTCCCATACTCTCAGCAAGACTGTACTACTGTGGCAGAAATGTCATTGAGAACTGCATCTGTGCCAATATATCTGTCTCAAGGATCTCCTGTGATGATGTCACCATCAATCGCCTCTACCAATTTGCTGTAGGCTGGACTCTGCTAGGATCTGACCTCATTGTCATCTTCCTCTCATACGCATTCATACTGCGAGCTGTGCTGAGACTCAAGGCAGAGGGTGCTGTGGCCAAGGCCCTAAGCACATGCAGCTCCCACTTCATCCTTATCCTCTTCTTTAGCACCATCCTCCTAGTCTTCGTCCTCACTCACGTGGCTAAGAAAAAGGTCTCCCCTGATGTGCCAATCTTGCTCAATGTCCTCCACCACGTCGTTCCTGCAGCTCTCAACCCCATTGTTTATGGACTGCGAGCCCAGGAGATTAAGCAAGGAATCGAAAGATTACTGAAGAAAGGTGGTAATAAGGACAGCAGGAATTGAATTTCTACATTCCTACAGGGTTGCTAGGAGTCAGAATCGACTCGATGGCAATGGGCTATAGTATCATGGTTTATGAGTCAGTAATGTATGGGTGGAAACCTTGGTGGTGTAGTGGTTAAGTGCTATGGCTGCTTGCCAAAAGATCAGCTCTTTGGAAACCTCATGGGGCAATCCTACTCTGTCCTATAGGGGTGGTATGAGTCGAAATCAACTCCACAGCAATTTTTTAAATTTTTTTAATATATGAGTGTGCTGCAATTCATACTTATTATTTATAATCTCAAATCAGATAAACTAGGTATTGTGACTACTTTTCTGAAACTTCAGGGTATATTTTTTAAAGGATTCCATCTTTTTTAAGGAATCTCCTTGGCCTTGTCTCCTTTATTTCTGTGTTTGTATTCCTATTTTTCTAAAATTAAGAAATTTTTTGTAAGACTCTAGGATGAGAATTTCATGTTCCTGAAAATACACCTGTTAATATTTCAGGAATTTTGTATTACTGATAATACAACTGTGGATATTTTGTGGTTTATGTTGTGTTATTCTTATGTTTATAGAAAGGAATATATTGGAGAAAAAGCTATAGGAATTGAAATTTCAGTCCTAAATGATGAGACTTTTCCATTGGCCTGTAATTAGGTCTTTGTCTCTCAGCCTTCAACAACATCATTGTTCTCTGTTTGTATGTCTGTCTGTGTATATCTCTCTCTATATATATAGATATGTATACACACACATATATGAGCATCCTGAGACTCAGAGAGAGAGAGAGACTGTGTCTCAGGATAAAAAAAAATACTCATATATTATTAGAGAGTAGTGAGTAATTAGCCTTAGGAGATCCATTCTAGTTAGAATAAAGGCAAAGAAATCAATCCAAAGTAAATAAAATGAAATAAATAAGAAGGACAAGAGTGAATATCAACAAAATGGTAAATAAAACAAACAAAAGAAAAAATCCATGAAACTAAAAGCTGATACTTTGATAAAATAAATAAAATTAATATAATATAGGCAGATCATAAAAAAGGAAAAAACACAAATGTCCAATACCAGGAATGAAAGAGGGACATCACTACAGGTAACACAGGCTTTAATTTGGTAATAAAAGAGCATTATGAACAATTTTGTGCCATTTGGTTTTGAAAACTCAATAATATGAATACATTCTAGAGCAACAGAAATTAAAACAATTAATATAAGCAGAAATATAAAATATGAACAGCCTTACATCTACTGAAAAAAATTTTTTAAAACCTTCCCACAAAGAAAATTTTAGGCATATTTGAGTTCCTTTGGAAAAAAATATCTAAGAAAGAAATTAAACCAACTAATGGGGACCTCTACTATTTAGAAAATTGTGTTGGTATAATCTGCTCCCCATTTACAGAAAGTAAAGTGGATTGCATACTTCACAATTTCCAAGGGTTAATATCCAAAGTATTTAACTTTGACTAGTATTTTAAAACCAGTATAACATTAAAAAAAAAAAAAAAACCTATTGCTATGGAGTAGATTCCAACTCATAGCAAGTCTACAGCAACGTCATAGCAAGTCAGAGTAGAACTCCTCTTCAGATTTCCCAGGAACAGCTGCTGAAACCCAGTTGCCGAACTGCTAACTTTTGGTTAGTAGCCAAGCTCTTAATTATGGTACCACTGAGCACTAAATAATCAGTATTCAAAATATTTAGCTTTACCTATAGGAACTCTGGTTAAGAGCTTGGCTGCCAAACAAAAGGTCAGCAGTTCAGCAGTATGGCAGTTTTTTTTTTGTTGTTTTTTTTTTAATGGGGGCACCGATGTTTCAGTGGTAGAATTCTATCCCTCCATTTGGAAGGCCTAGCTTCAATTTCCAGCAAATGCACCTCATGCACAGCTATACCTGTCAGTGGAGGCTTGCATATGCTGTGTTGAACAGATGTCAGAAGAGCTTCCAGACTAAGACGGACTAGAAAGAAAGGCCTGGCTTCCTACTTCAGAAAATCACCCAATGAAAAATCTATAGATCACCATGGTCTCATCCAAACCTGATCAGGGAGGTGGTGCCAGACTGGGCAGCTTTTCATTCCATTGTGCAGGGGGTTGTCATGAGTTGGGACCAACTCGAAGGCAGCTAATAACAACAAACAGAATGGACACTAACTGATCAGAATTCAAAGTATTTAACTTTAACCTACATTTAACAACTATTAGAGCATGGGCACTAACTAATCAGAATGAATTGGCACCTGCATAACTAAAGGCCATCTGCCTGTCAAATATTTAACACTTACTTGCTTAACCTTAGAATAAAAGATCCCAGGAGAATGTCCTCAGTCACGAGTACAGTGGTGGGGGCAGTCACCCAGGGAGATTAGGACAATCGCTATTTATCACCTTTAATATCTTAACAATCAAATTAAGTATGCCAGAGTACCCATCTGAATTTCAGCCACACCCCATACAACATAAATCATAAATGGACTGAAAACACGAAAAAGAAAATGAGACTCAAAAGCTTATAGAAATCATAAAAAATAACTCCATGACTTTGGATGGGATAAGAGTTCCTAAACAATATGCCGATAGGAGAAACTATTAAGGAAGGTCTAGATAGATTTTCCTGTATCAAAATTGTTGACTTCTGTTTAACAGAAAACATCATATTAAAAAACAGACAAATGTTATCAAGTCCAAACGTGTAATGGATTGGAAAATGATAACAGCAACGAATAACATACAATAAAAATGTTCTAAAACTTAAATTTTGGCATATCCAAGGAGCTTCTATGAGCCATCAAAATAAAAGAAGAGGAGAAATGGGGAAAAATATAAATAAATAACTCACAGAAAGAAAAACCAGAGTAACTAAAAATATTATTAAACACACACACACACGACAAATCAGAAAAATTAAAATAGGAAAGAGATTGGTTGTATCTCTACCTGAGACAAAGAGCCTCTAGGCCCCAGCCCTAGGAGATGCTGCACTGTTTGTGTGAACTGCAGGCAGTGAGTACTTTCCCTGAACATCGAGGACTTACATATACCCCCGCCCCATACATTCTCACACGTATGTGCAGGTATACTCTCAGCCCCCCATAAGAATACAATAAGTTTACTCACAAGTTCTCGTGGGCTTCAAGAACATGCTCAGTGGAGGACAGGTATTGTCCATCCATGCTGTTGAATGGAGAGATGATGAGTTATTACGACTTTAACCATGACATTATAATGATAAAAGTGAAATGAAACAACAAAAACTTAGTTATTGAGAAATAAAATGTGTTTTAGCAAGACCTTGTGGACTTGCTATTGCTGATTTCCACCTCTCTCCCAAGGGAACAGGAATAGACATGTTCCCTCATGGGAGGGTCCTGAGGTCACTGAGGTTGGAACCGTCTCAGCTCTATTAGTATCTGGTCAAAGTGCCAGCATCAGTGGAGTCATGCTACTGCACCTTCTGAAAGTAAGTCCTAGAAGGGAAACCTGGAGAGAGATCTAAGGAGCATGGGCACCAAGATTAGGCAGAAGGCAGAGGAGCCCCATTTCTTCAGCTTGGATGTGTGTCAGGGATGCTTGAGTAACCTGAGCAGAGGTAATAGAGGACCCTTAACTGCCTTGGCCTCCTCTGGGGGCTTGATGTACGAAGTAAGTAGATAAACTGGAGCTTGTCCATGGCAAACTAAAGTACTGTGATAGCTAAAAAGCAGGACATAGTTGCAAGACTTGGGTACCTGGAAATCTAGAAGCCCTACAAAACAAAATTTGTGTATTGATCTGTTGGGGGAAGAAGTGATCTCATTATATAAAGTAACAAACCAGAAAGCAAAGACGCATATGAGAGTGAGGAAAGGGGAACAACATCTAAAGAATTTTTTAAAAGCTGAAATGCTAAAACTAGAAAGACAAGCCACAAAAAAAAAAAAAAAGGCAATTTCCTTTCTGTATTTGCAACCAGTCAATTGACGTTTGAAGGGTAAACTGATAGAAATACTTTACAAGTTTATACGAATACCATGGGACTAAAATCCTTAATATCCCCTCCAAATCTCAAAGTCTGTGCTTCTGGGGTGCTGTGACATAGTTCTATCCTGCAGCCTGGGAGCAGGGCTTGGCTTCGTTCCTTGCATTGGTTCTGGCCTCAACTCTTCGGCTTTCTCACCCTGACTCTGATGCAGGCAAGACATAATTAGCTGCAGGGGCTCAATCCTACTACTGTGGGGGCTGGCTCTGATTGCAGATGAAGAATGGAGAGGAAGAGGAAAGATAAAAGCATATTCAGTAACATTAGCCCTAGAACTGAGTAGGCGCTCTATGTTTGTTGAATAAATCGTTGAAGAAAAAAACAAAAGGCAAAAAGAGAAAGATAAAAGAATGCAAAATTCTCCCTATGTGTTCTCCAGAAATTCTATTCCACTGCTGGAAATAATCGTTCCAAGCCACCCAGGAAATGAAAGAATATTCTGCTTCTTCTAAGTTTCCTTGTAGATCCTCTTACTTGCAGCAAAGGTGTTTCCATGTGGCTGAGCTCTCCAGCAATCAGGCGGAGATCCTTAATCTGGCTTGGCAAGGGTGAGAATTGAGGCTGTGCTTTCCAAGAGTGGAGCTCTAAATAATGTTAAACAAAGTGTGAGCTGAGAAAGAGCTGATAAAGTGCAAACAGCAAGAGGTGATAGAAGGAAGTAGTGTCAGGATCTGACAGCCTGAAATTTGCATTTGCTGTGCTTGGGTGCAGCCAAAGATAAAGAAGGTGGTTACAGTGGGGATAGCATTGGATCAGGAAGATAACTATTCAAACTCTGGAATATGAATGGAAAAAAAAAAAATCAGGAGAAGTAGAACCAACCAAATGTTATAATGTCAAGTACATGAAGAAGTTTCTTTGGTCACCATCTCAGATCTGGAAGCTATTTTCCAGAGATTATTACCTTAAGATATCTACCACCTTCAGTACTCCCACTATTGAAACCCATTGCCCCAAGTCAACGCTCAGAATCAGCAAGTAGAAGAGATAAAAAATGTGTAGATGGGGCATGCAGTGGAGGTATGAAGCAAGAAAGTTTGTCAGAGGAGACAGATGAAATAGATATAGACATCGTCACAGATATAGCTTTCCAATCACTTTTTGGGTCTGAGAGGGAGAAAATACAGGAAAACAACAAGGTGGAAAAACATAGAAGAATATTAAGGAAAGATAGGATCAAATGAACCAGGGAAATAGGTAGGAGTCAGAAGTGCAAATGTAAGGGAAAAGAGAGGTTCCAGTCGGGCATATTGTTATAAGAAGGATTATGATAAAAAAATAAATGAATAAAATAACGACACTTAAAGTGAAATACCGAATAACATACTAAACTCCAGACCACTGTGCTTACTGTGCATGTAGGGACTTTCTATGGGTACTGGCCTGGAGACAATTCTTCAGTTTTAGCTACAAAGCTCTCCCATCTCCAACTGTAAACTCATGGAAAAGATACTTAATACAGTTGAAACACAATTTAGTTAGGTGACAAAATTAATTGGTATAACCGGAACCCTGTTTTGTGTACTGTGTCTCGTTGGCACAAATGAGAAACCTTTAAAAACTGCTTAGAAATGCACCAAAGGCATTATTAACATGTTCTATTATTAATGCCTGGAAAAGAATTGGGAGATAATGTAAACTCCTTCTGTATATCTTCAAACTACTTTTGCCTCCAAAAGGAGGGAAAACTCTTGGCAGACACTAATTAGTCGGAATCCCTTGTTTTTAAACCGGAACATCAAAAAGAATGAAGAGAGAAGTAAGGAGGAGATAGATAATTCTCAGGTCATTTTAGTAAGAAGATTGAGAAAACAAAGTGCACAGGACTGGAAGTATGGGGCCAAGGGCACATATAGAAAGAAAAAATGTGTAATATTAACAGCTAGATTTCAACTCATAGCAACCCTGTAGGACAGAATAGAACTGCCCCATAGTGTTCCCAAACAGCAGCTGGTGGATTCCAACTGCTGACCTTTTGGATAGCATTCAAGCTCTACTGCATCACCAGGGCTCTGCTGAGTTGGAATTGACTAGACAGCAGTAGGTTAATTACACTAAGGTGAGAGATTTGTTCTTCATTAAGGGACTGAGGAACCAAATCCAGTATCCAAGCATTGAAGGGCTCAGAGGAATCCTAAGAGGCCATCCAACCCATGCTCCTTAGCTGCTTAGATGTAGTACAGCATCAATGACTAAGAACTGGGTCTCAAAGCAAAGAGAGGTTTGCACTTAGGTTGAAAGTTTTACTGTACATGTGACCTTAGACTTTTCTCAACCTTCTTCATCTGATTTCCTTTATTTATAAAGTCACAAAAATAAGACCTATTTCACAAGATTGTTTTAATAATTAAGTGAAATAATAATACTGCTGTATTTTATTCAGCACAGTGCCTGGTAAGTATTGAGAGTTCAATACACTGTGAACTATTTTTATTTTACCAGCTAGCTAAATGGATATGAAAAGTGGAGTCTAAATAATGATGAAAGAAAGTAAATTCCACTCATTGGATGACACTTGCCAGAACAATGTGGACAGATCTAGGGACCATACACAGCATGATTTGAAAGATTTCAGAAAGGCCGACCCCGGATATTAAACAGGCATCTCTCACTGCCACAGGCAACTCATTTTTCTTAGCCTTTTTGAACTAAACTTTAAAATTCATCAGGAGGATAGTCCTGGGAACAATTTAATTTCATTTGAGGGAATTAGTTCTCAACTACATTCTCAAAATACTTTGCATATGACTCTATCATTGCTCTTATCACCTTGTCTTATACTTCTCCGTCCCCATCCCTATAGAGAATTGTCATTGCCTTGAGAGCAAGGACAGAACTTGCTAATCTTTGTCTCCCCAGCACCTGGCATAGTGCCCAGTATTAAAGGGTAAATAAGAAGAGAGGACTGACAACACTGCAGTGTACCTGGTGTGTGTTGGGGGGACATTATCTGCAACTGGGAAAAGGGATTCAGAGATGAGTCACTGAAGATCAACTTCACCACCTCCACACTGTTGAAATCAGTGGGCCTAATTTATCGCAGTCCTCAATGGCAAGGGTCACTGCCTCACAGCTTATTAAAATTACTCATTGAACTTGATAAGATGGTTTCTTCCAGAATTAAGAAATGTGAAGAAACAAGATTTTCAAAAGATTGTAATGGATTTATTTTCCATACGTAACATACCAAAATCTCCAGTTAGTGCAAAATAACAGGCTAGAAGCCATAAGTTCCGTTCAAAAAAGTGGAATTTTTCTACCTCTGTTAGTATAAAGTCAGAAGCAAATTTTGATCCTAACTTTCCAGATCACCAAAGGAAAGCTGTAGAAATAAAATCCACAAGATGACACCTTACAGAAATGGCTCCATCTCCACTGGGATTTCAGACTTCCTCTTAAATTGTTTTGTCAGGTACCCCAGCTGGCAGCTATGGCTGTCCCTGCCACTCAGCCTCCTCTTCCTCCTGGCCATGGGGTCTAATGCTATTGTCCTCATCACCATCTGGCTGGAGGCCTCCCTGCACAAGCCTATGTACTATCTCCTCAGCCTCCTTTCCCTGCAGGACGTGGTGATTTGTCTCACTGTCATTCCCAAGGTACTGGCCATCTTCTGGTTCGACCTCAGACCCATCAGCTTCTTTTCCTGCTTCTTCCAGATGTTCATCATGAATTACTTCTTTGCTATGGAGTCCTGCACATTCATGGTCATGGCCTATGACCGCTATGTGGCCGTCTGCCACCCACTGCAGTACACATCCATTATCACTGACCAATTTGTAGCCAAGGCTGTCATTTTCATTTTGGCCAGAAATGCTATTTTTACCCTAACCATTGCCATTCTCTCTGCTCGACTCCATTACTGTGGGAGAAATGTCATTGAGAACTGCATCTGTGCCAATATGTCTGTCTCAAGGCTCTCCTGTGATGATGTCACCATCAATCGCCTCTACCAATTTGCTGTAGGCTGGACTCTGCTAGGATCTGACCTCATCCTCATCTTTCTCTCCTACACCCTCATACTGCGAGCTGTGCTGAGACTCAAGGCAGAGGGTGCTGTGGCCAAGGCCCTAAGCACATGTGGCTCCCACTTCATCCTTATCTTCTTTTTTAGCACCATCCTCCTGGTCTTCGTCCTTACTCATGTGGCTAAGAAGAAGGTCTCCCCTGATGTGCCAGTCTTGCTCAATGTCCTCCACCACATCATTCCTGCAGCCCTCAATCCCATTGTTTATGGAGTGCGAACCCAGGAGATCAAGCAAGGAATCCAGAGATTACTGAAGAAAGGGTAGTGATAAGGACAAGAGAACTGGATCTCTGCATTCCTGTTAAATAATGATGTTTTAGGAATCAGTAATGAATGAATGTACCGATGGTCAAATTTATTAATTATAATCTCAAGCTAAGTAAACTAGGTATTGTGGCTTCTGAACCTTCACATTGCTTTTGCTTTGTTTTGTATTTTAAGTTTCCCTTTTTCTCACTCCTCCATTGGGAATCACTTTGACCCTTTCTCCTTAATTTCTATGCTTGTAATCCTACTATTCAGAAACTGAGATTCTTTGGGCAGGTTCTAAAATAATAATTTAATATTCCTGAAAATGCAACTCTTAATTTATCATGAAATTTATGTTCCTAAATATATAACTATAGATATTTTGCATGTTGTTTTTTGTATTGTTACTCAAATTTCTACAGAAAGGAATATAGTGAAGAATAAGTTACAGGAATTAAAATTTCAGTCCTGAATGATGATAAGTTATCATTAGTCTGTAGTTAGGTCTTTATCTCTTTCTCTCTGTCTCTTTCTCTCTCTTTTCTCTCTTTCTTTCTCTGTCTGTCTCTCCTTTATCAGACAAGGGGTCTTTTGCCATGTTCATTGCAAAACTGCATGGTTTTTGCCAGGATTGCTCATGTGTGTAACAATAAGCAATGAGCTTTATTGAATTTAAATGACTCCTAAATCCTTTTCCCCAATGTGTCTGTACTTTGGACATTAGTCTTTTAGATTGAGGGGGTCATAGTTTATGATATGTGGACGTAGCTTTGTCAGTAAGACAAAGGGTTGAAATGATTGTGATATAAGATCCAGTAATGATACTGGAATGTAAAATAACCTGGCTTACCATTATTTTCTTATTAATTGGACATTTTCTGAGCACATACTATATCCTGGGAATCCATGAGCCATTGAGTACACAAAAATGAAAAGAACATTGTTGTTGCTTTGAGAAATTCAAAGTGGAATCCAAAAACTCCCTGAGTTTTAGGAATATATTCTTCTTAACGAGAAAGGGGTGAGAAATGGAATAAGGTTGACGTATGGTCAATAAGATGCTTGGCACTGGATGAAGAGTTGAGACAGGGAAGAGACTGGGCTGGCTGAATTAAATAAGGACTACATTTCAAGGTCCTGTGTGCTTGACCAGCTATAAATTACTGATAATCCTTCTGAGTTGTTTTTCAAGCCCTCACCAGCATGAGCAGTAAAGATCAACGTGGCCTAGCAGACACCCCTTGCCGGGGCTCGAACCAAGATCCAGGGACATCACACATGCACAACACCCCAGAATAAATCCTGTTCAATATCCTTGCAGCCTTTGTGACAGACTCCATCTTAGTTTCAGCAACCTCTGTGAGGAAGTCCATCTTGAATTCTAACTGCACACGCATTTGATTTTCATAACCCCTCCCCTTCTCCTGGAAATCTCCACCCATCTAATGAATAAAGATGTTGCCTTTTTCCTGCCTAAAAACTTTTATAAGCCCTAAGAGGTCTTTTGTCCAGTGAGAGACTGGAGGCTAACATAGGTGGAAACCCCTCTCCCTCATGAGCCTTTTACTTTCTTTCTGTCCTTAATAAACCTTTGTTTGTGTGGAACCTCTGAGCCTCTTCTGGTCATTCTTGGTCAGAAGAAGGCAAGAACTTAGACAGGGCTTAGTCCCAAGATGGGAAACATTGCCCTGTAACAGAGTTACAGAATCTGGATTGTAGGCCTTTCTCAAACACACACACACATACACACACACAAATTGGATGCCTGGGAACAAATCAGTTGTTCTCACTGTTTCAGTTGCTCATCTATTACCTGAGAGTAGTGAACAATTTGTCTTAAAATATTCATTCTAGATATGCTTTTGTCCCTCAATGACAACTTATAAGCATGGGCTCCTTTATTTGGACCGTAAAGGAGAATTTCTCAATAGTCCAATATCAATACTGTCCCAAGAGTCTGGATATTTCAGTCTTAGGAGAAAACACCAAGATTGTACCCCTACCCTACTTAAGCTTGCATTTTTCCAATTTCTGTCCATTTATTTTTCATCTTCATCTCACAGTGAAGAGCAGTTAATTGAAATTCCATTTCTCTCTTCCTGAATATCTGCCATGGGTTGAATTGTGTCCCCCAAAAATATATGTCAACTTGCTTAAGCCATAATTCCCAGTATTGTGTGCTTGTCCTCCAGTTTGTGATTGATATAATTTTCCTAGGTGTTATAGATCCTAATCTCTGCCTGTGGTTAACAAGGCAAGATTAGATTATGTTAAAGAAGATTAGAGTGAGATGAAACACCTTGCTCAGGTCACATCCCTGATGCAATGTAAAGGGAGTTTCCCTGGGGTATGGCTTGCACCAGCTTTTATCTTACAAGAGATAAAAAGAAAGGAAAGTGAGCACAGAGTGAGGAGACCTCATATCTCTAAGAAAGCAATGCCCAATGCTGGGAGCAAAGCACATCCTTTGGACCCAAGATTCCTGTGCAGAAAAGCTCCTAGACCAAGGAAAGATTGATGACAAAGACCATCCTCCAGAGCCAAAAGAAAGACAAAGCCTTTCCCTGGAGCTTTCACCCTGAATTTGGACTTGTAGCCTACAAGGCCGTGAGAAAATAAATTTCTCTTTGTTAAACCATTCACCTGTGGTTATAGCAGCACTAGATAACTAAGACAATATCCTGTGAGCTACTGTTTGAAAAGTAATTATGCATTCACATAATTAAAAAAAATTAAAAGCATATATGTTGGAATTCTGGGAAGATGATAGCAAAAACAGATAATCATTCCTACTTTCCCCCACAAATACAATAAGAAACACTACAAGAAAATGGCACTCAGCTTTAAGGGCTTCTGAATTGGGCATCAGAGGAAAGCAGAGGGGAACTGCAGACAGGCAAGAGTCAATGAATCAACAATGAGTTGCACTCATTATAAAAACTGCTTTTCTCATTTTCCCTACCTCTTCCCCCATCCACACAGGCCACGGCTTCTGTAAACTGGAGAAATGGCCCCAGAAGAAGAGCCTGTTTCTTTAAACCCCATACCCCCTGCCTGTGCAAAGAGACAGAACCCCAAGATTCTGCTCTACAATCAACAAGGCTGTGTATTCTGATCTCATAGTCAACACTCTACCTCCCTCCTTGTGCACCGCATAGCTCAGGCCTTTGAAATCAACAGGACAGACCTTCTGGGGAGTCAGTTTGGGTCTGCCTTCTCCCCCTTCCAGTCAGCACTGAAGACTGCTGACTGAGACTGCTGTGTACTAGGAAGCAGGCAACTTAAGTGGAGGTTACACCCACAGCCAACATACTACAGTGGGAGCTCTGATAGCAACAAGACAGACCTCCCGGGGAGTCCATCTGGAGTGTGACAATCCCTCCTCCCACTGAACACTATCACCTGCAAGCCTGTAGTGAATTGCTACAGAAGACTCCTGGAGTGGAGTTCAAGCCCATAGTCAGCCTTTCTGGGCATCCCATAGTTCAGGTCTCTGAAACCAAGAGGACAAACCTCCCTGGGAGTCAATTTGGGTTAGTCTGCCCCCGCTTCCAGTTGGCACTGAGGATTGTCTGAGACCATTGTGTGTTAAGAAGCAGGCATCTTGAGTGGTAGCTACATTCATAGCCAACAACCTACCAGAGGACTAATAGCAACATGGCAGACCTCCATGGGGATCTGCCCAACACATGGCACTCCCTCCTAACCTGGTAACTGTTGGTTGCCAGACTGTTGCAAACTGATACAGAAGGCCATTGCAGTGGAGTCTGCCCTCTAGGCAGTCAGCACTCTACTTGTCTCCCTGTGCACCCCATACCTCAGGTATCTGAAACCAACAGGACAGATCTCCCTGGGGATCAACTTGTGTCTGTCTACTTCCCCTTCTGATTGGTGCTGAAGACTTATGAATAAGGCTGCTATATGCTAGGAAGCAGGCTTCTTGAGTGGAGGCTACACCCACACCTAACATTCTATGGGGAGGGCTCTGGCAGCAACAAAGCAGACCTCCCTGGGGATTCATTCCTAGCATGACAATCCCTTCCTCACCTAGTAATGTCAGCTGCTGCACTGATATGAACTCTTACAGAAGGTCCTCTACTGTGGAGCCAGGGGGAGGGTGTCCTAAGAGGAGACTACCTCCCCAACCACCACAGGACTAGTAGGGCTCTGAAACCAACAAGACAGATCTCTGGAGGTTCTTCTGGGGAATGTCAGCACCTCCTCCTCCTGAAACAGAGCAGGGAAAGAAGCCCCTGGCAAAACTGGAGGACAACACCCAGCCCTGAAGGGAGGTCACTGGGTGTGGGTTCTTTGCCTGAAAACATAGTCACAGAAACACAGAATGGGAGGGAGTAATAACCAGAGAGAGGGGACTAGCTCCCCCCTCCCCCTAGGTGGACAGATTGATTAGTACACAATATCTTACCTGAGTGATGGTGCCAGCTAGTGGACAGATTGATCACAGCATTCTTTCTGGTGTTTTGGAGGAGAACAAAAGTTGAAAACTGAGATCTGGGACTTTCAAATCATAATTAAACCAGGGAGTGAAAGGGAGCTATCACAGAGAAAGGAAAAAGTAAGCAAAGGCTGAAGGCTCTGCCTGTCTAGGAGTTTATTGCAGAAAGTAATGTGGGCAAAACCCCAAAATACTGGGGAGAACCGAGAAAATTAACACCCTCAAAAATTCCAGTGCCCCAACAAAAAATCACAAGACACACAAGGAACAGAGAAACAATGACCCATCCAAATGAACATGACAAAGGGAACAAAAGTACATCTAGAAAAATACCTTTGCTGTCAAGTTGATTCCATCTCATAGCAACCCTATAGGACATAGTGGAACTGCCCCATACATTTTTCAAGGAGAAGTTGGTGGATTCAAACTGCCAACCTTCTGGTTAGCAGCCAAGTACTTAACCACTGCATCACCAGGCTCCACTGTGCCACCAGGGCTCCTGAAAGTGCATCTAGAGAAGACCAAATATGGGAAAAAGTGGCAAAATATAATACGATACTGTACTAAACACAAAGACTTAAGGGAAAACATAGACAAACAGTTAAAAAAATAAGGAAAAACAATGCAAGAACAAAATGAGGATCAAAAAAAGAGATATTGCAACTGAAAGGAATAGTTGAAATGAGAAACACAATATAAGTACTAACCAAAAGATTTAATCAGGCAGAAGAAAGAATCAGTGAACTAGAGGATAAGGTAGTTAAAATTACAGAGACTGAAAAGTAACAAGATCTAAGACTCAGGAAGGCTGAGCACAGTTTAATGGAAGTATGGGACAACATGAGACCTAATATACGCATCATGAGAAATCCAAAAGAAGAAGAGCATGAAACAGGAGAAAGAATATTTGAAGAATTAATGACAGAAAATTTCCCCACTTTAATGAAGTACATGAATGTACAAATCCAAGAAGTTCAAAGAACCCCAAGCAGGACAAACCCAAAGAGATCTACCCCAAGACACATCATAATTATGCTCTCAAAAATTGAAGATGAAAAGAGAATCCTGGAAGCAGTGAGAGAGAAGCAAACAGTCACATACAAAGAATCCCTAATAAGATCAAATGCCAAGTTATTCTCAGAAACATTGGAGACCAGAAGGCAATGGAATGATAAACAGTACACCCACTCCTTACTTATCAACATGTTTAAGTTCCAAAAGCCAGGTTGTTATGTGAAAATTGGCATTGTGTGCAAGTGGAGGTTGACCACATCAGACCAAAAACGTTATGTGGGACACATATGTCCCTCTGGACCCAAGACATAGAAAACATCAGAGGGTGCTATTTGTCCCACTGGTCATGAAAAGGTTAATGCCAGATGTACACCATTGATCTGTGAAATAGTTGAATAGTAGATATTTTACTATCGTAAATGTGAAATGTCAGATAACAAGATAGTCAATAAGTGAGGAGTAGGTGTATTTAAAGTGTTGAAAGGAAAAAACTACAACCAAGAATACCATGCTCAGTAAAACTATCCTTCAAGAATGAAGGTGAAATTAAAACTTTCTCGGATAAACAGAAGCTGAGAGAGTTCATCTGCACCATGGCCTTACAAAAAATACTAACGGGAGTTCTGTAGATGAAAGGGAAAAGACAATAAAAAGTAATTCAAAGCTATACATAAAAAGAAAGATCCCTAATAAAAGGAAATGAGTGGACAAGTGTAAGAGCTAGTAATAAGGTATTCATGCTTGATAATTCTAACATGAAGGCATGTTTCTTAATAACAGATACATAAAAAGCAGGAATAAATTTATATTACAGGGCACATGAAATATAAAGACATAATTAGTGATAACAACAACAAAAGGGTGGAAGGAATGGCATAGCTATACAACTTCTTGTATGTTACTGAAATTAAGTTGGCACCAACTTACCCTAGAATACTATATTTACAAGCTGTTAAATGGAATATTCACGGTAACCACTAAGAAAATATCTAAAAAACACACACAAAAGGAAAGAAGAAGGGAATCAAAATGGCTCACTAAACTAAACCAACAAAACACAAAGACAAGCAGTAATAAAGGACAAAGAAGGTTAAAGACACACAAAAACAACAAAATGGCAGAAGTAAGCCACTTCCTATTGGAAATTACAGTGAATGTAAATCAAAAGGCAGAGAGTGGCAGAATGGATGAGAAAAATGGTTCAACTATATGCTGTTGACAAGAGACCTATCTTACACCCAAGGACACAAATAGGTTTAAAGTGAATGGATAGAAAAAAATATCCCGTGCAAATAATAACTAAAAGAGAGCTGAGGTAGCAATATTAATGTCAGACAAAGTAGAGTTGAAGACAAAGTCTTTTAGAAGAGATAAAGATGAATGTTATATAGTGATAAAATGATCAACTAATCAAGGAGATTTAGCAATCATAAATATATATGTGCCCAACACCTGAGCACTGAAATATATAAAGCAAATACTGATAGAATTAAAGGGAGAAATAGATAGCACAACAATAATAGTTGGAGACTTCATACACCACTTTCAATATTGGATGGAACATCTGGAAGGATCAACAAGGAAACAGAGGACCAGAATGACACTATAAACCATCTAGACTTAACAGACATATGTAGAACACTCTACCCAAAAACAGCACAATATGCATTCTACTCCAGTGCACACGAATCATTTTCTACGATATAACATATGTTAGGTCACAAAAAGTGTCTTAATAAATTCAAAAAGGTTGAAATCATACAAAATGTTTTCTCTGACCACAATGGAATGAAGCTAGAAATTAATAACAGAAAAAAAAAAAATAGAAAATACACAAATACATGGAAATTAAACAAACACACTATTAAATTATCACTGGGTAAAGGGAAAAAAATCAAAAAAGAAATCACAAATTTCTTAGAGTCAAATGAAATCTCAACATATCAAAACTAATGGGATGCAGCAAAGGCAGAACTCAGAGGGAAAATTATAGCAATAATGCCTATAGAAAAAAGAAGAAAGAGCTCATATCAGTAGCCTAACGTGACAACTCCAGGACTAAAAAGAGAAGAGCAAACTAAGCCTAAATCTACCAGAAGAAAGGAAATAACAAAGAGCAGAGCAGAAGTAAATAAAATCAAAAACAGAAAAGCAATACAGAGAATCAATAAAATCAGAAGTTGGTTTTTAGAAATTCTACCAAACATTTAGAGAAGAGCTTACAACAGTACTGCTCAAACTATTTCAGAACATAGAAAAGGAAGGGACAATCCCAAATTCATTGTATGAAGCCAACATAACCCTGATACCAAAACTAGGCAAAGAAAATTGTAGACCAATATTTCTCATGAATATAGATGCAAAAATTCTCAACAAAATTCTAGCCAATAGAATTCAGTATCATATTAAAAAAAAAAAAAAACTCACCATAACCAAGTGGGATTCATATGAGGTGTGCAAGGATGGTTCAACACTAGAAAATCAATCAAAGTAATCCATCACATGAATAAAATAATCACGTAATTATCTCGGTAGATGCAGAAAAGGCATTTGATAAAGTCCAACACCCATTCCTGATAAAAATTCTCCATATAATAGGAATAGAAGAGAAATTCCTCAACATAATAAAGAGCAGACAGCACTGGGATACAAAATTAGGAGCCCTGGTGGCATAATCATTAAGCATTTGACTGCTAACCAAAAGGTTGACAGTTCGAATCTACCAGCCACTCCTTGGAAACCCTATGGAACAGTTCTACTCTGTTCAATAGGGTCACCAAGAGCCGAAATCAGCTCAACAGCAAAGGGTTAGGTTTTTCGTTTTATACAAAACCGATAGCCATCATCATTCTCAACAGAGAGAGGCTGAAAATACTCCCCCTGAGGACAGGAACAAGACAAGGATACCCTTTATCACCACTCCTATTTAACACCGTGCTGGAAGTCCTAACTACAGTAACAAGGCAAGAAAATGAATAAAGGTCATCCAAATTGGTAAGGAAGAAATAAAACTATCCCTATTAGAGGAAGATATGATACTATACATAAAGAGCACAAAAGACTAAGCAAGAGAACTACTGAAACTAATAGAAAGATTCAGCAGAATACAAGATAAATGTACAAAAACCAGTCTGATTCCTGTACACCAATAAAGAGAACTATGAAAAGAAAATCAAGAAAGCAATTACCATTTCTAATGGCCCCTAAAAAGATTTAAAAAAAAAAAAAAAAAACTTAGGAATAAATCTAACCAGGGATGTCAAAGACTTATACAAAGAAAACTACAAAACATTACCACAAGAAACCAAAAAAGACCTACATAAAAGGAAAAATATACCTTTTTCATGTATTCATGGATGGGAAGACTCAACATTGTGAAAATGTCAACTCTACCCAAAGCAATCTACAAATACAATGCAATCCTGATCCAGATACCAACAGCATTCTTTAATGAGATGGAAAAACTAATCATTAACTTTATATGGAAAGGAAAGGGGCTCTAGATAAGCATTATCGAAGAAGAAGAACAAAGTAGGATGGTTCACACTACCTAACCTCAGAACCTACTATACAGCTACAGTAGTCAAAACAGACTGGTACTGGTACAATGACAGACACATTGGCCAATGGAACAGAATTGAGAACCCAGATATAAACCCATCCACCTACCATCACCTGACCTTTAACAAAGGCCCAAAGTCCATTAAATGGGGAAAAGAGAGTCTTTCTTAACAAATGGTACTGGTAAAACTGGATTCCATCAGTAAAAAAATGGAACAAGCTCCATACCTTAAGCCACACACAAAAACTAATTCAAAATGGATCAAAGACCTACATATGGAACCAAAAACTATAAAGATCGTGGAAGAAAAAATGCTAGCGGCCCTAATCCATTGCACTTTAATCTATTCTGACTCGTAGTGACCCTATTGGGCAGAGTGGAACAGCCCCATAGGGTTTTCAAGGAGCTACTGATAGATTCAAACTGCCGATCTTTTGGTTAGCAGCCAAAAGCTTAACCAAATATAGAAAACATAAAATGAATAATAACTATGACTTTGGGATGGGGAAAGAGTTCCTAAATATTACGCCAATAGCAGAAACTCTTAGGGGAGATCTAGATAGGCTTGCCTATATCAAAATGAAGATCTCTATTTAACAGAAGACATCATATTAAAAAAATAGGCAAACGTGTAATGGATTGAAATATGATATCAGCAATGTCTAAAATGGAAATAAAAAAGTTCAAAAATTTAAATTTTAGAATATACAAGGAGCTGCTATAAGCCATAAAAATAAAAGAAGAGCAGGAATGGGAAAGAACGTAAACAAATAATTCACAGAAAGAAAAACCAGAATGACTAAAAAATTTATTTAAAAAAAAAGTATTCAGCAATCAGAAAAATTAAATTAAAACAATGCGAACTATTTTCAACCATCTTATCCGTAAAAATATTTGATAACTGTCTTGGTCGTCTAGTGTGGCTATAACAGAAATACCACAAGTGTATGGCTTTAACAAAGAGAAATTTATTCTCTCTCAGTCTAGTAGGCTACAAGTCCAAATTCAGGGTGTCAGCTCCAGGGGAAGTCTTTCTCTCTCTGTCGCCCATCTCATCAATCTTCCCTCTGACTAGGAGCTTCTCTGTGCAGGGACCCCATGTCCAAAATGTCTTGCTGTGCTCCCAGCAGTGCTTTCTTGGTGGTATGAGGTCCCCAATTCTCTGCTTGCTTCCTTTTCTTTTAACTCTTGTAAGATAAAAGGCGGTGAAGGCCACACTCCAGGGAAACCCCCTTTACATTGGATCAGGAATGTGACCTTAGTAAGGGTGCTCCAATCCCACCCAAGTCCTCTTTAACATAAAATTACAATCATAAAATGGAGGACAACCACACAATACTGGACGAATGGCCCAGCCAAATTGATACACACATATTTGGGGGGGACGTAATTCAATCCATCACAATAATAGTTTGTGCAGCTGAGGATATAAAAAATTAACCAACTTCATGAAATTCTGATTAGAATACATAGATATCCTAGAGACACCCTAGTGAAAGTATGTTTGCACCCTGTGTTTCAACAACTCCACTCCTGTGTACTCCTATAGAACAGAAATGATTCCGACTAAAAGGAATATGGTAAAAACGGAAAATAAATGTGGGAAGGATTGTTAAAGGTTTAACTGCTGCTGCAGGTCTGACAAAAATATTTGCACCTGAAGTGTCTGTGGGGTTAAAATGTTATGTGTCCCCTGGCCTTTGTCACCCCACCAAGTGTGGTTTGTTCTTCTTTCTTACCAAGTGACACATGTTTGTAACGGCTGGTTGGGTCTTAGCCTTGACCGAGTGTAGGAGGGCACTATTACCTTTCTGTAGAGATACACCATGGGAGGCAGGTGTGGACTTCTGAGATCCTGGAACCTGGACCCTAGGCCCTGCCTCTCCACCCCGTACAGTGTGATGCTGGACAAGCCAGTCTTCCTCTCTGGGCTGAAATTGCCTCATAAGAATGGTCCTACCTTCAGACTGTGGTAGGATTAAATTGATTCAATAACAAAAATATATATACACAATAAATTTTTTTTCACAGGTCCAGAAAAAAATGGTAGATGAGAATGTTCCTCAGAATATCTTTTATTAACAGCATGGTCTCAACCCAAATGTTGCCTACATAAGCAAAAAAAAATGTACAGACAATGTAACACACTCGGAGTTAAAGAAAATGAGCTAGATTTGCATATACGTAGTATCTTGGATAGATTTATTTTTAAAGAGACTGTTAAGTAAAAGATTAAAAACGAAATGATAATAACAATATATACCATCTCTAAAAACTAAACACTCACCCACATTGGCAAAAACTCTTTATTATGTATACAGCTATAGATGAATAATTAAAGGCAAACTAGAAAAGATCAGTATTAAACGCACCTTTTGGAGAACGAGGAGATAGGAATTGAGACTGAGGGATAGTAGTAAAAGAATAATAATATTTCATTATTAATATTAATAAATAAAAATATTAGCATAAAGTTAAAGAGAGGTCGTGATATTAGTGTACCATGATACCAGGAGTGTGAGTACCTCAACTCTCGGAAAAGAAAAATGAATAAATAAAAGAACAAACCATTTCCCATAACAACTATCAACTTCAAATCAAATCACATTCTGTAATCTTTCATTGGAGCAAAAGAACCGGTATATGAATATCCTCTGTAGAAAGAAAAAAAACATTTTATATCTCAATAAGTAAGTGTTTGTGTTTTATTTTGTTTCGTTTCATTTTTATCACTATAATGTCATGGTTACAGTCATGACAAGTCATCATCTGTCCATTCAACAGCATGGATAGACAATACTTATCCTCCACTGAGCATACTCTTGAAGCCCACAAGAATTTGTGAGTAAACTTATTGCATTTTTGGAGAAGGCTGAGAGTATACCAGCACATATGGGTGAGAATGAAGGGGGGTATATGTAAGTCCTTCATAAATGAACAAAATGAAATGAAGAATGCCAAACCTGTTGCCAGCAAGTCCATTCCTAGAGGAAGGAAGTTTTAGTAAATCCCAAAGTCATGAAAGCAATAAAACTTTCAAGACAGATGCAAACCTGGACATACTGTAAATACAGCTTGTATATGAACTGGGAAACAAAAGCATTTGTGTAACTTGCTTAATAAAGGTGAGGGTTATTTTCTTAGAGCTCTTTAATGTGTGGGCAAAGAAAGTGCTGATAAAGTGCAAAGGTCAAGACCTGAGAGAAGGAAGTAGTGTCAGAATCTGTCAGCCTGAAATTTGCATTTGCTTTGAGTGGATGCAACAAAAGATAATAGGAGTGGGTACAATAGGGATGGAGCCCTGGGTGGTGCAAACAGGCTGGGCCACTAACTCAAAGAATGGAGGTTTGAGTTTACCCAGAGGTATCTGGGAAGAGAGGCCTGGAGATCTACAGGCATACCTGAGAGATATTGCGAGTTTGGTTCCAGACAATTGCAATAAAGCAAGTCACACAAATGTTTTGCTTGTTTTAACAGTTGATCACATTATATTTTAGCAGAGTGCCTAGTAAGTATTGAGATTCAATACACTGTGTTTTTATATCTTATCAGCTAGCTAAATGGATGTGAAAAAAAGCTAAATGCCAATGAAAGAGCGTAAATTCCACTCACTGAATAACTTAAGCAGGACGTTCTAGGGACCATACGGAGCATAATGTGAAAGACTCCAGAAAGCCTGACCCCAGATATTCAGCAGGCCTCTCTCACTGCCAGAGGCAACTCATTTTTCTTAGCTTTGTTTGCACTTGCCTTTAAAATTCAATAGGAAGGGAAGAGACTGGGAACACTTTACTTTCATTTGAGGGAACTTAATCCTCACCTGTGGAAACCATGGTGGTGTAGTGGTTAAGTGCTATGGCTGCTAACCAAAACGTCAGCATTTTGAATCCACCAGCCACTCCTTGGAAACCCAATGGGACAGCTCTACTCTGTCCTACAGGGTCACTATGAGTCAGAATCAACACGACCACAAAGGGATATATCGGCCTTCATTGTGAGTAAGTTATTAATGGTAGTAGCAGTAGTAGTGACTTAGTCATCTAATGTCCCATAACAGAAATACCCCAAGTGGGTGGCTTTAACAAAAAGAAATTTATTTTCTCACAGTCGAGTGGGTTACAAGTCCAAATTCAGGGCGTTGGCTCCAGAGGAATGCTTTCTCTCTCTGTTGGCTCTGGAGGAAGGTCCTTGTCTTCAATCTCCTCCTGGTTGAGTTGCTTCTCAGGTGCAGGAACTCCGTGCCCAAAGGATGAACTCTGCTCCTGGTGCTGCCAGAATTCTTGGTGGTATGAGGTCCCCAACTCTCTGCTTGCTTCCCTTTCCTTTTAGCTCTTGAGAGATAAAAGGTGGTATAGGCCACACCCCAGGGAAAAGCCCTTTACCTTGGCTCAGGGAGGTGACCTGAGTAAGGGTCCTGTTACAATCCCACCCTAATCATCTTAACATAAAATTACAATCACAAAATGGAGGACAAGCACACATGTCCTAACCAAGTTGATACTCACATTTTGGGGGGGACATACTTTAATCCATGACATTCCACCCTTTGTTCCCCAAAAAACCACATCCTTGCAACATACAAAACATATTCATCCCATCATATCATACCAAAGGTCTTAATTCCAAGTTCAAATTCCAAAAATTCTTCTTCATCTATGAAATCTAGAATACAAGTATCTGCTTCCAAGGGTAAAATGGCAGAACAGGCACAAGCTAGACATTTCTGTTACAAATGGGGGAAACTGAAGGGAAAGAAGGCAGAACAGGCACCAAGAAAGTCAGCAGAACACATTACATTATTCCTCAAAGATTTGAAAATAATTCTCTGTTCTCTGAGACAGTTTATACAACAGCTCTCCTCCAGATTCTAGGTATTGGCCACACTCTCCGGATTTTGAGGGGAGGCCCCTTGGTCCTAGGCTTCAACTCTGCCTTCCAGGCCCATTGGGACAACAACTCTGCTTCCTCGGCTTTAGGCGCGCCATTCTGCTCAACTATCTGAGTGGCAACTCCACCCTTAGAAACACCAGAGACCATGGCTCCACCCTTCGAAGCCCCTGAGGTCATGACCATACCTTTTGAGACTGAGGCAGCTCAGCTTCTTGTGTTCTTGTCTCTTCAGCTTCTGCTTCATGGTTTCTTGGCCTCTCAGCTCTTCAGGCCTCATGCCCACATCTGTCCTTCCAGGGCAAGTGTTCCAAAGCTCAGTAGCTCCATTGATAAGTGCCCAGAGGCAACCCACTCCACCAGGAAGCCTCCTGCACACAAGCTCTCAGCTCCCTCACTCTGTGGTTCAGCTCAAGCACCATTGCACTCTGGCCTCCTGGTTCTTCTGCTTCTGGTTCTCTGCTGTTGCCGCTTCTCTGCCACTGCAGGTTCTCTGCTGTGCTGGTCCTCTGCCGCTGTCACAACTCTATCTATTCACAGTTTAAAAACTGCTTCCACATTTTAGGTATCTGTTAGAGCAGCACATGCCACTGTCTCGGTACCAATTTTCTTAGGCTGGGTTCTCTAGGGAAACAAAACAGTAATGAGTATAAATATATATTAAAAAAAAAAAAACCAAACCCAGTGCCATCAAGTAGATTATGACTCATAGCGACCATGTAGGACAGAGTAGAACTGCCCCATAGAGTTTCCAAGGAGCCCCTGGCAGATTCGAACTGCTGACCCTTTGGTTAGCAGCTGTACCACTTAACCACTAAGCCACTAAGGCTTCCTTAAATATAGAGAGACAGATTTATATTAAGGAAACAGCTCACACAATTGTAAGGGCTGGAACGTCCCAAGTCCTTGGATCATGATAGAGCCCTTTCGCAATTCATGGAGCCACAGAAGCTGGTGAACCCAAGATGAGCAGGTTGCAGAGTAGGGATCCAGCTCACAGGTTGTAACAGTCAAGCAATCCCCAAGGTCAGCAGGCAAGACCGCAAGTTTTCTCCTGAGTCAGCTACAGGGCCTGGCTAACCCAAGATAGGCAGGTCAGGGAGCAGGACTCTTGCTCACAGGCCTTGACGATCCGCAAATCCCAAGATGGACAGGTAAGCTGCTAACTCAACTCCCAAGAACCGGAAGTCAGACAGGAGATAGCTGCTGGATCCAGAACAAGCCAATAACCTTTGCAAGTCAAGCAGGAGAAGGAAGTAGATGGTGGAAGGTGGAGAGATGAAGGCTGAGGGGGCAGTGAACTGCCACAGGCCCCATCCCTGCCAGTACCACTCAGCAGATTTCATCATGGGAGTGACCACATATCAAATTTTCAATAGGAAAGTGATCACAGCATTATACAACTGCCAAAACACTGAGAATCATGGCCCAGCCAAGTAGACATACAACCTTAACCATCACAGGGTCCCTGCATGGAGAAGCTCCTAGTCCAGGGAAAGATTGAAGAGAAGGCAGACAGAGAGAGAAAGCCCTCCCCTGGAGCTGACACCTTGAATTTGGACTTTTAGCACTTTACTGCAAAGAAATAAATTTCTCTTTGTTAAAGCCATCCACTTGTGGTATTTCTGTTACAGCAACACTAGATAACTAAGACACAGAGTAAATGAGAAGGAAAAGGAGAAGAAAATGGCCTGGCTGAAGGTAATTAAGAAGATTTACTTATGAACTCTAGGCACTGCCCATCATTTAGGGCTGACATTTAAAATAGTGTGGCCTTTTCCTAACTGCACTATGCCACTGGTTACTACTACTGCTACTACTATTAATAATAAGACACTTACACTGGATGTGGATTTGCCTTCCCAGCACGCCATGCTTCTGCCAAAACTATCATCCATGGATGTACAGAATGCCTTATCCACCGTCATGGTATCACACACAGCATTGCCTCTGATCAAGGGACTCACTTCACAGCAAACGAAGAGCAGCAGTGGGCCCTTGTGCATGGAATTCACTGGTCTTACCATATTTCCCATCATCCTGAAGCAGCTGGCTTGATAGAACAATGGAACAGTCTCCTAAAGACAGAGTTAAGGTGCCGGCCAGGCAGCAATAACTTGCTGGGTTGGGGCAATGTTCTCCAGGAGGCTTGATATGCTCTAAACCAGCATCCAATATACGGTGCTATTTCTCCCATAGCAAGGATTCATTTGTCCAGGAATCAAGAGGTAGAAATGGGAGTGGCGCCACTTGCTATTACCCCTAGAGACCCAATTACAAGATTTTTGCTTCTTGTCACCGTGACCTTATGCTCTGCAGGCCTAGTGGTTTTAGTTCCAAAGGGAGGAATGCTCCCAGCTGGAGACACATCACTGGTTCCATTGAACTGGAAGCTAAGAAAGCCGCCTGGCCACTTTGGGCTCCTTATGCCTCTAGATCAATGGCCAAAGAAGGGAGTTACCACACTGGCTGGTGTGATTGATCCAGACTACCAAGAGGAAATCAGATTGATATTACATAATACAGGTAAAGAAGAGTATGTCTGGAATGCAGGAGATCCTTTAAGGCATCTCTTAGTACTACCATGTCCTGTGATTAAAGTCAATGGAAAACTACACCAACCCAATTCCCACATGATTACTAATGGCACAGACTGTTCAGGAATGAAGGTTTGGGTTTCCTCACCAGGCAAAGAACCCCAACCAGCTGAGGTGTTTGCTGAGGGCAAAGGGAATATAGAATGGGTGGTGAAAGAAAAAAGGTAGTTCTAAATACAAGTTACAGCCACGTGACCAGTTGCAGAAACAAGGATTGTAATTGTTATGAGTATTTCTGCTTTGTATCTGTGCATCAGATATTTTTGTTTTTTTCACTTATAAAATATAAGATGCAGATGGGGGCCAAGATGGCTGACTAGGTAGAAGCTACCTCGGATCCCTCTTGCAACAAAGACTCAGAAAAACAAGTGAATCGATCACATACATGACAATCTACGAACCCTGACCATCAAACACAGATCTAAAGACTTGACCTGAGTGCCAGAGACTGAGAACGAACAACCACGGGAAAGCAGCGACTGTTTTCGGAGCCTGGAGCCAGCATCCCAGTCAGGAAACCCTGGCACCGGGCTTTGGACTGGGCACAGGAGAGCTAAGCACCGCATCCTGAGACGGCGCAAACACGGGATGCAGCCCTAGCCCCCAGAAGTGACCTCGGGGGAAGCCCAGCCAGTGCACACAGGCAGTGCAGCAACGCGGCTGACAGGAGAAGTCACCAGGAGGCATCAACTGGTTTTGGAGCCTGGAGTGCAGCGTCCCAGCCGGGGAACCTTGGCGCTGGGCTTTGGACTGGGTGTGGAGGAACTGATCACGGCTTCTGAGACAGCGCAAGCAGGGGATGCAGGTCTGACCCTCGGGGCAATCTCTACCCAGCCAGCACACACAGTCGATGCGCCCCTCGAGAATCTCAGATAAAACAGTCACCCCAAGCAAGGTAAGTAACTTTGTCTACATTCCGGGGTGCTACTTACTCACTCCTATTTATCTGAATCCTCCCCTTCCCTTCCCAGGTGGCTTCATTAACATTTGAATTTCCTGAGCCAGAGAGAGAAGTGCGCTGCAGTTTTTCTTTCCTATTTTTTTTTTTTTTTTTTATCTTTTCCTAACCCGTTCTCCTGGCCTGAGACAAGCAGCTACAAAAAACCTAGGGACCAAAAATCTTTCCCTAATTGGACTAAAAACACAGAACCAGCTCCAGCCAAGCATATGTGATTCACAGTCTTGGGCTTTCATCCCTACAGGGAACAAGGTGGCTTTTATAATGCAAAGGCATTTCTGATAGGGATCTGACTGTAATTGTTTCAGCGGATTACTGGAAAGACAATTTTCCCAGGCCTGATATCTCTGCGTATTCAACAGAGACCTCACTGACACACGACAGGGAACTGAGGGCTGAAGTTCCCCCAGACCACCTAGCCTCCTGCCTTAGGGGTATAAGGAGGGTGAAACCTACCAATCTGTACAGGTGCTTGCATTGGGGGCCTAAGGTACAGCTGCAGAGCCCTCCCACTAAGGTGCTTTAGGAATAGAGAGACACCTACCTCACTGGCACTTGGGGGAAGCCTGTCAGCATCCTGCCCGCCCCTAGAGTGTGAACCCCTTCTGCTACTAGAATCTGGTGAACACAACTATCACCACTACTTCTCTAGGTGGATAGGTGACAGTCTGCACCACACACTTGATGACCCAAAATCAGATTCTACTCAAGAATAGTGAATGGACTCTTAGGCTTACATATCTGGTAACAGCCCAAACCAGCTGGTAATAGGACATAAGTGATTCAAGGGCTACAACAATCAAGACAGTGCAATCTAGTAGCGCATCTACGTATATTGAAAGAAAACAAAACAAGATAAGACTCAGTGAGCAAATATAAAATAAAACACTACAATATCTTAGAGATGGCTTGGAGACAGCAGTCGATATCAAAACACATAAAGAAGCAGACCATGATTGCTTCTACAACTCCCCAAACTAAAGAATCAAAATCTTTCCCAAATGAAGATACAATCCTGGAATTGCCAGATGCAGAATATAAAAAACTAATTTACAGAATGCTTCAAGACATCAGGGATGACCTCAGAAATGAAATAAGGCAATCAACAGAAAAAGCCAAGGAATGCACTGATAAAGCAGTTGAAGAACTCGAAAAGATTAGTCAAGAACATAGTGGAAAAATTAATAAGCTGCAAGAATCCATAGAGAGACAGCATTCAGAAATCCAAAAGATTAACAGTAAAATTACAGAATTAGACAACTCAATAGGAAGTCAGAGGAGCAGACTCGAGCAATTGGAATGCAGGGTGGGGGATCTGGAGGACCAGGAAATTGACACCAACATAGCTGAAAAAAAATCAGATAAAAGAATTTAAAAAAATGAAGAAACCCTAAGAATCATGTGGGACTCTATCAAGAAGAATAACTTGCAAGTGATTGGAGTCCTAGAACAGGGAGGGATAACAGAAAGTACAGAGAGAATCGTTGAAGATCTTTTGGCAGAAACTTCCCTGACATCATGAAAGACAAAAGGATATCTATCCAAGATGCTCATGGAACCCCATTTAAGATTGACCAAAAAAGAAAATCACCAAGACATATTATCATCAAACTTGCCAAAACCAAAGATAAAGAGAAAATTTTAAAAGCAGCCAGGGAGAAAAGAAAGGTCTCCTACAAAGGAGAATCAATAAGAATAAGTTCAGACTACTCAGCAGAAACCATGCAGTCAAGAAGGCAACGGGATGACATATACAGAGCACTGAAGGAGAAAAACTGCCAGCCAAGGATCATACATCCAGCAAAACTCTCTCTCAAATATGAAGGCCAAATTAAAACATTTACAGATAAACACAAGCTTAGAGGATTTGCAAAAACCAAACCAAACCTACAAGAAATAATAAAGGAAATTGTTTGGTCAGAAAATCAATAATATCAGATACCAGTGCAACACAAGGTCACAGAATAGAACATCCTGATACCAACTCAAATAGGGAAATCACAAAAACAAATTAAGATTAATTTTGAAAAGAAAAAAACACTCCAAACAGGGAATCATTGAAGTCAATATGTAAAAGATCACAATAATCAAAAAGAGGGACTAAATACAGGTGGCATAGAACTGCTATATGGAGAGGGATACAAGGCCATTTAGGACAATACAAGTTAATATTTACTTAGAAAAATAGAGGTAAATATTAAGGTAACCACAAAGAGGTATACCAAGTCCATAACTGAAAATAAAAACCAAGAAAAACATAACAACTCAGCAAACATAAAGTCAAACACTACGAAAATGAGGAACACACAATTTACAAAGAAAAAGTCTCAGCACAAAAAAGTAAGTGGAAAAATGAAATTGTCAACAATACACATAAAAAGGCATCAAAATGACAGCAGTAAACACATACTTATATATAATTACGTCAAATGTAAATGAACTAAATGCACCAATAAAGAGACAGAGAGTCTCAGACTGGATAAAGAAACACAATCTGTCTATATGCTGCCTACAAGGGACACAACTTAGAGACACAAACAAACTAAAACTCAAAGGATGGAAAAATATATATCAAGCAAACAACAAGCAAAAAAAGAGCAGGAGTAGCAATATCAATTTGTGACAAAATAGACTTTAAACTTAAATCCACCACAAAGGATAAAGAAGGACACAACATAATGATAAAAGGGACAATTGCCCAGGAAGATATAACCATATTAAATATTTATGCATCCAATGAAAGGGCTGCAAAATACATAAAACAAACTTTATCAGAACTGAAAAATGAGATAGACACGTCCACAATTATAGTAGGAGACTTTAACACACCACTTTCGGAGAAGGACAGGACTTCCAGTAAGAAGCTCAATAGAGACACGGAAGACCTAATTGCTACAATCAACCAACTTGGCCTCATTGACTTATACAGAACACTCCACCAAACAGCTGCAAAGTATACTTTTTTTTCTAGTGCACATGGAACATTCTCCAGAATAGACCACATATTAGGTCATAAAACAAACCTTTGCAGAATCCAAAACATCAAAATATTACAAAGCATCTTAGACCACACAGCCATGAAACTGGAAATCAATAACAGAAAAATTAGGGAAAAGAAATCAAATACTTGGAAACTGAACAATACCCTCCTGAAAAAAGACTGGGTTATAGAAGACATTAAGGAGGGAATAAAGAAATTCATAGAATGCAACGAGAATGAAAATACTTCCTATCAAAACCTCTGGGACACAGCAAAAGCAGTGCTCAGAGGCCAATTTATATCGATAAATGCACACATACATAAAGAAGAAAGAGCCAAAATCAGAGAACTGTCCCTACAACTTGAACAAATAGAAAGTGAGCAACAAAAGAATCCATCAGGCACCGGAAGAAAACAAATAATAAAAATTAGAGCTGAACTAAATGAATTAGAGAACAGAAAAACAATTGAAAGAATTAACAAAGCCAAAAGCTGGTTCTTTGAAAAAATTAACAAAATTGACAAACCATTGGCCACACGGACTAAAGAAACAGGAAAGGAAACAAATAACTCACATAAGAAACGAGATGGGCCACAAAACCACACACCCAACTGAAATTAAAAGAATCATATCAGATTATTACGAAAAATTGTACTCTAACAAATTTGCAAACCGAGAAGATATGGATGAATTCCTAGAAAAACACTACCTACCTAAACTAACACAATCAGAAGTAGAACAAATAAATAGACCTATAACAAAAAAAGAGGTTGATACGGTAATCAAAAAACTCCCAACAAAAAAAAGGCCTGGCCCGGACGGCTTTACTGCAGAGTTCTACCAAACTTTCAGAGAAGAGTTAACACCACTACTACTAAAGGTATTTCAAAGCATAGAAAATGACGAAATACTACCTAACTCATTCTATGAAGCCACCATCTCCCTGATACCAAAACCAGCTAAAGATATCACAAAAAAAGAAAATTACAGACCTAGATCCTTCATGAACATAGATGCAAAAATCCTCAACAAAATCCTAGCCAGTAGAATTCAACAACATATCAAAAATATAATCCACCATGACCAAGTGGGATTTATACCAGGTATGCAAGGCTGGTTTAATATTAGAAAAACCATTAATGTAATCCACCATATAAATAAAACAAAAGACAAAAACCACATGATCTTATCAATTGATGCAGAAAAGGCATTTGACAAAGTCTAATACCCGTTTGTGATAAAAACTCTCACCAAAATAGGAATCGAAGGAAAATTCCTCAGCATAATAAAGGGCATCTATACAAAGCCAACAGCCAACATCACTCTAAATGGAGAGAGCCTGAGAGAATTTCCCTTCAGAACAGGAACCAGATAAGGATGTCCTTTATCACTGCTCTTATTCAACATTGTGCTAGAGGTCCTAGCCACAGCAATTAGGCTAGACAAAGAAATAAAGGGCATCCGGATTGGCAAGGAGGAAGTAAAATTATCTCTGTTTGCAGATGACATGATCTTATACACAGAAAACCCTAAGGAATCCCTCAGAAAACTACTGAAACTAATAGAAGAGTTTGGCAGAGTCTCAGGTTATGAGATAAACATACAAAAATCACTTGGATTCCTCTACATCAACAAAAAGAACATCGAAGAGGAAATCACCAAATCAATACCATTCACAGTAGGCCCCAAGAAGATAAAATACTTAGGAATAAATCTTACCAAAGATGTAAAAGACCTATACAAAGAAAACTACAAAGTACTACTGCAAGAAACTAAAAAGGACTTACATAAGTGGAATCACATACCTTGCTCATGGATAGGAAGACTTAACATAGTAAAAATGTCTATTCTACCAAAAGCCATCCATACATACAATGCACTTCCGATCCAAATTCCAACGACATTTTTTAATGTGATGGAGAAACAAATCACCAACTTCATATGGAAGGGAAAGAAGCCTCAGATAAGTAAAGCATTACTGAAAAAGAAGAAGAAAGTGGGAGGCCTCACTCTACCTGATTTTAGAACCTATTATACAGCCACAGTAGTCAAAACAGCCTGGTACTGGTACAACAACAGGCACATAGACCAGTGGAACAGAATTGAGAACCCAGATATAAATCCATCCACTTATGAGCAGCTGATATTTGACAAAGGCCCAGTGTCAGTTAATTGGGGAAAAGATAGTCTTTTTAACAAATGATGCTGGCATAACTGGATATCCATCTGCAAAAAAATGAAACAGGACCCATACCTCACACCATGCACAAAAACTAACTCCAAGTGGATCAAAGACCTAAACATAAAGACTAAAACGATAAAGATCATGGAAGAAAAAATAGGGACAACGTTAGGAGCCCTAATACAAGTCATAGACAGAATACAAAACATTACCAGAAATGACGAAGAGAAACCAGATAACTGGGAGCTCCTAAAAATCAAACACCTATGCTCATCTGAAGACTTCACCAAAAGAGTAAAAAGACCACCTACAGATTGGGAAAGAATTTTCAGCTATGACATCTCCGACCAGCGCCTGATCTCTAAAATCTATTTGATTCTGTTAAAACTCAACCACAAAAAGACAAACAACCCTATCGAGAAGTGGGCAAAGGATATGAACACGCACTTCACTAAAGAAGATATTCAGGCAGCTAACAGATACATAAGAAAATGCTCTCGATCATTAGCCATTAGAGAAATGCAAATTAAAACTATGATGAGATTCCATCTCACTCCAACAAGGCTGGCATTAATCCGAAAAACAAAATAATAAATGTTGGAGAGGCTGCGGAGAGATTGGAACTCTTATACACTGCTGGTGGGAATGTAAAATGGTACAACCACTTTGGAAATCTATCTGGCATTATCTTAAACAGTTAGAAATAGAACTACCATACAACCCAGAAATCCCACTCCTCGGAATATACCCTAGAGAAATAAGAGCCTTCACACAAGCAGATATATGCACACCCATGTTTATTGCAGTTCTGTTTACAATAGCAAAAAGCTGGAAGCAGCCAAGGTGTCCATCAACGGATGAATGGTTAAATAAATTGTGGTATATTCACACAATGGAATACTACGCATCAATAAAGAACAGTGACGAATCTGTGAAACATTTCATAACATGGAGGAACCTGGAAGGCATTATGCTGAGCGAAATTAGTCAGAGGCAAAAGGACAAATATTGTATAAGATCACTATTATAAGATCTTAAGAAATAGTAGAAACTGAGAAGAACACATACTTTTGTGGTTACGAGGGGGCGGGGAGGGAGGGTGGGAGAGGGTTATTTACTGATTAGTTAGTAGATAAGAACTACTTTAGGTAAAAGGAAGAACAATACTCAATACACGGAAGGTCAGCTCAACTGGACTGGACCAAAAGCGAAGAAGTTTCCGGGATAAACTGAATGCTTCAAAGGTCAGTGGAGCAAGGGCGGGGGTTTGGGGACTATGGCTTAAGGGAACTTCTAAGTCAATTGGCAAAATAATTCTATTATGAAAACATTCTGCATCCCACTTTGAAATGTGGCATCTGGGGTCTTAAATGCTAACAAGCGGCCATCTAAGATGCATCAGTTGGTCTCAACCCACCTGGATCAAAGGAGAATGAAGAACACCAAGGTCACACGACAACTAAGAGCCCAAGAGACAGAAAGGGCCACATGAACCAGAGACCTACATCATCCTGAGACCAGAAGAACTAGTTGGCGCCCGGCCACAACTGATGACTGCCCTGACAGGGAGCACAACAGAGAACCCCTGAGGGAGCAGAAGATCAGTGGGATGCAGACCCCAAATTCTCATAAAAAGACCAGACTTAATGGTCTGACTGAGACTAGAGGAATCCCGGCGGTCATGGTCCCCAAACCTTCTGTTGACCCAGGACAGGAACCATTCCCGAAGACAACTCAACAGACATGGAAGGGACTGGACAATGGGTTGGAGAGAGATGCTGATGAAGAGTGAGCTACTTGTATCAGGTGGACACTTAAGACTGTGTTGGCATCTCCTGTCTGGAGGGGAGATAGGAGGGTAGAGAGGGTTAGAAACTGGCAAAATTGTCATGAAAGGAGAGACTGGAAAGAGGGAGCGGGCTGACTCATTAGGGGGAGAGTGAGTGCGAGTATGGAGTAAGGTGTATATAAGTTTATATGTGACAGACTGACAATTTGTAAACGTTCACTTAAAGCTCAATAAAAATTATTTTAAAATATATATATATATATAAGATGCAAACGGGGCTAGCATATTTTCGGTTTACGTATGTTAGTTATATCATGTTAGACACAAGTATAACTTTGTAATTGTGTTTATTCAGAGATTGTGTATGGTTTGGGGAGATGTGTACAGATGCCAAGTTGAAAAGGCATGGACTGTGATGGTTAAGATTTTGTGTCAACTTGAATGGGCCATGATTCTTAGTGTTTTGGCAGCTGTATAACACTGTGGTTACTTTTCTGTTTAAATTTGTACGTGATGACCCCCATGATGAAATCTGCTAAGTGGTACTGGCAGGGGTGGGTCCTGTGGCAGCTCACCACCGCCTCAGGCTTCATCTCTCTGCCTTCCACCATCTACTTCCTTTTCCTGCTTGACTTGCAAAGGTTGTTGGCTTGTTCTGGACCCAGCAGCTGTCTCTTGTCTGACCTCTGGTTCTTACGACTTGAGCTAGCAGCTTACCTGTCCATCTTGGATGTGCCAATCTTCATGGCCTGTGAGCAAGAGTCCTGCTCCCTGACCTACCTATCTTGGGATCGCCAGCTCCTGCAGCTGACTCAGGAGAAATCTTGCTCTCTTGCTTGCCAACCTTAAAGATTTCTTGACTGTCACAGCCTGTGAGCAGGATCCCTGCTCTCCAACCTGCTCATCTTCGGTTCACAAGCTTCTGAAGCTCCGTGAATTGGGAAAGGACTCTATCCTGATCCAAAGACTTGGGACTTTCCAACCCCTACACCTGCATGAGCTGTTTCCTTAATATAAATCTCTCTGTATGTATTTATTCACCTGCAAGCAAAATTTTGTTGAAGATCATTCAAAAATGACTGTAGCAGTATATCAACAGGGAACTGCCATAAATTCAGGCAGTTTCAGAAGAGGACATGGAACCAGGGATATCAATGCTGATGTCAGATGGATCCTGGCTGAAAGCGGAGAATACCAGAAGGATGTTTACCTGTGTTTTATTGATTATGCAAAAGCGTTCAACTGTGTGGATCACAACAAATTATGGATAACATTGTGAAGAATGGGAATTCCAGAACACTTAATTGTGCTCATGAGGAACCTTTACAGAGATCAAGAGTCAGTTGTTCGGAACAAGGGGATACTGATTGGTTTAAAGTCAGGAAAGATGTGCATCAGGGTTGTATTCTTTCACCATACCTATTCAATCTGTATGCTGAGCAAATAATACAAGAAGCTGGGCTATATGAAGAAGAATGGGGCTTCAAGATTGGAGGAAGACTCATTAACAACCTGTGTTATGCAAATGACACAACCTTGCTTGCTGAAAGTGAAGAGGACTTGAAGCACTTACTAATGAAGATCAAAGACCACAGCCTTCAGTATGGATTGCACCTCAACATAAAGAAAACAAAAATCCTCACAACTGGACCAGTGAGCAACATCAGGATAAATGGAGAAAAGATTGAAATTGCCAAGGATTTCATTTTACTTGGGTCCACAATCAACAGCCATGGAAGCAGCAGTCAAGAAATCAAAAGATGCCTTGCATTGGGTAAATCTGCTGCAAAGGACCTCTTTAAAGTGTTGAAGAGCAAAGATGTCACCTTGAAGACTAAGGTGCACCTGACCCAAGCCATGGTATTTTCAATCGCATCATATGCATGTGAAAGCTGGACAATGAATAAGGAAGACTGAAGAAGAATTGACACCTTCGTATTGTGGTGTTGGCGAAGAATATGGAATAAACCATGGACTGCCAAAAGAACGAACAAATCTGTCTTGCAAGGAAGTACAACCAGAATGCTCCTTAGAAGCAAGGATTGAGAGACTGCATCTTACATACTTTGGACATGTTGTCAGGAGGGATCAGTCCCTGGAGAAGGGCATCATGCTTGGCAGAGTACAGGGTCAGCGGAAAAGAGGAAGACCCTCAACTAGGTGGATTGACACAGTGGCTGCAACAATGAGCTCAAGGATAAGAACAATTGTAAGGATAGCTCAGAACTGGGCAGTGTTTTGTTCTGTTGTGCATAGGGCCAGTATAATTAGGAACCTACTCGACAGCACCTAACAGCAACAACAACATATATATTTTTGCGCATTACTGGTTTGCTTATCTAGAGAACCCAGCCTAAGACAGACTCCCAAGTCTGCTGTGCTCCCAGCTCTGCCTTCTTGGTGGTATGAGGTCCCCCCTCTCTGCTTGCTTCCCTTTCTTTTTAACTCTTCCGAAATAAAAGGTAGTGCAGCCCACACCCCAGGGAAACTCTCTTTACATGGGATCAGGGATGCGACCTGGTTAAGGATGTTACAATTCCACCCTAATCCTCTTTAATATAAAATTACAATCACTAAATAGAGGACAACCACACAATACTGGGAATCATGGCCTAACTAATTTGACACATACTTTTTGGGGACACAATTCAATTCATGACACTCCGTTAGGCAAAGCCTGTGTATTGTCGACAGCATTAGCCCTCTAAAGGGTAGGGTCCTTGCGAGAATTGCTCACATATGGCACAATCGCTTTTACTGGGTTTAAGAGAAGTAATTATTATATAAAGTCTTCCCTCAGTGTCTTCACACCAACGCAGTGCTTGTAGCTTCTTCTGGATTCACAATAGTACAGTGTGTGCTCTGGTATGTGACTCTGCTCTTGTGGACTCAGAAGATATTCCTGTAATGACACTGAAATATGTTAGGACTCATTTCAACACTCGATTCGTTTGTTAATTGGACAAAGGTTTTATAAACAATTGCTCTGGTCCAGGAACTTTATTAGCCCTCAGTGGTACAGAGAGGTATCAAATTTGATATCACTGAAGAACTCTGATTGAAGTTATGTAAAACATAAATCAGTATGGATCCTAGGTGGGTTTTCTTCTAAATAAAAGGAATTGAGAAGGAATGAGGTACAATTTAAGTGCAGTAAATGACTTGATAAAGACAGAAAGCCTGAGATGGAGTTAGAAGTTCAGTGTTCTAGGCATTGCACAACCACAAACAAGATGTATGACTGAAAAAATAACAGTAAACTCACTGAGTCTCAGATTCCACATCTGTTACATGAAAGCAGTGAATTACTTATTTAAAAAACATGTTTCTAGTTCTAAGAGTTTATGAAACCATCTCCTGCCTTAAGACAGGCATCATTCCCACAGTTGAGTCTTTCTTTTATTTTTTCTTTTTAAGCATTGTCAGGGAGATTAACCCCTACTCCCTCAAGAGGACAAGTGAAACTAAATGGGAACTTTGTATCAGGGGTAACAACCAAATACTACAGTTTGTGATTTTCTTCACAGGTCAAAGTCCAAGCCTGCCTGAAATATCTCTTCCACCACAACATTTACAGGTTCCAGACTGCACCCTTATTGCAAGCTTATTGTCTCCCCTGATCACAGGACTCCACATGTATTTACTTTTTGGCAATAGCTATGATGCCCCCACCAGACAAAGCGTTTCCCTCTGAAATGAGCTGAGTCATGCTATTTTATTCTTCTGCCTGTCCCCAGGATTGGCATGATCCAAGATGATTTACAGGGGAAATAGCAATTCCATCCAGGGAAAGTTTTACTCACACTCAAAATTATGGGTTCCTGCCTTCTAACCCCAAAAAGAAAATGCCTCAAAGTCCACTCTTAGTGTGATTCCCAAAGTCTGGATAATTTAGCTTTAAATAAAATATTTGATGAAAGGTGTAGTCTTCTATGCTTTGTCAATTTCTTTAATCCTACATCTAGTAATGAAAAGAATTTTAATCTTGAACTTTTCCTCATAGTCTTTGGTCTCACTGCTGCTGGACTCTTATTACTATCTGCTTGACAATGAAAATGCATTTATATCTCTCTAATAATAAGCAATAGTTACAGGCAAAATTAGGTTTAAATTCTGTTCACACAGTAGATAAACTATTATACAGACCATTATAAGTAAAATCACACTCTTAAAAACAATGGTATTCACAAGGTCTTAATCCAACATGATTATTATTAAATGCCAATGAGGATATTTCTGAAAACAAAAATTGAATCTACTTCTAAAGCAAGTCTAAACCACCACCACTGTTATGAAGCAGATAATTGCTTGTAACTTCTAAATGATATCTGTCCAACATCTTTCCATCAGTGGTCCAAAAATAATGGATCTGACTGTGATTCAGACTAATTTATTTCAGAGCAAATCCCCACTTTTCCATTAACTGACAGAAAAAACCTTCAATTGAAATGGATCCCAGAACTAAGAAATTTCTAAACTATTTCTACTAAAATAGAGTTTTGAAATTGATTTGTATTATTGAAAACTCTGCTTTTTTTTTTGTCTACTTGAAATTTAAAAAATTTTAAACTTATTTTTTAAAAATGTTATGCCAGATTTCCACATGAAAAACAGCAAATAGAGAAGCTCAGTGGCTGTATCCCACTCGAAGCACATGATATGAATTAGGCTTTTATTCCAGATACTGTCTTAAAACCTCAGGGAAACAGATAGGGAAGCAAGTTAATTGGATAAAATAGTTTGCTCGGTAAAAACTTGGCCACAATAAAATTTATACTGCTAAGCTCTGATTTCTCTTTCTCTCTTTTCTCTTTTCCTGCTCTGCAGAAAGGAGAAAAAGAAGCCAGGGAGTTTGAGGATGAATGGTGACTTCTTCCTGCTAAAATACTGAGAGTGGCGTATAAAAGCATGTCTAACGAACCCAAAACCCTGCAGTGACAAAATTGAAGACGAATCAGGTTTAAGCCTAGGAATGTACCTATGTAAGTCTAAAGGGGGAAGACAGTAATGTTTAATTAATGTTTATTAGTGACTAACAAGGAATATTAGCATTAGAAAAGAATGGTTATTAAAGTTAAGAGTTTATTGTAAAGGAAACGATTACATCACACTTTTTAATCTAAAGTTTAAATCTTACTTAAACAGATTTTCACAGTTTTATGCATAAATACTTGAAATTAGCTGATTTTGTGCCATGGTTTTTTAATTTTAAAAAATTCAGAGAAGAAATAAGATATACAGAATGCTTTATATTTTAACATTCAGTAAAAATATGAATGGAAATCTGGCCCTCTGAACCACAGAGCAACCATTTAGATAATATTAAAATGAATTTTTTTGTAACCTAATATTGCCTGGTATTAGAGACTCTTCTATCACAACTAGGCTTATCAGTCAGATACCTGAGAGGGCATTTCAACTAACAATGGAAATTTATCCAGTAGAATATTGTAGTGTCCTACCAGGCATCCCAGTGGCCATACAGGAAAAATTTTGGACGTTTCATCTATGTTTAGCACTTAATATGCACCAGACATCCTAGATGCTAAGGATAGCAAAAAAGCAAAAGTCTACGTATATTCTGGAGAAAAATTCAAGACATTAGATACTTAAATTAATAAATAAATCATTCCCCAAAATTATAAATGCTATAAAGAATAAAAGACAGTATAATGTATTACTGTCTCCTGAAGTGGGAGAGGAGGCCACTTTGAATGTGATTATTAAGGAGGTACTACTGTCTATGGAAGGAACCCTGGTGGCACGGTAGTTAAATGCTCAGCTGCTATCCAAAAGGTTGGGTGTTTGTATTAATCCGCTTCTTGGGAGAAAGATATAGCAGTTTCCTTCTGTAAAGATTTACAGTCTTGGAAACCCTTTGGGGCAGTTTTATTCTGTTCTATAGGGTTGTTATGAGTCAGAATTGACCCTGTGGAAACAGGTTTGGTTTTTTGGTTTGGTACTCTCTATGGAAGTGGTTTTTAAACTGAGGTTATAAATGTTGAGAAGTCAATAATTTGAACACACAGCATGAGGCTGTTCCACTCATATGGAACAGTAAGCACAGTGGACTAAGCCTAGAACAGGCACAAGTCCAAGAAGGAGTGGGTGTGCCAGCAGGGGGGTGGGATACAGACATGGGGTGGCGGAGGCAGAAATCCAGGGTGGTAGCCACTCAGGAGATGTCACTGCAGGTAGAAGGACCTCTGGTTTCAAGACAACGGAGGCCTGGCTATGAAAAGGTGACTGTCAGGGAGCAGGCCTACCAGAAGTATGGCAGTCAGTGCAGGATATTTAAATAGCAACTCTGCTCAGAACCAAAGTAGAGGCCCAATCCTACAAACCAGAGATATACAAGAGAAAAGATTGGAGTTTAAAGGCCAGGTTTCTATTGTCATAATAGCTCTAGAAAGCAAGTGCTACCACACAGAGATGTTATGTATTGGTTAAGTTTAATAGGAATGGTGGCTCAATACTAAAGCATCTGCCTCAAATGCTGATTGGTTACAGGGATTCATCCTCCATCAGTCCCATACTGGACACTACTGGGGGCAGAGCTGAGCCATATGGTAGAAGATGATTGAATCTGACTGGGGGTAGAGCCATAAACTCCAGATGTAGGGAGAAACAAACTATCCCCAGACACTTTACTAGGGATTCCAGGAACTGGGGAGTGGGGGGGTTAGATATTCAACTCTGTTAGTGAATGGTTTCATCTTTCTTTCCATCGATTAAGTATTTGATCACATCTTGCTATGAATGTCCTTAAACCTTGCATTAAATTTCTATCTTCCATTTTGAATATAGGAATTCCATTGCTCTGCTGAATTATGTTAATGAATGTTTGTTCTTATAAAAAATTGCATAATTTTTCATGTATTTGATAAAACCAACATATGAAATTTTATTAGTAAACAATACTGTCATTTAGATTAAGATTTAAAGTTTTAAATACCATCTATATTCTTATGACTCAAATTTCTGTCTCTAGTTTAAACCTCGCCCCTGACAAGTACTGTATCTCCAATTGCTTATTTTTACTTCATCATTTGGGTATTTATTAGTAATTTAAAAAGTACAGTTGAGGAGAAGAGTCTTCTGTGGAAATGGAATTAAGTGTCCAAAGCTGAACTTTTAATATTCCATGCCAAGCTACCTCCTCATTTAATAACAAATGTATTTTTTCCAATTGCTCTGGCTAAATCCTTGGTCTTGTCCTTTACTTCTCTCCATCTTTTATCCCCTAAATATGGAACCTCTGCCAATATTGTGACCTACACTTTAAGTCTCACTCACCACCTCAGCACAGGCCATTATCATTTCTCACCTGGACTATTGAAATAAAATCCTCACTGGTTTCCCTGACTCTACCCTTATCACTCTGGCATATCCCTTGCTGTATGAACTAAGAATAATAAGCACTCAGAATAAAAAGACTGAAAATTACATGGAAGATGTTGAATACTTCTTTAATTAATGAGTAATTGGCGAATCGGTAAGAACAAGAGATCCATATGAAGAAGAAAATGGATACATAAATGGTTCAACAAGGATTTGCAGAGGTGGTAGTGAGAGTAAATAATGTGATATAAGTTGAGGAAGGTTTGATTTCAAGATGAAGGTCGCAGCGCGGATGTGTTACTTGTTTATCTAAACAGTCACTAAAACATCTCAAACGTCTATACTCCCTGAGTTCTGACTCACAGGCTCAGCGCTGTTACTTTAGTAGCTTGACAATCCCCCGCTTGATTTCCTGGGTTCGTACCCCATAAACTATGGGGTTGAGAGCTGGTGGGATGACGTGGTGCAGGACATTGAGAAGAATGGGCACTTCTGAGGGCACTTCCTTTCCTGCTTTGTTTGTGAAGATGAAGACAAGAAGCAATGTGTAGAAGAAAAGTATAAGGATGAGATGAGAACTACAAGTACTCAAGGCTTTGGTGGCTGCACCCCCTGAGTTCAGATGCATCACAGCCCTCAGGATGAAGCAGTAGGATAGCAAAATGAGCACCAGATCAGACCCTAATAGGCACCAGACACTCACAAATTGATAGAGCTTACTTAGGTGAATATCCTCACAAGAGAGCCTTGCTACAGATATATTGGCACAGATACAGTTCTCCACCACATTGCTGGCACAGTAGGTAAGCCTGGAAGCCAGAACTGGGGTGGGCAGTGTGGCCAAAAGATTGCGGAAGACAATAAAGATGGCTGCATTAATGACAAATTGTTCAGTGATGATGGATGGGTAGCGAAGTGGGTGGCAAATGGCCACATAGCGATCATAGGCCATGACCAGGAAGGTGGAGGACTCCATGGGAAGGAAGGTATTCATGATGAACATCTGCAGGAAGCAGCCCGCAAAGCTGATGGGCTTCATGTTGAACCAGAAGATGAGCAGGACCTGCCAGAATCATTGTTCTCAAAAACGCTGTACATCCATTCTCACCCTAGAGGACCTAATCCTTGGGAAAACCCTCAAATGGCTTCAAACATTCATCTCTCCAAACCCTAACTCCATAACCCCATCCAGGACAGCATCCTCATTGCAAATACCTTCTATGTGCATCCTGATCTCCAGGGCCTGACTCAAGCTATGGTCTCTTCTTTCCATCCATAGGCCACACCCTTTGTTAATTTTATCTATTTATTTCTAGTTCTGTCCTCCCTGAGCTCTTACTCAAATTCTAGCTAGAAAGATCTACCCATAAAATGTAGCAGAGAAACATCAAAGTCAGTAAGAACAATATTTATGTGGACACTCACCAACCCCTCCATACACATAAGAAATATCTTCAAATTATGTTTTCTAGCTCATGTATGACATAAACACACATCCAGTTACATTAGAGAAAGGCAATTCTAGAGCCCTTCTTTGTAGGGGTGGAGGTCATTCAGGAGGAAGGCGGATCTCCCTAGAAGTAAGAAGAGAACTGGACTTTGAGAATATCATTGACTCATACACTAAGTGAGGGCCTGGCAAGTAAGAATTAATGAATCCTTAGAAAGGAATGGGCAGTAAGAATGAGAGGGGCCTATCTGGAGCTGTGATGAACTTGGTATGATAGTATGGGTGATTCACTGAGGATTTTCCTTTGAAGGGGCAGGGGGAATTATAATAGCAAACCAAGTGCTGTTTAGAGAAATATGAGTGAGTGCCTGAAAGAGAGCTCAAGGGGTGTCTGACCTTGGGAATGACTGTGAGGCAGAGGATGACATCCAGCATGGAGAGAATGGCAAGCAGGTAGTACATGGGCTGGTGCAGACAGGCCTCCTGTCGGATGGCAAGTAATAACACAAAGTTGGCCCCAAGGGCCAAAACCAGGAGAGGAGCTAGAGGTATAGACAGCCAGTGCTGTGTGTCCTGCATCCCTGGAAAGCAGATCATTAGGAATTCTGTCACCTGGGTCACTGTGTTGTTGGGAAACAATACCATGATTGGTAGATGGACCTGGAATTGGCTGAAAGAAAACAGACACTAATTCAGGATTTGACTGTGTCATTAATGGCCTTTAACAGATCTGCCTCCATTCTAGGCTTTCAAGCTTCTCCACCATTGTACTGACATAATAATGTAATGTTCAAATTGAGGCATATCGCTTCCCTGTTAAAAGCATTTCCTTTACATTCATAACTTTATGGATTAAAAATAACTCCCTTAATATGAGTATGATCCAACTCCAGACAGATTCCCAAATTCCTTCACACACACAGACCCAGCTACACCTGTAAAATGTGCTTTGCTTTGTCTCACCTTTGCATTTTTATGTGTCGTGGTCTTCTCAGAGAATCCCATCTTGCCCTCAAATTTCTAACTTCTACTTGTCACATTCTATTTGTCCCAAGTGAACATTTTCTCTTGGATATATTTTCTCCAATTATTCCATTTTTGTGCATAGGTGGATACCTTTCCTTCCCATTGCTCCTTAAATATCCTGAGTATACTGATAATAAAGTGTTAATAAAACTTCTCTCTACTCAATGAGTATTTTTATACTCATTGGTGTTTCCTACTTTTCTTTCATAAAGAACACGCTCCCTCTGGCCAATGATGGAGACTTGTCTTTTTTTATTACAGAACAGAGAAAAACACCAGGGACCTCACAACATAATAAACACTCAATACGCACAGTTCAGATAGGTAAGAACGAAAGATTATTAAAAGCATCGTAATGATTTTGATTCTTTTCCTTTATTATTTAGCATCTCCATCCCTTGTTCTACCATAAACCATTGGTGCTCTTGCTCAACACTAAGCAAAAGCCTGGAAAGAAAAAAGCATCAAGGAAAAAAATAACAATTTGGTGGTGAAAAAATATGTATAGAACAAGTTAGTGGTGAGAAAAAATGAATACAAAAATACCTCTGTAGTATCTTTTGAGTGTGTATGTGTGTGTTTGGTAAGTAACTGCTAACTAAATACTCTTCATTTCCTGGTAAAAAGAGAAAAGATGAGGGAATGAGTTTTCCAAGACAAAGGAAGAACTCAAGGAATACATAAACATGCCCTAAGATATGAGGAGCTTCAATTCTCTTTAAGTATCCTCTTAACCATCGCTGGTAAAGAAGTTGCCAGATTCTGCTGTGCTCCCCTCAAAAAGACAAGAAACATCTCTTACAGATGGATATTTGGGCTTGCTGTTGGGGCACTTCTAGGAACTAGGGCACAGAAAAAAAAAATCTCCCTACCAAGGTTAGATTTTTTTTTTTTTCAAATGTATACCGTGGGTGTCTCATCAGGCTTGTCTTTCATTTAGTCCCATGGCTCTCAAAAGTAAGTATGCATCAGAATCACCTGTGGAGCTTGTTAAAATGCAGATTGTTGGGCTCTACCCCCAGGGTTCTCAATTTCATAGGTCTAGGGTGGGCCCTGAGAATTTACCTTTATAGCAAGTTTCCAGGTAATGCTGATGCTGCAATTCCAGGAACAGCACTTTGAGAATGATGGACCTACCCTCAGTTGTGATATTGACCTAACCGTTGATTCAGACTAACCCTAATCCCAGACTGCTGCCTCAACTCAGCCAGCCAAAGTCACAGCTCTGCTCAGCTTCAGGTGTCAGATTGGCTGGTTCTATAACTATCTTCAGTTTAAACATATTTATTTAAACATAATTCTGCCCAACCACCAGCCTCCCAATTTGAAAGCCATCTTCCTCTTGTGGACTCTCTAGGAAATAACTTTCAGTTCCTTTTTATGCTTGTATCTCTCTGCTTGGAGCTCTAATTCTTCACAAGTCACGTCTCCTCAGATGATCAAAACGCCTCCATAAGGTCAAGGACAAGGCCTCCATTATGTTTTCTCTTCTTAGAGAGAAAGCCTGACACTTACAGCATGCTTCTAATATTCAAAGACAAAATCTCCTCTTCAGTCAACCTCACTGCCAGAGACAGATCTAAGCTAGCCTTCCAGGAGCTCAGCTGACACACATATTCTTCTGACATCAGTGATCTTCAGGATCCTCACACTTCAGCGTCTATAGGGTGCAATGACCTTCTCTGAAATAAACAGTGCATGAAGTCAATTGTCACTTATGTTTGGTTTTCCAGTGTTCTGTTCCCAAACATACCTACAGAGAAAGTCTGTCCCAAAAAGCGATCTTGACCAGCCAGCTACTTTCAAGCAGTGTGTGGCTCTTCAACTTCTCACTGCCCTCTGTTTGTGGCTGGAACCCCCTGGAAGACTTTATGAACATGGTATCTCCATTATAGCTCCTCTCCTGTGCCTGGAAAGATGAAGAATTCGCTTAGGAATCTGTTTCCCTTGGGATCCTGTCTCCCTGCAGATGCACACACACTTCCAGGGTGAAAAGAAAGATTTCTGCATTTGAATTTAAATGAAGTGAAACAGCAGTGCTCTCTCCTGAGGTGTCAGAGTTACATGAACTGAGACTTATTATTTGTTACGGAAAGTAAAATTAGTTAGGGATATGGAGGATATATATAAGAGACCCTTTAAGAAGACAAATGTTATTAATAAAGCTGGCTTCATTTTTCATATTAGTGTCATTCTTTAAAAAAATATTCCTAAAACGAGTACTTTATGATTTATCTTATCATTAATTTGTATTGTTTTAGAAATATCTTCACAGAGCAAAAATAAGTCACTTAAAGCAATTGTACAGAATCCCAAACACACATTCAAAGCATATAATGGTAATTAGACAGTAGTAAGTTAAGGAGACAAGTTTTAATTGTTAGGATAATCACAATCCATATCAATGATAACGTTAAATGCAAACAAGCCAATTAAAATGCAAAAATTTTAAATATGAATAAAAGAGACCCAATTGTCTGCTGCCCACAAGAAACCAACTTCAAATACAAAAATATGAATAGATTAAAAGGATGGGAAAGACATATCATGACAAAAAGGAAAATAATCAATCAACCTCATGAATACATATACAAAAGCTCATAAAATACTAATTCAAATCCAGTGATATGTGAAAATGATCATTTATTATGAACATGTGTAACAATATTTGAAATTGATTAATGTGATTTGCCACATTTACAGAATAACAAGTGAAGGCACGTGATCATCTCAAGAGCAGCAAAAAAAAAAAAAAAGCATTTGACAAATGTAAACACTCACCTAAAAACAGCAAAATATAATAGAGGGGAATTTCCTTGCTCTGATAAAGTATATTTCCAAAAGACCTATAGCAAACACTGTAATCAATGGTTAAGTACTAAAGATTTTACTCCTAAATTTAATTCAAGCATGTCCACTATCACCACTTCTTTTCAACATGGGACAGAAAGGTTGAATCATTACAATGTCTGTAAAAAAACATATAATACCTATATTTAAACAGAAAAAGAAATTAGGGGCTTATACCACTTCTGAGATTCTCAAAACCCCATGCACTGAAATGTTTACCCTGCAAAGACATATCTGATATGACCATATTCCATTATATATATACTTCTCCAACATTCCATTATACAATCTACTTCATTCCACGTATCATTTCATCCTTCCAACCTATTGTAGTCCACATTTTATTAATTTATTCCATTAGTATTTGCTAAACATGTTATATATGTTTGTTACCCTGTGTTATCCAGTAGGAAGTACAAAAATGAGTGAAATAAATCCTGACCTAATAGAATTTTTGAGATTAAGGAGAAGGCAAACCATGGGGGAATGGAATCCTTCTGGAAAGGGGAATGAGCAAGATTCTTAATGTTCGTAAGTTTTAAGCTTGTTTTAGAACTATCAAGCCTATAGGCTCACAATTCAAATGCTGTTAAAATTAGTGAGGCTAGCACTGAAATTTTAATTCAACATAAAGTATTCCACATGGCATCAAAAAGAAAAATTGCAGATAAGTCAGGAGGACCTTTATAAAAATCACAACAGAAACAGAGGTTTCCTTGTTCATGTGCCAAGTAGTTTCTTATCATTAAAGGAAATTGAGCAAATCTTGCATGGATGTTTAGTAAAGATTCTTTAGAGGGAATTAAAAGAGGATTCTAGATTTTATGACTTTACACATCCCATACATATGAAATTCTAGGTGCCCAGAAATCAGAAACATGACAACCAATATGTAAAATCTACCAACTGTTTTTCATGTTTTAGTTATCTAATGTTGCTATAAGAAAAATACCAAAAATGGGTGGCTTCAACAAACAGAAGTTTATTTTCTCACAGTGTAGTAGGCTAGAAGTCTGAATTCAGGGTACCAGTTTTAGGGGAAGGCTTTCTTTCTCTGTAAACTCTGGTGAATGATCCCTGTCTCAATATTCCCCCGTGTGTAAGATGTTCTCAGAGCAGGGACTCCAGGTCCAAAGGACATGTTTCACTCCTGGATCTTCTTTCTTGGTGGTTGTCTTAGTCATCTAGCGCTGCTATAACAGAAATAACACAAGTGGATGGCTTTAACAAAGACAGGTTCATTCTCTCACAGGCCAGTAGGCCAGAAGTCCTAATTCAGGGCATTAAATCCAGGGAAAGGCTTTATCTCTCTGTGAGCTCTGGAGGAAGGTCCTTGTCATCAGTCTTCCCTTGGTCTGGGAGCATCTCAGCTCAGGAACCTCAGTTCCTGGCACTGCTTTCTTGGTGGTATGAGGTCCCCATGGCTCTCTACTCACTTCTGTCTTTTATATCTCAGAAGAGATTGATTTAAGACACTATCCAATCCTGTGGTTCTCATCAATATAACTACTGCTAATCCATCTTATTACATCATAGTGATAGGATTTACAACACATAGGGAAATCACATAAAATGGTAGACAATTACACAATAGTGGGACTCGTAGCCCAGCTAAGTTGACAGATATTTTGGGGGGACACACTTCAATCCATGACAGGGGTAATGAGGTTCCTCTCTTCTCTGCTCATATCTCTCTCCTTTTATCTTTTTTAAGATAAAAGGTGTGACTCAAACAAGGGTGTGACTTAAGTAACGGTGTGACTTGAGTAACGGTGTGACTTGAATCACATTCTCTTGTAAGGCTGTGATTCAAGATATACCCAACACTGATCCTGCCTCATTAACATATAGAGGTTAAGATTTACAATACATTTTTTTTTTATCATCACAAAATGGAGGACAACCACACAATACTGGGAATCATGGCCTAGCCAAGCTGACACATATTTTGGAGGAACACAATTCAGTCCATGACAGTGTGTTTCAAGAGGTAAATTACAGAGAATTTGAAACTTTCCAATTAAAAAAAAAAAGGAATAGTAATATTGGAATGATAAATTGTGTACATATGTGTAGCCAATCTATAAGCACACAGCTCTCAATAGCTAATTTGAGATCTTTTCTTTTCTTTCTAGTCTATGTTCAGGGGTAATCTAACAATCTTTCATTGTGAAGAGCAGTGAATCTACCTGAACAAATCCAGCCAGACTGTGAGCCAAGTGCCAACATCTGAAAGGAGGCAGCAGGACGGAGAATTTAAGAGATGACTGAGGACAAGGACTAAGGGTGCCACAGCTTATCACTTTGAGCTTGGAATATGGAAAGGATTTTATAAAACAGTGCACAATAATCTTAGAAATTCTACTGGGGACTGAAGGGGACATATATGACAGGGTCATTACCTCTCCAAAGTACATAAAATAACAAAGAGCATCCTTCTTGCAGACATTAGAAGAAGCAGTGTACATAGGTAAAATAATAAAATGAGCTCTCAGTATCAGTTATTTCCATGTTTCAGACTCTACGAGAAAAGCTTCTCATGGATTAAGTCATCTAAATCTCGTAATAATCGTGTAAGGGGGTAATTATTCTTTTTAAGTTAGAAAACTAGGGCTAAAATTGATAAACCAAAAGTCAAGCAGCTTATCAGCAATCATCATTCTTTTTAAATTAGAAAACTAGGGCTCAAACTGATGAAACAAAGTCAAACAGCTTATTAGTGGTTAAACATTGTATCTGAGATTTAAATAAAAGTCAGTCTCATTCCAAGATCAACAGTCTTAAGCTTTATGACATATAAAATTATATTGAACTATGAGTCATATGATGCTCTTTGTTAGGTACTTTGGAGAATGTACTATATTAACAACCTGATTCTTGCCCTAAAAAGATTTCAATAAAAATAAGAAGCAAAACATGTGTATGGGAATTATTCAGTTTTATACTAATGAAACAACCAAAATACGTAAAGCATTGTATTATCAGTTATAAAAGAAAAAAATTGAAACGATGAATGAAACACTTTCCGAGACTCAGAATAGTTTGTAGTCTACTATTGGGGAAGATATACACAGGGCTCAAGATGATCAGACTAATTCCACTGAGAAGAGAAAAGGAAGGCATTGTGGAGTAGATGGACTTTAAACTGAGATTTATAACATGGGTATGTTTGCCAAATGAAGACACTGATTTTAGGCTTTCCAAGTAAAAGAGGATACGTCAGCATTTCTACATGGAAGAGGAGACTTTAACAAAAAAAAATAGAGAAGTCATAATCTGAAAATAATGAGCTGTAGCTGACTGGAATATTGGGTGAAAAGGAGAATATTTGAGATGTCTTGTATTTTGGTTAGAATAACTCTTTAAAGTTATAAAACAGAGAAGAGAGAGGAGATCAAAGCTATTATTTTGAAGAAAAACAGTAATATAAAAAAATTATTTTGAAAGACCCCAAAAATGGTTAGCTTTATCATTGATCAGCCATATTCAGAGACATTCTTGAATAATGCTTATAAAGTAATACATATATGAAGCTCTCAAATACTATCCAAAAAGAGGCCTGGTTATCAATGTAAATTAATCCCAGGAAATATTGACCAATACATAAGCCCCACCATATTCAAGGCATGATCAGGAAGGGAACTTAAAAGCAGTAAAACACTCATCCTTATTCAGCAAACCTGCTAATTTGGATGCCTGATTGCTATGGGAAGCTATGCTGGTTCCAACACGGGATAACAGGACTGACACAACAGGACTGAAAGTAGGATGAAAAAGTCAATTTAGGTGCATACCCAAGATAGGCAGGAGAGGGTAGGGATGCAGATGGTGCCTGAAATCTAATGATGAAGCCAGAACTTGGATAATCTATTGCACATCTGAAGAAAAGGACACACTCTTTCACTTAAAACACACTCAAAAATAATTCTTCTTAAAATAGAAAATACTCTTTAGAAAGAAGGAAAGAACTATAAGTAATTCATCTTCTAAGAAGTGACGTTAGCTAAAAATATTAGCAAGATCTGGCAAGACTAGAGGAGGCAGTGGATGGCATGTGTCACTCACTCACCTATAAGAATCAAAACTCTGGAATTAATTCTGTATCTCCACAAGAGACCCATTCACGGCACAAAACCAGGTTGAGCTGTATCAGGCTGAATCAAGAGAGCTAATACACATCTGTGTATTAAGCCATTCGGGAAATTGAGAGGCATTTGAAAAGATTGGAATAACATTTGTTCTTTAATTCATTAACCATTACACTCTAATTAATATCCTGCAATTATGGCTAGACAAGTCTCTGGATAAACTCGCAGGTAACTCCAGAATATAAAAAATGCAATAGAATTTTCTTCAAACAACAGCCAAGATATGGCTGTCTCCACAATCAACTGAAACATTGGGGAAACATAAATCCAAATTTATTTGTACAGCACCTATGTAAATTTCCTATGTACCATGAGAATTATTGTATATTATCAATTTCTGTTCCCATGGCAAGGTCTCATTCATTTCATTTCTAACAACCTTCTCAGCAATTTCTGGATTCCCTGCTTGATCTCCTTGGTTCTCATACCATAAACGATGGGGTTCAGAGCTGGAGGTATGAGGTGGTGCAGGATGTTGAGCAGGATGGGCACATCTGGAGGAATTCTCTTTCTAGCAAGGTTAGTGATGACCAGAACCAGCAGGACTGTGCTGAAGAAGAGGATGAGGATGAAGTGGGAACCACAGGTGCCTAGAGCTTTAGCCGCAGCTCCCTCAGCCTTGATTCTAAGCACAGCTTTCAAGATAAAAGAGTAAGAGAGAACAATAAGGATGAGGTCAGAGCCCAGCAGGGTCCAACCTATCACAAACTGGTAAAGTTGATTGAAGGTGATGTCATCACAAGAGAGTTTGGACACAGACATGTTAGTACAGATGCAGTTCTTGATGATGTTTCTTGAACAGTATCTGAGTTGGGAAGAAAGTATGGGAATAGGCATAGTAAGAAGACCATTCCGGGCCACAACAAAGATGGCAGCCCTAGCCACAAATTGATCAGTGATAATGGATGGGTACTGCAGCGGATGGCAGATGGCTATGTAGCGGTCATAGGCCATGACCATGAATGTGCAGGACTCCATGGTCAAGAAACTGTTCATGATAAACATCTGGAGGAAACAGGCAGAGAAGCTGATAGACCTGAGGTCAAACCAGAAGATGGCCAGGACCTTGGGGATGACAGTGAGGCAGAGCACAATGTCTAGCAGGGAGAGGAAGCTGAGCAGGTAGTACATGGGCTCATGCAGGGAGGCCTCGAGCTGGATGGTGATCAGGAGTGTGGCATTGGCCCCCATGGCCAGAAGGAAGAGGAAGCTGAGGGGCAGAGATAGCCAGTGCTGCCAACTCTGGAAGTTAGGGAAGCAGATGAGGATAAATTCAGAGACTGGAACCGTGGAGAAGTTGCTAGGTGATGCCATGTGCTGAATCCTGATCAGACGTTTCAGAGCAGCCACTTCTGAAACCTTGGAAGATAAAACAGAAATAAACCCATCCAGACAAGATGAATACCCATGGGGAAATAACTTATTTCTAAAAAACATTGAAAAATAACAGTTGAGTGCCTGGCAGTATTCTAAGTGTTTTATAGTTACAAACCCATTCATTCTGTTAAAACCCAGTAGAATGACCTGTTTACTGATTTGTTTGGAAAATTTCCTTTTTATGTCCCTTTTATTACTCTTTATAATTTCTAAATTCGGCTGATATTTTACAAGATCACCTTCCCTATGAGAGAATAATCATTGTCATTTCAAATTATACAGATGAGGAAACAAATCCAAAGGTAAGTAAAGATGTTTTACTAAAATCACAGTAGTGAAGCCATAATCTGAAACCATGAATTCTGAAACCATAGCTGAAGCCCTCAGCTACTACATTTTTCTGCTTCTACAAAAATACATATGCAAGTCCTCCTATTAGGGAGATCACCATAGACTCTACCAAAACCAGCAGAACTGCTCTGTAGAAGAGGATGAGAATGAGTTCACCTCATGTATGAGATGAAGCTGTCTGTCCTTCCTACAAGAGAAGACATCCCAGGCAAAGGAGACATCAGTCCTAAGTGGGCCACAAGAGAATATTTGAAGACATTATTAGAGTTATGACTGTCATTTATGCACAAAATAGGAACTTACACACACACACACACCCATTGCCATCAAGTAAATTCCAACTCATAGTGACCCTATAGGACAGAGTAGAACCAACCACCCCGTAGGGTTCCCTAGGCTGTACATCTTTACAGAAGCAGACTGCCACATCTTTCTGGTGAGTAGCTGGTGAGTTCGAACTGTCGATTTTTGGATTAGCAGCCAAGCACTTAACCACTACACCACCAGGGCTCCTTGACAGGAACTTAGAGATGAAAAAGGTACAGACTTTGAGATTTAGAAAAAATATGAAAAAAGATTCTGTTGTATAAGATGGAAGGTTGAGATGAGACCAAGAAGTTTCAGGTGTCAGTAATTTTGGCTCAACAGCAGTATTCCAAGAGTGAAGGATAGTAGCAACTGCCATCTTCATCTCACTGCACCTGAACTCTATGCCAGTCACAAACCCAGACTAAACAGGTGCTCACGCATTCCTGACCCACTACACCAAAACTAGTAACAAATAAATTTAAGGCACTTGTGAAATAACCTGTCCTGTTGTTGCCACACTAAGACTTATTTCAGAACATTGGTTGATATTAGGTATAACAGTAAGTCAGACATCACGTCCAGCAGGGAAAGGAGGCCAAGCAGGTAGCACATGGGTTCACGCACAGAAAGTTCCCCCAATGATGATCAGGATGGTGGTACACAGGAGTGCATTCCCAGAGACCCTATTTGTTTGAGGAAGTTCAAGCTCAGCCAGTTTTTATCAGCAATGGAGGTAGATCTAATGAGTGTTTGATGTCCCTGGAGTCTGCTTCGCTCTCTATTCTGGGAGAGCAAAAGCTTACTTCTCAATGGTGAGAGGTAAACGTGAATGTTTGAAGGTTGGAAGAAATACATTTTCCCTCCTGTTTTGCCTGATATGTCACATTCCATCCACATAGCCTATAGCAGCACTGTTCAATAGAAGTATAAAGTGAGACCATGTAAAATTTTAAATTTCTAACTGCCATATTTAAAAAAATAAAAAGAGGTGACTAATTTTAAAGAATTTATATTTTTTAAGTCAATATATCCAAAATACTCTTATTTTAACAGGTAAATATTTAAACATTATTACTTTTTATTTAAACATTATTAAAGAGCTAATGACATTTTTTTTTTCTATTAAGTCTCCAAAATCAGCTGTGTGTTTTATACCTATAGCACAGGGCAATTCAGACCATTTACAATTCAAGTTCTCAATAGCCATGTTGGCTGGTGGCTACTCTGTTGGACAGCACAGGCCTGTTGCTTGGAGGAACTAAACATTTCTCCTTTTATTTTGTTTAATATATGAGTTTATTCTTGGTGTTGGCCACATGACGTCTGACAGCTCTTGGGTTGTATATGGGAACTTCTTTCACTTGGTTCCCTTTCTGGGTGAACTCAATATTATAGGTTTTAGTCTCTGTTTCAACACTCTTTCATGAATGTTCCTGCAGGGATTGCTTAGTAAATTGATCTTTCTGACTCCAATATGGGAATACCCCATTAAAGCAGAGGGAAACAACACATCTAGAGCTCTCAGCATAAGTCAACCCAAACCTTAACCAGAGACCTATATTTTCCAGGAAACCCTCCTCCTTGACTCAGTAGATATCCTGCTTCCTTCTGTTCTTACCTTAAACCAGTGAAGATTTGTTGCTGTTGATTTGTTTTTAGAAACAATTTCACTCTTCAGTAAAAAGCACCAAAATTTCCAGATATGCCCAAATGTGGCATAGGAACGCCATTCTTTCACATAAAAGTATTGGAAACTGGAACTGGGTGCTGTTACCAAAGGTAGCAAAAGTGCTAAGCTTCAAAAGGTGGAATCACAATTAAATAACTCTAAGCTAAGCTTCAGAAATAAATTCAGATAAAAACCTATTTACCCTATTAGTCAGACCATAAAAACTTACCTGTGGCCAGATTCCAGCTACATTAACAAGATCTATTTTTGCAAAGTCATCTGCTTTGTTTCCAGTTGATTGCTGTGTTTTGTAGCTTTTTTTTTTTTCCTGGATCAATGAACCAAAGATAAAGAATTGACTCTACATCTAGTCTAGAGTCTTCTAGGGAGCATAGTCACTCAAGCAATAGAAAAATGTACTCTGCCCTAGTCAGAGAAGCAGGAAAAGACAATGATAGCCAAGACAGGATGAGACAAGAAGCCCAGGCTAAAGTAATCAAGGCAACTAGGAATACTTCTATTTATGACTGCTTGTTGTACCATCTGGCCCAGCCCCTCTGAGCCTCCAGAGGATGTTTTTATGACCCTCAGCTCCACTATGTCCCTTCCCGCCCCACAGCCAAAAGGTGCTAAGGCCATTTTAGGCATCTGGACCTGGGACCTAAGGCTCATTCCTCAGGAGGAGGGATACACAGAAGGAAAAATTCAGTACAGAAGTGGTGGTGAACAGGTGGACAGTTGAAATCAGAGGGACTTGGGGAATCTAAGTAAAGAGCACATACAATTTTTTAAATATAGTTCCATACTTAAGAAAGAGCTTCCTCTCATATATTAGGTGTACTCCTGGGAAAAATTATGTTTAAAGTGAAGATTTTAGTGTTATTCACAAATTAGGGTCATTTCATCATGGTGAGGGTGAGTGTATGAAAATGGCCTATGAAACGTAACATGGTATGGACTTATCATATTCTTTATTAGCCACAGCAAAACAGCTTAATAGAAAATTAGAATGGGTTGGGGAACCATTTATCATTAAAGATAGGTCATGATGTTGTTGTTGGTAGCTGCTATTGCATTGATTTCAACTCATGGCAATCCCATGTGTGCAGAGTAGAACTGTGTTCCATAGGGTTTTCAAGGCTGAGAACTTTCAGAAACAGATCTCCATCCCTGTCTTCTGAGGCACCTCTGGATGGATCCAAACCTCCAATCTTTTGTCAAGTGCTTAACAATTTGCAGCACCCAGCCACGTAGGTCATGATAAGAGCTTGAAAATTTGATTCATTCATTGGGTGAGTATGAGCTGCCTCTCATATGTGCCTTAGTAAAGGAGAAATGCCTTAGAAAGCTCCTGGCTACCAACAATGGGAATAAAGGAGATGGAAAGGATGCTAAGACACAGCCCCCTCTCTTTCCCCCCCTCACAAGACCTGAGTGCCCAGGCCTGAGATTGCAATTGTGTATTGAAAATGATGAGCTTATCGCTGTGTAAAATACTATCTCTATTTCTTCAAATTTGTTTCTGTGTATTCCTAAGGGAATCTTGATCAACCTCACCTCATGGGGCTAAGCTAGGACTGACTCGTAAGTAATGGCCCTGCCTACAGATATAGTCCTATCATCCTTTACCTTCCACCACTGTCACCTCTTCCTGGGGATGGACAAAAAGGAAGGCTCCAGCGAGGCTTTCTATACTGCCAGATTTATGTGTTGTCAATATGCGTTGGAAACCCTGGTGGAGTAGTGGTTAAGAGTTTCGCTGCTAACAAATGGTCAGCAGTTTGAATCCACCAGGCACTCCTTGGAAACCCTGTGGGGCTGTTCTTCTCTATCATACAGGATTGTTATGAGTCAGAATTGACTCAACAACTGTAATTTTTTTTTTTTTAGTATGTCTAAACTAAGGCATGTTTATAACTCAGGAAGACTCTAAATTAGGAAGGGCACTCGATGAGAGAAAGGAGAAATTGTAATAGAAAGGAGAGAGGTAAACAAAGGTGTTGACATCAAGGAAAAATATTATCATTCCTTTTCTATTGAGAACAACTCAGAACAAGAGAATAATAGCTTAGCAGCTTCTCTCAGATAATGTGCCCAGTCACAGTTGATTCTGAAAGAAGTTGTAGAGCTTCCTCTACCCCAAGAAGGAAAATCATACTGAAGTAAGGAATCCACTTGATAACCTGGCCAAAAAAAAAGGGGAGGAATATAGATTGATTTTGGTCTCTGTTTATTATTTTGGCTTTTTTACAGGTAAAACATGTTTTTTTAGTGATATTACTTTGAACTGCCAGGACTAAGGTTGCAAAGCAGCCAAGCATCTGTACATTGGGACTACGAATCAAGACAATACTAAGACAGCTGTCTGGTTTTGATGAAAGCAAATTGCTGCTTCTCCCTAGTGTGTCAGAGCCTGCTTTGTTCCCTCAACTACACCAGATGGGAATGTGGAGAGAATGTTTTGAGGAAAGGATATTGGAAGTCCATAGCTCAACAGATGTGAGCACAGGGCTGGTCTTGTAGACAGAAATCACCAATGGCTCTCCTTTGGAGCTCCACAAGGGGTGATAGCACACCCAGAAAGAACTGTATGCAGAAGTAGAATATATTCAATTGAAATTTTTATGGGGCATCCAATAGGTTTGAGTTCCAAAATGAGCAAGAGAATTTTTCAAGAAGAGTTTATAGTGATGGAAATTTTGGCAGCAGATATTGGTGGGTGCACAACATGATTGATGTAATTGCTGCACTTGAAAAATGTTGAATTAACAAATGTTGTATTATCTATTTTTTTTTCAACAGTAAAGAAAAAAAAAAAAAGGAATGTAGAAACTGAGGAGGGTTCAAGTGGCATAGATACCTTCCACCCAAAGGAATACAGAGTAAGGGATAATGATCCATGTCCTACTCAGAGGGCAGAAGAAAAAGCAGTGTGCTTAGAAAATAATAATAATAAATGTAGCAATAATAGCTCTAATTTAACACATATTTAGCACATATAAGAAAGTGTACAAAGACCTCTTCATGATTAGTTTATTCACTTTTCAGCATAATAATAAGAATCATTATCATCATTTTAAAGATTAGGAAACCAAGGCTCCAAGAGTCCAGCCAAAGTCTACAAAATCCGAGTAGCCAAATCTAGCCAAATGTGTTTATCTGAGATTGAAATTCTAGTTACCCAGATTCTTAATCCAATCCCACTGGTCTCAAACCATATAAAATGTCATTTATTTCTGGCTGAAAAAAGACTCTGTGTTAGGTACTATAAGAACACAGAATAGTATAAGATTTTATCATTGTTACCAAGTAGTTTTCAAAGGAAGACAGAGACGATACATTCACTGATAAAATATTCCATCTTGTTCAACACATTTTTATTTTAAATGTGTCTGTAAAGGGAAACCATGCTAAATTTAAAAAGATGAATAAAACACTCTCCAAAATAAAATAGCTACTCCAGGTGCAAAAGTAATTTCATTTGAGAGAATCAGGAAAGAAAGGCCTCTTGTAGAAGGTGGCATTTTGAATTAAGCCTCAGAGGAAAGATGGGATTTGGCAAATGACGATACTCATAAAAGGAGCTTGATGTAGGAAGGATCAAATGATTAAAGACACACAGCAAAGCATGTCTAGGAATATTCAGGAAATAGTGAGCAGTCAATTTTGGCTACCAAACCAAAACAAACAAACAAAAAACAGTTACAACCCGGTCAATTTCATCTCATGAGAACCCCATGTGTTGCAGAATAAATCTGCTCTCCATAGGGTTTTTAATAGCTGTGATCTTTTGTAAGCAGCTTGCCAGACTTTTCTTCTGAGGTTCTTTTGCATGGGTTTGAACTGTCGATCTTTTAGTTAGTGATCAGGTACTTAAACTTTTGCCCCACCCAGGAACTCCTAATTTTGGCTACCCCCCCAAAAAAACACACCCGTTGCCATCAAGCTAATTCTGACTTACAGCAACACTATAGGACAGAGCAAAACCGCCCCACAGAGTTTCAAAGGAGCACCTGATGGATTTAAACTTTTGGCTAGCAGCCGTAGCACTTACCCACTTCGCCATCAAGTTTTCCTACAGTGGCAGTGAAAACAGAGAGTGCGAGATGAGTCTAAAAGGACGTTAGGGCCAGAGCATAAAAAGTCTGTAATAGAAGAGAAGAGGATCAATGCTGTAACACATAAAATTTTTTTCAATTAATTTTTATTAAGCTTTAAGTGAAAGTTTACAAATCAAGTCAGTCTCTCACACAAAAACTTATGTACACCTTGCTACAAAACTCCCAGTTGCTCTCCCCTAATGAGATAGCATGCTCCTTCCCTCCATTCTCTCTCCTCCTGTCCATTCTGCCACCTTCTGGCCCCCTCTGCCCTCTCATCTCCCTTCCAGACAGGAGATGCCAACATAGTTTCAAGTGTCCACCTGATCCAAGAACATTACTCCTCACCAGCATCCCTCTCCATCCCATTGACCAGTCTAATCCCTGTCTGAAGAGTTGGCTTTGGTAACGGTTCCTGTCCTGGCCTAACAGAAGGTCTGGGGACCATGACCTCCGGGGTCCTTCTAGTCTCAGTCAGACTATTAAGTCTGGTCTTTTTATGAGAATTTGGGGTCTGCATCCCACTGCTCTCCTGCTCCCTCAGGGGTTCTCTGTTGTGTTCCCTGTGAGGGTAGTCATCGGTTGTGGCCGGGCACCATCTGGTTCTTCTGGTCTCAGGCTGATGGAGTCTCTGGTTTATGTGGTCCTTTCTGTCTCTTGGGCTTATAATTACCTTGCATCTTTGGTGTTCTTCATTCTTCCTTGCTCCAGGTAGATTGAGACCAATTGATGCATCTTAGATAGCTGCTTGCCAACGTTTAAGACCCCAGACGCCACTCTCCAAAGTAGGATGCAGAACATTTACTTAATAGATTTTATTATGCCAATTGACTTAGATGTCTCCTGAAACCGTGGTCCCCAAACTCCCACCCGTGCTACGCTGGCCTTCGAAGTGTTCAGTTTATTCAGGAAACTTTATTTGCTTTTGGTTTAGTCCAGTAGTGTTGACCTCTCCTGTATTGCGTGTTGTCTTTCCCTTCACCTAAAATAAAACTTATCTACTATCTAAATAGTGAAAACCTCTCCCTCCCTCTCTCTCTAACCCCCTCGTAACCTTCAAAGAATATTTTCTTCTCTTTTTAAACTATTTCTCCAGTTTTTATAATGAGGGTCTAATACAATATTTGTCCTCTTGCAACTGACTAATTTCACTCAGCATAATGTCTTCCAGATTCCTATGTGTTAGGGAATGTTTCATGGATTCATCATTGTTATTTATCGATGGGTAGTGTTCCATCCTGTGAATCTACCATAATTTATTTATCCATTCATCTGTTGATGGGCTCTTTGGTTGCTTCCATCTTTTTGCTATTGTAAACAGTGCTGCAATGAACATAGACGTACATGTATCTGTTCACATAAAGGCTCTTATTTCTCTAGGCTAGATTCCAAGGAGAGGGATTGCTGGATCGTATCGTAGTTCTATTTCTAGTTTTTTAAAGAAGTGCGAAGTCAATTTCCAAAGTTGTTGTACCATTTTACATTCCCACCAGCAGTGTAGAAGTATTCCAGTCTCTCCACAACCTCTCCAGCATTTATTATTTTGTGTTTTTTGGATTAATGTTGGAGTGAGATGGAATCTCATTGTAGTTTTGATTTGCATTTCTCTAATGGCTAATGATTGTGAGCATTTCCTCATGTATCTCTTAGCTACCTGAATGTCTTCTTTAGTGAAGTGTCTGTTCATATCTTTTGCCCATTTTTTAATTGGGTTATTCATCTTTTTGTAGTTGAGTTTTTGCAGTAACATGTAGTTTTTAGAGATCAGGTGCTGATCGGAAATGTCATAGCTAAAAACTTTTTCCGAGTCTGTAGGTAATCTTTTTACTCTTTTGGTGAAGTCTTTGGATGAGCACAGGTGTTTGATTTTTAGGAGCTACCAGTTATCTGGTTTCTCTTCTGCATTTACTGTAATGTTTTGTGCACTGTTTATGCCATGCATTAGGGCTTCTAGCCGTGTCCCTGTTTTTTCTTCCTTGATCCTCATTGTTTTAGATTTTATATTTAGGTCTTTGATCCATATTGAGTTAGTATTTGTGCATGGTGTGAGATATGGGTCTTGTTTCATTTTTTTGCAGATGGATATCCAGTTACGCCAGCACCATCTGTTAAAAAGACTGTCTTTTCCCCAATTAACTGACTTTGGTCCTTTGTTAAATATCAGCTGCTCGTATGTGGATGAATTTATGTCTGGATTCTCATTCTGTTCCATTGGTCTATGTATCTGTTGTTGTACCAGTACCAGACTTTTTTGACTACTGTCGTGGTATAATAGGTTCTAAAATCATGTAGAGTGAGGCCTCCCACTCTGTTCTTTTTCAGTGATGTTTTACTTATCTGGGACCTCTTTCCCTTGCATATGAAGTTGGTGATTTGTTTCTCTGTCGCATTAAAAAATGTCATTGGAATTTGGATAGGAATTGCATTGTATCTATAGATGACTTTTGGTAGAATAGACATGTTTACAATGTTAAGACTTCCTATCCGTGAGCAAGGTATGTTTTTGCACTTACGTAGGTCTCTTTTGGTTTCTTGCAATAGTGTCTTGTAGTTTTCTTTGTACAGGTCTTTTACACCTCTCGTAAGATTTATTCCTAAGTATTTTATCTTCTTGGGGCTACTGTAGATAGTATTGATTTGGCGATTTCCTCTTTGATGTTCTTTTTGTTGTTGTAGAGGAGTGCAACTGATTTTTGTATGTTTATCTTATATCCTGATACTCCGTTGAACTCTTCTATTAGTTTCAGTAGTTTTCTTGAGGATTCTTTATGGTTTTCTGTGTATAAGATCATGTCATCTGCAAATAGAGATATTTTACTTCTTCCTTACCAATTTGGATGCTCTTTATTTCTTTATCTAGCCTAATTGCTCTGGCTAGGACATCCAGCACAAAGTTGAATAAGAGTGCTGATAAGGGGCATCCTTGTCTGGTTCCCGATCTCAAGGAGTATGCTTTCAGAATCTCTCCATTTAGGGTGATGTTGGCTGTTGGTTTTGTATAAATGACCTTTATTATGTTGAGGAATTTTCCTTCTATTCTTATTTTGCTGAGAGTTTTTATCATGAATGGGTATTGAACTTTGTCAAATGCCTTTTCTGCATCAATTGATAAAGTCATGTGATTCTTATCTTTTGTTTTATTTATCTGGTGGATTACATTAATTGTTTTTCTAATGTTGAACCATCCCTGCATACCTGGTATGAATCCCACTTGGTCATGGTGAATTATTTTTTTGTGATATGTTGTTGAATTCTATTGGCTAGAATTTTGTTGAGGATTTTTGCTTCTAAATTCATGAGGGATATAGGTCTGTAATTCTCTTTTTTTTGTGTGTGGTGTTTTTACCTGGTTTTGGTATCCCGGATATGCTGGCTTCATGGAATGAGCTTGGGAGTATTCCATCCTTTTCTAGGCTCTGAAATACCTTTAGTAGCAGTGGTGCTAACTCTTTTCTGAATGTTTGGTGGAACTCTACAATGAAGCCATCAGGGTCAGAGCTTTTTTTTTTTGTTGGGAATTATTTTGATCACCTTTTCAATCTCTTGTTACAGGTGTATTTAGTTGTTCTACCTCTGTTTGTGTTAGTTTAGGTAGGCAGTGTGTTTCTAGAAATTCATCCATTTCTTTTAGGTTTTCAAATTTGTTACAGTACAATTTTTCATAGTAATCTGATATAATTCTTTTAATTTCAGTTAAGTCTGTTGTGATATCACCCACCTGATTTCTTATTGGTATTATTTGCTCCCCATCCTGTTTTTCTTTTGTCAGTCTGGCAAAAGGTTTATTAATTTTGTTAATTTTTTCAAAGAACCATCTTTCAGTCTTGTTAACTTTCAATTATTTTTCTGTTATCTAATTCATTTATTTCTGCTCTAATTTTTATTATTTGCTTTCTTCTGGTGCCTGAGGGTTCTTTTGTCACTCTCTTTCTATTTGTTCAAGTTGTAGGGATAATTCTTTGATTTTGGCCCTTTCTTCTTTTTGGACGTGTGTGTTTATTGATATAACTTGACCTCTGAGCACTGCTTTCGCTGTGTCCCAAAGGTTCTGATAGGAAGTGTTTTCATTCTCATTAGATTCTGCGAATTTCTTTATTCCATCCTTAATGTCTTCTATAACCCTGTCTTTTTGGGGCAGGGTATTGTTCAGTTTCCAAGTGTTTGATTTCTTTTCCCTGCTTTTTCTGTTACTGATTTCTCCTTTTATGGTCTTATGGTCAGTGAAGATGCTTTGTCATATTTCAATGTTTTGGATTTTGCAAAGGCTTGCTTTTTGACCTAATACGTGGACTCTCCAGAGAATGTTCCATCTGCACTAGAAAAGAAAATATACTTTGCAGCTGTTTGGTGGAGTGTTCTGTATATGTCTATGAGGTCAAGTTGGTTGATTGTGGCATTTAGATCTTCCATGTATTTATTGAGTTTCTTTTTGGGTGTCCCGTCCTTCACCAAAAGTGGTGTGTTGAAGTCTTCTACTATAAATGTGGTGCTGTCTGTCTCACATTTCAATGTTGTTAGAGTTTGTTTTATGTATCTTGCAGCCCTGTAACTGGGTGCATAAATATTTAATATGGTTATATCCTCCTGGTATATTGTCCCTTGAATCATTATATAATGTCCTTCCTTATCCTTTGTGGCGGATTTAACTTCAAAGTCTATTTTGTCAAAAATTAATATTGCCACTCCTGCTCACTTTTGATTGTTGTTTGCTTGACACATTTTTTCACCCTTTGAATTTTAGTTTGTTTGTGTCTCTAAGTCTAAGGTGTGTGTCTTCTAGGCAGCATATAGCTGGATTTTTTTTTAATCTATTCTGCAACTCTCTGTCTCTTTATTTTGTCCATTTAGTCTATTACTTTCAGCATGGTTATAGATAGGTATGAGTTTAGTCCTGTCATTTTGATGCCTTTTTTTGTGTGTTGTTGATAGTTTCATTTTTCCACTTACTTTTTTGTGCTGAGAGTTTTTCTTTGTAAATTGTGTGCTCCTCTTTTTCTTTATAATTGAATTTGTTTTTGCTGAGTATTTATGTTTATCTTGGTTTTTATTTTGAAGTGTCGGATTGTTAGTCTTCTTTGTGGTTACCTTAATATTTACCCCTATTTTTCTAAGTATAAACCTAACTTGTATCTCCCTATATTGCCTTGATTTCCTGTCCATGTGGAAGATCTATGCCTACTTTATTTAGTCACTCTTTATTGATTATTGTCATCTTTTGAGTAATGGCGTGACTGATTCCCTGTTTTGAGTGTTTTTTTTTTTTTTTTTTCCCTACCTGAGTTGATATCTGGATGTTCTGTTCTGTGTTCTAGTGTTGTGTTGATATCTGATATTATTGATTTTCTAGCCAGAGAATTCCCTATAGTATTTCTTGTAGTTTCAGTTTGGTTTTTGCAAATTCTCTAACCTTTCATTTATCTGTAAATCTCTTAATTTCACCTTCATATTTGAGAGGCAGTTTTGCTGGATATATGATTCTTGGCTGGCAATTTTCTCCTTCAATGCTCTGTATATGTCATCCTATTGCCTTCTTGCCTGCATGGTTTCTGCCAAGTAGACCAATCTTATTCTTATTGATTCTCCTTTGTAGGTGACTTTTCACTTATCCTTGGCTGCTCATAAAATTTTCTCTTTATCTTTTGTTTTGGGAAGTTTGATGATAATACATCTTAGTGACTTTCTTCTGGGATCTACCTTGTATGTGGTTCAATGAGCATCTCGGATAGATATCCTTTCAACTTTCAAGATGTCAGGGAATTTCTCTGCCAACAAATCAACAATCCTCTCTGTATTTTCTGTTATTCCTCCCTGTTCTGGAATTCCAATCTCACAAGTTATTCTTCTTGATGGAGTCCTACATGATTCTTAGGGTTTCTTCATTTTTTTAAATTCTTTTATCTGATTTTTCTTCAAATACATTGGTGCTAAACACCTTATCCTCCATCTCCCCAATTCTGCATTCCAATTCTTCAATTCTGCTCCTCTGACTTCCTGCTGAGTTTTCTAATTCTGCAATTTTATGGTTAATCTTTTGAATTTCTGAATGCTGTCTCTCTATGGATTCTTGCAGCTTATTAAATTTTTCATTATGTTCCTGATTTTAATTTCTTCAACTGCTTTATCTGTGTGTTCCTTGGCTTTTTTTGTGTATTGCCTGATCTTGTTCCTGATGTCATTCTGGATGTCTTGCATTCTAGATCTGGCAGTTCCAGGAATAAATCTTCATCTGGGAGAATCCTTGATTCTCTATTTGGGGAGTTTGTTGAAGCAGTTGTGGCCTGCTTCTTTATGTGATTTGATATCAACTGCTGTCTCTGAGCTACCTATCAGTTATTGTAATAATTTATTTTATGTTTGCTCACTGTGTCCTAGCTTCTTGCTTTCTTTTGTTTCCAAATACCCAGATAGGCTACTAGAGTGTACTAACTTGATTATTAGAGCCTTCGAAGAACTAATGTCCTGTTACCAGATGGCTAGAACTGTTACCAAGTATTTGAGCCTCGGAGTCCATTCACTATTCTGGTATAGATTCAGCTCAGGTGTCCTGATAGTCAGTCTCCTACTGTGTGGTGTAGGCTCTCACCTACTAACTTAGAGGAGTAGTAGTGATGGTTGTACGCACTGGTGTCTGGTAGCAGTAGGTGGTCACACTCTGAGGAGGGCAGGGTGCTGACAGTCTTCCTCCAAGTGTCAGTGAGAAAGGAGTGTCTCTGTTCTCTAGAATGCTATGGTGGGTGTGCTATGCAGCCATACCTTAGGTATCCAATGCTTATACCTGTAAAGACTGGTAGGCACCACTATCCTCAGACCACTTTCATGGGTGGCTAGTTGGTGTGAATGGAACCTCCAGCGCTCAGGTCTCTGTTGTGGGTAGGTGAGGGCTCTGTTTAATAGGCAGAGTGGTATCAGACCTCCAAAACCTGCCTCTCCACTGCACAACTGAAACAATTACAGTCAGATCTCTAACAGATTTGCCCTTGCATTATAAGAGCCACCTGGATCCATGTAGGGGTGAAAGTCAAAATCTGTGGATTGCTTATGCCTGGACTGGAGCTGCTTCTACTCTGAGTTTCCAGATTAGGGGAGTCAAGAAAGTATTTTTCCCCCGTTTGTTCATTTGCCCCTTTTCCCAGGCCAGGAGAATGGCTCAAAGAGGGTGCAGGAGGTTCTATCTCAGGCCCAGGGAAATAAACTGTTAATGAAGCTGGCTGGGGCAGAGGGGGGAGGGATCAGACAGAGAGGATAGAGCACTTTCAGAAGAAGGAGCTATTACGTCCACACAGTATGTCAAGAGTGCTATTTTATCTTAGATTCCAGAGGCATGTGTAGCCTGTGTGCACTGGCTGGGTCCCCACTGAGATTGTCCCAGGGGGTTAGGGCTATGTCCTATGCTTGCCTTCTTTCACTGAAGCAGCTTTGCCCTAAACTCCACAGCCAGACCTGCAGCCATCACGCCAGAGGGTTGGAATGTCAGCACTAGGTTTGCCTTTTTTCGCTGAAGCAATCGCTTCATAAGTGCTGCAGCCAGCCCTGCTGTAGACACTCCACAGGGTCAGGGGAGTGCCACTTTGCTTGCCTGCTTTTGCTGAAGCTGCCGTGTCTAGGGACTCTACCATCAGCTCCGCCACATTCACACCAAAGAATGGCACCAAGAAATTGGAGCTGAGGTGCTGCACAGGCTCGGCAACTCGCTGCTTCTCCACCGTCTCTCAAAATCACTCAAATCGATTCCTTAATTCTGTGTTTGATGCTCAGGGTTCATAGATTGTTATATATGTTATCAATTCACTTGTTTTTTCAGGTCTTTTTTGCAAGAGGGTTCAGGAGAAGCTTCTGACTAGTTAGCCATTGGCCCCACCCCCAAAATTTTTTTTAAATACTGTAGAAAAATTAAACTTAATACAAGTCATTTGGGAAAGATAGGCTTTAATACAGAGGAAAGTAGAAGAGTTTAATTGAGAAAATTGTTCAAATGATGCTTGAGAAAATTATGAACTTGAAGGTCTTAATATTCTTCCCCAAAAGAGAAAGATTGCTGCTGTGAAATATTCCTTGGAGATAATGGATTAATATGTAGCATGGTTAGGAAGGAGACTGAAAAATAATAAAGCACACTTATCTGTCAAAACCTAACCCTAGAGCTTCCATGCCTGGAAAACTGTGGAAAGCTTTACCAGCCACAGCTCAGGATTGGGGCTGGGACAAATAGGGCAATAGAGGGAATGAACAGGACAGTTAATTTATCCTAAGGATGGGCAGGTCAGGGTGGGATAGGGATGGGGCCTGACATTTGATTGAAAATTTTAGCTTCCATAGAGTCACTTACCACTTGCAGTCAGGTCAATTCTGATGCATGATGACCCCATGTGTGACAGAATAGAACTGTGCTTCATAGGGTTCTCGATTGCTAAATTTTTCGGAAGTAGATCACCAGGCATTTCCTCCAAGGCACCGCTGGGTAGACGTGAATTCCCGACTTTTCATTAGCAGTCAAGTGAATTAACTGTTTGCACCAACAGGGACTCCTATAGTCAGGTAAAATAAGACAAAGTGAAGATTATAAAGCCATGAAGATAAAGATGATGAAAAAAGGAACATATAGCGTTTAAAAAGGCAACCTCTCTAAACAAACACCCGCTCTCCTTTAAAAATAAATAATTAAGAAAGAAAACTTTAATAGAAGGAAATAATAGGAAAGGCACATCCAGAGAGGTGACACAGATGGAAATTTTTAACAGGATTTGACACAGTGGTTAAGAGCTCTGCTGCTAACCAAATGGTCGGCGGTTTCAATCCACCAACCACTCTACGGAAACTCTATGAGGCAGATCTACTCTGTCCCATAAGGTCAGTATGAGTCAGAACTGACTCGTAAGCAACAGGTTTTGGGGTCTTTAGGGGGGTAGGACCTATGGAGCCAGTAGATGGCACACCTGCCAAGGATTCCAAAGAAGAGGGTTGGGAGTGCTCAGGGCAAACATTCAGCCCCAGCAGCCAAAGTTTTGGAATCAATGTCTGCACTTATTTCAGCCCAAGCAATCCCCTCATAGCACAAAACCAGGCAGAACTCTGCTAGCCTGAACCAGGAGACAAAAGAGGCATCTATGTCCTTTGCAAAAGAGGAGGCAGGCAGATCTATTTAATGGCATCATATGAAGATTGTTGCTTTAATGGGCAAACACTCCCCCTCTAATCTAGCTCCATTTGACTAAGGCTTGTCAAGGCCCTCCATTAGGAATTAAGTCAAGAAAAATTTCCAGGTAACCACAGAATCCAGGAGAGGTTTTCTTTGAAGCAATAAAAAACAAAATCAATAAGTGAATGTCTTCATTACTGCCAGAGGTCTGAGGAAAAAGCAGAATCAGAACTCATTCTAGGATTAAAAATTCACATTTCCTTTACAACATAAAAACAATTCCCTGTTTTTATTAATGATTCCAAAGGTGAGTCTGATCCTTTTTACCTTTTACAACTTCCTCAGCACCTTCTGGATTCCTTGCTTTATCTCTTTGGTTAATTTCAGAGCTGGGGGTATGAGATAGTGCAGGATATAGAGCCGGGTGGGGACATCTGAGGGAACTCTCTGTCTGGCCAGGTTAATGATGACCAGAACCACCAGGACTGTGATGAAGAAGAGCATGAGGATGAAGTGGGAACCACAGGTGCTCAGGGCCGTGGCCGCAGCTCCCTCAGCCTTGATCCTTAACACAGCTTTCAGGATGAAAAGGTAGGAGAGAATAACAAGGATAAGGTCAGAGCCCAGCAGGGTCCAGCCTGCCACAAAAAAAAAAAAAAAATTGATAAAGTAGATTAAATGTGATGTCATCACAAGAGAGTTTGAACACAGACAGGTTAGTGCAAATGCAGCTTTTGATGATATTCTCATCTCAGTCTGGCAGAAAGGATGGGAACAGGAAGAGAAAAGACAGCATTCCTGGCCACAACAAAGATCGCAGCCCTAGACACAAATTGGTCAGTGATGATGGATGGGTACTGCAGGGGGTGGCAGATGACCACATAGCAGTCATAGGCCATGACCATGAATGTGCAGGACTCCATGGTCAAGAAACTGTTCATGATGAAGATCTGGAGGAAACAGACAGAAAAGCTGATACACTTGAGGTCAAACCAGAAGATGGCCGGGACCTTTGGGATGACAGTGAGGCAGAGCACAATATCTAGCAAGGAGAGGAGGTTGAGCAGGTAGTACATGGGCTCATGCAGGGAGGCCTCCAGCCAGACGGTGATCAGAAGGGTGGCATTGGCCCCCATAAACAGGAGGAAGAGGAGGCTAAGGGGCAGGGACAGCCAGTGCTGCCAACTTTGGTAGTTAGGAAAGCAAATGAGGAGCAATTCAGAGACTAAAGCAATGGAGGAGTTGCTGGGTGATGCCATGCAAAGTATCTTGATCAAGTTGGGAATCCAGGGAACCTTTAAATGTAGGACAGAAGTATATCAGCATAGAAAATACGTGCGAAATATACACTGGAACTTGGGGTCCACTGGTATATTTAGCTTGTCCCAATGAAGTTTTAAAATCATCAGTATCATCATCACCACTGACATTAAATTCAGTACCTATCTGTCATGTGCCAGGCACTATACTGAATGCTTTATATTCACTATTCATTTATATTGCTTCATCCTTTTAAAAAACACTTGTTTTTGCTGTTGAGCTGATTCCCATTCATAGCCATCTTGTATGACAGAGTAGAACTGCCTTATAGAGTTTCTTGGGTTGTAATCTTTATGGGAACATATTACCAGGTCGTTTCTCCCAAAGAGTTGCTGATTGGTTTGAACTGAAAACCTTTTGGTTAGCAGCTGAGCACTTAACCATTGTGCGTCCAGGGGTGTAATTAATATTGTTATCCTAATTATACAAATTATGAAAGAGAGGCAAAGGAAAACAAAGTAGTTTGATCAATATTAAAAAGAAAAAAAAAACCATTGTTGTCAAGTCAATTCCGACTCATAGTGACCCTATAGGACAGAGTAGATCTGTCCCCATAGAGTTTCTAAGGAGCTCCTGGAGGATTTGAACTGCTGACCTTTTGGTTAGCAGCCATAGCTTTTAACCACTACGCCACCATGGTTTCTTAGACAGTCAATAAGTGGTGAAACCAGGACTGTTTACCATGGAGCCTGACTCTAGAGTCCATGCTCTCAGCCTGACATTATTTAGCCTTGACAAGGGCAATTACTTAACCAAGCCCTTCCTTCAGGAGGTTAGCCAACTCCTTGGAGGAAGATCAGGAAAAGCCCAACCTTCTACGCCATAGAATTGAACAAAGTCAGTTGAATATTGCAGAGGAAAAAGTAATATTTGATGGAATAAGGTTCTGGGGAGGTAGTAGAGGATTAATTCAATTTTATTAGTGAGGACTTTTGGGTAAAATGGGGACATGAACAAAGTATCTTCCTTACTCCACTATTCTATTCATGCACATACATACACACATAAAACTTACATATTTGGAAACCAGGGGTGAGTACTGTCTACATGGCAAAAACTGTGACTCCTGCGTTAGGTACTTTGGTAATGGGACAAAATTGAAGAAGAAAAAATTGAAGGTGGATCTCCCAACAAAAAAATAAGTAAATAAATAATAACCACGCTGGGCCCCAGGCTGCATATCTTAGTCAAATTGCCAGGCAAGAGCAAGTGCCCAGTTGCCCAGAGGAAAAATGCCTTTTCCTCTGAGGTAGGAGAAAAATATCTGTGTTCATGGACACTTTTGGAGGTGAGAGGATAGTTCTTTCTGTTCTGTTTGTACAAAGCACAGTTACAATTATGGGCTGAATTGTGCCCCCCCAAATATGTTTTAGAATCGTAACCCCTATACCTGTGGATGCAATCTTGTTTGGAAGCAGGATTTTCTTTGTAATATTCATTAGATCATACTTGAATAAGGTGGGTTCTAAATCTAATCACTTATGAGTTATAATAACGGCTGATTACACACACACACACGTACATGAGGGAGAAGACAAGTGCTATGCCAGGATCGTTTACAAGCCAGAGGACCAAAGACTGCCCAAGATTACCTTACAGGGGAAACAATTGACATGGCCTAGACCCCGATTTGGACTTTTAGCTTCCAGAACTGTGAGAAAATAAATGTCCTTTAAAGTCACTCACTTGTGGTATTTGTGTTACAACAGCACTAGGAAACTAAGATGATTACTTTCCAGATAGTTTACTTCTTAGACAGCTAAACATTTTCCCCTTTTGTTTTGCCTCAAAACAGGGATCAATCTTGCTGATAGTACCCTGCAGATTCATTTTTCCTGTTCCCTTTGAACAATGGTCCAAAATAATTGTTTTTCTACCTTATGCCATCCCCCAAACATGTGAAACTGAAGACTTCTGATTTGGGAAATGAGGAATGGTTAGCCACTGGGGCATTACTTTGATCTCCAATATTTCAACTCCATCAGTGAATATTCACTGAGGGGTGGTCATGGAACTTCCTTGTTCTGGGTGATAATGAACAAAACATGGTTTCTGACCATGAGACATGGGTACTCTGGAAACACCAGATAGATCTTAAACTAATCAAAATTACAATGTAAGGTCCAAACCCAGCTATAATTGCCTAAAAGAAGGAGAACTCAACTTGGTTCATAGATGACTTTGTACTAGGCCTCCTAGCCACGATATGAGTGGGGACCTTTGAGCCTATGGAAGTTTTGAGGCCGCAAGCCTTGTGTGGCCACAGAATGACTCAGCCTCATTTCTGGATGAAATCTTAGGTCACTGGCTACTACTGATTATATACCAGGGTCTATGTCGCTTGGCAGGGTTAGCATCTACAACACCAGACCATGTTGAAAGAGTTTCATCTTCTTTTCACACCAAGATCATGGACTCCTCCCTTCCTCATTCTCTCTGTCCCCGTATTTTTCCTGGCCCCAACTCAAGACTCACCAGCTTCCAAAGGCTGCACTGCTACTGTTTCTGACTGTTGAATGCCAAACCTTTAAATTGAGCCCTTCCAGGGCACTGGAGGCTGATTTTATGTGTTCTGGGTCCGCTCTACTCCTTCTCTTCCCACAGCTCATGGGAGCTAGTGCCCTTATTAACCACCTGGAGCCTGGAACCCTATGGTCCATTTCCTAGGAGGGTATAGTATAAAAGGCTAAATTCAGCATTGAGAGTGGAGTGAGGGTGGGAGAGCTCTAAGGCACTTGGGGAGTCTAAATAAAGGAAAAGAAACTATGGGGAAAAGGTAAGGAAGCTGAGTGGAGGCAGACCTCTCAGGAAAACTTTCTTTGGATACAATTTTTGGAAAGGAATTGAATAATACCATCCTCAGCACTATAACTTTGTGCAGGGAGGTGACAGAGGAACATTTCCAGCAATCAAAGGAGCATGGACTATGGGTAAATGAGGGGACAAAGAAGCATTTCTCTATGAGCCCTTCTCATTCAGGTGAAAACATCTGTTGTCTGGACCCAAGCAAATCCCTGGAGATGACTCTGATTGACCCACACATTCTCATGTCCAGGATTTTGCCTTCATGGCTGTTCTTTGTATAAACTCTGTTTCCTAAGTAAAGTCACCATCTTGAATTGATATACAATAGGAAAAAAAGGACCTAGGAAATACTCTTTGCAGTCTCCAAATGCTTCTTAGGTTAGGTTAGGAATAAAACCAAAAAAAACTAAACCCATTGCTGCCAAGTCTATTCCAAGTCATGGCAATCCCATGTGTTATAGAGCAGAACTAAGCTCTCTAGGGTTTTCTTGGCTGCAAACTTTATGGAAGCAGATCAACAGGATTTTCTTCCATAATGCCACTGGGTGGGTTTGAACTGCCAACCTTTCTATCAGTAGCTGAGTGCAAACCATTTGCACCACCCAGGGACCTTAGGTTAGGAATAATCCAAACCTATTGATGTCAAGTTGATTCTGACTCATAGTAACCATATAGGTCAAAGTAGAACGGCCCCGTAGGGTTTCTAAGTCTATAAATCTTTGCAGAAACAGACTACCACCTTTCTTCCACAGAGTGGCCGGTGGGTTGGAACTGGCAGCCTTTGGGTTAATGGCTGAGTAGTTAAACACTGTGCCATCAGGACTTCTAGTTTAGGAATACTCAGGCTAAATGTAGGATCATCTGGGCTTTGGGCACAGGAAGCTTAAGGATAGTACAGAAAGTAGAATCTGGTTCTAAGTCTCATACTTTGCTACCTACAATCACTGGAAAATGAAACATATGGGTAAAAATGTGGGCTGAATGTAATACCATTCCCTTCATGCACAGACTACTCTTCTCCCCTTACCTCCACCTTGCTACTTAGAGGTCGTGGGTGAAGCTGCAAGGACGTTGGCATCATCAAATAGAGCTGATAAATATGCTAAATGAAGAAAACTATTTCGTGAGTGAATCATTGCTCAGTAAAATCTGTGTTGTTAAGATCACAAAGTTTACTCTGGGCAAAATATTCTTCCTCTCAGACCTTCTTATAAATGAATAACCTCTATCCACCCTCAGATCGTGGGGATATTTCAAAAGAGTAAATTGGAGGCTTGAGTTTGAACCCTTGCTCTGCCATTTCCTGACTGCTTTTAATTGGCCAATTTACATAAACTCTCAGAACTGTAATTTTTTTGTCTGTAACATGGAAATAAAGAACTGTCCAACACAGGATTGTTACAAGGAGAGAATTATTTTTACTTTTTCATTTAACAAGCATTAATTTGCACCCTGTTATGTACAAGGCACTATGCTACATGTTAGGAATATAGTACATCAAAGAATGGTTTCTGCCATCCTAGATAGATCAAAATTTAACATATAATCACAAAGCATTATACTAGTAATAATAATAATGATCTTCATTGAGTTCTTAATGTGTCTTATTATCACTGATTAAAACCTGTTTTGCACTTAACCCTCATAACAATCTAGTGAGGTACATATTCCTGAGAATATCAGATGATAATTCACAATTCACTGATGAAGAATCAAAATAATAGAGTTATTAAATTACTTGTCCAAGGTAGAAAAGGACTTTAATCCATGTGGTTTGACTCCAGACGATGCTCCAGAGTCAGTCTGCTTCCCAAACCGGCTCAGGATAACTCAGCTCTCTTAACTGTGTTGTTGTTGTTAGTTGCATTGAGTCGATTCCAACTCCTGGCAACTCCATGTGTTACAGAGCAGGACTGCTCCATAGGGTTTCCTTGGCTGTAATCTTAATGGACACAGATTGCCTAGTCTTTTCTTCTGCGGTACCACTGGATGGGTTTGAACCACCAATCTTTAGGTTAGCAGTGGAGCACAAGCTGTTTTTGCCACTAGGAACTTTCTCTTAACTATAGTTGATGTTTTTATAGATATAATTGAATAAAAAAAATAAAATTATAAAAGAAATGCCCTTATCCTTATTTGTGATTTGTGAGGTTATGAAACTGAAATTTGGAGAGTTCAAATTCTTTCCCCAATTCATATAGCTAAAGATAGCACAGCCAGGGTATTAAACTTAACTTCCAAACTTAAAATCTAGGACTCTTTATGCTAAAAGTGAATGTCAGAAAGCTTCTTCTCAAGAGCATTTTCGTACATTTAGTCTCAATCCCTTGATCAATCCACCACTCTCTGGAGACTAGGAAGAATGACACATGGTGATCATTACAGCATGTTTATTATCTTGGTGAGCTGTGCAATCCATTTTAACTAAGGAAAAGTTGAGTGCAAGAAGAAAGTGAAGTTGGTGGCACCAAACAGTATTGACCCCACAACAGGAAAAAGAAACAGAGAAATGCTCTCGTTGGTATTGATTGGCTGAGTAAACAGAGTGTACAGAGAACAAAGAAAAGAAAGAAAAATTTGAAATTGTACCTAAGAAGATTCTTAAGGCCTGATTATGAGCACATGAAAATATTAAGAGACAAATAGATCAGAAGCCTGTCAGGTTTTTGAGGGGATTTATTGCCAAATAAACATGAGCTTGGCTTCTTAAAAGTTTTTTTGTTAAGAAACTACCCATTACACTTCCCCTTGAGTGTTCAAGATCTCCAGTTTTCTGAATATAGATTTGTGGGCCCTCTTTCTTTCACACATCAAGCAGAGGTTGAGAATTAAGAATTCACTCCAGTAATGCTATTCCTGCTGATTGCCACAAGGAGACAATGTTGGCTGGGCAGTGATGAAGAGTTTTCTTAGGCTCTCTGCAATAATGCCTTTGCTGTTCAGGTTTCTCAGCTGTGCAGCCTTGATGTCCCACACTGGGTACCTGAGGTTACAGCTCTCATTGTTAACACCCATATGCTCGGAATATGCCCCAAAGTACAACAGAGTATCAGGAAGGCTATGTACTATGAGGTTTATGAAACCCCACTTTGTACTTTGAAAATGTGGTATTGTTCCCTCAGCAATACTCAGGTCTTTGTTTTGAGCATTGGCCACCAACATAGATGCTCTTTTTCCTCCAAATAATTTCATTCCAGGGAACCTGTTGCTCTTTTAGGCATTGGGTCTTGATTTAAGCTGGCTCTGGTCCTGAATAGCTATATTCAATGGCATCAGGTTTTCTTCTCAAATGGTTCTGCGTGCAAATTCCTCATACAAATGTAACTAACCTGAAAATCATAGGGTGAAGTGAGTGTCTGTAGGTAAGACACTTCTCTCCACCTCCTCCTGTTCTTAATACACCCTCTCTCAGTACAAAGCATAGTCAGATTCTATTTGCAAAGTCACTGTTTACAGATTTTCTCAGTCAAAATTAACAGACAAAACATCTCTACCTCACCAACTTAAAATGTCTTTAATTTATGCTACTTCATTTTACCCAACCAAGATAGTGTTGAAGGATTTCTACTGAGAGGATGTTTTTCACACTATGGGAACTTTTCAGCAGGGTTGTGTCTGTCATTCTAGCTCTGACTTTTTGAGTTATCCCGCTCCTTGAAAACCCTATGGGGCAATTCTACTCTGTCCTATAGGTTGGCTACGAGTTGGAATCAACTCAACAGCAACTGGTCTGGGTTTTTTGTTTTTTGTTTTTTTGGCCTTACTATTACTCAGGGGGCAGTGGTGGTTCAGTGGTAGAATTCTCTCCTTCCATGCAGAAGATCCAGCCAAGGCACCTCCTGTGTCAGTGGAGGCTTGCGTGTTGCTGTGATGCTGGATAGGTTTCAGCAGAGCTTATAGGCTAAGAAGAAAGGCCTGGCAATCTACTTCTGAAAATTCAGCCACTGAAAACCCATGGATCACAACAGTCCAATTCCACTGCGCACAGGATCACCACCCATTGGGGGCTGACTCAAAGACAGCTGACAACAATAACTACCACTCAACTAAAGATTTGCGTAGACACAGTGTGTCACCTCCACTCAGCCACCTCAGTACCATAAGTAAGGGAATATTTCCTGAGTACTACAATGTGCCAAAAGTTGTGCTAGTCCCTGTGAGGGATGACCAGTGATGTGTAGGTCCCTACATCCTTTAAAGCTCCCTAACAAGTTAGTAGTGTCTATCCCCATCTGTTTCCAGTCCAAATTTCTCATAATTGTCTTGGTCATCGTACATAGATCTAGAGAAGCCCAGGTCAGGAATTAAGGTCTGAGTGTTGCCCAGCTGACAGAGACTCCTGTTTGAGTCTCTTCTAGGTTTGAATTCCAGAGGGTCCCTGGGTGAAAGCATAGCAGGGGTAGAGAGAGAAAGCATTCTTGGAAAGAACAAAAGAGTGGATAAATGTTTCAAAATATCACCTGACTACAGATGTATTCTACCCCTATTGCACTTCATGCTTTCTACAAAAACAGTTAAAAAAAAATGAAACCTCATTTTTACAAAGAATCATCCACAGAAGGCTCTTATGAGAATTAAACATATTATACACAGATACTGATATATTGAAAATATTCAAAACATATTAGCTTTTATTTTCTTTTTTATTACTATCATTATTATCAGTACGTAAGGACATTGAGATTGTTAGTCTCATTTTAGGCTTTTTAGCCTCAAGTTGGCCCATATGTCCTCAGAGGGTGGTGGTAGATACAACTTTTCCAGCAACCATTGGAGAGAAGCCCTGTTAGAGAATCCCCTTCTAACAATGACAAATATTAGGTTGCTACTGCAAAGTGTTGTGTGTGTGACTTCAGAAGAACTCTGCCCCTGGATTCCACGTCAGCATTGGGCTGCAATTACTCTATCTAGTTCCTATAGTGTGGGCAAGTCTGTCTCTATTCTTGCTGCTCACTTAATGCCAAATTCTTCTATAGCTCGGAATGCTGCCCCTATAACATTATCCCATGTCTCTTTGCCCACCTGCACTGGGGCACTTGATTCTGTGTCCAGTTCCCGGGGGAGCCATCGTGTAGTGCAGGTGCTATTGCAGCTGTCCCTTTTATAGTCATAAGCTTCCAGACACAGAAACAATTGGAGCTGTGCCCTTGATTAATGTTTGTCTGTCAGCCCCAAACCCCCCTGTCTATACTCTCTTTTATGATACTGGGGGTAGGACTTTGGGATCCTTCTATCAGCTGGTTCCCTCTTAGTTTCCACCTAAACATAGCACCAGAGGGAAACAAGAAGGTTGAAGCATGAGGGAAGGCACTTGTTCCTTCCTGTCTATCCCTGTCTTAGCAGCATCCCTTTAACAATGGCTATTTTTTTTTTTTATTTATCTTGTCAGTGGAGTTAATTCCAGTTTCCAGAGTTTTTGGTTTGTGGGTTGGTTGGTTGGTTATTTGAATGGGGTTTGGTTTTGGTTTTAGAACTCTCAGAACCAGCCTCGCCGAACCACCACAGGAGAGGCAGCACCAGCAGTGTAATGACCCATCCTCAGAGGTTTTAGTCCCAACTCTAAGGGGCACTCCCTCTGAACTTCTGTGGCACCAGTACCAGATAGGGCAGTACCCCCTTCTCAGAGATCTGAGCCCCCATTCCATCTGAGCCTTTAGATTGAAATGACCCAATCTCTTCCCTTTGTTCACTCCAACTTTAAGAGTAGAAGGTTCTACCTGCAGGTACTATCTCTGTGTGTTACCTCAATGTCCCCTTTGTGGTTTTCAAGTAATCAACCTCAATTAACCAATCGCTTATAATATATTCTCTAAAAATAACAGGTTTGAGTCTGTATTTGCGTGTGTATGTTTTCTCCTAACAAAACCTACTGTCATCCAGAAACTTGACACTATGTTATGTCTTCCCACCTTCAACTAGAGTTCTTAGGCACAGTCACCAGATCAAATAAGACTTGGTTTTAAGTTCACTGCATGTGTAGTTTAAACATATAGGGAAATTAGCCAAACCACTGTCCTAGTCAGTTTCCCTCTTTCCTGTCCTATTAGTGCCCCTTCCCCACACCTGCCTCCCTATCTGTATCGTCATTACCAAGACTTCCCTGAAGGTTGTGAGGCTATGAAAGATAGACTAGAAAGCTGGTATTGTTTATATTATTACGAATGCTCTTTTTTGAAGTCCTGCAGATTTTTTGTCAGGCAGGACTCTGCCTTCTCTGAAAACTCCATGGCCCTCAAGGAAAAAGATACAAGAAGGAGATACGTATGGATACCAAGGATAAAACACAGGCCAAAGGAGAGTGGGATAGAGGTCTGGTCTCCAGCTTCAATAGTACTCAAACTGGTATTTCTGTGGGTAGAAAGAACTTAGGCTCTAGAGTCTAGATTTTAATTTCTACTCTATTGTTTCCCAGCTATGTGATCTTTGGCAGTTTCCCCCCTCTAATTAAAAGCATCAGTTTTCTAGTATGTATACATACTAGAGTAATAATGCCTGCAGGGATGTTCTGAGAACTTGCTTAAATATGATCGTGTATATAATTGTGTAGGTTCAATGCAGATACTCAAGAAATATGGATTTCTTTCTCTTGCCTACCTCCACCTGAACCAGGCAAAGAGAGTACAGAAAGGAATCAGGGTTGGTTATGAACTGAGCCCCAGTGTATTTAAAAATGGTCACTCCCCATGCTGTTCTCTGCCTCACAGCCTAGGCAAAAATCACTGAGGAGGAAAGAGGAAGAATTAGCAACCTATTTCACATATTCACATCCCTCTCTGCAGCAATTTCTGAATTCCTTGCTTTATCTCTTTGGCCCGAATCCCATACACAATAGGATTCAAGGCAGGTGGAATGAGATGATGAAGGACATTGAGCAGGATAAGGATGTCCATGGGAATCCTCTTTCTGGCCACATTTGTGAGCACCACAACCAGCAGGATGGTGCTGAAGAACAGGATGAGAATGAAATGGGAGCCGCACGTGCTCAGAGCCTTGACTGCAGCCCCCTCAGTCTTGAATCTTAGGACAGCTTTTAGAATGGGGGTGTAAGACAGGAATATAAGGATGAAGTCAGAGCCCAGAAGGGTCCAGCCAGCCACAAATTGATACATTCTGTTAAGGGTGAAATTGTCACAGGAAAGCCTGGACACAGACAGGTTGGCACAGATGCAGTTCTCAATGACATTTTTCCCACAATAATGGAGTCGGGCAATGAAGATAGGAATAGGTGCAGCAAGGACAGCATTTCGTGCCACAATGAAGACAGTAGCCTTGGCCACAAATTGGTCAGTGATGATGGATGGGTATCTCAGTGGGTGGCAGATGGCCACATAGCGATCGTAAGCCATGACCATAAATGTGCAAGACTCCATGGGGAAGAAACTGTTCATGATGAACATCTGGAGGAAGCAGGCAGAGAAGCTGATAGACCTGAGGTCAAACCAGAAGATGGCCAGGACCCTAGGGATGACAGTGAGGCAGAGCACGATGTCCAGCAGGGAGAGGAGGCTAAGCAGGTAGTACATGGGCTGGTGCAGAGTAGCTTCCAGACAGATGGTGATCAGGAGTGTGGCATTGGCCCCCATGGCCACAAGGAAGAGGAGGCTGAGGGGGAGGGACAGCCAGTGCTGCCAACCCTGGTAGTTAGGGAAGCAAATGAGGAGGAATTCAGAGACTGGAGTGGCAGAAGAGTTGCTGGATGATTCCATGGGATGAATCTTCAGTTGAGGGGGCTTCTCTTGATTATTTGCAGGGGCATGTAAAAAAGAAAATTTTTTTAATTGTTTCAAAAGTATGCTTTTCACTTACTCTTCAGGTAGATAATGTTATGTAAGAGACCTTTCCTAAATAAGGCAAATTTCAGCAATATCCTAAAGCTGGAGACAAATAATGCTGTAGTTCATGGAAAGAAAAATTAATCAATGGAAAAACTATAAAGATTTGAAAAGAGGATAAATGATAGGGAGTAAACTCAAAATACATTAAAATATATTTAAAATTTGCAACAAATTAGGTTAGTATGGTACCAGCAAAAGAAAAGTAAAATCCTAATAGCATAAAAGAGATAGGACAAGAACACACTGTAATTTTTGCAATAACTTATTATATGAAAAAAAAAAAACCTGCCGTCAAGTAGATTCCAACTCATAACAACCCTATAGGATAAAGTAGAATTGCCCCACAGGTTTTCCAAGGCTGTAAATATTTACGGAAGCAGACTACTATATCTGCTACATGGGGTGGCTGATGGGTCAGCTGCCTTTCGTTAACAGCTGAGCGCTTTAACCACTGTGCCACCAGAGCTGTAGTATATGACAAAGGAGGCAGTATACCTATGGTGGATAAGAAGTTTCTTCAACAGGTGTTTTTTTAGACAATTGCTTCATATTCAGGTGGAGGAGATGGAGAGATCTTTGATTAAACCCTCACTTCCTATCATAAAAAATCATACACCAGTATAATTTGAGATGGATAATCTTATTACATCTCTTTTCCAAATTCATGGTATAATAGGAGGAAATAGAATGTAAAAGTTGATTAGGTCAGGCTTTTGATAAAAGCCCAATCCTATATGAATATATTCATTTTTTAAAGTCCTGTACCTGAGGATCCCAGTCTCCTGGATTAAGCATAACAGAAGAGAAAAAGGTGCTTTTACTGTAAATTTTTGATCACCAACATTAAATAGGCTCTCCCTATTGCCTATCCATCCTACAAATATTTACGGGTCAAACTTCTTCTCTTGCCAAGCCCCTTTTCAAAACTCCTTCATTTTTTTCACATCTCAAACTCTATTTCCTCTCTCAGAAGGTGACAGCAAGTACTATCTCACAGAGAAAAATCGGTTACATTAGCTTACATGGGGAACCTTTTGTTTGCCAAACAAACAATACAGAAAAACCAGAACAAACCCATTAGGGGTCTCTGACCATCACACAGGAAAGCCATAATTATGCTTGCAAGCCCTATCTCACAGAAATAAAGGACAAAACTAACACATCCAAGAAGCATCACCTAATAGAATGCTCAACCTACTCAACAACGAAGTTCCAGCTCCAGTCTCCTGAGCTTCATGCTTTTCAAAAGGGACCCACCGCTAAATGCATAAAAACTTCAATAATACCTTACCTCTAAGATTCAGAGGTATAAAAAGTGGTTGGTATACCATTAATCCAATAGCAATGAAAGAGTTAGTTCCAGAAAATGGCTCTCAAAAAAATCACCAATGGCCTCCCCATTGCTGAATCTTGTTGAAACATTTGATCAAATTCTCCTCCTTGAAATATACTCTCTGGTTTAATTTGCATCATGATCTCCTGGTTTACTTCACACATCCTGGTCTTTCCTCATTTTTTCTTACACGTTCATCATCCTCTACCTTGGTGGCGCAGTGGTTAAGCATTTGGCTGCTAGCCAAATGGCCGGCAGTTAGAGTCCACCAGCCACTCTTTGGAAACCCTACAGGGCAGCTCTGCTCTGTCCTATAGGGTCGCTATGAGTCAGAACCAAGTCAACAGCAACTGGTTTTAGTGGTCTACCTTGACATCAATTTCAAAGTTAAGTCCTAGATCCTCGTTGCATTTCTTCTCTCCTCTGCTCTACTCCTACCCTCTTTCACCTCTTTTTTTCTTCTCCATATCCTCAGGCAATTATCATCTCTATGCAATGATTACTAAATTATACCCCTGATCTAGCCCTCTCCAATGGCCTACTTGACATAACAACTTGAGTCTCTCAAAGATATCTGAAACTCAAAAAGTCCAAAATTAACTCAATTTTTCCCTGAAACCCAGTCTTTTTCTAGCATCTCCTGTCTCAGCGAATAGCACAAACATCTAGCTTGCTCTAGAAGCCAAAGCCTAGACAACAGCTTGAACATATCATGCACTGTCTTAATCCATTATAAACCCACCACCAAGACCTTTCAATTTTTTCTTTTAATTAGCTCTTGAATCCACCATTTCTCCATTTCTCTGTCACCACCCAAGACTAAGGTACCATTATCTCTTGAATGAAATACTGAAATTGCCTCCTAATGCATTCGAGGTTTCTTTTTAAACCAATTCTATCCTGAAATCGGATAAATATCTTTAAATCTTAAACTTGTCACTCATTTGCTTAAAATATGTCAGTTGCTTCCTGTTGCTAATGGAACAAAAAACAAAATCCTCAACCTGAACTTTATTAGATCATAATAAGTTCATGAGAGAAGACACCTTGTCTATTTTTTTTTTAATTACTGTGTATACAGCCCCAGTGGTTAAAAGCTCAGCTGCTAACCAAAAAGTTGGCAGTCTGAATCCACCAGCCCCTCCTTGGAAACCATATGGAGCAGTTCTACTCTATCCTATAAGGTCTCTATGAGTCACAATCGACTCGACGGTATCAGGGTTTTTTTTATTTTGGTTATGTATACAATGTTATTTGTGGAAGGTGAGAGCAGAAGCAGGAAGAATGAAAGCTGCAATAGTCCAGATAAAAAGTGATCAGTATCTGAACAAATGCTGAAGTAATAAAGATGGGAACAAAGGACATATTTCAGTGATACTGTAGACAGAACTTAGCGACAAATTAGTCACAAAAGAGAAGGTAGGTGATAAACTCAGAATGACACCAGGTGTTTTTGACTTGAGTATTATAATAAGTAGAATCACCAAGATGTGAAACACAGAAAATGAGAAAGTTTAGTGTGTATTGGGATATGTTAAGGCTGAGGTGTTTGTAATCTGCAAGTAGGATTTATTTTAGACTGCTGGAAATGAAGAGTTTGAACAAGTTAGAAAAGTCATAGCTTTAAGACGTAAATTCAGAAAGAATCAGCACACAGCCTATAGAGTAATAAAGCATTGGGCTGATATGGGAACCCTGGGAAAGCACTAATATTTAGAGGGTGGAAAGAGGAAAAAAAAAAAAAAAAGACATGAATGGAGGGGCTAGAAACATATGAAGGAAATCAAAATATGGTGCCAAGGAAAAACTAGAAAAATTTCACCAACTTGTCAGTTACATAGAAGTTTAATAACATGAGCACAAGTGAATATCCATCAAATTTGAAATAAGGCTTTCATTAGTGACCTGAACAAAAATGATTCATTGGCCTGGTAGCAGTAGGAACCAGAATGGAGTTAAAAAGTCAGTAAGGATGTGGAGATCAGGAGAGTTGAATACGAAGCCAAAGCACTGCATTTAAAGCTTTTAAGAGCATAAAAAGCAGGATAGGAATGAAAGATATTGCAGCATGCTTAAATGTTTAAGGAAGGACTAACGATGCAGAATGAAAGCAAGATAATTAAAGGAATCACTCCATTAAGGAAGCAATTTATATCGTTATTTTAATATTCTCTGTGACCCTTAGCACCTACCTTTGGTGCCTCTCTGTTTTCTTCCACCCTACTGTGAAATATTGGAGGACACACAAGGTGCACATTTCCATTTATATCCATCTGCACTCCCTGGTCAGCACCTCCTAGTCACTCTTCCTATCTAGGTCCAGTATAGCCTCTGCTCCCCTCCCATGGCCCTGAAGCTTACAGACCATACAAAAAGATGGGTCTTTTATGATGGGTCAGCTGTAGAGGTAACCATTCTGGGACTCTGAAGAGTAAATCTTGAGGGCTTTGTGAGCTCCTTTATCTCCTTTCTCCTCTCCTACCCCCCTTCTCAGCCCCAGATGGGAAAAAGATAATTTGGGAAACAGAGTCTTGGGGGATGAGGAGCTGAGTCCTTGGGATGTCCTGGTCTGATGATGTCCTATAGGAAAAGAGGTGAGACGTGAGGGATGGAGTGGCTTGAAACTGAAATAAGGACTTGTCTGAAATTCAGAAGACAGAGATCCTGGATATAAGCTTGAGACACAAACGTGGATGAAAATGTAGGAAAGGAAGCCATGCAGCAGCCTTCTTTGTAATAATGACTCCAACACTTGGAGTGCTTTCTGAGTGCTTATTTAAGTTCTTTGTATACTATTTTCTTGTTTAATCATCTCCTTTAGGTATGAAAGAGAAACACTTTGGGGTGGAAACTATTATCCCCACTGTGTAGGTAAGGCTCAGAGAGATGAAGTCTTGCCCAAATTCACACAGCAACTGCATTCATAGCCATGTCCACATGAGTCCAAGGTCTGTGTTCTAAATCACTGTTGTCTACTGTCTCCTCTATACTAATGAATGTGGCTGTCAGTATTTACATCCTAAACACAATCCTAGCAAATCAAGTTCAGCAAAGTGTCAAAAATATTTTTTAACTAACAAATACTTTTTTCTCTAAAGAATGCAAGAAGAGTTGGCTATACGGAAATCTGCCAATGTAATTTATCCACATCAAGGTTATAGATAAAGAGCATGTGAATAAAATCATTCCAATCAGATGCAGGAATGAATCACAGGTCTGCTATTTGTTATTTGTGTGACACATTTGTTTAAAAAAAAAAATACCTTACTAATTACCTACTGTGTTGCACACGCAGCATTAGTCGCTTATAAAAGGATAAATCAGACAAATATAGGTCTCATCTTCACCAAAATTTTAGTCTAATTTTGTGGTCATTAAATGAAAATGTTGTTTTGGGTACTATCAAGTCAATTCCAACTCACAGTGACCATATGTGATAGAGTAGGACTGCCCCATAGAGTTTCCAAGGAGCAGCTGGTGTATTTAAATGCCAACCTTTTGGTTAGCAGCCAAAGCTCTTAGCCACTGCACCACCAGTTTAGATAGAGTGGACCAAAAAGACCTTAATGACAAGGGGAATAAACAGGAGCGAGAAAAAGAGTAGAAGCAGAGCAACCAGTTAGAAGACAATTACATAGTCCAGGCATGAGATGATGGTGGGCTGGACCAAGCTGGGGACAGAAAAACAAATTTGAGTGGATAAGTTTTAGAATACTCAGGTAGACATACTGATGAACTGATGAACTAGAAATGATATATTCAGTGTAGAAACCAAATTTGATTCTTAGGATTCTGTCTTGGAAACTTGATGGATTTGGGCCCAGTCACTGGGGGGGCATTACATAGTAAAAATTCTGGGTAGTGTTGGGTTTACATTTGAAGCTGTTGATGACAAATTTAATGTAAAACCAAAAGTTTATTTAAGAATTTTATTTATTTATTTATTTTCCTAGCAAGTTTCAATCTCTTACAGAGGAAAAAGTATTTGGATTCAGAGTTTCGGTTTTTTCTAAGCAATCACAAAGGAGGGAAAGAGTAAAGGAGGCCAAGTTATTTATGAAGGAATGATTAAATGATGGGTCTAGAACCTAAGTTAGACAAGGAATAAAGTCAAGACAGAGGAGATCCTATCAATGGCTTCGTGGTCCTGATGTTCAGTGATTGTGGCTCTTCTAAAGATACGTGAGAAACTGAGCCTAAAGTTAGAAGGTGCTAGAGTGGAATATTTTAAATCTAAGTTTTAGAGGTGAATCAGCCACACAAATGAGGTAAGACAAGCATTCCAAACAAATGAACAACAACAAAAAAAACAGTTGCCATCAAGTCAAATCTGGCTCATAGTGGCCCTATAGGACAGACAGAACTGCCCAGCAGGGTTTCCCAGGAGCACCCGGTGGATTCAAACTGCTGAATTTTTGGTTAGCAGCCTGAGCTGTTAACCACTGCACTACCAGGGCTCCAATAAGAAGGATTAAGTTTTTATTATGGGTTGATCTAAGCACACAACCATTTCCAACTTTCCCAGCAAGACCATTCCCACTGCACGCTAATTACACTATGTGCCAGACAAATGCACATAAATGAAGTAGTTAATAAGCATCAGAGTAGTGACATATGGTATAATTAATTTAGGGTAAATCTGAGAAGAGTTTGAGAGAGGTTTGAACTGCAGTCAAAAAATATGCTCAAGGGAGAATGAACAACTACGGTGAAGCAGCAACTGTTTTTGGAGCCTGGAGCCAGCGTCCCAGTCACGTAACCTTGGTGCCGGGCTTAGGTCTGGGCACAGGGGAGCTGAACACAACATCTTGTGAAGGCACAAACACGGGGCACAGCCTTACCCCCCTGAACTGACCCTGGAAGGGGGCCCAGCCAGTCAGCACGGGTGGCGTGGCCACGCGGCTGGTGGGAGGAGAAGTCCCCGGGAGGCAGTGACTGGTTTTGGAGCTGAGACTGCAGTGTCCCAGCCGGGGAATCTTGGCGCTGGGATTTGGACCGGGTACAGGGAGCTGAGCACGGCATCCTGTCACTGCGTAAACACGGGGCGCAGCCCTACCCCCCTGAACTAACCCCGGGAGGGGGCCCAGCCGGTCAACCCAGACGGCTCGGCAACACGGCTGGTGGGAGGAGAAGTCTCCGGGAGGCAGCGACTGATTTTGGAGCCAGGAGTTCAGCGTCCCAGCCGGGGAACCTTGACGCTGAGCTTTGGACTGGCAGCGGAGCATCTGACTGCTGCTTCAGCAGGCCAGACCCTAGGGGGCAATCTCTACACAGCCAGCACACATAGGCGACAAGCCCCTTGGGAATCTCAGATAAAATAGTCATCCCAAGCAAGATAAGCAACTTTGTCTATATTCCGGGTTGCTACTCTCTCCGGTTTTTCTGTACCCTCCCCTCCCCTTCCCAGGCGGCTTCATTAACATTGGAATTTCCTGAGCCAGAGGGATAACGGCTCCGGCTACATGGCTTTGCTTTTCCCTTTTTTTTTTTTTTTTTTTGGTCTTTTCCTAACCCATTCTTCTGGCCTGAGAGAAGCAACCACAAAAAACCCAGGGACCAAAAATCCTTCCCTAATTGGACTAAAAACACAGAACCAGCTCTAGCCAAGCATATATGATCCATATCTCGGGCTTTCATCCCTACAGGGAACAAGGTGGCTGTTATAATGCAAAGGCATTTCTGAAAGGGATCTGACTCCATTTTTTTTTAGCGGATTTACTGGAAAAACAAGTTTCCCAGGTCTGATATCTCTGAGTATTCAACAGAGTCCTAACTGACCCACAACAGGGAACTGAGGGCTGAAGCTCCCCCCAGCCCACCTAGCCTCTTGCCTTAGGGGTCTAAGGAGGGTGACACCTACCAATCTGTAGAGGTACTTGCATTGGGGGCCTAAGGTACAGCTGCAGAGCCCTCCCACCAAGGTGCTTTAGGAATACAGACACACTTACCTCACTGACCCTTGGGAGAAGTCTGTCAGCATCCTGCCCCCACTGGAGTGTGAACCCCAGCTGCTAATAGAATCTGGTGCACACAACTATCACCACTACTTCTCGAGGTGGATAGGTGTTACAGTGCAGCACACACTTGCTGACCCAAAATCAGATTCTACTCAAGAATAATGAATAGACTGAGGAATATATATCTGGCAACAGCCCAGACCAGCTGGTAATAGGTCACAAGTAAGTCAAGGGCTACAACAAACAAGACAGCACAATCTAGTAGCCCATCCAAGTATATTGAAAGAAAACAAAACAAGATAAGACTTGGTGAGCAAATATAGAATAAATCACTACAATATCTTAGTGATGGCTGAGAGACAGCAGTCGATATCAAACCACATAAAGAAGCAGACCATGACAGCTTCTACAACCCCCCAAACAAAAGAATCAAAATCTTTCCCAAGTGAAGATACAATCCTGGAATTATCAGATACACAACATAAAAAAACAATTTACACAATGCTTCAAGACATCAGGGATGACCTCAGAAATGAAATAAAGCAAACTGCAGAAAAAGCCAAGGAACACACTGATAAAACAGTTGAAGAACTCAAAAAGATTATTCAAGAACATAGTGGAAAAATTAATAAGTTGCAAGAATCCATAGAGAGACAGCATGCAGAAATCCAAAAGATTAACAATAAAATTATAGAATTAGACAATGCAATAGGAAGTCAGAGGAGCAGACTCGAGCAATTAGAATGCAGAGTGGGACATCTGGAGGACCAGGGAATTAACACCAATATAGCTGAAAAAAAATCAGATAAAAGAATTTAAGAAAATCAAGAAACCGTAAGAATCATGTGGGACTCTATCAAGAAGGATAACTTGCATGTGATTGGAGTCCCAGAAGAGGGAGGGAGGACAGAAAATACAGAGAAAATAGTTGAAGATCTGCTGACAGAAAACTTCCCTGACATCATGAAAGACGAAAAGATATCTATCCAAGATGCTCATTGAACCCCATTTAAGATTGATCCAAAAAGAAAAACACCAAGACATATTATCATCAAACTTGCCAAAACCAAAGATAAAGAGAAAATTTTAAAAGCAGCCAGGGAGAAAAGAAAGGTCTCCTTCAAGGGAGAATCTATAAGAATAATTCAGACTACTCAGCAGAAACCATGCAGGCAAGAAGGCAATGGGATGACATATACAGAGCACTGAAGGAGAAAAACTGCCAACCAAGGATCATATTTCCAGCAAAACTCTCTCTCAAATATGAAGGCGAAATTAAGATATTTACAGACAAACACAAGCTTAGAGAATTTGCAAAAACCAAACCAAAGCTACAAGAAATACTAAAGAAAATTGTTTTGTCACAAAACCAATAATATTAGATACCAGCACAACACAAGGTCACAGAACAAAACAACCTGATATCAACTCAAATAGGGAAATCAGAAAAACAAATTGAGATCAATTAAAAAAAAATGCTCAAAACAGGGAATCATTGAAGTCAATATGTAAAAGATCACAATAATCAAAAAGAAGGACTAAATACAGGTGGCATAGAACTGCCATATGGAGAGGGATACAAGGCGATATAGGACAATACAAGTTAGGTTTTTACTTAGAAAAATAGGGGTAAATATTAAGGTAACCACAAAGAGGTATAACAACTCCATAACTCAAAATAAGAACCAAAAAAAAGTAACAACTCATCAAACATAAAGTCAAATACCATGAAAATGAGGATCTCACAATTTACAAAGAAAAACGTCTCAGCACAAAAAATAAGTGGAAAAATGAAATTGTCAACAACACACATAAAAAGGCATCAAAATGACAACACTAAACACTTACCTATAATTACGCTGAATGTAAATTGACTAAATGCACCAATAAAGAGACAGAGAGTCTCGGACTGGATAAAGAAACACGATCCATCTATATGCTGCCTACAAGAGACACACCTTAGACTTATAGACACAAACAAACTAAAACTCAAAGGATGGAAAAAAATATATCAAGCAAACAGTAAGCAAAAAAGAAGAGGATTAGCAATATTAATTTCTGACAAAATAGACTTTAGACTTAAATCCACCACAAAGGATAAAGAAGGACACTACATAATGATAAACGGGACAATTGATCAGGAAGATATAACCATATTAAATATTTACGCACCCAATGACAGGGATGCAAGATACATAGATTTTAACAGAACTGAAAAGTGAGATAGACACCTCCACAATTATAGTAGGAGACTTCAACACACCACTTTTGGAGAAGGACAGGACATCCAGTAAGAAGCTCAATAGAGACACGGAAGACCTAATTACAACAATCGACCAACTTGACCTCATTGACTTATACAGAACTCTCCACCCAACTGCTGCAAAGTATACTTTTTTCTAGCGCACATGGAACATTCTCTAGAATAGACCACACATTAGGTCATAAAACAAACCTTTGCAGAATCCAAAACAGCAAAATATTACAACGCATCTTCTCAGACCACAAGGCTATAAAAGTAGAAATCAATAACAGAAAAATTTGGGAAAAGAAATCAAATACTTGGAAACTGAACAATACCCTCCTGAAAAAAGACTGGGTTATAGAAGACATTAAGGAGGGAATAAGGAAATTCATAGAATGCAACGAGAATGAAAATACTTCCTATCAAAACCTCTGGGACACAGCAAAAGCAGTGCTCAGAGGCCAATTTATATCGATAAATGCACACATACAAAAAGAAGAAAGAGCCAAAATCAGAGAACTGTCCCTACAACTTGAACAAATAGAAAGTGAGCAACAAAAGAATCCATCAGGCACCAGAAGAAAACAAATAATAAAAATTAGAGCTGAACTAAATGAATTAGAGAACAGAAAAACAATTGAAAGAATTAACAAAGCCAAAAGCTGGTTCTTTGAAAAAATCAACAAAATTGATAAACCATTGGTCAGACTGACAAAAGAAATACAGGAAAGGAAACAAATAACCCAAATAAGAAACGAGAAGGGCCACATAACAACAGACCCAACTGATATTAAAAGAATCATATCAGATTATTACGAAAAATTGTACTCCAACAAATTTGCAAACTTAGAAGAAATGGATGAATTCCTAGAAAAACACTACCTACCTGAACTAACACAATGAGAAGTAGAACAACTAAATAGACCCATAACAAAAAAAGAGATTGAAACGGTAATCAAAAAACTCCCAACAAAAAAAAGCCCTGGCCCAGATGGCTTTACTGCAGAGTTCTACCAAACTTTCAGAGAAGAGTTAACACCACTACTACTAAAGGTATTTCAAAGCATAGAAAATGACGGAATACTACCCAACTCATTCTATGAAGCTACCATCTCCCTGAAACGAAAACCAAGTAAAGACATCACAAAAAAAGAAAGTTACAGACCTATATCTCTCATGAACATAGATGCAAAAATCCTCAACAAAATTCTAGCCAATAGAATTCAACAACATATCAAAAAAATAATTCACCATGACCAAGTGGGATTTATACCAGGTATGCAAGGCTGCTTTAATATTAGAAAAACCATTCATGTAATCCACCATATAAATAAAACAAAAGACAAAAGCCACAGATCTTATCAATTGATGCAGAAAAGGCATTTGACAAAGTCCAAAACCCATTTACGATAAAAACTCTCACCAAAATAGGAATTGAAGGAAAATTCCTCAACGTAATAAAGGGCATCTATGCAAAGCCAACAGCTAACATCACTCTAAATGGAGAGAGCCTGAAAGCATTTCCCTTGAGAACGGGAACCAGACAAGGATGCCCTTTATCACCTCTCTTATTCAACATCGTGCTAGAAGTCCTAGCCAGAGCAATTAGGCTAGACAAAGAAATAAAGAGCATCCGGATTGGCAAGGAGGAAGTAAAATTACCTCTATTTGCAGATGACATGATCTTATACACAGAAAACCCTAAGGAATCCTCCAGAAAACTACTGAAACTAATAGAAGAGTTTGGCAGAGTCTCAGCTTATAAGATAAACATACAAAAATCACTGGGATTCCTCTACATCAACAAAAAGAACATCGAAGAGGAAATAACCAAATCAATACCATTCACAGTAGCCCCCAAGAAGATAAAATACTTAGCAATAAATCTTACCAAGGATGTAAAAGACCTATACAAAGAAAACTACAAAGCTCTACTACAAGAAATTCAAAAGGACATACTTAAGTGGAAAAGCATACCTTGCTCATGGATAGGAAGACTTAACATAGTAAAAATGTCTATTCTACCAAAAGCCATCTATACATACAATGCACTTCCGATCCAAATTCCAACGACATTTTTTAATGTGATGGAGAAACAAATCACCAACCTCATATGGAAGGGAAAGAAGCCTCGGATAAGCAAAGCATTACTGGAAAAGAAGAAGAAAGTGGGAGGCCTCACTCTACCTGATTTCAGAACCTATTATACAGCCACAGTAGTCAAAACAGCCTGGTATTGGTACAACAACAGACACATAGACCAGTGGAACAGAATTGAGAACCCAGACATAAATCCATCCACATATGAGCAGCTTATATTTGACAAAGGCCCAGTGTCAGTTAATTGGGGAAAAGATAGTCTTTTTAACAAAGGGTGCTGGCATAACTGGATATCCATTTGCAAAAAAATGAAAAAGGACCCATACCTCACACCATGCACAAAAACTAACTCCAAGTGGATCAAAGACCTAAACATAAAGACTAAAATGATAAAGACCACGAAAGAAAAAATAGGGACAACCCTAGGAGCCCTAATACAAGGCATAAACAGAGTACAAAACATTACCAAAAATGATGAAGAGAAACCACATAACTGGGAGCTCCTAAAAATCAAACACCTATGCTCATCTAAAGACTTCACCAAAAGAGTAAAAAGACCACCTACAGACTGGGAAAGAATATTCAGCTATGACATCTCTGACAAGCACCTGATCTCTAAAATCTATATGATTCTGTTAAAACTCAACCACAAAAAGACAAACTACCCAATCAAGAAGTGGGCAAAGGATATGAACACAGACTTCACTAAAGAAGATATTCAGGCAGCTAACAGATACATGAGAAAATGCTCTCGATCATTAGCCATTAGAGAAATGCAAATTAAAACTACAATGAGATTCCATCTCACTCCAACAAGGCTGGCATTAATCCAAGAAATACAAAATAAAAAATGTTGGAGAGGCTGCGGAGAGATTGCAACTCTTATACACTGCTGGTGGGAATGTCAAATGGTGCAACCACTTTGGAAATCTATCTGGTGTTATCTTAAACAGTTAGAAATAGAACTACCATACAACCCAGAAATCCCACTCCTCGGAATATACCCTAGAGAAATAAGAGCCTTCACATAAACAGATATATGCACACCCATGTTTATTGCAGCACTGTTTACAATAGCAAAAAGCTGGAAGCAGCCAAGGTGTCCAGCAACGGATGAATGGTTAAATAAATTGTGGTATATTCACACAATGGAATACTACGCATCGATAAAGAACAGTGACAGATCTGTGAAACATTTCATAACATGGAGGAATCTGGAAGGCATTATGCTGAGCGAAATGAGTCAGAGGCAAAAGGACAAATATTGCATAAGACCACTATTATAAGATCTTGAGAAACAGTGTAAACTGAGAAGAACACATACTTTTGTGGTTACGAGGTGGGGAGGGAGGGAGGGTGGGAGAGGGTTTTTACCGATTAGTTGGTAGATAAGAACTGCTTTAGGTGAAGGGAAGGACAATACTCAATACATGGAAGGTCAGCTCAACTGAACTGGACCAAAACAAAGAAGTTTCCAGGACAAACTGAATGCTTCAAAGGTCAGTGGAGCAAGGGCGGGGGTTTGGGGACTATGGCTTAAGGGAACTTCTAAGTCAATTGGCAAAATAATTCTCGTATGAAAACATTCTGCATCCCACTTTGAAATGTGGCGTCTGGGGTCTTAAATGCTAACAAGCGGCCATCTAAGATGCATCAGTTGGTCTCAACCCACCTGGATCAAAGGAGAATGAAGAACACCAAGGTCACATGATAACTAAGAGCCCAAGAGACAGAAAGGGCCACATGAACCAGAGACCTACATCATCCTGAGACCAGAAGAACTAGTTGGTGCCCGGCCACAATCGATGACTGCCCTGTCAGCGAGCACAACAGAGAACCCCTGAGGGAGGAGGAGATCAGTGGGATGCAGACCCCAAATTCTCACAAAAAGGCCATACTTAATGGTCTGACTGAGACTAGAGGAAACCCAGCGGTCATGGTCCCCAAACCTTCTGTTGGCCCAGGACAGGAACCATTCCCGAAGACAACTCATCAGACATGAAAGGGACTGGACAGTGGGTAGGAGAGAGATGCTGATGAAGAGTGAGCTAATTATATCAGGTGGACACTTGAGACTGTGTTGGCATCTCCTGTCTGGAGGCAGGATGGGAGGATAGAGAGAGTTGGAAGCTGGCAAAATTGTCACGAAAGGAGAGACTGGAAGGGCTGACTCGTTAGGGGGGAGCAAGTGGGAGTACGGAGTAAGGTGTGTATAAACTTATATGTGACAGTCTGACTTGATTTGTAAACTTTCACTTGAAGCTCAATAAAAGTTAATAAAAAAAAAATATGTTCAAGATGAAAAAATTTCAGATATATTTTAATTTTTAGCCTGAGTGTTTAAGAAGGCTGTAGGTTTTACAGATATATCTGTAATACCTCCACCAATTTTAGACAAATTATTCATGTAATAAATAATTTCCTTGTTTTCTCATCTGTTCCACCTGTAGACATCCCTGCCTAGAAAACGAGCAGAAAGTTGTTCTCTTTGCAAATCTGTTTGGGACTGGTGTCACTGGAGCAGCCTACTGTTGAGACAGAACTCCCTGGTCTTTCTCTTGTGCAGGAGGATTGGGCCCATCCGTAATAGATACAAAGAGGAGAACAAAGATGTAATGTTTGCTTGCTTGATGGGTGAGCAGGACATGAGCTGCTTCTGCTGGGAACTTAGTAACACAGCTCTGTTCACCTGTGCTGGGAGGGATGCCCACGGAACACAATAGGGCAGTGCGAAGCTAGCACCAGGACTAACTGATGGCCAAAGGCTAAAATTTCAAAAGGGATGCTAATAAAAAGTGAAAGGCTACTCTGTAGTTTGCACTTCTTCCACTCTTATTTTTCTGTTTCTCCACAAGTGCCTAAACGGTGACCTTTAAATGTGTCCCCAAATTCACTGACCCCTTACATGTGTTTTCTAGCTAAAACACTGATGCTTTTTGTCTCACCAATCCAATAGTCACTTTTCTAGTTCTCACTCTGAACCTTACAGCCCACTCAACAGTGGACTTTAACGTTTTCATCCGATTACAATCTAATACCTCGACTTTCTAAAATCCAAATTATACAATACTGCATTGTATATCATTTAAAGTCTGACAAAATCCAAACCACCAGAAATAACTAACAGTCTTTTGTTTATTTTTTATATACTTTTCTACGTATATACTATGATTATAAATATGTATATTTTTGGTAAAGAGTATTATCACATATCAATTTCACTTACATACATGGGTCTGTTTTAAGCTTCCTATTATATCCATTCTTTCACACTAGGCCCAATTATTTTATTTACTATAGTTTTGTAGCATGTTTATACTCTGGCAAGGTATGGCTTGAATCATTTTTAAAACTCTCTTCCCCTTGGTGAAACTTTGATCTTCCATGTACATTTTAGAATAACTTTTACCAAAGTCCTCTGCAAATCTTTCTGGAATATTTCTTGAAATCATGTGGAGTTATCAATTCCTTTGGGAGAATTGTCATCTTCGAAATGTTAAAGTGTTCATTCCTTATATATAGTTCATCTCTCCATTTACTCAGATATTCACTAATACACTTTAAACACAATTTTAAAATTGCATTGTTAAAGGTCTTGTGCATTCATTATTATACCAATTTCTAGGTATTAATAGTTTTTTATTGTAAATGGCATGTTAATTTTTAATATCTTAGCTGGATCTTGCTGACTTAAAGGAAACGATTGATATTTTAGGAAACCTTCGGTGGAACAAATGGTTAAAGCGCTCAGCTACTAGCTGAAGTGTTGACAGCTGGAACATATCCAGAGGTACCTCCTGGGAGGACAGGGCTTCCGAAAAGTCACAGCCTTGAAAATTCTATGGAGCGGTTCTACTCTGCACACATCGGGTAGCCGTGAGTCGGAATCAACTCGACAGGCAACTAACAGCAGTTACATTGATATTTTAAGTTGATCTTTTATCTGGATATCTTGCAGAATATATAATTATTTCTAAAAAAATTATTCATTCTTTTTAGTGATCATGTCATATATGAATAATCTTTTATTACGATCCTTAAAAGTCTCTTTTTTCATCTTTGTATTGGCTTGTCAGGGCCTCCCTCCTTATGTTAAACGATAGCAGTGATAAAGCATTCTTACCTTGTTCTTGATCTCAAGATAAATGCTTTTAAGTTTCACCATTATGATGATTATGAGATATTTGATAGATGGCCATCATTAGGTTAAAGGATTTCCTTGTTTTCACAAAGCTTTTTTTAATATTATAAATAGGTATTGAATTTTATCAATTTTTCTCCACCTTTAGAGGTAATCATATAATTGGATGCATTAGTCCATTAATGTGATAAATTCTATTGATAGATTATTTAATGTTAAAATTACCTCCCTATGGTAAAACTTAATAGATCAAAGTGTATCATTTTTTTTTTTTTTTTTTTTGCTATACTCTTAGATTCCATGAATGAATATTTTGTTAGGATTTTCATGTTCATAAATGAAAAAGGCCAGTATTTTTCTTTTTTTTTTGGAACTGCCATTATTTGATTTTAGACACAAGATTACAGTAGCCTCAAAAATAAACTGGTGTAAATTTCACTCTTTTTCTGTTATCTTAAAGAATATACACAAGGTAGAGATTATCTATGTCTTGAAATTTTAGTAGAACTTCCTTATAAACCTTTAGTATCCTGGAGCTTTTGTTTGGAAGAGCTCTGATTAATATTTTAACTTTTTAATTGTTTTTAGAATACTTAGGTTTTCTATTACTTGCAGTTACTGATATATTTTCTTAATAAATTTTATTGTGCTTTAAGTGAAAGTTTACAAATCAAGTCAGTCTCTCACACAAAAACCCATATACACCTTGCTACACACTCCCAAGTACTCTCCCCCTAATGACACAGCCTGCTCTCTCCCTCCACTCTCTCTTTTAGTGGCCTTTTAGCCAGCTTCTAACCCCCTCCACCCTCTCATCTCCCCTCCAGGCAGGAGATGCCAACATAGTCTCAAGGGTCCACCTGATCCAAGAAGCTCATTCCTCAACAGCATCCCTCTCCAACCCATTGTCCAGTCCAATCCATGTCTGAAGAGTTGGCTTCGGGAATGGTTCCTGTCAAGGTCTGGGGGCCATGACCACCGGGGTCCTTCTAGTCTCAGTCAGGCCATTAAATCTGGCCTTTTTACGAGAATTTGGGGTCTGCATCCCACTGCTCTCCTGCTCCCTCAGGGGTTCTTTGTTGTGTTCCTTATCAGGGCCGTCATCAGTTGTAGCCGGGACCATCGAGTTCTTCTGGTCTCGGGATGATGTAATCGCTGGTTCATGTGTGGCCCTTTCGGTCTCTTAGGCTCGTAATCACCTTGTGTCCTTCATTCTCCTTTGATCCAGGTGGGTTGAGACCAATTGATGCATCTTAGATGGCTGCTTGCTAGCATTTAAGACCACAGACAACACTCTTCAAAGTGGGATGCAAAATGTTTTGTTAATAGATTTTATTATGCCAATTGACTTGGATGTCCCCTGAAACCATGGTCTCCAGACCCCTGCCCCTGCTACGCTGGCCTTCGAAGTATTCAGTTTTTTCAGGAAACTTCTTTGCTTTTGGTTTAGTCCAATTGTGCTGATCTCCCCTGTATTGTGTGCTGTCTTTCCCTTCACCTAAAGTAGTTCTTATCTACTATCTAATTAGTGAATACCCTTCTCCCACTCTCCCTCTCTCCCCCTTCTTGTAACCACGAAAGAATGTTTTTTTCTCAGTTTAAACTATTTCTCAAGTTCTTATAATAGTGGTCTTATACAATATTTGTCCCTTTGCAAATGACTAATTTCACCCAGCATAATGCCTTCCAGGTTCCTCCATGTTATGAAATGTTTCACAGATTCCTCACTGTTCTTTATCGATGTGTACTATTCCATTGTGTGAATATACCATAATTTATTTATCCATTCATCTGTTGATGAGCACCTTGGTTGCTTCCGTGTTTTTGCTATTGTAAACAGTGCTGTAATAAACATAGGTGTGCCTATATCTGTTTGTATAACTGCTCTTATTTCTCTAGGATATATTCCAAGCAGTGGGATTGCTGGATCGTGTGGTAGTTCTAACTTTTTAAGGAAGCACCAAATCGATTTCCAAAGTGGTTGTACCATTTTGCATTCCCACCAGCAGTGTAGAAGTGTTCCAATCTCTCCACAGCCTCACCAACATTTATTATTTTGTATTTTTTGGTATAATGCCAGCCTTGTTGGAGTGAGATGAAATCTCATTGTAGTTTTGATCTGCATTTCTCTTATGGCTGATGATCGTGAACATTCCCTCATATATCTGTTAGCTACCTGAATGTCTTCTTTAGTCAAGTGTCTATTCATATCTTTTGCCCATTTTTTAATTGGGTTGTTTGTCCTTTTGCAGTTGAGTTTTTGCAGTATCATGTAGATTTTAGAGATCAGGCAATGATGAGAAATGTCATAGCTAAAACTTTTTTCCCAGTCTGTAGGTAGTCTTTTTACTCTTTTGGTGAAGTCTTTGGGTGAGCATAAGTGTTTGATTTTTAGGAGCTCCCAGTTATCTAGTTTTCCTTCTACGTTCTTTATAATGTTTTCTATACTGTTTATGCCATATATTAGGGCTCCTAACATTGTCCCTATTTTTTTTTCCATGATCTTTATAGTTTTAGATTTTATATTTAGGTCTTTGATCCATTTTGAGTTAGTTTTTGTGCATGGAGTGAGGTATGGGTCTTGTTTCATTTTTTTGCAGATGGATATCCAGTTATACCAGCACCATTTGTTAAAAAGACTGTCTTTTCCCCATTTAACTGATTTGGGGACTTTGTCAAATGTCAACTGCTCATATGTGGATGGATTTGTGTCTGGATTCTCAATTCTGTTCCATTGGTCCACGTATCTGTTGTTGCACCAGTACCAGGCTGTTTTGACTACTGTGGTGGTATAATAGGTTCTAAAATCAGGTAAAGCAAGGCCTCCCACTTTGTTTTTCTTTTTCAGTAATGCCTTATTTATCTGGAGCCTCTTTCCCTTCCATATGAAATTGGTGATTTGTTTCTCCATCTCATTAAAGAATGTCCTTGGGATTTGGATTGGAATTGCATTAAATGTATAGATCGCTTTTGGTAGAATAGACATTTTTATAATGGTAAGCCTTCCTATCCACGAGCAAGGTATGTTCTTCCACTTATGTAAGTCTCTTTTGGTTTCTTGCAGAAGTGTACTGTAGTTTTCTTTGTATAAGTCTTTTACATCTCTGGTAAGATTTATTCCTAAGTATTTTATCTTCTTGGGGGCTACTGTAAATAGCATTGATTTGGTGATTTCCTCTTCAACGTTCTTTTTGTTGGTGTAGAGGAGTCTAACTGATTTTTGTATCCCGATACTCTGCTGAACTTTTGTATTATTCTCAGTAGTTTTCTGGAGGATTTCTTGGGGTTTTCTGTGTATAAGATCATGTCATCTGCATATAGAGATACTTTGACTTCTTCCTTGCCAATCTAAAAAAAAAAAGCCCTTTATTTCTTTATCTAGCCTAATTGCTCTGGCTAGGACTTCCAGCACAAGATTGAATAAGAGTGGTGATAAAGGGCATCCTTGTCTGTTTACCGATCTCAATGGGAATGTTTTCAGGCTCTCTCCATTGAGGGTGATGTTGGCTGTTGGCTTTGTATAAATGCCCTTTATTATGTTGAGAAATTATCCTTTTATTCCTGTGTTGCTGAGAGTTTTTATCATAAATGAGGGTTGAACTTTGTCAAATCCCTTTTCTGCATCAATTGATAAAGTCATGTGATTCTTGCCTTTTGTTTTATCTATGTGGTGGATTACATTAATTGTTTTTCTAATGTTGAAACATCCCTGCATACCTGGTATGAATCCTACTTGGTCATGCTGAATTATTTTTTTGTTATGTTGTTGAATTCTATTGGCTAGAATTTTGTTGAGGATTTTGGCACCTAAGTTCATGAGAGATATAGGTCTGTAATTTTCTTGTTTTGTGGTGTCTTTACCTGGTTTGGTAACACAGATATAGTGACTTCATAGAAAGAGTTTGGAAGTATTCTGTCCCCTTCTACGCTCTGAAATTAGTAGTAGTGGTGTTAACTCTTCTCTGAAAGTTTGGTAGAACTCTCCAGTGAAGCCGTCCGGACCAGGGCTTTTTTTTGTTGGGAGTTTTTTGATTACCTTTTCAATCTCTTCTTTTGTTATGGGTCTATTTAGTTGTTCTACTTCTGTTTGTTGTAGTTTAGGTAGGTAGTGTGTTTCTAGGAATTCATCCATTTCTTCTAGGTTTTCAAATTTGCTTGAGTATGGTTTTTCATAGTAACCTGATATGATTCTTTTAATTTCAGTTGGATCTGTTGTAATACCGCCCATCTCATTTCTTATTTGGATTATTTGCTTCCTCTCCTGTTTTTCTTTTGTCATTTTGGCCAATGGTTTATCAATTTTGTTGCATTTTTTAAAAAACCAACTTTTGGTCTTGTTAATCCTTTCAATTGTTTTTCTGTTTTCTATTTCATTTAGTTCAGCTCTAAAAAAAAAATTTTTTTTTTTTTAATTTTTATTATTTGTTTTCTTCTGGTGCCTGTAGGTTTCCTTTGTTGCTCTCTTTCTATTTGTTCAAGTTGTAGGGATAGTTCTTTGATTTTGGCCCTTTCTTCTTTTTGGATGTGTGCACTTATTGATATAAATTGACCTCTGAGCACCACTTTTGCTGTGTCCCAAAGGTTCTGATAGGAAGTGTTTTCTTTCTCACTGGATTCTATGAATTTCTTTATTCCATCCTTAATGTCTTCTATATTCCAGTCATTTTTGAGCAGGGTATTGTTCAGTTTCCAAGTGTTTGATTTTTTTCCCTTCTTTTCCTGTTATTGATTTCCACTTTTATGGCCTTAAGGTCAGAGAAGATGCTTTGTAATATTTCAATGTTTTGGATTCTGCTAAGGCTTGCTTTATGACCTAATATGTGGTCTATTTTAGAGAATGTTCCATGTGCACTAGAAAAGAAAGTATACTTGGTTGCTGTTGGGTGGAGTGTTCTGTATATGTCTACTAGGTCAAGTTGGTTGATTGTGGCATTTAGATCTTCGGTGTCTTTATTGAGCTTCTTTCTGGATGTTGTGTCCTTCACCGAAAGTGGTGTGTTGAAGTCTCCTACTATTATTTTGGAGCTGTCTATCTCAGTTTTCAATGCTGATAGAGTTTGTTTTATATATCTTGCAGCCCTGTCATTGGGTGCATAAATATTTAATAAGGTTATATCTTCTTGGTGTATTGTCCTTTTAATCATTATATAGTGTCCTTCCTTATCCTTTCTGATGGATTTAACCTTAAAGTCTATTTTGTCAGAAATTAATATTGCTAGTCCTGCTCTTTTTTGATTGTTGTTTGCTTGATATATTTTTTTCCATCCTTTGAGTTTTAGTTTGTGTCTCTAAGTCTAAGGCGTGTCTCTTGTAGGCAGCTTATAGACAGGTCTTGTTTTTTAATCCATTCTGCCTCTCTCTGTCTCTTTATTGGTGCATTTAGTCCATTTACATTCAGGGTAACTATGGATAAGTATGAGTTTAGTGCTATCATTTTGATATTTTTTTTGTGTGTTGACCGTTTCTTTTTCCCATTTGATTTTATGTGCTGAGTAGATTTTCTTTATATATTGTCTTTTCCTCGTATTTGTTGTTGTTGATTTTGTTTCTGCCTAGCCTGTATTTTTCCTTTGTATTTTATTTTGATGAGTAGATTAGTTTTTCTCCTTTGTGGTTACCTTATTACTTACCCCTATTTTTCTAAATTGAAAAACTAACTTTTATTTCTTTGTATTGCCATATCTTTCTCTCCATATGGAAGATGTATGATTACATTTCTTAGTCCCTCTTTATTATTTTAATGTTGTCTTCTTTTATATAATCACATTGCCGTTACCCTGTGTTGGGCTTTATTTTTATTTAATCTTGCTTTGTTTTTTTGGATTTCCCTGTCCGGGCTGACCTCTGGTTGCTCTGCCCAGTGTTCTAGCCTTGGGATGATACCTGATATTATTGATTTTCTAAGCAAAAAAACTCCCTTTAGTGTTTCTTGTAGTTTTGGTTTGGTTTTTACGAATTCCCTCAACTTGTGTTTATCTGGAAATGCCTTAATTTCACCTTCATATTTTAGAGACAGTTTTGAAGGATATATGATTCTTGGCAGGCAATTTTTTTCCTTCAATTTTTTAAATATGTCATCCCATTGCCTTCTTGCCTGCATGGTTTCTGCCAAGTAGTCCGAGCTTATTCTTTTTGGCTCTCCTTTGTAGGTGACTTTTCTTTTATCCCTTGCTGCTCTTAAAATTCTCTCTTTATTTTTGGTTTTGGCAAGTTTGATTATAATATGTCTTGGTGACTTTCTTTTAAGATATACCTTATGTGGAGTTCAATGAGCATCTTGGATAGATATCTTCTCATCTTTCACAATATCAGGGAAGTTTTCTGCCAACAAATCCTCAACAATTTTCTCTGTATTTTCTGTTATCCCTCCCTGTTCTGGTACTCCAATCACTCATAGGTTATTTCTCTTCATAGGGCCCCACATGATTCTTAAGGTTTCTTCATTTTTTTTAATTCTTTTAGCTGATTTTTCTTCAAATATATTAGTGCCAAGTGATTTATCTTCGATTTCAGAAATTCTAGCTTCTACTTGCTCAATTCTGCTCCTCTGACTTTCTATTGAGTTATCTAATTCTGTAATTTTATTGTTAATCTTCTGAATTTCTGATTGCTGTCTGTCTATGGTTTTTTCCAGCTTATTAAACTTTTCATTATGTTCCTGAATAATCTTTCTAACTTCTTCAGTTGCTTTATCTGTGTGTTCCTTGGCTTGTTTTGCGTATTGCCTCATTTCCTTCCTGATGTCTTGAGGGGCTCTGTATATTAAACTTTTGTATTCTGTTTCTGGTAATTCCAGGAATGCACTCTCATCTAAAAGATCCCTGGATTCTTTGTTCTGAGAGCTTGTCGAGGTGATCATGGCCTGTTTCTTAGTTGACCTGATATTGACTGTTGTCTCCGAGCCATCTATAAGGTATTGTATTTGTTTATGCTTGCTTACTGTGTTGTAGCTGCTTGCTTTGTTTTGTTTTGGTATACCCGTATGGGTTGCTTGAGTGAGCTAACTTGATTATTTTCACCTTTGGAGCTCTGGTGTCCTGGCCCCAGCTGGCTAGAGCTGTTATCAGGTATATCAATCTAGGAGTTCATTCAGTTTTCTTGTATGAATTCAGCTCAGGTTTCCAGGTAGCTGATCATCAAGTGTGTGGTACAGGCCTCTGTCCTACAGTCTTAGAGGGGCAGGGGTGATTGGCGTATATACTGGTATCTGATTGCAGCAGGAGGTCACGCTCTGAACAAGGCAGGGGGCTGAGAACTGACCCCCAAGTGTCTCTGAGGAAAACACGTCTCTGTTCCCTAAAGCATGCTGGTGGCTGGGTTCTGCAGTGGGACCATGGGCACCCAAAGTTTTTGTTGTAAGGACTGGGAGGTACCAGTTATCTTTGGACCCCTGTCGCAGGTGGCTGGGTGACCTGAGTGGAGCTATCAGTCCTTAGGTCCCTGTTGTGGGTAGGTGAGGACCTTGTTTAATAGGCAAAGAAATGTCAAACTTCAAACACCCACCTCTCCACCACACAGCTGAAATAGTTGGAGTTTGCCAACAAGGGCCTATTCTCCTGAAATAGAACCACACAGTTCCATGCAGAAGGGAAAAGTGCACAAGGTCCACGGATGGTTTATGCCTGGACAGGAGTTGCTTCTGTCCTGAGCTCCCCTGGTTAATGGAGCTAGCAAATTACCTTTTCCCCCCAGTTGCAAATTTTTTCCTTCCCCAAGGCTGGGAGGACAGCTCTAGGTGCTCACCAGGGTCTATCTCAGGCCCAGGGATTCAGCCGCTGAAGCCGGCTTGGGAATGGGGGGCGGGGCACCATAAAGTGTACACAAGTACTCAGTTTTTGTCGAGAGCACACCGTTCTCCTCAGGTTCCGGAGGTGTAAATGGGCTGTGTGGTTGGCTGCTTCTCCCTGAGGAAACTGCGGCTGAACACTAGTACCAGCCCTATCCGCCGCCACTGCCGCTGCTCCAGGAATGGTGCCTGAGGGCTCCCCGTGATTCAGGTCTGGTAACTCCTCTCCGCTTCTGAACAGCCTCTTCCTCCCCCTGCCCCTCAGTTCGTTGTCTAAGCTTGCCTTTGATGCTCAGGGCTCCCAGCTTGTCACAAATATACTTGGTTCACTTGTTTTTTCGGTTCTTTGCTGTAAAGAGGGCTCAAAGGAAGAGTCTGTCTATTCCACCATCTTGGCTCTGCCGCCTACTGATATATTATTGATAGAAACCAATTTTACACTTCTTCCACATTTTCAAATTTGTTACCATAAAATTATTCAGAACATTATATATAATTTTGTTATCTTATCTGGCAGAACCCGATACCTGCCTATCCAACATCTAATCCCATCCCACTATTATCCCCCTCCTCTCCTTCCTTGATGGAAAAAAAAAAGAAAACAATGTATTTCAGGTGTTTTACCTCCTCATGTTCTTATAGAAAAATTTTCCTCTCAACCCAAAACAGCTAATCATGACAAATCCAATCCTGTAGTGGAGACATTACAAAAGTGTGTGACATTTGGAATCCCCCTTCAGGACCTAGTCACTCTTTCCCCCAGTTACCACAGAGCTGGCTACTGACAGCTCTCAGCCCTGTTCCTATCAAGACATAGGCCTTGGCAAAAGGAAGCTGCTTCCTCCAAGATCATGCTTCCTCTCTGGGGTGACTCCTATCCAAGAACTAGATAATAAAAAAAAAAGGGGCCTGGTACAGATGGCTCAGTTTACAAAACTCTGAGGGGCCATCCCACAGATTACTATGGGATGTGAGAGTTCTTGTTTTTGTTTCATTTCCTCAAATATTTTAGGGTAATTTTCTCCTTGGCCTTGCATAGTTACTTCATATGGATGCATGGATCAGTACTTTGCTGAATACTCAGGGGGACCCTCTACAGATCTTCAGAGTTCTTTCCTTGTGCAGTTCTCTCTTCTCCAATATGCTGTCCTGCCAACTCTAGCTGTTTTAGTCTTTCCTGACTCCCACCTTCTTCTCTTCAACACTGGAAGACCATCAGGATCCATGTGGGTTCATCCTTCCTAAGACGTAGCCTGGAACCTCTCTCCTGTAAGCTGAAGGAATCTTTCTCCAGTAAGTAGGACTCACCTCATTTCTTTTCCATCTCTCAGAGATCACTGTCCTTTATTGCCTGATGTTCAATGTCTTGAATGCCATTATCTCTACATTTTGTCCTGTTTTATTCGTCAGTAATTTAAAGTGAAACGATAATTCCAGTCCCTGTTCCTCCATCTTTGTGAGCAAAAATCTCTCTTAACTAAATAAAACCATGCTGAACAAGCAGCTGACACCGCCATCCAACTCCTGAGTCCTCTCTGCCCTAAGGGTTTATCTCATGGTTACATAAAGCCTCATTTTCTCCCCACAGTCAGGAGAGCTCTGTTTCATAGTTAAAGCCTTAGATTTATAGGATAACTATTCATCATAATGAAGGGGAATGCATCTCTGAGGAAACCTAAGGTCACAGTGATTTGGGGAATCCAAATGATTCCTAAGGAATTTGAAGAGAATAGATTTTAGGATTAGTGGAAGGGCAGAAGTGGACAGAAATGGGAAATCAAGTGAAATGTGACTAATTCAGAACTTTAAGGATTAAGAATAGCATTTAGATTTTTTTTTAAATTAAAAGTCCACCAAAATATTCTACCTTATGTATGGAGACAATAGAATGTGTGCTACAGTTAATATAAGGGTCTCGGGGAAGAACCTCTAACTGTGAGCCTTTTCTCACAAGGCTGAGCAAAGATTGCAGCATGACCAGACTCCAGGCTAATTGCTTTTGGCTCTGGGAACCCAAATCTCTGTTCTCATCTGCAAAAGTACAAGCTGAACATTCCTTAAGAATCAAAAATCCTTGACAACCAAAGTTGTTGACTCTGACTTCTCATCATACAAGCTTAAAACTTTGACCATCTTTGACTCTTCTCTCTCCCCTATGGCACACATCCCACTGATAGCCACGTTCTGCTCGTTTTTTCAAAGAAATTCATTTTAAAACTTTTCTAATCACTTTTTATGCCCTTTGAAGTTAAAGGAATCAAGCAGATCACAATCTCCGCACCTTCTACCAAGTTCTTGTTATACTTCAATCCTGTATCACATATACCATTTTCTAATATTTGCCATTTGCAATTCATGAAATATTTCATAGAATAAGATTTCATTTGATGAAAACTAGGGACTAAACCAAAAACCAAACCCACTGCTGTCAAGTTGACCCCAACTCATAGTGAATGTATTGGACAGAGTAGAACTACCCCATAGGGTTTCCAAAGAGCAGCTGGTGGATTCAAACTGCTGACAATTTTAGTTGGCAGCTGAGCTCTTAACCACTGCTCCAGCAGGAACTAGTACCTTCTAAATTTCAAATGCCTTTAATTGAAGAAGTTTGGAATCCACTCAGCAGAAACAATGCTTAAGGACCACTTAATAGAGTGGCCCTTGTTTTTCACCCAGTGGAATTTTGTAAATAAGAATCAGGTGAGGTTCCTTGATGGCATGAACCCTCAATTTCCTATTACCCACATAAATAATGGCATCGCTGCCTTCCAGCTCCATTGATATGTTTACTCACCTGTTTTCACCAGAATTTGATATCCAGAAGCCTTAACAATGCACATGTTTACATACTATTCACTCAGGAATTTTGGACACAACCTCAGACAATATGAGGTCTGGTTTTCAGTACGCAGAATGTCCTCTATACCACTGCAGTCAATTTCACCACTTTCCACATTACTGCTTTCCTGAATCCCTAACTCTCCCCCTATATGGGTCCTCAGTGTTCCTGCTTTCCACAGAGAGTTTGAGGGGTGTGAGGTAGAAAATAAGGTTTCTTCTTGACATTGGCTGATACTAGTATGAATATTACCCTTTTGTGTCAGAGGGGTCCACAGTCATGATCAGAAAAAATAGTGCCATCTCTGGGCTCTGGGCTTCTACTTATTTCTTCCTGACTCTGAAGAAGAAGTCTAAAGAGGAGATATCTATGAGAAACAGGAGGTTCACAATAACAACACACAGTCATGGCCTAAAAATCAGAACTAGAACTCCAATTGCATCTGAAGAAGGAGTGCTACATCATGGAAAGAATCTGGAGTCAGACAGACGTGAATTTCAATTGGTGCCTCACCATTCACCAAACGTAAACTTTGTCGGTATTTCTCCCTCAATTTTTGTTTCGTACTGTATAAGGTAGAATAATAATCCCTGCCCTGCAGAATTATTGTGAAGATGGGCTGATTTAAATATGCAAAACTCGAAACACAAAATTAGGTACCTAGAAATATTAATTACCTGAACTAGGCTAATGAACTTTGAACAGGTACTAAGAGATCCACCGTGACTCCTAATACTAGGAGAACAACTAAGTGGATAAGAAATACCATCCAAGCACTGCTTTACTATCTGTAAGCACATATTGTGAAATAGAAACAGAAGAAATGGTAATAATGGTTTCTACAGAAAGTCTCTCTTTGTATTCAAATTCTCCTCTGCAGCATCTTGGAAACCCCTGCCTTAACTCTTTGGTCCAAACCCCTTAAACAATAGGGTTCAAGGTAGGGGGTATTCCATGATGAAGGACATTGAGCAGGATAAGGATTCCCATGGGGACGCTGTTTCTGGCCATGTTTGTCAGCACCACAACTAGCAGGATGGTGCTGAAGAAGAGGATGAAGATGAAGTGGGAGCTGCTCGTGCTCAGGGACTTGACTACAGTCCCCTTACCCCAGAATCTTAGGACAGCTCTTAGAATGAAGGTGTAGGAGAGGAATATGAGAATGAAATCAGAGCCCAGCAAAGTCCAGCCAACCACAAATTGGTACGGTCTGTTAAAGGTGAAATTGTTACAGGAAAGTCTGGACACAGAGAGGTTGGCACAGATGCAGTTCTCCATGACATTTTTCCCACAATAATGGAGCCAGGCAGAGAGAATAGGAACAGCTGCAAGCAGCAACAGGCCACAGTGAAGACACTAGCTGTCTTAGTTATCTACTGCTGGTGTAACAGAAATACCACAATCAGATGGCTTTAACAAAGAGAAATTTGTTTTCTCACAGTCTAGGAGGCTAGAAGTACTAATTAAGGGTGCCAGCTCCAGGGGAAGTCATTGGCTCTGGGGGAAGGCCCTTGTCATTAATCCTCCCTGGTCAAGGAGTTTCTTTGCACAAGGACACTAGGTTAAAAGATTCCCTATTTTCCTGGCTCTTGGTGAAATGAGGTCCCCCTGTCTCTCTGCTCTCTTCTCTCTTTAATATCTCAAAAGAGATTGACTCAAGATACAATCTAATCCTGTAGATTGAGTCCTGCCTCATTAATATAACTGCCTCGAATCCTGCCTCATTAACGTTATAGAGGTAGGATTTACAACACATAGGAAAATCATATCTGATGGCAAAATGGTGGACAATCACACAATACTGGGAATCATGGCCTAGCCAAGTTGACATATGTATTTTTGGGGATTCAATTCAATCTATAACACTAGCATTAGCCACAAATTGGTCAGTGATGGTGGGTGAGTACCTCAGTGGGTGGCAGGTGGCCATGTAGCAGTCATGGGCCATGACCATAAATGTGCAGGATTTCATGGAGAGGAAACTGTTCATGATAAACATCTGGAGAAAGCAGGTAAAGAAGCTGATAGAGTTGAGGCCAAGCCAGAAGATGGCCAGGACCTTGGGGATGATGGTGAAGCAGAGCATGATGTCTAGCAGGAAGAGTAGGCTGAGTAGGTAGTACATGAGCTCATGCGGGGAGGATTTCAGATGGGTGATGACCAGGGAGGTAGCCCTGGCCAGGAGGAAGGAGGGGCTGAGGTGCAAGAAGAGCCAGTACTGCCCACTCTGGTAGTTAGGGAAGTAGATGAAGAGGAATTCGGAGACTGGAACAATGATGAGTTGCTAAGTAATGCTATGAGATAAATTCTAAGCTGAAGAGATTTCACCTGGGTTTACGTATATGTATAGTAAGACACAGTGGTTAGCTGCTCCTTGGAAACCTTATGTGACAGTTCTACTCTGTCAAAGTATAGCTATTTTAGTAGTTATACTCAATTCAAAGCATAGCTTTGAATAGGAATTGATGGCAAAGGGTTTTTTTGTTTGGTTGGTTTGGTTTGGTTTAATTCACAGGAATTAGGCAAAACAAAGCTGTCAAAATATCCGCTAGCACTTACTAAACCAGAAAGTAGAAGAGCTACCCTAAATGAAGGCAAATTATAGTGGATATAAACATGAATGGGAAAGGGTGACTTGGCAAATTTTTTCTAAAGTTAATTTGGAAAAACAAATAAAACAGACTAGCCAGAATCTTTTTTTTAGCCAGAAATGTTAGAAGGAAATTAATGAGAAGGACTAACCTCACTAAAACACAACATAAAATTAAAAAAAAAAAAAAATTAAGGCAAGTGATACTGAAGAGTTTCCTGACAAATCAAATTGTTAACAATCAACTGCATAGGCCAGAAGCACTCACTAGTTTACAGAGTAATTTCGAATTAAAAAAAGGTGTCATAAAATCAACTATAGGTCTTATCAGTAAGCATTGCTATGATAATGTGTACCATCGTTCTAAAACACATTCTTCTCACTTTCTACCATACAAGAAAATTAATTTGAGATGGAAAAATGTACAATATATTGCCCAGTCTTATTAGAATTTAAGAGAAAATAAAAGTAAAAAATTAATTAAACTCTGACTTCTTATTGTACATCTCCCACCACCTATCCTGAGCTTACTTAACCATGCAAGCACAAACACAGTCAATGTTCCTATAGAAAGTTATGCTCAAGAACAGACTGTTTTCATTAAAATTTATGACCACCAACCTCAATGAACACTTAATAAGCATGTACAGTATAATAAATACCAATAATCTCCACTAAATTCACTCTTTCAACCAGTGAAAGGAATTTTTCAAGTTTTCTAAATTCTTCTCACAGCTGATGGCTTCTCCAATTTCTTCACAAAGACAGCACAGGCCATTAGATGGTAAGTTTCTCAGTTTCCAGGATGCACTCATAAACTCATCAACATCTATATGCCCTGGTCCTCCTCTTTTCATCTAGTAGAAACAAGGATCTCCCCAGCCTCCAAACATCAATCCCTCTTTCTGTGATTTAGATTCCATCCACCCTAACCTTCTTAGGAACCTCATCACGTATTCAAGTTCTCCTTTTCTAGGTCCTTCCTATAAAAAAAAAAAAAAACCCAAACCCACTGTCGAGTCGATTCTGACTCATAGCGGTCCTATAGGACAGAGTAGAACAGCCCTGTAGAGTTTCCAAGGAGGGCCTGGCAGATTCAAACTGCCAACCCTTTGGTTAGCAGCTGTAGCACTTAACCACTACGCCACCAGGGTTTCCCCCATGGATATTTAAAATGCTCAAGTTTCTTATATCTTAATACATTTCTTCATCTGCCCCTCATTCCCATTTGGTGTAAAGACTGTGAGTTCGCCTTTTGACAAATATACCAAATCTCTCTCTTCTTCCCCTTTCTTTCACGCCCAAACTTAAGAGACTAGAAAAAGTTAAACCAAAAAAGCTCCAAACCCATTACCCTAGAGTCAATTCTGACTCATAACCACACTACATAACAGAGTAGAACTGCCTCATAGTGTTTCCAAGGAGAAGCTGATGGATTCGAACTGCCCTCCTTTTTGTTAGCAGCCATAGCTCACCATACCTCTTAACGACTAACCCACCAGGGATCCAGAATAAGTAAAGAAACTTCAAATGATACTAAAATAGAGAAACTATTGGCTTTAATAGTCCAGATGAGAAGTTGACGGTGTGTGAATAGATGCGGCTCCAATAATGGAGTGAAAGGGACTATTTTAGAGGTAGAAATATACGGCATAGACTGAATTTAGACAGAGTAATTGTAAGGAAGAGGGTAAACAATTATAAAATCACATTGTCTCTTCTGGCTTAAGTCTCTGAGTAAATCCTACAAAACAGACCATAGACTGTGAAAAGGTTTGGGGCATGTTGTGGAGGCAGAGATGATGGATCGAGTTTGGTATGTTGATTTTATGGACTTTGAAAGTTATCAAAATATACACGACTAAAGGGTTGAAAAGTAAAGATGTCACCTTGAAGACTAAGGTGCGCTCGACCCAACCATGGGATTTTCAATTGCATCATATGCATGTGAAAGCTGGACAATGAATAAGAAAGACCGAAGAATTGATGCCTTTGAATTGTGGTGTTGGTGAAGAATATTGAATATACCATGGACTGCCAAAAGAACGAAAAAATCTGTCTTGGAAGAAGTACAATCAGAATGCTGCTTAGTAGCACAATGGCAAGACTGCATCTTACATACTTTGGACATGTTGTCAGGAGGGATCAGTCCCTGGAGAAGGACATCATGCTTGGCAAAGTACAGGGTCAGCAGAAAAGAGGAAGACCCTCAATGAGATGGATTGACACAGTGGCTGCAACATTGGGCTGAGGCATAACAACAATTGTAAGGATGGCTCAGGACTGAGCAGTGTTTCGTTCTGTTATGCACAGGGTCGCTATGAGTTGGAACCAACTCAACAGCACCTAACAACAACAACAACAAACTGTTGATTGAAGGAGTTTGAATTCACTAGAAAGCTCAGAGCTAAGTATACAGAATTAGAAATTACCATCACATAGTGTATAGTTCAAACAAAACATATGATTGACTGCAAGGGAAAGAGATAAAACTAGGACAAGTAGGAGAAAATCTGTTTTTGTTAGATATGAATCCTGTCTAATAGTCAGAGGATACTTTCTGTCTTAAGACTGCTCTGCTGGAACATGTTGGGAACTTGTTGAAATTTTCCTCACCAACTGAGACTTATGGACCTGGTACCCAGTGTCATATTAAACTTAAAAATCCATCCCTGTCCCAGAACTACACTCTGTCTCTCTGGGGTCCCTAAATGGCTTTTCTGGGTAGAGCAGACGATTTCAATCACATGCTTTCATCATATCTCAGTCCCAGACCAGCTGATAGTCTGGAATGCTAGGCCCTGGAGACTGATGAAATGAATCTCATGGGGAACCAAGTCTTACTTCATTATATGGTGTTACTGGGTGCCAGTAGTTGAGATGCAGGGAACAGGACTTGAAACTAAGTGGAAATTCAAAAATTCAAATCTGGATGTATCTGCCTGACTATACATTATACTACTTCCATTCCCCTGAAAGGATGTTATATTGATAGATTTCCTTACACTGACCCTTTCTAGAATGTCTTACGAAAACCAACACTTTAAAAAGAAAAAAAAAGACTATACTATATCCTTTTTTCTGTGTTCTTCTTAATTCAACACTCCTAGCTGATATCTGTGTAAATTTGTGCAGCTGATTTACCCTATCTCAACTATTCAGTAAATATTAATTTATTATTATCAACTACATATAGGTCTAACACTGGATTAATCACCAGAGGATAAAAGATGAGTAAGTTAATCGGGGTTTCTCCCCTCAACAAAATTGTATTACAACAATAACATTACATTAGCCTATCACTGGCTTTCCATTGTTCATAAAATAAAACCAAATTTCTTAATACTAAAGATGTCACATGAACTAGACTATAAGCTTCCTGAGGATTAGACTCAAATCAATTAATAAAAAATCATACATAATCTGGCTCCTTGCTACCTCTCCAGTTTAATTTGAACTTTTTTTTTTTTTTTTGAGTAGGTGATTGTTTCAGCTACAGTAATTATTGAATGTCCCTGTGAGGTTTGTGATTATGAAGCTAAAGCAAAACCAGTTGGTTTTATTGTGTGATTCCCCCCCCGCCCCACACACACACTTTATTTCTTAGATACAACTATAGACAAGTAATTGGGTTCAACCCAATGTGCTGTGTATTCCCTATTTGACTCCAGATTCATTCCCTCCCTCTTTGTCCTACTTCATGCTGGGCAGCTGATTTCTATGGCTACTTACAGCTGGATGCTCTGACCAGACTCTCTTGGCTTCCAGTTCAGATAATAAACAGATCAAAATATGGACAGAGGGGCTAGGATATTTATTCCTACTCCTACCCGTTGCCTTGAAGTAGTTCTGGCAGTGGCTGTATTTCTCTATCACCAGAGATCCTATTGGAAAGCCCCTTTTCCACAGCTCCAGTACTCACCAGACTCACCAGATTCAAGTAATATTTCTGCCGCAACGTGCCCTTTCAGGCATAGGGGTTGTAGCACCTTCCTAATGCTGCTATAACCTCTGAGCGCTTCCCCATCTCTTTTTGCTTCCCTTGACCTGCAAACACCTCTATGAATTATCCCTTTGTTAACTTATTTTCAGCTAAACCCTTTTATTGTGCTGTTTCTTCCTTAGGCCCTGTCATACATTAACTGTCACCAGATATGGACCCAGAAACAGGCCTTAAATGAGATTCTAGGATTGGATTATTCACATATTTGATGATCAGGTAGAAAACCTACTTGCCAGGACAAAATGGAAGATTAGTAAAATGTAGTATGGGGCGGCATCTCAACAAATGCACATTACCACAAATGTGGCATGGGATGGAGTGCAGGTGAAGGAACTCTCTGAGTGGTTTAGGTGCTATGGTGAGAAAGTCTGTAGGACAGGCTATCTGAGTTAAATTCCCAGCTACATCACTTACTGGCTTTGTTACTTGGGCAAACTACTAACCACTCTGGGTCTCAGTATCCTTATTATACACATAGGTAATAATAGTGCACCTATCCCGTGGGATTATTTTGAGAATTAAAACAGTCAGTATTGAAATAGCACTTACAACATTGCTGGGCTGATAGCACTACGAAAGTATGATCTATATTGCATGTTTTATGCATAACTTGAATTAACTCCTTCATATTCCCATGGTTGCCCATAGTAGAAATTCCTCTGACACACTCCTCAGGCTTTCCTCCCATTTGGAATCATCTAGAAAATGTGAAATTCTGCCTCTAATGCCTATTTATTCCATGTATATATTTTTTCTTACTGTATTGTCATTAGCATGAAGAGGTAAAGATTATTAGCTAGAGAAAAAGGAATTGGTGAAGCTGAAGGATGATGAAGAAATAAGAAATGTTCCTATGAAGATATTCAAGGCACACTCCAAATGAACTCAGAAGAAACAATGGAAAGTTTATTAAAATTGACTGCATACTAGGTTATAAACCAAGTTTCATCAAAACACTTATCATGCAGTGTTCTTCAACCATAAGGCTATTAAATTAAAAATCAGTAATGAAACTATACCTAGAAAAATGCCACGTTTTCTAAATAACTCCTGAGTTAAAGAAGAATCTTAATAAAATTATAAAATAGAATTAAGTAATAATAAAATGCTAAATAACACCTATTTTATGTGTTAGCATTATTTGTATTTATAATGAATCATACACTTGAAAGCTTATATTAAAGTATAAGAAGCATCCAACTTTAAAGTTTGAAAAAGAGAAATATAAAGGTAGAAAGAATGAAATAATAAAGACTAGAAAGTAATGCATTAGAAACAGAAGCATATTAGAGATCAATAAAGCCACAATATACTTCTTTATAAAAAAAATAAACTAATACAGTGACAAAGTCTGGCAAGATTTAGAAGAGAGAAAGACAGAAGAGAGAACAAATAAAAATTTTAGAAATGATAAAGAAGAGATAATGAAAAAATGCTATAGACACTAAAATGTGGTAAGAGTATTAAAAACATCTTTATAACAATAAATTTAAAATGGAACAATTCCTAAGAATAAGAACATATAACCTACCAAAACTGAGTACCTCTGAGTGTAAGTAAGTTGTTCTCAAGTATCTCCCAGGAAAACTTACAAACAGTGTAATGTCATGGTAATTTGTAATCCTGCTGCAATAAAAACAGCTTATATCCATCCTCCCTAACCCACCCAATGTACCAGGCAAATTAAAGACATAACAATCAATTTCTGCAACAGAGAATTATTTGTTATGGTCAAAATTTACAAAAAAAGGAAAAAGTAGAAACACTCGTTAGTCACTCAAACCTTCTATCAGTAAGAAATCCAAGATAGGATACTGTCATCACCCGGGCAACCTACCTCAAGGCGGCAAAGACCTGACTTCTGAGACTGTAAAAAAGTGTTACTTTTTAAGTCAGGTCTTAATGCAACACTCAAAAAGCAGTATGTAATCCGTCGATAGTGAACCCAGTTCCTAAGGGCACAAATGGGGATCTGACTGACACATCTCCATATCCAACACTTCAGAGACAGAAACTAATTTTCCAATCAGCATAACTCGAGTACTTTTTTTAATAAAGCAATATTTAGCAGTAGTAGAATCTAGCACATTTTGAAGTTATTATATGCTGATAATTGTATGATTAATTTGTTTTGTTAAATTAAAACTCATAAAACATACATAGATTCAATAATTGGTCTTATTCTTTCTTTACAACAAGCTAATATATAATTTTTTTTAATCCAAATACACATTCTTTTAAAGAAATCCACTGCACATATATATTTTTCCCTTGAAAGTAGGGATCATATCTTATTATTCCTAGAGCCTGTTAAAGATTATACAAAACTTGATTTAAAAAAAAAGAGAGGTTTCATGTTGCAGTTCTCTCACCTTATGATGCACTCAGGTGCTTTCAGAGAGACCCAACTTCTACCAAGGAGCCTAGTGATCTGGAGTTCACAGCAAGAGAGAGTTTAAAGATACTCTAAGACAGAAAAAAAAAAGCAAGGCAAAATTTGCAGTTCCCATTTCCATTCCAGATGCTTCTTCATGCTCAGTTCTGGGTGAGGGCAGGAAAGACGATACATCCAGAGCTGTCATCTATTTTTCCCATATCTAAGTCCATCTGACACCGTGAGTGGGGAAATGTTGGAGTCCGAAGTGAAAAAAAAGCATGTGGAAAATATTAACAAATCCAGCCAGCCAGGTACATCCCAAAAGGCTACGGAGCCAAGGGCCCATAGGTGTTCTTCACCATGAGACTACTAGGACTGCAAGGACTACTCACTGTGAAATGGCCTCTATCTACATCACCTAGATCAGCCATGGGCTCCTAGTAGTGTACTTGGAAGAAGCCTCAGAAGAAGATAACCAGGGTGTGTTTAGATCTATGGTTTTATGTAGAATATCCTTAGTACCCGCTGACGGATCTGTTGAGTCTTCACCCCATAGACAAGAGGATTGAGGGCAGGTGGCACAAGGAGGTAAAGTGTGGCCAAAAGAACATGGATGTGATGAGGTACATGGTGGCCAAAGCGGTGAGTGAGGAAGGAGAACATTCCAGGGACATAGAAGATCAGAATGACAAAAACATGGGACCCACATGTGCTAAAGGCCTTAAGTCGAGCCTTGTTCCCTGGTACCTTTAGAACTGCCTGGAAGATGAGAACATAGGAAACAGCAATAGCCAGAACATCTAGTCCAACCACAAGCAGTGCCACTGCCAGCCCATAGGCTCGGTTCACTGTAGTGTCTGAGCAGGCAAGCTTTACCACAGCCATATGTTCACAATAGGCATGGCCTATGATGGTGGCCTCACAGAAGATGAGGCGCCGCAGCAAGATGGGGAAAGGGGTGAGAAGGAGTAATCCCCGCACCAGCACTGCCACTCCAATGCACCCTATGACCTCTGGATGTAGGATGGTGGAATGGTGCAGAGGGTGACAGATGGCTACATAGCGATCTAGAGCCATGGCCACAAGCACGCCTGACTCCATGGAGGAGAACGCATGGATGAAGAACATCTGGATCAAGCATATGGTATACCCAATATCGTGGCCATGAACCAGGAGTACTGCAAGGGTTTTGGGTGTAGTGGAAGAGGCCAGGACCAGGTCAATGGTAGCAAGCATGGCCAAGAAGAGGTACATGGGCTGGTGCAGGGATGGCTCAGTCCAGATGATGAAGAGAACAGTGACATTTCCCACCAGAGCAAGGACGTAAAGGACACTTAGGGGCAATGCTATCCAGTGCTGGCTTTCCTCCAAACCAGGTATACCTACCAGGAAAAAAGAAGGATGAGGTAGCCTCCAGCTGGAATTGCTAAGGACCATCATCAATGACTTAGAGAGAGAAGAGGAAAAAAAAACAAAAGTCATGATTTCTCCATTCCTGATGAGTTCTCACATTGTCCGGAGCCAGGTACCATCTTCTTAGGAAGAATAAAGGGGCTTAACTGCAACACAGAAATAAAGTTAGAAACAAGAAAGAGAATCTCCTTTTACCGAGATAATATTTTTAATGGTGAGACATCATATTTCTGAATTAGGATAGTTCTAACTTTATCTAGAGTTAAGCATAAAGATGTGTTCCTTTGGGATAGATATTTAACTCTACCATTCAATTACTTATATCTTGAAACTATCAACACTACAGGATTCTCTTTATTGACCTCTTGGCATTGCTGAATACTGTAAATAAATGTGCAATTTTTTAATCTCTCCAGTTTCCATCATATAGGACTCTACAGTTGTTCCTTCTACATTCCCAACCCAAAATTTCAGCCCCTTTGAGTTCTTCTCCATCTGCTTATCCATTACACATTTCTATTCCAGAATTCCATCCTCTCCTATCTTCTCTATTCTGTAAATTATTCCTGATTGAGATCGTTCTTTCCCATAGTTTTAATTATTTTTATAATTGTTTCCCATAGTTTTAACTATTTTTATAATTGTTTCAAAATTGAAGCTCTTGCTGAAACACAAGTCTATCTTTTCATTTACCTTCTAAACTATATCAATACTACATGTTCAAAATATTCAAAACCAGATTAACTCACCTATTATGATGACGTAAAAGAGGTGAACAGAAGATTTCAAAAGGTGGCTTGAGAAGACAAAGTATTATAAGGAAATGTGCAAAGACCAAGCAATGGAAAATCCAAAGGGAAGAACATGCTCGGAATTTCTCAAACTGAAAGAACTGAAGAAAAATTCAAGCCTCCAGATGCAATATTGAAGGATGTGGAATAAGGGGTATCATTGTTGATGTCAGCGAATGCCAGAAAGATGTTTACTTGTGTTTTATTGACTATGCAAATGCATTTGACTGTGTGGATAATAAATTATGGATAATATTGCAAAGAATGGGAATTCCAGAACACTTAATTGTGCTCATGAGGAACCAGTACATAGACCAAAAGCAGTTGTATGAAGAGAACAAGGAGATACTGCATGGTTTAAAATCAGTAAAGGTTTAAATCAGGGTTGTGTCTTTTCACCATAGTTATTCAGTGTGTATGCTAAGCAAATAATCTGAAAAGCTGTACTGTATGAAGAAGAACATGGCATCAGGATTGGAGGAAGATTCATTAACAACCTGCGATATGAAGATAACACAACATTGCTTGCTTTAAGCAAAGAGGACTTGAAGCACTTACTGATGAGACCAAAGACTACAGCCTTCAATATGGATCATACATCAACATCAAGAAAACAGAGTCCTCACAACTGGACCAATAAGCAACATCATGATAAACAGAGAAAAGATCGAAGTTGTCAAGGACTTCATATTACTTGGACGCACAATCAACATCCATGGAAGCACAGTCAAGAAACCAAACAACCTATTGCATTGGGAAAATCTGCTGCAAAGGCCTTTTTAAAGGGTTAAAAAGCGAAAAAGTCATCCTGAGGACTAAGGTAAGCCTGACCCAGGCCATGGTATTTTCAATCGTAAAAAAAAAAAACTTTTTTTTTTTCACCACATGCATGCAAAAGCTGGGTGATGAATAAGGAAGACCAAAGAAGAATTAATGCATTTGAATTATGGTTTTGGCCAAGAATATTGAATATACCATGGACTGCCAGAGGAGTGAACAAATCAGACTTGGAAGAAGTACAGCCAGAATGCTCCTTAGAAGTAACAATGGCAGGAAAGACTTTGTCTCACATCCTTTGCATATGTTATCCAGAGGGAAAAGTCCCTGGAGAAGGAAACGATGCTTGGTAAAATAGCGGGTCATCGAAGAGAAGATCCTCAGAGAGATGGCTGCAGAGAGGTATAGCAAAGGGGGAGGAGGACACTTGCCCCAGGGTGCAAGTCCAAGGGGGTGCCAGACAAGGCACAGAGTGACATTCTAAGGGGCCACAAATATGAAAGGCTCTTAACTGAGGGAGCCAGACAAGAGGGGGGGGAGGCATTACAGCTGAGGTGTTGCCGCTATCAACATCTTTTCATCTTGAAACTGGGGGTGGGAGAAAACTTAGAGATTACCCCTGGGACTCAAGTTTTTGAGAGGGGTGCTCAACAGAGATTGTCCCTGGGCACTGGTTACCCTCACTATAGCCCTTCTGCAGCAATGGGCTCAAACATAGCAATTTTGTAAGGATGGTTCAGGACTGGGAAATTTTTCTTTTGTACATGGGGTCACTAGGAGTTGGAACCAATTCGTTCCTACCTCACAACAACAACAATTTTCCACCAAATCTTTTCTACTTCCTCTTTCCATATTTCTGTGAATTACATCACTATCTGCCTACCCACCATAATCAGAACCATAGAAACTATGCTTACTTATCATTATCTCTCATTCCTCTTAAGCATTCACAATTCCTGTTGACTTTACGTTTTTTAATATGACATCAATGAGTTATATCCATTCCTTTCCCTTAACGCCAATGACATTGCCTTAGTTCACATCCCCAGCTTGTCGCATCTGGATGGCTTCTTTGTATATCTCCACTTTGGTATCACCTCTTTCCAATCCACCTCTCCACCCTAAAGCCAGAGGGGTTTTCCTAAGATACAGATGTTATCTTGTCACTCATATGGTTAAAACCCTCCAGTAAATTTAATTGGTAGAATAAAGTCATACTTTTAAGACTAGCATAAAAGTATGTTTTCAAAGTCTATTTTTTGTCTGCTCCTCCTGTTTTATGCTTAATATACTCCCATGTGTATATTTTGCTTTAGTCACTCTAACATTCTTGAAGTTACGTAAGTACACCATCTCATTTTGCATATTACTTTTAGATATTCTTTCTTCCTCCTCTTTTACCTGAGTTTGTTCCTCACATCCTTCAAAACTCAGAGTTCACTGTCTCCTGCCTCTCCAAAGGACACACTGACAGAGTTAGAACCACACTGATTGCATAAGCAGTCCTTTGTTCATTCACAACTTTACACTTTATGTAAATTGTAGAAATCCTATCAGTGTCTTAATGGTTTGCTTCAAAAGAAAGGACCATATCTCATTAAACTTCATAGTTAAAAGTTATTATGGTGAAGTCTGTACAATGTATTGGGAAAAAAATATTATAGCGTCAGACAGATGTGGGTTTAAATTCTGATCCTTTCATATTCTTGGAATGAAACTTGTGAGGCTACATAAACTCTCTGAGTCCTGATTTCCACATCTGGTGGAAGAATAAATAGTATTAACATTATTGGCTTATTCTAAAGATTAATTAGGGTGATACATGTAAAGTGCTGGTACGTAGATTAATCCATAAATTATAGTTATCATTATTATTCCTGTTAATAATAGAAGATGTCTGAATATGAGATCATAAGACTCATTTTTTTCTTTGTCTCCATGACTGTTCCTCTGTTGCAAACTTTGGATAAGTCTACATCTCATCATGATATTAGGAAAATTCACTGTCCTTAACACCCTCACATCAACACAAAATGGCAATAAATAGGTGCTCTGTTTCACTTGCTTCCCACGATTAAAGCATTAAAATGAAAGACTTGAAATTACGTATGTGTCTCTACATTTGTTTTAGGACACAAATATAGCCTAAAATAATTGCATTTCTCTGTATAAGTGTGGAGGGGAGGCACATTTACATATAAAGATAAAAAAGAATCAGAAATGCCTCAGTTCTTGTGGATTATACATCTATTTATCAGTCAAAGTGTCTGTTTTATAAACCAATGATGACAATATTGATCAAACACTTAAACATAGCAGCAACAATATCTGGAATATCATCTAGCCTTTATTCTCCAGATTCAAATCCCCTGATAACCTAAACTGACTATGAAATATTTTAATTGAGACCTCAAAGGAAATTTCATATTCTTAGCAAAAGTCTCATTCCAGTGCTTAACACTCCAAATGCTGAGAAAGTTAGTTCTCTTTCTTAATTACCTGGCTTCTGTGGCAAGCTTCAGCCCATTTCTCATGTTTTGGCTGAGGAGTAAGAGAACAGTTGTATGTTGAGGAAGGTCACCTGTGGCTCCTTAAGAGCAGTGTCACTGGAGCAGTGAGGGTCCGAGGCAAAGCACAGTGAATGAAAGAAAGATGAAGAAACTCAAGTGTCTGAGTATAACCTGCCTCTTCTACGTGATTTTTGAGTCCACAGGAAAAGCCTAGAGTGGCTTATTAAGACTTAATTATTAAAGTAAGCAAAAGGTGCCTCTGTGATTCTTCCAGGAAAGGCACATTGGCTTTATTCCCACAACCTTAAAATTGAAGACATATTTAGCTATTTAGCCGAGAAACAGAGAACAGTTAGCAAATAACTAATGTTTTTCAACTCCTATTTATTCAGGTAAATTCAATCCAAGCAGCCTCTCTTCTGTGAAGTTGTCCTCAAATTCTAGAAGGTAGCATGACATGATTCCTTTTATTTCTTACTATGTCCCTTTTACCTGCCCTGTCGTTGCATTGAATAGCTTGCATTGTAAAATCTTTCAGTGTGTTATTTCCTAAAGAGTAGGGACCATCATGCCTTGCTTATTACAGTAGTCCCAAGTCAGGTTCCAGAAGTTCCAGGAATCTAGTTCATACTCAGTAACATTTGCTGAATAAATAAATGTCTATATGATGAAATTAAAGAATAAAAGACTATATAAGAGTCTTAAATGAACAAGGATTTACCAGAGCTTGACAAGGCAGAGACTGAACTTTGGAGATAGAATGATGTAGCAGGAAGTGGGATGTTTTTGAGACATGTAGTGATTGAGCCTCCACATTCCTCACTTTAAATGATGCTCCAGCAGGAAGAGCCCTGAGGAATCTCTCTGCTGTGAGAGACTATGAGAGAATCTTAGGTGTGTGTCACTACTAGTCACTTCTGACACTGCCTTTAGCAAGCAGGGAGGCTCCTCTATGGACTATGGCCTGTCTCTCTCCTCTTAATCTCCTTCTTCACAATGTCCCAGACAAGCAGGGAGGCTCCTCTATGGACTATGGCCTGTCTCTCTCCTCTTAATCTCCTTCTTCACAATGTCCCAGACACTAGATAGAGGTAAAAAGGGAGATAACAGTGAGGCAGACAAAAAGAGATTAGGGGAGGGCATGATGACTTAGTAGGAGTGGAAAAGGCAGAAAACAAAAACTCAGAGGCAGAGCCCCAGAAGACAAATCTGAGACACATGGACAACCGGTAAAATATGCCCGGCACAGGGGCACTGTTCTCCTGGTCTCTGGGCTGCCTCTGAGAGTGGCATGTTTTAAATTCCTGCATCAGTCTTGAATGAGACTCAGAAACATGGAGAGAAAGAAGGAAGAACATTCCCACCCTCAAGAGTGTTCCATACTGGCCCTCCCTGCTCTGTCCCAGGAACATCCTCAGTTCCCAGTTCAGTCTCCATCATGATCTTCTGCCCTAACTCATGAATAGCAGCAATGAACAGGATTTCTGACTCAGAAGGGCTACAAAGCAATCTTTGAATGTCAAAGAGAAAATCAAGCACATCACCAAGGTCTGTGCACAATTTTTCCAAAGATATGAAGCATGAGTACTAGCTCAGGCAAGACTTGAGGAAAATAGATTAATCTGCTATATATACATGTGCCATATGTGATGGTGAAAATGTAACCTAAGACCATGCTAAATGCTCCTGTGAGCACCCCAAGCTGACTGTGAAAGTTTAATGGGATTGGTAGCTGTCTACAATGTCACAGGTAACTTTGCAGCAATGCACAATCTGAATGGCAAACACTAAGAAGAGTGGAACAGGAATGATTAGTTTTGAGGAACCAGACCTGGAGAGAACCTGCTACTCAGAGTCAGGAGGAAGCAAGCTTACAACTACTAAAATGTGTCAGACTAGAGCTACTGGGGGACTCAGTACCACACTAGCCAAGCCAAAAAATAACTACTGTCACAAGAGCTGTGGCAAAGGCAAAAATCAGTTGTCAATAATCTTCCCTCAAGTCATAAGCCTCAAAACTGATCTCATGTTGCATACCTGAAATCCCGTGGTTCACCACATAGCTGGTTTTGTCATCTTCACCCTGGCAGTCCAGTCCATTCTCGGTACTTCCTCAAGACAATGGTGATAACCATGAACAAGGTCCCGGGAAGGCCAGCCATTAATATTAATTGGCAGTTCCCACTGGATTCACAGCCACAACTGGACAATGCCGAAGTCTGCCTCCAGATTGACTGGAGGCACACAGGGCTGACGCTACTGCCTCCAGGGAAGGGTGGTTGGATAGGAGAGGCAGAGCAGAGATGGCACCTCCAGTTAAATGGGTGGCTCACCTCTGTCCAGCATTATCCATCATCCTTAAGTCTATATATCATGATCATTTTATTGCAAAACCTCATGAATCACATTGCTCTTTGAGCTCAGACTTCTTGTTCATGCAAAAGAAGCTTGCACCTCGATAAATTCTTTGGTGGATGCTGTGGTTTTATGTGCTCATTCCTGCAGCTGCAGGAGTGTTGGCTGTTGAAAGCTCATATGAGTCACTCTCCCTTGGCCTAAGAGACCTGCCTTCCCTAAGATTAATTTTCCTTCCCTAGTGAAGCCCACCCCTAGTGATTTGTCACTGTAGGAATACAAAGACACAACCCCCTTTCTTCAACCTGTAGCAACACTTCAGCGCCATCTCAGCTTAACTCCTCCATATCAGTCAGCAGAGGCCTCTGGAGCAAATGTATCAAAACTGAGCTTCTTTCTCTCTCTGACTCATCTAACTCCCCTCACTTTCTGACAGGTATTGTCACCTGGTATACCCCCCAATAAACTTTCTGTATGCAATATGTCTCAGAATCTGATTTTGAAGAACATGAAAAGCCCATCTGCTTCAGGTGAGCTGAACGCTCTGCTTCTTCTCCAGAGGATTGTGACAGGCCCAAAGACACCCACCTCAGAGCCAAAACAAGTACAGGAGAAACAGAGTCTCTCTAACATTCCATTCCAGCAAATTCTCAATTTGGTTGACTCAGGCCTCCTCTATCACAACTCCCCATCACCAGGCAGGCCCTTTCCTTGATGCTAACTCTGACTAAAGCAGCTACCACTCCATCCAGGTGACCACATTCTCCTTGGGAACAATGGTTCAAGCAGTCCAGTCCTTTCATTCATCCAGTCAACAAGTATTTCATTCACAGCTAGTGGAAAGCCTTATTTATTCATTTGGTCAATCAATATTTATTAAATATCTATCAATTTCATTCTACTAGATTTTTAAAAAATAATAATAAATAATTAATATAAAAAGGTCCTTGCCCTCATTGATGATGGATAATATATATTAAGTACATAATCACACAAATAATGATTGTAAATATTATAACTTAAAACTACAGTGTGCTACAAGCATGTAAGAGGTGAACCTGCCCAGTATCAATTGCTGTAAAGTCAATTCCAACTCATGGCAACCCCATGTAGGTCAGAGTAGAACTGTGCTCCATAGGTTTTTCAATTTCTGGTTTTTCAGAAGTAGATCTCTGGGCCTTTCTCCCAAGGCACCTCTGGGTGAGATTGAACTGCCAACCTTTCGGTTAGCAGCCGAACATGTTAACTGTTTTGAGCTACCCTTGTCATTTGTAGTATACCATTAACCCAACTCAAATCATATCTCTTTCCTGTCCCTCACTCTCTTAATGAAAATTGGTTCCCTTTTTTATACAAGACTTCTGATGTGGTCTCTACCATACCACTATAATATTTTATTGTTATTTCTCTTTTCAAGTTGGTCTCCCCAAAACACTGAAAGCCACTGTAATTTCAGAGCCTCATAAATACTCCAAATATGAAAGAAAGTAATGAAGGAAAAAAGAAAAGAGGAGCATAAGAAGAAAAGAAGGAAGACAATTTTTCTTCTTGTTTGGTTTTTACCTATACACAGCAGTGAGTCTACCTTGACTTAATTGCTACGTGGCCACAGAAAGTAAACCTGGTCCATGGAAGAAAAGGATGGCACAGACATGGGCCATACACGTGCTGCCTCCTTTAGCACATTCCGCCGGTAAAGGGAAACGCATCGCAGTCCTCACAATCTACCCATAGGAATACACAATAAAGGCAACATCACCCACACCAAGAAAGATTGCCACAGCAGAGGTATAGACCTTGTCCCAGTGGTGGCACCACAGGCCAGCTTTTCCATGGCCACATGCTCACAGTAAGTATAGGCAATCGTGTGTAAGCCACAGTAGGGCAGCCAATGGGCCAGTTTGGAAAGGAGATGGTGAAATCCACACCCCTCAGCACCACCAGGCCTCCAATTTGATGACCACAATTGGGGTAAGGATGGTTGAATAGCGCAGAGGGTAAGCAAATGGACTGTAATTATGTACTATGTTCTCCAGTGCCTCTATGCAGTGTCCAAAATATCACCATTTGAAATTATTAACTTTGAAAAGACTCAGTTAAAGTGATATTAGTAATGATGATGTGATAAAGAAAGAAAAGTTAATAGTGATTGTGATGATGATGGTAGTTTTAAGAAAATATATTTCATTTCCCTAAAAATTTATTGAGTGCTTATGGGTGATTTACACAAATGTATTCAATTATTCAAAACATGTACTATTGTAATGAATGAGGAAGGGATATACTAATGGTGATGCAGCCCATGAAAATAGTGAGATTTATTTATACAACAGACATTTATTGAGAACAAATCATGTGACAAGTACTAACCTAAGAATACAATAGAACTCACAATCTAGTGGGGTGATGACAAAGATTATTCAACCGATCAAAAGATATGTATGATTATGAATTAATTATGAATAATGAAAGAAATATACACAGTGCTCTGAGATCTACAAAAAAGTGACTTGAAAAATCTTCTCCAAGGAAGTGAAATTTGAACTAAGGTTCAGGGTGAGTGGAAATGCTGGTGATAAAGACAGGGAGATGCATTTCCATCAGAAAGAATCAAGACAAAGGCCCCATGGCTGGAGGGTGCATGGCACATTTGAGGAGATTCAAGAAGGGCATTTATGTATATTGAGAATACATAACACCCAAACAGCATATGCACGTTACAAAGGTACACAAATTTTTAAGAACATACAGCAAACACATTAAAGTGATGCCAATGGAGGAACTGGAAAAGGAATGAGAAAGAGATCAGGAATGAAGACAGAAAATAAATAAAACAAGAAGTAGAACAATTATTGTCTAAAATAAACCTAGGAATATGATTAACTCAAGTCTTTACATCTGAGACTGAAAATGAAGAAACAAAAGAATTACACTTACTCTCAGGGACTAACATGGACATTACTTAGGAGTTACAAAGGGGTTTCCACTTCAAAAAGAGGCTCAAAAAATGCATAGAATGAAGAATATAAGGTTTATCTTCATTTCTGAAGTCAGATAATTTTAAAGAATTTCTCTTATGAACTTAAAATTCTGAAATATCTCCATAGTTTGCCACTCCTGTGTCTCTAAACTCAAGGATACTCTGACAGATAGGGCCTATCCATTTCAACAGACTGATCACGTGTGAGTGTCTAGTGGAATTTTCCCTGTGTCTGCTTATATGCCCAAAATAGACACCTAGTTCATTTCAATATCTGGGCACCCAAAGTCTAAGAAAAGATTCGTTAACTTCCACACACTCAAGATAACTTCATTTTCTCTCTGTTAACTGTCCAAACCAGGGAAATGGCCTGGACAGTAGGGCTTTCAGCCCACAGAGAAGGGCCATCCTGGCCCCTGAAGTCTAGCTGATGGGAGCTATACTCAAGAAGGGTCAATCTGATTAGGGGTTATTATTGTGAACAGCTATTCCCATATCTGCTTGGTCTTGACTCCATACACAATGCGGTCCAGTAGGGGGAAAGAGCAAGTAGAGATTGGCAAGGATGACCTTGACAGCAGAGGCAGTCAGTGGCCCAAACCACTGCATGGCCAAAGAAAGAAAACCTGGTCCATAGAAGAAAAGGATGGCACAGACATGGACCATCCATGTGCTGCCTGCTTTAGCATGTGCTTCAGGGGGAGGGAAATGCATCACAGTCCTCACAATCTCCCCATAGGAACACACTATAAAGGCCACATCACCCACACCAAGAAAGATTGTCACTGCAAAGGCATAGAGGCTGTTTACAGTGGTGATAGCACAGCCCAGCTTGACCACAACCATATGCTCAAAGTAGGTATAGGCAATCATGTGTAAGCCACAGTAAGGCAGAAAATGGGCCAGGCATAGAAAGGAGATGGTCAAGCCCACACCACTCAGCACCACCAGGCCTCCAATCTTGATAACAACAACTGGAGTAAGGATGGTTGGATAGTGCAGAGGGTAAAAAATGGCCACAAAATGATCCAGGGCCATGGCCACCAGCACTCCTGACTCTATGGCAGAGAATGCATGGATGAAAAACATCTGAGAAAGACAGGAATGGGAACTGATAATTGTAACACCAAACCAGAAAATGGCCAGCTTCTTGGGCAGAGTAGAGAGGGAGAGGACCAGGTCAACAAAGGAGAGCATGGCAAGAAAGAAAAACATGGGTTGGTGAAGGCTGCACTCTGTCTGAATGAGAAAAAGCAGGACACCATTCATCATCACTGCTGGCAAGAACATGAAGCAAAACAGAAGTGAGATCCAAATGTGGGCAGCAGTCAGCACTGGGATGCAAGCCAAGAAGAAAGCATGTAGGAAGAGATGAGAATTACTGGAAAAAAATCATGGTCATTCTCTCACTTACAAGAACAACAAACCAAAAACAAACAAACAAACAAACTCATCGTCATCAAGTGGATTCCAACTCATAGTGACCTACGGGACAAAGTGGAACTGCCCCATACAGTTTTAAGGAGAGGCTGGTGAATATGAACTGCCAAACTTTTGGTTAGAAGCCAAGCTCCACTCCAAAGAAAAACAGGCAAAGAAAGAAAGAGTCAACAATATAGAGGTTGGAAACTCGCCATCATCACCACCGGTACCTTCACTACTCCCACAATTTTCAGAAAATGGCTGAAAACAATTTTCCGTTTAGTCAGTATTTCTACAAGATCTTCAAAAGCAGAAGAGGCAACTCAACTTGGTCTAGTGGAAAAATGCATTGGACAAGAAGTTGAGAAATCAATTCTCAGGGTTAGATATCCTATTATACATTTGACTCTAGGCACTCACAAAACCAGATTGAAGTAGATACCCAGGAACAATTGTTAAATGAAAATCCTTCACATCAGGCTCATATTCCCAGGAGCTAGAGCTTGATTTAATCAACATTGACCTCAGGCGGTCTCTTAGTCTTATCCCAAGAACTTTCATCTAAAAATTCTAACATCTGGGAATTCCCTTAATGTGGCAACATCCCACTCCTCCAAACCTCACCTGATTGACAAGATTACAGAATTAATGCTCCCTGGTGACACCAACCTTGATGAAGCTCTTCCCTGGATTATTCCCCATTCATTTCACAAATGCACATCTTGTCTCTGCTCAATTTCTCCATGGCTGCTGTACTTTACCTCCTACATTATCTCCTTCTATTTGGGGTGCTCTGGTAGACAGCTAGGCACAAAATTCAGAATGGTGGCAACCTGGAGAAGAAACAGAAGCTAATGGTAAAAAAAAAAAAAAGTGGCAAATTCTAAATTGCTGCTACCTTACTGATAGCAGGAGAGAAAATGAGAAGATATGTACTCGAGATCCTCTTTTCAGGTTTACATACTAAGAAGTGTACAATTCCTCACATCCCCAACATGTATTGTGCCAATTAGTATCATGAATTAGAAAACTGACATCTACAAAGAAGGAAATTGTCCATCATTGCAGCTCTATTCAGTGACAGAAGACCAGAGTTCGCATCCACTAATCCCCAAGCTAGAATCCTGTATCAATGTTAGCAGCGGCTGCTGCAGGGCTAAGGAAGAACATCTAGGCCCTATGGCTAGAGTTGCACAGCTCAGGAGATCAAATGGCAGGGCTGATAGAGAATGATTTAGGGATTACACGTCTTCCCGACATTCTCCAATCCCTCCAGGACTGTAATCCTTTCATGTGAGAGACGAACAAAAGGACACATAGATACCTGGGCCTGGAGTCTGAGAGGGCTTGGAGTATAAGGGAAGTGATTCACATTCCAGGCAGAAAAGGTACAGCATGGTTGACCTTAGAGCCTCAATAACAGCAAGAAGAGGTCTCTAAGCATGAAGGAAACGAGAAGAAGTCAGCCAGGATGGATGGACCAAGAGAAAAAATAGCATAGTTTTGAAATGGTTAAGGAAGTTTTGCTTTTCTTTCCAAGAGTCAACCACATAATCATTTTTCATACCTTTAACCACAGCTACTACTAAGGAGACTATGTGATGACAGCAGGAAGTTTGAGGCCTGGGAGGATGGGAGATATAAGTGGACGTTTATACTTCTAGTGTCATGGAATAAACACTGGGCCATGAGTCAAAGTCCCAGTCTGAGGGACTTTTTCTGCCATATGTCAGCTGTGCAACCTTCTGCAAAGCACTTAACCACTTTCAAGGCTTAGTTTCCTCACATGTAAAATGAGTATACTAAAACTTACCTCACAACATCATTGTGAGAATCAAATGAGAAAAAATACTTGAAAATTCTTTATCAAATGTTGAAAGAAGAAGGAGTAGTAGTAATTATCAGAGATAAATACTGCATTAGAAGCCATGGTTAAGAAAATAGAATTTCGGACTTTGAGAAACAATGCATAGTCATCTCTAAATAGATGGCCAGATACGTTCATCATGCTGGTGAATGATGTATAATAATATCCTGTAACAGGCAAGCCAAAAATACCATAACCTCCTTCCACCTTGGTCCCATCTTCCCTTGCAATAACACATGGTTCCTCTCAGGAGCACCAGGATGTGCTTTGAGAGAGGGGAGAAAGGTCAAGAAATGTGACTGTACTGGTACTGGTATTGGTACACAGACAGACACATTGACCAATGGAACAGAATTGAGAAGCAAGATGTAAATCCATCCACCTATGGTCACCTGATCTTCAACAAGGATCCAAAGACCATCAAATGGGGAAAAGACAGTCTTTTTAACAAATGGAGCTGACAAAACTGAATGTCCATCTGCAAAAAACTGAAATAGAACCTATACTTCACACTATACACAAAAACTAATTCAAAATGGATCAAAGATCTAAATATAAAACCAAAAACTATAAAGATCACAGAAGAAAAAGTAGGATCAATGCTAGAAGCCCTACCTAATACCCGGCACTAACAGAATACAAACCATAACTAACAACACACAAACTCCAGAAGATAAGCTAGATAACTGGATCTTCGAAAAATTACACACTTATGTTCATCAAAAAACTTCACCAAAATAGTAAAAAGAGAACCTACAGACTGGGGAAAAAAAAATTGGCTACGTCAAATCCAACAAAGGTCTAATCTCTAAAATCTACAGGAAAATCCAACACCTCTACAACAAAAAAGACAAATAACGCAGTTAAAAAATGGGCAAAGGATATGAACAGACACTTCACCAAAGACAGCTGACGAATACATGAGGAAAAGCTCTCAATCACCAACCATTAGAGAAATGCAAACCAAAACCACAAAGAGATACCAACTCACCCCGACATTACTGACACAAATAAAAAAAACACAAAATAACAATTATTGGAGAGGCTGCAGAGAGATTGGAACTCTTATGTACTGCTGAAGGGAATGCAACATGGTACAACCATTTTGGAAAATTATGTGGCACTTCCTTAGAAAGCTAGAAATAGAAATACCATATGATCCAGCAATCCCACTCCTAGGAATACATCCTAGAGAAATAAGAGCCATCACATGAATAGATATATACACACTCATGTTCATTGCAGCATTGTTCACAACAGGAAAAAGATGGAAACAACCCAGATGCCCATCAATAGATAAATGGATAAACAAACTATGCTACATACACACAATGGAATACTATACAGCAATAAAGAACAATGATGAATCTGTGAAGCATCTCATAATATGGATGAATCTGGAGGGCATTATGCTGACTGAAATAACTCAATCACAAAAGGACAAATATTGTATGAAATCACTACTACAAAAACTCATGAAAAGGTTTACACACAAAAAGAAACAGTCTTTGATGGTTTCGGGGGGGCAAGGGAGGAAAAACACAATGCCGTAAAAGTAGAAATCATTAACAGGAAAAGGAAGGAAAAGAATCAAATACAGGGAAACCAAACAACATCTTGCTTAAAACCTACTGATAAGCTCTCAATAAAATAGAAATAGAAGGGTAATTCCTCAACCTAATAGAGAGCATCTATACAAAACCAACAACCAACCTCACCCTTACTAGAGAGAGGCTGAACTCATCTCCCCTGAGAATGGGAAAAAGACAATGATGCCATTTATCACCATTCCTGTTTAACATTGTGCTGGAAGTCCTAGACAGAGCAATAAGGCAGGAAAAAGAAATAAGTGGTCTCCAAATTGGACAGGAAAAGTAATTTTTGCAGGTGATATGATCCTATACGTACAGAACCACAAATATTCCACAGGAAAACTACTGGAACTCATAGAAAGATTTAGCTGTGTAGCAGAACACAAGACCAACATACAAAAGTGAGTTGGATTCTTATACACCAACAAAAGAGAACTTCAAAAAGGAAATCAGGAAAACAATACCATTTCTAATAGCCCCTTGTGGTGCAATTAATTAATCTCGTGTGTGTTCCTAAGCCAGATTTATAACTGTTACTTCCCTTATAATAAACCTCATAACAGTGAGCCTGGTCTTTGAGTTCCCTATGACCATTGCAATGAATTGTCAAACTCAGTAGGGAAGCAAAGAGTGCTGTGGGAGGGATGATTGTTGTCAGAGTGGGTAAAAATGGTAGAGAAAGAAGGCATGTCTGATCTCTGCCTCATAAGAATCAGCCTTGGGCTGCAGATCTTGGTTCTCTTTCCCCCTTGTGGGCTTGGAAGAGGTCAGACATTGCCTTCATGCTGTTTTTTTTTTAGAAAGATAAAATACTTAGGAATGAATCTAACCAGGGATAAAACCAAAACCCACTGCCACTGAATCACTCCCAACTTATAGCAACCCCATAGGGTTTCCAAGTCCATAAATCTCTATAGAAGCAAACTGCCACATCTTACTCCCACAGAGCCACTGGTGGTTTTGAGCCACTGATCTTTCGCTAAGAAGTCTATCATTACAACCACTGTGCTACCCAGCTCCTAGGGGTGTAAAAGATACATACAAAGAAAACTACAAAACACTACAGCAAGAAGTCAAATGAGACCTACATAAATGGAAAACATACCATGTTCATGGACAAGAAGGCTCAACGTTGTGAAAATGTCAGTTCTACCCAAAGTGACCTACAGATATAATGCATTCCCAATCCAAATACCAACAGCATTCTTCTACGAAGTGGAAAAAATAATCACTAACTTTATAAAAAAGGAATGAGGCCCCAGATAAGCAAAGTATTACTGAAGAAAAGGAACAAAGTAGGAGACCTCACACTACCTGAACTCAAAATCTACTATACTGCCACGGAAGTCAAAACAGCCTGGTGCTGGTACAGCAACAGACACATAGACTAATGGAAAAGAATTGAACCCAGACATAAATCCATCCACCAATGGTCAGCTATCTTGAACAAAGGACCAAATTCCCTTAAATGGGAAAAAGATAGTCTTTTCAACAAATGGCGCTGGCAAAACTGGATAGATGTCCATCTATAAAACCATGAAACAAGACCCATATCTCACACCATACACAAAAACTAACTCAAAATGAACCAAAGACCTAAATATAAAACCTAAAAGTACAAAAATCATGGAAGAAAAAATAGGGGTAACATTAGGGGCCCCAAGACATGGCATGAATACATTACAAACCATAACTACCAATGCACAAACACCAGAAGATAAATTGAATAACTGGGAGCTCCTAAAAATTAAACATTGCATTCATCAAAAGAGTAGAAAGAGAACCCACAGACTGAAGGAAAAAAAAAAAGAAAATTTTAGCTACGACATATTCAACAAGGGTCCCTTCTCCAAAATCTAAAAAATGCTTAAATGCCTTAATAACAAAAAGGCAAATAATCCAATTAAAAAACGGGTAAAGGATATAAACAGATATTTCAGCAAAGGAGACATTCTGGCAGCTAACAGACACTTGAGGAAATGCTTGCAATCATTAGCCATTAAAAAAATTAGAGAAACACAAAACAAAACTACAATGAGATTCCACCACACCCCAGCATTATTGGAATTAAAAAAAAATAAACAAATAACTAAAGTTGTAGAGGTTGTGGAGTGACTGGAACTCTTATGTACTGCTGGCAAAAATGTAAATTGGTACAACCATTTTGGAAAACAATATGGCACCTCCTTATAAACCTAGAAATAGAAATACCATATGATCCAGCAATCCCACCCCTAGAAATATATCCTAGAGAAATAAGAGCCATCACATAAATAGACATACGCACACCCAAGTTCCTTGCATAATAGCAAAAAGATGGAAACAACTTAGAAGCCCATCAACAGATAAATGGATAAACAAATTATGGTACAAATACACAATGGATTAAAGAACAACTATGAATCTACAAAACATCTCACAACACGGATGAATCTGGAAGGCATCATGCTGAGTGAAATAAGTCAATCCCAAAAGGACAAATATTGTATGAGACCACTATTATAAAAACCCAAGAAACTTTTCACACAAAGGAAAAAAAAATCTTTGATGGTTGTGAATGGGGGAGGAGTGGGAAGGGAAAATCACTAACTAGAGAGTAGACAAGAACTAAATTTAGTGAAGGGAAAGACAACACACAATACATGGGAAGTCAATACAACTTGACCAAAGGAAAGCCACAGAAGCTTCCTGGACATAGCCAAACACCGTGAAGGACCAAGTTACTGGAGCTGACGGCTGGGAACCATGGTCTCGGGAACATGTATGTCAACAGGCATAACATAGTTCATATAGAAAATATTCTACATGCTAGTTTGGTGAGTAGAATCTGGGGTCTTTAAAGCTTATGAATAGCCATCTAAAATATATCTATTGGTCGTATCACATTTGGAATGAAGGATAATGATGAAAACCAAAGACACAAGGAAAATATAAGTCCAAAGGACTAATGGACCACATGAACCACAGCTTTCACCATCCTGAATCAGAGAAACCAAATGGTTTCCAGCTACCACCACCAACTGCTCTGACTGGAAACTACTGTAACTACTATAGCATAGACAATCCTGCAACAACAGTATTAACAAACAATAATTTACAAATGGATACATAGGTAGATAGATAGGCCAAGAAGTGTGGGAGGGTTTAAGGGAGCACATCCACAAGCAGACACAGATTTGGTGGTGGAAATTTCCACACACATAACAGTAGGTGCTCCTCATATATAGATATAGAGCACACAAGGGGCAGAGTCAGGGAAACCTCTTAGACATACCCAGACAGCTCGCAGGATGAAGTTCCTAGGCTCAAAGGTAAAGGACCACAGACTAAGGGAACATCTATGTCAATTGGTACAACATGGTTCATAAAGAAAAAGTTCTGCATCCTACTTAGGTGAGTAGCATCACAGATCTTAAAAACTTTAAGGTGGCCATCTAAGTTACAGCTATTGGTATTTTCCCATCTGGAGCAAAGGGGAGTGAAGAAAAATAAAGACTCAAGGGGACAATTAGTCCAAAGGACCAACAGATCCCGTGAACCACAGCCTACATGACCCCGAGACCAGAACTACATGGTACCCAGCTACCACTACCGACCACTCTGACCGGGATCACAAAAGAAATGCAGAAGGTGCTGACTCATTGTGGGGAATGAAACCAACATCATGGAACACTTCATGTACAAAGTATTGAATGGGGAACTAATTTTTATAAGAGGAATCTAATAATATCCACTACATAGAATTCTTTGACAATGAAATGAAACAATGTAAATGTAGTATGTGGCATGGTAATGGATATGATTATTCAAATGTAACATGCCTTCTGTTTTAAACTTCAGAACAAACATCAAGAGGATTAGCAATTTAAGAAAAAAAGCATGCCTGCCTTAAGCATTGTGCTCATTTAAGATCTATCCATATGGAATCAAATTGACAATGCCAACTCAAAAGATTAGATAGGAACCTTAGAGGGCAGTGAGTTTATAATAGTGGGTGAGGAACAACTCAAAAAAGGAAGACAAGAAAGGTTGGAAAACCTCAAAGAATATAATCAATATCTCTGAATTGTACATGTAGAAACTGTTGAATTGGTGTATGTTTTTGCTGTGTATATTCTCAACAACAAGAATAAAAATAAATCATTAGAAAGAAAGAAAGCTTAAGACTAAGGTCAAAGTGCCAGACAAGAATTTCTTTGGGAAGTCAGGGAACTCAAAATCACCAGTGTATAACTGGGGAATTTAGAAAGCCACACAAACACCCAGGACAAGAAAACCAAAAAAAAAAAAAAAACTCACTGCTGTCCAGCCAATTTTCACTCACAGTGACCCAATAGGACAGAGTAGAACTGCTCTATAGCGTTTCCAAGGAGGGACTGGTGGATTTGAACGGCTGATTTTTTGGTTTTCAGCCATAGTGCTTAACCACTGCACCACCAGTGCTCTCCCAGGGCAAGGCTCAGGCCCAAAAACCAAACCAAAAGCCTTTTGTCTTTGAGTCAATTCCAATTCATGGTGACCCCATGTGTTAAAAACTAGGACTGCTCCATAGGGTTTTCTTGGCAGTTTTTTTTTTTTTAATCTTTATGGAAGCACACCACCCGGCTTTCTTCTATAGCTTTTCTGGGTGGGTTCAAACAGCGAATTTTTAGTTTAGTGTTCTAGCACAAATGTTTGCACTGCCCAGTGACCACTTATATCCAGAAAAGGCCTATGGAAATCCTGAATTTTCACCTCAGGTTCATCTCTAGGCTCTGTGTAAGCCTAAGTGTTGAACGTGTGTTCCAGTACAGAACCAATCCACAAACACTGCAAGAGGTGGGTTTTTTTCTCTTGTTTTCTCTTCTATTACTCTACAAGAAATGCTAAAGGGAGTCCCTTTAGTTGTAGTTAAAGCACACTAGACAGCAACTTGAAGCCATATGAGGAAATAAAGATGTCCAATAAAGGTAAATTCATGGGCAAATATAAAAGCCAGTTTTATTGTATTTTTGATTTGTAACTTTATTTGCTGTATCCTGTTGTTATTCCAAACCCACTGCCATTGAGTGAATTCTGACTCATAGTGACCCTACAGGACAGAGTAGAACTGCCCCATAGGATTTCCGAGGAGCAACTGGTGTATTAGAACTGCCAACCTTTTGGTTGGACTTCATCGTTGTTATTTAAAAAAAACCAACCAAACCCAGCGCCGTCGAGTAGATTCCAACTCATAGTGACCCTACAGGACAGAATAGAGCTGCCCTGTAGAGTTTCCAAGGAGCACCTGGTGGATTCAAACTGCCATCCCTTTGGTTAGCAGCCGTAGCACTTAACCACTACACCACCAGGGTTTCAGTTGTCCTCAAATCAGCTCCAACTCATGATGACTCCTACTGCACTCTGTCAAATTTTCAAGGATGTGACCTTTCAGAAGCTTCATTTGAGGAGCTTCTGAGTGAGTTCAAACCACCAACTGTTCAGCCTTGCTGAGGACAAGGGAGCCCATAGACTTTAATGTTTCTGAGAAATAGATCTGGAGGAGCAAACAGAAGCTATCTAGGTAAGGAGGCACCTGCATTTTTATATAGATGAGAAAGGAAGTGGTAAAACATAAACCAGAAGAGATACAACTGCTGCATTTTAATCCCTAAAGAGGCTGAAGGGAGGCCTGGGTGTGAGAGGGGAAGGGCAGGCACTCAAACAGGAGGAGGAACATTCTTCCTAAACCTCCAACACAGGAAAGCTGTCCATATAATTGTGCTTCCTATGAGACTGGGGGCTGAGTGCTTTTGTTCCCTGAGCTGAGCTTGATGCACCTCTAAGATCAATGGAATCCATTTGGGGCTGCAGTGTAAAATCACCAAGGCTTGGGCATTTAGGAAAAAGATTAGAGGGAGGCTCATGGAGGACCTAGGGAGTAGCAAAGAAGGTCAGGGCATCTCAGAGCTCCAATTTGTCCAACAGCCCAGGCCCCAGGGGAGAAGGAGTACTCTCAGCAACAAAGACATAAAAGAGTTGTAGCCAATAGAATAGAAGCAGCTACAGAAGGCAGTTCATTCAGAACAGCTCCCTCCTGGGCATTCATGCACGGAGTAACCACGGGGCCAAAGGTGACAGGGAGGAGGCAGTTTCCTTGCTCTGTGTTTATAGGTCTCTATCCTGGTCATCTTTGCGTCTCTTTCCCCTCTGTCCTTGGTTTTCTCAGTGTGCTTCCTTAGTTTGATTCTTCCTACTCTGGCCCTCTTTTCCCTCAAGATCTTCACCCAAGCAGAGGACCTGAGGACTGGAGAACAAGCAAGAAGAATGAGAATGAGCTCTCCTCTGGTTGTGTTATGATGGAAGATCCTACCAGAGGAAAGTGCAGCTAAACCCCCGACTCATGAGATCTGACCCAGAGATGGTGCTGTATAAGTACTGAAAAAAAAAAAAAAACCCAAAGCTTACACGTTGCCATCAATTCCGACTCATAGCAACCCTATAGACAAGAGTAGAACTGCCCTGAAGGGTTTCCAAGTAGGGTCTGGTGAATTCATACTGCCAGCCTTCTGGTTAGCAGCCAAGCTCTTAACCACTCTGCCACCAGGGCTTCAAGGGACTAGGGAAAGCAGGAGAGCTTTCCTTTTACATTGTGGACCCAAGACTCCTGAAAAGAGATAGTCATTGAATTTTCCCATTTCTGATTTTATTTTCAGTTGAGAACTAGATGTACATGTCAAATTGCCTAAATTCATAAAGATAATTGATCAAAAAACCGTAGGCAATACCACACATAAGAGAGAACTCTAGAGGCTTTTACAAGTCCAGAGCCAAATAAGAATGCTGTCACAGATTCTTTTATATGGTTTTGGTGAAAATTCTAAACATTTTAAGGAGATGCAAAATAAAAATAATGGCATACATGATTCAAAGTTATTATAACGGTAATATGTTTTACACAAAAAAAAAAAAGATCCAAGAGGGAGGACTTACCGAAAAGCTATTAGCTTTAGTAAATAGTACTATAAATAACTGTATTTTGGATAATTTCTTAAAAATAACAGTCAGAAGAATATTTCTTAAGTAACAATAACTAGCTAGAAAATATAAAGAGGGGAAAAGTAATAATGGAAAAAAAATCTAGAAATAACATATATATATATTTTTTTAAGCTGTGAGAGTTGTATGATGTAAAGGAAAAAGCATGAGATTTCTGAATGGAAATAATCCATGGCATAATGGAAAGAGTCAATGGTATAAAGATTATAATTGATTTATATGCTTCATATAACACCCAAAAAAACTGCAACCAGTCTTCTTTTTCTTTTTTTAATATTCTTTTTTTTATTTTTGTACTGGACTTTAGATGAAGGTTTACAGAACAAAATAATTTCTCATTAAGCAGTTAGTACACATATTGTTTTATAACATTGGTTAACAAACCCAGGACATGTCAACACTCTCCGTTCTCAGACTTAGATTCCCTATTACCAGCTTTCCTCTCCTGCCTTCCGTCCTTGCCCCTGGGCTGCTGTGCCCCTTTAGTCTCCTTTTGTTTTATGTCCGATCTTTGGGTGAAGGGTGAACCTCAGGAGTAACTTCATTACTGAGCTGAAAGGGTGTGTGGGGACCATACTTTCAGGGATTCTTCAGTCTCTTTCAGGCCAGCAAGTCTGGTCTTTCTTTTTGAGTGAGAATTTTGTTCTACACTTTTCTCCAGCTTTCTCTGGGGCCCTCTATTGTGATACCTGGCAGAAAAGTCAATGGTGAGATAATTGATCAAAAAAATGTAGGCAATACCCCACTTAAGAGAGATCTCTAGAGGCTTTTTAAAGTCCAGAGCCAAATAAGAATGATGACTTGTCACAGATTCTTTTATATGGTTTTGAAAATTTTAAAACATTTTAAGAAGATGCAAAATCTGGTTGGCACCATCTAGTTATACTGGACTCAGTCTGATGGAGGCCGTTGTGAATGTGGCCCATTAGTACTTTGGGCGACCAGTGTTTTTTATTTAAAAACTATATATATTTTTGAAGTTATTAGTAGGAATCTCCCCTACCATATGGCAGAAAATCTTGCAACATAACAATCAGGTATACCTATACATGCTGATTTGAGACACTCTTTAAGATAATTAAGTTAAAAAAGAAAAGGAAAGAAAAGAAATCAATGATATGATTAATATGCTAACATTTGTTTTTGTCTTTTATGAGAAAACATACACATGTATTCTTGTCCATTCAAAAGCTATCTCTAAAAGGATTCCCAGGAAACTGATACTGCTGGATTCTTCTGATGAAAAGAAAAAGGACTTGGGCGATTCAAGCACGGGGCGTCTTTCCACTGTCTATATTTTTCATTTTATTTGAATTTTTACCATGTGCATATATTACGTCTTAAAATTGAAATACTATTAAAAATAAAAGTTAAATATGGTTATGACCTCTATATATATTACTTTCATATCACTTGAAATTCTATTCAAAGTAAATAATGTGAATAGCTGGCAAAGATTAATAGCATCATATAGAATAATCAAATATAAAAATATAAGAAAACCATTAAAATTGATATTACAAATAGATTTTAATGATATTGGTAAGTCTTTGGTTCATTTACTCATCCATAGAAAAATTTTTACTGAGTACTTACCTTCTATCTTAGAACATACTGCTTAGAGACAAAGCCAAGATACAAATTTATCTGTATGTAATGATATAAAGTGCTTAGAAATAAACCAAAAAAATGGAAGTATAAACCAAATATTAGTATTTGTTATCTGCTAGTGGTAAAATTATTGTTGATAGATTTGGACCTGCTTATTTATTAGACATACAAATGAAGGTGGCAAATAGCTATTTCAACCTTTCTGTTTAAAACTTATTTTGGCTTTCTTTGTTGCTCCTCTGTGGAATATTTCAAAGAAAATTTTAGAGTCAGTCTGAACAAAAGGAACTGGGTCATTAGAGAGTGGTCTCTAAGCAGGGTCTTAAGCTGCGCTTTCAAACTCAACTTTCTTCTTCTTTCAGTTTTATGGACAGACACTGAGACCAGGGCACCTGTGCCATGGACACCTCTATCAACAGTTTCAGCCCTCAGGTTTCCCAGTTCATCCTGATGGGTCTCCCAGGCATTCACAATTGGCAGCACTGGCTCGCCCTGCCCCTGGCTCTACTCTACCTCTTAGTTCTTGGTGCCAATCTCCTCATCATGATCACCATCCAACATGAGCCCATGCTACATGAGCCCGTGTACCATTTTCTGGGAATATTGGCAGTGGTAGATATTGGTCTGGCCACCACTATCATGCCCAAGATTCTGGCCATCTTCTGGTTTGATGCTAAGGCCATCAGCCTCCCTGAGTGTTTTGTTCAAATCTATGCCATCCACTGCTTCTTGAGCATGGAATCTGGCATCTTCCTCTGCATGGCAGTGGACAGATACATAGCCATCTGTCACCCGCTCCGATACCCCTCCATAGTTACTGAAGCTTTTGTGGTCAAAGTCACAGGATTCATGGTGCTCAGGAATGGCCTGTTGACCATCCCAGTGCCTGTCCTGGCTGCTCAGCGACACTACTGCTCCAGGAATGAGATTGAGCACTGCCTCTGCTCTAACTTGGGAGTTATCAGCCTAGCTTGTGATGACGTCACTGTGAACAAATTTTATCAACTGGTCTTAGCATGGATCCTGCTTGGGAGTGATATGGCTCTGGTGTTTTCTTCCAATGCTCTAATCCTCCGCTCTGTGCTGAGGCTGAACTCAGCAGAAGCAATGTCCAAAGCTCTGAACACCTGCAGCTCCCACCTCATCCTCATCCTCTTCTTCTACTCAATTATCGTTGTGCTGTCTGTCACACATCTAGCAGAGAAAAAGTTTCCCCTCATCCCTGTACTCCTTAACGTGCTGCACAATGTCATCCCTCCTGCACTCAACCCCCTGGTATATGCACTCAGGACGCAGGAGCTCAGGCTGGGCTTCCAGAGACTACTTAGGCTGGGTGAAGATGGGTCCACCAAGTAACTCCAGCTGTAGGAGACCATGAAGACTTTAGGAAAGCACAGAGGTTTAGTTCTCAATACTCCTGAGTTGTGATTCTGCCTTCACCTCTCACTAGGAATAAAGTTGAAAATATGCATATTAAAATTACAGTGAAATTTCCTATTACCTAGAGAATAAGTAACTAGGTAAGAGCAGAAAAACAAAATGTGCCTGACTGCGGATACCACCCTGGGATGAGACATTCAAATTATTCCAGCCTCTAGACATTCCATCAACCAAACTGTTTGAGTCTTTCAAACTGAGGCTACAAATACTGTGGAGCACACGCAAGCCATCCATGGCCTTTTTGAATTCTTGGTCCAAAGAACCTTTTAAAACAATAAAAGAATTCTTGTTTTATGTTACTATGTTTAGGGTATATGGTTACATGAAACTAGTACAATAATAATATCAGTTGCCATAGAGGCAATTCTGACTCACAGCCACCACATAGGACTAAGTAGAACTGCCATAATAGGGTTTCTAAGGGGCGCCTGGTGGATATGAACTGCCAGCATTTTGGTTAGCAGCCATAGCTCATGTGGAACTGCAACACCAGATTTTACTGCTTAAAGAATGTTTTCAGAGATTCTAAGACAGGGGCAAGCTCTGGAAAGAAAAGATATATTTTGAATTGGGTAGGCTTCAGAATCTTCCTATACTTATGGCCATTATTCCACAGAGAGGGATGTATTAAGCCTGGGGAGCCTGAAATGGAAAGCTATCTGGTGGGGCTGCACTGGGACCAGGCTGAATGGATCTGCCCCCAGAAATCACTTGGATAAACCCTGAAAGCAATGGGGTCCTTTCCCCATTGCAATGTAAAAATCATTAGGCCCTGGAGGATTCTTGGATTAGACTGGGGAGGGCCTAGAGAGCAGCACAACAGGACCAGGCCAATTAAGGGATCTAATTTTCTAAAACCCAGACTCCGAGGATGGCAAGAAAAGCCAGGGATCTTTTCTGAACAACAAAAGCCTGAACACAGGCAGCTGGTCCAGTGGGGTAGAAGTAGAGAAGGCAGTGCCAGAGAGAGCCTCTTCGCAGCACCTCCTGAGAGGTGAGAGGATGGATGTGGCTCATGTCCCTGGAATTCTGTCCTGATCTCTGGATTTGATTACGTGCCTTAACTTTGGCTTCCACGATTGGCTTTCCTTGTTTGACTCTTCACACCCAGTGCCTCCTTTCTCTCAGGCTCTTCACATTTGTAAGGACTAAAGTCTGTGATCAGGGAACGAGAGAAATAAGCTCCGAGCTGTATAGTGGTCACACTAGAGAAGATGGAGCTTTCCAGTAGGAAGACTTTGCAAATAAAACATAGTGAAACAAAACAAAATCATTCACAGAACAACATTTCACAATGATACAAAACAGACTCTTGGTAAAAAGGTTAAATGAGTAAATGATAAGTCAAAGGGTCTAGAATAATAAATTCTAGATCCAAGGTCCTCAAAACAAAAATAATTAATTTCAAGAATCACTGGTATCCAGTAAGTCACAGATGAAGAGAGCATTGGGGAACTGGGAGTTAATAAACTACCAAATATGAAATGATGAGAGAAAAGTAGAGGGAAAATATAAAAGAAGCATTAATTATGAAGGAGAGAATTCTAGTGAAAAGTATATGTATTTGATATATATTTAATTGATGTAAAAATCATTGGTATCAACTAAAACACGTTTAAAAACAAAACTTCATTACATATGACACAATACAAGTAACTTTAAAAACAAAAAAAATACATAATGTAAATTCTACCTGAATTCCCATTAAATTTAAGCAACAAATTGAAGTTCTATGCAGTCGCACTTATATTCATCATGAATTTTCAACAATTCAATGAGACTTAAAAAAATTACAAGAGGCTAATACGTGTAAGGAAACCCTGGTAGTGAATTGGTTAAGTGCTAGGGCTGCTAACCAAAAGGTCAGCAGTTTGAATACGCCAGGTGCTCCTTGGAAACTCTATGGGGCAGTTCTACGCTGCTCTGTATGGTCACTATGAGTCAGAATCGACTAGAGAGTAATGAGATTGGTTTTTTGTGTGTGTGTGCTTTAAGTGAAAGTTTACAAATCAAGTCAGTCTGTCACAGAAAAACTTACATACACCTTGCTACATACTCCCAATTGCTCTCCCCCTAATGAGACAGCCCACTCCCTCCCTCCACTCTCTCTTTTCGTGTCCATATCGCCAGCTTCCAACCCCCTCTACCCTCTCATCTCCCTTCCAGCCAGGAGATGCCAACATTGTCTCAAGTGTCCACCGGATCCAAGAAGCTCACTCCTCACCAGCATTGCTCTCCAACCCATTGCCCAGTCCAATCCCTGTCTGAAGAGTTGGCTTTGGGAATGGTTCCTGTCCTGGGCCAACAGAAGGTCTGGGGGCCATGACCACTGGGGTCGCTCTAGCCACAGCCAGGGCATAGTCTGGTCTTTTTACAAGAATTTAGGGTCTGCATCGCACGACTCTCCTGGTCCCTCTGGGGTTCTCTGCCTGTCAGGGCAGTCAACGGTTGTATCCAGGCACCATTTAGTTCTTCTGGTCTCAAGCTGATGGAGTCTGGTTTATGTGGCCCTTTCTGTCGCTTGGGCTCCTAATTACCTTGCGTCCTTGGTATTCTTCATTCTCCTTTGATACAGATGGGTTGAGACCAACTGATACATATTAGATGGCCACTTGCTAGCATTTAAGACCCTAGATGCCACTCTCCAAGGTGGGATGCAGAATGTTTTCTTAATAGATTTTACTACACCAATTGACTTAGATGTCCCCTGAAACCATGGTCCCCAAACCCCCACCCGTGCTACCCTGGACTTCAAAGCATTCAGTTTATTCAGGAAACTTCTTTGCTTTTCGTTTACTCCGGTTGTGCTGACCCCGCCTGTATTGTGTGTTGTCTTTCCCATCACCTAAAGTAGTTCTTATCTACTATCTCATTATTGAATACCCGTCTCCCGCCCTCCCTCCCTCCCCTTCTCGTAACCATTAAAGAATATTTTCTTCTCTGTTTAAACAGTTTCTTGAGTTCTTATAATAGTCATCTTATACAATATTTGTCCTTTTGCAACTGACTAATTTCACTCAGCATAATGCCTTCCAGATTCCTCCATGTTATGAAATGTTTCACAGATTCATCACTGTTCTTTATGGATTCATAGTATTCCATTGTATGAATATACCATAATTTATTTATCCATTCACCTTTGATGGGCACCTTGGTTGCTTCCATCTTTTTGCTATTGTAAACAGTGCTGCAATGAACATGCGTGTGCATATATTTGTTCGTGTAAAGGCTCTTATTTCTCTAGGATATATTCCAAAGAGTGGGATTGCTGGATCCTATGCTAGTTCTATTTCTAGCCTTTTTAAGAAAGCATCAAATCGATTTCCAAAGTGGTTGTACCATTTGACATTCCCACTAGCAGTGTGTAAGTGTTCCAACCTCTCCACAGCCTCTTCAACGTTTATTGTTTTGTGTTTTTTGGATTAATGCCAGCCTTGTTGGAGTGAGATGGAATCTCATTGTAGTTTGGATTTGCATTTCTCTAATAGCTAATGATCGTGAACATTTCTTCATGTATCTGTTAGCAACTTGAATGTCTTCTTTAGTGAAGTGTCTGTTCATATCTTTTGCCCATTTTTTAACTGGGTTATTTGTCTTTTTGCAGTATCATGTAGATTTTAGAGATCAGGCTCTGATCAGAAATGTCATAGCTAAAAACTTTTTCCCAGTCTGTAGGTAATCTTTTTACTATTTTGATGAAGTCTTTTGATGAACATAGGCATTTGATTTTTAGGAGCTCCCAGTTATCTAGTTTTTCTTCTGCATTGTTAGTAATGTTTAGTATACTGTTTTTCTTTTTTATGCCATGTATTAGGGCTCCTAACATTGTCCTTATTTTTTCTTCCATGATCTTTATTGTTTTAGATTTTATATTTAAGCCTTTGATCCATTTTCATTTAGCTTTTGTGCATGGAGTGAGGTATGGATCTTGTTTCATTTTTTCACAGATGGATATCCAGTTATGCCAGCACCATTTGTTAAACAGACTGTCTTTTCCCCCATTTAACTGTTTTGGGGCCTTTGTCAAATATCAACTGCTCATATGTGGATGGATTTATGTCTGGAATATCAATTCTGTTCCATTGGTCTATGTATCTGTTGCTGTACCAGTACCAGGCTGTTTTGACTACTGTGGCAGTATAATAGGTTCTAAAATCAGGTAGAGTAAGGCCTCCCACTTTTTTCTTCTCTGTCAGTAATGCTTTACTCGTCCGGGACCTCTTTCCCTTCCATATGAAATTGGTGATTTGTTTCTCCATCTCATTAAAGAATGTCCTTGGGATTTGGATTGGAATTGCATTAAATGTGTAGATTGCTTTTGGTAGAATAGACATTTTTATAATGTAGAGTCTTCCTATTCATGAGCAAGGTATGTTTTTCCACTTATGTTGGTCTCTTTTGGTTTCTTGGAGACGCGCATTGTAGTTTTCTTTGTATAAGTCTTTTACGCCTCTGGTAAGATTTATTCCTAAGTATTTTATCTTCTTGGGGGCTACTGTAAATGGTATTGATTTGGTGATTTCCTCTTCGATGTTTTTTTCTTTGGTGTAGAAAAATCCAGCTGATTTTTGTGTGTCTATCTTGTATCCCAATACTCTGTTGTACTTTACTGTCAGTTTCAGTGGTTTTCTGGAGGATTCCTTAGGGTTTTCTGTGTATAATAGAGGTACTTTTACTTCTTCCTTGCCAATCTGGATGCCCTTTATTTCTTTGTCTATGCAAATTGTTCTGGCTAGGACCTCCAGCATAATGTTGAATAAGAGCAGTGATAAAGGGCATCCTTGTCTGGTTCCTGATCTAAAAGGTAATGATTTCTGGCTCTCTCCATTTAGGATAATGTTGGCTATTGGCTTTGTATAAGTGCCCTTTATCATGTTGAGGAATTTTCCTTCTTTCCTATTTTCCTGAGAGTTTTTATCATGAATGGGTGTTTGAACTTTGTCAAATGCCTTTTCTGTATCAAATGATAAAATCATGCGATTCTTGTTTTTTGTTTTATTTATGTGATGGATTACATTAATTGTTTTGATACAGTTGAACCAACCCTGCATACCTGGTATGAATCCCACTTGGTCGTGGGGAATTATTTTTGTGATATGATGTTGAATTCTATTGGCTAGAATTTTGTTGAGGGTTTTTGCATCTAAGTTCACGAGGAATATACGTCTGGAATTTTCTTTTTTTGTGGTATCTTTACCTGGTTTTGGTATCAGGGATATGCTGGCTTCATAGAGTGAGTTTGGTAGTATTTCATCCTTTTCTAGGCTCTGAAATAACTATAGTAGTAGTGGTGTTAACTCTCCTCTGAAAGTTTGGTAGAACTCCACGGTGAAGCCGTCCGGGCCAGGGCTTTTTTTTTGGTTGGGAATTTTTTTTATTATCTTTTCAATCTTTTCTTTTGTTATGGGTGGATTTAGTTGTTCTACCTCTGTTTGTGTTAGGTAGGTAGGTAGTGTGTTTCTAGGAAATCATCCATTTCTTCCAGGTTTTTCAAATTTGTTAGAGTACAATTTTTCATAGTAATCTGATGTGATTCTTTTAATCTCAGTTGGGTCTGTTGTAATATCGCCCATCTCATTTCTTATTCAGGTTACTTGCTTCCTCTCCTGTTTTTCTTTTGTCAGTTTGGTCAATGGTTTGTCAATTTTGTTGATTTTTTCGAAGAACCAGCTTTTGGTCTTGTTAATCCTTTCAATTGTTTTTCTGTTTTCTATTTCATTTAGTTCTGCTTGAACTTTTATTATTTGTTTTCTTTCTGGTGCCTGAGGGTTTCTTTTGTTGTTCTCTTTCTATTTGTTCAAGTTGTAGGGATAGTTCTTTGATTTTGGCCCTTTCTTCTTTTTGGATGTGTGCATTTATTGATATAAATTGACCTCTGAGCACTGCGTCGCAAAGGTTCTGATAGGAAGTGTTTTCATTCTCATTCGATTCTATGAATTTCTTTATTCCATCCATAATGTCTTCTATAATGCAGTCATTTTTGAGCAGGGTCTTGTTCAGTTTCCAAGCGTTTGATTTCTTTTCCCTGTTTTTTCTGTTATTGATTTCCACTTTTATGGCTTTATGATCTGAGAAGATGCTTTGTAATATTTCAATGTTTTGGATTCTGCTAAGGCTTGCCTTATGACCTAATATGTGGGCTATTCTAGATAATGTTCCATGTGCACTAGAAAAGAAAGTATACTTGGCTGCAGTTGGATGGAGTGTTCTGTATATGTCTATGAGGTCAAGTTGGTTGATTGTGGCATTTAGATCTTCCGTGTCTTTGTTGAGCTTCTTTCTGGACGTCCTGTCCTTCATCGAAAGTGGTGTGTTGAAGTCTCCTACTATTATTGTGGAGCTGTCTGTCTCACTTTTCAATGCTGATAGAGTTTGTTTTATGTACCTTCCAGTCCTGTCATTGGGTGCCTAATATTTATTATGGTTATATCTTCTTGTTATATTGTCCCTTTAATCATTATATAGTGTCCTTCCTTATCCTTTCTGATGGATTTAACTTTAAAGTCTATTTTGTCAGAAATTAATATTGCCACTCCTGCTCTTTTTTGATTGTTGTTTGCTTGACATATTTTTTTCCATCCTTTGAGTTTTAGTTTGTGTCTCTAAGTCTAAGGCATGTCTCTAGTAGGCAACATATAGGAAGATCATGTTTTTTAATCCATTCTGCCACTCTCTCTTTATTGGTGCATTTAGTCCATTTATGTTCAGCGTAATTATGGATAGGTATGAATTTAGTGCTATCATTTTGATGTCATTTTTTGTGTGTTGACAGTTTCTTTTTCCCATTTAATTTTATGCACTGAGTAGATTATCCTTATATATTGTCCTTTCCTCATATTCATTGTCGTTGATTTTGTTTCTGCTGAGTCTCTATTTTTTTCTTGTATTTTATTTTGATGAGTAGGATAGTTTATCTCCTTTGTGGTTACCATATTATTTACCCTTATTTTTCTAAATTTAAACCTAACTTTTATTTCTTTGTATCATTTTTCTATCACCATATCTTCCTCTCCATATGGAAGATCTATGATTACATTTCTTAGTCCCTCTTTATTGTTTTAATGTTGTTTTCTTTTACATGATAACATCGCTATTACCCTGTTTTAAGCATTTTTTTATTTTCCTGTCAGGGTCTAGTCTTGGGTCGATACCTGATATTATTGATTTTCTAACCAAAGAACTCCCTTCAGTATTTCTTGTAGTTTTGCTTTGGTTTTTACAAATTCCCTAAACTTGTGTTTATCTGGAAATGTCCTAATTTCACCTTCATATTTGAGAGATAGTTTTCCTGGATATGAGATTCTTGCCTGGCAATTTTTTTTCCTTCATTTTTTCGTATAAGTCATCCCATTGCCTTCTTGCCTGTATGGTTTCTGCCGAATAGTCAGAGCTTATTTTTATTGGCTCTCCTTTGTAGGTGACTTTTTGTTTATCCCTAGCTACTCTTAAAATTCTCTCTTTATCTTTGGTTTTGGCAAGATTGATTATAATATGTCTTGGTGACTTTCTTTAACATCTACCTTATGTGGAGTGCGATGAGCATCTTGGATAGATATCTTCTCATCTTTCATGATATCAAGGAAGTTTTCTATGAACAAATCTTCAACAATTCTCTCTGTATTTTCTGTTATCTCTCCCTGTTCTGGTACTCCTAGCACTCGTAGGTTATTTTTCTTGATAGAGTCCCACATGATTCTTAAGGTTTCTTTATTTTCTTTAATTCTTTTATCTGATTTTTCTTCAAATATATTAGTGCCATGTGCTTTATCTTCAAGTTCAGAAATTCTGCCTTCTACATGCTCAATTCTGCTATTCTGACTTTCTATAAGTTGTCTACTCCTGTAATTTTATTGTTAATCTTCTGAATTTCTGATTGCTGTCTGTCTTGGATTTTTCCAGCTTATTAAATTTTTCATTATGTTCCTGAATATTTTTTAGTTTCTTCAGTTGCTTTATCTGTGTGTTCCTTGGCTTGTGCTGCATATTACTTCATCTCTTTCCTCATGTCTTGAAAGCTTCTATATATTAATCTTTTGTATTCTGCCTCTGGTAATTCCAGGAAGGCACTTTCATCTAGAAGGTCCCTGGATTCTTTGTTTTGAGAGCTTGCTGTGGCAATCATGCTCTGTTTCTTTATGTGACTTGATATTGACTGTTGTCTACAAGCCATCTATAAGTTATTGTATTAGTTTATTTTATGTTTGCTTCCTGTATCTTAGCTTCTTGCTTTGGTTTGTTTTGATATGCCCAAATGGGTTGCTTGAGTGAGCTAGCTTGATTATTTTCACCTTTGGAGCTCTGATGTCCTGTCCCCAGATGGCTAGAGCAGTTATCAGGTGTATCATTCTAGGAGTCCATTCACTTTTCTTGTATGGATTTGCCTCAGGTGTCCAGGTAGCTGATCATCAAGTGTGTGGTACAGGCTCTGTCCTACAGTCTTAGAGGGGCAGGAGTGATTGGTGCAGGTAGCAGTATCTGGTTGCAGCAGGGGGTCACAATCTGAACAAGGCAGGGCCTGAGAATCATCCCCCATGTGTCCCTAAGAAAAACAAGTCCTTTACCCTAGAGCATACAGGTGGGTGCATTCTGCAGATGGACAATGGTCACCCAATGTTTTTGGTTGTTATGATTGGGAGGTACCACTTATCCTTGGACCCCTGTCGCAGGTGGCTGGGTGACCTGAGTGGAGCTACTAGTCCTTAGGCCCCTGATGTGGGTAGGTGAGGACCCTGTTTAATAGGCAAAGCAATGTGAAACATCAAACACCCATCTGTCCACCACATAGCTGAAATGGTTGGAGTCTGCCAACAAGGGGCTATTCTCTTGAAACAGGCCCACACAGGTCCATGCAGAGGGGAAGGGTACTCAAAGTCCATGGACCACTTATGCCTGGACAGGAGCTGCTTCTGTCCTGAGCTCCCCCGGTTAGTAGAGCTAGTAAATTATCTTTTGCCCCAGTTGAAGATTTATTCATTCTCCGAGGCTGGGAGGACTGCTCTAGGAGCTCAACAGGGCCTATCTCAGGCCCAGGGAAGTCAGACGCTGAAGCCTGCTTGGGAGTGGGGGGCACAGTAAAATATACGCAAGTACTTAGCTTTTACCAAGAGCACCGCTCTTCTCTGTTTCCGGAGGTATGAGTAGGCTGTGTGGCTGATTACTTTCTCCCTGAAGAAACTGCGGCCAAATACTAGTACTGGCCCACCCCCACTGGCCCCAGGAACAGTTCCTGAGGGCTACCTGCGATTCGGGTCCAGTAACTCCTCTCCACTTCTGAGCTGTCTCTTCCTCCCCCTGCCCCTCAGTTCATTTTCTAAGATTTCCTTTGATGTTCAGGGTTCCTAGCTTGTCATAAATGTACTCTTTTCACTTGTTTTTTTGGGTCTTTGTTGTAAATAGGGCTCCCTGGAAGTGTCTGTCTATTCCACCATCTTGGTTCTGCCTCGTCAATGTCTGCTTTTGGTTTTTTAATGCTTGCAAAATTGAAGTTCTATGCAGTCACACTTATATTGATCATGAATTTTCAACAATTCAATGAGACTTAAAAAAATTACAAGAGGCTAATGCTTGTAAGGAAAACCTGGTGCCTTAGTGCTTAAGTGCTAGGGCTGCTAACCAAAAGGTCAGCAGTTTGAATCTGCCAGGTGCTCCTTGGAAACTCTATGGGGCAGTTCTACTCTGTCTATAGTGTCACTGAGTCAGAATAGACTCGACAGTAATGGGTTTTGTTTTGTTTTTTTAATGCTTTGAAAATATGGAGCCCTGTTGGCGCAGTGGTTAAGCCTTCAGCTGCTAACCAAAAGGTTGGCAGTTCAAATCCACCAGCAACTCATTGGAAACCCTAAGGGGTGGTTCTACCCTGTCATATAGGGTTGCTATGCCTCAGAATCAACTCCACAGCTATGGGTTTTCGGGTCAGGCACAACTTAGCCCTCAAAGTGACATCTTTTCTTTTTAACACTTTAAAGGGTTCTACTGCAGCACATTTGCCACAATAACACATCCTTTGATTTCCTACCTGCTGCTTCCATGGCCATTGATTGTGGATCCAAGTAAAATGAAATCCTTGACAACTTCAATCTATTCTCCATTTATCATGATGTTGCTTCTTGGTCCAGTTTGAATGATTTTTGTTTTCTTTTTGTTGAGGTGCAATCCACACTGGAGGCTATAGTTTTTGATCTTCATCAACAGGTGCTTCAAGTCCTCTTGACTTTCAGCAAACAAGGTTGTGTCATTTGCATTTAGCAGGCTGTTAATGAGTCTTCCTCTGATCCTGATGCCCCATTCTTTATATAGTCCAGCTCTCGGATTATTTGCTCAGCATACGCATTAAGTATGATGAAAGGATACAACCCTGACACAAACTGTTCTTGACTTTAAACCATGTAGCAGTCTCTTGTTCTGTTCAAACAACTACCTCTTGGTCTATGTACAGGTGTCTCATGAGCACAATACAATGCTCTGGAATTCTTCCCATTCTTCACAATGTTATCCACAATTTGTTATGATACACAGAGTTGAATGCCTTTGCATAGTCAATAAAACACAGGTAAACATCTTTCTGGAATTCCCTCCTTTCAATCAAGAGTCATCTGACATCAACAATGATATCCCTGGTTCCATGTCCTCTTCTGAACCTGGCTTGAATTTCTGGCAGTTCTCTGTACTACTACAGCCACTTTTGAATAATCTTTAGCAAAGTTTTACTTGTGTGTGTTATTAATGATATTGTTTGATAATTTCTGCATTCTGTTGGTTCAACTTTCTTTGGAATTGACACAAATACAGCTCTCCTTGAGTGGGCTGGCCAGGTAGGTGTTTTTGAAATTTCTTGGTACAGAGGAGTGAGTCCCTCCAGCACTGCATCCATTTATTGAAACATCTCAATTGGTATTCTGTCAATTCCTGGAGCCTTGTTTTTTGCCAATGCTTTAAGTAGAGCTTGAACCTCTTCCTTCAGTACCATCCGTTCTTGATCATACGCTATACCTCCTGAAATGTTTGAATGTCAGCCAATTCTTTTTGGTATAGCTACTCTGTATTCCTTCCATCTTCTTTAAATGGTTTCTGCATCATTTAATATTTTTACCATAGAATCCTTCAATATTGCAACTCAAGGCAATAAAATTACACATATACAAAAAACTATATAAAACCTATAATCAAACTCGTTGCCACCAAGCCAATTCTGACTCGTAGTGACCCTATAGGATAGAGGAGAACTGCCCCATAGCATTTCCAAGGAGCAGCTGGCAGATTTGAATTGCCAACACTTTGGTTAGCAGAAGAGTTCTTAACCACTGCACAACCAGGGCTCAAAAACCCATATAAGCAGCATGTAAAACCAAACAAAAATTGCAGAAAATGTTATAAAGCCATGTGATACCATCTAATACATTCATTCAATATGACATTTCTAAAGAGTTTCCCAATGCATTAGAAAATTCATATGTATTATATTAAGCAAAAGTTTAGAATGAAAAAAATTCTATTTACATGAAATTACAACTGTGTAAAAAGACTGCAAAAAAAAAATACTGAATATAAAATATTCTAAAATGTTAATTATCATTATCTTTGGTTGATGGTATTTTGATTTACAGTCAATTTTTTCTTCCTAATTTTTGTTTTCTATTTTTATTTATCAATTTCATGGGCAGCTTGTACTTATTATAGTCAATGAGTGGCATAGTCATTCATTCTTCCCAGAGGTGGGACAGATGGAGCCTCAATCTTATGCTTAATGCTATCAAATGAAGCAAAGGCAGAGATTTGGGAAAGAAAATATCGTTACCTAGATATTTTAAAAAGCAAGGCATTATTCATAGGTATAAGTAAAAAATTCTCAGACATGCAAGGATTCCCAAGACATATAGCTCAAGCACACTTTCTGATACAAATACTTGAGAATATTTCCCAACAATGCAAGAATGAGCAAACTCGAAAATATAAAAGGAAGAAGAACCAAGTGTGAAAGGGTCAAGAGTGAACCATGAAATTAAGAAGAAAATTCCTGTGTACAAAAAATGCCTCCTATATTTCCAACCTACATCATACAAAAATCTGGAACTGGATGGAAATCTGTTGATAATTTTCTCTCCTTATATTTTTTATTAATAAAATTGATTATTTGAAAATATAATATTAAATATGTCTTCAACATTGTTTTCATAATTGAAAGAGGAACAAATAGTGTTATCTAAAGGGCGTTGGCAAAAATTTACTGGAAAAAGTGCTGAAATTGAATTTGAAAGATTAAAATTTTTGCTGTAGCTTTGTCACTTGTTAGTGATTTCAGCATATGATTCTTATGTAGACAAATCATTCAACCTGTTCCTCATATGTGAATAAAAACAAACAAAACCCATTGCTGCTGAGTTGATTCCAATCCCATGTGTGGCAGAGTGGAACAGCTCCATAGGTTTTTCTTGGTTGAAATTGTTACAGAAGCAGATCACCATGCCCTTCTTCTATTGTGTTGCTGGCAGGTTTAAAATGCCAACACTTAGGTTAATAGTAGAGCGCAAACCATTTGCACCCCCCAGGGACCTTCTTATGTGAATAATAACATTAAATAATTAAATGAGATGGGTTTTGTCAGAAACAATTTGCTAATAACAAGGCACTGTTTCAAAGAAAAATATGGTCGGGATTCTAATTAGCACTATTTATTCTCTTCTTGTAGATCCCCAAGAACAGAAGCAATACCTCTACCTTTTAATTTCACCTCTTGAAAAGTCAGGTTCTTCATAACATTCATGTCTCCTGTTTTGTGCCCATGTTCTCCACATACAAAAAAAATCTACCCTTAAGGAACATAAAGTCAGTAATTCTTCACTTTTATTCTACTAAAAATAGACCCTTCATCTTGGGACCTGTTTGGGCCTTTCTGTTCTTATCTGACCTCTTTCTCGGGTATATATGGAGTTGAGCATGGATTAAGATAAAAAAAGGTTGCATTATACAAATTTGGGGTTAGCTGATCTAACCACATTATTCTCTTTGCTCCTTAATTCACAGCCAGATACTAAAGTAAGACATCTTGTGATATGGATACCACACTAAGCATAGCCAATAGCTCAATGATTCCAGTGTCTGAGTTCATTCTATTGGGATTCCCACACATTTATAAATGGCAACACTGATTCTCCCTGCTCCTGGCTCCTCTCTACTTCTTAGCTCTTGGTGCTCCTCATCTTGATCACCATCCATCATGAGCCTACCCTGGACCATCCCATGTATCAATTCCTTGGTATCCTGGCTGTACAGGACATTGGCCAAGCCACCACCCTCATGCCAAAGATGCTGGACATTGTCTGGTTAGATGCCAAGTCCATTAGCCTCCCTGAATGTTTCACTCAGATTTACACCATCCACATTTTATAAGCACGAACGCAGGCATCGTCCTCTGCATGACTGTGTATAGATACATACCCATTTTCTATCCTCTTCAATACCCCTCCACGGTAACTGAAACTTTTGTAGTCAAGTGTACAGCATTCGTAGTGCTCAGGAATAGCCTATTGACCATCCCAGTGCCTGTACTGGCTTCTCAGCGACACTACTGCTCCAGAAATGAGATTGAACATTGTCTCTGCTCTAACTTGGGAGTCACCAGTCTGGCCTGTGATGATATCACCATGAACAGGTTCTACCAGTTGGCCTTAGCCTGAGTTATTGGTGAGAGTGACATGGGTCTGGTCTTTGCTTCCTATGCTTTGATTCTTCACTCAGTGCTGAGGATGAACTCTGCTGAAGCAATATTAAAGGCCCTAAGTAACTGTAGCTCCTAACTCATCCTCATTCTCTTTTTCTATATAGCCGTTGTTGTAGTATCTGTCACCCACCTGGCAGGGAGAAGTGTTCCCCTCATCCCTGTTCCCCTCAATGTGCTGCACAGTGTCATCCCTCCAGTCCTATACTCCATAGTGTATACGCTTAGGACCCAGGAGCTCAGAGTAGGTTTCCAGAGGGTACTTGGTTTGGTTGGTGGTGTCCATAAAGTTACCCAATTTAAATGACAGAATATTAAATATTGTATTGCATAAAGAGCACAGGATTTGGAGCCCAAAGGCCCAGGGCTGGAATCCTACCTCTCCCAATTTCTGTGAGCATCGAATCAAATTAACTCATTTATTTTATTTAACATACACTAAAAAAAATTTTTTTTACATGCAAGGCACTGTTCTAAGCATTTCACAAGTACTGACTCACTTAGCTTAATCCGCATAACAACCCTATGAACCAAGTACAATTATTATTTTTACACTTTGCATTTTAGAGATGAAGCCATTGAGTTAAAACACTTACAAAAGGTCAAATAGGAAGGCAGTAAGCAGAAAGGACCCAGGATTGTCAATAACCATTCCTGAATACCATGAATGCTGTAAGTTGACTACAAAAGCTTCTGTAGCTACGGAGGAGTACTGAAGAGGACAGCAAAAGGCTATACATCTATCCACAGACTTGCAGAGGAATATACCTGACTCCATGCCCACAAGAGAATGCAAAAACTCAACTACAAAAAGACAAATAACCCAATTAAGAAATGGGCAAAGGATATCAACGGGCACTTCATTAAAGAAGACATTCAGGTAGCTAACAGATACATGAGGAATTATTCACGATCATGAGCCATTCGAGAAATGCAAATCAAAACCAGAATGAGATTTCTTCTCACTCCAACAGGGCTGGCATTAATCCAAAAAACACAAAATAATCAATGTTGGAGAGATTGTGGAGAGACTGGAACACTTATACACTGCTGGTGGGAATGTAAAATGGTACAACCACTTTGAAAATCGATTTGGAGCTTCCTTAAAAAACTAGAAATAGAACTACCATACCATCCTGCAATCCCACTCCTTGGAATATAACCTAAAGAAATAAGAGCCTTTACACAAACAGATATGTGCACACCAGTGTTCATTGCAGCACTGTCTGCAATAGCAAAAAGATGAAGCAACCAAGGTGCCCATCAATGGATGAATGTATAAATAAATTATGGTATATTCACAAAATGGAATACTATGCATCGATAAAGAGCAGTGATGAATCTGTCAAACATTTCATAACATGGAGGAGTCTGGAAGGCATTATACTGAGTGAAATTAATCAGTTGCAAAAGGGCAAATACTGTATGAGACCACTATTATAAGAACTGAAGAAATAGTTTAAACAGAGAAGAAAATATTCCTTGATGGTTATGAGAGCAGGGAGGGTGGGAAGGAGGGAGATGGGTTTTCACTAATTAGATAGTAGATAAGAACTATTTTAGGTGGAGGGAAAGACAACACACAATACAGGAAATAAAAGAAATAAATTTAAAAAAAAGAATGAATGGCATAGATCTGAGCAAAGCACTGAAGGAGGCTGATAGCTTTGTCATCAAAACAGAAAATGGCCAGGATCTTGGGCATGATGGTGGTAGCCAGGCCAGTGTCGACTACAGCAAGGATACTAAGGAATTGATACATGGGGAGGTACAGGATTACCTCACACTGGATGGTGATTGCAATGAGGAGACTGGCACCTAGAGAGCCAGCGAGGTCACTCATAAATGCCTAGGAATCCCAACAGAGTAAACTCATACTTGAAACCTTGAGCTATTCGTTATAATCAGAGTAGTATCTATATCATGAGATGTTTTGCTCTCCATATATGCCTATCAATTAAGAAAAAAAATAAGGCTGTGGTTAGCTCAACTGAGGCCAAAATTTGCATAACACTGCCCTTTTAATCATAATCCATGTTCAACTCCATTTAAACCCTAGAAAGAGCTCAGATAAGAACAGAAATGTCAAAACAGGTCCTAAGATGAAGATTTTAGTAGTATAAAAGTGAAGAATTACTGACTTTATGTTCTATGATCAAGCTTTCAGTAAAACAGATAATATTCTTCTCATTTAGCCTTACAATATTTTCAAATATTCATAAAACACTGCACCATGAAGAAAATCTCAATAAATTCCAAAGAATAAATAAATTCCAAAGGCCTCCAAAGCAACATGACAGACTCAGCACTCTCTGCAGCCTCCACCTCCCATCCCTGACCCAATAACACTGACATGGAGTAGTGTTATTTTTTTTTTTTTCTTAACCACTTAGCGTGCTTAAAACTTTGCTACTGTTTTTGCTTTTTGTTTTTTAGTTTTCTATCTTTTTTTGTGTGTCAGCGATGAAGTTTCTGAGTTTTATGCTCCTGTGATGATTAAGATTGTGTGTCAACTTGGCTGAGCCATGATTCTCAGTGTTCTGGGAATTGTATAATGCGATCATTTGCCTGCTGAAATCTGATATATGATCACCCGCATGATGTAACTTGCTGAGTGATACGCTTATTAAATCAACCAAAGTGAAAAAATGCGATTGGCTGCTATCACTATTGTTTCACTTTGTTCTGATCAAAATAAAACATAAAAACATAAATAACAAGTATAATATTTGGAAAAGAGAGTCCAAAATTATTGTTTTTTACAATAATTATATGAGATCTTCCTAGAAAATCAAAGACAAGCAACGTTTTTGTAACTGACAATAATTAATAAAGTGGTGAATACAAGGCAAAATAACAAAAATCAGCAGTTTTCCTACATATTAACAACAACTAATTAGAAAATATACTCTAGAAAAAAATTCACTCATAAAATTTCAAATATAGTAAAAATCTCTGTGTGAAATGTTGACATGTATGAAGAATGCCTTTTCTGACAAATCTAAAAGTTAAGTAAAGGAAGAGATAGGTTAAATTGCTGAATGAGAAGGAAAATTTAATGTTCTTAAGATGCTAATTTTTTATAAACTAATTTTTATGTTTAAGATGATTATAATCAAATTGGGATGTTTCAGAAATCAACAAAAGAGTTTTGAGATGAATCTGGCAGTGTTAATACTGAGGAGAGCTTTAAAATTAAAAAATATTAAGTAGAAAATCAGCTGATTGTGTGTTAAATCCATTATTAAATCTAGAAATGTTTACTCACTATGGAACTTAAATCATATTGCACAGATTTTTAAAAAATAAAACAAAATTAATTGGACTCAGCCAATACAAGAATATACTGTCATACTGTATACAAGGCAGGGATCAACAATCAATGGGGAAAGATACTAAAACTTGTTTAACTCTTTGGAAAACAATTGAACTTAATATAAATAAATGCTTCCCACTATAACCAGAATCTACACAAGATAAATGGATTTCATTTTTTTGTAATCATTAAAAACAGCAAATAAATAAATAAAAAGTAATGAGAAATGAATAGTAATCAAAATTCTGAATTGCAGATGGTTTTCTGAATCATTCATTTTTGCTTCGAATAATGTCACTCTGAGAATTTGAAGAAAATGTAATGGGTCTTCTACTCAGAGAAATATATTTACAAACTAATATTCTATTTCATTTCACAGAGTTCATAGAACACTTCCTCTGTGAACGCCATGATTAACTTTTTGATTAAGGACTCCTATTGTGCATCAATAACCATAGAACAAATAATTTTTTTTAATATAACCACATAATATGTTTATATATTTGCATGTCTAAAACTTATAAAATTTAAATTGCAAACAAATCTTGTAAAAGGTTATACAGTAAAATCTTCAAAAGCCAGAACCTGTGTAAGGCAGAAACTTGTTAGAAAAGGAAAACTCAAATATTTTCCACTAAAAGAGCAAGAGAAAAATAGTAAGACTGCATCCTATCAAAGGGGGAAAACTTGAAAGACCCAGAAAAACAAGGCAGTCCCATCAAGTTCTGGTTCTCACAGGTTTCACTGTAATAACCCACTGTGCAACCATTCAAAATTGTCAAAAGATGCTCTAGAGCCCTGGTGGTTAAAAGCTTAAGAATGATTAAGAGCTCAGGTGCTAACTAAATGGTCAGCAGTTGGGATCCACCAGCCACTCCTTGGAAACCCTATGGAGGAGTTCTACTCTGTCCTATAGGGTCGTTAGAAGTTGGAATCAATTCGATGGCAATGGATTTGGTTTTGGTTTTATAGATGCTCTTATGAGATAGCACAGCACAAAAAATTCTACACATAAAATATCAATTATGTAAAAAGAAGGCACAGAAAACTACTCAAAGTAAATACTCCAAAATATTGTGATTATCTCTAAATGATAGAATAAATTTTAATGGTTTTTTTAAGCATATATTTTTGCTATTAAAAAATGTTTCTGAGGATATAATGCAATTATTTTTCTAAATATTTTAATTGCAAGAAGTGGATGCATGCTTACTTGAAACAATAAATGACCCCATATTCCTTTACTTAGAGCTGTGTGCAAAGATCTTAGATACCAATAAGTACAGCAAAAGAGAGCATTTTGAAAATGGAAATTTTGTGACCTAGAAACTCTAAAAAGAGTCATATTGTATCCAAACATAAAAGAAATAAAATAATTCACAGGTATGTGAAGGTTATCTAAAGCATATGGCCCATTTTGTTTTTCTGACAAAATAACTTGAAAATGTTTTTTAGCCATGCAAGACTCGAATCACAATTATTAAAAAAAAGAAAGAAAAACTCACAAGTGGGGAAGCACTGTTATGAAAAGACATACAGTGAACATTTATTTTACTTAAACATAAAATTGTCTAAATATCTGTAGTAATTAAACACAGCACATGTTAAAATTCTTTTAAGGAAAAAAATACATTGAAAAAAATAATGTCTTTGGGAGAAAACCCAGTGCCGTCGATTCGATTCTGACTCATAGCGACCCTACGGGACAGAGTAGAACTGCCCTGTAGAGTTTCCAAGGAGCGCCTGCTGGATTCAAACTGCAGACCCTTTGGTTAGCAGCGGTAGCACTTAACCACTATGCCTACTAAAATCTAGAAGTCGTAGAAATGTTATTGCTAATTGAGCCATCTTACATATTTCAGTGTTAAAAAAACAAATTATTTGAAAAATATGCTTTCAACTATACTTTTTTCATCAGAAGTAAAAAAAAAAAAAGTTATACCTTAAAAGAACCTTTTGTGTTAAACCATTAGCAATAGTTTAATGGAAAGCGCATAACAACTGAATACAGCATACCAAGATTTAGCCCCACATGTTTTACAATTTAAAACACTCAGTTCAGATAAATCGTTTAACTTCTGTGCATCTTCAATTTTCTGAAATTTTAAAAACCTTCCTTTCAAAGTATTTGTGAGAACCCCTAAACCCTACTCAAAACAAATCCTGTTTTTCTCTCCTGTTTCCCATACCCCTATTAGCTCAACACATCCCAACCTCTCCCCTTCTCTCCTGCCTACCTGAACATCACATCCCTGAGCAGCACAGGCACAGCCTACTGGAACCTGCCCAGCACTGACTCCTGGCCTACCCTGCAGGCCCTAGCACGTGCCAAAAACAACCCGTTCCAACCCCTCCAGCTCAGCTGGACCTGCCCTGATGTGCCATAGCTGAATGACTGGCCCTGCCCGTTGAACAAGGAGGTAAAAATATCATTACTATAGACGAACAAACAACGAAGAATACACAGCCCGCCTGCTCAGGCATAACCAAATAAAACAAAAAAGCAGGATGAAACAAACAAATCTACAATCGAGAAATGAAGAAAATAACCACTGAATATCCTGAAGAGAGCAGACAATTCAAAACATATTAAAAAAAGAAAAAAAGGACAGAATTATTCCAGTAACCATCCAAAGTAAAACACCAGACTACATCCCTGGAAAAGAAAAGGCACTGAAACTACCTGACAGGGGATTCAAATTTCTAATATTCAGAGCAATCCAAGATTTGAAGCAAAAAGCAGACAAAAATGAGCGACAATAGACAAATTTATGGAAAAGACAGACAAATTCATGGAACATACAGACAAAAAAAAAACGGAACAATTCAGGAAGGTACTACAGGAACTCCCCAAGTGTCTGTCACTTTGTCGTACTGTGGGGGCTTGTGTGTTGCTGTGATGTTGGAAGCTATGCTACTGGTATTCAAATACCAGCAGGGTCACCCATGGAGGACAGGTTTCAGCTGAGCTTCCAGACTAAGATAGACTAGGAAGAAGGACCCAGCAGTCTACTTCTGAAAAGCATATTAGCCAGTGAAAACCTTATGAATAGCAGCAGAAAATCATCTGATATGGTGCTGGAAGATGAGCCCCCCAGGTTGGAAGGCACTCCAAAGATGACTGGGAAAGAGCTGCCTCCTCAAAAGATAGTTGACCTTAATGACGTGGATGGAGTAAAGCTTTTGGGACTTTCATTTGCTGATGTGGCAAGACACAAAATGAGAAGAAACAGCTGCAAACATCCATTAATAATTGGAACCTGGAATGTATGAAGTATGAATCTAGAAAAATTGGAAATCATCAAAAATGAAATGGAACACATGAACATCAATATCCTAGGCATTAGTGAGCTGATATGGACTGGTATTGGGCATTTTGAATTGGACAATCATATAGTCTACTATGCTGGGAACAACAACTTGAAGAGGAACGGTGTTGCATTCATCATCAAAAAGAATCTTTCAAGATCTGTCCTGAAGTACAACACTGTCAGTGATAGGGTAATATCCATATGCCTACAAGGAAGACCACTTAATACGACTATTATTCAAATTTACGCACCAACCTCTAGGGCCAAAGATGAAGAAATAGAACATTTTTATCAGCTGCTGAAGTCTGAAATTGATCAAACATACGATCAAGATGCATTGATAATTACTGGTGATTGGAATGGGAAAGTTGGAAACACAGAAGAAGGATCAGTAGTTGGAAAATACGGCCTTGGTGATAGAAACAATGCCAGAGATCAAATGATAGAATTTTGGAAGACCAATGACTTCTTCATTGCAAATACCTTCTTTCACCAACATAAATGGCAACTATACACATGGACCTCACCAGATGGAACAAACAGAAATCAAATTGAGTACATCTGTGGAAAGAGACGATGGAGAAGCTCAATATAATCAGTCAGAACAAGGCCAGGGGCTGACTGTGGAAAAGACCATCAATTGCTCATATTCAAGTTTGAGTTGAAACTGAAGAAAATCAGAGCAAGTCCACAAGAGCCAAAATATGACCTTGAGTGTGTCCCACCTGAATTTAGAGACCATCTGAAGAATAGATTTGATGCATTGAACAGTAGAGACCAAAGACCATAGAACAAAAGATTTCAAAGGGCCTCTAGAGAAGACAAAGTAAAGTATTATAATGACATGTGCAAAGAGCTGCAGATGGAAAACCAAAAGGGAAGAACACGCTCGGTATTTCTCAAGCAGAAAGAACTGAAGAAAAAATTCAAGCCTTGAGTTGCAATAGTGAAGGATTCCATGGGGAAAATATTAAACGATGCAGGAAGCATCAAAAGAAGATGGAAGGAATACATGGAGTCACTACACCAAAAAGAATTAGTCAATATTCAACCATTTCAAGAGATGGCATATGATCAGGAACCGATGGTACTGAAGGAAGAACTCCAAGCTGCTCTGAAGGTATTGGTGAAAAACAAGGCTCCAGGAATTGACAGAATATCAACTGTGATGTTTCAACAAACAGATGCAGTGCTGGAGGTGCTCACTTGTCTATGCCAAGAAATATGGAAGACAGCTTCCTGGGCAACTGATTGGAAGAGATCCATATTTATGCCTATTCCCAAGAAAGGTGATCCAACGGAATGTGGAAATTATAGAACAATATCATTAATATCACACGCAAGCAAAATTTTGCTGAAGATCATTCAAAAATGGCTGCAACATTATATTGACAGGGAACTGCCAGAAAATCAGACCAGTTTCAGAAGAGGACATGGAACCGGAGATTTCATTGCTGATGCCAGATGGATCCTGGCTGAAAGCAGAGAATGCCAGAAGGAAGTTTACCTGTGTTTTATTCATTATGCAAAGGCATTCGACTATGTGGATCCTAACAAATTATAGATAATGTTGCAAAGACTGAGAATTCCAGAACACTTAATTGTGCTCATGAGGAACCTTTACATAGATCAAGAGGCAGTTGTTCAGACAGAACAAGGGGATACTGATTGGTTTAAAGTCAGGAAATATGTGCGTCAGAGTTGTATCATTTCACCATACGCATTCAATCGGTATGCTGAGCAAATAATCCAAGAAGCTGAACTATATAAAGAAGAACGGGGCATCAGGATTGGAGGAAGACTCATTAACAACCTGTATTATGCAGATGACACAACCTTCCTTGCTGAAAGTGAAAAGGACTTGAAGCACTTACTAATGAAGATCAAAGACCATAGCCTTCAGTATGGATTGCACCTCAACATAAAGAAAACAAAAATTCTCACAACTGGACCAATGAGCAACATCATGGTAAATGGAGAAAAGATTGTAGTTGTCAAGGATTTCATTTTACTTGGATCCACAATCAACACCCATGGAAGCAGCAGTCAAGAAATCAAGACACATTGCATTGGGTAAATATGCTGCAAAGGACCTCTTTAAAATGTAGAAGAGCAAAGATGTCACCTTGAAGACTAAGGTATGCCTGTCCCAAGCCATGGTATTTTCAATTGCATCATATGCATGTGAAAGCTGGACAATGAATAAGGAAGACCGAAGAATTGACACCTTTGAATTGTGGTGTTGGCAAAGAATATTGAATATACTGTGGACTGCCAAAAGAACAAACAAATCTGTCTTAGAAGAAGTACAACCAGAATGCACCTTAGAAGCAAGGATGGCAATACTTTGGACATGTTATCAGGATGGAGCAGTTCCTGGAGAAGGACATCATGCTTGGCAAAGTGCAGGGCCAGCGGGAAAGAGGAAGACCCTCAGCAAGGTGGATTGACACAGGGGCTGCAACAATGAGTTCAAGCATAACAACTATTGTAAGGAAGTCTCAGGACCGGGCAGTGTTTCGCTCTGTTGTGCCTAGGGTCGCTATGAGTCGGAACCAACTCAACGGCACCTAATAAGAACAACAATACAGGAACATAATGCCAAAACAAATTCACAATGAGAAGTCATGCAAAAACCACAATTAGAAATCCCAAATATAAAAAAACAAGATTTCAGAAATGGACAGTGTCATAGAAGGACTGAGGAGCAGGTTTGAAATGATAGAATACAGAAACAGTGAAATTAGAGACAAACACTTGAATATAATTCTATCTAAGGAAAAATCAGAAAAAACAAAGGAAGAAAAATGAAGAAAACCTGAGAATTAAGTGGGATACAGTCAAAAGCAAAAAATATGTGAATGATTGGAGAAAACAGAAAACACAGAGAGGATCATTGAAGACTTGCTGACAGAAAACTTCCCTAATATCCTGAATGATGTGAAACTGACCCTACAAGAAGCTCAATGAACCCCTTATAGGGTAGACCCCAAAGGAAAAACACCAAGGCCTATCATAATTACACTCACTAAAACCAAAGACAAAGAAAAAATCCTGTGAACTATTAGAGAAAAACAAAAAGTCACATACAGAGGAGGAACAATAAGATTAAGCTCTGATTATTCAGCAGAAACCATGCAGGCAAGAAGGCAATGGTATTACATATATAAAACCTTGAAAGAAAAAAATTGCCAACCAAGAATAATATATTATGCAAAACTTTTGTTCAAATCTGATGGTGAAATTAGGCTATTTCCAGATAAACAGAAATTAAGGGAATATGTAAAAACCAACCTGAACTTACAAGAATTATTAAAGGGAGGACTTTGGTCTGAGAATAAACAACAGTGACCACAGCCTGAATCTAGGATGCAAGATTGTACCAGCCAGATACCAACCTAGGAAATGAACTCTTAAGGACTATCCAAAACCAAAACAGTTGCAACAGGGAACCAGAGAGGTTAATCTGTAAATGACAACAATGTCAGAATAATAAAAGAGGGAATAAACAGTATAGGTATAGAACTTTTTCATGGAGAGGAAGGCAAGGTGATACCAAGTGATAATAGACTGGTTCAAACCTAGAAATATAAGAGTAAATTTCAAGGTAACCACAAAGAAAGTCAACAAACCTACTCATCGAAATAAAGAAGAAAAACATAAAATCTGAATAAAAACGAAATCTACAAAAACAAAAGAAATCCACAAACAAAAGGAACTCAGCACAGGAGAGTAACAGTAACAAAGGAAACATCAGCAGTACAAAAAAAAAAAACTACAAAATGACAGTGATAAACTCACACCTGTCAATAATTACATTGATACACTGAATGTAAATGGCTTAAATGCACCCAAAAAAAGACACAGAGTGAGAGAATGGATAAAAAAAAACAGGATCCATCAATATGCTGTCTACAAGAGACATACCTTAGAAAAGAACATGTAAATTTATCAAAGATCAAAGGATGGAATTCAAGCAAATAACTACCAAAAAAGAGCTGGAGTGGCAATACTAATCTAAGAAGAACTTTGAAGCAAAATCCACCATAAAGGCCAAAGAAGGCACTATATAGTGATTAATGGGATGACCCATCATGAAGACTTAACCATAATAAACATTTACACACCCAAAGACAGGGCTCCAAAATACATAAAACAAACTCTAACAGCACTGAAAACAGAAATTGACAGTTCCACAATAACAGTAGGATACTTCAACACACCACTCTCAGTAAATGACAGAACACCTAGAAAGAAACTCAACAAAGATACAGAAGAGCTAAAGAGCACAATCAGCCAACTTGATCACATGGACATATATAGAACTCTCCATCCAACAGCTGCAAACTACACATTCTTTTCCAATGCACATGAAACTTTCTCCAGAATAGACCACATCTTAGGCCACAGAGCAACCTTCAATAAAATCCAAATCATTGAGATAATACAAACTATCTTCTCTGACCACAATGCCATCAAAGTAGAATTAACAACAGGAAGAGTAAGGAAAAAAAACCAATTACATGGAAACTGAATAGCACCCTGCTTAAAAATGACTGGGTACTAGGAGAAATCAAAGATGGAATCATAAAGTTCCTAGAATAAATCGAGAATGAAAACACATCATACCAAAATGTTTGAGACACAGAAAAGGTAGTCATCAGAGGTCAATTTATAGCACTAGATGCATACACCAAAAAAGAAGAAAGGCACAAAATCAAAACATTAGTTACACAACTCGAATAAATAAAAAGAGAACAGTGAAAGAAGCCCACAGTCATCAGAAGAAAGGAAAGAATAAAGATCAGAGCAGAAATAAATAGAGAAAAGGAAAACAATAGAATCAACAAAACCAAAAGCTGGTTCTTTGAAATGATAAAAAAAATCGACAAACCACTGGCCAAAATGACAAAAGAAAAACAGGAGAGAACAGAAATAAACCAAATGAGAAATGAAATGGGAAACATTACAACAGACACAATTGAAATAAAAAGCATCATAACAGAGAATTATGAAAAACTATACCCCAACAAATTTGAAATCCTAGAGGAAATGGACAAGTTTCTGGAAAAACTCTACCTACCCAAACTAACACAAAATGATGTTGAAAATCTGAACAGACCCGTAACGAGAGAAGAGATCGAAAAGGTAATTTAAAAAAAACTCCCAACGAAAAAAAGCCCTGGTCCAAAAGGCTCTACTGGAGAATTCTACCAAACATTCAGAAAAGAGCTTACACCAGTACTACTCAAATTATTTCAGGATATAGAAAACGAAGTGATACTTCCAAATTCATCCTATGAAGCCAGCATAACCCTGATACCCAAGCCAGGCAAAAAAAAAAGCAAAGACACCACAAAAAAAGAAAATTACAAGACCAATATCTCTCAGGAATACAGATGCAAAAATTCTCAGCAATATTCTAGCCAACAGAATTCAGGATCATATTAAAAAAAAAAATAGTACACCATGACCAAGCAGGATTCATACCAGGTATGCAAGGATGGTTCAACATTAGAAAATCAGTCAGCATAAACCACCACATAAATAAAAGGAAAGAATCACATGATCATCTCAATCGCCACAGAAAAGGCATTCAGCAAAATGCAACACCCATTTCTGAAAAAAACTCTCAATAAAATAGCTATAGAAGGGAAATTTGTCAACATAATAAAGGGCATCTATGCAAAACCAAAGGCCAACATCGTTCTCAAAGGAGAGAGGCTGAAAAACATTCCCCTTGAGAACAGGAACAAGACAAGGATGCCCTTTATCACCTCTCCTATTCGACACTGTGTTGGAAGTCTTAGCTAGAGCAATAAAGAAAGAAACAGAATAAATGCATCCAAATTGGTAATGAAGAAGTTTGACTGTCTTTATTTGCAGATAATATGATACTATACTTAGTAAATCCAAAAGACTCCATGAGAAAACAACTGGAACTAATAGAAAGATTCAGCAGAGTTGCAGGATACAAGATAAACATACAAAAATCAGTTGGATTTCTATACACCAGTAAAGAGAATGATGAAAAGGAAATCAGAAAAACAATACCATTTATAATAGCATCTAAAAAAATAAAATACTTGGGAATAAATCTAACCAGGGATATAAAAGACCTATACAAAGAAAACTACAAAACCCTACTGCAAGAAACCAAAAGAGATCTACATAAATGGAAAAACATACCACGCTCAAGGATAGGTAGACTCAACACTGTGAAAATGACAATACTACCCAAAGTGATTTACAAATACAATGCAATCCTGATCCAAACACCAACAACATTCTTTAAAGAGATGGAAAAACTTATCATTAACTTTATACAGAAAGGGAAGAAGCCCCGGATAAGTAAAGCACTATTGAATAAAAAGAATAAAGTAGGAGGACTCACACTACCTGACATCAGAACTTACTATAAAGCTCCAGTAGTCAAAACAGTGTGGTGCTGGTACAATGACAGACACATTGACCAATCCACCTATGGTCACCTGTTCTACAACAAGGGCCCAAAGTCCATCAAATGGTGAAAAGACAGTCTTTTTATCGTATGGTGCTGGCAAAACTGTATGTCCATCTGCAAAAAAAATGAAACAGGACCCATACCTCACACCATATACAAAAACTAACTCAAAATGGATCAGAGACCTAAATATAAAGCAAAAACTATGAAGTTCATAGAAGAAAAAATAGGATCAATGCTAGATCCCTTAATACACTGCATTAACAGGATACAAATCACAACCAACAAAACACAAGCTCCAGAGGATAAACTAGATAACTGGATCTTCTAAAAATTAAAAACTTATGCTAATCAAAAGACTTCACCAAAAAAGTAAAAAGAGAACCTACAGACTGGGGGAAAAAAATTGGCTATTACAAATCAGACAAAGTTCTAATCTCTAAAATCTACAAAAAAAATCCAACACCTCTACAACAAAAAGACATAATGCAATTAAAAAATGGGCAAAGGAAATGAACAGACACTTCACCAAAGAAGACATTCTAGTGGCCAACAGACACATGAGGAAATGCTCATGATCTCTAGCCATCAGAGACATGCAAATCAAAACCTCGATGAGATACCATCTCACCCTGACATTACTGGCACAAATCAATAAAACAGAAAATAACAAATGCTGGGGAGGCTGCAGGGAGATCAGAACTCTTATGCACTGCTGGTGAGAATGCAAAATGATGCAACTGTTTTAGAAAATGATATTCCACTTCCATGCTAAAGAACAACGATGAATCTGTGAAGCATCTCACAACATGGATACATCCAGCTGACATTATGCTGAGTGAAATAAGTCAATCACAAAAGGATAAATATTGTATGAGGCCACTACTGTAAAAACTCACGAAAAGGTTTACATACAAAAAGAAACAATACTTGATGGTTATGAGGGAGGGGAGTGGTGGGGATGGAAAAACACTTAACAGACAATAGATAAGCAGCAACTTTGGTGAAGGGTAAGAGTATGCAATACTGGGGATTCCAGCACAACCTGTACAAGGCAAGGCCGTGGTAGCTCCATAGGCACGTCCAAACTCCCTGAGGGACCAAATTGCTCGGCTGAGGGCTGTGGGGACCATGGTCTCAGGGAACATCTAGCTCAATTGGCATAACAGAGTTTATAAAGAATATGATGTACATTCTACTTTGGTGAGTAGCATCTGGGGTCTTAAAAGCCTGTGAGAGGGGCCATCTAGGATACTCCACTGGTCTCACCACTTCGGGAGCAAGGAATAATGAAGAAAGCTAAAGACATAAGGCAAAGATTAGTCCTAAGGACTAATGGACCACATCTACCATGGCCTCCACCAGATTGAGTGCAGTACAACTAGATGGTGCCCGGCTACCACCACTGACTGCTCTGACAGGGATCATAATAGAGGGCCCTGGACGGAGCTGGAGAAAAAAGTAGAACAAAATTCCAACTCAGAAAGAAAGACCAGACTTGCTGGCCTGACAGACACTGTGGAAAAATGCTGAGAGTATGGCCCCAGACACCCTTACAGCTCAGTAATGAGGCCACTCCTGAGGTTCACCCTTCAGGCAAAGGTTGAACAGGCCCATGGAAAAAACTAAGATTAAAATGGCACACCAGCCTTGGGACAGATACTGGAAGGTAGGAGGGAACAGGAAAGCTAGTAATAGGGAATCCAGGGTTAAGAAGGGAGAGGGTTGACATGCCATGGGGATGTTAAACAATGTCATACAACAATGTGTGTACTAACTGTGTGATGAGAAACTAGTTTGTCCTGTAAACCTTCATCTAAATTTCAATTAAAAAAAAGGTCAAAAATAGTTTTCCAGGATTCAGCTAGGTTTAAACCAACGACACCTTTTCCTTTATTACTCAAATAACTCCCTAAAATTGCATTCTTTCAAACATTGTACTATAAGAAAAAAGGCTTGGCTCAAAATATGCATAACTAAATACTAATGGGAGGGTCTTACAATACCAAGAAATTTCAGCCACCACCTCTTTAGAAATATTAAAAAGTCTGTAAGTTTAACAATATTATATATTAACATCTAGCTATCAAGGAGCCAAAAATTTTGGAGTCCAGTCTTTTCCAGGGTCAAGTTCTTTCTATAACAAACACAGATCTCTTAAATAAGCTAATAGAAAATAATTGTAGATGGAAAAGAGCTACATGAAATATTTGGAGCACACTGCCACTCTCTCAGGATTGAGAAAATTTTGTGTAAGCCTTATCTTCTAAAATAAAGGAGTCATGTCTTTAAATTTTTTTAAATATATTTGAAATCTCATCATTGCTTTGTTTACTTGCAATGTTTTAAGTCCTTACGAATCTTATTAGAACAGTGAACAGATTAACAATTGGATTTATCCCGCTAAATTTTTTATATTAATTTCACCATGAACAGCACTGTCCAATGGGAGCCACACATTTAATTTTAAACTATTTAGTAGCCACTTTAAAAAAAATTGTAAAAAAAGGTAAAATTAGTTTAAATAATATATTTTATTTACCTCAATATATCCAAAATATTATCATTTCAGCACATAACAAGCATAAGAGAGTTGTCAGTAAGCTGTTTTACATTCTTTTTTTGTACTATGTGTTTGAAATCCAGTGTATATTTTACACCTACGACACATTTCAGTTTGGACCAGCCACATTTCAAGTGCTCAGTATCCACATGTGGCCTGTGGCTACTGTATTGCTCCATGAAACTAGTCATTGAACTTTAAAAGGCATAAAAGTGGGTAGAAGATAAAGTTAATTGGGATATAAATAATCTTCTTAGAGAAGAGTTACATTTATACTTTCTTCTTGGCTGTGATTTTTCTTGCTTTTCTAGGTTTTGTCTCATGGATAAAAGGAAGGAAACCAAAGTTTTAGAAGATGATGATTTGTTTTTTCCTAAAAGGCTTCATGACATTACTGCTAAATCCTGGAAACCAATGTAAGAAGGTTAAAATACTAAAAGGCCCATTTACTCGCTCTTCACTGCAGTGACAGAGATGAAGCAGAGCCATGCGTAAACCTTAGAAGCTGCAGAGCCTAAGGAAAAATGTAAATAGTTTTATTGCTGCCAAGTAAGGAAGATAGCAATAGATGTTAACATCAGAGGTTTACCAAAAGGTGATAATAATCATAATTTATACATTTTTTAATTTTTCTTTACTCTATTTACACACACATATTTAAAATTGGTTATTTTGTCTTATATTACTAAAATATATGCTATGTGACATGTATAATAGTGAAAGTGTGTTCTTACTTATTATTTTTATAAAATAGAGTAGGAAACCTGTCTCTTTGAATCAAATAGCCATTACCCACAAAATGTAAAGTTTACATTTTGCTGCTGAGCCCTTGCAGTTTGCTCACATTATCCATAATTAGCCCCTTCCTCCTGTAACTAGGAAGAGCAAGACAGACATTTGAGGGGACAGACCCAGCTGAATGGTGGACAGGAGAAAATGCATTAAATACACAGAACAATTTTAGCCCCTCAGGCCAACACTCAACACCATCAATTCATTTATTAAGTATGCATGTATACCTAATATAAGCAAATCCTTGGCTGAGGTTACAATAATAAATAAAGCCCATGTTTATATTCTGGTGAAGGATTCTAGATAAATAACTGAACAAAAATTAAGGTAATTTCAGAAAATTACAAGTGCTATGAAGTACAGAATTATTTGTTAAGGAATGATTTGAGGTAAGGGAAGGGAAATAACTACATGTGATGATTAGGATGAATCCTTCTGATTTGATTTATTTGAAATAAGGTCATAAGAGAAGAAGATAAGCCATTATTTGAAGATATTGGGAAGGTATGTTCTGAGTGACAATACACTAAATACGAAGACTCTGAACCTGGAATAAGCAGAAGTCAAAGAAGCAATGAGTCATCTAAGGTAAAGGGAGGACAGCCATGGACAGACTAAGGTAGTTCAAGGCAGAGGTGACTTGACAGAAAGGCTACACCCAAATCTAGGAGAGAAGTTGCTGGTCTAGGCAGAGTATTATAATAGGAACTTAAGTTTGAGCCAAAGCAGGAAATTGTTCCTATAAACTAAAGACATATAGAAGAAGAGAGCTGAAAAAAACAAGAGATCCTTTATCAGAACCAAGCACAATCCCTAAATAATATTTCACAGTTTAGTCTAATGAAATGACTACTCAAAACTAAGATTTCCATTTTCCAAAATCATTTCCAGATTTACCCTGATACCAAAACCAGAAGAAGATATAGCAGGAACATTTCAGACTAATCTCATTTGTGAATGTTGACACAAAATCATAGCAACTCAAACAAGCAAGGCAATGCTTTTTTAATATTAAAAATAATTCACTGTAATTCAACACATTATATTAACATCACATTAATATAAATAATTTTGGAAAACAATAAACCCCAAATCACCTTATCAAATATTAATCTACATTGTGAAGCAACTGTACCGTAAATGTTATAGAACTGATGCAAAAATGGTAAAAAATATATCAATTTAAATGAGATTAGGCCAACAAAAAATGCTTATATATGAGAATGTGGCACGTGGCAGAGCTGACCATATGAATTAGCACAGTAAGATCTATAATTTTGTGTTGGTGATACTGGTTCCCCATTTACAGAAAGCATATTTAAGTGCATACTTTACGATATCCACAGGGATAAATACTCAAAGTATTTAACTCTGACTAGTATTTAATTTTTATTTATTTATTTATTTATTTATTTATTTAGTATTTAATAACAGTATCACATAAGCACTAACTGATCAGAATCCAAAGTGTTTAACTTGTATTTTACAACTAGTATACCATGGGCAATAACTGATTAGAATGAATTGGTACCTGCATAACTAAAGATCATCTGCATGCCAAATATTTAACCCTTAGTTTTTGCTTAATCTTAGAATAAATAAGAGATCCTAAGCAAACATCCTCACTCACCAGGGCAGTGGTTGGGGTAGGCACCCAGGGAGATCAGAACTGCAGCTATTTATAAATCTCAATATCTTAACAATTAAATAACCACGCCAGAGTTGTTGTTGTTGCTGGATGCCATCAAGTCAATCTCAACTCATAGAGGCCCCATGTGACAGAGTAAGAACTACCCCATAGGGTTTTCTCGGCTGTAATCCTTAGGGAAGTAGATGGATAGGTCTGTCTCCCACAGAGCTGCTTCGAACCCCAACCTTTCAGTTAGCAGTCAAGTGCTTAACCAATTTCACCACCAGGGCTCCTATGCCAGAATAACCCACAGAATATCAGCCCTGCCACCTACAACACAAACCATAAATAGACTAAAAACATAAAAATAAAAAATAAGATTCAAAAGAATATAGAAAACATAAAACAAATAATAACTGTGCATTTGGGATGGGGAAAGAGTTCCTAAATGTTATGCCAATAGTGGAAAATACTAGGGGAGATCTAGATAGGCTTGCCTATATCAAAATGAAGATCTCTGTTTAACAGAAGACATCATGTTAAAAAAAACTAGATGTAATGGATTGGAAGATGATATCAGCAATGTCAAAATGGAAACAAAAAAGGTTCAAAAATTTAAATTTTAGAATATACAAGGAGCTCCAATGAGCCATGAAGATAAAAGAAGAGCAGGAATGGGAAAGACTATAAACAAATAATCCACAGAAAGAAAAACAGAATGACTAAAAAATTTATTTAAAAAAAATTGGACAATCGGAAGAATTAAAATAATGAGAACTATTTTCAACCATCTTATCCATAAAAATATTTGGATAATTGTCTTGTCATCTAGTGCTGCTATAACAAAAATACCACAAGTTGGTGGCTTTAACAAAGAGACTTTTTTTTTTTTCTCACAGTCTAGTAGGCTAAAAGTTGAAATTCAGGGTGTCAGCTACAGAGGAAGGCTTTCTCTCTCTGTCGGCCTTTTCATCAATCTTCCGATGGACTAGTAGCTTCTCTGCACAGGGACCCTGGGTCCAAAGGACTTGTTCTGCTCCTGGCACTGACTTCTTGGTGGTATGAGGTCCCCAACTTTCTGCTTGCTTCCTTTCCTTTTATCTCTTGTAAGATAAAAAGTGGTGCAGGGCACACTCCAGGGAAATTCCCTTTATATTGGATCAGGAATGTGACCTTAGTAAGGGGATTACAAGCCCAACCTAATCCTCTTTAACATAAAATTACAATCACAAAATGTCAACAAAGTTGACACATAATTTTTGGGAACACAATTCAATCCACGACACTTCGTTAGGCAGAGTCTATGTATTGTTGGCAGCCATTAGCCCGTTAAAGGATAGGGTTCTTGCAAGAATTGCTCAAGTGTGGCAGAGTGGCTTTTACTGGCTTTAAGAGAAGTAGTTATCATATGAAGTCTTCCCTCAGTGGTACAGAGATGTATCAAATTTGATATCACTGAAGAACTCATATTGAAGTTATGTAAAATATAAACCAATATGGATCCTAGATGTGTTTTCTTCTAAATAAAAGGAAGTGGGAAGGAATGTGGTACAATTTAAGTGCAGTAATGATAAAGACAGAAGGCCTGAGATGGAGAGCTAGAAGTTCAGTGTTCTAGGTCTTGCACAACACAAACAAGATGTATGACTGAAAAAATAACAGCAAACTCACTGAGTCTCAGAGTCCACATCTGTTACATGAAAGCAGTGAACTACTTATTTAAAAAACATGTTTCTAGTTCTAAGAGTTCATGAAGCCATCTCCTGCCTTAAGACAGGCATCATTCCTACAGTTGAGTCTTTCTTCCATACTTCTCTTTAAGCATTGTCAGGGAGATTCCCCACTACTCCCTCAAGAGGACGAGTGAAACTAAATGGGTAATTTGTATCAGAGGTAACATCCAAATACTACAATTTGTGATTTTGTTCACAGGTTGAAATCCAAGCCTGCCTGAAATATTTCTTCCGCCACATTATTTACAGGTCCCAGATTGCACCCTGTTGGCCAGAGCAAGCTTATCATCTCGCCTGATCACAGGACTCCACATGTATTTACTTTTTGGCAATAGCTATAATGCCCCCAATAGACAAAGTATTTCCCTCTGAAATAAGCTGAGTCCTACTGTTTTAGTCTTCCGCTTGTCCCAGGATTGACACGATCCAAGATGATTGATGGGGGAAATAGCAATTCTGTCCAGGGAAAGTTTCACTCACACTCAAAACTATGGGTTCCTGCCTTCTGACTCCAAAAAGAAAATGCCTTAAAGTCCACTCTTAGTATGGTTCTCAAAGTCTGGGTATCTTAGCTTTAAATAAAATACTTGATAAATCGATAATCTATTTACGGTGTAGTCTTCCATGCTTTGTCAATTTCTTTAATCCTCCATCTAGTAATGAAAAGAAATTTAATCTTGAACTTTTCCCTGTAGCCTTTGGTTTCGCTGCTGCTGAACTCTTATTACCATGTGCTTGAAAATGAAAATGCATTTCTATCTCTCTAGTAATAAGCAATAATCACAGAAAAATTTAGGCTTAAATTCTGTTCACACAGTAGATAAACTATTATACAGACCATTATAACTAAAATCTCACTCTTCTAAACAATGCTACTCAGAAGGTCTTAATCCAACATATTTATAACTAAGCACCAATGAGATTTCTGAAAATAAAAATTGAATCTACTTCTAAAGCAAATCTAAACCACCACTATTATGAAGCAGATAATTGCTTGTAACTTCTAAATGATATCTGTCCAACATCTTTCCATCAGTGGTCTAAAAATAATGGATCTGACTGTGATTCAAACTAATTTATTTCAGAGCAAACCCCAATTTTTCCATTAACTGGCAGAAAAATCCTTTGATTGAAATGGATCCCAGAACTAACAAATTTTTAAGCTATTTCTACTAGAGTTTTGAAATTGATTTATATTATTGAAAACTCTGCTTTTTTTTGTCTACGTGAAATTTAAAAAACTTTAAACTTATTTTTAAAAAAATCTTATGCCAGATTTCTACATGAAAAACAGGAAATAGAGAAGATCAGTGTCTGTATCCCATTCCAAGCATAAGATATGAATCCAGCTTTTCTCCAGATGCTGCCTTAAAAATTCAGGAAAACAGATAGGAAACCAAGTTAATTGGATAAAATAGTTTGCTCGATAAAAACTTGTCACAATAAAATTTATTCTGCTAAGCTCTGATTTTACTTTCTCTGTCTTTTTTTTTTTTTTTTCCTGCTGTGCAGAAAGGAGAAAAAGAAGCCGGGAGTTTGATGATGAATGATGACTTCTTCCTGCTAAAATACTGAGAGTGGCATACAAAAGCATGTCTAACAAGACCAAAACCCTGCAGTGACAAAACTGAAGATGAGCCAGGTTTAAGCCTAGGTATGTAAATGTAAGTCTAAAGGGGAATACAGTAATGTTTAATTAATGTTTATTAGTGACTAACAAGGAATATTAGCATTAAGGGAAGCAATGGTTATTAATGTTAAGAGTTTGTTATAAATGAAAAAATTACCTCATATTTTTTAATCCAGTTTGAATCTTACGAAGATTTTCAAAATTTTATGCATAAATATTTTAAGTTAGCTGATTTTGTACTTTGGTTTTTTAATTTTAAAAAATTTAGAGAAGAAATAAGATATATAGAATGCTTTATTTTTAACATTCAATAAAAATATGAATGGAAATCTGGCCCTCTGAACCGTGGAGCAACTATTTAGATAATATTAAAATGAAGAATTTTTTGGTAACCTAACATTGCCAGTTATTACAGACTGTTCTATCACAACTATACGTATCAGTCAGATACCTGAGAGGGCATTTCAACTAACAACGGAAATTTATCCAGTAGAATATTGCAGTGTCCTCCCAGGCATCCCAGTGCCCCTACAGGCCAAATTTTGGAAACTTCATCTCATATGTGTTCAACACTAAATACACTCCAGACATTCTATATGCTAACTCAACCATGGCCGTCTAGATGCTAAGGATAGCAAAAAAGCAAAGGTCCGTGTATATTCTGGAGGAAAATTCAAGATATTAAATAGTAAAATTAATAAATAAATCATTTCCAAAAGCTATAAATGCTATAAAGAATAAAAGACAGTGTAATGTATTACTGTCACCTGAAGTGGGAGAGGAGGCCACTTTGGATGTGATTATTAAGGAGGCGCTACTGACTATGGAAGGAACCCTGGTGGCGCAGTGGTTAAACGCTCAGCTGCTATTCAAAAGGTTGGGTGTTTGTATTGACCCACTTCTTGGGAGAAAGTTATGGCAGTCTGCTTCTGTAAAGATTTACAGTCTTGGAAACCCTAAGGGGCAGTTTTATTCTGTTCTATAGGGTTGTTATGAGTCAGAATTGACCCTGTGGAAACAGGTTTGGTTTTTTGGTTTGGTACTCTCTATGGAAGTGGTTTTTAAACTGAGGTTATGAGTGTTGAGAAGTCAATAATTTGAACACACAGCATGAGGCTGTTCCACTCATATGGAACAGTAAGCACAGTGGACTAAGCCTAGAACAGGCACAAGTCCAAGAAGTAGTGGGTGTGCCAGCAGGGGGGTGGGATACGGACATGGGGTGGCGGAGGCAGAAATCCAGGGTGGTAGCCACTCAGGAGATGTCACTGCAGGTAGAAGGACCTCTGATTTCAAGACAACGGAGGCCTGGCTATGAAAAGGTGACTGTCAGGGAGCAGGCCTACCAGAAGTATGGCAGTCAGTGCAGAATATTGAAATGGAAACTCTGGTCAGAACCAAAGTAAAGGCCCAATCCTACAAACCAGAGATACACAAGAGAAAAGAGTGGAGTTTAAAGGCCAGGTCTCTATTGTCATAATAGTTCTACAAAGCAAGTGCTACCACATAGGGGTATTACATATCAGGTAGGTTTAATAGAAATGGTGGCTCAATACTAAAGCATCTGTCTCAAATGCTGATTGGTTACAGGAATTCATCCTCCATCAGTCCTAAATTGGGCGCTCCTGGAGGCAGAGCTGAGTCAAATGGTAGAAGATGATTGAATCTGACTGGGGGTAGAGCCATAAACTCCAGATGTAGGGGGAAACAAACTATCCCCGGACACTTTACTAGGGATTCCAGGAACTGCGGAGTGGGGGGGTTAGATATTCAACTCTGTTAGTGAATGGTTTCATCTTTCTTTCCATCGATTAAGTATTTGATCACGTCTTGCTATGAATGTCCTTAAACCTTGCATTAAATTTCCATCTTCCATTTTGAGTATAGGAATTCCATTGCTCTGCTGAATTATGTTAATGAAAGTTATGTTCTTATAAAAAATGACACAATTTTTCACGTATTTGCTAAAGCCAACACATGAAATTTTACCAATGAGCAATACTGTCATTTAGATTAAGACTGAAAGTTTTAAATACCATCTACATCCTTATGACTCAAATTTCTGTCTTTAGTTTGAATCTCGCCCCTGACAAGTACCATATGTCCAATTGCTTACTTTTACTCCTTCATTTGGGTATTTATTAGTAATTTAAAAAGTACGGTTGGGGAAAAGAGTTTTCTATGGAAATGGAATTAAGTGCCCAAAGCTGAACTTTTAATATTCCATACCAAACTACCTCCTCCTTTAATAACAAATGTATTTTTTCCGATTGCTCTGGCTAAAATCCTTGGTCTTGTCCTTTACTTCTCTCCACCTTTTATCCCCTAAATATGGAGCCTCTGCCAATATTGTAACCTACACTTTAATTCTCACTCACCACCTCAGTCCAAGCCATTTTCATTTCTCGCCAGGATTATTGAAATAAAATCCTCTCTGGTTTCCCTGACCCTACCCTTACCACTCTGCCATATCCCTGCTGTATGAACTAAGAATAAGAGGCATTCAGAATACAAAGACTGAAAATTACATGGAAGATGTTGAATACTTCTTTAATTAATGAGTAATTGGTAAATCAGTAAGGACAAGAGGGCCATATGAAGAAGATAATGGATACATAAATGGTTCAACAAGAACTTGTAGAGGTGGTAGTGACAGTAAATATTCTGATAACAGCTGAGGAAGGTATGATTTCAAGATGAAGGTCCTAGCACGGATGTGTTACTTGTGGAGTTCAGATGAAACAGTCACTATAACATCTCAAACTTCTGTACTCCCTGGCTCTGACTCACAGGCTCAGTGCTGGCACTTGAGTAGCTTGATAGTCCCCTGCTTGTTTTCCTGGGTTCATACCCCGTAAACTATGGGGTTGAGAGCTGGTGGGATGAGGTGGTGCAGGACATTGAGAAGAATGGGCACTTCTGAGGGCACTTCCTTTCCTGCTTTGTTTGTGAAGATGAAGACGAGAAGCAATGTGTAGAAGAAAAGTATAAAGATGAGATGAGAACCACAAGTACTCAAGGCTTTGCTGGCTGCACCCCCTGAGTTCAGATGCATCACAGCCCTCAGGAGGAAGCAGTAGGATAGCAAAATGAGCACCAGATCAGACCCTAATAGGCACCAGACACTCACAGATTGATAGGGCTTACTTAGGCGAATATCCTCACAAGAGAGCCTTGCTACAGAAATGGTAGCACAGATACAGTTCTCCACCACATTGCTGGCACAGTAGGTAAGCCTGGCAGCCAGAACTGGGGTGGGCAGTGTGACCAACAGATTGCAGAAGACAGTAAAGATGGGTGCATTAACGACAAATTGTTCGGTGATGATGGATGGGTAGCGAAGTGGGTGGCAAATGGCCACATAGCGGTCATAGGCCATGACCAGGAAGGTGGAGGACTCCATGGGAAGGAAGGTATTCATGATGAACATCTGCAGGAAGCAGCCCGCAAAGCTGATGGACTTCACGTTGAACCAGAAGGTAAGCAGGACCTGCCAGAATCATTGTTCTCAAAAACCCTGTACATCTGTTCTCACCCTAGAGGACCTAATCCTTGGGGAAACCCTCAAATGGCTTCAAACATTCATCTCTCCAAACCCCAACTCCATAATCCCTTCCAGGACAGCATCCTCATTGCAAATACATTCTATGTGCATCCTCATCTCCAGGGCCTGACTCATGCCCTTGTCCCCTCCTTTCCTCTGTAGACCACACCCTTTGTTAATTTTATTTATTTATTTCTAGTTCTGCCCTTTCCTGAGCTCCAGAGTTCTTATTCAAATTATAGCTAGAAACATCTACCCATAAAATGTAGCTGAGGAACATCAAAGTCAGTAAGACCAATATTTATGTGGACACTCGCCAACTCCTCCATACACATAAGAAATATCTTCAAATTATGTTTCCTATCTCACGTATGACATAAACACATATCCAGTTGCATTAGAGAAAGGCAATCCTAGAGTCCTTGGTTGTAGGGGTATAGGTCATCCAGGAGGAAGGAGAATCTCCCTAGAAGTAAGAAGAGGGCTGGACTTTGACAATATCATTGACTCATACACTAAGTGAGGGCCTGGCAAGTAAGGATGAATGAATCCTTAGAAAGGAATGGGCAGTAAGAATGAGAGGGGCATATCTGGGAGCTGTGATGAACCTGGTGTGATGGTATGGTTGATTCACCAAAGATTTTCCTTTGAAGCGGGGTGATGATTTACAATCTCAAACCAAGTGCTGTTTAGAGAAATATGAGTGAGTGCCTGAAAGAGAGTTCAGGGGCTGCCTGACCTTGGGAATGACTGTGAGGCAGAGGATGACAACCAGCGTGGAGAGGATGGCAAGCAGGTAGTACATGGGCTGATGCAGACAGGCCTCCTGTCGGATGGCAAGTAATAACACAAAGTTGGCCCCAAGGGCCAAAACCAGGAGAGGAGCTAGAGGTATAGACAGCCAGTACTGTGTGTTCTGCATCCCTGGAAAGCAGATCATTAGGAATTCTGTCACCTGGGCCACTGTGTTGTTGGGAAACAATACCATGATTTGTAGATGGACCTGGAATTGGCTGAAAGAAAACAGACATTAATTCAGGATTTGACTGTGTCATTAATGGCCTTCTAACAGATCTGCCTCCATTCTAGGCTTTCAAGCTTCTCCACCATTGTATAGATATAATAATGTAATGTTTAAATTGAGGCATATCACTTCCCTGTTAACATTTCCTTTACATTCACAACTTTATGGATTAAAAATAACTCCCGTAATATGAGTATGACCCAACTCCAGACAGATTCCAAAATTCCTTCACACACACACAGACAAACCCAGCTACACCTCTAGAACATGCTTTGCTTTGTCTCACCTCTGCATTTTTATATGTGTCCTAGTCTTCTCATAGAAACCCCTCTTGCTCTCAAATTTCTAACTTCTACTTGTCACATTCTATTTGTCCCAAGTGAACATTTTCTCTTGTAAATGTTTTCTCCAATTATTTTATTTTCATACATAGATAGATACCTTTCCTTCCATTGCTTCTTAAATATCCTAAGTATACTGATAATAAAGTGTTAATAAAACTTCTCTATACTCATTGGTGTTTCCTACTTTTCTTTCATAAAGACTGTGCTCCCTCTAACCAATGACGGAGACTTGTCTTTTTTTATTACAGAACAGAGAAAAACACCAGGGACCTCACAACATAATAAACACTCAATAAGCACAGTTCAGATAGGTAAGACTGATAGATTATTAAAAGCATCGTAATGCTTTTGACTCTTTTGTTATTTAGCATCTCCATGCCTTGTTTTACCTTAAATCATTGGTGCTCTTGCTCAACACTAAGCCAAAGCCTGAAAAAAAACATAGAGGAAAACAAGTAGCAATTAGGTTTTGAAAAAATGTGTACAAAACAAATTAGTGGGGAGAAAAAATAAGTATAAAAATCCCCATGCAGGATCTTTTGAGGGTGTGTGTGTGTGTGTGTGTGTATTTGGTAAGTAACTGCTAACTAAATACTCTTCATTTCCTGGTAAAAGGAGAACAGATGAGGGAATGAGTTTTCCAGGACAAAGGAAGAACTCAAGGAAAACATAGCCATGCCCTAAGATATGAGGAGCTTCAGTTCTCTTTGAGTATCTTCTTAGCCATCAAGATACCTGCTGGTAAAGAAGTTTCCAGATTCTGCTGTGCTTCCCTCAAAAAGACAAGAAATATCTCTTACACATGGATATTTGGGCTTGTTGTTGGGGCACTTCTAGCAACTAGGCCACAGGGGGAAAAAAACTCCCAATCAAGTTTAGTTTTTGTTTTTGTTTTTTTTTCAAATGTATAGTGTGGGCATCTCATCAGTCTTGTCTTTTATTTAATCCAGTGGTTCTCAAACATAATATGCATCAGAATCACCTGTGGATCTTGTTAAAATGCAGATTGTTGGGTTCAACCCCCAGAGTTCTCAATTTTATAGGTCTAGGGTGGGGCTCGAGAATTTACGTTTATAACAAATTTCCAGGTAATGCTGATGCTGCAAATGATGGACCTACCCTCTGTTGTGATATTGACCTAACCACTAATTTAGACTAACCCTAATCCAAGACTGCTGCCCCAACTCAGCCAGCCAAAGTTACAGACAGTTCTGCTCAGCTTCAGATGTCAAATTGGCTGGTTCTACAATTATCTTCAGTTATTTAAACATAATTCTGCCCAACCTCCAGCCTCCCAGTTTGAAAGTCATCTTCCTCCCATGAACCCTCTAGGAAATCTATAAGTTCCTTTTTACACTTGTATCTCTCTGGTCAGAGCGTTAGTTCTTTACCAGTCATGTCTCCTCAGATGATCAAAACTCCTTTGTAAGGTCGAGGACAAGGCCTCCATTATTTTTCTCTTCTTAGAAAGTCTGGCTCTTATAGCATGCTTCTAATATTCAAAGACAAAATCTCCTCTTCAGTCAACCTCCCTGCCAGAGACAGATCTAAGCTAGCGTCCTGGGAGCTCAGCTGACATGTATGTTCTTCTGACATCAGTGATCTTCAGGGTCCTCACACTTCAACCTCTGTAGGATGCAATGACATTACCTGAAATAAACAATGAATGAAGTCAAAGCCTAAACTCAAACTGTCACTTACGTTTGGTTTTCCAGTGTTCTGTTCCCAAACATACCTACAGAGAAAATCTGTTCCAAACAGCAGCCTTGACCAGCCAGCTGCTTTCAACCAGTGTGTGGCTCTTCAAACGCTCACTGCCCTCTGTTTGTGGCTGACACCCAGAAGACTTTATGAACATGATATCTCCATAATAGTTCCTCTCCTGTGGCTGGAAAGGTGAAGAGTTGTTTTAAGAATCCTTCTCCCTTCTCCCTTGGGGTCCTGTCTCCCTGCAAATACACACACTTCCAGTGTAAAAACAAAGATTTCTGCATTTGGATTTAAATGAAGTGAAACAGGAGTGCTGTCTCTTGAGGTCTCAGAGTTATACGAACCACAAATCATTATTTGTTATGGAAAATAAAATCACTTAAGGACATGGAAGATGTACCTAAGAGACAATTTAAGAAGACAAATGTCATTAAACTAATAAAGCTGGCTTTATTTTTCATATTAGCTGCATTCTTTAAAAAATTGTTCCTAAAATGAGTACATTATGATTTATCTTAGCATTAATTTTATTGTTTTAGAAATATCTTCATGGGAGAAAAATATGTCACGTAAAGCAATTGTACAGAATCCCAAATACTCATTCAAAGTATATAATGGTAATTAGACTGTAATAAATCAAGAAGACAAGTTTTAATTTTTAGGATAATGACCAGCATATCAATGATAACATTAAATGCAAACAACTCAATTAAAATGCAGAAATTCCAAGTATAAATCAAAAAGTAAGACCTAATTATATGCTGCCCACAAGAAACCAACTTCAAATATGAAAATACAAATAGATTAAAAGTAAAAAGATGGGAAAGACATATTATGACATAAAGAAAAATAACAGACCAATCTCCCTCATGAATACACGTACAAAAGCTCTTAAAATACTCATTCAAATCCAGTGATATGTGAAAATGATCATTTATCATGAACATCTGTAACAATATTTGAAAACTGATTAATGAGATTTGCCACATTTACAGAATAACAAGCGAAGGCACGTGATTATCTCAAGAGCAGCAAAAAAAAAGCGTTTGACAAATGTAAACACTCACCTAAAAACAGCAAAATACAATAGAGGAGAATTCCCTTGATCTGATAAAGCATATTCCCAAAAGGCCTATAGCAAATGCTGTAATAAATTATTAAGTATCGAAAATTTTGCTCCTAAATTTAACACAAGCATGTCAACTATAACTTCTTTTCAACATAGTACTGGAAGGTCAAACCAGTACAATAAGCAAATATTCTTTAAAGGAAATTAAAAGAGCATTCTAGATTTTATGACTTTACACATCCCTTAAATATGAAATTCTAGGTGCCCAGAAATCAGAAATATAACAATCAATATGGAAATCTACCATTTTACATGTTTTAGTTAGTGCTTTTTTTGTTTTGTTTTGTTATAACAGAAATACCACAAATCAGTGGCTTCAACAAACAGAAATTTATCTTCTCATAGTGTAAGAAGCTAGAAGTCTGAATTCAGGGTGCTGGCTTTAGGGGAAGACTTTCTCTCTCTGTAAACTCTGGTGAATGGTCCCTATCTCAATCTTCCTCTGGGTCTAAGATGTTCTCAGAGCAGAGATCCCAGTCCAAAGAACATGCTCCACTCCTGGGTCTTCTTTCTCAATGGTTGTCTCAGTCATCTAGTGCTGCTATAACAGAAATACCACAGGCAGATGGCTTTAACAAAAAGAAGTTTTTTTCTCCCACGGTCCAGCAGGCTATAAATCTGAATTCAGGGCATCAACTCCAAGGGAAGGCTTTCTCTCTCTGTCGGCTCTGGAGGAAGGTCATTGTCATCTATCTTCTCTTGGTCTGGGAACATCTCGGTGCAAGAACTTCAGGTCCAAAGGATAAGCTCTGCTCCAGGTACTGCTTTCTTGGTGGTATGAAGTCCCCATGTCTCTCTGCTCACTTCTCTCTTTTATATCTCAAAGGAGATTGGTTTAAGACACTATTTAATCCTGTAGATCTCATCAATATAACTGCCACTAATCCATCTTATTATATCATAGTGATAGGATTTACAACACATAGGGAAATCACATAAAATGATGGGTAATACTGGGACGCATGGCCCAGCTAAGTTGATAGATATTTTGGGGGAACACAATTCAATCCATGACAGTGGTAATGAGGTTCCTCTCTTCTCTGCTCACATCTCTCTCCTTTTATCTAAGATAAAAGATGACTCAAGCAAGGGTATGATTTGAGTAAGGCTGTGACTTGAGTAAGGGTGTGACTTGAAAACACACCCTCTTGTAAGGCTGTGAATCAAGATATATCCAACACTGATCCTGCCTCATTAACATATAGAGATTAGGATTTACAATACATATCAGATCACAAAATGGAGGACAACCACACAATACTGGGAATCATGGCCTAGCCAAGTTAACACATGTTTTGGGGGAACACAATTCAATCCACGACAGTGTGTTTTAAGAGGTAAATTGTAGAGAATTTGAAACTTTCTAATAAAAAAAAAGGAATAGTAATACTGGAATGATAAATTGTACACATATGTAGCCAATCTATGAGCACCTATTCCTCAATGGCTGATTTGAGATCTTTTCTTTCTAGTCTATGTGCAGGAATGATATAACACTGTTTCATTGTGAAGAGCAGTACATCTACCTGAACCAGTCCAGCCAGACTGTGAGCCAAGTGCCAACATCTGAAAGGAGGCAGCAGGACCAAGAATTTAAGAGATGACTGAGGACAAGGACTGAGGCTGCCACAGCATATCACCTTGAGCTTGGAATATGGAAAGGGTTTTATAAAACAGTGCGCAATAATCTAGAAATTCCACAGGGAACTGAAGAGTACATATATGACAGTGTCATTACCTCTCTAAAGTATATAAAATAAGAAAGAGCACCCTTCCTTACAGACATTACAGGAAGCAGTATACACAGGTAAAATAATAAAATGAGTTCCTATTATCAGTTATTATCATGTTTCAGACTTGGGTTGAAAAGCTTCTCCTAAATTAAATCATCTATACCTCATAATAATCACATAGTGGGCAGTTATTCTTTTTAAGTTAGAAAACTAGGGCTCAAATTGAAAAATCGAAAGTCAAACAGCTTATCAACAATAACCATTCTTTTTAAATTAGGAAACTAGGGCTGAAACTGATGAACCAAAAGTCAAAAAACCTGTCAGTAATAATCATTCCTTTTAAGTTAGAAAACTAGGGCTCAAATTGATGAAACAAAACTCAAACAGTTTATCAGTGGTTAAATTGGTATATCTGAGATTTAATTAAAAGTCAGTCTCATTCCAAGATCAACAATCTGATGCTTTATGTCATATAAAATTGTATTGAACTGTGAGTCATATAAGGCTCTTTGTTAGGTACTTTGGAGAATATATTATATTAACAACCTGATTCTTGCCCTAAGAAGATTTCAATGGAAATAAGAAGCAAAGCATGGACATAGGAATTATTCAACTTTATTCTAAAGAAATAATTAAAATATGTCAAGCATTGTTTTATCAGCAATAAAAAAGCATAAAGTTGAAAAGATGAATGAAACACTTTCCCAGACTCAGAATAGTTTATAGTCTAATACTAGTGGGAGATATACACAGGGCTCAAGATGATCAGACTAATTCCATTGAGAAGAATAAAGGAAGGCATTGTGGAGTAGATGGATTTTAAACTGAGACTTATAATATGGGTATGTTTGTCAAATTAAGACACTGATTTTAAGTTTTCCGAGTAAAAGAGGATACTTCAGCATTTCTACATGGAAGAGGAGACTTTCTAAAAAAATATCAAAGTCATAATCTGAAAATAATGAGCCGCAGCTGACTGGAATATTGGGTGAATAGGAGAATATTTGAGAAGTCTTGTATTTTGGTTAGGATAAGTCTTTGAAGTTATGAAACAGAGAAGAGATAGGGGATCAAAACTACTATTTTGAAGAAAGGCAATAATATAAAAATAATAAATTATTTTATAAGACCACAAAAATGGTTAGCTTTATCACTGGCCAGCTATTTTAGGAGACATTCTTGAATAATGCTTATAAAGTAATATATACGTGAAGCTCTCAATTACTATCCAAAAAGAGGCCTGGTTATCAGTGTAAATTAGTCCCAGGAAATATTGACCGATACATAAACCCCACCATATTCAGGGCATGATCAGGAAGGGAACTTCAAAGCAGTAAAACACTCATGCTTGTTCAGCAAACCTACTAATTTGGATGCCTGAATGCTATAGGAAGCTATGCTGGCCCCAACACAGGATAAGAGGACTGACACAACAGGATCGAAAGCAGGATGAAAAAGACAATTTAAGTGCATACCCAAGATAGGCAGGAGAGGGTAGGGATGCAGATGGTGCCTGAAATCTGATGATGAAGTCAGAATTTGGATAATCTATTGCGCATATGAGGGAAAGGACACACTCTTTCACTTAACACACACTAAAAAATGATTCTTCTTAAAATAGAAATATTCATTAGAAAGAAGGAAAGAACTATAGGCAAATCATCCTCTAAGAAGTGGCCTTGGCTAAAAATAGTAACAAGATCTGGCAAGACTAGAGGAGGCAGTGGATGGCATGTGTCACTCACTCGCCTATAAGAGTCAAAACTCTGGAGTTAGTTCTGTATGTCCACAAGAGACCCATTCACAGCTCAAAACCAGGTTGAGCTGTATCAGGCTGAATCAAGAGAGCTAATAAGCATCTGTGATTAAGCCATTCAGGAAATTAAGAGGCATTTGAAAAGATGGGAGTAACATCTGTTCTTTAATTCATAAGCCATTACATTCTAATTAATCTCCTGCGATTATGGCTAGACAAGTCTCTGGATAAACTTGCAGGTAACTCCAGAACCCAAAAAATGCAATAGAAATTTTTCAAACAACAGCCAAGATATGGATATCTCCATAATCAACTGAAACATTGCAGAAACAAAAATCCAAGTTTATTTGAGTAGTACCTATGTAAATTTCCTATGTACCATGAAAATTATCCTATATTATCAATTTCTGTTCCCATGGCAAGGTCTCATTCATTTCATGTCTAACAACCTTCTTGGCAATTTCTGGATTCCCTGCTTGATCTCCTTGGTTCTCATGCCGTAAACAATGGGGTTCAGAGCTGGGGGTGTGAGGTGGTGCAGGATGTTGAGCAGGATGGGGACATCTGGAGGAATTCTCTTTCTAGTCAGGTTAGTGATGACCAGAACCAGCAGGACTGTGCTGAAGAAGAGGATGAGGATGAAGTGGGAACCACAGGTGCCTAAAGCTTTGGCCGCAGCTCCCTCAGCCTTGATTCTAAGCACAGCTTTCAAGATAAAAGAGTAAGAGAGAACAATAAGGATGAGGTCAGAGCCCAGCAGGGTCCAACTTATCACAAATTGGTAAAGCTGATTGAAGGCAGTGTCATCACAAGACAGTTTGGACACAGACATGTTAGTACAGATGCAGTTCTTGATAATGTTTCTTGCACAGTATCTGAGTTGGGAAGAAAGTATGGGAATAGGCATAGTAAGAAGACCATTCCGGGCCACAACAAAGATGGCAGCCCTAGCCACAAATTGATCAGTGATAATGGATGGGTACCGCAGCGGACAGCTGATAGCTATGTAGCGGTCATAGGCCATGACCATGAATGTGCAGGATTCCATGGTCAAGAAGCTGTTCATGATGAACATCTGGAGGAAACAGGCAGGGAAGCTGATAGAACTGAGGTCAAACCAGAAGATGGCCAGGACCTTGGGGATGACGGTGAGGCAGAGCACAATGTCTAGCAGGGAGAAGAGGCTAAGCAGGTAGTACATGGGCTCGTGCAGGGAGATCTCCAGCCAGATGGTGATCAGGAGGGTAGCATTGGCTCCCATGGCTAGGAGGAAGAGGAAGCTGAGGGGCAGGGACAGCCAGTGCTGCCAACTCTGGAAGTTAGGGAAGCAGATGAGGATGAATTCAGAGACTAGAACAGTGGATGAGTTGCTAGGTGATGCCATGTGCTGAATCCTGATCAAACACTTCAGAGCAGACACTTCTGAAACCTTCGAAGATAAAACAGAAATAAACCCATCTAGACAAGATGAATACCCATGGGGAAATAACTTATTTTCTTAAAAAAATTGAAAAATAATAACAGTTAAGTGCCTGGCACTATTCTAAGTGCTTTATAGTTGTAAACCCATCCATTCTGTTAAAAACCAGTAGAGTGACCTATTTCCTGATTTGCTCAGAGAAATTCCTATTTATGTCCCTTTTCACTCTTTACAGTTTCTAGATCTGGCTGATAAATTACATGATCACTCTCCCTACAAAAGAAGAACCATTGTCATTTCAATTTATACAGATGAGGAAACAAATGCAAAGGTAAGTAAAGCCATTTTATTAAAATCACAGTAGTGAAGCCATAATCTGAAACCATGAAGTCTGAATCCATAGCTGAAGCCCTCAGCTACTACCTTTTTCTGCTTCTACAAAAATACATATGCAAGTCCTTCTGCTGGAGCGAGTCACCATAGAACTCACCAAAACAAGCAGAACTGTTCTGAAGAAGAGAATGAGAATGAGTTCATGTCATATATGAGATGAAGCTCCTTCCTGCAAGAGAAGACATCCCAGGCAAAGGAGACATCAGGCCTAAGCGAGTTGCGAGAGGCTATTTGAAGACATTATTAGAGTTATGACTGTCATGTATATAGGAAACAGGAACTTACACACACACACAAACACCCATTGCCCCCGAGTCAATTGAAACTCATATCAACCCTATAGACAGAGTAGAACTGCCTTACAGGGTTTCCTAGGTTGTAAATCTTTACAGAAGCAGACTGCCACATCTTTCTTACATGGAGCAGCTGGTGAGTTCGAACTGCCGACCTTTGGGTCAGCAGCCAAGCACTTAACCACTATGTCACCAAGGCTCCTTTACAAGAACTTATATCTGAAAAAGGTATACACTTTGAGATTCAGAAAAATGTGAAAACAGATTCTGCTGTCTAAGGTAGAAAGTTGAGAGGAGACCAAGAAGTTTCAGGTGTCAGTAATTTTGGCCCAACAGCAGTATTCCAAGAGCGAGGGATAGCAGCAACTGCCATCTTCATCTCACTGCACCTGAATTCTCCATGAGTCACAAACCCAGACTAAACAAACAGATGCTCACACGTTCCTGACCCAATACACCAAAACCAGTAGCAAATAAATTTAAGGCACTTATCAGCTAACCTGTCATGTTGTTGCCACACATGATATTACGTGTAATAGTAAGTCACAGCACCATGTCCAGAAGGGAGAAGAGGCCAAGCAAGTAGTACATGGGCTCATGCAGAGAAAGTTGCAGCAATGATAATCAGGATGGTGGCACACAAGAATGTGTTCACAGAGACACTACTTGTTTGAGGAAGTTCAACCTCAGCCAGTTTTTATCAACAACAGCAGTGGTTCTAATGAGTGTTGGAGGTCCCTGGAGTCTGCTTCCCTCTCTATTCTAGGAAAGCAGAAGCCTATTTCTCAACGGTAAGAGGTAAATGTGAATGTTTGAAGGCAAATTCAGAGGTTGGAAAAATAAATTTTACCTTCTGCTTTGCCTAATATATCGCATTCCATCCATATAGTCTATAGCAGCACTGTCCAATAGAAATATAAAGTGAGATCATATGAAATTTTAAATTTCTAACAACAGTCATATTTAAAAAAAGAGAAGAAAAAAGGTGACTAATTTCAAGAATTTATGTTGTTAATATATGCAAAATATTATCGTTTTAACAGTATCAAATATTTAAACATTATTAAAGAGCTAATGACATTCTTTATTTTTTGTACTAAGTCTCCAAAATCAGGTGTGTATTTTATGCTTACAGCACAGTGCAACTCAGACCAGCCACAATTCAAGTTTTCAATAGTCACATTGGCTGGTGGCTACTCTGTTGGACAGCACAGGTCTATTGCTTGAAGAAATTAAACATTTCTCCTTTTATTTTGTTTAATATATGAGTTTATTCTTGGTGCTAGCCACATGGCATCTGACGGCTCTTGGGCTGTATATGGAAACTTCTTTCATTTGGTTCCTTTTCTGGGTCAACTCAACATTACAGGTTTTAGTCTCTGTTTCAACACTGCCTCATGAATGTTTCTTTAGGGATTTCTTAGTGAACTGATCTTTCTGACTCCAATCTGGGAATATCCCATTAAAGGCAGAGGTTAACAACATATCTAGAGCTCTCAGCATAAGTCAGCAGAAGCCTGGACCAGAGACTAGTGTTTTCCAGAAACCCCGCCTCCTTGACTCAGACTAGATATCTGTCTTCCTTCTATTCTTACCTTAAACCAGTGAAGATTTTGTCGTTGTTGTTGTTAGAATCAATGTCACTCTTCAGCAAAAAATACCAAAATTTCCAGATATATTTGAATATGGAGTCACCACACATCACCCACTGCCGTGGAGTCATTTCCGACTCATAGCAACCCTACAGGACAGAGTAGAACTGCCCCATAGAGTTTCCAAGAAGCGCCTGGCGGAATATGGAGTAGGAACACCATTTTTTCACATAAAAGAATTGGAGTCTGGAATTGGGTGCTGCTACCAAAGTAAAAAAAAAAAAAAAAATTTTTTTTTTTTACCAAAGTAGCAAAAGTGTTAAGCTTCAAAAGGTGGAATCACAATTAAATAACAACTATAGGCTAAGCTTCAGAAATAAATTCAGATAAAAACCTATTTACTCTGTTAGTCAGACCATAAAAACTTACCTGTGGCCAGGTTCTAGCTATGTTAATAAAATAAACCTAGTTCTGCAAAGTCATCTCCTTTGTTTCCAGTTGATTGTTGTGTTTTGTAGCAGTTTTTTTTCTTTTTTTCTGCATCAATGAGTCAAAGATAAAGAATTGGCTCCACCTCTAGTCTGGGATCTTCTAGGGGGCATAGTGGCTTGAATAATAGAAAAAGTTTAGGAAGCCCAGACTAAAGTAATCAAGGCAACTAGGAATACTTCTATTTATGACTGCTTGTTGTACCATCCAAGGACTGGCCCAGCCCCTCTGAGGCCCCAGAGGATGTTTTTATGACCCTCAGCTCCAATCTGTCCCCTCTCTCCCCACAGCCAACAGGGGCTAAGGCCATTTTAGGCCTCTGAACCTGGGGTCTAAGGCTCATTCCTCAGGAGGAGAGATACACAGAGGGAAAAATTCAATACAGAGGTGGTGGTGAACAGGGCGACAGTTGAGGAAATCAGAGGGACTTGGGGAATCTAAGTAAAGAGTGTATACATTTTTTAAAATAAGTTTTACACTTAAGAAAGCACTTCATCTCATATATTAAGTGTACTCCTGGGAAAAACTATGCTTAAAGTGAGGATTTTAGTATTGTCCATAAATTAGAGTCATTTCATCATGGTGAATGTATGAAAATGGCCTCTGAAGCATAACATGGTATGGACTTGTCATATTCTTTATTACTCACAGCAAAATAGCTTAATAGAAAATTGGAATGGGTTGGGGAAACATTTATTATTAAACATAGGTTGTGGCATTGCTGTTGGTAGCTGCCATTGCATTGATTTCAACTCATGGCAATCCCATGTGTACAGGGTGGAACTGTGTTCCACAGGGTTTTAAAGGTTGTGATCTTTCAGAAAATGATCTCCAGACCTGTCTTCTGAGACACCTCTGGGTGGATCCGACCCTCTGATCTTTTGTTGGAGCTTAGCCATTTGCACCACCCAGCCACGCAGGTCATGATAAGAGCATGAAAATTTGACTCATTCATTGGGTGAGTTTGAGCTGCACCTCATATGTGCGTTAAAAATATGTGCGTTAGTAAAGGAGAAATGCCTTAGAAAGCTCCTGGCTACAAACAGTGGGTATAAAGAGATGGAGAGGATACTAAGACACAGCCCCTTCCTTTCCCACCTCACAAGGCCTGAGTGCCAGGCCTGGGATTGCAATCGTGTATTCCAAATGATGGGAACATCACTGTGTAAAATACTATCTCTATTTCTTTGAATTTGTCTCTATGTATTTGTAAGGGAATCTTGATCAACATCACCTCATGGGGCTAAGCTAAAACTGACTAGTAAGTAATGGCCCTGCCTAAAGATATAGTCTTATTATGCTTTACCTTCCACCCCTGCCAACTCTTCCTGGGAATGGACAAAAAGGAAGGCTCCAGCTGGGCTTTCTATACTGCCTGGTTTATGTGTTGTCAATACACCTGGTAGAGTAGTGGTTAAGAGTTTGGCTGCTAATCAAAAGGTCAGCAGTCTGAATCCACCAGGCGCTCCTTGGTAACCCTATCAGGCAGTTCTTCTCTGTCATATAAGGTCGCTATTAGTCAGAATCGACTTGACAACAGTATGTTTTTTTTTTTTTAAAGTGTGCCTAAACTGAGGCATACTTATAACTCAGAAAGACTCTAAATTAGCAAGGGCACTCAATGAGAGAAAGGAGAAATTGTGACAGAAAGAGAGAGGTAGACAAAGGTGATGACATCAAAGAAAAATATCATTCTTTCCTTTTCTGTTGAGAACGACACAGACAAGAGAATAATAGCTTAGCAGCTTTTCTCAGGTAACGTGCCCAGTCACAGCTAATTCTGAAAGAAGTTGCAGGGGTGTTTCTACCCCAAGAAGGAAAATTGTACTGAAGTAAGGAATCCACTTGATAACCTAGCTAAAAAAAGGGGGAGGAATGTAGATTTTGGGCTCTGTTTATTGTTCTGGCTCTTTTACAAGTAAAACATGTTCCTTTTAGTGATACTACTTTGAACTGAACAAGACTAAGGTTGCAAAGCAGCCAGGCATCTGCACATTGGGGCTACGAATCAAGACAATACTTTACTAATACAGCTGCCTGGGTTTGGTGAAAGCTAATTGCTGCTTCCCCCTAGTGTGTCAAAGCCTGCTTTGCTCCCTCAACTACACCAGATGGGAATGTGGAGAGAACATTTTGAGGAAAGGATATTGGAAGTCCATAGCTCAACAGATGTGAGCACAGGGTTGGTGTTGTAGCCAGAAATCACAAATGGCTCCCCTTTGGAGCTCCAAAAGGGATGAACATATCCCACTCCTACTACTGTATGCAGGAGTAGAATATATTCAGTAGAATTTTTTATGGGGCATTCAATAGTTTTGAGTTCCAAAATGAGCAGGAGAATTTTTCAAGAAGAGTTTATGTTTATGGTGATGGAAACTTTGGCAGCAGATATTGGTGGGTGCACAACATGATTGATGTAATTGCTGCACTTGAAAATGTTGAATTAGCAAATGTCGTGTTACCTATATTTTTTTCAACAGTAAAGAAAATTAAAAAAAAAAAAAAAAACTCAGAAGGATTCAAGTGGAATGGATACCTTCCACAGAGTATGGCGTAATGATCCATGTCCTATTCAGAGGGCAGCAGAAAAAGCAGTGTGCTTAGAAAATACTAATAATAAATATAGCAATAATAGTTCTAATTTAATATGTATTTGGCACACATAAGGAACTGTAAAAAGAACTTTTCATGATTAGTTTATTCACTTTTCAGAATAATAATAGGAAATACGAATCATTAGCACCATTTTGAAGATTAGGAAACCAAGGCTCCAAGAGTTCAGCCAAAGCTCACAAAATCTGAGTAGCCAAATCTAGCCAAACGTGTTTATCTGAGATTGAAACTTCAGTTACCAAGATTCTTACTCCAATCCCACTGGTCTTAACCATATAAAATTTCATTGATTTCTGGCTGAAAAAAGACTGTTAGGTAATATAAAAACATAGAATAGTAGAAGATTTTCTCATTGTTACCAAGTAGTTTTCAAAGGAAGACAGAGACAATATACCCATAAAATGTTCCATCTTGTTCAACACATTTTTATTCTAAATTTCTCTATAAAGGGCCATGCTAAATTTAAATAGATGAATAAAACACTCTCCCATTGTAATAGAAGCTTAGAACAGTGTCAGAGGAAGACAGACTTACAGCTACTCCAGATGCAAGTGTAATTTCAGTCGAGAGAATTCAGGAAAGAAAGGCTCTTGTAGAAGGTGGCATTTTGAATTAATCCTCAGAGGAAAGACGGGATTTGGCAAATGATGATACCGTAAAAGGAGCTTGGTGTAGAAAGGATCAAATAATTAAAGACACACCAAAGCATGTCTGAGAATATTCAGGAAATATTCAATTTTGGCTACCAAAACAAAAAAGGTAATGCCCAGTCAATTTCAACTCATGACAACCCTATGTGTTGCAGAGTAAAACTGCTCTCCGTAGGGTTTTCAATAGCTGCAACCTTTTGGAAGCAGTTTGCCAGGTTTTTCTTCTGAGGTGATTTTGGATGAGTTTTAACTGTCAATCTTTCAGTTAGTGGTCAGGTACTTAAACATTTGTCCCACCCAGGAACTCCTAAATTTGGCTACCCCCCCCCAAAAAAAAAATAAAAAACCAAACTCATTGCCATCTACTCAATTCCGACTTATAGCGACCCTATAGAACAAAGTAGAACTGCCTCATAGAGTTTCCAAGGAGCACCTGGTGGATTCAGACTGCCAACCTTTACGCTAGCAGCCATAGCACTTAGCCACTTGGCCACCAGGTTTTCCTGCAGTGGTAGGGAAAACAAAGAGACCTTGGTAAGTCTAAAAGTACATTAGGGCCAAAACATAGAAAGTCTGTAATAGAAGAGGAGATGATCGATGCTGTAACATACAAAATTTTTTTTTAATACTGTAGAAAAATTAAATGTAATACAAGTCATTCAGCACAAGATAAGCTTCAATACAGAGGAAAGTAGAATACCTCAATTGAGAAAATTGTTCAAATGATACTTGAGAAAATTATGAACTTGAAGGTCTTAATATTCTTCCCACAAGAGACAGGTTGCTGCTGTGAAATATTCCTTGCAAAGACATGACATAGACTGAAATTTTTAAGAGGTCTGACGCAGTGGTTAAGAGCTCTGCTGCTAACCAAAAGGTTGGCAGTTTGAATCCACCAACCACTTCTTGGAAACACTATGAGGCAGTTCTACTATGTCCTATAAGATCGCTATGAGTTGGAATCCACTGGACAGCAACGGGTTGGGTTTTTTAGGTGGTAGGATCCGAGGAGCCAATGGTTGGAACATCTGCCAAGGATTCCAAAGAAGAGGGTTGGGGGCGCTCAGGGCAAAGCATTCAGGCCCAGGAGCTAAAGTTTAGGCATCAATGTCTACCCTTACTTCAGCGCAAGCAATCCCCTCATGGCACAAAAGCCAGGCAGAACTCTGGCAGCCTGAACCAGGAGACAAAAGAGGCAACTATGTCCTTTGTAAAACAAGAGACAGATTGTTGGAGATTGTTGCTTTAATGGTCAAACACTCCCCCTCTAGTCAAGCTCCATTTAGCTAAGGCTAGCCAAGGCCCTCTGTCAGGAATTAAGTCAAAAAAAAAAAATTTCCAGGTAACCACAGAATCCAGGAAAGATAGATTTCCTTTAAAAAAATACGAAACAAAAGTTCATAAGTGAATGTCTTCATTACTGCCACAGATCTGAGGAAAAAGCAGAATCAGAACTCATTCTAGGATTAAAAACTGACAGTTCCTTTATGACATAAAAACAGTTCCCTACTTTTATTAATGATTCCAAAGGTGAGTCTGATCCTTTTTACCTTTTACAACTTCCTCAGCAGCTTCTGGATTCCTTGCTTTATCTCTTTGGTTCGCACACCATAAACAACGGGGTTCAGAGCTGGGGGTATGAGATGGTGCAGGATATTGAGCAGGATGGGGATATCTAGGGGAATTCTCTTTCTGGCCAGGTTAGTGATGACCAGAACCAGGAGGACTGTGCTGAAGAAGAGGATGAGGATAAAGTGGGAACCACAGGTGCTCAGGGCCTTGGCCATAGCTCCCTCAGCCTTGATCCTGAGCACAGCATTCAGGATGAAAGAGTAGGAGAGAATAATAAGGATAAGGTCAGAGCCCAGCAGGGTCCAACCTGCCACAAATTGATAGAGTTGATTAAATGTGATGTCATCACAAGAGAGTTTGGACACAGACAGATTAGTGCAAATGCAGTTTTTGATGATATTCTCATCACAGTATCTTAGCCTGGCAGAGAGGATGGGAACAGGAAGAGAAAAGAGAGCATTCCTGGCCACAACAAAGATGGCAGCCCTAGACACAAATTGGTCAGTGATGATGGATGGGTACCGCAGGGGGTGGCAGATGGCCACATAGCGGTCATAGGCCATGACCATGAATGTGCAGGACTCCATGGTCAAGAAACTGTTCATGATGAACATCTGGAGGAAGCAGGCAGAAAAGCTGATAGACCTGAGGTCAAACCAGAAGATGGCCAGGACTTTAGGGATGACAGTGAGGCAGAGCACAATGTCTAGCAGGGAAAGGAGGCTGAGCAGGTAGTACATGGGCTCGTGCAGGGAGGCATCCAGCCAGATGGTGATCAGGAGGGTAGCATTGGCCCCCATGGCCAGGAGGAAGAGGAGGCTGAAGGGCAGGGACAGCCAGTGCTGCCAACTTTCATAGTTAGGAAAGCAAATGAGGAGGAATTCAGAGACTAAACCAGTGGAGGAGTTGCTGGGTGATGCCATGCAAAGTATCTTGATCAAGCTGAAATCCAGAGTACCTTTAAATATAGGACAGAAGTATATCAGCACAGAAAATACGTGTTGTATATGTACTGGAACTTGGAGTCCATTGGTGTACTTAGCTTGACCCAATGCTATTTTAAAATCATCATCATCATCATCATCATCATCACCACCACTGACATTAAATTAAGTACCTATCATGTGCCAGGCACTATACTGAATGCTTTATATTCATTATTTATTTATATCACTTCATCTTTTTAAAAAACACTTGTTTTTTGCCACAGAGTTGATTCCCATTCATAGTGACCCTATGTGACAGAGTAGAATTGCCCTATAGTGTTTCTTAGATTATAATCTTTATGGGAGCAGATTACCAGTTCTTCTCTCCCACAGAGTTGCTGGTGGGTTTGAACTGAAAACCTTTTTGTTAGCAGCTGAGCACTTAGCCATTGTGCTTCCAGGGGTGTAATCAGTATTGTTATGCTGATTTTGCAAAAAATGAAAGAGATGCAAAGGAAAACAAAGCAGTTTGATCAAAAATTAAAAAAATAAAAAAAAAAAAAACCTTTGCCATCAAGTTGATTTTGACTCATAGTGACCCTATAGGACAGAATAAAACTGCTCCCATAGAGTTTCCAAGGAGTCCCTGGTGGATTTAAACCTCTGACCTTTTGGCTAGCAGCCACTGCTCTTAACCTCTACACCACCAGGGTTTCTAAGATTAAAAAAAAAGATTAGGGAGTCAATAATTGGTGAAGCCAGCACTGCGAACCATGGAGTCTGACTCTAGAGTTCATGCTCTCAGAGTGACATTATTTAGCCTTGACAAGGGCAGTTACTTAACCAAGCCCTTCCTTCAGGAGGTTAAAAGAGATATCTCAATGGAGAGCTCTGCTTAGCCAACTCCAGGAAGGAAGCTCAGGAAAAGCCCAACCTTCCACTCCATAGAATTGGACAAGGTCAGACTTCAGGATTCTTTATTTTAATTCTTCAGGATATATTGGATTAGAGGCGGAGTAGTCCTTGATCCTACCCAAGGACAATAATTTCTTCCTGCCTCAAAAAGAATTTCACTTTAAAGAGCTAGCACCTATCAGGTCCTTACTGGATTATTTGCTGTTATTTCTCTTTCAGGATAGACAGGAAGAATGGATAGGTGATGAATAAAGAAAGGGATTTGAGGGTTTATTATTCAACCATTGCATGAGCACATTCTGCTCACTGAAGGGTAAGATGATCTGTTATAAACTGAAAGAAGATGAATAAAAAAGGGTCTTGAATCTCAACAGTATTAGAGATTACTTTTTGTTTTTGAGCTTGGGTGACAGAAGAATTAAAGCTTTGCTGAGAAATTAGGGAGAAGGGTGGGGAGGAGGGGGTTTTAAGAATAAGAAAATGAATTTATATTTCAAGTGTTATGCAGGAGGTATTTGCAAAATACCCAGGCACAGTTCTAGCAATCATTCAAAATATAACATACCTGGAATCCATGAGAAAATTCAAGTCTGCAAATGAAGATGTGTGTGTTGTTATTTGAAGAAAAAAGGAAATAATGTAAAGTGGTAGCAGTATATAAAATAATTGGAGAAAATCAAAGTGTTCTTTAAAGTCTAAAGTTAAGCTGAAAAAATTTTCAAGGGGTGTTTATAGTTGAATATTCCAGACAAAAAAAGTAATATTTGATGGGATGGAGTTCTGAAAAGTAGGAAGGGATAAATTCAATATTATTAGTGAGGACTTTTGGGTAAAATGGGAACATGAACAAACTATCTGCCTTACTTCACTATTCTATTCACACACACACACACAAAAGCCTTCTATATTTGGAAACCAGGGGTGAGTATTGTCTACAGGGCAAAAACCATGACTCTTGTGTTAGGTATTTTGGTAATGGTATAAAACAGAAGAAGAAAAAATTGAAGTAAGATCTCCCAACAAAAAACAAATAAACCAATAAAAAATAACCATGCTGGGCCCCAGCCTGTACATCATATTCAAATTGCAGGGCAAAAGCAAGTGCCCAGTTGCCCAGAGGAAAAATACATTTTCCTCTGAGGTAGGTGAAAAGTATCTATGTTCATGGATACTTTTGGAAGTCAGAGGATAGTTCTTTCTATTCTGTTTGTAGAAAGCATAGTTACTCTTTGGGTAGAATTGTGTCCCCCCAAAATATATCTTAGAATCCTAACCCTTATACCTGTGGATGTAATCCTGTTTGGAAGTAAGGTTTTCTTTGTTATGTTCATTAGATCATATTTGAGTAAGGGGCGTTCTAAATCTAATCACTTATGAGTTGTAATAACAACAGATTACACACACACATGCACACTTGCACACATGGAGGAAGACAGGTGCTATGCCAGGATCGTACACAAGCCAAAGGACCAAGGACTGCCCAGGATTACCTACAAGGCAACAACATGGCCTAGACCCTGATTTGGACTTTTAGCCTCCAGAACTGTGAGAAAATAAATGCCCTTTAAAGTCACTCACTTGAGGCATTTGTGTTACAACAGCACTAGGAAACTAAGATGATTACTTTCCAGATAGTTTACTTCTTAGACAGCTAAACATTTTCCCCTTTTGTTTTGCCTCGAAACAGAGATCAATCTTGCTGATAGTATCCTGCAGATTCATTTTTCCTGTTCCCTTGAAACAATGGTCCAAAATTATTGTTTTTCTACCTCATGCCATCCACCAAACATATGAAACTGAAGATTCCTAATTTGGGAAATGAGGAATAGTTAGCCATCCGGGGTATTGCTTTGACCTCCAATATTTCAACTCCATCAGTGAATATTCACTGAGGGGTGGTCATGGAAGTTCCTTGTTCTGGGTGATAATGAACAAAGCATGGTGTCTGACCATGAGACCTGGACAGTCTGGAAATACCAGATAGATCTTAAACTAGTCAAAATTACAATGTAAGTTTCAAACCAAGCTATAATTGCCTAGGAGGAGAGGTCACCTTGGTTCATAGATGAGTTTGTACTAGGCCTTCTAGCCACGATACGACTGGGGGCCTTTGAGCCTGTGGAAGTTTTGAAGCCTCAAGCCTTGTGTGGCCACAGAATGACTCAGCTTCATTTCTGGATGAAATCTTAGGTCAGTGGCTACCCCTGACTTTTGTACCAGGATCTAGGTTGCTTGGCAGGGTTAGCAACTCCAGCACCAGACCGTGTTGAAAGAGTTTCATCTTCTTTCATACCATGATCATGGACTCCTCCCGTCTTCATTCTCTCCCTTCTCATACATTTTCTGGCCCCAACTCAAGACTCACCAGCTTCTTCTGAAGGCTGCACTGCTGCTGTTTCTGTTGAATGCAGAACCTAAATGGACCCCTTCCAGGGCTCTGCAGGTTGATTTTATAGGTTCTGGGTCCACTCTACTTCTTCTCTTCCCACAGCTCACAGGAGCTAGTGCCCTTGTTAAGCACCTGAAGCCTGGAACCCTATGGTCCATTTCCCAGGAGGGTATATCACAAAAGGCTAAATTCAGCATTGAGAGTGGAGTGAGGGTGGGAGAGACCTAAGGCACTTGGGGAGTCTAAATAAAGGAAAAGAAACCCCAGGGAAAAGGTAAGGAAACAGTGGAGAGAGACCTCTCAGAAAAAGTTTCTTTGGATATACTTTTTGGAAAGGAATTGAATAATACCATCCTCAGCACTATAACTTTGTGCAGGGAGGTCACAGAGGAACATTTCCAGCAATCAAAGGAGCATGGACCATGGGTAAAAGAGAGGACAGAGCTCTTCTCTATGATCTCTTCTCATTCAGGTGAAAGCACCCGTTGTCTGGACCCAAGCAAATCCCTGGAGGTGACTCTGGTTGACCCACATGTTCTCATGTCCAAGATTTTGCCTTCATGGCTGTTCTTTGTTTAAACTCTGGTTTCTAAGTAAAGTCACCACCCTGAGTTGATATACAATAGGACCTAGGAAATACACTTTGCAGATCTCCAAATGCTTCTTAGGTTAGATTAGGAATAAAATAAAAAAAACTAAACCCATTACTGACAAGTCTATTGCAACTCATGGCAATCCCACGTGTTACAGAGCAGAACTAAGCTCTCTAGGGTTTTCTTGGCTGCAATCTTTACGAAAGCAGATCAACAGACATTTCTTCCATACTGCCACTGAGGGGTTCGAACCACCAACCTTTCTATTGGTAGCTGAGTGCAAACTATTTGCACCATCCAGGGACCTTAGGTTAGGAATAATCCAAGCCTATTGCCGTCGAGTTGATTCTGACTCATAGCAACCATATAAGACAAAGTAGAGCTGCCTCGTAGGGTTTCTAAGTCTATAAATCTTTACAGAAACATACAACCATCTTTCTTCCACAGAGCAACTGGTGGGTTCGAACTGCCAGCCTTCGGGTTGACAGCTGACTGGTTAAACACTGCACCATCAGGAATTCTAGTTTAGGAATACTCAGGCTAAATGTGGGGTCATCTGGGCTTTGGGCAGAGGAAGCTGAGAGATAGTACAGTAAGTGGGATCTGGCTCTAAGCCTCACACTTTGCTACCTGCAATGACCGGAAAATTAGACACCTGGGTAAAAATGCAGACTGAATATAATACCATTCCCTTCATGCACTGACTATTCTTCTGCCCTTACTTCTGTCTTGCTACTTAGAGGTTGTGGATGAAGCTGCAAGGACCTTGGCATCATCACAGAGGGCTGATAAACATGCTAAATGAAGAAAACTATCTCATGAGTGAATCATTGCTCAATAAAATCTGTGTTGTTAAGATTACAAAGTTTACACTAGAAAAAACATTCTTGCTCTCAAACCACCTTAAAAATGAGTAACCTCTCTCCACTCTCAGATCGTGGGGATATTTTGAAAGAGAAAATTGGAGGCTTGAGTTTGAACCCTTGCTCTGCAGTTTCCTGACTGCTCTTCCTTGGCCAATTTACATAAACTCTCAGAACCGTAATTTCTTCGTCTGTAACTTGGGAATAAAAACTTTCCAACATAGGATTGTTGCAAGGAGAGAATTACTTTTACTTTTTCGTTTAACAAGCATAATTTGCACCCTGTTATGTACAAGGCACTATGTTACATGTTAGGAATATAGTACATCAAAGAATGGTTTCTGCCATCCTAGAGAGAGAGACCAAAATTTAACATATGATCACAAAGCATTATACTAGTAATAATAATAATAATAATGATGATCTTCATTGAGTTTTTAATGTGTCTTATTATCACTGATTAAAACCTGTTCTTTCACTTAATCCTCGTAACAATCTAGTGAGGTACATATTCCTGAGAGTATCAGATGATAATTCACAATTCACTGATGAGGAATCAAAATATAGAGTTATTAAATTACTTGTCCAAGGTAGAAAAGGACTTTAATCCATGTGGTTTGACTCCAGAGGATGCTCCAGAGTCAGCCTGCTTCCCATACTGGCTCAGGGTAACTCAGCTCTCTTAACTATGTTGTTCTTGTTAGTTGCATTGAGTCGATTCCAACTCTTGGCAACTCCATGTGTTACAGAGTAGAACTGCTTCTTAGGGTTTTCTTGGCTGTAATCTTAATGGAAACGTTGTCAAGCCTTTTCTTCTGCAGTACCGCTGAATGGGTTCGAACCACCTATCTTTAGGTTACCAGTGGAGCACAAGCCGTTTTCGCCAGTAGGAACCTTCTCTCAACTATAGTTGATGTTTTAACAGATATAATTGAATAAAAAAAAAAATGTATATATATATATAAAAGAATTGTGCTTATCCTTATTTGTGATTTGTGAGGTAATGAAACTGAAATTTTGAGATTTTAAATTATTTTGCCAATTCATATACCTAAAGATAGCACAGCCAGGATATTAAACTTAACTTCCAAACTTAAAATCTAGGACTCTTTATGCTAAAAGTGAATGTCAGAAAGCTTCTTCTCAAGAACATTTTGGTACATTTAGTCTCGATCCCTTGATCAATCCACCACTCTCTGGAGACTAGGAAGAATGACACATGGTGATCATTATAGCATGTTTATTATCTTGGTGAGCTGCGCAATCCATTTTAACTAAGAAAAAAGATGTGGATGCAAGAAGAAAGTGAAGTTGATGGCACCAAACTAAACAGTATTGACCCCACAACAGGAAAAAGAAACAGAGAAATGCTGTAGTTGGTATTGACTGGCTGAGTAATCATAGTGTACAGAGAACAAAGAAAAGAAAGAAATATTTGAAATTATACCTAAGAAGATTCTTTAGGCCTGATTATTAGCACTTGGAAATGATAAGATACAAATAGATCAGAAACCTATTAGGTTTTTGAGGGGATTTATTGCCAAAGAAGCATAAGCTTGACTTTTAAAAAGTTTTCTATTAAGAAGCCACCCACTACGATTTCCCTTGAGTGTTAAAGATCCCCAGTTTTCTGAATGTAGAACTGCAGGTCCTCTTTCTTTCAAACATCAAGCAGAGGTTGAGAGTTAAGAATTCACTCCAGTAATGCTATTCCTGCTGATTCCCACAAGGGGAGAGTGTTGACTTGGCAGCGATGAAGAGTTTACTTATGCTCTCTGCAATAATGCCTTTGCTGTTCAGGATTCTTGGCTGTGCAGCCTTGATGTCCCACACTGGGTACCTGAGGTTACAGCTGTCATTGTTAACACACATATGCTTGGAATATACCCTGAAGTACAACAGAGTATCAGGAAGGCTATGTACCAAGAGGTTTACCAAATCCCACTTTGTACATTGAAAATGTAGTATTGTTCCCTCAACAAACTCACATCTTTGTTTTGAGCCCTGGCCACCAACATAGACACTCTTTTTCCTCCAGAGAACTTCATTCCAGGGAACTTTTTGCTCCTTTATGCATTGGGTCTTGATTAAGTCGGTTCTGGTCCTGAATTGCTGTGTTCAGTGGCAACAGATTTTCTTCTCAAATGGTTCTGTGTTCTTCACCCAAATTCCTCATACAAACATAACTAACCTGCAAACCATAGAGTGAAATGAGGGTCTGTAGGTAAGCCACTCCTCTCCCCCTCCTGTTCTTAATACACCCTCTCTCAGTACAATTAAAGTCATATTCTACTTGCAAAGAAACTGTTTACAGATTTTCTCAGTTAAAATAAACAGACAAAACATCTCTGTCTCACCAACTTAAAATGTCTTTAATTTATGCTACTTCATTTTATCCAACCAAGACAGTGTTGAAGGATTTCTACTGAAAGGATGTTTTTCACGCTATGGGAACTTCTCAGCAGAGTTGTGTCTGTCATTCTGGGTCTGATTCTTTGAGTTATCCTGCTGTCCTAGCAGCATGATCTGTGTGTGGATTCTCCTCAAAGCCTGCCATAGAGACATTATGTCAAGTTTCTTCATCTAGGTCAGGGCCAAGATGGCAGAGTAGTCAGACACTTCCTGTGGTCCCTCTTGCAAAAATGACCTGAAAAAAACAAGTGAATCAATTATATATGACAATCCAAGAGCCCTGAGCATCAAAGACAAAGTTGAGGAGTCAGACTGAGCAACAGTGGGAGAGAGAGACAGTTCAGAAGCAGTAAGGATTTGCCAGACCTGACCTGCCCAGCACCTGGCAGGCTGGATTGGCTGGCACCCGTGGGCTGAGGCAAGCAGTAGTGCTTGGGAAGCATTTTCCACATCAGGAGAAACTGAGTGGCTGAAAGTCTCCTCAAGCCTCCAGAACCAGGGAGAAGAGGCTCTGAATTGGCAAAAGATAAGTACAAACATCTAACAAACCGAGAGGATCAAACCAACCTTCTATCTCTCCCATTTACCTGCCCCTTCCATGCTGTGCTGTGGGTCCCAATCCAGCTTCGATTGCTACACCCCCTGGGCCAGAAGTAGGATGCATTGCATGCACTGAGCATTTTTTCTTCTGGCTTTAGAAAGGGAATAAATTAACAAGCAGGAAATATAATCTCCCAGCTGCCCTGAGCCAGAAACTCAGAGTAGGCACAGTCCCTTTGCCTAGGCACAGGCATAAGCAGTCCATGGACTTTGAATGCCTTTCACTGCTGCATAGACCTGTGTAGGCCCATTTAAAAGCATAGGCCCTTATTAGCACAGTACAACAGGGTAGATACCTGAAGCCTATTTTTGACTGCAACAGCTATAAAAGGGAGTGGCAGATTCCTGACATTTGACACCACCATTCCCATAAAGTAGGGTCCTCACCCTCATCAGGAGCCTGAGGATTGGTGGCTCTACCTACTCCACCTAGCTAACCACAACAAGGGTCCAAGAATAAGTGGTGCCTCCCAGTCGTTATAGCCAACAGCATTGGGTGCCCAAAGTCTGGGTGCAAAACCCATCCACCTATGCATTCTAGGGAACAGGAACATATCTTCCAAACAGACATGTAGGGGCAGGCATCAGTCCCCTGCCTTGCTCAGCAAATGACCCCCTACTGCAGCCAGATACCTGTGCCTACTCCAATCACCCCATCCATCTAGGACTGTAGGTGAGAATGTGCACAACATACTGGTGACCAACAACCTGGACACCTGAGCAGAACCCACACAAGAAAAGTAAACAGACTCCTAGGCTCATATACCTAGTAACAACTCTAACCACCTGGAGGCAGGATGTGAGAGCTTCAAAGATGCCAATAACCAGAGTAGCTCACATGACCAGCCTATTTGGGCACATCAAAACAAAACAAGAAGCTAGGGCATGGTAGGCAAACATAAAATAAGTAAATATAATAACTTATCCATGGCTCAGAGACAACAGTCAATATCAAATCACATAAAGGGGCAGAACATGATGGTTTTGGCAAGTGACAAAAACAAAGAACCAAGAAACCTCCTGGAGGAAGATAATTTCTTGGAATTACTGGAGGTAGAATTCAAAAGATTTATATACAGAGCTCTTCAAGAGATCAGGAAGGAGATCAGGCAAAATGCAGACCAAGCCAAGGAACACACAGGCAAAGCAACAGAGGAACTTAAGAAGGTCACAGAAGAGCATAATGACAAATTTAACAGGCTGCAAGAATCCTTAGAGAGACAGCAAATAGAAATCCAAAAGATTAACAATAAAATATCAGAATTAGACACTTTAGTAGAAAATCACAGCAGCAGAATTGAGTCGATGGAAGTCAGAATTAGTGAGATTGAAGATAAGGTACTTGACACTAATGTATTAAAGGAAAAAATCAGATAAAAGAATTTCAAAAAATGAAGAAACCCTAAGAATTATGTGGGACTCTATCAAGAGAAATAACCTATGAGTGACTGGAGTACCAGAATGGGGTGGAGGGGGGGATGACAGAAAATACAGAGAGAATTGTTGAGGCTTTGTTGGCAGAAAGCTTTCCTGATCTCATGAAAGATGAGAAGATATCTATTCAAGAAGTTCATTGAAACCTACACAGGGTAGATCCCAAAAGAAAGTCACCAAGACATATTACATTCAAACTTGACAAAACGAAAGATAAAGTGAGAATTTTAAAAGCTGCTAGGGATAAACAAAAAGTTGTCTACAAAGCAGAGTCAATAAGACTAAACTGTGACTACTCAGCAGAAACTATGCAGGCAAGAAGGCACTGGGATGACATATACAAGGCCTTAAAGGAAAAAAAATTGCTATCTAAGAATTATACATCCTGCAAAACTGTCTCTCAAATATGATGGCAAAATTAGGGCATTTGCAGATGAACATAAGTTTAGGGAATTTGTGAAAACCAAACCAAAATTACAAGAAACACTAAAGGGAGTCCTCTGGTTAGAAAATCAATAACATTAGGTAGGAACCCAAGACTAGACCACAAGACAGAACAACCAGGTATCAACCCAGATAGGGCTAAATCAAAGTTAAAACACTGAAAATCAGGAAACAGAGAAGTTACTATATAAAAGACGAGAACATTAAAACAAAAAAGAGGGACTCA